>NC_135378.1:10016160-11216160 GCF_049243985.1 Paroedura picta
ATGGTGGAGGTTGGCTTCCGCTGTGACTCCTGGTGTGTTGTGATAACCCCCCTGCTTGTAACAGACGTCCCCTCCTCTCCTGGGGAACTCTGGTGAGCGCTTTGTGATGTCATTTCAGTTGGTCACCTGTTTCAAGGTGGAGGTTGGCTTCCCCTGCGACTCCTGGTGTGTTGTGATATCCCCCCGGCTTGTAACAGACATCCCCTCCTCTCCAGGGGAACTCTGGTGAGCGCTTTGTGATGTCATTTCAGTTGGTCACCTGTTTCAAGGTGGAGGTTGGCTTCCCCTGTGACTCCTGGTGTGTTGTTATATCCCCCCTGCTTGTAACAGACATCCCCTCCTCACCAGGGGAACTCAGGTGAGCGCTTTGTGATATCCCCCCTGCTTATAACAGACATCCCCTGCTCTCCAGGGGAACTCAGGTGAGCGCTTTGTGATGTCATTTCAGTTGGTCACCTGTTTCAAGGTGGAGGTTGGCTTCCCCTGTGACTCCTGGTGTGTTGTGATATCCCCCCTTCTTATAACAGACATCCCCTCTTCTCCAAGTTAACTCAGGTGAGCGCTTTGTGATGTCATTTCAGTTGGTCACCTGATTCATGGTGGAGGTTGGCTTCCCCTGTGACTCCTGGTGTGTTGTGATATCCCCCCGGCTTGTAACAGACATCCCCTCCTCACCAGGGGAACTCAGGTGAGCGCTTTGTGATATCCCCCCTGCTTATAACAGACATCCCCTGCTCTCCAGGGGAACTCAGGTCAGCGCTTTGTGAGGTCATTTCAGTTGGTCACCTGTTTCAACGTGGAGGTTGGCTTCCCCTGTGACTCCTGGTGTGTTGTGATATCCCCCCTGCTTGTAACAGACATCCCCTCCTCTCCAGGGTAACTCTGGTGAGCGCTTTGTGTTATCCCCCCTGCTTGTAACAGACATCCCCTCATCTCTACGGGAACTCAGGTGAGCGCTTTGTGATGTCATTTCAGTTGGTCACATGTTTCTAGGTTGAGGTTGGCTTCCCCTGTGACTCCTGGTGTGTTGTGATATCCCCCCTGCTTGTAACAGACATCCCCTGCTCTCCAGGGGAACTCAGGTGAACGCTTTGTGATGTCATTTCAGTTGGTCACCTGTTTCAAGGTGGAGGTTGGCTTCCCCTGTGACTCCTGGTGTGTTGTGATATCCCCCCTGCTTGTAACAGACATCCCCTCTTCTCCAAGTTAACTCAGATGAGCGCTTTGTGATGTCATTTCAGTTGGTCACCTGTTTCATGGTGGAGGTTGGCTTCCGCTGTGACTCCTGGTGTGTTGTGATAACCCGCCTGCTTGTAACAGACATCCCCTCCTCTCCTGGGGAACTCTGGTGAGCGCTTTGTGATGTCATTTCAGTTGGTCACCTGTTTCAAGGTGGAGGTTGGCTTCCCCTGCGACTTCTGGTGTGTTGTGATATCCCCCCGGCTTGTAACAGACATCCCCTCCTCTCCAGGGGAACTCTGGTGAGCGCTTTGTGATGTCATTTCAGTTGGTCACCTGTTTCAAGGTGGAGGTTGGCTTCCCCTGTGACTCCTGGTGTGTTGTGATATCCCCCCTGCTTGTAACAGACATCCCCTCCTCACCAGGGGAACTCAGGTGAGCGCTTTGTGATATCCCCCCTGCTTATAACAGACATCCCCTCCTCTCCAGGGGAACTCTGGTGAGCGCTTTGTGATGTCATTTCAGTTGGTCACCTGTTTCAAGGTGGAGGTTGGCTTCCCCTGTGACTCCTGGTGTGTTGTTATATCCCCCCTGCTTGTAACAGACATCCCCTCCTCACCAGGGGAACTCAGGTGAGCGCTTTGTGATATCCCCCCTGCTTATAACAGACATCCCCTGCTCTCCAGGGGAACTCAGGTGAGCGCTTTGTGATGTCATTTCAGTTGGTCACCTGTTTCAAGGTGGAGGTTGGCTTCCCCTGTGACTCCTGGTGTGTTGTGATATCCCCCCTTCTTATAACAGACATCCCCTCTTCTCCAAGTTAACTCAGGTGAGCGCTTTGTGATGTCATTTCAGTTGGTCACCTGATTCATGGTGGAGGTTGGCTTCCCCTGTGACTCCTGGTGTGTTGTGATATCCCCCCGGCTTGTAACAGACATCCCCTCCTCACCAGGGGAACTCAGGTGAGCGCTTTGTGATATCCCCCCTGCTTATAACAGACATCCCCTGCTCTCCAGGGGAACTCAGGTCAGCGCTTTGTGAGGTCATTTCAGTTGGTCACCTGTTTCAACGTGGAGGTTGGCTTCCCCTGTGACTCCTGGTGTGTTGTGATATCCCCCCTGCTTGTAACAGACATCCCCTCCTCTCCAGGGTAACTCTGGTGAGCGCTTTGTGTTATCCCCCCTGCTTGTAACAGACATCCCCTCATCTCTACGGGAACTCAGGTGAGCGCTTTGTGATGTCATTTCAGTTGGTCACATGTTTCTAGGTTGAGGTTGGCTTCCCCTGTGACTCCTGGTGTGTTGTGATATCCCCCCTGCTTGTAACAGACATCCCCTGCTCTCCAGGGGAACTCAGGTGAACGCTTTGTGATGTCATTTCAGTTGGTCACCTGTTTCAAGGTGGAGGTTGGCTTCCCCTGTGACTCCTGGTGTGTTGTGATATCCCCCCTGCTTGTAACAGACATCCCCTCTTCTCCAAGTTAACTCAGATGAGCGCTTTGTGATGTCATTTCAGTTGGTCACCTGTTTCATGGTGGAGGTTGGCTTCCGCTGTGACTCCTGGTGTGTTGTGATAACCCGCCTGCTTGTAACAGACATCCCCTCCTCTCCTGGGGAACTCTGGTGAGCGCTTTGTGATGTCATTTCAGTTGGTCACCTGTTTCAAGGTGGAGGTTGGCTTCCCCTGCGACTTCTGGTGTGTTGTGATATCCCCCCGGCTTGTAACAGACATCCCCTCCTCTCCAGGGGAACTCTGGTGAGCGCTTTGTGATGTCATTTCAGTTGGTCACCTGTTTCAAGGTGGAGGTTGGCTTCCCCTGTGACTCCTGGTGTGTTGTGATATCCCCCCTGCTTGTAACAGACATCCCCTCCTCACCAGGGGAACTCAGGTGAGCGCTTTGTGATATCCCCCCTGCTTATAACAGACATCCCCTGCTCTCCAGGGGAACTCAGGTGAGCGCTTTGTGATGTCATTTCAGTTGGTCACCTGTTTCAAGGTGGAGGTTGGCTTCCCCTGTGACTCCTGGTGTGTTGTGATATCCCCCCTTCTTATAACAGACATCCCCTCTTCTCCAAGTTAACTCAGGTGAGCGCTTTGTGATGTCATTTCAGTTGGTCACCTGATTCATGGTGGAGGTTGGCTTCCGCTGTGACTCCTAGGGTGTTGTGAAAACCCCCCTTCTTGTAACAGTCATCCCCTCCTCTCCACGGGAACTCAGGTGAGCGCTTTGTGATGTCATTTCAGTTGGTCACCTGTTTCAAGGTGGAGGTTGGCTTCCCCTCTGACTCCTGGTGTGTTTTGATTTCCCCCCTTCTTGTAATAGACATCCCCTCCTCTCCAGGGGAACTCAGGTGAGCGCTTTGTGATATCCCCCCTGCTTGTAACAGACATCCCCTCCTCTCCAGGGGAACTCTGGTGAGCGCTTTGTGATGTCATTTCAGTTGGTCACCTGTTTCAAGGTGGAGGTTGGCTTCCCCTGTGACTCCTGGTGTGTTGTGATATCCCCCCGGCTTGTAACAGACATCCCCTCCTCTCCAGGGTAACCCTGGTGAGCGCTTTGTGTTATCCCCCCTGCTTGTAACAGACATCCCCTCATCTCTAGGGGAACTCAGGTGAGCGCTTTGTGATGTCATTTCAGTTGGTCACATGTTTCTAGGTTGAGGTTGGCTTCCCCTGTGACTCCTGGTGTGTTGTGATATCCCCCCTGCTTGTAACAGACATCCCCTGCTCTCCAGGGGAACTCAGGTGAACGCTTTGTGATGTCTTTTCAGTTGGTCACCTGTTTCAAGGTGGAGGTTGGCTTCCCCTGTGACTCCTGGTGTGTTGTGATATCCCCCCTGCTTGTAACAGACATCCCCTCTTCTCCAAGTTAACTCAGATGAGCGCTTTGTGATGTCATTTCAGTTGGTCACCTGTTTCATGGTGGAGGTTGGCTTCCGCTGTGACTCCTGGTGTGTTGTGATAACCCCCCTGCTTGTAACAGACATCCCCTCCTCTCCAGGGGAACTCTGATGAGCGCTTTGTGATGTCATTTCAGTTGGTCACCTGTTTCAAGGTGGAGGTTGGCTTCCCCTGTGACTCCTGGTGTGTTGTGATATCCCCCCGGCTTGTAACAGACATCCCCTCCTCTCCATGGGAACTCTGGTGAGCGCTTTTTGATGTCATTTCAGTTGGTCACCTGTTTCAAGGTTGAGGTTGGCTTCCCCTGTGACTCCTGGTGTGTTGTGATATCCCCCCTGCTTGTAACAGAAATCCCCTCCTCATCAGGGGAACTCAGGTGAGCCCTTTCTGATATCCCCCCTGCTTGTAACAGACATCCCCTGCTCTCTAGGGGAACTCAGGTGAGCGCTTTGTGATGTCATTTCAGTTGGTCACCTGTTTCAAGTTGGGGGTTGGCTTCCCCTGTGACTCCTGGTGTGTTGTGATATCCCCCCTGCTTGTAACAGACATCCCCTCTTCTCCAAGTTAACTCAGGTGAGCGCTTTGTGATGTCATTTCAGTTGGTCACCTGTTTCATTGTGGAGGTTGGCTTCCGCTGTGACTCCTGGTGTGTTGTGATAACCCCCCTGCTTGTAACAGACATCCCCTCCTCTCCAGGGGAACTCAGGTGAGCGCTTTGTGATGTCATTACAGTTGGTCACCTGTTTCAAGGTGGAGGTTGGCTTCCCCTCTGACTCCTGGTGTGTTGTGATATCCCCCCTGCTTGTAATAGAAATCCCCTCCTCTCCAGGGAAACTCAGGTGAGCGCTTTGTGATATCCCCCTGCTTGTAACAGAGATCCCCTGCTCTCCAGGGGAACTCAGGTCAGCGCTTTTTGAGGTCATTTCAGTTGGTCACCTGTTTCAAGGTGGAGGTTGGCTTCCCCTGTGACTCCTGGTGTGTTGTGATATCCCCCCTGCTTGTAACAGACATCCCCTCTTCTCCAAGTTAACTCAGATGAGCGCTTTGTGATGTCATTTCAGTTGGTCACCTGTTTCATGGTGGGGGTTGGCTTCCGCTGTGACTCCTGGTGTGTTGTGATAACCCCCCTGCTTGTAACAGACATCCCCTCCACTCCAGGGGAACTCTGGTGAGCGCTTTGTGATGTCATTTCAGTTGGTCACCTGTTTCAAGGTGGAGGTTGGCTTCCCCTGCGACTCCTGGTGTGTTGTGATATCCCCCCGGCTTGTAACAGACATCCCCTCCTCTCCAGGGGAACTCTGGTGAGCGCTTTGTGATGTCATTTCAGTTGGTCACCTGTTTCAAGGTGGAGGTTGACTTCCCCTGTGACTCCTGGTGTGTTGTGATATCCCCCCTGCTTGTAACAGACATCCCCTCCTCACCAGGGGAACTCAGGTGAGCGCTTTGTGATATCCCCCCTGCTTATAACAGACATCCCCTGCTCTCCAGGGGAACTCAGGTGAGCGCTTTGTGATGTCATTTCAGTTGGTCACCTGTTTCAAGGTGGAGGTTGGCTTCCCCTGTGACTCCTGGTGTGTTGTGATATCCCCCCTTCTTATAACAGACATCCCCTCTTCTCCAAGTTAACTCAGGTGAGCGCTTTGTGATGTCATTTCAGTTGGTCACCTGATTCATGGTGGAGGTTGGCTTCCGCTGTGACTCCTAGGGTGTTGTGAAAACCCCCCTTCTTGTAACAGTCATCCCCTCCTCTCCACGGGAACTCAGGTGAGCGCTTTGTGATGTCATTTCAGTTGGTCACCTGTTTCAAGGTGGAGGTTGGCTTCCCCTCTGACTCCTGGTGTGTTTTGATTTCCCCCCTTCTTGTAATAGACATCCCCTCCTCTCCAGGGGAACTCAGGTGAGCGCTTTGTGATATCCCCCCTGCTTGTAACAGACATCCCCTCCTCTCCAGGGGAACTCTGGTGAGCGCTTTGTGATGTCATTTCAGTTGGTCACCTGTTTCAAGGTGGAGGTTGGCTTCCCCTGTGACTCCTGGTGTGTTGTGATATCCCCCCTGCTTGTAACAGACATCCCCTCCTCTCCAGGGTAACTCTGGTGAGCGCTTTGTGTTATCCCCCCTGCTTGTAACAGACATCCCCTCCTCACCAGGGGAACTCAGGTGAGCGCTTTGTGATATCCCCCCTGCTTATAACAGACATCCCCTGCTCTCCAGGGGAACTCAGGTCAGCGCTTTGTGAGGTCATTTCAGTTGGTCACCTGTTTCAACGTGGAGGTTGGCTTCCCCTGTGACTCCTGGTGTGTTGTGATATCCCCCCTGCTTGTAACAGACATCCCCTCCTCTCCAGGGTAACTCTGGTGAGCGCTTTGTGTTATCCCCCCTGCTTGTAACAGACATCCCCTCATCTCTAGGGGAACTCAGGTGAGCGCTTTGTGATGTCATTTCAGTTGGTCACATGTTTCTAGGTTGAGGTTGGCTTCCCCTGTGACTCCTGGTGTGTTGTGATATCCCCCCTGCTTGTAACAGACATCCCCTGCTCTCCAGGGGAACTCAGGTGAACGCTTTGTGATGTCATTTCAGTTGGTCACCTGTTTCAAGGTGGAGGTTGGCTTCCCCTGTGACTCCTGGTGTGTTGTGATATCCCCCCTGCTTGTAACAGACATCCCCTCTTCTCCAAGTTAACTCAGATGAGCGCTTTGTGATGTCATTTCAGTTGGTCACCTGTTTCATGGTGGAGGTTGGCTTCCGCTGTGACTCCTGGTGTGTTGTGATAACCCCCCTGCTTGTAACAGACATCCCCTCCTCTCCAGGGGAACTCTGATGAGCGCTTTGTGATGTCATTTCAGTTGGTCACCTGTTTCAAGGTGGAGGTTGGCTTCCCCTGTGACTCCTGGTGTGTTGTGATATCCCCCCGGCTTGTAACAGACATCCCCTCCTCTCCATGGGAACTCTGGTGAGCGCTTTGTGATGTCATTTCAGTTGGTCACCTGTTTCAAGGTTGAGGTTGGCTTCCCCTGTGACTCCTGGTGTGTTGTGATATCCCCCCTGCTTGTAACAGACATCCCCTCCTCACCAGGGGAACTCAGGTGAGCCCTTTCTGATATCCCCCCTGCTTGTAACAGACATCCCCTGCTCTCTAGGGGAACTCAGGTGAGCGCTTTGTGATGTCATTTCAGTTGGTCACCTGTTTCAAGTTGGGGGTTGGCTTCCCCTGTGACTCCTGGTGTGTTGTGATATCCCCCCTGCTTGTAACAGACATCCCCTCTTCTCCAAGTTAACTCAGGTGAGCGCTTTGTGATGTCATTTCAGATGGTCACCTGTTTCATTGTGGAGGTTGGCTTCCGCTGTGACTCCTGGTGCGTTGTGATATCCCCCCTGCTTGTAACGGACATCCCCTCCTCTCCAGGGGAACTCTGGTGAGCGCTTTGTGATGTCATTTCAGTTGGTCACCTGTTTCAAGGTGGAGGTTGGCTTCACCCTGTGACTCCTGGTGTGTTTTGATATCCCCCCTGCTTGTAACAGACATCCCCTCCTCAGCAGGGGAACTCAGGTGAGCGCTTTGTGATACCCCCCTCCTTGTAACAGACATCCCCTCATCTCTAGGGGAACTCAGGTGAGCGCTTTGTGATGTCATTTCAGTTGGTCACCTGTTTCATGGTGGAGGATGGCTTCCGCTGTGACTCCTGGTGTGTTGTGATAACCCCCCTGCTTGTAACAGACATCCCCTCCTCTCCAGGGGAACTCAGGTGAGCGCTTTGTGATGTCATTACAGTTGGTCACCTGTTTCAAGGTGGAGGTTGGCTTCCCCTCTGACTCCTGGTGTGTTGTGATATCCCCCCTGCTTGTAATAGAAATCCCCTCCTCATCAGGGGAACTCAGGTGAGCCCTTTCTGATATCCCCCCTGCTTGTAACAGACATCCCCTGCTCTCTAGGGGAACTCAGGTGAGCGCTTTGTGATGTCATTTCAGTTGGTCACCTGTTTCAAGTTGGGGGTTGGCTTCCCCTGTGACTCCTGGTGTGTTGTGATATCCCCCCTGCTTGTAACAGACATCCCCTCTTCTCCAAGTTAACTCAGGTGAGCGCTTTGTGATGTCATTTCAGTTGGTCACCTGTTTCATTGTGGAGGTTGGCTTCCGCTGTGACTCCTGGTGTGTTGTGATAACCCCCCTGCTTGTAACAGACATCCCCTCCTCTCCAGGGGAACTCAGGTGAGCGCTTTGTGATGTCATTACAGTTGGTCACCTGTTTCAAGGTGGAGGTTGGCTTCCCCTCTGACTCCTGGTGTGTTGTGATATCCCCCCTGCTTGTAATAGAAATCCCCTCCTCTCCAGGGAAACTCAGGTGAGCGCTTTGTGATATCCCCCTGCTTGTAACAGAGATCCCCTGCTCTCCAGGGGAACTCAGGTCAGCGCTTTTTGAGGTCATTTCAGTTGGTCACCTGTTTCAAGGTGGAGGTTGGCTTCCCCTGTGACTCCTGGTGTGTTGTGATATCCCCCCTGCTTGTAACAGACATCCCCTCTTCTCCAAGTTAACTCAGATGAGCGCTTTGTGATGTCATTTCAGTTGGTCACCTGTTTCATGGTGGGGGTTGGCTTCCGCTGTGACTCCTGGTGTGTTGTGATAACCCCCCTGCTTGTAACAGACATCCCCTCCACTCCAGGGGAACTCTGGTGAGCGCTTTGTGATGTCATTTCAGTTGGTCACCTGTTTCAAGGTGGAGGTTGGCTTCCCCTGCGACTCCTGGTGTGTTGTGATATCCCCCCGGCTTGTAACAGACATCCCCTCCTCTCCAGGGGAACTCTGGTGAGCGCTTTGTGATGTCATTTCAGTTGGTCACCTGTTTCAAGGTGGAGGTTGACTTCCCCTGTGACTCCTGGTGTGTTGTGATATCCCCCCTGCTTGTAACAGACATCCCCTCCTCACCAGGGGAACTCAGGTGAGCGCTTTGTGATATCCCCCCTGCTTATAACAGACATCCCCTGCTCTCCAGGGGAACTCAGGTGAGCGCTTTGTGATGTCATTTCAGTTGGTCACCTGTTTCAAGGTGGAGGTTGGCTTCCCCTGTGACTCCTGGTGTGTTGTGATATCCCCCCTTCTTATAACAGACATCCCCTCTTCTCCAAGTTAACTCAGGTGAGCGCTTTGTGATGTCATTTCAGTTGGTCACCTGATTCATGGTGGAGGTTGGCTTCCGCTGTGACTCCTAGGGTGTTGTGAAAACCCCCCTTCTTGTAACAGTCATCCCCTCCTCTCCACGGGAACTCAGGTGAGCGCTTTGTGATGTCATTTCAGTTGGTCACCTGTTTCAAGGTGGAGGTTGGCTTCCCCTCTGACTCCTGGTGTGTTTTGATTTCCCCCCTTCTTGTAATAGACATCCCCTCCTCTCCAGGGGAACTCAGGTGAGCGCTTTGTGATATCCCCCCTGCTTGTAACAGACATCCCCTCCTCTCCAGGGGAACTCTGGTGAGCGCTTTGTGATGTCATTTCAGTTGGTCACCTGTTTCAAGGTGGAGGTTGGCTTCCCCTGTGACTCCTGGTGTGTTGTGATATCCCCCCTGCTTGTAACAGACATCCCCTCCTCTCCAGGGTAACTCTGGTGAGCGCTTTGTGTTATCCCCCCTGCTTGTAACAGACATCCCCTCCTCACCAGGGGAACTCAGGTGAGCGCTTTGTGATATCCCCCCTGCTTATAACAGACATCCCCTGCTCTCCAGGGGAACTCAGGTCAGCGCTTTGTGAGGTCATTTCAGTTGGTCACCTGTTTCAACGTGGAGGTTGGCTTCCCCTGTGACTCCTGGTGTGTTGTGATATCCCCCCTGCTTGTAACAGACATCCCCTCCTCTCCAGGGTAACTCTGGTGAGCGCTTTGTGTTATCCCCCCTGCTTGTAACAGACATCCCCTCATCTCTAGGGGAACTCAGGTGAGCGCTTTGTGATGTCATTTCAGTTGGTCACATGTTTCTAGGTTGAGGTTGGCTTCCCCTGTGACTCCTGGTGTGTTGTGATATCCCCCCTGCTTGTAACAGACATCCCCTGCTCTCCAGGGGAACTCAGGTGAACGCTTTGTGATGTCATTTCAGTTGGTCACCTGTTTCAAGGTGGAGGTTGGCTTCCCCTGTGACTCCTGGTGTGTTGTGATATCCCCCCTGCTTGTAACAGACATCCCCTCTTCTCCAAGTTAACTCAGATGAGCGCTTTGTGATGTCATTTCACTTGGTCACCTGTTTCATGGTGGAGGTTGGCTTCCGCTGTGACTCCTGGTGTGTTGTGATAACCCCCCTGCTTGTAACAGACATCCCCTCCTCTCCAGGGGAACTCTGATGAGCGCTTTGTGATGTCATTTCAGTTGGTCACCTGTTTCAAGGTGGAGGTTGGCTTCCCCTGTGACTCCTGGTGTGTTGTGATATCCCCCCGGCTTGTAACAGACATCCCCTCCTCTCCATGGGAACTCTGGTGAGCGCTTTGTGATGTCATTTCAGTTGGTCACCTGTTTCAAGGTTGAGGTTGGCTTCCCCTGTGACTCCTGGTGTGTTGTGATATCCCCCCTGCTTGTAACAGACATCCCCTCCTCACCAGGGGAACTCAGGTGAGCCCTTTCTGATATCCCCCCTGCTTGTAACAGACATCCCCTGCTCTCTAGGGGAACTCAGGTGAGCGCTTTGTGATGTCATTTCAGTTGGTCACCTGTTTCAAGTTGGGGGTTGGCTTCCCCTGTGACTCCTGGTGTGTTGTGATATCCCCCCTGCTTGTAACAGACATCCCCTCTTCTCCAAGTTAACTCAGGTGAGCGCTTTGTGATGTCATTTCAGTTGGTCACCTGTTTCATTGTGGAGGTTGGCTTCCGCTGTGACTCCTGGTGCGTTGTGATATCCCCCCTGCTTGTAACGGACATCCCCTCCTCTCCAGGGGAACTCTGGTGAGCGCTTTGTGATGTCATTTCAGTTGGTCACCTGTTTCAAGGTGGAGGTTGGCTTCACCCTGTGACTCCTGGTGTGTTTTGATATCCCCCCTGCTTGTAACAGACATCCCCTCCTCAGCAGGGGAACTCAGGTGAGCGCTTTGTGATACCCCCCTCCTTGTAACAGACATCCCCTCATCTCTAGGGGAACTCAGGTGAGCGCTTTGTGATGTCATTTCAGTTGGTCACCTGTTTCATGGTGGAGGATGGCTTCCGCTGTGACTCCTGGTGTGTTGTGATAACCCCCCTGCTTGTAACAGACATCCCCTCCTCTCCAGGGGAACTCAGGTGAGCGCTTTGTGATGTCATTACAGTTGGTCACCTGTTTCAAGGTGGAGGTTGGCTTCCCCTCTGACTCCTGGTGTGTTGTGATATCCCCCCTGCTTGTAATAGAAATCCCCTCCTCTCCAGGGAAACTCAGGTGAGCGCTTTGTGATATCCCCCTGCTTGTAACAGAGATCCCCTGCTCTCCAGGGGAACTCAGGTCAGCGCTTTTTGAGGTCATTTCAGTTGGTCACCTGTTTCAAGGTGGAGGTTGGCTTCCCCTGTGACTCCTGGTGTGTTGTGATATCCCCCCTGCTTGTAACAGACATCCCCTCTTCTCCAAGTTAACTCAGATGAGCGCTTTGTGATGTCATTTCAGTTGGTCACCTGTTTCATGGTGGGGGTTGGCTTCCGCTGTGACTCCTGGTGTGTTGTGATAACCCCCCTGCTTGTAACAGACATCCCCTCCACTCCAGGGGAACTCTGGTGAGCGCTTTGTGATGTCATTTCAGTTGGTCACCTGTTTCAAGGTGGAGGTTGGCTTCCCCTGCGACTCCTGGTGTGTTGTGATATCCCCCCGGCTTGTAACAGACATCCCCTCCTCTCCAGGGGAACTCTGGTGAGCGCTTTGTGATGTCATTTCAGTTGGTCACCTGTTTCAAGGTGGAGGTTGACTTCCCCTGTGACTCCTGGTGTGTTGTGATATCCCCCCTGCTTGTAACAGACATCCCCTCCTCACCAGGGGAACTCAGGTGAGCGCTTTGTGATATCCCCCCTGCTTATAACAGACATCCCCTGCTCTCCAGGGGAACTCAGGTGAGCGCTTTGTGATGTCATTTCAGTTGGTCACCTGTTTCAAGGTGGAGGTTGGCTTCCCCTGTGACTCCTGGTGTGTTGTGATATCCCCCCTTCTTATAACAGACATCCCCTCTTCTCCAAGTTAACTCAGGTGAGCGCTTTGTGATGTCATTTCAGTTGGTCACCTGATTCATGGTGGAGGTTGGCTTCCGCTGTGACTCCTAGGGTGTTGTGAAAACCCCCCTTCTTGTAACAGTCATCCCCTCCTCTCCACGGGAACTCAGGTGAGCGCTTTGTGATGTCATTTCAGTTGGTCACCTGTTTCAAGGTGGAGGTTGGCTTCCCCTCTGACTCCTGGTGTGTTTTGATTTCCCCCCTTCTTGTAATAGACATCCCCTCCTCTCCAGGGGAACTCAGGTGAGCGCTTTGTGATATCCCCCCTGCTTGTAACAGACATCCCCTCCTCTCCAGGGGAACTCTGGTGAGCGCTTTGTGATGTCATTTCAGTTGGTCACCTGTTTCAAGGTGGAGGTTGGCTTCCCCTGTGACTCCTGGTGTGTTGTGATATCCCCCCTGCTTGTAACAGACATCCCCTCCTCTCCAGGGTAACTCTGGTGAGCGCTTTGTGTTATCCCCCCTGCTTGTAACAGACATCCCCTCCTCACCAGGGGAACTCAGGTGAGCGCTTTGTGATATCCCCCCTGCTTATAACAGACATCCCCTGCTCTCCAGGGGAACTCAGGTCAGCGCTTTGTGAGGTCATTTCAGTTGGTCACCTGTTTCAAGGTGGAGGTTGGCTTCCCCTGTGACTCCTGGTGTGTTGTGATATCCCCCCTGCTTGTAACAGACATCCCCTCCTCTCCAGGGTAACTCTGGTGAGCGCTTTGTGTTATCCCCCCTGCTTGTAACAGACATCCCCTCATCTCTAGGGGAACTCAGGTGAGCGCTTTGTGATGTCATTTCAGTTGGTCACATGTTTCTAGGTTGAGGTTGGCTTCCCCTGTGACTCCTGGTGTGTTGTGATATCCCCCCTGCTTGTAACAGACATCCCCTGCTCTCCAGGGGAACTCAGGTGAACGCTTTGTGATGTCATTTCAGTTGGTCACCTGTTTCAAGGTGGAGGTTGGCTTCCCCTGTGACTCCTGGTGTGTTGTGATATCCCCCCTGCTTGTAACAGACATCCCCTCTTCTCCAAGTTAACTCAGATGAGCGCTTTGTGATGTCATTTCAGTTGGTCACCTGTTTCATGGTGGAGGTTGGCTTCCGCTGTGACTCCTGGTGTGTTGTGATAACCCCCCTGCTTGTAACAGACATCCCCTCCTCTCCAGGGGAACTCTGATGAGCGCTTTGTGATGTCATTTCAGTTGGTCACCTGTTTCAAGGTGGAGGTTGGCTTCCCCTGTGACTCCTGGTGTGTTGTGATATCCCCCCGGCTTGTAACAGACATCCCCTCCTCTCCATGGGAACTCTGGTGAGCGCTTTGTGATGTCATTTCAGTTGGTCACCTGTTTCAAGGTTGAGGTTGGCTTCCCCTGTGACTCCTGGTGTGTTGTGATATCCCCCCTGCTTGTAACAGACATCCCCTCCTCACCAGGGGAACTCAGGTGAGCCCTTTCTGATATCCCCCCTGCTTGTAACAGACATCCCCTGCTCTCTAGGGGAACTCAGGTGAGCGCTTTGTGATGTCATTTCAGTTGGTCACCTGTTTCAAGTTGGGGGTTGGCTTCCCCTGTGACTCCTGGTGTGTTGTGATATCCCCCCTGCTTGTAACAGACATCCCCTCTTCTCCAAGTTAACTCAGGTGAGCGCTTTGTGATGTCATTTCAGTTGGTCACCTGTTTCATTGTGGAGGTTGGCTTCCGCTGTGACTCCTGGTGCGTTGTGATATCCCCCCTGCTTGTAACGGACATCCCCTCCTCTCCAGGGGAACTCTGGTGAGCGCTTTGTGATGTCATTTCAGTTGGTCACCTGTTTCAAGGTGGAGGTTGGCTTCACCCTGTGACTCCTGGTGTGTTTTGATATCCCCCCTGCTTGTAACAGACATCCCCTCCTCAGCAGGGGAACTCAGGTGAGCGCTTTGTGATACCCCCCTCCTTGTAACAGACATCCCCTCATCTCTAGGGGAACTCAGGTGAGCGCTTTGTGATGTCATTTCAGTTGGTCACCTGTTTCATGGTGGAGGATGGCTTCCGCTGTGACTCCTGGTGTGTTGTGATAACCCCCCTGCTTGTAACAGACATCCCCTCCTCTCCAGGGGAACTCAGGTGAGCGCTTTGTGATATCCCTCCTGCTTGTAACAGACATCCCCTGCTCTCCAGGGGAACTCAGGTGAGCGCTTTGTGATGTCATTTCAGTTGGTCACCTGTTTCATGGTGGAGGATGGCTTCCGCTGTGACTCCTGGTGTGTTGTGATAACCCCCCTGCTTGTAACAGACATCCCCTCCTCTCCAGGGGAACTCAGGTGAGCGCTTTGTGATGTCATTACAGTTGGTCACCTGTTTCAAGGTGGAGGTTGGCTTCCCCTCTGACTCCTGGTGTGTTTTGAAATCCCCCCTTCTTGTAATAGACATCCCCTCCACTCCAGGGGAACTCAGGTGAGCGCTTTGTGATATCCCCCCTGCTTGTAACAAACATCCCCTCTTCTCCAGGGGAACTCAGGTGAGCGCTTTGTGATGTCATTTCAGTTGGTCATCTGTTTCAAGGTGGAGGTTGTCTTCCCCTGTGACTCCTGGTGTGTTATGATATCCCCCCTGCTTGTAACAAACATCCCCTCTTCTCCAGGGGAACTCAGGTGAGCGCTTTGTGATGTCATTTCAGTTGGTCATCTGTTTCAAGGTGGAGGTTGTCTTCCCCTGTGACTCCTGGTGTGTTATGATATCCCCCCTGCTTGTAACAGACATCCCCTTGTCTCCAGCTGTACTCTGGTGAGCGCTTTGTGATGTCATTTCAGTTGGTCACCTGTTTCAAGGTGGAGGATGGCTTGCCAGTGTGTTATGTTATCCCCCATGCCAGAAGAGACATTCCCTCATCTCCAGGGGAACTCAGGTGAGGGCTTTGTGATGTCATTGTAGTACGTCACAAGATTCCAGCTGGAGCTTGGCTTCCCCTCTGGTCTAGTGTGTTATGTGTTCCGCCATGCCAGTAAGAGACATTCCTTTGTCTCCATGGGAATAGAGTTGAGCGCTTTGTGATGTCATTTCAGTAGGTCTTAAGGTTCTAGTTGGAGGATGGCTTTGACTCTGACTTCTAGTGTGTTATGTTATCCGCCCTGACATTAAGAGACATGTCCTCATCTCCAGGGGAAGTAAGTGAGTGAGTCATTTCAGTTGGTCACCTGTTTCAAGGTGAAGGTTGGCTGCCCCTGTGACTCCTGGTGTGTTGTGATATCCCCCCTGCTTGTAACAGACATCCCTTCCTCAGCAGGGGAACTCAGGTGAGCGCTTTGTGATATCCCCCCTGCTTGTAACAGACATCCCCTCATCTCTAGGGGAACTCAGGTGAGCGCTTTGTGATGTCATTTCAGTTGGTCACCTGTTTCAAGGTGGAGGTTGGCTTCCCCTCTGACTCCTGGTGTGTTTTGATTTCCCCCCTTCTTGTAATAGACATCCCCTCCTCTCCAGGGGAACTCAGGTGAGCGCTTTGTGATATCCCCCCTGCTTGTAACAGACATCCCCTCCTCTCCAGGGGAACTCTGGTGAGCGCTTTGTGATGTCATTTCAGTTGGTCACCTGTTTCAAGGTGGAGGTTGGCTTCCCCTGTGACTCCTGGTGTGTTGTGATAACCCCCCTGCTTGTAACAGACATCCCCTCCTCTCCAGGGGAACTCAGGTGAGCGCTTTGTGATGTAATTACAGTTGGTCACCTGTTTCAAGGTGGAGGTTGGCTTCCCCTCTGTCTCCTTTTGTGTTTTGATATCACCCCTTCTTGTAATAGACATCCCCTCATCTCTAGGGGAACTCAGGTCAGCGCTTTGTGAGGTCATTTCAGTTGGTCACCTGTTTCAACGTGGAGGTTGGCTTCCCCTGTGACTCCTGGTGTGTTGTGATATCCCCCCTGCTTGTAACAGACATCCCCTCCTCTCCAGGGTAACTCTGGTGAGCGCTTTGTGTTATCCCCCCTGCTTGTAACAGACATCCCCTCATCTCTAGGGGAACTCAGGTGAGCGCTTTGTGATGTCATTTCAGTTGGTCACATGTTTCTAGGTTGAGGTTGGCTTCCCCTGTGACTCCTGGTGTGTTGTGATATCCCCCCTGCTTGTAACAGACATCCCCTGCTCTCCAGGGGAACTCAGGTGAACGCTTTGTGATGTCATTTCAGTTGGTCACCTGTTTCAAGGTGGAGGTTGGCTTCCCCTGTGACTCCTGGTGTGTTGTGATAACCCCCCTGCTTGTAACAGACATCCCCTCCTCTCCAGGGGAACTCTGATGAGCGCTTTGTGATGTCATTTCAGTTGGTCACCTGTTTCAAGGTGGAGGTTGGCTTCCCCTGTGACTCCTGGTGTGTTGTGATATCCCCCCGGCTTGTAACAGACATCCCCTCCTCTCCATGGGAACTCTGGTGAGCGCTTTGTGATGTCATTTCAGTTGGTCACCTGTTTCAAGGTTGAGGTTGGCTTCCCCTGTGACTCCTGGTGTATTGTGATATCCCCCCTGCTTGTAACAGACATCCCCTCCTCACCAGGGGAACTCAGGTGAGCCCTTTCTGATATCCCCCCTGCTTGTAACAGACATCCCCTGCTCTCTAGGGGAACTCAGGTGAGCGCTTTGTGATGTCATTTCAGTTGGTCACCTGTTTCAAGTTGGGGGTTGGCTTCCCCTGTGACTCCTGGTGTGTTGTGATATCCCCCCTGCTTGTAACAGACATCCCCTCTTCTCCAAGTTAACTCAGGTGAGCGCTTTGTGATGTCATTTCAGTTGGTCACCTGTTTCATTGTGGAGGTTGGCTTCCGCTGTGACTCCTGGTGTGTTGTGATAACCCCCCTGCTTGTAACAGACATCCCCTCCTCTCCAGGGGAACTCAGGTGAGCGCTTTGTGATGTCATTACAGTTGGTCACCTGTTTCAAGGTGGAGGTTGGCTTCCCCTCTGACTCCTGGTGTGTTGTGATATCCCCCCTGCTTGTAATAGAAATCCCCTCCTCTCCAGGGAAACTCAGGTGAGCGCTTTGTGATATCCCCCTGCTTGTAACAGAGATCCCCTGCTCTCCAGGGGAACTCAGGTCAGCGCTTTGTGAGGTCATTTCAGTTGGTCACCTGTTTCAAGGTAGAGGTTGGCTTCCCCTGTGACTCCTGGTGTGTTGTGATATCCCCCCTGCTTGTAACAGACATCCCCTCTTCTCCAAGTTAACTCAGATGAGCGCTTTGTGATGTCATTTCAGTTGGTCACCTGTTTCATGGTGGGGGTTGGCTTCCGCTGTGACTCCTGGTGTGTTGTGATAACCCCCCTGCTTGTAACAGACATCCCCTCCTCTCCAGAGGAACTCTGGTGAGCGCTTTGTGATGTCATTTCAGTTGGTCACCTGTTTCAAGGTGGAGGTTGGCTTCCCCTGCGACTCCTGGTGTGTTGTGATATCCCCCCGGCTTGTAACAGACATCCCCTCCTCTCCAGGGGAACTCTGGTGAGCGCTTTGTGATGTCATTTCAGTTGGTCACCTGTTTCAAGGTGGAGGTTGGCTTCCCCTGTGACTCCTGGTGTGTTGTGATATCCCCCCTGCTTGTAACAGACATCCCCTCCTCACCAGGGGAACTCAGGTGAGCGCTTTGTGATATCCCCCCTGCTTATAACAGACATCCCCTGCTCTCCAGGGGAACTCAGGTTAGCGCTTTGTGATGTCATTTCAGTTGGTCACCTGTTTCAAGGTGGAGGTTGGCTTCCCCTGTGACTCCTGGTGTGTTGTGATATCCCCCCTTCTTATAACAGACATCCCCTCTTCTCCAAGTTAACTCAGGTGAGCGCTTTGTGATGTCATTTCAGTTGGTCACCTGATTCATGGTGGAGGTTGGCTTCCGCTGTGACTCCTAGGGTGTTGTGAAAACCCCCCTTCTTGTAACAGTCATCCCCTCCTCTCCACGGGAACTCAGGTGAGCGCTTTGTGATGTCATTTCAGTTGGTCACCTGTTTCAAGGTGGAGGTTGGCTTCCCCTCTGACTCCTGGTGTGTTTTGATTTCCCCCCTTCTTGTAATAGACATCCCCTCCTCTCCAGGGGAACTCAGGTGAGCGCTTTGTGATATCCCCCCTGCTTGTAACAGACATCCCCTCCTCTCCAGGGGAACTCTGGTGAGCGCTTTGTGATGTCATTTCAGTTGGTCACCTGTTTCAAGGTGGAGGTTGGCTTCCCCTGTGACTCCTGGTGTGTTGTGATATCCCCCCTGCTTGTAACAGACATCCCCTCCTCTCCAGGGTAACTCTGGTGAGCGCTTTGTGTTATCCCCCCTGCTTGTAACAGACATCCCCTCCTCACCAGGGGAACTCAGGTGAGCGCTTTGTGATATCCCCCCTGCTTATAACAGACATCCCCTGCTCTCCAGGGGAACTCAGGTCAGCGCTTTGTGAGGTCATTTCAGTTGGTCACCTGTTTCAACGTGGAGGTTGGCTTCCCCTGTGACTCCTGGTGTGTTGTGATATCCCCCCTGCTTGTAACAGACATCCCCTCCTCTCCAGGGTAACTCTGGTGAGCGCTTTGTGTTATCCCCCCTGCTTGTAACAGACATCCCCTCATCTCTAGGGGAACTCAGGTGAGCGCTTTGTGATGTCATTTCAGTTGGTCACATGTTTCTAGGTTGAGGTTGGCTTCCCCTGTGACTCCTGGTGTGTTGTGATATCCCCCCTGCTTGTAACAGACATCCCCTGCTCTCCAGGGGAACTCAGGTGAACGCTTTGTGATGTCATTTCAGTTGGTCACCTGTTTCAAGGTGGAGGTTGGCTTCCCCTGTGACTCCTGGTGTGTTGTGATATCCCCCCTGCTTGTAACAGACATCCCCTCTTCTCCAAGTTAACTCAGATGAGCGCTTTGTGATGTCATTTCAGTTGGTCACCTGTTTCATGGTGGAGGTTGGCTTCCGCTGTGACTCCTGGTGTGTTGTGATAACCCCCCTGCTTGTAACAGACATCCCCTCCTCTCCAGGGGAACTCTGATGAGCGCTTTGTGATGTCATTTCAGTTGGTCACCTGTTTCAAGGTGGAGGTTGGCTTCCCCTGTGACTCCTGGTGTGTTGTGATATCCCCCCGGCTTGTAACAGACATCCCCTCCTCTCCATGGGAACTCTGGTGAGCGCTTTGTGATGTCATTTCAGTTGGTCACCTGTTTCAAGGTTGAGGTTGGCTTCCCCTGTGACTCCTGGTGTGTTGTGATATCCCCCCTGCTTGTAACAGACATCCCCTCCTCACCAGGGGAACTCAGGTGAGCCCTTTCTGATATCCCCCCTGCTTGTAACAGACATCCCCTGCTCTCTAGGGGAACTCAGGTGAGCGCTTTGTGATGTCATTTCAGTTGGTCACCTGTTTCAAGTTGGGGGTTGGCTTCCCCTGTGACTTCTGGTGTGTTGTGATATCCCCCCTGCTTGTAACAGACATCCCCTCTTCTCCAAGTTAACTCAGGTGAGCGCTTTGTGATGTCATTTCAGTTGGTCACCTGTTTCATTGTGGAGGTTGGCTTCCGCTGTGACTCCTGGTGCGTTGTGATATCCCCCCTGCTTGTAACGGACATCCCCTCCTCTCCAGGGGAACTCTGGTGAGCGCTTTGTGATGTCATTTCAGTTGGTCACCTGTTTCAAGGTGGAGGTTGGCTTCACCCTGTGACTCCTGGTGTGTTTTGATATCCCCCCTGCTTGTAACAGACATCCCCTCCTCAGCAGGGGAACTCAGGTGAGCGCTTTGTGATACCCCCCTCCTTGTAACAGACATCCCCTCATCTCTAGGGGAACTCAGGTGAGCGCTTTGTGATGTCATTTCAGTTGGTCAACTGTTTCATGGTGGAGGATGGCTTCCGCTGTGACTCCTGGTGTGTTGTGATAACCCCCCTGCTTGTAACAGACATCCCCTCCTCTCCAGGGGAACTCAGGTGAGCGCTTTGTGATATCCCTCCTGCTTGTAACAGACATCCCCTGCTCTCCAGGGGAACTCAGGTGAGCGCTTTGTGATGTCATTTCAGTTGGTCACCTGTTTCATGGTGGAGGATGGCTTCCGCTGTGACTCCTGGTGTGTTGTGATAACCCCCCTGCTTGTAACAGACATCCCCTCCTCTCCAGGGGAACTCAGGTGAGCGCTTTGTGATGTCATTACAGTTGGTCACCTGTTTCAAGGTGGAGGTTGGCTTCCCCTCTGACTCCTGGTGTGTTTTGAAATCCCCCCTTCTTGTAATAGACATCCCCTCCACTCCAGGGGAACTCAGGTGAGCGCTTTGTGATATCCCCCCTGCTTGTAACAAACATCCCCTCTTCTCCAGGGGAACTCAGGTGAGCGCTTTGTGATGTCATTTCAGTTGGTCATCTGTTTCAAGGTGGAGGTTGTCTTCCCCTGTGACTCCTGGTGTGTTATGATATCCCCCCTGCTTGTAACAAACATCCCCTCTTCTCCAGGGGAACTCAGGTGAGCGCTTTGTGATGTCATTTCAGTTGGTCATCTGTTTCAAGGTGGAGGTTGTCTTCCCCTGTGACTCCTGGTGTGTTATGATATCCCCCCTGCTTGTAACAGACATCCCCTTGTCTCCAGGTGTACTCTGGTGAGCGCTTTGTGATGTCATTTCAGTTGGTCACCTGTTTCAAGGTGGAGGATGGCTTGCCAGTGTGTTATGTTATCCCCCATGCCAGAAGAGACATTCCCTCATCTCCAGGGGAACTGAGGTGAGGGCTTTGTGATGTCATTGTAGTACGTCACAAGATTCCAGCTGGAGCTTGGCTTCCCCTCTGGTCTAGTGTGTTATGTGTTCCGCCATGCCAGTAAGAGACATTCCTTTGTCTCCATGGGAATAGAGTTGAGCGCTTTGTGATGTCATTTCAGTAGGTCTTAAGGTTCTAGTTGGAGGATGGCTTTGACTCTGACTTCTAGTGTGTTATGTTATCCGCCCTGACATTAAGAGACATGTCCTCATCTCCAGGGGAAGTAAGTGAGTGAGTCATTTCAGTTGGTCACCTGTTTCAAGGTGAAGGTTGGCTGCCCCTGTGACTCCTGGTGTGTTGTGATATCCCCCCTGCTTGTAACAGACATCCCTTCCTCAGCAGGGGAACTCAGGTGAGCGCTTTGTGATATCCCCCCTGCTTGTAACAGACATCCCCTCATCTCTAGGGGAACTCAGGTGAGCGCTTTGTGATGTCATTTCAGTTGGTCATCTGTTTCAAGGTGGAGGTTGTCTTCCTCTGTGACTCCTGGTGTGTTGTGATATCCCCCCTGCTTGTAACAGACATCCCCTCTTCTCCAAGTTAACTCAGTTGAGCGCTTTGTGATGTCATTTCAGTTGGTCATCTGTTTCATGGTGGAGGTTGGCTTCCGCTGTGACTCCTGATGTGTTCTGATAACCCCCCTTCTTGTAACAGACATCCCCTCCTCTCCACGGGAACTCAGGTGAGCGCTTTGTGACGTCATTTCAGTTGGTCACCTGTTTCAAGGTGGAGGTTGGCTTCCCCTCTGACTCCTGGTGTGTTTTGATATCCCCCCTTCTTGTAATAGAAATGCCCTCCTCTCCAGGGAAACTCAGGTGAGCGCTTTGTGATATCCCACTGCTTGTAACAGAGATCCCCTGCTCTCCAGGGGAACTCAGGTCAGCGCTTTGTGATGTCATTTCAGTTGGTCACCTGTTTCAACGTGGAGGTTGGCTTCCCCTGTGACTCCTGGTGTGTTGTGATATCCCCCCTACTTGTAACAGACATCCCCTCCTCTCCAGGGTAACTGTGGTGAGCGCTTTGTGATATCCCCCCTGCTTGTAACAGACATCCCCTCATCTCTAGGGGAACTCAGGTGAGCGCTTTGTGATGTCATTTCAGTTGGTCACATGTTTCAAGGTTGAGGTTGGCTTCCCCTGTGACTCCTGGTGTGTTATGATATCCCCCCTGCTTGTAACAAACATCCCCTCTTCTCCAGGGGAACTCAGGTGAGCGCTTTGTGATGTCATTTCAGTTGGTCACCTGATTCATGGTGGAGGTTGGCTTCCGCTGTGACTCCTAGGGTGTTGTGAAAACCCCCCTTCTTGTAACAGACATCCCCTCCTCACCAGGGGAACTCAGGTGAGCGCTTTCTGATATCCCCCCTGCTTGTAACAGACATCCCCTGCTCTCTAGGGGAACTCAGGTGAGCGCTTTGTGATGTCATTTCAGTTGGTCACCTGTTTCAAGTTGGGGGTTGGCTTCCCCTGTGACTCCTGGTGTGTTGTGATATCCCCCCTGCTTGTAACAGACATCCCCTCTTCTCCAAGTTAACTCAGGTGAGCGCTTTGTGATGTCATTTCAGTTGGTCACCTGTTTCATTGTGGAGGTTGGCTTCCGCTGTGACTCCTGGTGCGTTGTGATATCCCCCCTGCTTGTAACGGACATCCCCTCCTCTCCAGGGGAACTCTGGTGAGCGCTTTGTGATGTCATTTCAGTTGGTCACCTGTTTCAAGGTGGAGGTTGGCTTCACCCTGTGACTCCTGGTGTGTTTTGATATCCCCCCTGCTTGTAACAGACATCCCCTCCTCAGCAGGGGAACTCAGGTGAGCGCTTTGTGATACCTCCCTCCTTGTAACAGACATCCCCTCATCTCTAGGGGAACTCAGGTGAGCGCTTTGTGATGTCATTTCAGTTGGTCAACTGTTTCATGGTGGAGGATGGCTTCCGCTGTGACTCCTGGTGTGTTGTGATAACCCCCCTGCTTGTAACAGACATCCCCTCCTCTCCAGGGGAACTCAGGTGAGCGCTTTGTGATATCCCTCCTGCTTGTAACAGACATCCCCTGCTCTCCAGGGGAACTCAGGTGAGCGCTTTGTGATGTCATTTCAGTTGGTCACCTGTTTCATGGTGGAGGATGGCTTCCGCTGTGACTCCTGGTGTGTTGTGATAACCCCCCTGCTTGTAACAGACATCCCCTCCTCTCCAGGGGAACTCAGGTGAGCGCTTTGTGATGTCATTACAGTTGGTCACCTGTTTCAAGGTGGAGGTTGGCTTCCCCTCTGACTCCTGGTGTGTTTTGAAATCCCCCCTTCTTGTAATAGACATCCCCTCCACTCCAGGGGAACTCAGGTGAGCGCTTTGTGATATCCCCCCTGCTTGTAACAAACATCCCCTCTTCTCCAGGGGAACTCAGGTGAGCGCTTTGTGATGTCATTTCAGTTGGTCATCTGTTTCAAGGTGGAGGTTGTCTTCCCCTGTGACTCCTGGTGTGTTATGATATCCCCCCTGCTTGTAACAAACATCCCCTCTTCTCCAGGGGAACTCAGGTGAGCGCTTTGTGATGTCATTTCAGTTGGTCATCTGTTTCAAGGTGGAGGTTGTCTTCCCCTGTGACTCCTGGTGTGTTATGATATCCCCCCTGCTTGTAACAGACATCCCCTTGTCTCCAGGTGTACTCTGGTGAGCGCTTTGTGATGTCATTTCAGTTGGTCACCTGTTTCAAGGTGGAGGATGGCTTGCCAGTGTGTTATGTTATCCCCCATGCCAGAAGAGACATTCCCTCATCTCCAGGGGAACTGAGGTGAGGGCTTTGTGATGTCATTGTAGTACGTCACAAGATTCCAGCTGGAGCTTGGCTTCCCCTCTGGTCTAGTGTGTTATGTGTTCCGCCATGCCAGTAAGAGACATTCCTTTGTCTCCATGGGAATAGAGTTGAGCGCTTTGTGATGTCATTTCAGTAGGTCTTAAGGTTCTAGTTGGAGGATGGCTTTGACTCTGACTTCTAGTGTGTTATGTTATCCGCCCTGACATTAAGAGACATGTCCTCATCTCCAGGGGAAGTAAGTGAGTGAGTCATTTCAGTTGGTCACCTGTTTCAAGGTGAAGGTTGGCTGCCCCTGTGACTCCTGGTGTGTTGTGATATCCCCCCTGCTTGTAACAGACATCCCTTCCTCAGCAGGGGAACTCAGGTGAGCGCTTTGTGATATCCCCCCTGCTTGTAACAGACATCCCCTCATCTCTAGGGGAACTCAGGTGAGCGCTTTGTGATGTCATTTCAGTTGGTCATCTGTTTCAAGGTGGAGGTTGTCTTCCTCTGTGACTCCTGGTGTGTTGTGATATCCCCCCTGCTTGTAACAGACATCCCCTCTTCTCCAAGTTAACTCAGTTGAGCGCTTTGTGATGTCATTTCAGATGGTCATCTGTTTCATGGTGGAGGTTGGCTTCCGCTGTGACTCCTGATGTGTTCTGATAACCCCCCTTCTTGTAACAGACATCCCCTCCTCTCCACGGGAACTCAGGTGAGCGCTTTGTGACGTCATTTCAGTTGGTCACCTGTTTCAAGGTGGAGGTTGGCTTCCCCTCTGACTCCTGGTGTGTTTTGATATCCCCCCTTCTTGTAATAGAAATGCCCTCCTCTCCAGGGAAACTCAGGTGAGCGCTTTGTGATATCCCACTGCTTGTAACAGAGATCCCCTGCTCTCCAGGGGAACTCAGGTCAGCGCTTTGTGATGTCATTTCAGTTGGTCACCTGTTTCAACGTGGAGGTTGGCTTCCCCTGTGACTCCTGGTGTGTTGTGATATCCCCCCTACTTGTAACAGACATCCCCTCCTCTCCAGGGTAACTGTGGTGAGCGCTTTGTGATATCCCCCCTGCTTGTAACAGACATCCCCTCATCTCTAGGGGAACTCAGGTGAGCGCTTTGTGATGTCATTTCAGTTGGTCACCTGTTTCAAGGTGGAGGTTGGCTTCCCCTGTGACTCCTGGTGTGTTGTGATATCCCCCCTGCTTGTAACAGACATCCCCTCTTCTTCAAGTTAACTCAGGTGAGCGCTTTGTGATGTCATTTCAGTTGGTCACCTGTTTCAAGGTGGAGGTTGTCTTCCCCTGTGACTCCTGGTGTGTTATGATATCCCCCCTGCTTGTAACAAACATCCCCTCTTCTCCAGGGGAACTCAGGTGAGCGCTTTGTGATGTCATTTCAGTTGGTCACCTGTTTCAAGGTGGAGGTTGTCTTCCCCTGTGACTCCTGGTGTGTTATGATATCCCCCCTGCTTGTAACAGACATCCCCTTGTCTCCAGGTGTACTCTGGTGAGCGCTTTGTGATGTCATTTCAGTTGGTCACCTGTTTCAAGGTGGAGGCTGGCTTGCCAGTGTGTTATGTTATCCCCCATGCCAGAAGAGACATTCCCTCATCTCCAGGGGAACTGAGGTGAGGGCTTTGTGATGTCATTGTAGTACGTCACAAGATTCCAGCTGGAGCTTGGCTTCCCCTCTGGTCTAGTGTGTTATGTGTTCCGCCATGCCAGTAAGAGACATTCCTTTGTCTCCATGGGAATAGAGTTGAGCGCTTTGTGATGTCATTTCAGTAGGTCTTAAGGTTCTAGTTGGAGGATGGCTTTGACTCTGACTTCTAGTGTGTTATGTTATCCGCCCTGACATTAAGAGACATGTCCTCATCTCCAGGGGAAGTAAGTGAGTGAGTCATTTCAGTTGGTCACCTGTTTCAAGGTGAAGGTTGGCTGCCCCTGTGACTCCTGGTGTGTTGTGATATCCCCCCTGCTTGTAACAGACATCCCTTCCTCAGCAGGGGAACTCAGGTGAGCGCTTTGTGATATCCCCCCTGCTTGTAACAGACATCCCCTCATCTCTAGGGGAACTCAGGTGAGCGCTTTGTGATGTCATTTCAGTTGGTCATCTGTTTCAAGGTGGAGGTTGTCTTCCTCTGTGACTCCTGGTGTGTTGTGATATCCCCCCTGCTTGTAACAGACATCCCCTCTTCTCCAAGTTAACTCAGTTGAGCGCTTTGTGATGTCATTTCAGTTGGTCATCTGTTTCATGGTGGAGGTTGGCTTCCGCTGTGACTCCTGATGTGTTCTGATAACCCCCCTTCTTGTAACAGAGATCCCCTGCTCTCCAGGGGAACTCAGGTGAGCGCTTTGTGACGTCATTTCAGTTGGTCACCTGTTTCAAGGTGGAGGTTGGCTTCCCCTCTGACTCCTGGTGTGTTTTGATATCCCCCCTTCTTGTAATAGAAATGCCCTCCTCTCCAGGGAAACTCAGGTGAGCGCTTTGTGATATCCCACTGCTTGTAACAGAGATCCCCTGCTCTCCAGGGGAACTCAGGTCAGCGCTTTGTGATGTCATTTCAGTTGGTCACCTGTTTCAACGTGGAGGTTGGCTTCCCCTGTGACTCCTGGTGTGTTGTGATATCCCCCCTGCTTGTAACAGACATCCCCTCCTCTCCAGGGTAACTGTGGTGAGCGCTTTGTGATATCCCCCCTGCTTGTAACAGACATCCCCTCATCTCTAGGGGAACTCAGGTGAGCGCTTTGTGATGTCATTTCAGTTGGTCACATGTTTCAAGGTTGAGGTTGGCTTCCCCTGTGACTCCTGGTGTGTTATGATATCCCCCCTGCTTGTAACAAACATCCCCTCTTCTCCAGGGGAACTCAGGTGAGCGCTTTGTGATGTCATTTCAGTTGGTCACCTGATTCATGGTGGAGGTTGGCTTCCGCTGTGACTCCTAGGGTGTTGTGAAAACCCCCCTTCTTGTAACAGTCATCCCCTCCTCTCCACGGGAACTCAGGTGAGCGCTTTGTGATGTCATTTCAGTTGGTCACCTGTTTCAAGGTGGAGGTTGGATTCCCCTCTGACTCCTGGTGTGTTTTGATTTCCCCCCTTCTTGTAATAGACATCCCCTCCTCTCCAGGGGAACTCAGGTGAGCGCTTTGTGATATCCCCCCTGCTTGTAACAGACATCCCCTCATCTCTAGGGGAACTCAGGTGAGGGCTTTGTGATGTCATTTCAGTTGGCCACATGTTTCAAGGTTGAGGTTGGCTTCCCCTGTGACTCCTGGTGTGTTGTGATATCCCCCCTGCTTGTAACAGACATCCCCTCCTCACCAGGGGAACTCAGGTGAGCGCTTTGTGATATCCCCCCTGCTTATAACAGACATCCCCTGCTCTCCAGGGGAACTCAGGTGAGCGCTTTGTGATGTCATTTCAGTTGGTCACCTGTTTCATGGTGGAGGTTGGCTTCCGCTGTGACTCCTGGTGTGTTGTGATAACCCCCCTGCTTGTAACAGACATCCCCTCCTCTCCAGGGGAACTCAGGTGAGCGCTTTGTGATGTCATTACAGTTGGTCACCTGTTTCAAGGTGGAGGTTGGCTTCCCCTCTGACTCCTGGTGTGTTTTGATATCCCCACTTCTTGTAATAGACATCCCCTCCTCTCCAGGGGAACTCGGGTGAGCGCTTTGTGATATCCCCCCTGCTTGTAACAAACATCCCCTCTTCTCCAGGGGAACTCAGGTGAGCGCTTTGTGATGTCATTTCAGTTGGTCATCTGTTTCAAGGTGGAGGTTGTCTTCCTCTGTGACTCCTGGTGTGTTGTGATATCCCCCCTGCTTGTAACAGACATCCCCTCTTCTCCAAGTTAACTCAGTTGAGCGCTTTGTGATGTCATTTCAGTTGGTCACCTGTTTCATGGTGGAGGTTGGCTTCCGCTGTGACTCCTGATGTGTTGTGATAACCCCCCTTCTTGTAACAGACATCCCCTCCTCTCCACGGGAACTCAGGTGAGCGCTTTGTGACGTCATTTCAGTTGGTCACCTGTTTCAAGGTGGAGGTTGGCTTCCCCTCTGACTCCTGGTGTGTTTTGATATCCCCCCTTCTTGTAATAGAAATGCCCTCCTATCCAGGGAAACTCAGGTGAGCGCTTCGTGATGTCATTTCAGTTGGTCACCTGTTTCAACGTGGAGGTTGGCTTCCCCTGTGACTCCTGGTGTGTTGTGATATCCCCCCTGCTTGTTACAGACATCCCCTCCTCTCCAGGGTAACTCTGGTGAGCGCTTTGTGATATCCCCCTGCTTGTAACAGACATCCCCTCATCTCTAGGGGAACTCAGGTGAGCGCTTTGTGATGTCATTTCAGTTGGTCACATGTTTCAAAGTTGAGGTTGGCTTCCCCTGTGACTCCTGGTGTGTTGTGATATCCCCCTGCTTGTAACAGACATCCCCTCCTCACCAGGGGAACTCAGGTGAACGCTTTGTGATATCCCCCCTGCTTGTAACAGACATCCCCTGCTCTCCAGGGGAACTCAGGTGAACGCTTTGTGATGTCATTTCAGTTGGTCACCTGTTTCAAGGTGGAGGTTGGCTTCCCCTGTGACTCCTGGTGTGTTGTGATATCCCCCCTGCTTGTAACAGACATCCCCTCATCTCTATGGGAACTCAGGTCAGCGCTTTGTGATGTCATTTCAGTTGGTCACATGTTTCAAGGTTGAGGTTGGCTTCCCCTGTAACTCCTGGTGTGTTATGATATCCCCTCTGCTTGTAACAGACATCCCCTCCTCACCAGGGGAACTCAGGTGAGCGCTTTGTGATATCCCCCCTGCTTGTAACAGACATCCCCTGCTCTCCAGGGGAACTCAGGTGAGCGCTTTGTGATGTCATTTCAGTTGGTCACCTGTTTCAAGGTGGAGGTTGGGTTCCCCTCTGACTCCTGGTGTGTTTTGATATCCCAACTTCTTGTAATAGACATCCCCTCTTCTCCAAGTTAACTCAGTTGAGCGCTTTGTGATGTCATTTCAGTTGGTCACCTGTTTCATGGTGGAGGTTGGCTTCCGCTGTGACTCCTGATGTGTTGTGATAACCCCCCTTCTTGTAACAGACATCCCCTCCTCTCCAGGGAAACTCAGGTGAGCGCTTTGTGATATCCCACTGCTTGTAACAGAGATCCCCTGCTCTCCAGGGGAACTCAGGTCAGCGCTTTGTGATGTCATTTCAGTTGGTCACCTGTTTCAACGTGGAGGTTGGCTTCCCCTGTGACTCCTGGTGTGTTGTGATATCCCCCCCTGCTTGTAACAGACATCCCCTCCTCTCCAGGGTAACTCTGGTGAGCGCTTTGTGATATCCCCCCTGCTAGTAACAGACATCCCCTCATCTCTAGGGGAACTCAGGTGAGCGCTTTGTGATGTCATTTCAGTTGGACACATGTTTCAAGGTTGAGGTTGGCTTCCCCTGTGACTCCTGGTGTGTTGTGATATCCCCCCTGCTTATAACAGACATCCCCTCCTCACCATAGGAACTCAGGTGAGCGCTTTGTGATATCCCTCCTGCTTGTAACAGACATCCCCTCATCTCTAGGGGAACTCAGATGAGCGCTTTGTGATGTCATTTCAGTTGGTCACCTGTTTCAAGGTTGAGGTTGACTTCCCCTCTGACTCCTGGTGTGTTGTGTTATCCCCCCTGCTTGTAACAGACATCACTTCCTCAGCAGGGAACTCAGGTGAGCGCTTTGTGATATCCCTCCTGCTTGTAACAGACATCCCCTCATCTCTCGGGGAACTCAGGTGAGCGCTTTGTGATGTCATTTCAGTTGGTCACATGTTTCAAGGTTGAGGTTGGCTTCCCCTGTGACTCCTGGTGTGTTGTGATATCCCCCCTGCTTGTAACAGACATTCCCTCCTCTCCAGGGGAACTCAGGTGAGAGCTTTGTGATATCCCCCCTGCTTGTAACAGACATCCCCTCCTCACCAGGGGAACTCAGTTCAGCGCTTTGTGATGTCATTTCAGTTGGTCACCTGTTTCAAGGTGGAGGTTGGCTTCCCCTGTGACTCCTGGTGTGTTGTGATATCCCCCCTGCTTGTAACAGAGATCCCCTCCTCTCCAGGGGAACTCAGGTGAGCGCTTTGTGATGTCATTTCAGTTGGTCACCTGTTTCAAGGTGGAGGTTGGCTTCCCCTGTGACTCCTGGTGTGTTGTGATATCCCCCCTGCTTGTAACAGACATCCCCTCTTCTTCAAGTTAACTCAGGTGAGCGCTTTGTGATGTCATTTCAGTTGGTCACCTGTTTCATGGTGGAGGTTGGCTTCCGCTGTGACTCCTGGTGTGTTGTGATAACCCCCCTGCTTGTAACAGACATCCCCTCCTCTCCAGGGGAACTCAGGTGAGCGCTTTGTGATGTCATTACAGTTGGTCACCTGTTTCAAGGTGGAGGTTGGCTTCCCCTCTGACTCCTGGTGTGTTTTGATATCCCCACTTCTTGTAATAGACATCCCCTCCTCTCCAGGGGAACTCGGGTGAGCGCTTTGTGATATCCCCCCTGCTTGTAACAAACATCCCCTCTTCTCCAGGGGAACTCAGGTGAGCGCTTTGTGATGTCATTTCAGTTGGTCATCTGTTTCAAGGTGGAGGTTGTCTTCCTCTGTGACTCCTGGTGTGTTGTGATATCCCCCCTGCTTGTAACAGACATCCCCTCTTCTCCAAGTTAACTCAGTTGAGCGCTTTGTGATGTCATTTCAGTTGGTCACCTGTTTCATGGTGGAGGTTGGCTTCCGCTGTGACTCCTGATGTGTTGTGATAACCCCCCTTCTTGTAACAGACATCCCCTCCTCTCCACGGGAACTCAGGTGAGCGCTTTGTAACGTCATTTCAGTTGGTCACCTGTTTCAAGGTGGAGGTTGGCTTCCCCTCTGACTCCTGGTGTGTTTTGATATCCCCCCTTCTTGTAATAGAAATGCCCTCCTCTCCAGGGAAACTCAGGTGAGCGCTTTGTGATATCCCACTGCTTGTAACAGAGATCCCCTGCTCTCCAGGGGAACTCAGGTCAGCGCTTTGTGATGTCATTTCAGTTGGTCACCTGTTTCAACGTGGAGGTTGGCTTCCCCTGTGACTCCTGGTGTGTTGTGATATCCCCCCTGCTTGTAACAGACATCCCCTCCTCACCATAGGAACTCAGGTGAGCGCTTTGTGATATCCCTCCTGCTTGTAACAGACATCCCTTCATCTCTAGGGGAACTCAGATGAGCGCTTTGTGATGTCATTTCAGTTGGTCCCCTGTTTCAAGGTTGAGGTTGACTTCCCCTCTGACTCCTGGTGTGTTGTGTTATCCCCCCTGCTTGTAACAGACATCACTTCCTCAGCAGGGAACTCAGCTGAGCGCTTTGTGATATCCCTCCTGCTTGTAACAGACATCCCCTCATCTCTAGGGGAACTCAGGTGAGCGCTTTGTGATGTCATTTCAGTTGGTCACATGTTTCAAGGTTGAGGTTGGCTTCCCCTGTGACTCCTGGTGTGTTGTGATATCCCCCCTGCTTGTAACAGACATTCCCTCCTCTCCAGGGGAACTCAGGTGAGAGCTTTGTGATATCCCCCCTGCTTGTAACAGACATCCCCTCCTCACCAGGGGAACTCAGTTCAGCGCTTTGTGATGTCATTTCAGTTGGTCACCTGTTTCAAGGTGGAGGTTGGCTTCCCCTGTGACTCCTGGTGTTTTGTGATATCCCCCCTGCTTGTAACAGAGATCCCCTCCTCTCCAGGGGAACTCAGGTGAGCGCTTTGTGATGTCATTTCAGTTGGTCACCTGTTTCAAGGTGGAGGTTGGCTTCCCCTGTGACTCCTGGTGTGTTGTGATATCCCCCCTGCTTGTAACAGACATCCCCTCTTCTTCAAGTTAACTCAGGTGAGCGCTTTGTGATGTCATTTCAGTTGGTCACCTGTTTCATGATGGAGGTTGTCTTCCTCTGTGACTCCTGGTGTGTTGTGATATCCCCCCTGCTTGTAACACATCCCCTCTTCTCCAAGTTAACTCAGTTGAGCGCTTTGTGATGTCATTTCAGTTGGTCACCTGTTTCATGGTGGAGGTTGGCTTCCGCTGTGACTCCTGATGTGTTCTGATAACCCCCCTTCTTGTAACAGACATCCCCTCCTCTCCACGGGAACTCAGGTGAGCGCTTTGTGACGTCATTTCAGTTGGTCACCTGTTTCAAGGTGGAGGTTGGCTTCCCCTCTGACTCCTGGTGTGTTTTGATATCCCCCCTTCTTGTAATAGAAATGCCCTCCTCTCCAGGGAAACTCAGGTGAGCGCTTTGTGATATCCCACTGCTTGTAACAGAGATCCCCTGCTCTCCAGGGGAACTCAGGTCAGCGCTTTGTGATGTCATTTCAGTCGGTCACCTGTTTCAACGTGGAGGTTGGCTTCCCCTGTGACTCCTGGTGTGTTGTGATATCCCCCCTGCTTGTAACAGACATCCCCTCCTCTCCAGGGTAACTCTGGTGAGCACTTTGTGATATCCCCCCTGCTTGTAACAGACATCCCCTCATCTCTAGGGGAACTCAGGTGAGCGCTTTGTGATGTCATTTCAGTTGGTCACATGTTTCAAGGTTGAGGTTGGCTTCCCCTGTGACTCCTGGTGTGTTGTGATATCCCCCCTGCTTGTAACAGACATCCCCTCCTCACCAGGGGAACTCAGGTGAACGCTTTGTGATATCCCCCCTGCTTGTAACAGACATCCCCTGCTCTCCAGGGGAACTCAGGTGAACGCTTTGTGATGTCATTTCAGTTGGTCAACTGTTTCAAGGTGGAGGTTGGCTTCCCCTGTGACTCCTGTTGTGTTGTGATATCCCCCCTGCTTGTAACAGACATCCCCTCATCTCTATGGGAACTCAGGTCAGCGCTTTGTGATGTCATTTCAGTTGGTCACATGTTTCAAGGTTGAGGTTGGCTTCCCCTGTAACTCCTGGTGTGTTATGATATCCCCCCTGCTTGTAACAGACATCCCCTCCTCACCAGGGGAACTCAGGTGAGCGCTTTGTGATATCCCCCCTGCTTGTAACAGACATCCCCTGCTCTCCAGGGGAACTCAGGTGAGCGCTTTGTGATGTCATTTCAGTTGGTCACCTGTTTCAAGGTGGAGGTTGGGTTCCCCTCTGATTCCTGGTGTGTTTTGATATCCCCACTTCTTGTAATAGACATCCCCTCCTCTCCAGGGGAACTCAGGTGAGCGCTTTGTGATATCCCCCCTGCTTGTAACAAACATCCCCTCTTCTCCAGGGGAACTCAGGTGAGCGCTTTGTGATGTCATTTCAGTTGGTCATCTGTTTCAAGGTGGAGGTTGTCTTCCTCTGTGACTCCTGGTGTGTTGTGATATCCCCCCTGCTTGTAACAGACATCCCCTCTTCTTCAAGTTAACTCAGGTGAGCGCTTTGTGATGTCATTTCAGTTGGTCACCTGTTTCATGATGGAGGTTGTCTTCCTCTGTGACTCCTGGTGTGTTGTGATATCCCCCCTGCTTGTAACACATCCCCTCTTCTCCAAGTTAACTCAGTTGAGCGCTTTGTGATGTCATTTCAGTTGGTCACCTGTTTCATGGTGGAGGTTGGCTTCCGCTGTGACTCCTGATGTGTTCTGATAACCCCCCTTCTTGTAACAGACATCCCCTCCTCTCCACGGGAACTCAGGTGAGCGCTTTGTGACGTCATTTCAGTTGGTCACCTGTTTCAAGGTGGAGGTTGGCTTCCCCTCTGACTCCTGGTGTGTTTTGATATCCCCCCTTCTTGTAATAGAAATGCCCTCCTCTCCAGGGAAACTCAGGTGAGCGCTTTGTGATATCCCACTGCTTGTAACAGAGATCCCCTGCTCTCCAGGGGAACTCAGGTCAGCGCTTTGTGATGTCATTTCAGTCGGTCACCTGTTTCAACGTGGAGGTTGGCTTCCCCTGTGACTCCTGGTGTGTTGTGATATCCCCCCTGCTTGTAACAGACATCCCCTCCTCTCCAGGGTAACTCTGGTGAGCGCTTTGTGATATCCCCCCTGCTTGTAACAGACATCCCCTCATCTCTAGGGGAACTCAGGTGAGCGCTTTGTGATGTCATTTCAGTTGGTCACATGTTTCAAGGTTGAGGTTGGCTTCCCCTGTGACTCCTGGTGTGTTGTGATATCCCCCCTGCTTGTAACAGACATCCCCTCCTCACCAGGGGAACTCAGGTGAACGCTTTGTGATATCCCCCCTGCTTGTAACAGACATCCCCTGCTCTCCAGGGGAACTCAGGTGAATGCTTTGTGATGTCATTTCAGTTGGTCAACTGTTTCAAGGTGGAGGTTGGCTTCCCCTGTGACTCCTGTTGTGTTGTGATATCCCCCCTGCTTGTAACAGACATCCCCTCATCTCTATGGGAACTCAGGTCAGCGCTTTGTGATGTCATTTCAGTTGGTCACATGTTTCAAGGTTGAGGTTGGCTTCCCCTGTAACTCCTGGTGTGTTATGATATCCCCCCTGCTTGTAACAGACATCCCCTGCTCTCCAGGGGAACTCAGGTGAGCGCTTTGTGATATCCCCCCTGCTTGTAACAGACATCCCCTGCTCTCCAGGGGAACTCAGGTGAGCGCTTTGTGATGTCATTTCAGTTGGTCACCTGTTTCAAGGTGGAGGTTGGGTTCCCCTCTGATTCCTGGTGTGTTTTGATATCCCCACTTCTTGTAATAGACATCCCCTCCTCTCCAGGGGAACTCAGGTGAGCGCTTTGTGATATCCCCCCTGCTTGTAACAAACATCCCCTCTTCTCCAGGGGAACTCAGGTGAGCGCTTTGTGATGTCATTTCAGTTGGTCATCTGTTTCAAGGTGGAGGTTGTCTTCCTCTGTGACTCCTGGTGTGTTGTGATATCCCCCCTGCTTGTAACAGACATCCCCTCTTCTCCAAGTTAACTCAGTTGAGCGCTTTGTGATGTCATTTCAGTTGGTCACCTGTTTCATGGTGGAGGTTGGCTTCCGCTGTGACTCCTGATGTGTTCTGATAACCCCCCTTCTTGTAACAGACATCCCCTCCTCTCCACGGGAACTCAGGTGAGCGCTTTGTGACGTCATTTCAGTTGGTCACCTGTTTCAAGGTGGAGGTTGGCTTCCCCTCTGACTCCTGGTGTGTTTTGATATCCCCCCTTCTTGTAATAGAAATGCCCTCCTCTCCAGGGAAACTCAGGTGAGCGCTTTGTGATATCCCACTGCTTGTAACAGAGATCCCCTGCTCTCCAGGGGAACTCAGGTCAGCGCTTTGTGATGTCATTTCAGTTGGTCACCTGTTTCAACGTGGAGGTTGGCTTCCCCTGTGACTCCTGGTGTGTTGTGATATCCCCCCTGCTTGTAACAGACATCCCCTCCTCTCCAGGGTAACTGTGGTGAGCGCTTTGTGATATCCCCCCTGCTTGTAACAGACATCCCCTCATCTCTAGGGGAACTCAGGTGAGCGCTTTGTGATGTCATTTCAGTTGGTCACATGTTTCAAGGTTGAGGTTGGCTTCCCCTGTGACTCCTGGTGTGTTGTGATATCCCCCCTGCTTGTAACAGACATCCCCTCGTCTCCAGGTGTACTCTGGTGAGCGCTTTGTGATGTCATTTCAGTTGGTCACCTGTTTCAAGGTGGAGGCTGGCTTGCCAGTGTGTTATGTTATCCCCCATGCCAGAAGAGACATTCCCTCATCTCCAGGGGAACTGAGGTGAGGGCTTTGTGATGTCATTGTAGTACGTCACAAGATTCCAGCTGGAGCTTGGCTCCCCCTCTGGTCTAGTGTGTTATGTGTTCCCCCATGCCAGTAAGAGACATTCCTTTGTCTCCATGGGAATAGAGTTGAGCGCTTTGTGATGTCATTTCAGTAGGTCTTATGGTTCTAGTTGGAGGATGGCTTTGACTCTGACTTCTAGTGTGTTATGTTATCCGCCCTGACATTAAGAGACATTTCCTCATCTCCAGGGGAAGTAAGTGAGTGAGTCATTTCAGTTGGTCACCTGTTTCAAGGTGGAGGTTGGCTTCCCCTTTGACTCCTGTTGTGTTTTGATATCCCCACTTCTTGTAATAGACATCCCCTCCTCTCCAGGGGAACTCAGGTGAGCGCTTTGTGATATCCCCCCTGCTTGTAACAAACATCCCCTCTTCTCCAGGGGAACTCAGGTGAGCGCTTTGTGATGTCATTTCAGTTGGTCATCTGTTTCAAGGTGGAGGTTGTCTTCCTCTGTGACTTCTGGTGTGTTGTGATATCCCCCCTGCTTGTAACAGACATCCCCTCTTCTCCAAGTTAACTCAGGTGAGCGCTTTGTGATGTCATTACAGTTGGTCACCTGTTTCAAGGTGGAGGTTGGCTTCCCCTCTGACTCCTGGTGTGTTGTGATATCCCCCCTGCTTGTAACAAACATCCCCTCTTCTCCAGGGGAACTCAGGTGAGCGCTTTGTGATGTCATTTCAGTTGGTCATCTGTTTCAAGGTGGAGGTTGTCTTCCTCTGTGACTCCTGGTGTGTTGTGATATCCCCCCTGCTTGTAACAGACATCCCCTCTTCTCCAAGTTAACTCAGGTGAGCGCTTTGTGATGTCATTATAGTTGGTCACCTGTTTCAAGGTGGAGGTTGGCTTCCCCTCTGACTCCTGGTGTGTTGTGATATCCCCCCTGCTTGTAACAAACATCCCCTCTTCTCCAGGGGAACTCAGGTGAGCGCTTTGTGATGTCATTTCAGTTGGTCACCTGTTTCAAGGTGGAGGTTGGCTTCCCCTCTCACTCCTGGTGTGTTTTGATATCCCCCCTTCTTGTAATAGACTTCCCCTCCTCTCCAGGGGAACTCAGGTCAGCGCTTTGTGATGTCATTTCAGTTGGTCACCTGTTTCAAGGTGGAGGTTGGCTTCCCCTGTGACTCCTGGTGTGTTGTGATATCCCCCCTGCTTGTAACAGACATCCCTTCCTCAGCAGGGGAACTCAGGTGAGCGCTTTGTGATATCCCCCCTGCTTGTAACAGACATCCCCTCATCTCTAGGGGAACTCAGGTGAGTGCTTTGTGATGTCATTTCAGTTGGTCACATGTTTCAAGGTTGAGGTTGGCTTCCCCTGTGACTCCTGGTGTGTTGTGATATCCCCCCTGCTTGTAACAGACATCCCCTCCTCACCAGGGGAACTCAGGTGAGCGCTTTGTGATATCCCCCCTGCTTGTAACAGACATGCCCTGTTCTCCAGGGGAACTCAGGTGAGCGCTTTGTGATGTCATTTCAGTTGGTCACCTGTTTCAAGGTGGAGGTTGGCTTCCCCTGTTACTCCTGGTGTGTTGTGATATCCCCCCTGCTTGTAACAGACATCCCCTCTTCTCCAAGTTAACTCAGGTGAGCGCTTTGTGATGTCATTTCAGTTGGTCACCTGTTTCAAGGTGGAGGTTGGCTTCCCCTGTGACTCCTGGTGTGTTGTGATATCCCCCCTGCTTGTAACAGACATCCCCTCTTCTCCAGGGGAACTCAGGTGAGCGCTTTGTGATATCCCCCCTGCTTGTAACAAACATACCCTCTTCTCCAGGGGAACTCAGGTGAGCGCTTTGTGATGTCATTTCAGTTGGTCACCTGTTTCATGGTGGAGGTTGGCTTCCGCTGTGACTCCTGGTGTGTTGTGATATCCCCCCTGCTTCTAACAGACATCCCCTCCTCTCCAGGGGATCTCTGGTGAGCGCTTTGTGATGTCATTTCAGTTCGTCACCTGTTTCAAGGTGGAGGTTGGCTTCCCCTGTGACTCCTGGTGTGTTGTGATATCCCCCCTGCTTGTAACAGACATCCCGTCCTCTCCAGGGGAACTCTGGTGAGCGCTTTGTGATGTCATTTCAGTTGGTCACCTGTTTCAAGGTGGAGGTTGGCTTCCCCTGTGACTCATGCTGTGTTGTGATATCCCCCCTGCTTGTAACAGACATCCCTTCCTCAGCAGGGGAACTCAGGTGAGCGCTTTGTGATATCCCCCCTGCTTGTAACAGACATCCCCTCTTCTCCAGGGGAACTCTGGTGAGCGCTTTGTGATGTCATTTCAGTTGGTCACTTGTTTCAAGGTGGAGGTTGGCTTCCCCTGTGACTCCTGCTGTGTTGTGATATCCCACCTGCTTGTAACAGATATCCCTTCCTCAGCAGGGGAACTCAGGTGAGCGCTTTGTGATATCCCCCCTGCTTGTAACAGACATCCCCTCATCTCTAGGGGAACTCAGGTGAGCGCTTTGTGATGTCATTTCAGTTGGTCACATTTTTCAAGGTTGAGGTTGGCTTCCGCTGTGACTCCTGGTGTGTTGTGATATCCCCCCTGCTTGTAACAGACATCCCCTCCTCACCAGGGGAACTCAGGTGAGCGCTTTTTGATATCCCCCCTGCTTGTAACAGACATCCCCTGCTCTCCAGGGGAACTCAGGTGAGCGCTTTGTGATGTCATTTCAGTTGGTCACCTGTTTCAAGGTGGAGGTTGGCTTCCCCTGTGACTCCTGGTGTGTTGTGATAACCCCCCTGCTTGTAACAGACATCCCCTCCTCTCCAGGGGAACTCAGGTGAGCGCTTTGTGATGTAATTACAGTTGGTCACCTGTTTCAAGGTGGAGGTTGGCTTCCCCTCTGTCTCCTTTTGTGTTTTGATATCACCCCTTCTTGTAATAGACATCCCCTCCTCTCCAGGGGAACTCAGGGGAACGCTTTATGATGTCATTTCAGTTGGTCATCTGTTTCAAGGTGGAGGTTGTCTTCCTCTGTGACTCCTAGTGTGTTATGATATCCCCCCTGCTTGTAACAGACATCCCCTCGTCTCCAGGTGTACTCTGGTGAGCGCTTTGTGATGTCATTTCAGTAGGTAACCTGTTTCAAGGTGGAGGTTGGCTTGCCAGTGTGTTATGTTATCCCCCCTGCCAGAAGAGACATTCCCTCATCTCCAGGGGAACTCAGGTGAGTGCTTTGTGATGTCATTGTAGTACGTCACAAGATTCCAGCTGGAGCTTGGCTTCCCCTCTGGTCTAGTGTGTTATGTGTTCCGCCATGCCAGTAAGAGACATTCCTTTGTCTCCATGGGAATAGAGTTGAGCGCTTTGTGATGTCATTTCAGTAGGTCTTAAGGTTCTAGTTGGAAGATGGCTTTGACTCTGACTTGTAGTGTGTTATGTTATCCGCCCTGACATTAAGAGACATGTCCTCACCTCCAGGGGAAGTAAGTGAGTGAGTCATTTCAGTTGGTCACCTGTTTCAAGGTGAAGGGTGGCTGCCCCTGTGACTCCTGGCGTGTTGTGATATCCCCCCTGCTTGTAACAGACATCCCCTCCTCACCAGGGGAACTCAGGTGAGCGCTTTGTGATATCCCCCCTGCTTGTAACATAGATCCCCTGCTCTCCAGGGGAACTCAGGTGAGCGCTTTTTGATGTCTTTTCAGTTGGTCACCTGTTTCAAGGTTGAGATTGTCTTCCCCTGTGAATCCGGGCGTGTTGTGATATCCCTCCTGCTTTTAACAGACATCCCCTCATCTCTAGGGGAACTCAGGTGAGCTCTTTGTGATGTCATTTCAGTTGGTCACCTGTTTCAAGGTTGAGGTTGGCTTCCCCTGTGACTCCTGGTGTGTTGTGATATCCCGCCTGCTTGTAACAGACATCCCCTCCTCTCCAGGGGAACTCAGGTGAGCGCTTTGTGATATCCCCCCTGCTTGTAACAGACATTCCCTCATCTCTAGGGGAACTCAGGTCAGCGCTTTGTGATGTCATTTCAGTTGGTCACCTGTTTCAAGGTGGAGGTTGGCTTCCCCTGTGACTCCTGGTGTGTTGTGATATCCCCCCTGCTTGTAACAGACATCCCTTCCTCAGCAGGGGAACTCAGGTGAGCGCTTTGTGATATCCCCCCTGCTTGTAACAGACATCCCCTCATCTCTAGGGGAACTCAGGTGAGTGCTTTGTGATGTCATTTCAGTTGGTCACATGTTTCAAGGTTGAGGTTGGCTTCCCCTGTGACTCCTGGTGTGTTGTGATATCCCCCCTGCTTGTAACAGACATCCCCTCCTCACCAGGGGAACTCAGGTGAGCGCTTTGTGATATCCCCCCTGCTTGTAACAGACATGCCCTGTTCTCCAGGGGAACTCAGGTGAGCGCTTTGTGATGTCATTTCAGTTGGTCACCTGTTTCAAGGTGGAGGTTGGCTTCCCCTGTTACTCCTGGTGTGTTGTGATATCCCCCCTGCTTGTAACAGACATCCCCTCTTCTCCAAGTTAACTCAGGTGAGCGCTTTGTGATGTCATTTCAGTTGGTCACCTGTTTCAAGGTGGAGGTTGGCTTCCCCTGTGACTCCTGGTGTGTTGTGATATCCCCCCTGCTTGTAACAGACATCCCCTCTTCTCCAGGGGAACTCAGGTGAGCGCTTTGTGATATCCCCCCTGCTTGTAACAAACATACCCTCTTCTCCAGGGGAACTCAGGTGAGCGCTTTGTGATGTCATTTCAGTTGGTCACCTGTTTCATGGTGGAGGTTGGCTTCCGCTGTGACTCCTGGTGTGTTGTGATATCCCCCCTGCTTCTAACAGACATCCCCTCCTCTCCAGGGGATCTCTGGTGAGCGCTTTGTGATGTCATTTCAGTTCGTCACCTGTTTCAAGGTGGAGGTTGGCTTCCCCTGTGACTCCTGGTGTGTTGTGATATCCCCCCTGCTTGTAACAGACATCCCGTCCTCTCCAGGGGAACTCTGGTGAGCGCTTTGTGATGTCATTTCAGTTGGTCACCTGTTTCAAGGTGGAGGTTGGCTTCCCCTGTGACTCATGCTGTGTTGTGATATCCCCCCTGCTTGTAACAGACATCCCTTCCTCAGCAGGGGAACTCAGGTGAGCGCTTTGTGATATCCCCCCTGCTTGTAACAGACATCCCCTCTTCTCCAGGGGAACTCTGGTGAGCGCTTTGTGATGTCATTTCAGTTGGTCACTTGTTTCAAGGTGGAGGTTGGCTTCCCCTGTGACTCCTGCTGTGTTGTGATATCCCACCTGCTTGTAACAGATATCCCTTCCTCAGCAGGGGAACTCAGGTGAGCGCTTTGTGATATCCCCCCTGCTTGTAACAGACATCCCCTCATCTCTAGGGGAACTCAGGTGAGCGCTTTGTGATGTCATTTCAGTTGGTCACATTTTTCAAGGTTGAGGTTGGCTTCCGCTGTGACTCCTGGTGTGTTGTGATATCCCCCCTGCTTGTAACAGACATCCCCTCCTCACCAGGGGAACTCAGGTGAGCGCTTTTTGATATCCCCCCTGCTTGTAACAGACATCCCCTGCTCTCCAGGGGAACTCAGGTGAGCGCTTTGTGATGTCATTTCAGTTGGTCACCTGTTTCAAGGTGGAGGTTGGCTTCCCCTGTGACTCCTGGTGTGTTGTGATAACCCCCCTGCTTGTAACAGACATCCCCTCCTCTCCAGGGGAACTCAGGTGAGCGCTTTGTGATGTAATTACAGTTGGTCACCTGTTTCAAGGTGGAGGTTGGCTTCCCCTCTGTCTCCTTTTGTGTTTTGATATCACCCCTTCTTGTAATAGACATCCCCTCCTCTCCAGGGGAACTCAGGGGAACGCTTTATGATGTCATTTCAGTTGGTCATCTGTTTCAAGGTGGAGGTTGTCTTCCTCTGTGACTCCTAGTGTGTTATGATATCCCCCCTGCTTGTAACAGACATCCCCTCGTCTCCAGGTGTACTCTGGTGAGCGCTTTGTGATGTCATTTCAGTAGGTAACCTGTTTCAAGGTGGAGGTTGGCTTGCCAGTGTGTTATGTTATCCCCCCTGCCAGAAGAGACATTCCCTCATCTCCAGGGGAACTCAGGTGAGTGCTTTGTGATGTCATTGTAGTACGTCACAAGATTCCAGCTGGAGCTTGGCTTCCCCTCTGGTCTAGTGTGTTATGTGTTCCGCCATGCCAGTAAGAGACATTCCTTTGTCTCCATGGGAATAGAGTTGAGCGCTTTGTGATGTCATTTCAGTAGGTCTTAAGGTTCTAGTTGGAAGATGGCTTTGACTCTGACTTGTAGTGTGTTATGTTATCCGCCCTGACATTAAGAGACATGTCCTCACCTCCAGGGGAAGTAAGTGAGTGAGTCATTTCAGTTGGTCACCTGTTTCAAGGTGAAGGGTGGCTGCCCCTGTGACTCCTGGCGTGTTGTGATATCCCCCCTGCTTGTAACAGACATCCCCTCCTCACCAGGGGAACTCAGGTGAGCGCTTTGTGATATCCCCCCTGCTTGTAACATAGATCCCCTGCTCTCCAGGGGAACTCAGGTGAGCGCTTTTTGATGTCTTTTCAGTTGGTCACCTGTTTCAAGGTTGAGATTGTCTTCCCCTGTGAATCCGGGCGTGTTGTGATATCCCTCCTGCTTTTAACAGACATCCCCTCATCTCTAGGGGAACTCAGGTGAGCTCTTTGTGATGTCATTTCAGTTGGTCACCTGTTTCAAGGTTGAGGTTGGCTTCCCCTGTGACTCCTGGTGTGTTGTGATATCCCGCCTGCTTGTAACAGACATCCCCTCCTCTCCAGGGGAACTCAGGTGAGCGCTTTGTGATATCCCCCCTGCTTGTAACAGACATTCCCTCATCTCTAGGGGAACTCAGGTGAGCGCTTTGTGATGTCATTTCAGTTGGTCACCTGTTTCATGGTGGAGGTTGGCTTCCGCTGTGACTCCTGGTGTGTTGTGATATCCCCTCTGCTTGTAACAGACATCCCCTCCTCTCCAGGGGAACTCTGGTGAGTGCTTTGTGATGTCATTTCAGTTGGTCACCTGTTTCAAGGTGGAGGTTGGCTTCCCTGTGACTCCTGCTGTGTTGTGATATCCCCCCTGCTTGTAACGGATATCCCTTACTCAGCAGGGGAACTCAGGTGAGCGCTTTGTGATATCCCCCCTGCTTGTAACAGACATCCCCTCATCTCTAGGGGAACTCAGGTGAGCGCTTTGTGATGTCATTTCAGTTGGTCACCTGTTTCAAGGTTGAGGTTGGCTTCCCCTGTGACTCCTGGTGTGTTGTGATATCCCCCCTGCTTGTAACAGACATCCCCTCATCTCTAGGGGATCTCTGGTGAGCGCTTTGTGATGTCATTTCAGATGGTCACCTGTTTCAAGGTGGAGGTTGGCTTCCGCTGTGACTCCTGGTGTGTTGTGATATCCCCTCTGCTTGTAACAGACATCCCCTCCTCTCCAGGGGAACTCTGGTGAGTGCTTTGTGATGTCATTTCTGTTGGTCACCTGTTTCAAGGTGGAGGTTGGCTTCCCCTGTGACTCCTGCTGTGTTGTGATATCCCCCCTGCTTGTAACAGATATCCCTTACTCAGCAGGGGAACTCAGGTGAGCGCTTTGTGATATCCCCCCTGCTTGTAACAGACATCCCCTCATCTCTAGGGGAACTCAGGTGAGCGCTTTGTGATGTCATTTCAGTTGGTCACCTGTTTCAAGGTTGAGGTTGGCTTCCCCTGTGACTCCTGGTGTGTTGTGATATCCCCCCTGCTTGTAACAGACATCCCCTCATCTCTAGGGGATCTCTGGTGAGCGCTTTGTGATGTCATTTCAGTTGGTCACCTGTTTCAAGGTGGAGGTTGGCTTCCCCTGTGACTCCTGCTGTGTTGTGATATCCCCCCTGCTTGTAACAGATATCCCTTCCTCAGCAGGGGAACTCAGGTGAGCGCTTTGTGATATCCCCCCTGCTTGTAACAGACATCCCCATATCTCTAGGGGAACTCAGGTGAGCGCTTTGTGATGTCATTTCAGTTGGTCAACTGTTTCAAGGTGGAGGTTGGCTTGCCAGTGTGTTATGTTATCCCCCCTGCCAGAAGAGACATTCCCTCATCTCCAGGGGAACTGAGGTGAGGGCTTTGTGATGTCATTGTAGTACGTCACAAGATTCCAGCTGGAGCTTGGCTTCCCCTCTGGTCTAGTGTGTTATGTGTTCCGCCATGCCAGTAAGAGACATTCCTTTGTCTCCATGTGAATAGAGTTGAGCGCTTTGTGATGTCATTTCAGTAGGTCTTAACGTTCTAGTTGGACGATGGCTTTCACTCTGACTTCTAGTGTGTTATGTTATCCGCCATGACATTAAGAGACATTTCCTCATCTCCAGGGGAAGTGAGTGAGTGAGTCATTTCAGTTGGTCACCTGTTTCAAGGTGAAGGTTGGCTGCCCCTGTGACTCCTGGCGTGTTGTGATATCCGCCCTGCTTGTAACAGACATCCCCTCCTCACCAGGGGAACTCAGGTGAGCACTTTGTGATATCCCCCCTGCTTGTAACAGAGATCCCCTCCTCTCCAGGGGAACTCAGGTGAGCGCTTTGTGATATCATTTCAGTTGGTCACCTGTTTCAAGGTTGAGATTGTCTTCCCCTGTGAATCCGGGCGTGTTGTGATATCCCTCCTGCTTTTAACAGACATCCCGTCATCTCTAGGGGAACTCAGGTGAGCGCTTTGTGATGTCATTTCAGTTGGTCACCTGTTTCAAGGTTGAGGTTGGCTTCCCCTGTGACTCCTGGTGTGTTGTGATATCCCCCCTGCTTGTAACAGACATACCCTCCTCACCAGGGGAACTCAGGTGAGCGCTTTGTGATGTCATTTGAGTTGGTCACCTGTTTCAAGTTGGAGGTTGGCTTCCCCTGTGACTCCTGGTGTGTTTTGTTATCCCCCCTGCTTGTAACAGACATCCCCTCTTCTCCAAGTTAACTCAGGTGAGCGCTTTGTGATGTCATTTCAGTTGGTAACCTGTTTCATGGTGGAGGTTGGCTTCCGCTGTGACTCCTCGTGTGTTGTGATAACCCCCCTGCTTGTAACAGACATCCCCTCCTCTCCAGGGGAACTCAGGTGAGCGCTTTGTGATGTCATTACAGTTGGTCACCTGTTTCAAGGTGGAGGTTGGCTTCCCCTCTGACTCCTGGTGTGTTTTGATATCCCCCCTTCTTGTAATAGACATCCCCTCCTCTCCAGGGGAACTCAGGTGAACGCTTTGTGATGTCATTTCAGTTGGTCATCTGTTTCAAGGTGGAGGTTGTCTTCCTCTGTGACTCCTGGTGTGTTATGATATCCCCCCTGCTTGTAACAGACATCCCCTCGTCTCCAGGTGTACTCTGGTGAGCGCTTTGTGATGTCATTTCAGTAGGTCACCTGTTTCAAGGTGGAGGTTGGCTTGCCAGTGTGTTATGTTATCCCCCATGCCAGAAGAGACATTCCCTCATCTCCAGGGGAACTGAGGTGAGTGCTTTGTGATGTCATTGTAGTACGTCACAAGATTCCAGCTGGAGCTTGGCTTCCCCTCTGGTCTAGTGTGTTATGTGTTCCGCCATGCCAGTAAGAGATATTCCTTTGTCTCCATGGGAATAGAGTTGAGCGCTTTGTTATGTCATTTCAGTAGGTCTTAAGGTTCTAGTTGGAGGATGGCTTTGACTCTGACTTGTAGTGTGTTATGTTATCCGCCCTGACATTAAGAGACATTCCCTCATCTCCAGGGGAACTGAGGTGAGTGCTTTGTGATGTCATTGTAGTACGTCACAAGATTCCAGCTGGAGCTTGGCTTCCCCTCTGGTCTAGTGTGTTATGTGTTCCGCTATGCCAGTAAGAGACATTCCTTTGTCTCCATGGGAATAGAATTGAGCGCTTTGTGATGTCATTTCACTAGGTCTTAAGGTTCTAGTTGGAGGTTGGCTTCCCCTCTGACTCCTGGTGTGTTGTGATATCCCCCCTGCTTGTAACAGAGATCCCCTGCTCTCCAGGGGAACTCAGGTGAGCGCTTTGTGATGTCATTTCAGTTGGTCACCTGTTTCAAGGTGGAGGTTGGCTTCCCCTGTGACTCCTGGTGTGTTGTGATATCCCCCCTGCTTGTAACAGACATCCCCTCCTCTCCAGCGGAACTCAGGTGAGCGCTTTGTGATGTCATTACAGTTGGTCACCTGTTTCAAGGTGGAGGTTGGCTTCCCCTCTGACTCCTGGTGTGTTTTGATATCCCCCCTTCTTGTAATAGACATCCCCTCCTCTCCCGGGGAACTCAGGTGAGCGCTTTGTGATATCCCCCCTGCTTGTAACAAACATCCCCTCTTCTCCAGGGGAACTCAGGTGAGCGCTTTGTGATGTCATTTCAGTTGGTCACCTGTTTCATGGTGGAGGTTGGCTTCCTCTGTGACTCCTGGTGTGTTGTGATATCCCCCCTGCTTGTAACAGACATCCCGTCCTCTCCAGGGGAACTCTGGTGAGCGCTTTGTGATGTCATTTCAGTTGGTCACCTGTTTCAAGGTGGAGGTTGGCTTCCCCTGTGACTCCTGGTGTGTTGTGATATCCCCCCGGCTTGTAACAGACATCCCCTCCTCTCCAGGGGAACTCTGGTGAGCGCTTTGTGATGTCATTTCAGTTGGTCACCTGTTTCAAGGTGGAGGTTGGCTTCCCCTGTGACTCCTGGTGTGTTGTGTTATCCCCCCTGCTTGTAACAGACATCCCCTCATCTCTAGGGGAACTCAGGTCAGCGCTTTGTGATGTCATTTCAGTTGGTCACATGTTTCAAGGTTGAGGTTGGCTTCCCCTGTAACTCCTGGTGTGTTGTGATATCCCCCCTGCTTGTAACAGACATCTCCTCCTCACCAGGGGAACTCAGGTGAGCGCTTTGTGATATCCCCCCTGCTTGTAACAGACATCCCCTGCTCTCCAGGGGAACTCAGGTGAGCGCTTTGTGATGTCATTTCAGTTGGTCACCTGTTTCAAGGTGGAGGTTGGCTTCCCCTGTGACTCCTGGTGTGTTGTGACATTCCCCCCTGCTTGTAACAGACATCCCCTCTTCTCCTAGTTAACTCAGGTGAGCGCTTTGTGATGTCATTTCTGTTGGTCACCTGTTTCATGGTGGAGGTTGGGTTCCGCTGTGACTCCTGGTGTGTTGTGATAACCCCCCTGCTTGTAACAGACATCCCCTCCTCTCCAGGGGAACTCAGGTGAGCGCTTTGTGATGTCATTACAGTTGGTCACCTGTTTCAAGGTGTAGGTTGGCTTCCCCTCTGACTCCTGGTGTGTTTTGATATCCCCCCTTCTTGTAATAGACATCCGCTCCTCTCCAGGGGAACTCAGGTGAGCGCTTTGTGATATCCCCCCTGCTTGTAACAAACATCCTCTCTTCTCCAGGGGAACTCAGGTGAGCGCTTTGTGATGTCATTTCAGTTGGTCACCTGTTTCATGGTGGAGGTTGGCTTCCGCTGTGACTCCTGGTGTGTTGTGATATCCCCCCTGCTTGTAACAGACATCCCCTCCTCTCCAGGGGAACTCTGGTGAGCACTTTGTGATGTCATTTCACTAGGTCACCTGTTTCAAGGTGGAGGTTGGCTTCCCCTGTGACTCCTGGTGTGTTGTGATATCCCCCCTGCTTGTAACAGATATCCCTTCCTCAGCAGGGGAACAGGTGAGCGCTTTGTGATATCCCTCCTGCTTGTAACAGACATCCCCTCATCTCTAGGGGAACTCAGTTGAGCGCTTTGTGATGTCATTTCAGTTGGTCACCTGTTTCAAGGTTGAGGTTGGCTTCCCCTGTGACTCCTGGTGTGTTGTGATATCCCTCCTGCTTGTAACAGACATCCCTTCCTCAGCAGGGGAACTCAGGTGAGCGCTTTGTGATATCCCTCCTGCTTGTAACAGACATCCCCTCATCTCTAGGGGAACTCAGGTGAGCGCTTTGTGATGTCATTTCAGTTGGTCACCTGTTTCAAGGTTGAGGTTGGCTTCCCCTGTGACTCCTGGTGTGTTGTGATATCCCCCCTGCTTGTAACAGACATTCCCTCCTCTCCAGGGGAACTCAGGTGAGAGCTTTGTGATATCCCCCCTGCTTGTAACAGACATCCCCTCCTCACCAGGGGAACTCAGGTGAGCGCTTTGTGATATCCCCCCTGCTTATAACAGACATCCCCTGCTCTCCAGGGGAACTCAGGTGAGCGCTTTGTGATGTCATTTCAGTTGGTCACCTGTTTCAAGGGGGAGTTTGGCTTCCCCTGTGACTCCTGGTGTGTTGTGATATCCCCCCTGCTTGTAACAGACATCCCCTCTTCTCCAACTTAACTCATGTGACCGCTTTGTGATGTCATTTCAGTTGGTCACCTGTTTCAAGGTGGAGGTTGGCTTCCCCTCTGACTCCTGGTGTGTTTTGATATCCCCCCTTCTTGTAATAGACATCCCCTCCTCTCCAGGGGAACTCAGGTGAGCGCTTTGTGATGTCATTACAGTTGGTCACCTGTTTCAAGGTGGAGGTTGGCTTCCCCTCTGACTCCTGGTGTGTTTTGATATCCCCCCTTCTTGTAATAGACATCCCCTCCTCTCCAGGGGAACTCAGGTGAACGCTTTGTGATGTCATTTCAGTTGGTCATCTGTTTCAAGGTGGAGGTTGTCTTCCTCTGTGACTCCTGGTGTGTTATGATATCCCCCCTGCTTGTAACAGACATCCCCTCGTCTCCAGGTGTACTCTGGTGAGCGCTTTGTGATGTCATTTCAGTAGGTCACCTGTTTCAAGGTGGAGGTTGGCTTGCCAGTGTGTTATGTTATCCCCCATGCCAGAAGAGACATTCCCTCATCTCCAGGGGAACTGAGGTGAGTGCTTTGTGATGTCATTGTAGTACTTCACAAGATTCCAGCTGGAGCTTGGCTTCCCCTCTGGTCTAGTGTGTTATGTGTTCCGCTATGCCAGTAAGAGACATTCCTTTGTCTCCATGGGAATAGAATTGAGAGCTTTGTGATGTCATTTCACTAGGTCTTAAGGTTCTAGTTGGAGGTTGGCTTGCCCTCTGACTCCTGGTGTGTTGTGATATCCCCCCTGCTTGTAACAGACATCCCCTCTTCTCCAAGTTAACTCAGGTGAGCGCTTTGTGATGTCATTTCAGTTGGTCACCTGTTTCATGGTGGAGGTTGGCTTCCGCTGTGACTCCTGGTGTGTTGTGATATCCCCCCTGCTTGTAACAGACATCCCCTCCTCTCCAGGGGAACTCTGGTGAGCGCTTTGTGATGTCATTTCAGTTGGTCACCTGTTTCAAGGTGGAGGTTGGCTTCCCCTGTGACTCCTGGTGTGTTGTGATATCCCCCCTGCTTGTAACAGACATCCCCTCCTCTCCAGGGGAATTCAGGTGAGAGCTTTGTGATATCCCCCCTGCTTGTAACAGAGATCCCCTGCTCTCCAGGGGAACTCAGGTGAGCACTTTGTGATGTCATTTCAGTTGTTCACCTGTTTCAAGGTGGAGGTTGGCTTCCCCTGTGACTCCTGGTGTGTTGTGATATCCCCCCTGCTTGTAACAGACATCCCCTCTTCTCCAAGTTAACTCAGATGAGCGCTTTGTGATGTCATTTCAGTTGGTCACCTGTTTCATGGTGGAGGTTGGCTTCCGCTGCGACTCCTGTTGTGTTGTGATAACCCCCCTGCTTGTAACAGACATCCACTCCTCTCCAGCGGAACTCAGATGAGCGCTTTGTGATGTCATTACAGTTGGTCACCTGTTTCAAGGTGGAGGTTGGCTTCCCCTCTGACTCCTGGTGTGTTTTGATATCCCCCCTTCTTGTAATAGACATCCCCTCCTCTCCAGGGGAACTCAGGTGAGCGCTTTGTGATATCCCCCCTGCTTGTAACAAACATCCCCTCTTCTCCAGGGGAATTCAGGTGAGCGCTTTGTGATGTCATTTCAGTTGGTCACCTGTTTCATGGTGGAGGTTGCCTTCCTCTGTGACTCCTGGTGTGTTGTGATATCCCCCCTGCTTGTAACAGACATCCCCTCCTCTCCAGCGGAACTCAGGTGAGCGCTTTGTGATGTCATTACAGTTGGTCACCTGTTTCAAGGTGGAGGTTGGCTTCCCCTCTGACTCCTGGTGTGTTTTGATTTCCCCCCTTCTTGTAATAGACATCCCCTCCTCTCCAGGGGAACTCAGGTGAGCGCTTTGTGATATCCCCCCTGCTTGTAACAAACATCCCCTCTTCTCCAGGGGAACTCAGGTGAGCGCTTTGTGATGTCATTTCAGTTGGTCACCTGTTTCATGGTGGAGGTTGGCTTCCGCTGTGACTCCTGGTGTGTTGTGATATCCCCCCTGCTTGTAACAGACATCCCCTCCTCTCCAGGGGAACTCTGGTGAGCGCTTTGTGATGTCATTTCACTAGGTCACCTGTTTCAAGGTGGAGGTTGGCTTCCCCTGTGACTCCTGGTGTGTTGTGATATCCCCCCTGCTTGTAACAGACATCCCTTCCTCAGCAGGGGAACTCAGGTGAGCGCTTTGTGATATCCCTCCTGCTTGTAACAGACATCCCATCATCTCTAGGGGAACTCAGGTGAGCGCTTTGTGATGTCATTTCAGTTGGTCACATGTTTCAAGGCTGAGGTTGGCTTCCCCTGTGACTCCTGGTGTGTTGTGATATCCCCCCTGCTTGTAACAGACATCCCCTCTTCTCCAGGGGAACTCAGGTGAGCGCTTTGTGATGTCATTTCAGTTGGTCACCTGTTTCATGGTGGAGGTTGGCTTCCTCTGTGACTCCTGGTGTGTTGTGATATACCCCTTGCTTGTAACAGACATCCCCTCCTCTCCAGGGGAACTCTGGTGAGCGCTTTGTGATGTCATTTCAGTTGGTCACCTGTTTCAAGGTGGAGGTTGGCTTCCCCTGTGACTCCTGGTGTGTTGTGATATCCCCCCTGCTTGTAACAGACATCCCCTCCTCTCCAGGGGAACTCTGGTGAGCGCTTTGTGATGTCATTTCAGTTGGTCACCTGTTTCAAGGTGGAGGTTGGCTTCCCCTGTGACTCCTGGTGTGTTGTGATATCCCCCCTGCTTGTAACAGACATCCCCTCCTCTCCAGGGGAACTCTGGTGAGCGCTTTGTGATGTCATTTCAGTTGGTCACCTGTTTCAAGGTGGAGGTTGTCTTCCTCTGTGACTCCTGGTGTGTTATGATATCCCCCCTGCTTGTAACAGACATCCCCTCGTCTCCAGGTGTACTCTGGTGAGCGCTTTGTGATGTCATTTCAGTAGGTCACCTGTTTCAAGGTGGAGGTTGGCTTGCCAGTGTGTTATGTTATCCCCCATGCCAGAAGAGACATTCCCTCATCTCCAGGGGAACTGAGGTGAGTGCTTTGTGATGTCATTGTAGTACGTCACAAGATTCCAGCTGGAGCTTGGCTTCCCCTCTGGTCTAGTGTGTTATGTGTTCCCCCATGCCAGTAAGAGACATTCCTTTGTCTCCATGGGAATAGAGTTGAGCGCTTTGTTATGTCATTTCAGTAGGTCTTAAGGTTCTAGTTGGAGGATGGCTTTGACTCTGACTTGTAGTGTGTTATGTTATCCGCCCTGACATTAAGAGACATTTCCTCATCTCCAGGGGAAGTAAGTGAGTGAGTCATTTCAGTTGGTCACCTATTTCAAGGTGAAGGTTGGCTGCCCCTGTGACTCCTGGCGTGTTGTGATATCCCCCCTGCTTGTAACAGACATCCCCTCCTCACCAGGGGAACTCAGGTGAGCGCTTTGTGATATCCCCCCTGCTTGTAACAGAGATCCCCTGCTCTCCAGGGGAACTCAGGTGAGCACTTTGTGATGTCATTTCAGTTGGTCACCTGTTTCAAGGTGGAGGTTGGCTTCCCCTGTGACTCCTGGTGTGTTGTGATATCCCCCCTGCTTGTAACAGACATCCCCTCCTCTCCAGGGGAACTCTGGTGAGCGCTTTGTGATGTCATTTCAGTTGGTCACCTGTTTCAAGGTGGAGGTTGGCTTCCCCTGTGACTCCTGGTGTGTTGTGATATCCCCCCTGCTTGTAACAGACATCCCCTCCTCTCCAGGGGAACTCTGGTGAGCGCTTTGTGATGTCATTTCAGTTGGTCACCTGTTTCAAGGTGGAGGTTGGCTTCCCCTGTGACTCCTGGTGTGTTGTGATATCCCCCCTGCTTGTAACAGACATCCCCTCCTCTCCAGGGGAACTCTGGTGAGCGCTTTGTGATGTCATTTCAGTTGGTCACCTGTTTCAAGGTGGAGGTTGTCTTCCTCTGTGACTCCTGGTGTGTTATGATATCCCCCCTGCTTGTAACAGACATCCCCTCGTCTCCAGGTGTACTCTGGTGAGCGCTTTGTGATGTCATTTCAGTAGGTCACCTGTTTCAAGGTGGAGGTTGGCTTGCCAGTGTGTTATGTTATCCCCCATGCCAGAAGAGACATTCCCTCATCTCCAGGGGAACTGAGGTGAGTGCTTTGTGATGTCATTGTAGTACGTCACAAGATTCCAGCTGGAGCTTGGCTTCCCCTCTGGTCTAGTGTGTTATGTGTTCCCCCATGCCAGTAAGAGACATTCCTTTGTCTCCATGGGAATAGAGTTGAGCGCTTTGTTATGTCATTTCAGTAGGTCTTAAGGTTCTAGTTGGAGGATGGCTTTGACTCTGACTTGTAGTGTGTTATGTTATCCGCCCTGACATTAAGAGACATTTCCTCATCTCCAGGGGAAGTAAGTGAGTGAGTCATTTCAGTTGGTCACCTGTTTCAAGGTGAAGGTTGGCTGCCCCTGTGACTCCTGGCGTGTTGTGATATCCCCCCTGCTTGTAACAGACATCCCCTCCTCACCAGGGGAACTCAGGTGAGCGCTTTGTGATATCCCCCCTGCTTGTAACAGAGATCCCCTGCTCTCCAGGGGAACTCAGGTGAGCACTTTGTGATGTCATTTCAGTTGGTCACCTGTTTCAAGGTGGAGGTTGGCTTCCCCTGTGACTCCTGGTGTGTTGTGATATCCCCCCTGCTTGTAACAGACATCCCCTCTTCTCCAAGTTAACTCAGATGAGCGCTTTGTGATGTCATTTCAGTTGGTCACCTGTTTCATGGTGGAGGTTGGCTTCCGCTGTGACTCCTGGTGTGTTGTGATAACCCCCCTGCTTGTAACAGACATCCCCTCCTCTCCAGCGGAACTCAGGTGAGCGCTTTGTGATGTCATTACAGTTGGTCACCTGTTTCAAGGTGGAGGTTTGCTTCCCCTCTGACTCCTGGTGTGTTTTGATTTCCCCCCTTCTTGTAATAGACATCCCCTCCTCTCCAGGGGAACTCAGGTGAGCGCTTTGTGATATCCCCCCTGCTTGTAACAAACATCCCCTCTTCTCCAGGGGAACTCAGGTGAGCGCTTTGTGATGTCATTTCAGTTGGTCACCTGTTTCATGGTGGAGGTTGGCTTCCGCTGTGACTCCTGGTGTGTTGTGATATCCCCCCTGCTTGTAACAGACATCCCCTCCTCTCCAGGGGAACTCTGGTGAGCGCTTTGTGATGTCATTTCACTAGGTCACCTGTTTCAAGGTGGAGGTTGGCTTCCCCTGTGACTCCTGGTGTGTTGTGATATCCCCCCTGCTTGTAACAGACATCCCTTCCTCAGCAGGGGAACTCAGGTGAGCGCTTTGTGATATCCCTCCTGCTTGTAACAGACATCCCCTCATCTCTAGGGGAACTCAGATGAGCGCTTTGTGATGTCATTTCAGTTGGTCACCTGTTTCAAGGTTGAGGTTGGCTTCCCCTGTGACTCCTGGTGTGTTGTGATATCCCCCCTGCTTGTAACAGACATCCCTTCCTCAGCAGGGGAACTCAGGTGAGCGCTTTGTGATATCCCTCCTGCTTGTAACAGACATCCCCTCATCTCTAGGGGAACTCAGGTGAGCGCTTTGTGATGTCATTTCAGTTGGTCACATGTTTCAAGGCTGAGGTTGGCTTCCCCTGTGACTCCTGGTGTGTTGTGATATCCCCCCTGCTTGTAACAGACATTCCCTCCTCTCCAGGGGAACTCAGGTGAGAGCTTTGTGATATCCCCCCTGCTTGTAACAGACATCCCCTCCTCACCAGGGGAACTCAGGTGGGCGCTTTGTGATTTCATTTCAGTTGGTCACCTGTTTCAAGGTGGAGGTTGGCTTCCCCTGTGACTCCTGGTGTGTTGTGATATCCCCCCTGCTTGTAACAGACATCCCCTCTTCTCCAAGTTAACTCAGTTGAGCGCTTTGTGATGTCATTTCAGTAGGTCACCTGTTTCATGGTGGAGGTTGGCTTCCGCTGTGACTCCTGGTGTGTTGTGATAACCCCCCTGCTTGTAACAGACATCCCCTCCTCTCCAGCGGAACTCAGGTGAGCGCTTTGTGATGTCATTACAGTTGGTCACCTGTTTCAAGGTGGAGGTTGGCTTCCCCTCTGACTCCTGGTGTGTTTTGATATCCCCCCTTCTTGTAATAGACATCCCCTCCTCTCCAGGGGAACTCAGGTGAGCGCTTTGTGATATCCCCCCTGCTTGTAACAAACATCCCCTCTTCTCCAGGGGAACTCAGGTGAGCGCTTTGTGATGTCATTTCAGTTGGTCACCTGTTTCATGGTGGAGGTTGGCTTCCTCTGTGACTCCTGGTGTGTTGTGATATCCCCCCTGCTTGTAACAGACATCCCCTCCTCTCCAGGGGAACTCTGGTGAGCGCTTTGTGATGTCATTTCAGTTGGTCAGCTGTTTCAAGGTGGAAGTTGGCTTCCCCTGTGACTCCTGGTGTGTTGTGACATTCCCCCCTGCTTGTAACAGACATCCCCTCCTCACCAGGGGAACTCAGGTGAGCGCTTTGTGATATCCCCCCTGCTTGTAACAGACATCCCCTGCTCTCCAGGGGAACTCAGGTGAGCGCTTTGTGATGTCATTTCTGTTGGTCACCAGTTTCATGGTGGAGGTTGGGTTCTGCTGTGACTCCTGGTGTGTTGTGACATTCCCCCCTACTTGTAACAGACATCCCCTCCTCAGCAGGGGAACTCAGGTGAGCGCTTTGTGATATTCCCCCTACTTGTAACAGACATCCCCTCCTCACCAGGGGAACTCAGGTGAGCGCTTTGTGATATCCCTCCTGCTTGTAACAGACATCCCCTCATCTCTAGGGGAACTCAGATGAGCGCTTTGTGATGTCATTTCAGTTGGTCACCTGTTTCAAGGTGGAGGTTGGCTTCCCCTGTGACTCCTGGTGTGTTGTGATATCCCCCCTGCTTGTAACAGACATCCCCTCGTCTCCAGGTGTACTCTGGTGAGCGCTTTGTGATGTCATTTCAGTAGGTCACCTGTTTCAAGGTGGAGGTTGGCTTGCCAGTGTGTTATGTTATCCCCCATGCCAGAAGAGACATTCCCTCATCTCCAGGGGAACTGAGGTGAGGGCTTTGTGATGTCATTGTAGTACGTCACAAGATTCCAGCTGGAGCTTGGCTTCCCCTCTGGTCTAGTGTGTTATGTGTTCCCCCATGCCAGTAAGAGACATTCCTTTGTCTCCATGGGAATAGAGTTGAGCGCTTTGTTATGTCATTTCAGTAGGTCTTAAGGTTCTAGTTGGAGGATGGCTTTGACTCTGACTTGTAGTGTGTTATGTTATCCGCCCTGACATTAAGAGACATTTCCTCATCTCCAGGGGAAGTAAGTGAGTGAGTCATTTCAGTTGGTCACCTGTTTCAAGGTGAAGGTTGGCTGCCCCTGTGACTCCTGGCGTGTTGTGATATCCCCCCTGCTTGTAACAGACATCCCCTCCTCACCAGGGGAACTCAGGTGAGCGCTTTGTGATATCCCCCCTGCTTGTAACATAGATCCCCTGCTCTCCAGGGGAACTCAGGTGAGCGCTTTTTGATGTCTTTTCAGTTGGTCACCTGTTTCAAGGTGAAGGTTGGCTGCCCCTGTGACTCCTGGCGTGTTGTGATATCCCCCCTGCTTGTAACAGACATCCCCTCCTCACCAGGGGAACTCAGGTGAGCGCTTTGTGATATCCCCCCTGCTTGTAACAGAGATCCCCTGCTCTCCAGGGGAACTCAGGTGAGCACTTTGTGATGTCATTTCAGTTGGTCACCTGTTTCAAGGTGGAGGTTGGCTTCCCCTGTGACTCCTGGTGTGTTGTGATATCCCCCCTGCTTGTAACAGACATCCCCTCCTCTCCAGGGGAACTCTGGTGAGCGCTTTGTGATGTCATTTCAGTTGGTCACCTGTTTCAAGGTGGAGGTTGGCTTCCCCTGTGACTCCTGGTGTGTTGTGATATCCCCCCTGCTTGTAACAGACATCCCCTCCTCTCCAGGGGAACTCTGGTGAGCGCTTTGTGATGTCATTTCAGTTGGTCACCTGTTTCAAGGTGGAGGTTGGCTTCCCCTGTGACTCCTGGTGTGTTGTGATATCCCCCCTGCTTGTAACAGACATCCCCTCCTCTCCAGGGGAACTCTGGTGAGCGCTTTGTGATGTCATTTCAGTTGGTCACCTGTTTCAAGGTGGAGGTTGTCTTCCTCTGTGACTCCTGGTGTGTTATGATATCCCCCCTGCTTGTAACAGACATCCCCTCGTCTCCAGGTGTACTCTGGTGAGCGCTTTGTGATGTCATTTCAGTAGGTCACCTGTTTCAAGGTGGAGGTTGGCTTGCCAGTGTGTTATGTTATCCCCCATGCCAGAAGAGACATTCCCTCATCTCCAGGGGAACTGAGGTGAGTGCTTTGTGATGTCATTGTAGTACGTCACAAGATTCCAGCTGGAGCTTGGCTTCCCCTCTGGTCTAGTGTGTTATGTGTTCCCCCATGCCAGTAAGAGACATTCCTTTGTCTCCATGGGAATAGAGTTGAGCGCTTTGTTATGTCATTTCAGTAGGTCTTAAGGTTCTAGTTGGAGGATGGCTTTGACTCTGACTTGTAGTGTGTTATGTTATCCGCCCTGACATTAAGAGACATTTCCTCATCTCCAGGGGAAGTAAGTGAGTGAGTCATTTCAGTTGGTCACCTGTTTCAAGGTGAAGGTTGGCTGCCCCTGTGACTCCTGGCGTGTTGTGATATCCCCCCTGCTTGTAACAGACATCCCCTCCTCACCAGGGGAACTCAGGTGAGCGCTTTGTGATGTCATTACAGTTGGTCACCTGTTTCAAGGTGGAGGTTGGCTTCCCCTCTGACTCCTGGTGTGTTTTGATATCCCCCCTTCTTGTAATAGACATCCCCTCCTCTCCAGGGAAACTCAGGTGAGCGCTTTGTGATATCCCACTGCTTGTAACAGAGATCCCCTGCTCTCCAGGGGAACTCAGGTCAGCGCTTTGTGATGTCATTTCAGTTGGTCACCTGTTTCAACGTGGAGGTTGGCTTCCCCTGTGACTCCTGGTGTGTTGTGATATCCCCCCTGCTTGTAACAGACATCCCCTCCTCTCCAGGGTAACTGTGGTGAGCGCTTTGTGATATCCCCCCTGCTTGTAACAGACATCCCCTCATCTCTAGGGGAACTCAGGTGAGCGCTTTGTGATGTCATTTCAGTTGGTCACATGTTTCAAGGTTGAGGTTGGCTTCCCCTGTGACTCCTGGTGTGTTGTGATATCCCCCCTGCTTGTAACAGACATCCCCTCGTCTCCAGGTGTACTCTGGTGAGCGCTTTGTGATGTCATTTCAGTTGGTCACCTGTTTCAAGGTGGAGGCTGGCTTGCCAGTGTGTTATGTTATCCCCCATGCCAGAAGAGACATTCCCTCATCTCCAGGGGAACTGAGGTGAGGGCTTTGTGATGTCATTGTAGTACGTCACAAGATTCCAGCTGGAGCTTGGCTTCCCCTCTGGTCTAGTGTGTTATGTGTTCCCCCATGCCAGTAAGAGACATTCCTTTGTCTCCATGGGAATAGAGTTGAGCGCTTTGTGATGTCATTTCAGTAGGTCTTATGGTTCTAGTTGGAGGATGGCTTTGACTCTGACTTCTAGTGTGTTATGTTATCCGCCCTGACATTAAGAGACATTTCCTCATCTCCAGGGGAAGTAAGTGAGTGAGTCATTTCAGTTGGTCACCTGTTTCAAGGTGGAGGTTGGCTTCCCCTTTGACTCCTGTTGTGTTTTGATATCCCCACTTCTTGTAATAGACATTCCCTCCTCTCCAGGGGAACTCAGGTGAGCGCTTTGTGATATCCCCCCTGCTTGTAACAAACATCCCCTCTTCTCCAGGGGAACTCAGGTGAGCGCTTTGTGATGTCATTTCAGTTGGTCATCTGTTTCAAGGTGGAGGTTGTCTTCCTCTGTGACTTCTGGTGTGTTGTGATATCCCCCCTGCTTGTAACAGACATCCCCTCTTCTCCAAGTTAACTCAGGTGAGCGCTTTGTGATGTCATTACAGTTGGTCACCTGTTTCAAGGTGGAGGTTGGCTTCCCCTCTGACTCCTGGTGTGTTGTGATATCCCCCCTGCTTGTAACAAACATCCCCTCTTCTTCAAGTTAACTCAGGTGAGCGCTTTGTGATGTCATTACAGTTGGTCACCTGTTTCAAGGTGGAGGTTGGCTTCCCCTCTGACTCCTGGTGTGTTGTGATATCCCCCCTGCTTGTAACAAACATCCCCTCTTCTCCAGGGGAACTCAGGTGAGCGCTTTGTGATGTCATTTCAGTTGGTCATCTGTTTCAAGGTGGAGGTTGTCTTCCTCTGTGACTCCTGGTGTGTTGTGATATCCCCCCTGCTTGTAACAGACATCCCCTCTTCTCCAAGTTAACTCAGGTGAGCGCTTTGTGATGTCATTATAGTTGGTCACCTGTTTCAAGGTGGAGGTTGGCTTCCCCTCTGACTCCTGGTGTGTTGTGATATCCCCCCTGCTTGTAACAAACATCCCCTCTTCTCCAGGGGAACTCAGGTGAGCGCTTTGTGATGTCATTTCAGTTGGTCACCTGTTTCAAGGTGGAGGTTGGCTTCCCCTTTGACTCCTGGTGTGTTGTGATATCCCCCCTGCTTGTAACAGACATCCCTTCCTCAGCAGGGGAACTCAGGTGAGCGCTTTGTGATATCCCCCCTGCTTGTAACAGACATCCCCTCATCTCTAGGGGAACTCAGGTGAGTGCTTTGTGATGTCATTTCAGTTGGTCACATGTTTCAAGGTTGAGGTTGGCTTCCCCTGTGACTCCTGGTGTGTTGTGATATCCCCCCTGCTTGTAACAGACATCCCCTCCTCACCAGGGGAACTCAGGTGAGCGCTTTGTGATATCCCCCCTGCTTGTAACAGACATCCCCTGTTCTCCAGGGGAACTCAGGTGAGCGCTTTGTGATGTCATTTCAGTTGGTCACCTGTTTCAAGGTGGAGGTTGGCTTCCCCTGTTACTCCTGGTGTGTTGTGATATCCCCCCTGCTTGTAACAGACATCCCCTCTTCTCCAAGTTAACTCAGGTGAGCGCTTTGTGATGTCATTTCAGTTGGTCACCTGTTTCAAGGTGGAGGTTGGCTTCCCCTGTGACTCCTGGTGTGTTGTGATATCCCCCCTGCTTGTAACAGACATCCCCTCTTCTCCAGGGGAACTCAGGTGAGCGCTTTGTGATATCCCCCCTGCTTGTAACAAACATACCCTCTTCTCCAGGGGAACTCAGGTGAGCGCTTTGTGATGTCATTTCAGTTGGTCACCTGTTTCATGGTGGAGGTTGGCTTCCGCTGTGACTCCTGGTGTGTTGTGATATCCCCCCTGCTTCTAACAGACATCCCCTCCTCTCCAGGGGATCTCTGGTGAGCGCTTTGTGATGTCATTTCAGTTCGTCACCTGTTTCAAGGTGGAGGTTGGCTTCCCCTGTGACTCCTGGTGTGTTGTGATATCCCCCCTGCTTGTAACAGACATCCCGTCCTCTCCAGGGGAACTCTGGTGAGCGCTTTGTGATGTCATTTCAGTTGGTCACCTGTTTCAAGGTGGAGGTTGGCTTCCCCTGTGACTCATGCTGTGTTGTGATATCCCCCCTGCTTGTAACAGACATCCCTTCCTCAACAGGGGAACTCAGGTGAGCGCTTTGTGATATCCCCGCTGCTTGTAACAGACATCCCCTCATCTCTTGGGGAACTCAGGTGAGCGCTTTATGATGTCATTTCAGTTGGTCACCTGTTTCATGGTGGAGGTTGGCTTCCGCTGTGACTCCTGGTGTGTTGTGATATCCCCCCCGCTTGTAAGAGACATCCCCTCCTCTCCAGGGGAACTCTGGTGAGCGCTTTGTGATGTCATTTTAGTTGGTCACCTGTTTCAAGGTGGAGGTTGGCTTCCCCTGTGACTCCTGGTGTGTTGTGATATCCCCCCTGCTTGTAACAGACATCCCCTCTTCTCCAGGGGAACTCTGGTGAGCGCTTTGTGATGTCATTTCAGTTGGTCACTTGTTTCAAGGTGGAGGTTGGCTTCCCCTGTGACTCCTGCTGTGTTGTGATATCCCACCTGCTTGTAACAGATATCCCTTCCTCAGCAGGGGAACTCAGGTGAGCGCTTTGTGATATCCCCCCTGCTTGTAACAGACATCCCCTCATCTCTAGGGGAACTCAGGTGAGCGCTTTGTGATGTCATTTCAGTTGGTCACATTTTTCAAGGTTGAGGTTGGCTTCCGCTGTGACTCCTGGTGTGTTGTGATATCCCCCCTGCTTGTAACAGACATCCCCTCCTCACCAGGGGAACTCAGGTGAGCGCTTTTTGATATCCCCCCTGCTTGTAACAGACATCCCCTGCTCTCCAGGGGAACTCAGGTGAGCGCTTTGTGATGTCATTTCAGTTGGTCACCTGTTTCAAGGTGGAGGTTGGCTTCCCCTGTGACTCCTGGTGTGTTGTGATAACCCCCCTGCTTGTAACAGACATCCCCTCCTCTCCAGGGGAACTCAGGTGAGCGCTTTGTGATGTAATTACAGTTGGTCACCTGTTTCAAGGTGGAGGTTGGCTTCCCCTCTGTCTCCTTTTGTGTTTTGATATCACCCCTTCTTGTAATAGACATCCCCTCCTCTCCAGGGGAACTCAGGTGAACGCTTTATGATGTCATTTCAGTTGGTCATCTGTTTCAAGGTGGAGGTTGTCTTCCTCTGTGACTCCTAGTGTGTTATGATATCCCCCCTGCTTGTAACAGACATCCCCTCGTCTCCAGGTGTACTCTGGTGAGCGCTTTGTGATGTCATTTCAGTAGGTAACCTGTTTCAAGGTGGAGGTTGGCTTGCCAGTGTGTTATGTTATCCCCCCTGCCAGAAGAGACATTCCCTCATCTCCAGGGGAACTCAGGTGAGTGCTTTGTGATGTCATTGTAGTACGTCACAAGATTCCAGCTGGAGCTTGGCTTCCCCTCTGGTCTAGTGTGTTATGTGTTCCGCCATGCCAGTAAGAGACATTCCTTTGTCTCCATGGGAATAGAGTTGAGCGCTTTGTGATGTCATTTCAGTAGGTCTTAAGGTTCTAGTTGGAAGATGGCTTTGACTCTGACTTGTAGTGTGTTATGTTATCCGCCCTGACATTAAGAGACATGTCCTCATCTCCAGGGGAAGTAAGTGAGTGAGTCATTTCAGTTGGTCACCTGTTTCAAGGTGAAGGGTGGCTGCCCCTGTGACTCCTGGCGTGTTGTGATATCCCCCCTGCTTGTAACAGACATCCCCTCCTCACCAGGGGAACTCAGGTGAGCGCTTTGTGATATCCCCCCTGCTTGTAACATAGATCCCCTGCTCTCCAGGGGAACTCAGGTGAGCGCTTTTTGATGTCTTTTCAGTTGGTCACCTGTTTCAAGGTTGAGATTGTCTTCCCCTGTGAATCCGGGCGTGTTGTGATATCCCTCCTGCTTTTAACAGACATCCCCTCATCTCTAGGGGAACTCAGGTGAGCTCTTTGTGATGTCATTTCAGTTGGTCACCTGTTTCAAGGTTGAGGTTGGCTTCCCCTGTGACTCCTGGTGTGTTGTGATATCCCGCCTGCTTGTAACAGACATCCCCTCCTCTCCAGGGGAACTCAGGTGAGCGCTTTGTGATATCCCCCCTGCTTGTAACAGACATTCCCTCATCTCTAGGGGAACTCAGGTGAGCGCTTTGTGATGTCATTTCAGTTGGTCACCTGTTTCATGGTGGAGGTTGGCTTCCGCTGTGACTCCTGGTGTGTTGTGATATCCCCTCTGCTTGTAACAGACATCCCCTCCTCTCCAGGGGAACTCTGGTGAGTGCTTTGTGATGTCATTTCAGTTGGTCACCTGTTTCAAGGTGGAGGTTGGCTTCCCTGTGACTCCTGCTGTGTTGTGATATCCCCCCTGCTTGTAACAGATATCCCTTACTCAGCAGGGGAACTCAGGTGAGCGCTTTGTGATATCCCCCCTGCTTGTAACAGACATCCCCTCATCTCTAGGGGAACTCAGGTGAGCGCTTTGTGATGTCATTTCAGTTGGTCACCTGTTTCAAGGTTGAGGTTGGCTTCCCCTGTGACTCCTGGTGTGTTGTGATATCCCCCCTGCTTGTAACAGACATCCCCTCATCTCTAGGGGATCTCTGGTGAGCGCTTTGTGATGTCATTTCAGATGGTCACCTGTTTCAAGGTGGAGGTTGGCTTCCGCTGTGACTCCTGGTGTGTTGTGATATCCCCTCTGCTTGTAACAGACATCCCCTCCTCTCCAGGGGAACTCTGGTGAGTGCTTTGTGATGTCATTTCTGTTGGTCACCTGTTTCAAGGTGGAGGTTGGCTTCCCCTGTGACTCCTGCTGTGTTGTGATATCCCCCCTGCTTGTAACAGATATCCCCTCCTCACCAGGGGAACTCAGGTGAGCGCTTTGTGATATCCCCCCTGCTTGTAACATAGATCCCCTGCTCTCCAGGGGAACTCAGGTGAGCGCTTTTTGATGTCTTTTCAGTTGGTCACCTGTTTCAAGGTTGAGATTGTCTTCCCCTGTGAATCCGGGCGTGTTGTGATATCCCTCCTGCTTTTAACAGACATCCCCTCATCTCTAGGGGAACTCAGGTGAGCTCTTTGTGATGTCATTTCAGTTGGTCACCTGTTTCAAGGTTGAGGTTGGCTTCCCCTGTGACTCCTGGTGTGTTGTGATATCCCGCCTGCTTGTAACAGACATCCCCTCCTCTCCAGGGGAACTCAGGTGAGCGCTTTGTGATATCCCCCCTGCTTGTAACAGACATTCCCTCATCTCTAGGGGAACTCAGGTGAGCGCTTTGTGATGTCATTTCAGTTGGTCACCTGTTTCATGGTGGAGGTTGGCTTCCGCTGTGACTCCTGGTGTGTTGTGATATCCCCTCTGCTTGTAACAGACATCCCCTCCTCTCCAGGGGAACTCTGGTGAGTGCTTTGTGATGTCATTTCAGTTGGTCACCTGTTTCAAGGTGGAGGTTGGCTTCCCTGTGACTCCTGCTGTGTTGTGATATCCCCCCTGCTTGTAACAGATATCCCTTACTCAGCAGGGGAACTCAGGTGAGCAATTTGTGATATCCCCCCTGCTTGTAACAGACATCCCCTCATCTCTAGGGGAACTCAGGTGAGCGCTTTGTGATGTCATTTCAGTTGGTCACCTGTTTCAAGGTTGAGGTTGGCTTCCCCTGTGACTCCTGGTGTGTTGTGATATCCCCCCTGCTTGTAACAGACATCCCCTCATCTCTAGGGGATCTCTGGTGAGCGCTTTGTGATGTCATTTCAGATGGTCACCTGTTTCAAGGTGGAGGTTGGCTTCCGCTGTGACTCCTGGTGTGTTGTGATATCCCCTCTGCTTGTAACAGACATCCCCTCCTCTCCAGGGGAACTCTGGTGAGTGCTTTGTGATGTCATTTCTGTTGGTCACCTGTTTCAAGGTGGAGGTTGGCTTCCCCTGTGACTCCTGCTGTGTTGTGATATCCCCCCTGCTTGTAACAGATATCCCTTACTCAGCAGGGGAACTCAGGTGAGCGCTTTGTGATATCCCCCCTGCTTGTAACAGACATCCCCTCATCTCTAGGGGAACTCAGGTGAGCGCTTTGTGATGTCATTTCAGTTGGTCACCTGTTTCAAGGTTGAGGTTGGCTTCCCCTGTGACTCCTGCTGTGTTGTGATATCCCCCCTGCTTGTAACAGACATCCCCTCATCTCTAGGGGATCTCTGGTGAGCGCTTTGTGATGTCATTTCAGTTGGTCACCTGTTTCAAGGTGGAGGTTGACTTCCCCTGTGACTCCTGCTGTGTTGTGATATCCCCCCTGCTTGTAACAGATATCCCTTCCTCAGCAGGGGAACTCAGGTGAGCGCTTTGTGATATCCCCCCTGCTTGTAACAGACATCCCCATATCTCTAGGGGAACTCAGGTGAGCGCTTTGTGATGTCATTTCAGTTGGTCAACTGTTTCAAGGTGGAGGTTGGCTTGCCAGTGTGTTATGTTATCCCCCCTGCCAGAAGAGACATTCCCTCATCTCCAGGGGAACTGAGGTGAGGGCTTTGTGATGTCATTGTAGTACGTCACAAGATTCCAGCTGGAGCTTGGCTTCCCCTCTGGTCTAGTGTGTTATGTGTTCCGCCATGCCAGTAAGAGACATTCCTTTGTCTCCATGGGAATAGAGTTGAGCGCTTTGTGATGTCATTTCAGTAGGTCTTAACGTTCTAGTTGGACGATGGCTTTCACTCTGACTTCTAGTGTGTTATGTTATCCGCCATGACATTAAGAGACATTTCCTCATCTCCAGGGGAAGTGAGTGAGTGAGTCATTTCAGTTGGTCACCTGTTTCAAGGTGAAGGTTGGCTGCCCCTGTGACTCCTGGCGTGTTGTGATATCCGCCCTGCTTGTAACAGACATCCCCTCCTCACCAGGGGAACTCAGGTGAGCACTTTGTGATATCCCCCCTGCTTGTAACAGAGATCCCCTCCTCTCCAGGGGAACTCAGGTGAGCGCTTTGTGATATCATTTCAGTTGGTCACCTGTTTCAAGGTTGAGATTGTCTTCCCCTGTGAATCCGGGCGTGTTGTGATATCCCTCCTGCTTTTAACAGACATCCCGTCATCTCTAGGGGAACTCAGGTGAGCGCTTTGTGATGTCATTTCAGTTGGTCACCTGTTTCAAGGTTGAGGTTGGCTTCCCCTGTGACTCCTGGTGTGTTGTGATATCCCCCCTGCTTGTAACAGACATACCCTCCTCACCAGGGGAACTCAGGTGAGCGCTTTGTGATGTCATTTGAGTTGGTCACCTGTTTCAAGTTGGAGGTTGGCTTCCCCTGTGACTCCTGGTGTGTTTTGTTATCCCCCCTGCTTGTAACAGACATCCCCTCTTCTCCAAGTTAACTCAGGTGAGCGCTTTGTGATGTCATTTCAGTTGGTAACCTGTTTCATGGTGGAGGTTGGCTTCCGCTGTGACTCCTGGTGTGTTGTGATAACCCCCCTGCTTGTAACAGACATCCCCTCCTCTCCAGGGGAACTCAGGTGAGCGCTTTGTGATGTCATTACAGTTGGTCACCTGTTTCAAGGTGGAGGTTGGCTTCCCCTCTGACTCCTGGTGTGTTTTGATATCCCCCCTTCTTGTAATAGACATCCCCTCCTCTCCAGGGGAACTCAGGTGAACGCTTTGTGATGTCATTTCAGTTGGTCATCTGTTTCAAGGTGGAGGTTGTCTTCCTCTGTGACTCCTGGTGTGTTATGATATCCCCCCTGCTTGTAACAGACATCCCCTCGTCTCCAGGTGTACTCTGGTGAGCGCTTTGTGATGTCATTTCAGTAGGTCACCTGTTTCAAGGTGGAGGTTGGCTTGCCAGTGTGTTATGTTATCCCCCATGCCAGAAGAGACATTCCCTCATCTCCAGGGGAACTGAGGTGAGTGCTTTGTGATGTCATTGTAGTACGTCACAAGATTCCAGCTGGAGCTTGGCTTCCCCTCTGGTCTAGTGTGTTATGTGTTCCGCCATGCCAGTAAGAGATATTCCTTTGTCTCCATGGGAATAGAGTTGAGCGCTTTGTTATGTCATTTCAGTAGGTCTTAAGGTTCTAGTTGGAGGATGGCTTTGACTCTGACTTGTAGTGTGTTATGTTATCCGCCCTGACATTAAGAGACATTCCCTCATCTCCAGGGGAACTGAGGTGAGTGCTTTGTGATGTCATTGTAGTACGTCACAAGATTCCAGCTGGAGCTTGGCTTCCCCTCTGGTCTAGTGTGTTATGTGTTCCGCTATGCCAGTAAGAGACATTCCTTTGTCTCCATGGGAATAGAATTGAGCACTTTGTGATGTCATTTCACTAGGTCTTAAGGTTCTAGTTGGAGGTTGGCTTCCGCTCTGACTCCTGGTGTGTTGTGATATCCCCCCTGCTTGTAACAGAGATCCCCTGCTCTCCAGGGGAACTCAGGTGAGCGCTTTGTGATGTCATTTCAGTTGGTCACCTGTTTCAAGGTGGAGGTTGGCTTCCCCTGTGACTCCTGGTGTGTTGTGATATCCCCCCTGCTTGTAACAGACATCCCCTCCTCTCCAGCGGAACTCAGGTGAGCGCTTTGTGATGTCATTACAGTTGGTCACCTGTTTCAAGGTGGAGGTTGGCTTCCCCTCTGACTCCTAGTGTGTTTTGATATCCCACCTTCTTGTAATAGACATCCCCTCCTCTCCCGGGGAACTCAGGTGAGCGCTTTGTGATATCCCCCCTGCTTGTAACAAACATCCCCTCTTCTCCAGGGGAACTCAGGTGAGCGCTTTGTGATGTCATTTCAGTTGGTCACCTGTTTCATGGTGGAGGTTGGCTTCCTCTGTGACTCCTGGTGTGTTGTGATATCCCCCCTGCTTGTAACAGACATCCCGTCCTCTCCAGGGGAACTCTGGTGAGCGCTTTGTGATGTCATTTCAGTTGGTCACCTGTTTCAAGGTGGAGGTTGGCTTCCCCTGTGACTCCTGGTGTGTTGTGATATCCCCCCGGCTTGTAACAGACATCCCCTCCTCTCCAGGGGAACTCTGGTGAGCGCTTTGTGATGTCATTTCAGTTGGTCACCTGTTTCAAGGTGGAGGTTGGCTTCCCCTGTGACTCCTGGTGTGTTGTGTTATCCCCCCTGCTTGTAACAGACATCCCCTCATCTCTAGGGGAACTCAGGTCAGCGCTTTGTGATGTCATTTCAGTTGGTCACATGTTTCAAGGTTGAGGTTGGCTTCCCCTGTAACTCCTGGTGTGTTGTGATATCCCCCCTGCTTGTAACAGACATCTCCTCCTCACCAGGGGAACTCAGGTGAGCGCTTTGTGATATCCCCCCTGCTTGTAACAGACATCCCCTGCTCTCCAGGGGAACTCAGGTGAGCGCTTTGTGATGTCATTTCAGTTGGTCACCTGTTTCAAGGTGGAGGTTGGCTTCCCCTGTGACTCCTGGTGTGTTGTGACATTCCCCCCTGCTTGTAACAGACATCCCCTCTTCTCCTAGTTAACTCAGGTGAGCGCTTTGTGATGTCATTTCTGTTGGTCACCTGTTTCATGGTGGAGGTTGGGTTCCGCTGTGACTCCTGGTGTGTTGTGATAACCCCCCTGCTTGTAACAGACATCCCCTCCTCTCCAGGGGAACTCAGGTGAGCGCTTTGTGATGTCATTACAGTTGGTCACCTGTTTCAAGGTGTAGGTTGGCTTCCCCTCTGACTCCTGGTGTGTTTTGATATCCCCCCTTCTTGTAATAGACATCCGCTCCTCTCCAGGGGAACTCAGGTGAGCGCTTTGTGATATCCCCCCTGCTTGTAACAAACATCCTCTCTTCTCCAGGGGAACTCAGGTGAGCGCTTTGTGATGTCATTTCAGTTGGTCACCTGTTTCATGGTGGAGGTTGGCTTCCGCTGTGACTCCTGGTGTGTTGTGATATCCCCCCTGCTTGTAACAGACATCCCCTCCTCTCCAGGGGAACTCTGGTGAGCACTTTGTGATGTCATTTCACTAGGTCACCTGTTTCAAGGTGGAGGTTGGCTTCCCCTGTGACTCCTGGTGTGTTGTGATATCCCCCCTGCTTGTAACAGACATCCCTTCCTCAGCAGGGGAACAGGTGAGCGCTTTGTGATATCCCTCCTGCTTGTAACAGACATCCCCTCATCTCTAGGGGAACTCAGTTGAGCGCTTTGTGATGTCATTTCAGTTGGTCACCTGTTTCAAGGTTGAGGTTGGCTTCCCCTGTGACTCCTGGTGTGTTGTGATATCCCTCCTGCTTGTAACAGACATCCCTTCCTCAGCAGGGGAACTCAGGTGAGCGCTTTGTGATATCCCTCCTGCTTGTAACAGACATCCCCTCATCTCTAGGGGAACTCAGGTGAGCGCTTTGTGATGTCATTTCAGTTGGTCACCTGTTTCAAGGTTGAGGTTGGCTTCCCCTGTGACTCCTGGTGTGTTGTGATATCCCCCCTGCTTGTAACAGACATTCCCTCCTCTCCAGGGGAACTCAGGTGAGAGCTTTGTGATATCCCCCCTGCTTGTAACAGACATCCCCTCCTCACCAGGGGAACTCAGGTGAGCGCTTTGTGATATCCCCCCTGCTTATAACAGACATCCCCTGCTCTCCAGGGGAACTCAGGTGAGCGCTTTGTGATGTCATTTCAGTTGGTCACCTGTTTCAAGGGGGAGTTTGGCTTCCCCTGTGACTCCTGGTGTGTTGTGATATCCCCCCTGCTTGTAACAGACATCCCCTCTTCTCCAACTTAACTCAGGTGACCGCTTTGTGATGTCATTTCAGTTGGTCACCTGTTTCAAGGTGGAGGTTGGCTTCCCCTCTGACTCCTGGTGTGTTTTGATATCCCCCCTTCTTGTAATAGACATCCCCTCCTCTCCAGGGGAACTCAGGTGAGCGCTTTGTGATGTCATTACAGTTGGTCACCTGTTTCAAGGTGGAGGTTGGCTTCCCCTCTGACTCCTGGTGTGTTTTGATATCCCCCCTTCTTGTAATAGACATCCCCTCCTCTCCAGGGGAACTCAGGTGAACGCTTTGTGATGTCATTTCAGTTGGTCATCTGTTTCAAGGTGGAGGTTGTCTTCCTCTGTGACTCCTGGTGTGTTATGATATCCCCCCTGCTTGTAACAGACATCCCCTCGTCTCCAGGTGTACTCTGGTGAGCGCTTTGTGATGTCATTTCAGTAGGTCACCTGTTTCAAGGTGGAGGTTGGCTTGCCAGTGTGTTATGTTATCCCCCATGCCAGAAGAGACATTCCCTCATCTCCAGGGGAACTGAGGTGAGTGCTTTGTGATGTCATTGTAGTACTTCACAAGATTCCAGCTGGAGCTTGGCTTCCCCTCTGGTCTAGTGTGTTATGTGTTCCGCTATGCCAGTAAGAGACATTCCTTTGTCTCCATGGGAATAGAATTGAGAGCTTTGTGATGTCATTTCACTAGGTCTTAAGGTTCTAGTTGGAGGTTGGCTTGCCCTCTGACTCCTGGTGTGTTGTGATATCCCCCCTGCTTGTAACAGACATCCCCTCTTCTCCAAGTTAACTCAGGTGAGCGCTTTGTGATGTCATTTCAGTTGGTCACCTGTTTCATGGTGGAGGTTGGCTTCCGCTGTGACTCCTGGTGTGTTGTGATATCCCCCCTGCTTGTAACAGACATCCCCTCCTCTCCAGGGGAACTCTGGTGAGCGCTTTGTGATGTCATTTCAGTTGGTCACCTGTTTCAAGGTGGAGGTTGGCTTCCCCTGTGACTCCTGGTGTGTTGTGATATCCCCCCTGCTTGTAACAGACATCCCCTCCTCTCCAGGGGAATTCAGGTGAGAGCTTTGTGATATCCCCCCTGCTTGTAACAGAGATCCCCTGCTCTCCAGGGGAACTCAGGTGAGCGCTTTGTGATGTCATTTCAGTTGGTCACCTGTTTCAAGGTGGAGGTTGGCTTCCCCTGTGACTCCTGGTGTGTTGTGATATCCCCCCTGCTTGTAACAGACATCCCCTCTTCTCCAAGTTAACTCAGATGAGCGCTTTGTGATGTCATTTCAGTTGGTCACCTGTTTCATGGTGGAGGTTGGCTTCCGCTGCGACTCCTGTTGTGTTGTGATAACCCCCCTGCTTGTAACAGACATCCACTCCTCTCCAGCGGAACTCAGATGAGCGCTTTGTGATGTCATTACAGTTGGTCACCTGTTTCAAGGTGGAGGTTGGCTTCCCCTCTGACTCCTGGTGTGTTTTGATATCCCCCCTTCTTGTAATAGACATCCCCTCCTCTCCAGGGGAACTCAGGTGAGCGCTTTGTGATATCCCCCCTGCTTGTAACAAACATCCCCTCTTCTCCAGGGGAATTCAGGTGAGCGCTTTGTGATGTCATTTCAGTTGGTCACCTGTTTCATGGTGGAGGTTGCCTTCCTCTGTGACTCCTGGTGTGTTGTGATATCCCCCCTGCTTGTAACAGACATCCCCTCCTCTCCAGCGGAACTCAGGTGAGCGCTTTGTGATGTCATTACAGTTGGTCACCTGTTTCAAGGTGGAGGTTGGCTTCCCCTCTGACTCCTGGTGTGTTTTGATTTCCCCCCTTCTTGTAATAGACATCCCCTCCTCTCCAGGGGAACTCAGGTGAGCGCTTTGTGATATCCCCCCTGCTTGTAACAAACATCCCCTCTTCTCCAGGGGAACTCAGGTGAGCGCTTTGTGATGTCATTTCAGTTGGTCACCTGTTTCATGGTGGAGGTTGGCTTCCGCTGTGACTCCTGGTGTGTTGTGATATCCCCCCTGCTTGTAACAGACATCCCCTCCTCTCCAGGGGAACTCTGGTGAGCGCTTTGTGATGTCATTTCACTAGGTCACCTGTTTCAAGGTGGAGGTTGGCTTCCCCTGTGACTCCTGGTGTGTTGTGATATCCCCCCTGCTTGTAACAGACATCCCTTCCTCAGCAGGGGAACTCAGGTGAGCGCTTTGTGATATCCCTCCTGCTTGTAACAGACATCCCATCATCTCTAGGGGAACTCAGGTGAGCGCTTTGTGATGTCATTTCAGTTGGTCACATGTTTCAAGGCTGAGGTTGGCTTCCCCTGTGACTCCTGGTGTGTTGTGATATCCCCCCTGCTTGTAACAGACATCCCCTCTTCTCCAGGGGAACTCAGGTGAGCGCTTTGTGATGTCATTTCAGTTGGTCACCTGTTTCATGGTGGAGGTTGGCTTCCTCTGTGACTCCTGGTGTGTTGTGATATACCCCTTGCTTGTAACAGACATCCCCTCCTCTCCAGGGGAACTCTGGTGAGCGCTTTGTGATGTCATTTCAGTTGGTCACCTGTTTCAAGGTGGAGGTTGGCTTCCCCTGTGACTCCTGGTGTGTTGTGATATCCCCCCTGCTTGTAACAGACATCCCCTCCTCTCCAGGGGAACTCTGGTGAGCGCTTTGTGATGTCATTTCAGTTGGTCACCTGTTTCAAGGTGGAGGTTGGCTTCCCCTGTGACTCCTGGTGTGTTGTGATATCCCCCCTGCTTGTAACAGACATCCCCTCCTCTCCAGGGGAACTCTGGTGAGCGCTTTGTGATGTCATTTCAGTTGGTCACCTGTTTCAAGGTGGAGGTTGTCTTCCTCTGTGACTCCTGGTGTGTTATGATATCCCCCCTGCTTGTAACAGACATCCCCTCGTCTCCAGGTGTACTCTGGTGAGCGCTTTGTGATGTCATTTCAGTAGGTCACCTGTTTCAAGGTGGAGGTTGGCTTGCCAGTGTGTTATGTTATCCCCCATGCCAGAAGAGACATTCCCTCATCTCCAGGGGAACTGAGGTGAGTGCTTTGTGATGTTATTGTAGTACGTCACAAGATTCCAGCTGGAGCTTGGCTTCCCCTCTGGTCTAGTGTGTTATGTGTTCCCCCATGCCAGTAAGAGACATTCCTTTGTCTCCATGGGAATAGAGTTGAGCGCTTTGTTATGTCATTTCAGTAGGTCTTAAGGTTCTAGTTGGAGGATGGCTTTGACTCTGACTTGTAGTGTGTTATGTTATCCGCCCTGACATTAAGAGACATTTCCTCATCTCCAGGGGAAGTAAGTGAGTGAGTCATTTCAGTTGGTCACCTATTTCAAGGTGAAGGTTGGCTGCCCCTGTGACTCCTGGCATGTTGTGATATCCCCCCTGCTTGTAACAGACATCCCCTCCTCACCAGGGGAACTCAGGTGAGCGCTTTGTGATATCCCCCCTGCTTGTAACAGAGATCCCCTGCTCTCCAGGGGAACTCAGGTGAGCACTTTGTGATGTCATTTCAGTTGGTCACCTGTTTCAAGGTGGAGGTTGGCTTCCCCTGTGACTCCTGGTGTGTTGTGATATCCCCCCTGCTTGTAACAGACATCCCCTCCTCTCCAGGGGAACTCTGGTGAGCGCTTTGTGATGTCATTTCAGTTGGTCACCTGTTTCAAGGTGGAGGTTGGCTTCCCCTGTGACTCCTGGTGTGTTGTGATATCCCCCCTGCTTGTAACAGACATCCCCTCCTCTCCAGGGGAACTCTGGTGAGCGCTTTGTGATGTCATTTCAGTTGATCACCTGTTTCAAGGTGGAGGTTGGCTTCCCCTGTGACTCCTGGTGTGTTGTGATATCCCCCCTGCTTGTAACAGACATCCCCTCCTCTCCAGGGGAACTCTGGTGAGCGCTTTGTGATGTCATTTCAGTTGGTCACCTGTTTCAAGGTGGAGGTTGTCTTCCTCTGTGACTCCTGGTGTGTTATGATATCCCCCCTGCTTGTAACAGACATCCCCTCGTCTCCAGGTGTACTCTGGTGAGCGCTTTGTGATGTCATTTCAGTAGGTCACCTGTTTCAAGGTGGAGGTTGGCTTGCCAGTGTGTTATGTTATCCCCCATGCCAGAAGAGACATTCCCTCATCTCCAGGGGAACTGAGGTGAGTGCTTTGTGATGTCATTGTAGTACGTCACAAGATTCCAGCTGGAGCTTGGCTTCCCCTCTGGTCTAGTGTGTTATGTGTTCCCCCATGCCAGTAAGAGACATTCCTTTGTCTCCATGGGAATAGAGTTGAGCGCTTTGTTATGTCATTTCAGTAGGTCTTAAGGTTCTAGTTGGAGGATGGCTTTGACTCTGACTTGTAGTGTGTTATGTTATCCGCCCTGACATTAAGAGACATTTCCTCATCTCCAGGGGAAGTAAGTGAGTGAGTCATTTCAGTTGGTCACCTGTTTCAAGGTGAAGGTTGGCTGCCCCTGTGACTCCTGGCGTGTTGTGATATCCCCCCTGCTTGTAACAGACATCCCCTCCTCACCAGGGGAACTCAGGTGAGCGCTTTGTGATATCCCCCCTGCTTGTAACAGAGATCCCCTGGTCTCCAGGGGAACTCAGGTGAGCACTTTGTGATGTCATTTCAGTTGGTCACCTGTTTCAAGGTGGAGGTTGGCTTCCCCTGTGACTCCTGGTGTGTTGTGATATCCCCCCTGCTTGTAACAGACATCCCCTCTTCTCCAAGTTAACTCAGATGAGCGCTTTGTGATGTCATTTCAGTTGGTCACCTGTTTCATGGTGGAGGTTGGCTTCCGCTGTGACTCCTGGTGTGTTGTGATAACCCCCCTGCTTGTAACAGACATCCCCTCCTCTCCAGCGGAACTCAGGTGAGCGCTTTGTGATGTCATTACAGTTGGTCACCTGTTTCAAGGTGGAGGTTTGCTTCCCCTCTGACTCCTGGTGTGTTTTGATTTCCCCCCTTCTTGTAATAGACATCCCCTCCTCTCCAGGGGAACTCAGGTGAGCGCTTTGTGATATCCCCCCTGCTTGTAACAAACATCCCCTCTTCTCCAGGGGAACTCAGGTGAGCGCTTTGTGATGTCATTTCAGTTGGTCACCTGTTTCATGGTGGAGGTTGGCTTCCGCTGTGACTCCTGGTTTGTTGTGATATCCCCCCTGCTTGTAACAGACATCCCCTCCTCTCCAGGGGAACTCTGGTGAGCGCTTTGTGATGTCATTTCACTAGGTCACCTGTTTCAAGGTGGAGGTTGGCTTCCCCTGTGACTCCTGGTGTGTTGTGATATCCCCCCTGCTTGTAACAGACATCCCTTCCTCAGCAGGGGAACTCAGGTGAGCGCTTTGTGATATCCCTCCTGCTTGTAACAGACATCCCCTCATCTCTAGGGGAACTCAGATGAGCGCTTTGTGATGTCATTTCAGTTGGTCACCTGTTTCAAGGTTGAGGTTGGCTTCCCCTGTGACTCCTGGTGTGTTGTGATATCCCCCCTGCTTGTAACAGACATCCCTTCCTCAGCAGGGGAACTCAGGTGAGCGCTTTGTGATATCCCTCCTGCTTGTAACAGACATCCCCTCATCTCTAGGGGAACTCAGGTGAGCGCTTTGTGATGTCATTTCAGTTGGTCACATGTTTCAAGGCTGAGGTTGGCTTCCCCTGTGACTCCTGGTGTGTTGTGATATCCCCCCTGCTTGTAACAGACATTCCCTCCTCTCCAGGGGAACTCAGGTGAGAGCTTTGTGATATCCCCCCTGCTTGTAACAGACATCCCCTCCTCACCAGGGGAACTCAGGTGGGCGCTTTGTGATTTCATTTCAGTTGGTCACCTGTTTCAAGGTGGAGGTTGGCTTCCCCTGTGACTCCTGGTGTGTTGTGATATCCCCCCTGCTTGTAACAGACATCCCCTCTTCTCCAAGTTAACTCAGTTGAGCGCTTTGTGATGTCATTTCAGTAGGTCACCTGTTTCATGGTGGAGGTTGGCTTCCGCTGTGACTCCTGGTGTGTTGTGATAACCCCCCTGCTTGTAACAGACATCCCCTCCTCTCCAGCGGAACTCAGGTGAGCGCTTTGTGATGTCATTACAGTTGGTCACCTGTTTCAAGGTGGAGGTTGGCTTCCCCTCTGACTCCTGGTGTGTTTTGATATCCCCCCTTCTTGTAATAGACATCCCCTCCTCTCCAGGGGAACTCAGGTGAGCGCTTTGTGATATCCCCCCTGCTTGTAACAAACATCCCCTCTTCTCCAGGGGAACTCAGGTGAGCGCTTTGTGATGTCATTTCAGTTGGTCACCTGTTTCATGGTGGAGGTTGGCTTCCTCTGTGACTCCTGGTGTGTTGTGATATCCCCCCTGCTTGTAACAGACATCCCCTCCTCTCCAGGGGAACTCTGGTGAGCGCTTTGTGATGTCATTTCAGTTGGTCACCTGTTTCAAGGTGGAGGTTGGCTTCCCCTGTGACTCCTGGTGTGTTGTGATATCCCCCCTGCTTGTAACAGACATCCCCTCCTCTCCAGGGGAACTCTGGTGAGCGCTTTGTGATGTCATTTCAGTTGGTCACCTGTTTCAAGGTGGAGGTTGTCTTCCTCTGTGACTCCTGGTGTGTTATGATATCCCCCCTGCTTGTAACAGACATCCCCTCGTCTCCAGGTGTACTCTGGTGAGCGCTTTGTGATGTCATTTCAGTAGGTCACCTGTTTCAAGGTGGAGGTTGGCTTGCCAGTGTGTTATGTTATCCTCCATGCCAGAAGAGACATTCCCTCATCTCCAGGGGAACTGAGGTGAGTGCTTTGTGATGTCATTGTAGTACGTCACAAGATTCCAGCTGGAGCTTGGCTTCCCCTCTGGTCTAGTGTGTTATGTGTTCCCCCATGCCAGTAAGAGACATTCCTTTGTCTCCATGGGAATAGAGTTGAGCGCTTTGTTATGTCATTTCAGTAGGTCTTAAGGTTCTAGTTGGAGGATGGCTTTGACTCTGACTTGTAGTGTGTTATGTTATCCGCCCTGACATTAAGAGACATTTCCTCATCTCCAGGGGAAGTAAGTGAGTGAGTCATTTCAGTTGGTCACCTGTTTCAAGGTGAAGGTTGGCTGCCCCTGTGACTCCTGGCGTGTTGTGATATCCCCCCTGCTTGTAACAGACATCCCCTCCTCATCAGGGGAACTCAGGTGAGCGCTTTGTGATGTCATTTCAGTTGGTCACCTGTTTCAAGGTGGAGGTTGGCTTCCCCTCTGACTCCTGGTGTGTTTTGATATCCCCCCTTCTTGTAATAGACATCCCTTCCTCAGCAGGGGAACTCAGGTGAGCGCTTTGTGATATCCCTCCTGCTTGTAACAGACATCCCCTCATCTCTAGGGGAACTCAGATGAGCGCTTTGTGATGTCATTTCAGTTGGTCACCTGTTTCAAGGTTGAGGTTGGCTTCCCCTGTGACTCCTGGTGTGTTGTGATATCCCCCCTGCTTGTAACAGACATCCCCTCTTCTCCAAGTTAACTCAGATGAGCGCTTTGTGATGTCATTTCAGTTGGTCACCTGTTTCATGGTGGAGGTTGGCTTCCGCTGTGACTCCGGGTGTGTTGTGATAACCCCCCTGCTTGTAACAGACATCCCCTCCTCTCCAGCGGAACTCAGGTGAGCGCTTTGTGATGTCATTACAGTTGGTCACCTGTTTCAAGGTGGAGGTTGGCTTCCCCTCTGACTCCTGGTGTGTTTTGATATCCCCCCTTCTTGTAATAGACATCCCCTCCTCTCCAGGGGAACTCAGGTGAGCGCTTTGTGATATCCCCCCTGCTTGTAACAAACATCCCCTCTTCTCCAGGGGAACTCAGGTGAGCGCTTTGTGATGTCATTTCAGTTGGTCACCTGTTTCATGGTGGAGGTTGGCTTCCCCTGTGACTCCTGGTGTGTTGTGATATCCCCCCGGCTTGTAACAGACATCCCCTCCTCTCCAGGGGAACTCTGGTGAGCGCTTTGTGATGTCATTTCAGTTGGTCACCTGTTTCAAGGTGGAGGTTGGCTTCCCCTGTGACTCCTGGTGTGTTGTGTTATCCCCCCTGCTTGTAACAGACATCCCCTCATCTCTAGGGGAACTCAGGTCAGCGCTTTGTGATGTCATTTCAGTTGGTCACATGTTTCAAGGTTGAGGTTGGCTTCCCCTGTAACTCCTGGTGTGTTGTGATATCCCCCCTGCTTGTAACAGACATCCCCTCCTCACCAGGGGAACTCAGGTGAGCGCTTTGTGATATCCCCCCTGCTTGTAACAGACATCCCCTGCTCTCCAGGGGAACTCAGGTGAGCGCTTTGTGATGTCATTTCAGTTGGTCACCTGTTTCAAGGTGGAGGTTGGCTTCCCCTGTGACTCCTGGTGTGTTGTGACATTCCCCCCTGCTTGTAACAGACATCCCCTCCTCACCAGGGGAACTCAGGTGAGCGCTTTGTGATATCCCCCCTGCTTGTAACAGACATCCCCTGCTCTCCAGGGGAACTCAGGTGAGCGCTTTGTGATGTCATTTCTGTTGGTCACCTGTTTCATGGTGGAGGTTGGGTTCTGCTGTGACTCCTGGTGTGTTGTGACATTCCCCCCTACTTGTAACAGACATCCCCTCCTCAGCAGGGGAACTCAGGTGAGCGCTTTGTGATATTCCCCCTACTTGTAACAGACATCCCCTCCTCACCAGGGGAACTCAGGTGAGCGCTTTGTGATATCCCTCCTGCTTGTAACAGACATCCCCTCATCTCTAGGGGAACTCAGATGAGCGCTTTGTGATGTCATTTCAGTTGGTCACCTGTTTCAAGGTGGAGGTTGGCTTCCCCTGTGACTCCTGGTGTGTTGTGATATCCCCCCTGCTTGTAACAGACATCCCCTCGTCTCCAGGTGTACTCTGGTGAGCGCTTTGTGATGTCATTTCAGTAGGTCACCTGTTTCAAGGTGGAGGTTGGCTTGCCAGTGTGTTATGTTATCCCCCATGCCAGAAGAGACATTCCCTCATCTCCAGGGGAACTGAGGTGAGGGCTTTGTGATGTCATTGTAGTACGTCACAAGATTCCAGCTGGAGCTTGGCTTCCCCTCTGGTCTAGTGTGTTATGTGTTCCCCCATGCCAGTAAGAGACATTCCTTTGTCTCCATGGGAATAGAGTTGAGCGCTTTGTTATGTCATTTCAGTAGGTCTTAAGGTTCTAGTTGGAGGATGGCTTTGACTCTGACTTGTAGTGTGTTATGTTATCCGCCCTGACATTAAGAGACATTTCCTCATCTCCAGGGGAAGTAAGTGAGTGAGTCATTTCAGTTGGTCACCTGTTTCAAGGTGAAGGTTGGCTGCCCCTGTGACTCCTGGCGTGTTGTGATATCCCCCCTGCTTGTAACAGACATCCCCTCCTCACCAGGGGAACTCAGGTGAGCGCTTTGTGATATCCCCCCTGCTTGTAACAGAGATCCCCTGCTCTCCAGGGGAACTCAGGTGAGCACTTTGTGATGTCATTTCAGTTGGTCACCTGTTTCAAGGTGGAGGTTGGCTTCCCCTGTGACTCCTGGTGTGTTGTGATATCCCCCCTGCTTGTAACAGACATCCCCTCCTCTCCAGGGGAACTCTGGTGAGCGCTTTGTGATGTCATTTCAGTTGGTCACCTGTTTCAAGGTGGAGGTTGGCTTCCCCTGTGACTCCTGGTGTGTTGTGATATCCCCCCTGCTTGTAACAGACATCCCCTCCTCTCCAGGGGAACTCTGGTGAGCGCTTTGTGATGTCATTTCAGTTGGTCACCTGTTTCAAGGTGGAGGTTGGCTTCCCCTGTGACTCCTGGTGTGTTGTGATATCCCCCCTGCTTGTAACAGACATCCCCTCCTCTCCAGGGGAACTCTGGTGAGCGCTTTGTGATGTCATTTCAGTTGGTCACCTGTTTCAAGGTGGAGGTTGTCTTCCTCTGTGACTCCTGGTGTGTTATGATATCCCCCCTGCTTGTAACAGACATCCCCTCGTCTCCAGGTGTACTCTGGTGAGCGCTTTGTGATGTCATTTCAGTAGGTCACCTGTTTCAAGGTGGAGGTTGGCTTGCCAGTGTGTTATGTTATCCCCCATGCCAGAAGAGACATTCCCTCATCTCCAGGGGAACTGAGGTGAGTGCTTTGTGATGTCATTGTAGTACGTCACAAGATTCCAGCTGGAGCTTGGCTTCCCCTCTGGTCTAGTGTGTTATGTGTTCCCCCATGCCAGTAAGAGACATTCCTTTGTCTCCATGGGAATAGAGTTGAGCGCTTTGTTATGTCATTTCAGTAGGTCTTAAGGTTCTAGTTGGAGGATGGCTTTGACTCTGACTTGTAGTGTGTTATGTTATCCGCCCTGACATTAAGAGACATTTCCTCATCTCCAGGGGAAGTAAGTGAGTGAGTCATTTCAGTTGGTCACCTGTTTCAAGGTGAAGGTTGGCTGCCCCTGTGACTCCTGGCGTGTTGTGATATCCCCCCTGCTTGTAACAGACATCCCCTCCTCACCAGGGGAACTCAGGTGAGCGCTTTGTGATGTCATTACAGTTGGTCACCTGTTTCAAGGTGGAGGTTGGCTTCCCCTCTGACTCCTGGTGTGTTTTGATATCCCCCCTTCTTGTAATAGACATCCCCTCCTCTCCAGGGGAACTCAGGTGAGCGCTTTGTGATATCCCCCCTGCTTGTAACAAACATCCCCTCTTCTCCAGGGGAACTCAGGTGAGCGCTTTGTGATGTCATTTCAGTTGGTCACCTGTTTCATGGTGGAAGTTGGCTTCCTCTGTGACTCCTGGTGTGTTGTGATATCCCCCCTGCTTGTAACAGACATCCCCTCCTCTCCAGGGGAACTCTGGTGAGCGCTTTGTGATGTCATTTCAGTTGGTCACCTGTTTCAAGGTAGAGGTTGGCTTCCCCTGTGACTCCTGGTGTGTTGTGATATCCCCCCGGCTTGTAACAGACATCCCCTCCTCTCCAGGGGAACTCTGGTGAGCGCTTTGTGATGTCATTTCAGTTGGTCACCTGTTTCAAGGTGGAGGTTGGCTTCCCCTGTGACTCCTGGTGTGTTGTGTTATCCCCCCTGCTTGTAACAGACATCCCCTCATCTCTAGGGGAACTCAGGTCAGCGCTTTGTGATGTCATTTCAGTTGGTCACATGTTTCAAGGTTGAGGTTGGCTTCCCCTGTAACTCCTGGTGTGTTGTGATATCCCCCCTGCAGGGGAACTCAGGTGAGCGCTTTGTGATATCCCCCCTGCTTGTAACAGACATCCCCTGCTCTCCAGGGGAACTCAGGTGAGCGCTTTGTGATGTCATTTCAGTTGGTCACCTGTTTCAAGGTGGAGGTTGGCTTCCCCTGTGACTCCTGGTGTGTTGTGACATTCCCCCCTGCTTGTAACAGACATCCCCTCTTCTCCAAGTTAACTCAGGTAAGCGGTTTGTGATGTCATTTCTGTTGGTCACCTGTTTCATGGTGGAGGTTGGGTTCCGCTGTGACTCCTGGTGTGTTGTGATAACCCCCCTGCTTGTAACAGACATCCCCTCCTCTCCAGGGGAACTCAGGTGAGCGCTTTTTGATGTCATTACAGTTGGTCACCTGTTTCAAGGTGGAGGTTGGCTTCCCCTCTGACTCCTGGTGTGTTTTGATATCCCCCCTTCTTGTAATAGACATCCGCTCCTCTCCAGGGGAACTCAGGTGAGCGCTTTGTGATATCCCCCCTGCTTGTAACAAACATCCCCTCTTCTCCAGGGGAACTCAGGTGAGCGCTTTGTGATGTCATTTCAGTTGGTCACCTGTTTCATGGTGGAGGTTGGCTTCCGCTGTGACTCCTGGTGTGTTGTGATAACCCCCCTGCTTGTAACAGACATCCCTTCCTCAGCAGGGGAACTCAGGTGAGCGCTTTGTGATGTCATTTCACTAGATCACCTGTTTCAAGGTGGAGGTTGGCTTCCCCTGTGACTCCTGGTGTGTTGTGATATCCCCCCTGCTTGTAACAGACATCCCTTCCTCAGCAGGGGAACTCAGGTGAGCGCTTTGTGATATCCCCCCTGCTTGTAACAGACATCCCCTCATCTCTAGGGGAACTCAGATGAGCGCTTTGTGATGTCATTTCAGTTGGTCACGTGTTTCAAGGTTGAGGTTGGCTTCCCCTGTGACTCCTGGTGTGTTGTGATATCCCCCCTGCTTGTAACAGACATCCCTTCCTCAGCAGGGGAACTCAGGTGAGCGCTTTGTGATATTCCTCCTGCTTGTAACAGACATCCCCTCATCTCTAGGGGAACTCAGATGAGCGCTTTGTGATGTCATTTCAGTTGGTCACCTGTTTCAAGGTTGAGGTTGGCTTCCCCTGTGACTCCTGGTGTGTTGTGATATCCCCCCTGCTTGTAACAGACATCCCTTCCTCAGCAGGGGAACTCAGGTGAGCGCTTTGTGATATCCCTCCTGCTTGTAACAGACATCCCCTCATCTCTAGGGGAACTCAGGTGAGCGCTTTGTGATGTCATTTCAGTTGGTCACATGTTTCAAGGTTGAGGTTGGCTTCCCCTGTGACTCCTGGTGTGTTGTGATATCCCCCCTGCTTGTAACAGACATCCCCTCTTCTCCAAGTTAACTCAGATGAGCGCTTTGTGATGTCATTTCAGTAGGTCACCTGTTTCATGGTGGAGGTTGGCTTCCGCTGTGACTCCTGGTGTGTTGTGATAACCCCCCTGCTTGTAACAGACATCCCCTCCTCTCCAGCGGAACTCAGGTGAGCGCTTTGTGATGTCATTACAGTTGGTCACCTGTTTCAAGGTTGAGGTTGGCTTCCCCTCTGACTCCTGGTGTGTTTTGATATCCCCCCTTCTTGTAATAGACATCCCCTCCTCTCCAGGGGAACTCAGGTGAGCGCTTTGTGATATCCCCCCTGCTTGTAACAAACATCCCCTCTTCTCCAGGGGAACTCAGGTGAGCGCTTTGTGATGTCATTACAGTTGGTCACCTGTTTCATGGTGGAGGTTGGCTTCCTCTGTGACTCCTGGTGTGTTGTGATATCCCCCCTGCTTGTAACAGACATCCCCTCCTCTCCAGGGGAACTCTGGTGAGCGCTTTGTGATGTCATTTCAGTTGGTCACCTGTTTCAAGGTGGAGGTTGGCTTCCCCTGTGACTCCTGGTGTGTTGTGATATCCCCCCGGCTTGTAACAGACATCCCCTCCTCTCCAGGGGAACTCTGGTGAGCGCTTTGTGATGTCATTTCAGTTGGTCACCTGTTTCAAGGTGGAGGTTGGCTTCCCCTGTGACTCCTGGTATGTTGTGTTATCCCCCCTGCTTGTAACAGACATCCCCTCATCTCTAGGGGAACTCAGGTCAGCGCTTTGTGATGTCATTTCAGTTGGTCACATGTTTCAAGGTTGAGGTTGGCTTCCCCTGTAACTCCTGGTGTGTTGTGATATCCCCCCTGCTTGTAACAGACATCCCCTCCTCACCAGGGGAACTCAGGTGAGCGCTTTGTGATATCCCCCCTGCTTGTAACAGACATCCCCTGCTCTCCAGGGGAACTCAGGTGAGCGCTTTGTGATGTCATTTCAGTTGGTCACCTGTTTCAAGGTGGAGGTTGGCTTCCCCTGTGACTCCTGGTGTGTTGTGTTATCCCCCCTGCTTGTAACAGACCTCCCCTCATCTCTAGGGGAACTCAGGTCAGCGCTTTGTGATGTCATTTCAGTTGGTCACATGTTTCAAGGTTGAGGTTGGCTTCCCCTGTAACTCCTGGTGTGTTGTGATATCCCCCCTGCTTGTAACAGACATCCCCTCCTCACCAGGGGAACTCAGGTGAGCGCTTTGTGATATCCCTCCTGCTTGTAACAGACATCCCCTGCTCTCCAGGGGAACTCAGGTGAGCGCTTTGTGATGTAATTTCAGTTGGTCACCTGTTTCAAGGTGGAGGTTGGCTTCCCCTGTGACTTCTGGTGTGTTGTGACATTCCCCCCTGCTTGTAACAGACATCCCCTCTTCTCCAAGTTAACTCAGGTGAGCGCTTTGTGATGTCATTTCTGTTGGTCACCTGTTTCATGGTGGAGGTTGGGTTCTGCTGTGACTCCTGGTGTGTTGTGATAACCCCCCTGCTTGTAACAGACATCCCCTCCTCTCCAGGGGAACTCAGGTGAGCGCTTTGTGATGTCATTACAGTTGGTCACCTGTTTCAAGGTGGAGGTTGGCTTCCCCTCTGACTCCTGGTGTGTTTTGATATCCCCCCTTCTTGTAATAGACATCCGCTCCTCTCCAGGGGAACTCAGGTGAGCGCTTTGTGATATCCCCCCTGCTTGTAACAAACATCCCCTCTTCTCCAGGGGAACTCAGGTGAGCGCTTTGTGATGTCATTTCAGTTGGTCACCTGTTTCATGGTGGAGGTTGGCTTCCTCTGTGACTCCTGGTGTGTTGTGATATCCCCCCTGCTTGTAACAGACATCCCCTCCTCTCCAGGGGAACTCTGGTGAGCGCTTTGTGATGTCATTTCACTAGGTCACCTGTTTCAAGGTGGAGGTTGGCTTCCCCTGTGACTCCTGGTGTGTTGTGATATCCCCCCTGCTTGTAACAGACATCCCTTCCTCAGCAGGGGAACTCAGGTGAGCGCTTTGTGATATCCCTCCTGCTTGTAACAGACATCCCCTCATCTCTAGGGGAACTCAGATGAGCGCTTTGTGATGTCATTTCAGTTGGTCACCTGTTTCAAGGTTGAGGTTGGCTTCCCCTGTGACTCCTGGTGTGTTGTGACATTCCCCCCTGCTTGTAACAGACATCCCCTCTTCTCCAAGTTAACTCAGGTGAGCGCTTTGTGATGTCATTTCTGTTGGTCACCTGTTTCATGGTGGAGGTTGGGTTCTGCTGTGACTCCTGGTGTGTTGTGATAACCCCCCTGCTTGTAACAGACATCCCCTCCTCTCCAGGGGAACTCAGGTGAGCGCTTTGTGATGTCATTACAGTTGGTCACCTGTTTCAAGGTGGAGGTTGGCTTCCCCTCTGACTCCTGGTGTGTTTTGATATCCCCCCTTCTTGTAATAGACATCCGCTCCTCTCCAGGGGAACTCAGGTGAGCGCTTTGTGATATCCCCCCTGCTTGTAACAAACATCCCCTCTTCTCCAGGGGAACTCAGGTGAGCGCTTTGTGATGTCATTTCAGTTGGTCACCTGTTTCATGGTGGAGGTTGGCTTCCGCTGTGACTCCTGGTGTGTTGTGATATCCCCCCTGCTTGTAACAGACATCCCCTCCTCTCCAGGGGAACTCTGGTGAGCGCTTTGTGATGTCATTTCACTAGGTCACCTGTTTCAAGGTGGAGGTTGGCTTCCCCTGTGACTCCTGGTGTGTTGTGATATCCCCCCTGCTTGTAACAGACATCCCTTCCTCAGCAGGGGAACTCAGGTGAGCGCTTTGTGATATCCCTCCTGCTTGTAACAGACATCCCCTCATCTCTAGGGGAACTCAGATGAGCGCTTTGTGATGTCATTTCAGTTGGTCACCTGTTTCAAGGTTGAGGTTGGCTTCCCCTGTGACTCCTGGTGTGTTGTGATATCCCCCCTGCTTGTAACAGACATCCCTTCCTCAGCAGGGGAACTCAGGTGAGCGCTTTGTGATATCCCTCCTGCTTGTAACAGACATCCCCTCATCTCTAGGGGAACTCAGGTGAGCGCTTTGTGATGTCATTTCAGTTGGTCACATGTTTCAAGGTTGAGGTTGGCTTCCCCTGTGACTCCTGGTGCGTTGTGATATCCCCCCTGCTTGTAACAGACATTCCCTCCTCTCCAGGGGAACTCAGGTGAGAGCTTTGTGATATCCCCCCTGCTTGTAACAGACACCCCCTCCTCACCAGGGGAACTCAGGTGAGCGCTTTGTGATATCCCCCCTGCTTATAACAGACATCCCCTGCTCTCCAAGGGAACTCAGGTGAGCGCTTTGTGATGTCATTTCAGTTGGTCACCTATTTCAAGGTGGAGGTTGGCTTCCCCTGTGACTCCTGGTGTATTGTGATATCCCCCCTGCTTGTAACAGACATCCCCTCTTCTCCAAGTTAACTCAGGTGAGCGCTTTGTGATGGCATTTCAGTTGGTCACCTGTTTCATGGTGGAGGTTGGCTTCCGCTGTGACTCCTGAGGTATTGTGATAACCCCCCTTCTTGTAACAGACATCCCCTCCTCTCCACGGGAACTCAGGTGAGCGCTTTGTGATGTCATTTCAGTTGGTCACCTGTTTCAAGGTGGAGGTTGGCTTCCCCTCTGACTCCTGGTGTGTTTTGATATCCCCCCTTCTTGTAATAGACATCCCCTCCTCTCCAGGGGAACTCAGGTGAGCGGTTTGTGATGTCATTACAGTTGGTCACCTGTTTCAAGGTGGAGGTTGGCTTCCCCTGTTACTCCTGGTGTGTTGTGATATCCCCCCTGCTTGTAACAGACATCCCCTCTTCTCCAAGTTAACTCAGGTGAGCGCTTTGTGATGTCATTTCAGTTGGTCACCTGTTTCAAGGTGGAGGTTGGCTTCCCCTGTGACTCCTGGTGTGTTGTGATATCCCCCCTGCTTGTAACAGACATCCCCTCTTCTCCAGGTTAACTGAGGTGAGCGCTTTGTGATGTCATTTCAGTTGGTCACCTGTTTCATGGTGGAGGTTGGCTTCCGCTGTGACTCCTGGTGTGTTGTGATAACCCCCCTGCTTGTAACAGACATCCCCTCCTCTCCAGGGGAACTCAGGTGAGCGCTTTGTGATGTCATTACAGTTGGTCACCTGTTTCAAGGTGGAGGATGGCTTCCCCTCTGACTCCTGGTGTGTTTTGATACCCCCCCTTCTTGTAACAGATATCCCCTCCTCTCCAGGGGAACTCTGGTGAGCGCTTTGTGATGTCATTTCACTAGGTCACCTGTTTCAAGGTGGAGGTTGGCATCCCCTGTGACTCCTGGTGTGTTGTGATATCCCCCCTGCTTGTAACAGACATCCCTTCCTCAGCAGGGGAACTCAGGTGAGCGCTTTGTGATATCCCTCCTGCTTGTAACAGACATCCCCTCATCTCTAGGGGAACTCAGATGAGCGCTTTGTGATGTCATTTCAGTTGGTCACCTGTTTCAAGGTTGAGGTTGGCTTCCCCTGTGACTCCTGGTGTGTTGTGATATCCCCCCTGCTTGTAACAGACATCCCTTCCTCAGCAGGGGAACTCAGGTGAGCGCTTTGTGATATCCCTCCTGCTTGTAACAGACATCCCCTCATCTCTAGGGGAACTCAGGTGAGCGCTTTGTGATGTCATTTCAGTTGGTCACATGTTTCAAGGTTGAGGTTGGCTTCCCCTGTGACTCCTGGTGTGTTGTGATATCCCCCCTGCTTGTAACAGACATTCCCTCCTCTCCAGGGGAACTCAGGTGAGAGCTTTGTGATATCCCCCCTGCTTGTAACAGACATCCCCTCCTCACCAGGGGAACTCAGGTGAGCGCTTTGTGATATCCCCCCTGCTTATAACAGACATCCCCTGCTCTCCAGGGGAACTCAGGTGAGCGCTTTGTGATGTCATTTCAGTTGGTCACCTGTTTCAAGGTGGAGGTTGGCTTCCCCTGTGACTCCTGGTGTGTTGTGATATCCCCCCTGCTTGTAACAGACATCCCCTCTTCTCCAAGTTAACTCAGGTGAGCGCTTTGTGATGTCATTTCAGTTGGTCACCTGTTTCATGGTGGAGGTTGGCTTCCGCTGTGACTCCTGAGGTGTTGTGATAACCCCCCTTCTTGTAACAGACATCCCCTCCTCTCCACGGGAACTCAGGTGAGCGCTTTGTGATGTCATTTCAGTTGGTCACCTGTTTCAAGGTGGAGGTTGGCTTCCCCTCTGACTCCTGGTGTGTTTTGATATCCCCCCTTCTTGTAATAGACATCCCTTCCTCAGCAGGGGAACTCAGGTGAGCGCTTTGTGATATCCCTCCTGCTTGTAACAGACATCCCCTCATCTCTAGGAGAACTCAGGTCAGCGCTTTGTGATGTCATTTCAGTTGGTCACATGTTTCAAGGTTGAGGTTGGCTTCCCCTGTGACTCCTGGTGTGTTGTGATATCCCCCCTGCTTGTAACAGACATCCCCTCCTCACCAGGGGAACTCAGGTGAGCGCTTTGTGATATCCCCCCTGCTTGTAACAGACATCCCCTGCTCTCCAGGGGAACTCAGGTGAGCGCTTTGTGATGTCATTTCAGTTGGTCACCTGTTTCAAGGTGGAGGTTGGCTTCCCCTGTGACTCCTGGTGTGTTGTGTTATCCCCCCTGCTTGTAACAGACATCCCCTCATCTCTAGGGGAACTCAGGTCAGCGCTTTGTGATGTCATTTCAGTTGGTCACATGTTTCAAGGTTGAGGTTGGCTTCCCCTGTAACTCCTGGTGTGTTGTGATATCCCCCCTGCTTGTAACAGACATCCCCTCCTCACCAGGGGAACTCAGGTGAGCGCTTTGTGATATCCCTCCTGCTTGTAACAGACATCCCCTGCTCTCCAGGGGAACTCAGGTGAGCGCTTTGTGATGTAATTTCAGTTGGTCACCTGTTTCAAGGTGGAGGTTGGCTTCCCCTGTGACTCCTGGTGTGTTGTGACATTCCCCCCTGCTTGTAACAGACATCCCCTCTTCTCCAAGTTAACTCAGGTGAGCGCTTTGTGATGTCATTTCTGTTGGTCACCTGTTTCATGGTGGAGGTTGGGTTCTGCTGTGACTCCTGGTGTGTTGTGATAACCCCCCTGCTTGTAACAGACATCCCCTCCTCTCCAGGGGAACTCAGGTGAGCGCTTTGTGATGTCATTACAGTTGGTCACCTGTTTCAAGGTGGAGGTTGGCTTCCCCTCTGACTCCTGGTGTGTTTTGATATCCCCCCTTCTTGTAATAGACATCCGCTCCTCTCCAGGGGAACTCAGGTGAGCGCTTTGTGATATCCCCCCTGCTTGTAACAAACATCCCCTCTTCTCCAGGGGAACTCAGGTGAGCGCTTTGTGATGTCATTTCAGTTGGTCACCTGTTTCATGGTGGAGGTTGGCTTCCGCTGTGACTCCTGGTGTGTTGTGATATCCCCCCTGCTTGTAACAGACATCCCCTCCTCTCCAGGGGAACTCTGGTGAGCGCTTTGTGATGTCATTTCACTAGGTCACCTGTTTCAAGGTGGAGGTTGGCTTCCCCTGTGACTCCTGGTGTGTTGTGATATCCCCCCTGCTTGTAACAGACATCCCTTCCTCAGCAGGGGAACTCAGGTGAGCGCTTTGTGATATCCCTCCTGCTTGTAACAGACATCCCCTCATCTCTAGGGGAACTCAGATGAGCGCTTTGTGATGTCATTTCAGTTGGTCACCTGTTTCAAGGTTGAGGTTGGCTTCCCCTGTGACTCCTGGTGTGTTGTGACATTCCCCCCTGCTTGTAACAGACATCCCCTCTTCTCCAAGTTAACTCAGGTGAGCGCTTTGTGATGTCATTTCTGTTGGTCACCTGTTTCATGGTGGAGGTTGGGTTCTGCTGTGACTCCTGGTGTGTTGTGATAACCCCCCTGCTTGTAACAGACATCCCCTCCTCTCCAGGGGAACTCAGGTGAGCGCTTTGTGATGTCATTACAGTTGGTCACCTGTTTCAAGGTGGAGGTTGGCTTCCCCTCTGACTCCTGGTGTGTTTTGATATCCCCCCTTCTTGTAATAGACATCCGCTCCTCTCCAGGGGAACTCAGGTGAGCGCTTTGTGATATCCCCCCTGCTTGTAACAAACATCCCCTCTTCTCCAGGGGAACTCAGGTGAGCGCTTTGTGATGTCATTTCAGTTGGTCACCTGTTTCATGGTGGAGGTTGGCTTCCGCTGTGACTCCTGGTGTGTTGTGATATCCCCCCTGCTTGTAACAGACATCCCCTCCTCTCCAGGGGAACTCTGGTGAGCGCTTTGTGATGTCATTTCACTAGGTCACCTGTTTCAAGGTGGAGGTTGGCTTCCCCTGTGACTCCTGGTGTGTTGTGATATCCCCCCTGCTTATAACAGACATCCCTTCCTCAGCAGGGGAACTCAGGTGAGCGCTTTGTGATATCCCTCCTGCTTGTAACAGACATCCCCTCATCTCTAGGGGAACTCAGATGAGCGCTTTGTGATGTCATTTCAGTTGGTCACCTGTTTCAAGGTTGAGGTTGGCTTCCCCTGTGACTCCTGGTGTGTTGTGATATCCCCCCTGCTTGTAACAGACATCCCTTCCTCAGCAGGGGAACTCAGGTGAGCGCTTTGTGATATCCCTCCTGCTTGTAACAGACATCCCCTCATCTCTAGGGGAACTCACGTGAGCGCTTTGTGATGTCATTTCAGTTGGTCACATGTTTCAAGGTTGAGGTTGGCTTCCCCTGTGACTCCTGGTGCGTTGTGATATCCCCCCTGCTTGTAACAGACATTCCCTCCTCTCCAGGGGAACTCAGGTGAGAGCTTTGTGATATCCCCCCTGCTCGTAACAGACACCCCCTCCTCACCAGGGGAACTCAGGTGAGCGCTTTGTGATACCCCCCTGCTTATAACAGACATCCCCTGCTCTCCAAGGGAACTCAGGTGAGCGCTTTGTGATGTCATTTCAGTTGGTCACCTATTTCAAGGTGGAGGTTGGCTTCCCCTGTGACTCCTGGTGTGTTGTGATATCCCCCCTGCTTGTAACAGACATCCCCTCTTCTCCAAGTTAACTCAGGTGAGCGCTTTGTGATGGCATTTCAGTTGGTCACCTGTTTCATGGTGGAGGTTGGCTTCCGCTGTGACTCCTGAGGTATTGTGATAACCCCCCTTCTTGTAACAGACATCCCCTCCTCTCCACGGGAACTCAGGTGAGCGCTTTGTGATGTCATTTCAGTTGGTCACCTGTTTCAAGGTGGAGGTTGGCTTCCCCTCTGACTCCTGGTGTGTTTTGATATCCCCCCTGCTTGTAACAGACATCCCCTCTTCTCCAAGTTAACTCAGGTGAGCGCTTTGTGATGTCATTTCAGTTGGTCACCTGTTTCAAGGTGGAGGTTGGCTTCCCCTGTGACTCCTGGTGTGTTGTGATATCCCCCCTGCTTGTAACAGACATCCCCTCTTCTCCAAGTTAACTGAGGTGAGCGCTTTGTGATGTCATTTCAGTTGGTCACCTGTTTCATGGTGGAGGTTGGCTTCCGCTGTGACTCCTGGTGTGTTGTGATAACCCCCCTGCTTGTAACAGACATCCCCTCCTCTCCAGGGGAACTCAGGTGAGCGCTTTGTGATGTCATTACAGTTGGTCACCTGTTTCAAGGTGGAGGATGGCTTCCCCTCTGACTCCTGGTGTGTTTTGATACCCCCCCTTCTTGTAACAGACATCCCCTCCTCTCCAGGGGAACTCTGGTGAGCGCTTTGTGATGTCATTTCACTAGGTCACCTGTTTCAAGGTGGAGGTTGGCATCCCCTGTGACTCCTGGTGTGTTGTGATATCCCCCCTGCTTGTAACAGACATCCCTTCCTCAGCAGGGGAACTCAGGTGAGCGCTTTGTGATATCCCTCCTGCTTGTAACAGACATCCCCTCATCTCTAGGGGAACTCAGATGAGCGCTTTGTGATGTCATTTCAGTTGGTCACCTGTTTCAAGGTTGAGGTTGGCTTCCCCTGTGACTCCTGGTGTGTTGTGATATCCCCCCTGCTTGTAACAGACATCCCTTCCTCAGCAGGGGAACTCAGGTGAGCGCTTTGTGATATCCCTCCTGCTTGTAACAGACATCCCCTCATCTCTAGGGGAACTCAGGTGAGCGCTTTGTGATGTCATTTCAGTTGGTCACATGTTTCAAGGTTGAGGTTGGCTTCCCCTGTGACTCCTGGTGTGTTGTGATATCCCCCCTGCTTGTAACAGACATTCCCTCCTCTCCAGGGGAACTCAGGTGAGAGCTTTGTGATATCCCCCCTGCTTGTAACAGACATCCCCTCCTCACCAGGGGAACTCAGGTGAGCGCTTTGTGATATCCCCCCTGCTTATAACAGACATCCCCTGCTCTCCAGGGGAACTCAGGTGAGCGCTTTGTGATGTCATTTCAGTTGGTCACCTGTTTCAAGGTGGAGGTTGGCTTCCCCTGTGACTCCTGGTGTGTTGTGATATCCCCCCTGCTTGTAACAGACATCCCCTCTTCTCCAAGTTAACTCAGGTGAGCGCTTTGTGATGTCATTTCAGTTGGTCACCTGTTTCATGGTGGAGGTTGGCTTCCGCTGTGACTCCTGAGGTGTTGTGATAACCCCCCTTCTTGTAACAGACATCCCCTCCTCTCCACGGGAACTCAGGTGAGCGCTTTGTGATGTCATTTCAGTTGGTCACCTGTTTCAAGGTGGAGGTTGGCTTCCCCTCTGACTCCTGGTGTGTTTTGATATCCCCCCTTCTTGTAATAGACATCCCTTCCTCAGCAGGGGAACTCAGGTGAGCGCTTTGTGATATCCCTCCTGCTTGTAACAGACATCCCCTCATCTCTAGGGGAACTCAGATGAGCGCTTTGTGATGTCATTTCAGTTGGTCACCTGTTTCAAGGTTGAGGTTGGCTTCCCCTGTGACTCCTGGTGTGTTGTGATATCCCCCCTGCTTGTAACAGACATCCCTTCCTCAGCAGGGGAACTCAGGTGAGCGCTTTGTGATATCCCTCCTGCTTGTAACAGACATCCCCTAATCTCTAGGGGAACTCAGGTGAGCGCTTTGTGATGTCATTTCAGTTGGTCACATGTTTCAAGGTTGAGGTTGGCTTCCCCTGTGACTCCTGGTGTGTTGTGATATCCCCCCTGCTTGTAACAGACATTCCCTCCTCTCCAGGGGAACTCAGGTGAGAGCTTTGTGATATCCCCCCTGCTTGTAACAGACACCCCCTCCTCACCAGGGGAACTCAGGTGAGCGCTTTGTGATATCCCCCCTGCTTATAACAGACATCCCCTGCTCTCCAAGGGAACTCAGGCTTTGTGATGTCATTACAGTTGGTCACCTGTTTCAAGGTGGAGGTTGACTTCCGCTGTGACTCCTGGTGTGTTGTGATAACCCCCCTGCTTGTAACAGACATCCCTTCCTCAGCAGGGGAACTCAGGTGAGCGCTTTGTAATATCCCTCCTGCTTGTAACAGACATCCCCTCATCTCTAGGGGAACTCAGGTGAGCGCTTTGTGATGCCATTACAGTAGGTCACGTGTTTCATGGTGGAGGTTGGCTTCCGCTGTGACTCCTGGTGTGTTTTGATATCCCCCCTTCTTGTAATAAACATCACCTCCTCTCCAGGGGAACTCAGGTGAGCGCTTTGTGATATCCCCCCTGCTTGTAACAAACATCCCCTCTTCTCCAGGGGAACTCAGGTGAGCGCTTTGTGATGTCATTTCAGTTGGTCACCTGTTTCATGGTGGAGGTTGGCTTCCTCTGTGACTCCTGGTGTGTTGTGATATCCCCCCTGCTTGTAACAGACATCCCCTCCTCTCCAGGGGAACTCTGGTGAGCGCTTTGTGATGTCATTTCAGTTGGTCACCTGTTTCAAGGTGGAGCTTGGCTTCCCCTGTGACTCCTGGTGTGTTGTGATATCCCCCCGGCTTGTAACAGACATCCCCTCCTCTCCAGGGGAACTCTGGTGAGCGCTTTGTGATGTCATTTCAGTTGGTCACCTGTTTCAAGGTGGAGGTTGGCTTCCCCTGTGACTCCTGGTGTGTTGTGTTATCCCCCCTGCTTGTAACAGACATCCCCTCATCTCTAGGGGAACTCAGGTCAGCGCTTTGTGATGTCATTTCAGTTGGTCACATGTTTCAAGGTTGAGGTTGGCTTCCCCTGTAACTCCTGGTGTGTTGTGATATCCCCCCTGCTTGTAACAGACATCCCCTCCTCACCAGGGGAACTCAGGTGAGCGCTTTGTGATATCCCCCCTGCTTGTAACAGACATCCCCTGCTCTCTAGGGGAACTCAGGTGAGCGCTTTGTGATGTCATTTCAGTTGGTCACCTGTTTCAAGGTGGAGGTTGGCTTCCCCTGTGACTCCTGGTGTGTTGTGACATTCCCCCCTGCTTGTAACAGACATCCCCTCTTCTCCAAGTTAACTCAGGTGAGCGCTTTGTGATGTCATTTCTGTTGGTCACCTGTTTCATGGTGGAGGTTGGGTTCTGCTGTGACTCCTGGTGTGTTGTGATAACCCCCCTGCTTGTAACAGACATCCCCTCCTCTCCAGGGGAACTCAGGTGAGCGCTTTGTGATGTCATTACAGTTGGTCACCTGTTTCAAGGTGGAGGTTGGCTTCCCCTCTGACTCCTGGTGTGTTTGGATATCCCCCCTTCTTGTAATAGAAATCCGCTCCTCTCCAGGGGAACTCAGGTGAGCGCTTTGTGATATCCCCCCTGCTTGTAACAAACATCCCCTCTTCTCCAGGGGAACTCAGGTGAGCGCTTTGTGATGTCATTTCAGTTGGTCACCTGTTTCATGGTGGAGGTTGGCTTCCGCTGTGACTCCTGGTGTGTTGTGATATCCCCCCTGCTTGTAACAGACATCCCCTCCTCTCCAGGGGAACTCTGGTGAGCGCTTTGTGATATCCCCCCTGCTTGTAACAAACATCCCCTCTTCTCCAGGGGAACTCAGGTGAGCGCTTTGTGATATCCCCCCTGCTTGTAACAGACATCCCCTGCTCTCCACGGGAACTCAGGTGAGCGCTTTGTGATGTCATTTCAGTTGGTCACCTGTTTCAAGGTGGAGGTTGGCTTCCCCTGTGACTCCTGGTGTGTTGTGTTATCCCCCCTGCTTGTAACAGACATCCCCTCATCTCTAGGGGAACTCAGGTCAGCGCTTTGTGATGTCATTTCAGTTGGTCACATGTTTCAAGGTTGAGGTTGGCTTCCCCTGTAACTCCTGGTGTGTTGTGATATCCCCCCTGCTTGTAACAGACATCCCCTCCTCACCAGGGGAACTCAGGTGAGCGCTTTGTGATATCCCCCCTGCTTGTAACAGACATCCCCTGCTCTCCACGGGAACTCAGGTGAGCGCTTTGTGATGTCATTTCAGTTGGTCACCTGTTTCAAGGTGGAGGTGGGCTTCCCCTGTGACTCCTGGTGTGTTGTGACATTCCCCCCTGCTTGTAACAGACATCCCCTCTTCTCCAAGTTAACTCAGGTGAGCGCTTTGTGATGTCATTTCTGTTGGTCACCTGTTTCATGGTGGAGGTTGGGTTCTGCTGTGACTCCTGGTGTGTTGTGATAACCCCCCTGCTTGTAACAGACATCCCCTCCTCTCCAGGGGAACTCAGGTGAGCGCTTTGTGATGTCATTACAGTTGGTCACCTGTTTCAAGGTGGAGGTTGGCTTCCCCTCTGACTCCTGGTGTGTTTGGATATCCCCCCTTCTTGTAATAGACATCCGCTCCTCTCCAGGGGAACTCAGGTGAGCGCTTTGTGATATCCCCCCTGCTTGTAACAAACATCCCCTCTTCTCCAGGGGAACTCAGGTGAGCGCTTTGTGATGTCATTTCAGTTGGTCACCTGTTTCATGGTGGAGGTTGGCTTCCGCTGTGACTCCTGGCGTGTTGTGATATCCCCCCTGCTTGTAACAGACATCCCCTCCTCTCCAGGGGAACTCTGGTGAGCGCTTTGTGATGTCATTTCACTAGGTCACCTGTTTCAAGGTGGAGGTTGGCTTCCCCTGTGACTCCTGGTGTGTTGTGATATCCCCCCTGCTTATAACAGACATCCCTTCCTCAGCAGGGGAACTCAGGTAAGCGCTTTGTGATATCCCTCCTGCTTGTAACAGACATCCCCTCATCTCTAGGGGAACTCAGATGAGCGCTTTGTGATGTCATTTCAGTTGGTCACCTGTTTCAAGGTTGAGGTTGGCTTCCCCTGTGACTCCTGTTGTGTTGTGATATCCCCCCTGCTTGTAACAGACATCCCTTCCTCAGCAGGGGAACTCAGGTGAGCGCTTTGTGATATCCCTCCTGCATGTAACAGACATCCCCTCATCTCTAGGGGAACTCAGGTGAGCGCTTTGTGATGTCATTTCAGTTGGTCACATGTTTCAAGGTTGAGGTTGGCTTCCCCTGTGACTCCTGGTGTGTTGTGATATCCCCCCTGCTTGTAACAGACATTCCCTCCTCTCCAGGGGAACTCAGGTGAGAGCTTTGTGATATCCCCCCTACTTGTAACAGACATCCCCTCCTCACCAGGGGAACTCAGGTGAGCGCTTTGTGATATCCCCCCTGCTTATAACAGACATCCCCTGCTCTCCAGGGGAACTCAGGTGAGCGCTTTGTGATGTCATTTCAGTTGGTCACCTGTTTCAAGGTGGAGGTTGGCTTCCCCTGTGACTCCTGGTGTGTTGTGATATCCCCCCTGCTTGTAATAGACATCCCTTCCTCAGCAGGGGAACTCAGGTGAGCGCTTTGTGATATCCCTCCTGCTTGTAACAGACATCCCCTCATCTCTAGGGGAACTCAGATGAGCGCTTTGTGATGTCATTTCAGTTGGTCACCTGTTTCAAGGTGGAGGTTGGCTTCCCCTGTGACTCCTGGTGTGTTGTGTTATCCCCCCTGCTTGTAACAGACATCCCCTCATCTCTAGGGGAACTCAGGTCAGCGCTTTGTGATGTCATTTCAGTTGGTCACATGTTTCAAGGTTGAGGTTGGCTTCCCCTGTAACTCCTGGTGTGTTGTGATATCCCCCCTGCTTGTAACAGACATCCCCTCCTCACCAGGGGAACTCAGGTGAGCGCTTTGTGATATCCCCCCTGCTTGTAACAGACATCCCCTGCTCTCCACGGGAACTCAGGTGAGCGCTTTGTGATGTCATTTCAGTTGGTCACCTGTTTCAAGGTGGAGGTTGGCTTCCCCTGTGACTCCTGGTGTGTTGTGACATTCCCCCCTGCTTGTAACAGACATCCCCTCTTCTCCAAGTTAACTCAGGTGAGCGCTTTGTGATGTCATTTCTGTTGGTCACCTGTTTCATGGTGGAGGTTGGGTTCTGCTGTGACTCCTGGTGTGTTGTGATAACCCCCCTGCTTGTAACAGACATCCCCTCCTCTCCAGGGGAACTCAGGTGAGCGCTTTGTGATGTCATTACAGTTGGTCACCTGTTTCAAGGTGGAGGTTGGCTTCCCCTCTGACTCCTGGTGTGTTTGGATATCCCCCCTTCTTGTAATAGACATCCGCTCCTCTCCAGGGGAACTCAGGTGAGCGCTTTGTGATATCCCCCCTGCTTGTAACAAACATCCCCTCTTCTCCAGGGGAACTCAGGTGAGCGCTTTGTGATGTCATTTCAGTTGGTCACCTGTTTCATGGTGGAGGTTGGCTTCCGCTGTGACTCCTGGCGTGTTGTGATATCCCCCCTGCTTGTAACAGACATCCCCTCCTCTCCAGGGGAACTCTGGTGAGCGCTTTGTGATGTCATTTCACTAGGTCACCTGTTTCAAGGTGGAGGCTGGCTTCCCCTGTGACTCCTGGTGTGTTGTGATATCCCCCCTGCTTGTAACAGACATCCCTTCCTCAGCAGGGGAACTCAGGTAAGCGCTTTGTGATATCCCTCCTGCTTGTAACAGACATCCCCTCATCTCTAGGGGAACTCAGATGAGCGCTTTGTGATGTCATTTCAGTTGGTCACCTGTTTCAAGGTTGAGGTTGGCTTCCCCTGTGACTCCTGTTGTGTTGTGATATCCCCCCTGCTTGTAACAGACATCCCTTCCTCAGCAGGGGAACTCAGGTGAGCGCTTTGTGATATCCCTCCTGCATGTAACAGACATCCCCTCATCTCTAGGGGAACTCAGGTGAGCGCTTTGTGATGTCATTTCAGTTGGTCACATGTTTCAAGGTTGAGGTTGGCTTCCCCTGTGACTCCTGGTGTGTTGTGATATCCCCCCTGCTTGTAACAGACATTCCCTCCTCTCCAGGGGAACTCAGGTGAGAGCTTTGTGATATCCCCCCTACTTGTAACAGACATCCCCTCCTCACCAGGGGAACTCAGGTGAGTGCTTTGTGATATCCCCCCTGCTTATAACAGACATCCCCTGCTCTCCAGGGGAACTCAGGTGAGCGCTTTGTGATGTCATTTCAGTTGGTCACCTGTTTCAAGGTGGAGGTTGGCTTCCCCTGAGACTCCTGGTGTGTTGTGATATCCCCCCTGCTTGTAACAGACATCCCCTCTTCTCCAAGTTAACTCAGGTGAGCGCTTTGTGATGTCATTTCAGTTGGTCACCTGTTTCATGGTGGAGGTTGGCTTCCGCTGTGACTCCTGGTGTGTTTTGATATCCCCCCTTCTTGTAATAGACATCCCTTCCTCAGCAGGGGAACTCAGGTGAGCGCTTTGTGATATCCCTCCTGCTTGTAACAGACATCCCCTCATCTCTAGGGGAACTCAGATGAGCGCTTTGTGATGTCATTTCAGTTGGTCACCTGTTTCAAGGTTGAGGTTGGCTTCCCCTGTGACTCCTGGTGTGTTGTGATATCACCCCTGCTTGTAACAGACATCCCTTCCTCAGCAGGGGAACTCAGGTGAGCGCTTTGTGATATCCCTCCTGCTTGTAACAGACATCCCCTCATCTCTAGGGGAACTCAGGTGAGCGCTTTGTGATGTCATTTCAGTTGGTCACATGTTTCAAGGTTGAGGTTGGCTTCCCCTGTGACTCCTGGTGTGTTGTGATATCCCCCCTGCTTGTAACAGACATTCCCTCCTCTCCAGGGGAACTCAGGTGAGCGCTTTGTGATATCCTCCCTGCTTATAACAGACATCCCCTGCTCTCCAAGGGAACTCAGGTGAGCGCTTTGTGATGTCATTTCAGTTGGTCACCTGTTTCAAGGTGGAGGTTGGCTTCCCCTGTGACTCCTGGTGTGTTGTGATATCCCCCCTGCTTGTAACAGACATCCCCTCTTCTCCAAGTTAACTCAGGTGAGCGCTTTGTGATGTCATTTCAGTTGGTCACCTGTTTCATGGTGGAGGTTGGCTTCCGCTGTGACTCCTGAGGTATTGTGATAACCCCCCTTCTTGTAACAGACATCCCCTCCTCTCCACGGGAACTCAGGTGAGCGCTTTGTGATGTCATTTCAGTTGGTCACCTGTTTCAAGGTGGAGGTTGGCTTCCCCTCTGACTCCTGGTGTGTTTTGATATCCCCCCTTCTTGTAATAGACATCCCCTCCTCTCCAGGGGAACTCAGTTGAGCGCTTTGTGATGTCATTTCAGTTGGTCACCTGTTTCAAGGTGGAGGTTGGCTTCCCCTGTGACTCCTGGTGTGTTGTGATATCCCCCCTGCTTGTAACAGACATCCCCTCTTCTCCAAGTTAACTCAGGTGAGCGCTTTGTGATGTCATTTCAGTTGGTCACCTGTTTCATGGTGGAGGTTGGCTTCCGCTGTGACTCCTGGTGTGTTTTGATATCCCCCCTTCTTGTAATAGACATCCCTTCCTCAGCAGGGGAACTCAGGTGAGCGCTTTGTGATATCCCTCCTGCTTGTAACAGACATCCCCTCATCTCTAGGGGAACTCAGATGAGCGCTTTGTGATGTCATTTCAGTTGGTCACCTGTTTCAAGGTTGAGGTTGGCTTCCCCTGTGACTCCTGGTGTGTTGTGATACCCCCCCTGCTTGTAACAGACATCCCTTCCTCAGCAGGGGAACTCAGGTGAGCGCTTTGTGATATCCCTCCTGCTTGTAACAGACATCCCCTCATCTCTATGGGAACTCAGATGAGCGCTTTGTGATGTCATTTCAGTTGGTCACCTGTTTCAAGGTTGAGGTTGGCTTCCCCTGTGACTCCTGGTGTGTTGTGATATCCCCCCTGCTTGTAACAGACATCCCTTCCTCAGCAGGGGAACTCAGGTGAGCGCTTTGTGATATCCCTCCTGCTTGTAACAGACATCCCCTCATCTCTAGGGGAACTCAGGTGAGCGCTTTGTGATGTCATTTCAGTTGGTCACATGTTTCAAGGTTGAGGTTGGCTTCCCCTGTGACTCCTGGTGTGTTGTGATATCCCCCCTGCTTGTAACAGACATTCCCTCCTCTCCAGGGGAACTCAGGTGAGAGCTTTGTGATATCCCCCCTGCTTGTAACAGACATCCCCTCCTCACCAGGGGAACTCAGGGGAGCGCTTTGTGATATCCCCCCTGCTTATAACAGACATCCCCTGCTCTCCAGGGGAACTCAGGTGAGCGCTTTGTGATGTCATTTCAGTTGGTCACCTGTTTTAAGGTGGAGGTTGGCTTCCCCTGTGACTCCTGGTGTGTTGTGATATCCCCCCTGCTTGTAACAGACATCCCCTCTTCTCCAAGTTAACTCAGGTGAGCGCTTTGTGATGTCATTTCAGTTGGTCACCTGTTTCATGGTGGAGGTTGGCTTCCGCTGTGACTCCTGGTGTGTTTTGATATCCCCCCTTCTTGTAATAGACATCCCTTCCTCAGCAGGGGAACTCAGGTGAGCGCTTTGTGATATCCCTCCTGCTTGTAACAGACATCCCCTCATCTCTAGGGGAACTCAGATGAGCGCTTTGTGATGTCATTTCAGTTGGTCACCTGTTTCAAGGTTGAGGTTGGCTTCCCCTGTGACTCCTGGTGTGTTGTGATATCACCCCTGCTTGTAACAGACATCCCTTCCTCAGCAGGGGAACTCAGGTGAGCGCTTTGTGATATCCCTCCTGCTTGTAACAGACATCCCCTCATCTCTAGGGGAACTCAGGTGAGCGCTTTGTGATGTCATTTCAGTTGGTCACATGTTTCAAGGTTGAGGTTGGCTTCCCCTGTGACTCCTGGTGTGTTGTGATATCCCCCCTGCTTGTAACAGACATTCCCTCCTCTCCAGGGGAACTCAGGTGAGAGCTTTGTGATATCCCCCCTGCTTGTAACAGACACCCCCTCCTCACCAGGGGAACTCAGGTGAGCGCTTTGTGATATCCCCCCTGCTTATAACAGACATCCCCTGCTCTCCAAGGGAACTCAGGTGAGCGCTTTGTGATGTCATTTCAGTTGGTCACCTGTTTCAAGGTGGAGGTTGGCTTCCCCTGTGACTCCTGGTGTGTTGTGATATCCCCCCTGCTTGTAACAGACATCCCCTCTTCTCCAAGTTAACTCAGGTGAGCGCTTTGTGATGTCATTTCAGTTGGTCACCTGTTTCATGGTGGAGGTTGGCTTCCGCTGTGACTCCTGAGGTATTGTGATAACCCCCCTTCTTGTAACAGACATCCCCTCCTCTCCACGGGAACTCAGGTGAGCGCTTTGTGATGTCATTTCAGTTGGTCACCTGTTTCAAGGTGGAGGTTGGCTTCCCCTCTGACTCCTGGTGTGTTTTGATATCCCCCCTTCTTGTAATAGACATCCCCTCCTCTCCAGGGGAACTCAGTTGAGCGCTTTGTGATATCCCCCCTGCTTATAACAGACATCCCCTGCTCTCCAGGGGAACTCAGGTGAGCGCTTTGTGATGTCATTTCAGTTGGTCACCTGTTTCAAGGTGGAGGTTGGCTTCCCCTGTGACTCCTGGTGTGTTGTGATATCCCCCCTGCTTGTAACAGACATCCCCTCTTCTCCAAGTTAACTCAGGTGAGCGCTTTGTGATGTCATTTCAGTTGGTCACCTGTTTCATGGTGGAGGTTGGCTTCCGCTGTGACTCCTGGTGTGTTTTGATATCCCCCCTTCTTGTAATAGACATCCCTTCCTCAGCAGGGGAACTCAGGTGAGCGCTTTGTGATATCCCTCCTGCTTGTAACAGACATCCCCTCATCTCTAGGGGAACTCAGGTGAGCGCTTTGTGATGTCATTTCAGTTGGTCACATGTTTCAAGGTTGAGCTTGGCTTCCCCTGTGACTCCTGGTGTGTTGTGATATCCCCCCTGCTTGTAACAGACATTCCCTCCTCTCCAGGGGAACTCAGGTGAGAGCTTTGTGATATCCCCCCTGCTTGTAACAGACACCCCCTCCTCACCAGGGGAACTCAGGTGAGCGCTTTGTGATATCCCCCCTGCTTATAACAGACATCCCCTGCTCTCCAAGGGAACTCAGGTGAGCGCTTTGTGATGTCATTTCAGTTGGTCACCTGTTTCAAGGTGGAGGTTGGCTTCCCCTGTGACTCCTGGTGTGTTGTGATATCCCCCCTGCTTGTAACAGACATCCCCTCTTCTCCAAGTTAACTCAGGTGAGCGCTTTGTGATGTCATTTCAGTTGGTCACCAGTTTCATGGTGGAGGTTGGCTTCCGCTGTGACTCCTGAGGTATTGTGATAACCCCCCTTCTTGTAACAGACATCCCCTCCTCTCCACGGGAACTCAGGTGAGCGCTTTGTGATGTCATTTCAGTTGGTCACCTGTTTCAAGGTGGAGGTTGGCTTCCCCTCTGACTCCTGGTGTGTTTTGATATCCCCCCTTCTTGTAATAGACATCCCCTCCTCTCCAGGGGAACTCAGTTGAGCGCTTTGTGATGTCATTACAGTTGGTCACCTGTTTCAAGGTGGAGGTTGGCTTCCCCTGTTACTCCTGGTGTGTTGTGATATCCCCCCTGCTTGTAACAGACATCCCCTCTTCTCCAAGTTAACTCAGGTGAGCGCTTTGTGATGTCATTTCAGTTGGTCACCTGTTTCAAGGTGGAGGTTGGCTTCCCCTGTGACTCCTGGTGTGTTGTGATATCCCCCCTGCTTGTAACAGACATCCCCTCTTCTCCAAGTTAACTGAGGTGAGCGCTTTGTGATGTCATTTCAGTTGGTCACCTGTTTCATGGTGGAGGTTGGCTTCCGCTGTGACTCCTGGTGTGTTGTGATAACCCCCCTGCTTGTAACAGACATCCCCTCCTCTCCAGGGGAACTCAGGTGAGCGCTTTGTGATGTCATTACAGTTGGTCACCTGTTTCAAGGTTGAGGTTGGCTTCCCCTGTGACTCCTGGTGTGTTGTGATATCCCCCCTGCTTGTAACAGACATCCCTTCCTCAGCAGGGGAACTCAGGTGAGCGCTTTGTGATATCCCTCCTGCTTGTAACAGACATCCCCTCCTCTCCAGGGGAACTCTGGTGAGCGCTTTGTGATGTCATTTCACTAGGTCACCTGTTTCAAGGTGGAGGTTGGCTTCCCCTGTGACTCCTGGTGTGTTGTGATATCCCCCCTGCTTGTAACAGACATCCCTTCCTCAGCAGGGGAACTCAGCTGAGCGCTTTGTGATATCCCTCCTGCTTGTAACAGACATCCCCTCATCTCTAGGGGAACTCAGATGAGCGCTTTGTGATGTCATTTCAGTTGGTCACCTGTTTCAAGGTTGAGGTTGGCTTCCCCTGTGACTCCTGGTGTGTTGTGATATCCCCCCTGCTTGTAACAGACATCCCTTCCTCAGCAGGGGAACTCAGGTGAGCGCTTTGTGATATCCCTCCTGCTTGTAACAGACATCCCCTCATCTCTAGGGGAACTCAGGTGAGCGCTTTGTGATGTCATTTCAGTTGGTCACATCTTTCAAGGTTGAGGTTGGCTTCCCCTGTGACTCCTGGTGTGTTGTGATATCCCCCCTGCTTGTAACAGACATTCCCTCCTCTCCAGGGGAACTCAGGTGAGAGCTTTGTGATATCCCCCCTACTTGTAACAGACATCCCCTCCTCACCAGGGGAACTCAGGTGAGCGCTTTGTGATATCCCCCCTGCTTATAACAGACATCCCCTGCTCTCCAGGGGAACTCAGGTGAGCGCTTTGTGATGTCATTTCAGTTGGTCACCTGTTTCAAGGTGGAGGTTGGCTTCCCCTGTGACTCCTGGTGTGTTGTGATATCCCCCCTGCTTGTAACAGACATCCCCTCTTCTCCAAGTTAACTCAGGTGAGCGCTTTGTGATGTCATTTCAGTAGGTCACCTGTTTCATGGTGGAGGTTGGCTTCCGCTGTGACTCCTGGTGTGTTGTGATATCCCCCCTGCTTGTAACAGACATCCCCTCCTCACCAGGGGAACTCAGGTGAGCGCTTTGTGATATCCCCCCTGCTTGTAACAGACATCCCCTGCTCTCCAGGGGAACTCAGGTGAGCGCTTTGTGATGTCATTTCAGTTGGTCACCTGTTTCAAGGTGGAGGTTGGCTTCCCCTGTGACTCCTGGTGTGTTGTGACATTCCCCCCTGCTTGTAACAGACATCCCCTCTTCTCCAAGTTAACTCAGGTGAGCGCTTTGTGATGTCATTTCTGTTGGTCACCTGTTTCATGGTAGAGGTTGGGTTCTGCTGTGACTCCTGGTGTGTTGTGATAACCCCCCTGCTTGTAACAGACATCCCCTCCTCTCCAGGGGAACTCAGGTGAGCGCTTTGTGATGTCATTACAGTTGGTCACCTGTTTCAAGGTGGAGGTTGGCTTCCCCTCTGACTCCTGGTGTGTTTTGATATCCCCCCTTCTTGTAATAGACATCCGCTCCTCTCCAGGGGAACTCAGGTGAGCGCTTTGTGATATCCCCCCTGCTTGTAACAAACATCCCCTCTTCTCCAGGGGAACTCAGGTGAGCGCTTTGTGATGTCATTTCAGTTGGTCACCTGTTTCATGGTGGAGGTTGGCTTCCGCTGTGACTCCTGGTGTGTTGTGATATCCCCCCTGCTTGTAACAGACATCCCCTCCTCTCCAGGGGAACTCTGGTGAGCGCTTTGTGATGTCATTTCACTAGGTCACCTGTTTCAAGGTGGAGGTTGGCTTCCCCTGTGACTCCTGGTGTGTTGTGATATCCCCCCTGCTTGTAACAGACATCCCTTCCTCAGCAGGGGAACTCAGGTGAGCGCTTTGTGATATCCCTCCTGCTTGTAACAGACATCCCCTCATCTCTAGGGGAACTCAGATGAGCGCTTTGTGATGTCATTTCAGTTGGTCACCTGTTTCAAGGTTGAGGTTGGCTTCCCCTGTGACTCCTGGTGTGTTGTGATATCCCCCCTGCTTGTAACAGACATTCCCTCCTCTCCAGGGGAACTCAGGTGAGAGCTTTGTGATATCCCCCCTGCTTGTAACAGACATCCCCTCCTCACCAGGGGAACTCAGGTGAGCGCTTTGTGATATCCCCCCTGCTTATAACAGACATCCCCTGCTCTCAAGGGGAACTCAGATGAGCGCTTTGTGATGTCATTTCAGTTGGTCACCTGTTTCAAGGTGGAGGTTGGCTTCCCCTGTGACTCCTGGTGTGTTGTGATATCCCCCCTGCTTGTAACAGACATCCCCTCTTCTCCAAGTTAACTCAGGTGAGCGCTTTGTGATGTCATTTCAGTTGGTCACCTGTTTCATGGTGGAGGTTGGCTTCCGCTGTGACTCCTGGTGTGTTTTGATATCCCCCCTTCTTGTAATAGACATCCCTTCCTCAGCAGGGGAACTCAGGTGACCGCTTTGTGATATCCCTCCTGCTTGTAACAGACATCCCCTCATCTCTAGGGGAACTCAGATGAGCGCTTTGTGATGTCATTTCAGTTGGTCACCTGTTTCAAGGTTGAGGTTGGCTTCCCCTGTGACTCCTGGTGTGTTGTGATATCCCCCCTGCTTGTAACAGACATCCCTTCCTCAGCAGGGGAACTCAGGTGAGCGCTTTGTGATATCCCTCCTGCTTGTAACAGACATCCCCTCATCTCTAGGGGAACTCAGGTGAGCGCTTTGTGATGTCATTTCAGTTGGTCACATGTTTCAAGGTTGAGGTTGGCTTCCCCTGTGACTCCTGGTGTGTTGTGATATCCCCCCTGCTTGTAACAGACATTCCCTCCTCTCCAGGGGAACTCAGGTGAGAGCTTTGTGATATCCCCCCTGCTTGTAACAGACACCCCCTCCTCACCAGGGGAACTCAGGTGAGCGCTTTGTGATATCCCCCCTGCTTATAACAGACATCCCCTGCTCTCCAAGGGAACTCAGGTGAGCGCTTTGTGATGTCATTTCAGTTGGTCACCTGTTTCAAGGTGGAGGTTGGCTTCCCCTGTGACTCCTGGTGTGTTGTGATATCCCCCCTGCTTGTAACAGACATCCCCTCTTCTCCAAGTTAACTCAGGTGAGCGCTTTGTGATGTCATTTCAGTTGGTCACCTGTTTCATGGTGGAGGTTGGCTTCCGCTGTGACTCCTGAGGTATTGTGATAACCCCCCTTCTTGTAACAGACATCCCCTCCTCTCCAGGGGAACTCAGTTGAGCGCTTTGTGATGTCATTACAGTTGGTCACCTGTTTCAAGGTGGAGGTTGGCTTCCCCTGTTACTCCTGGTGTGTTGTGATATCCCCCCTGCTTGTAACAGACATCCCCTCTTCTCCAAGTTAACTCAGGTGAGCGCTTTGTGATGTCATTTCAGTTGGTCACCTGTTTCAAGGTGGAGATTGGCTTCCCCTGTGACTCCTGGTGTGTTGTGATATCCCCCCTGCTTGTAACAGACATCCCCTCTTCTCCAAGTTAACTGAGGTGAGCGCTTTGTGATGTCATTTCAATTGGTCACCTGTTTCATGGTGGAGGTTGGCTTCCGCTGTGACTCCTGGTGTGTTGTGATAACCCCCCTGCTTGTAACAGACATCCCCTCCTCTCCAGGGGAACTCAGGTGAGCGCTTTGTGATGTCATTACAGTTGGTCACCTGTTTCAAGGTGGAGGATGGCTTCCCCTCTGACTCCTGGTGTGTTTTGATACCCCCCCTTCTTGTAACAGACATCCCCTCCTCTCCAGGGGAACTTTGGTGAGCGCTTTGTGATGTCATTTCACTAGGTCACCTGTTTCAAGGTGGAGGTTGGCTTCCCCTGTGACTCCTGGTGTGTTGTGATATCCCCCCTGCTTGTAACAGACATCCCTTCCTCAGCAGGGGAACTCAGGTGAGCGCTTTGTGATATCCCTCCTGCTTGTAACAGACATCCCCTCATCTCTAGGGGAACTCAGGTGAGCGCTTTGTGATGTCATTTCAGTTGGTCACATGTTTCAAGGTTGAGGTTGGCTTCCCCTGTGACTCCTGGTGTGTTGTGATATCCCCCCTGCTTGTAACAGACATCCCCTCCTCACCAGGGGAACTCAGGTGAGCGCTTTCTGATATCCCCCCTGCTTGTGACAGACATCCCCTGTTCTCCAGGGGAACTCAGGTGAGCGCTTTGTGATGTCATTTCAGTTGGTCACCTGTTTCAAGGTGGAGGTTGGCTTCCCCTGTGACTCCTGGTGTGTTGTGATATCCCCCCTGCTTGTAACAGACATCCCCTCTTCTCCAAGTTAACTCAGGTGAGCGCTTTGTGATGTCATTTCTGTTGGTCACCTGTTTCATGGTGGAGGTTGGGTTCTGCTGTGACTCCTGGTGTGTTGTGATAACCCCCCTGCTTGTAACAGACATCCCCTCCTCTCCAGGGGAACTCAGGTGAGCGCTTTGTGATGTCATTACAGTTGGTCACCTGTTTCAAGGTGGAGGTTGGCTTCCCCTCTGACTCCTGGTGTGTTTTGATATCCCCCCTTCTTGTAATAGACATCCGCTCCTCTCCAGGGGAACTCAGGTGAGCGCTTTGTGATATCCCCCCTGCTTGTAACAAACATCCCCTCTTCTCCAGGGGAACTCAGGTGAGCGCTTTGTGATGTCATTTCAGTTGGTCACCTGTTTCATGGTGGAGGTTGGCTTCCGCTGTGACTCCTGGTGTGTTGTGATATCCCCCCTGCTTGTAACAGACATCCCCTCCTCTCCGGGGGAACTCTGGTGAGCGCTTTGTGATGTCATTTCACTAGGTCACCTGTTTCAAGGTGGAGGTTGGCTTCCCCTGTGACTCCTGGTGTGTTGTGATATCCCCCCTGCTTGTAACAGACATCCCTTCCTCAGCAGGGGAACTCAGGTGAGCGCTTTGTGATATCCCTCCTGCTTGTAACAGACATCCCCTCATCTCTAGGGGAACTCAGATGAGCGCTTTGTGATGTCATTTCAGTTGGTCACCTGTTTCAAGGTTGAGGTTGGCTTCCCCTGTGACTCCTGGTGTGTTGTGATATCCCCCCTGCTTGTAACAGACATCCCTTCCTCAGCAGGGGAACTCAGGTGAGCGCTTTGTGATATCCCTCCTGCTTGTAACAGACATCCCCTCATCTCTAGGGGAACTCAGGTGAGCGCTTTGTGATGTCATTTCAGTTGGTCACATGTTTCAAGGTTGAGGTTGGCTTCCCCTGTGACTCCTGGTGTGTTGTGATATCCCCCCTGCTTGTAACAGACATTCCCTCCTCTCCAGGGGAACTCAGGTGAGAGCTTTGTGATATCCCCCCTGCTTGTAACAGACATCCCCTCCTCACCAGGGGAACTCAGGTGAGCGCTTTGTGATATCCCCCCTGCTTATAACAGACATCCCCTGCTCTCCAGGGGAACTCAGGTGAGCGCTTTGTGATGTCATTTCAGTTGGTCACCTGTTTCAAGGTGGAGGTTGGCTTCCCCTGTGACTCCTGGTGTGTTGTGATATCCCCCCTGCTTGTAACAGACATCCCCTCTTCTCCAAGTTAACTCAGGTGAGCGCTTTGTGATGTCATTTCAGTTGGTCACCTGTTTCAAGGTTGAGGTTGGCTTCCCCTGTGACTCCTGGTGTGTTGTGATATCCCCCCTGCTTGTAACAGACATCCCTTCCTCAGCAGGGGAACTCAGGTGAGCGCTTTGTGATATCCCTCCTGCTTGTAACAGACATCCCCTCATCTCTAGGGGAACTCAGGTGAGCGCTTTGTGATGTCATTTCAGTTGGTCACATGTTTCAAGGTTGAGGTTGGCTTCCCCTGTGACTCCTGGTGTGTTGTGATATCCCCCCTGCTTGTAACAGACATTCCCTCCTCTCCAGGGGAACTCAGGTGAGAGCTTTGTGATATCCCCCCTGCTTGTAACAGACACCCTCTCCTCACCAGGGGAACTCAGGTGAGCGCTTTGTGATATCCCCCCTGCTTATAACAGACATCCCCTGCTCTCCAAGGGAACTCAGGTGAGCGCTTTGTGATATCATTTCAGTTGGTCACCTGTTTCAAGGTGGAGGTTGGCTTCCCCTGTGACTCCTGGTGTGTTGTGATATCCCCCCTGCTTGTAACAGACATCCCCTCTTCTCCAAGTTAACTCAGGTGAGCGCTTTGTGATGTCATTTCAGTTGGTCACCTGTTTCATGGTGGAGGTTGGCTTCCGCTGTGACTCCTGAGGTATTGTGATAACCCCCCTTCTTGTAACAGACATCCCCTCCTCTCCACGGGAACTCAGGTGAGCGCTTTGTGATGTCATTTCAGTTGGTCACCTGTTTCAAGGTGGAGGTTCGCTTCCCCTCTGACTCCTGGTGTGTTTTGATATCCCCCCTTCTTGTAATAGACATCCCCTCCTCTCCAGGGGAACTCAGTTGAGCGCTTTGTGATGTCATTACAGTTGGTCACCTGTTTCAAGGTGGAGGTTGGCTTCCCCTGTTACTCCTGGTGTGTTGTGATATCCCCCCTGCTTGTAACAGACATCCCCTCTTCTCCAAGTTAACTCAGGTGAGCGCTTTGTGATGTCATTTCAGTTGGTCACCTGTTTCAAGGTGGAGGTTGGCTCCCCCTGTGACTCCTGGTGTGTTGTGATATCCCCCCTGCTTGTAACAGACATCCCCTCTTCTCCAAGTTAACTGAGGTGAGCGCTTTGTGATGTCATTTCAGTTGGTCACCTGTTTCATGGTGGAGGTTGGCTTCCGCTGTGACTCCTGGTGTGTTGTGATAACCCCCCTGCTTGTAACAGACATCCCCTCCTCTCCAGGGGAACTCAGGTGAGCGCTTTGTGATGTCATTACAGTTGGTCACCTGTTTCAAGGTGGAGGATGGCTTCCCCTCTGACTCCTGGTGTGTTTTGATACCCCCCCTTTTTGTAACAGACATCCCCTCCTCTCCAGGGGAACTCTGGTGAGCGCTTTGTGATGTCATTTCACTAGGTCACCTGTTTCAAGGTGGAGGTTGGCTTCCCCTGTGACTCCTGGTGTGTTGTGATATCCCCCCTGCTTGTAACAGACATCCCTTCCTCAGCAGGGGAACTCAGGTGAGCGCTTTGTGATATCCCTCCTGCTTGTAACAGACATCCCCTCATCTCTAGGGGAACTCAGATGAGCGCTTTGTGATGTCATTTCAGTTGGTCACCTGTTTCAAGGTTGAGGTTGGCTTCCCCTGTGACTCCTGGTGTGTTGTGATATCCCCCCTGCTTGTAACAGACATCCCTTCCTCAGCAGGGGAACTCAGGTGAGCGCTTTGTGATATCCCTCCTGCTTGTAACAGACATCCCCTCATCTCTAGGGGAACTCAGGTGAGCGCTTTGTGATGTCATTTCAGTTGGTCACATGTTTCAAGGTTGAGGTTGGCTTCCCCTGTGACTCCTGGTGTGTTGTGATATCCCCCCTGCTTGTAACAGACATTCCCTCCTCTCCAGGGGAACTCAGGTGAGAGCTTTGTGATATCCCCCCTGCTTGTAACAGACATCCCCTCATCTCTAGGGGAACTCAGGTGAGCGCTTTGTGATGTCATTTCAGTTGGTCACATGTTTCAAGGTTGAGGTTGGCTTCCCCTGTGACTCCTGGTGTGTTGTGATATCCCCCCTGCTTGTAACAGACATTCCCTCCTCTCCAGGGGAACTCAGGTAAGAGCTTTGTGATATCCCCCCTGCTTGTAACAGACACCCCCTCCTCACCAGGGGAACTCAGGTGAGCGCTTTGTGATATCCCCCCTGCTTATAACAGACATCCCCTGCTCTCCAAGGGAACTCAGGTGAGCGCTTTGTGATGTCATTTCAGTTGGTCACCTGTTTCAAGGTGGAGGTTGGCTTCCCCTGTGACTCCTGGTGTGTTGTGATATCCCCCCTGCTTGTAACAGACATCCCCTCTTCTCCAAGTTAACTCAGGTGAGCGCTTTGTGATGTCATTTCAGTTGGTCACCTGTTTCATGGTGGAGGTTGGCTTCCGCTGTGACTCCTGAGGTATTGTGATAACCCCCCTTCTTGTAACAGACATCCCCTCCTCTCCACGGGAACTCAGGTGAGCGCTTTGTGATGTCATTTCAGTTGGTCACCTGTTTCAAGGTGGAGGTTGGCTTCCCCTCTGACTCCTGGTGTGTTTTGATATCCCCCCTTCTTGTAATAGACATCCCCTCCTCTCCAGGGGAACTCAGTTGAGCGCTTTGTGATGTCATTACAGTTGGTCACCTGTTTCAAGGTGGAGGTTGGCTTCCCCTGTTACTCCTGGTGTGTTGTGATATCCCCCCTGCTTGTAACAGACATCCCCTCTTCTCCAAGTTAACTCAGGTGAGCGCTTTGTGATGTCATTTCAGTTGGTCACCTGTTTCAAGGTGGAGGTTCGCTTCCCCTCTGACTCCTGGTGTGTTTTGATATCCCCCCTTCTTGTAATAGACATCCCCTCCTCTCCAGGGGAACTCAGTTGAGCGCTTTGTGATGTCATTACAGTTGGTCACCTGTTTCAAGGTGGAGGTTGGCTTCCCCTGTTACTCCTGGTGTGTTGTGATATCCCCCCTGCTTGTAACAGACATCCCCTCTTCTCCAAGTTAACTCAGGTGAGCGCTTTGTGATGTCATTTCAGTTGGTCACCTGTTTCAAGGTGGAGGTTGGCTCCCCCTGTGACTCCTGGTGTGTTGTGATATCCCCCCTGCTTGTAACAGACATCCCCTCTTCTCCAAGTTAACTGAGGTGAGCGCTTTGTGATGTCATTTCAGTTGGTCACCTGTTTCATGGTGGAGGTTGGCTTCCGCTGTGACTCCTGGTGTGTTGTGATAACCCCCCTGCTTGTAACAGACATCCCCTCCTCTCCAGGGGAACTCAGGTGAGCGCTTTGTGATGTCATTACAGTTGGTCACCTGTTTCAAGGTGGAGGATGGCTTCCCCTCTGACTCCTGGTGTGTTTTGATACCCCCCCTTTTTGTAACAGACATCCCCTCCTCTCCAGGGGAACTCTGGTGAGCGCTTTGTGATGTCATTTCACTAGGTCACCTGTTTCAAGGTGGAGGTTGGCTTCCCCTGTGACTCCTGGTGTGTTGTGATATCCCCCCTGCTTGTAACAGACATCCCTTCCTCAGCAGGGGAACTCAGGTGAGCGCTTTGTGATATCCCTCCTGCTTGTAACAGACATCCCCTCATCTCTAGGGGAACTCAGATGAGCGCTTTGTGATGTCATTTCAGTTGGTCACCTGTTTCAAGGTTGAGGTTGGCTTCCCCTGTGACTCCTGGTGTGTTGTGATATCCCCCCTGCTTGTAACAGACATCCCTTCCTCAGCAGGGGAACTCAGGTGAGCGCTTTGTGATATCCCTCCTGCTTGTAACAGACATCCCCTCATCTCTAGGGGAACTCAGGTGAGCGCTTTGTGATGTCATTTCAGTTGGTCACATGTTTCAAGGTTGAGGTTGGCTTCCCCTGTGACTCCTGGTGTGTTGTGATATCCCCCCTGCTTGTAACAGACATTCCCTCCTCTCCAGGGGAACTCAGGTGAGAGCTTTGTGATATCCCCCCTGCTTGTAACAGACATCCCCTCATCTCTAGGGGAACTCAGGTGAGCGCTTTGTGATGTCATTTCAGTTGGTCACATGTTTCAAGGTTGAGGTTGGCTTCCCCTGTGACTCCTGGTGTGTTGTGATATCCCCCCTGCTTGTAACAGACATTCCCTCCTCTCCAGGGGAACTCAGGTAAGAGCTTTGTGATATCCCCCCTGCTTGTAACAGACACCCCCTCCTCACCAGGGGAACTCAGGTGAGCGCTTTGTGATATCCCCCCTGCTTATAACAGACATCCCCTGCTCTCCAAGGGAACTCAGGTGAGCGCTTTGTGATGTCATTTCAGTTGGTCACCTGTTTCAAGGTGGAGGTTGGCTTCCCCTGTGACTCCTGGTGTGTTGTGATATCCCCCCTGCTTGTAACAGACATCCCCTCTTCTCCAAGTTAACTCAGGTGAGCGCTTTGTGATGTCATTTCAGTTGGTCACCTGTTTCATGGTGGAGGTTGGCTTCCGCTGTGACTCCTGAGGTATTGTGATAACCCCCCTTCTTGTAACAGACATCCCCTCCTCTCCACGGGAACTCAGGTGAGCGCTTTGTGATGTCATTTCAGTTGGTCACCTGTTTCAAGGTGGAGGTTGGCTTCCCCTCTGACTCCTGGTGTGTTTTGATATCCCCCCTTCTTGTAATAGACATCCCCTCCTCTCCAGGGGAACTCAGTTGAGCGCTTTGTGATGTCATTACAGTTGGTCACCTGTTTCAAGGTGGAGGTTGGCTTCCCCTGTTACTCCTGGTGTGTTGTGATATCCCCCCTGCTTGTAACAGACATCCCCTCTTCTCCAAGTTAACTCAGGTGAGCGCTTTGTGATGTCATTTCAGTTGGTCACCTGTTTCAAGGTGGAGGTTGGCTTCCCCTGTGACTCCTGGTGTGTTGTGATATCCCCCCTGCTTGTAACAGACATCCCCTCTTCTCCAGGGGAACTCAGGTGAGCGCTTTGTGATGTCATTACAGTTGGTCACCTGTTTCAAGGTGGAGGTTGGCTTCCCCTGTGACTCCTGGTGTGTTGTGATAACCCCCCTGCTTGTAACAGACATCCCCTCCTCTCCAGGGGAACTCAGGTGAGCGCTTTGTGATGTCATTACAGTTGGTCACCTGTTTCATGGTGGAGGTTGGCTTCCGCTGTGACTCCTGAGGTGTTGTGATAACCCGCCTTCTTGTAACAGACATCCCCTCCTCTCCACGGGAACTCAGGTGAGCGCTTTGTGATGTCATTTCAGTTGGTCACCTGTTTCAAGGTGGAGGTTGGCTTCCCCTCTGACTCCTGGTGTGTTTTGATATCCCCCCTTCTTGTAATAGACATCCCTTCCTCAGCAGGGGAACTCAGGTGAGCGCTTTGTGATATCCCTCCTGCTTGTAACAGACATCCCCTCATCTCTAGGGGAACTCAGATGAGCGCTTTGTGATGTCATTTCAGTTGGTCACCTGTTTCAAGGTTGAGGTTGGCTTCCCCTGTGACTCCTGGTGTGTTGTGATATCCCCCCTGCTTGTAACAGACATCCCTTCCTCAGCAGGGGAACTCAGGTGAGCGCTTTGTGATATCCCTCCTGCTTGTAACAGACATCCCCTCATCTCTAGGGGAACTCAGGTGAGCGCTTTGTGATGTCATTTCAGTTGGTCACATGTTTCAAGGTTGAGGTTGGCTTCCCCTGTGACTCCTGGTGTGTTGTGATATCCCCCCTGCTTGTAACAGACATTCCCTCCTCTCCAGGGGAACTCAGGTGAGAGCTTTGTGATATCCCCCCTGCTTGTAACAGACACCCCCTCCTCACCAGGGGAACTCAGGTGAGCGCTTTGTGATATCCCCCCTGCTTATAACAGACATCCCCTGCTCTCCAAGGGAACTCAGGTGAGCGCTTTGTGATGTCATTTCAGTTGGTCACCTGTTTCAAGGTGGAGGTTGGCTTCCCCTGTGACTCCTGGTGTGTTGTGATATCCCCCCTGCTTGTAACAGACATCCCCTCTTCTCCAAGTTAACTCAGGTGAGCGCTTTGTGATGTCATTTCAGTTGGTCACCTGTTTCATGGTGGAGGTTGGCTTCCGCTGTGACTCCTGAGGTGTTGTGATAACCCCCCTTCTTGTAACAGACATCCCCTCCTCTCCACGGGAACTCAGGTGAGCGCTTTGTGATGTCATTTCAGTTGGTCACCTGTTTCAAGGTGGAGGTTGGCTTCCCCTCTGACTCCTTGTGTGTTTTGATATCCCCCCTTCTTGTAATAGACATCCCTTCCTCAGCAGGGGAACTCAGGTGAGCGCTTTGTGATATCCCTCCTGCTTGTAACAGACATCCCCTCATCTCTAGGGGAACTCAGATGAGCGCTTTGTGATGTCATTTCAGTTGGTCACCTGTTTCAAGGTTGAGGTTGGCTTCCCCTGTGACTCCTGGTGTGTTGTGATATCCCCCCTGCTTGTAACAGACATCCCTTCCTCAGCAGGGGAACTCAGGTGAGCGCTTTGTGATATCCCTCCTGCTTGTAACAGACATCCCCTCATCTCTAGGGGAACTCAGGTGAGCGCTTTGTGATGTCATTTCAGTTGGTCACATGTTTCAAGGTTGAGGTTGGCTTCCCCTGTGACTCCTGGTGTGTTGTGATATCCCCCCTGCTTGTAACAGACATTCCCTCCTCTCCAGGGGAACTCAGGTGAGAGCTTTGTGATATCCCCCCTGCTTGTAACAGACACCCCCTCCTCACCAGGGGAACTCAGGTGAGCGCTTTGTGATATCCCCCCTGCTTATAACAGACATCCCCTGCTCTCCAAGGGAACTCAGGTGAGCGCTTTGTGATGTCATTTCAGTTGGTCACCTGTTTCAAGGTGGAGGTTGGCTTCCCCTGTGACTCCTGGTGTGTTGTGATATCCCCCCTGCTTGTAACAGACATCCCCTCTTCTCCAAGTTAACTCAGGTGAGCGCTTTTTGATGTCATTTCAGTTGGTCACCTGTTTCATGGTGGAGGTTGGCTTCCGCTGTGACTCCTGAGGTATTGTGATAACCCCCCTTCTTGTAACAGACATCCCCTCCTCTCCACGGGAACTCAGGTGAGGGCTTTGTGATGTCATTTCAGTTGTTCACCTGTTTCAAGGTGGATTTTGGCTTCCCCTCTGACTCCTGGTGTGTTTTGATATCCCCCCTTCTTGTAATAGACATCCCCTCCTCTCCAGGGGAACTCAGGTGAGCGCTTTGTGATGTCATTACAGTTGGTCACCTGTTTCAAGGTGGAGGTTGGCTTCCCCTGTTACTCCTGGTGTGTTGTGATATCCCCCCTGCTTGTAACAGACATCCCCTCTTCTCCAAGTTAACTCAGGTGAGCGCTTTGTGATGTCATTTCAGTTGGTCACCTGTTTCAAGGTGGAGGTTGGCTTCCCCTGTGACTCCTGGTGTGTTGTGATATCCCCCCTGCTTGTAACAGACATCCCCTCTTCTCCAAGTTAACTGAGGTGAGCGCTTTGTGATGTCATTTCAGTTGGTCACCTGTTTCATGGTGGAGGTTGGCTTCCGCTGTGACTCCTGGTGTGTTGTGATAACCCCCCTGCTTGTAACAGACATCCCCTCCTCTCCAGGGGAACTCAGGTGAGCGCTTTGTGATGTCATTACAGTTGGTCACCTGTTTCAACGTGGAGGATGGCTTCCCCTCTGACTCCTGGTGTGTTTTGATACCCCCCCTTCTTGTAATAGACATCCCCTCCTCTCCAGGGGAACTCAGGTGAGCGCTTTGTGATGTCATTTCAGTTGGTCACCTGTTTCAAGGTGGAGGTTGGCTTCCCCTGTTACTCCTGGTGTGTTGTGATATCCCCCCTGCTTGTAACAGACATCCCCTCTTCTCCAAGTTAACTCAGGTGAGCGCTTTGTGATGTCATTTCAGTTGGTCACCTGTTTCAAGGTGGAGGTTGGCTTCCCCTGTGACTCCTGGTGTGTTGTGATATCCCCCCTGCTTGTAACAGACATCCCCTCTTCTCCAGGGGAACTCAGGTGAGCGCTTTGTGATGTCATTACAGTTGGTCACCTGTTTCAAGGTGGAGGATGGCTTCCCCTCTGACTCCTGGTGTGTTTTGATACCCCCCCTTCTTGTAACAGACAACCCCTCCTCTCCAGGGGAACTCTGGTGAGCGCTTTGTGATGTCATTTCACTAGGTCACCTGTTTCAAGGTGGAGGTTGGCTTCCCCTGTGACTCCTGGTGTGTTGTGATATCCCCCCTGCTTGTAACAGACATCCCTTCCTCAGCAGGGGAACTCAGGTGAGCGCTTTGTGATATCCCTCCTGCTTGTAACAGACATCCCCTCATCTCTAGGGGAACTCAGATGAGCGCTTTGTGATGTCATTTCAGTTGGTCACCTGTTTCAAGGTGGAGGTTGGCTTCCCCTGTGACTCCTGGTGTGTTGTGATATCCCCCCTGCTTGTAACAGACATCCCCTCTTCTCCAAGTTAACTCAGGTGAGCGTTTTGTGATGTCATTTCAGTTGGTCACCTGTTTCATGGTGGAGGTTGGCTTCCGCTGTGACTCCTGAGGTGTTGTGATAACCCCCCTTCTTGTAACAGACATCCCCTCCTCTCCACGGGAACTCAGGTGAGCGCTTTGTGATGTCATTTCAGTTGGTCACCTGTTTCAAGGTGGAGGTTGGCTTCCCCTCTGACTCCTGGTGTGTTTTGATATCCCCCCTTCTTGTAATAGACATCCCTTCCTCAGCAGGGGAACTCAGGTGAGCGCTTTGTGATATCCCTCCTGCTTGTAACAGACATCCCCTCATCTCTAGGGGAACTCAGATGAGCGCTTTGTGATGTCATTTCAGTTGGTCACCTGTTTCAAGGTTGAGGTTGGCTTCCCCTGTGACTCCTGGTGTGTTGTGATATCCCCCCTGCTTGTAACAGACATCCCTTCCTCAGCAGGGGAACTCAGGTGAGCGCTTTGTGATATCCCTCCTGCTTGTAACAGACATCCCCTCATCTCTTGGGGAACTCAGGTGAGCGCTTTGTGATGTCATTTCAGTTGGTCACATGTTTCAAGGTTGAGGTTGGCTTCCCCTGTGACTCCTGGTGTGTTGTGATATCCCCCCTGCTTGTAACAGACATTCCCTCCTCTCCAGGGGAACTCAGGTGAGAGCTTTGTGATATCCCCCCTGCTTGTAACAGACACCCCCTCCTCACCAGGGGAACTCAGGTGAGCGCTTTGTGATATCCCCCCTGCTTATAACAGACATCCCCTGCTCTCCAAGGGAACTCAGGTGAGCGCTTTGTGATGTCATTTCAGTTGGTCACCTGTTTCAAGGTGGAGGTTGGCTTCCCCTGTGACTCCTGGTGTGTTGTGATATCCCCCCTGCTTGTAACAGACATCCCCTCTTCTCCAAGTTAACTCAGGTGAGCGCTTTGTGATGTCATTTCAGTTGGTCACCTGTTTCATGGTGGAGGTTGGCTTCCGCTGTGACTCCTGAGGTATTGTGATAACCCCCCTTCTTGTAACAGACATCCCCTCCTCTCCACGGGAACTCAGGTGAGCGCTTTGTGATGTCATTTCAGTTGTTCACCTGTTTCAAGGTGGAGGTTGGCTTCCCCTCTGACTCCTGGTGTGTTTTGATATCCCCCCTTCTTGTAATAGACATCCCCTCCTCTCCAGGGGAACTCAGGTGAGCGCTTTGTGATGTCATTACAGTTGGTCACCTGTTTCAAGGTGGAGGTTGGCTTCCCCTGTTACTCCTGGTGTGTTGTGATATCCCCCCTGCTTGTAACAGACATCCCCTCTTCTCCAAGTTAACTCAGGTGAGCGCTTTGTGATGTCATTTCAGTTGGTCACCTGTTTCAAGGTGGAGGTTGGCTTCCCCTGTGACTCCTGGTGTGTTGTGATATCCCCCCTGCTTGTAACAGACATCCCCTCTTCTCCAAGTTAACTGAGGTGAGCGCTTTGTGATGTCATTTCAGTTGGTCACCTGTTTCATGGTGGAGGTTGGCTTCCGCTGTGACTCCTGGTGTGTTGTGATAACCCCCCTGCTTGTAACAGACATCCCCTCCTCTCCAGGGGAACTCAGGTGAGCGCTTTGTGATGTCATTACAGTTGGTCACCTGTTTCAAGGTGGAGGATGGCTTCCCCTCTGACTCCTGGTGTGTTTTGATACCCCCCCTTCTTGTAATAGACATCCCCTCCTCTCCAGGGGAACTCAGGTGAGCGCTTTGTGATATCCCCCCTAGTAGTACTAAGGGTATACCATTCATCATGACAGGTGCCCCAGCCAATGAGCGTGCAGTATTTTCTGACCAATGAGAGCGCAGAGGAGGCGGGACTAAGGCGGGTGTAAGGGCCTGCCCACGTGGTCAGGTTGGCCCCTCCCCCCTGAAAAAAAATGGGAGGGGTTGGAATTATCTCTTGTTGTAGCCTGAGTCTTGGTTTAATTAAAATAAGCAGATTAATTTTGAATCTTTGATACTGAAAAACCAATCCTGCAGGCTGGGCTCTTGTAAGGATTTACAAGAAGAGTCTCCCTGCAGAAGCACATAGGGCGAAAAGCAATCATGATGTCCGAATTTGGTTCTTGGACATTGCTCAAAGTTTTTATCCTTGTTAATTTCAAAAGTATCATAGCCAGCATAAAATAAGCAGATTAATTTGGGATCTTTGATGCTAAAAAACAAAACAAAAACATCCCACAACAGTGCTGCCTGCTGTACAGTTTTACACATAGGGAGTGCTCTGGGTGTCTAAAGGGGTTCTCTGTGTGGCTGGAAGAAGTCTCAGAGAGTGTGCCACGGGGGTTGGAATTATGTCTTGTTGTAGCCTGAGTCTTGGTTTAATTAAAATAAGTAGATTAATTTTGGATCTTTGATGCTAAAAAACCAATCCTGCAGGGTGGGCTCTTGTAAGTATTTACAAGAAGAGTCTCCCTGCAGAAGCACATAGGGCGAAAAGCGATCATGATGTCCGAATTTGGTTCTTGGACATAGCCCAAAGTTTTTTATCTTTGTTAATTTTAAACGTATTATAGTTTAATTAAAATAATCAGGTTAATTTTGGATCTTTGATGCTAAAAGCCAGCCCTGCAGAGCGGGCTGTTGTACAGTTTTATACATAGGGAATGCTCTGGGACTCCAAAGGGGTTCTCTGTGTGAATGGAAGAAGTTTCAGAGAGTGTGGCAGGGGATGGTAGGTGGGGTTTTTTTGGGTGGGGGCTCGGGGGGTGCATTTTTTCCCTTCTACACTCAGTATCCAACTATGGCTTGATTAAAATAACAAAATGAATAAATTTTGGATCTTTGGTGCTAAAAGCCAGCCCTGCAGAGCGGACTGTTGTATGGTTTTACACATAAGGAGTGCTCTGGGACTCCAAAGGGGTTCTCTGTGTGGCTGGAAAAGTCTCAGAGTGTGTGCCAGGGGTGCTAGGAAGGGGTTTTTTTTTGGAGCTCCAGGAGCGCGCATGCTACCAGCATTTAAACGTGCTAACGAGCGTGCCTTTCAAATGGGAGAGAGGGAAGGCATCCAGGGTGCTTTCTGCTACTGCAGAACCCACTGCCCCCATGGAAACCACACCAGTGTATCTACTGCAGAGTCAGGATGAATATATATTTCTGTTCAAACACATAGCTCTCAGCCTGTAGGATCTGGCTTTCTAAGGAATTGCTCAGCCAGTTTGCCTACTGAATAGCTCACATATGTCAGAAAGGAAAAGGCTGGTTAGGCTCCGCCCCCTCCCCTCGAAACGTCAGGGAGTGTTGATTGTGGCTTGCTGGAGCTTGGGTGTCCAGCGGGTGTGTTTCGATGTGATTAGTAGAAGGGTGGGGTACGACTAATGGGTTTTTTCTTCTATCGTGGGGGGATATCTGATCATTCGTGGAATAGAATATAGGAATTTCTGAGTGCACTCTTAAAACTGACCAACATGAAGTTTTTTATTCTTGTTCATTTCAAAGTGGCAGGCCTCCCCCCCCCCCGATACACAGAGCCTGAAAGCAGCTGGCTGTATACAGTCAACGATGTGAGAGCCTCTGAGTTGACTGATTTATTTTTGGAGGGTGGGTGCCCAGGGAGATTCACAATATAAAGAAAATACATAAAATATATCACATAAAATACATACAAAAGCAAATTTTAAAACCACAATGTAGGACTACTTTAATCCGATGCAATCCTAAGTAAAGCCGACAGCTGCCTAGTAAGGACCAAAAGCGGGAGGTTCAAGTGTACAACCCAGAGGAGCTTGTTCCACAAGTGTGGGGCTGCTGCCGAAAAGGCCCTTTTTTCATGTAACCACCAAATAAGCTTCTTTGGTTACTGGGACAACCAGACAGGCCTCTCCCAGTGATCTTAATTCCAGGACTGAGTTTTTCTATGCAGCGGTATATTTTGTGTACAAGGAAGCCTTCAGACGTGTGAGCTCTCACTTGCTGTCTGCCATGGTAAGCCACATGGAGGATCACCATCTCACTGAGAAGAATTAGATCTACATACTAGGGAAGGTCTTGTCATTGGAACACAAACTCAATAATTTGGCTCTCAAAAGCTGCTAAAGGGGATCTGATGTGGACTTGAGCCGTGCAAAACTTGTCCCAAAGTTGTTTCACTAATTAAAACAACAACAACAAAAAATGCCCTTCTCCAAGCCTGGATGTGTCTGCGGGGGGGGGGGGGGAGTTGAGCATAATACAGATACCTGTATTTTTCCTATACCAGGACTTAATGGACCTAGGGAGGGGTGGAAAAGTTCCAATGGGGTAAATAACAGATGGAAAGGAGAAAGTTCCTCATTACCACAACACCAGTCTAGTCACACACACTCTACTTCTATCTAGGGCCGAATTACATGCTCAGTTTTCTGGTCTGTGCCTGTTTTCCTAGATGCTATTCCTGGGGCATCTCTTGCCACCCTACAAAAAGCAGGGGCCCCCCCTCCCCCCTATGTGTACTTTTGTTTTATAGTCTTGTGTTAATGCCACATCTCATACTGGTGAAATTCACAAAATAATAAATACCACAACATAGACAGAGTGTAAAAGAGCACCCCCCCTCACCCCCCACAAAATATTCTCAACACAGCGTGTTTAATCAAGAATATTATTTATTTATTTGGATTTTTATACAATGTTTAAACAAAGTTATACCTGACAACAGCAATGTTCCTACACGTTCTGAAAACCTGCTGTCAGCAATCTGAACATGTTTGATCAGATATACAACGTTAGGGCAACTCAGACCATCAGTTCTCCATCAGAGGTCTCCAACATAGCCTGACAATCATGTCTTTTAAATTTTCTAAGGGAATGCTCAGTGCAAGCAGGTGTGGACAGACAGCTCTCTGTGCAACAGGGTGCCTTCTAAAAATGCTTTTTCAATTGCACTTCGGGTTGCTTTAGAACAAAGTAGGGTTGATGGGGGAACATTAAGATTCCGTTATTTTAGCGGATGTGTAAGGGGGTGTGGTGGGAATAGGCTGAGGCTCCTGTATCTGTTTCAGTATTGATAAGAGATCCTTCCGAGAAAAAGCAGGGTGTGTGTCTTAACTGTTCCTCCACTGTGCCCTGGCCTCTGGGGGGGAAAAAAAACAGGCCATTCCCCCCCCCCCAACACCCTTCAAACACAATAATGGGTTTGCAAAACTTCGAGCTCCCCCCCCCCCCCCCGTACACAGAACCCTGAAATTTAAGATTCGGTTATTTTAATAATTGGATATACATTCAGCTAAACTATTAATGTGTAATGTTCATTACAGCCCCTTGATATTTCACCACAACAGGAGGTTCCAGAGACCAGAGTGGTAGACATGGATCTTCTCTGGTATGGAGCAGTTACATCCTTCAGTTTTGCCTGCCTCAAAAGGGTGTGTTGCAAGGGGGCTACAATTGTTTGTGTGTGTGTGTGGTGGTGGTGGGGGGGAATTAAATGAAAAATGCTTGCTTTTCATTTGCACTTTGGGTTGCTTTAGAACAAACCATGATTTGAGGGGAATCCTGCTAATAAGATAATAGCCAGTCAAGGACTTCCATACATAGGGACTGTCCTTAGTATCTACCGTAAAGCACTGTTGGCACAGCAGCACTGACATTGCAGGCTCACACTGTTTTCACCCCCATTCTCCTGTTAAAGCTCAGACAATTTGTTTACTCAGACTGACTGCCTACACCTAATTCTGCAATGGTAGTTAGAGTGCATCTCAAAACATCTATTTCAGTAAAGGAAATCATAAATCTGTAGCTTATGTTTCCTATGCACATTACCTATTTGAGACATTGCTTACCACGAGAGTGATCCGTTGAGGGCTACAACTGACACAAGCATCAGCTTAAAAAAATCAAAAATCAAAAAAGGACCCCCCCTCCCGTGTTACCAATAGTCTATGGAAAATCACAGTATTAGTGTTTTTCTTTGGTATCACTGGAGAGCAGGTAGCATCTCGGGTGGTTTTTTGGAACTTGTCTCTTTCTTGTCCCCCAAAATGAAGTGCGGTGCGGGTTACTGAGTTTTAAATTGTAGACTTTAAGATTCAGTTATTTTAATAATTGGGTATGCATTCACCTAAACTTTGAATTCCATTAGTAGATATCCAGGCAGTCTCAAATGCAACCTTACCACATGTCTAAAAGCAGTTTGCGGATCTGAAGGAGTAAGAGTTTAAAGAGAAACTGTCACGTGTGAAAAATTTTCCTCCTGGCCTTTCTTAGCATTTTTTTGGGTATAAAATTATCGACTTGCTTGTCACTAATCAAGACTTCTGTGAGGACACCCGAGGTAAAGATTTTTTTCAACAGGTGTCTTCAAACAGCAACTTCAGCCTTTAAATACACGTATTCTCCGAATTCTGGTATTTGCTTTCAGGTTACAAAAAAAAATTTGAACTGTGTAGAACATTAGAAATTTAGAAGTAAGGGCTTTAGTTCTGGTCACCCAGCATTGTGAAGCATCTATGTTCATTATAGGACTTGATATTTCATCACATCAAGGGGTTTCATACTGATATAGATTATATAGATTTGTGGAACACAATTGAGAACACAAATACAGATTTGTGGAACACACTTTAGACACAGTCTGTCTATGGTTTATTTTTAGGTCAGGCAGAATGTATCTTGAGTTCATTGTGGCACTATGTGTATAGTTATTTCTTTGTCTCTCAAAGTAACCTTGAGTTTGTCAAAAGCAGATAGCTCCTGAATGTAGCATCCCTCCATATAAAGGAATGTATTCTTTGAAACATAGAGCGAGAAAATTGTAATAAGATATATAGCCATCCGTGATAGGTCAGATTGTACGCCCTTCGTCGTCGACCTGATTGGTCAAAGGGACAGTGAGGGAGTGAGCGTCAGGATACCTCATGATGACGTATCAAGGTCTTAAAAATGAGCTGCACTGATGCAGACTTCAGAGAATGCACCAATTAGCTTTCTCTCCATGCTTGCAAACATGTATCCTAAATAAATCCTCTTGCTGCTTAGCTGTCTTTGTTGTGGTCTTGTAAATTTTACACTGTATGATCCATAACAATTTGGTGTCAGAAGTGGGATCCGTTTTTGGATCATTTTGACTCTCTGGCTGAAGAACTTATTGGTCTCAATTTCGGGGAGGCGCCCTGGTCTTCTTTTGACTAGCCCTGGATGAGTTCCATTGCTTCGCAGCCAGTGAGTCAAGAACCCAGCAGCAACAGGCAAGGATTTCTTGGTGAGTAGATTGGTTAAATAAGAACACTGCTCCAATAATATATTTGGGTGTGATTTTTAACGGGCATCTGACTGGCATGTAAGAAGCATTAGGCTGCCAGCCGTGGGACTGCGGTCCCGAAAGACTCAGACGACAGCCTCTGGAAGGAAACATTGTACAATGGGGAGTAAGACGTTTTCTGTGGGGGACGCCCCGTCTGCTGGCAGTCAGACTGCGCAAGAGTCCCGGTCTTTCTGCGAACAGTCAGATAAGAATCCCTAAGGATGGTCCAGTGGGACAGGTGTGTGAAATATGGGATAATAAATTTAAAGGAGATGGATCCATGAAACTGTGGCCAGAATATGCTTTGAAAAATAATTATAAGTGCCCCCTTTGGGCTCTTGTTATCTTTTGTATGTTTGTTATCTTTTGTGTGTTTATCTGTTTGAAGGAGGAGGGTCACTGGAGGCAGGGGAGGGAATCCCTTGTGTTCTGCTGTGGAGTGAAATAATGCAGAGTGGAAAATGTAAAATGGCCATCCCTTGTATGGCAGTAAGAAACAAAATAGTCAAACCCTCTGCTCCCTCCAAGCAGAATAATAAAACATGGGATCCGCTCATTTGTTCTCCTCCCCCTCCCTATCAACCCCCTAGTCCCGATGGTCCTGTGCATGAGGAAGAGGATCCAGGGAGGGGAAGTTGATCCTGGTTTTCTCCCCGCTCTGGAGCCTACAGGGAGAAGTAACCCTTCCTCTGCACGCATCATTGGGCTGGCAGAGCTTAGGGATCTTTATGATCAAACTGAATATTGGGGAGATGGAACAATGCAGGCAGCCTTGGACAGCCAGCTATTGATGTGGAGGCTTCTGCCCCGAAATTAAACATGGCTGCCGAGTTCCCTCTCCGCCAGGTTCCGCAAGGAAATAACCAGATTGGCTATGTTGAGGTGCCCCTTACTTCTGCTGATATTCGGGGAATGAGGGGGCATCTTCCAAAATTCAGGAGGACCCAGAAGAATTTAGATTGGCTTTTGGGACCTTCCTTTTTCACACCTACTGAAATTCAACATCTTGGCCGAGGTGGTTAATAGTGGCATAGAATAGGCTAGGAAAGTTTGGATTGAAAGAGGAGCAAGGCAACCAAGGAGTCTGGTAAATAAAGGTAATGAGAAGGAGGGATGTAGAAAAGGAGAAATTAAAGGTACAGTTGATGATATAAACAGTACAAGAGTTACTGTACTGGTAAAGGAGTGTGGAAGGGGCAAAATGAAAGGGTTTTGGCTGGGAAAGCATAAGACAGACTACGGACTTGTCCCAAGCAAAGCAGGCTAAAAGAGAAAGTGAGAGAAAAGCGAAAGAGGGGTGGCGGAATCAGAGATCGGTATGTTCTGTCGCTTTTATGTTTTTTTACGGGTTCATAAATATCCAGGCAGGCTAAAAGGAGTATACCCTGGACAGGATTCATAATTTGTAAGTGAGAAAAAAATTATATTTGTATTGAAATATGGGAAAATGGATAGGTTTTCCTTCTGCTAACATATCACTCTTTGTGATTCCTGTAGTATTACAAGAAACCAAATGAAATAATGTATTGATGTGTTAAAGGTGTTATTAACTGAGCAATGTTTATTCTAACTCTGCCTCTACATGATAAGTCTTAAAGTTATTCATATCATCATGTTATTAAAAAAGTTTTTGGCTTTTATGAGAATCTCTGGTTAGAGAACAAGTGGGCTCTATATTGAATGTAATAAATAATATGTGTATTTCCATTGGTAAGAACTAAATGTGTTTTTTTATTTTGGGTGCAAAGAGATAATTTTATGTGTGTGCTAAATGAAAGGCAGCTGGGAGACAAGATTGTTCTCCCCCTCCCCTCACAGTTCTTGTTTGCCCTTTGTTAGTTTCCACTATATAAGTCAGTGGGTTTCATGGGAGTTTCTTAAATCTCCAAAGAGTTGGCTTCCATAAAATATGAGAAACCCTAATTTTGTAAATGGAGTAAAAATTATTAGGCTCAGTGAAGCCAAAATAGGCTTTCTTTCCCCCTCTCTGTTTTTGTCCAGCGATGGAATGGAATCTCAAGGTTTCTGTGTCTAGGAGACGCATTTTAAAATCTGACAAGGGGGAGAGAACGGGGGATTGAAAAATGGTCTTTGCAATGAAACTTCTTTTTTTATTAGAAAGTAAAATGTTCGGGGTTGTTTTGGTTTTAAAATTGAATCATCTGCTTTGAACTATGTCTGTTCAGGTTTGGTTTGTTTATGTTTGACAACTAAGAAGTGAAGGTGTCTGTATATTGTAAATTAGGTTGGATATAACCAAAAGCAACTTGTTTTTAGATAAATTTTGTAATGTGAAAGTTTTTTTTATTGTTTTAAAATAATCCTGGGCGGGAGATAACAACCAGGGGCTTATCACGTCACAGGAATTCTTTTTTGGTCACCCAACCCTCCCCCTTTCTCTGGTAGAAAAAGAGAGAGAGAGAGAGAGAGAAAGTTAGAAGTTCTGCCCAAGAGAGGGGGGAGAATGGGGAATATCAGCGTTTTTCAGAAGCACATTAGCTCTGGCATGGGCTAAAATAACCTATGGTCTTCATGGGTTTAAATATAAGTTTTGATTAAGTGAAAGCTGAGCATGATATAAATGGGAGCAAATGAAACTGTTATCTAAAGGTTTTTAGACTGAAATCTTTTAATGTAATGCTTTTTAAATAAATGCTTAGTCTCAAAACAGGGACTTTATTTGTATAAGCCTCCATCTTCCTCTGACATTTTAAACTGGACATTACCCTGTTGTGGGAAAGTTGTGGGGAAATGGCAGAGGAAATTTGGAAATACCTGGAAAATGTCTAAATGCTGTTAAAATGATGATGGGTCTTGATATTGGTTGAAGGGTTTATAACTGAGTGATATTGGTTGAAGGGTTTATAAAGCTGGAAAACAGGCAGAGGGAAAATGGAAAGAGGTTTGTGGGAGTAAAGATGTTAATATTGAGGGTTGGAGGCAATCCTGGACTGTGTAGATTTCTGGGAGAATGAAATAAATTGTACATTCTTGCTGATACCTGACTGTTCTTTGGTGCTGATTGGAAGAGATTTATTGAGTAAATTACATGCTTATGTATTTTTACTAAAGGGGGTATTGATGGGTTATTGTGTGTAGATAAGAAAGTTTGAGAAGAAGTCAAGGAAGGCCAGGGAGAGAAAAGGAAAATGGTTAGAATTGTATGCTATTGAAGAGAGGATTGGGGTTGTTACCGGGTATATAGGAGCTTGGGCTCGTAACATTTGGATAGAAAGAGCCTCATAATTTTATTTTATAATGTTCCAATATTGATCATTGTATAAAAGAAATACAGGTAATGTATAGACTGGTGTAGAATCTCAGAGCTAAGGTAATATTAATTTGTCAGATCCATATATTTTTCAAACCACCTGCCTGGAAACCAAAATCCCAGGAGGGCGTTTTTCTCATTCTCTCTTACACAATCTTGTTTCAAGAAACTGTTTGCTTTCAGATGGAAATACCTAATGAACAGGTATCAAGATTTACAACAGGTAGACCGTGTTGTCCCAAGGATTTGTTGATTTTCAATTTATTTTTGAGCAGATGTTTAGAGAAACAGGACCCATGGAAAAAGGTTTTGTCTACAAAATATGTGATTCCAGCATTCAAGCAACTGTAAGTTTGTTTAAAAAATTGTGAAACAAAAGAGATTTTGCGATTTTAAAGGAAAGGCCAGACTGCTTTATGTTAAGTGTGTTACAGAAACACAAGAAAACCTTGTGAGGAATCCAGAAGAAATCAAAACCTTAAAAAAACCGAAACAAGAGATTTATAACAAGCACCAACCCGGGGCCCGCCAGATTTTCTTATTGTTTGTCTATAAACATCAAAGCAAAGCTGCAGGACTCTGGACTCACCCATGGAAAGGTAAGGCGCAACCTATTGCTTGCTTTTCCAAGCAGATGGATGCACTAGACCTGCTGTTCCTCGTGGTGCAAGAGGTCAGGCTGGTGTGATGGGATTGCCTTGACCAGCTGGCAAACATGATGTTCCCAGAGGCTGTGGTTTCCCTGGCTCAGATGTCATTGCTGGCCTCAAGGATCCCCCTGGTGAACATGGATCTCTTGGCCCTGCTGGATCCAAAGGATCTCCCGGTGAAGCTGGATGCCCAGGTGAACCTGGTCTCCCTGGAGCCAAGGATCTGACTGGTAATCCTGGCAACCCTAGTTCTGATGGTAAGACTGGACCTGCTAGTCAAGATAAACCTCATGGCTAGAGGATGGCCTCAAGATTCAAGGGCCATTGCAGTTACTTTGATGGAGAAGGCTCAGAAGTATCTTGGAACAGCCCCTCCATGTCTACTGTCCATATGGCAGTGATTAATCAATTCGAGACTGTTGGTGTATGAAAGTATCTTGCTGTAACAACTGGCTAAACCCAGCCACACTGTTTTCCTTGGAGACAGAACTGACCCCTGATTAAGAGGATTGATGTGAACACCAAGGTCAGGCTGGATCTAAAGAAATGGAGAGTGGATCACAGACTATGATGTTGTCACAAGCAATGACATTCTGGAAGTCAGCCCTCTCCCACCTGCATGATCAGCTGAGACCGCAGAGGTTTAGGCTCTCATATAAGCCTTAAACCTGAGAAAAAGGTAAGAAGAAAAATATTTATATAGACTCAAAGTATGGACATGGGTTAATAAGTTCAAATGAAAACTTATAGCAAAAGGGGTCCCTCACATCAAATGAGGCTGAATTAATGTATCAAGATTTTGTTAAAAGTTATTCCAGGCTATGGAACACCTTGAAGAAGTGGCCGTGATCTGAGGAAGGGCCAACACCAGGCACCAGACCGAAGAAGGCCAAAAGAAACCAGAATGCAAGGCAACAAAATGATTTTTAAGTGCCTTAAATTAGGCATAAAGTGTACCTCACTAATTATAAAGAAAGATTAATAAAACAGGAGGAGAGAGAAAATGGATGGTGTTTGGATCTAGACACTGGCTGGTAAAAATTATACCTATAAGGTACGTGTTTGTTTTGTTTTATTCTGCTCTGAGTTCTTCTAGTCTATACATAAAAAGAAACAGTAATTTAGGATCTGGTTAGATATATTATATTGGAACAGAGGTGAGATAATAGATAAATAGTATAAAATGTTTTAGGTGTTAATAAATCTGCTGAAAGACTAACTCTGTTAAAAATGTAAACTTTAATAATTTCTTGACTTGTTTTGTCAATAGCTTCATGTCCCAGAAAGCAGAGTGGGCCGAACTATTCCTCAGTCATCTCTTGTGAGGGGATGTTTGGATTGAAGCTAAATGTTTGGATTGAAGTTAAATGTGGCAAAAACATTCTAACAAGGGAGTTGGACTGGATGATCCAGGAGGTCCCTTCCAATTATGTGATTTTATGATTTTATTGTTCTGTGATTTTATGTTAATAAATCAAAGGGAAAATGAGTAACATTTCCCTTAGAAGAACTGATAAGAGTTTTCCATAGCTCTTGTCAGCTTAGGTGTGTGAGCGTGAAAAACAATTGAAAATTACTAGGGGATTTGTCAAGAATTCTTTAAAGACCTAGGACACAGTTAATTATAAATTGGCTTTTGCCCTATGACTTTCCAGTTTATTTCTTAACCAGGTAACCAAGTATGGATGAAGTCCTGAGAAACAAGATTACTAAAACTGATGATGAAGTGGAAATTCCTTTCCAAATATTGTTGACTGGTGATAATGAGTGTCAAAATAGATTCCAGAGACAATGGGTCCATTTTACCGTATGTGAGCTGCTGCAATATCTTTTGAGGCTGAAGAACAAATTGCTGCCTAATAAAAACTTTAACGCACGTGCAAGTGCAAACTTGGGATGGCAGGAATTATAAACATCCGAAACCACCCATCTCCAGAACTACCTTTCAGTCGAGTAACACAGAACTCATGAGAAGTCATCAAGGGGATGACCCAGAGACTCATTATGTTATCTTTGCAGGAGCTTTTAAAAATTGTTTATTATTTCTTTATGGGCTATAATTGATTTAGGAGGGTACCTTCTGTTCTTTCTATTTTGGGAAAATCTAGAAAGACTACAAGAGAGACCCAGCTATTTATGCTTATTGGGGAAGGGTTGTTTTTCTTTCTTTAAACACTAATCTTCACCAGAAGTGGAAGGTAAGATTTTATGTTTACAGGAACATACACAATGAAAGCAAACAAATTAGAAATTTGTTTTACCCTGAGTGGTACTTTTTGGGATATCTGATACTATTTTCCATAAGATTACAAGCGAATCAACCAGATCCTTTTGTATATAACACTATCAGTGTACCTCCCCCTTTAGTGAATAATAGAACACTATATTCTAGATTCCAGGGAAATTTCCATATTTTCTGTTTACAACCCAGACATCAAGCCCCAAAAGGTATTGGCTTGAGAAATGCAAAACTCATCAATGGGGAACACTGATTAACAGAACTATAATTACCTGGATGCCCCTGTTTCTAACTTGAATGGAGGTGGATGAATATGTAAAGAATTAACATGGGAATTGACATACATACATAATGATAAATATATGGGAGATGCAAAAGGTTGGGTAAAACATACAAAGAGATATGTATATAAAAGCAATTATTTTGTACTTTCTTGGGATACACCTCTCTGGTGGGACAGATGATCTGGGGCCAAGGGACCAATTTATCAAAATCGCTTAGCTTTAAATTATTTCCTTGCTGCAAATAATGTGTGTGGTGGTGGTGTGTGCAGAATAATCTCCAGACAAACAGAGGCCAAAATATTAGCCCTGTAAGAATACAAACCACTCTCTAACACAGATTCAACTGAAGGAGAAACCATAATAGAAGAAAAATGTTAATGTGTTCCACAAAGAAGAGTTAAAAAATTAAAAGGGGGGAATTGATATAGATTATATAGATTTGTGGAACACAATTGAGAACACAAATACAGATTTGTGGAACACACTTTAGACACAGTCTGTCTATGGTTTATTTTTAGGTCAGGCAGAATGTATCTTGAGTTCATTGTGGCACTATGTGTATAGTTATTTCTTTGTCTCTCAAAGTAACCTTGAGTTTGTCAAAAGCAGATAGCTCCTGAATGTAGCATCCCTCCATATAAAGGAATGTATTATTTGAAACAAAGAGCGAGAAAATTGTAATAAGATATATAGCCATCTGTGATAGGTCAGATTGTACGCCCTTCGTCGTCGACCTGATTGGTCAAAGGGACAGTGAGGGAGTGAGCGTCAGGATACCTCATGATGACGTATCAAGATCTTAAAAATGAGCTGCACTGATGCAGACTTCACAGAATGCACCAATTAGCTTTCTCTCCATGCTTGCAAACATGTATCCTAAATAAATCCTCTTGCTGCTTAGCTGTCTTTGTTGTGGTCTTGTAAATTTTACACTGTATGATCCATAACAATACCTTTTTGGTGATCGACAGAATTGTGTCATACCAGTAATATTATGCAACCGGCATGTATAAATGCATATTAAAAGATCAGTTGTATAAAATAAAGTCACTCGGACCCTGTCTGACCTGTGATTTCACTGAGACAGGAAGATGTGTAAGGATGTGTGGTGGGATGAGAGAAGAGTAATATTCATGTTTCTGGAAAGTATTGATAAGCATTCCCCCCTGGAAAAAACAGGATGCATGTATTCGCAGTTCCTCTAGCGTGTCTGCCCTCTGAAAACAGCCGCTCCCCACCCCACCCACTCCAAACACAAGAGGGGCTTTGCAAATCCTGCTCTCTGTACATTGTACTCTGAAATGAAGTGCAGTGGGGGTTTGTTGTTGTTGTTGTTAGTTGCGAAGTCGTGTCCATCCCAGTGCAACCCCATGGACAAAGATCCTCCAGGCCTTCCTGTCCCCTACCATTCCCCGGAGTCCATTTAAGTTTGCACCGACTGCTTCAGTGACTCCATCCAGCCACCTCATTCTCTGTCATCCCCTTCTTCTTTTGCCCACAGTCGCTCCCAGCATTAGGCTCTTCTCCAGGGAGTCCTTCCTTCTCATGAGGTGGCCAAAGTATTTGACTTTCATCTTCAGCAGTGGGGATTATTGAGTCTTAAATCGTAGACTTTCAGTTATTTTAATAATAATCGGGTATGCATTCACCTAAATTTTGAATTCCCTTATTAAATATCCAGGCAGTCTGAAATGCATCTGTACCGCATGTTTAAAAGCAGTTTGTAGATCTGAAGGAGTAACATCTTAAAGAGAAACTGTCATGGGTGAATATTTCCCCCCTGTACTTTCCTTTCTTAGCATTTTTTTTCCGAGGGGGGGGCTATACAATTGTCAATTTGCTTCTTCAGTAAAGGAATTTAATCACTAATCAAGACTTCTGTGAGGAAAGCGGAGGCAGAGAGGGCCCCCTGACTGCAGCCCCCCTGCCCCCTGATCCTAATGATTATAGTTAGACATCAGAAAAAGTCATCCTCTTTTCGATTTTTTTTTTTTTGGTCTCTTTTCCTCGGTTTCAGCATTATGTTGTATAAACGCTTCACGTGCATCCAAAACCATTCTCAAATATCATTATTTAAAATAATTTATAATTCTGCAAACTTCTTTCATGCCATGGCCCTTCAATATGTGGGACAAATCTAATCTTTTTCTCCTCACTTTTGTATTCTGGATTATTTTATCTAATTAGCTGCCATTTGTGATAGTTTACTTGAGTCCCTTATTGTAAAGAAGAGTTTACTTAACTCTTCTTATGTAAATTAGACTCTTCTACCACATATGTATAGCGACGAAATAGCACAATAACATTATGCATAATAAATTGTTATTTCATTAGTTTGGAATAATTAACATTGGCCAATACATTGGAGGAAGCCAACCTTTTATTATTATTCAGCCACCCTGATTTTAACGCTTTCTAAACATAGGAGTAAGAGCCTCTTGTGGCGCAGAGTGGTAAGGCAGCCGTCTGAAAGCTTTGCCCATGAGGCTGGAAGTTCAATCCCAGCAGCCGGCTCAAGGTTGACTCAGCCTTCCATCCTTCCGAGGTCGGTAAAATGAGTACCCAGCTTGCTGGGGGGTAAACGGTCATGACTGGGGAAGGCACTGGCAAACCACCCCGTATTGAGTCTGCCATGAAAACGCTAGAGGGCGTCACCCCAAGGGTCAGACATGACTCGGTGCTTGCACAGGGGATACCTTTACCTTTACCTTTAAACATAGGAGTAATAATTTGCAGTTGGATCATTAAATCTACAGGTAACATTTTTTTAATATAATTCCTAAGAAATGTCTGGCTAAAATGCGTAGGGACTGTTGTAAGAATAGGCCAATAGCAAGGCTGTTTGCATTAAGTGATCTTGAGTGCGCATTAGGGAGACAACATGAGGCTCTTACATACCCTTGCTCTAACAGTTCCCAAAACAAGATTATTTATTTATTTATTATTTTACCAAACACCTAATGCTTTCTAAGGAGGGCCTGTGGTCATTGTTTGTTTATCTCGAATTGTGTCAAGCTGAATAACGTTGATATCACAGTATGCTTGGGTGAACGTTGAACCTTATCTGCTTTCTTTTGCAGAAGACAGAAACATTATCAGGAAAACATGTTCCTTCACGTTTTCTAGTGACCCTGGTTTGTGAAATGACCAAACACCCCCCCCACACACACACACACACACACAACTCTCCTTCCCCTTTTGCACAACTGATCGCAGCAAGGCTTCCTTCGCATCCAAATTCATTCTCAAATTCCTCGGGTTAAATAAATTTCAGAGAACTGGCTTAATTATTTACAATTCCCGGCAACCTTCATTTTGTAATATTTCATTTAATCTCCATCTAAATTGGACTAGGTTTCAAGAACCAAATTTACCAGGTTGTGGTCAGAAAAATGTATCCTATGAGCGAGAGAGAACAATTTCCCCATACTTAATTCTAACAGCATATATAATTCTGCAGACTTCTTTCGTGTCGTGCCCTTCAATACGTGGGGCAAATCTAATCTTCTGTACTTACTTGGCGCGTGCCCCCCTGCTGCTTGCCAAGCCCCCCACAAGAATTACCAAGTGTTTGTTCTACTGGATTCTGCAACTTGGCTTAGTAGGTCTTCCACAACCAATATGTTTACAGCTTATAATGCTAAAGGGTGTTCAAATTTGGCTCAAACAGTGTATATACTACTTATTAAAAATGTATCCCCTTTACTGCTGTACAGTTTGTTACACATCTAATTAAAATATAAATAAAATTTATTGATTTATTTATTTATATTTACTTAGGATGTTATATTTATAGAAAGAACAATCTGAGCACATGGTATAAAAATTACCTATCTGGATACCTTAGTATCACCTTTTTGTTATTTGGAACTCATGTTCACTAAATTGTTCAGACAAATTGTAAAGGTTCACATATTTTTGTAATCTATAGTTTTTTACATAGTAATCCCTGTCAGCCATCATTTCCATATTTTTTCAGTTTCTCAAAGAAGAAGAGTTGGTTCTTATATGCCGCTTTTCCCTACCCGAAGGAGGCTCAAAGCGGCTTCCAATCGCCTTCCCTTTCCTCTCCCCACAACAGACACCCTGTGGGGTGGGTGAGGCTGAGAGAGCCCTGATATCACTGCTTGGTCAGAACATTTCTATCAGTGCCGTGGCGAGCCCAAGGTCACCCAGCTGGATGCATGTGGGGGAGTGCAGAAGCGAACCTGGCATGCCAGATTAGAAGTCCGCACTCCTAACCACTACACCAAACTGGCTCTGTGTTACAGGTTCCAACAGTATCTCTAACTCATGGATACAACTAGACAAAGATCTCCCAAAATGTAAAGCCAAAATTGCTTTACGATCCACATCGCTCTGAATAAAGCCCGATTGGGCATCTGCTGAGCTACTACCCTCAATCCTATGAAACAATTTCAAATCCAAGTGGAGGGGTGAGGTGCATTGAACGTGTACTTCTTAGGCGCCTTTCTTTTACAACTACAGCAACAAAGTTTTTATTCTCCCTCTACTCATAGATGCTCCTGAGAATGCAGGCGGAGGAAAAGTCTGATTCCCCCTATAGTAGCGATCCCCAACCTGTGGGCTGCGGACCACATGTGGCCAGATGGGGCCGCGCTCGCGCGCTGCGCGGGCGGGACAGTTGCCCTGCCGGTCCCCAGCCGAAAAAAGGTTAGGGACCACTGCTTTACAACACACTTCATTGTTGTGGCATGTCTGTATCTTATTTTGAAGGGATGTTTAAACATTACCATAGCGATCAGAGAGCGTCAGGGCAGTGGTTGAGAGTAGAGGAGTAAACTACCCCCCACCCACCGGGCCTCAGTAAAAGGCGTTGAGTGGTCCCCAGTGAGTGGTCCCCTGCGTTGAGTGGTCCCTGGTGATAAAAAGGTTGGGGACCACTGCCCTATAGAATGGGAAGACCCCCATACTCAAGCAGGTGGGCAAATATTGTGCACACATATATAGCTTGAGGGGAAGACAACTGAAGCTATCAGTGGTTATTTAGAGAAGTTTTATTATTAAATTTTAATTTTGTAACCTTAAATTTAAAATTTGGAGGTTCTTTTACTTTCTGTGAGCGGTGTCATCCTTTGCAGTGTGCTTATCATAACTGACAGCTCCGGCACCCCTCAAGAAGCTGTACTTTTGATGGTATGATATCTGGTAACAATAGTCACAGCAGTCGCGTTTCACAGGGCAATGTGCCGCCTCGACTATCTGTACAAACAACTGCCAATCCACTTCTTCATCAGAGAGCTGCAACAGAAAAACACAATCCTATTTTTTATTTCTGCCCCACTGCTGAGGAATTCCTGACAGTTAGAGGGGTTTCTCAGTGGAACAGGCTTCCTCGGGAGGTTCTCCATCTTTGGAGATTTTTAAGCAGAGGCTGGAGAGCCATCTGACGGAGAGGCTGATTCTGTGAAGGCTCAAGGGGGTGGCAGGTGACAGTGGGTGAGCGAGAGGGTTGTGGGTGTCCTGCATTTTGCGGGGAGGGGGGTTAGACTAGACGGCCCCTTCCAACTCTTATGATTCTATGAATCTATTATTCTTTCTCCTCTCGTCCCACACCCCCTCACTACTTACCTCTTCTACTAAAAACTGAGCACACTCTGAGTGCTCTTCCTCTTCAGCTGCAGCTTTTCCGCCATCTTGTGAAACTACGTTGCACGCTGCTTCTTCAGGCTCACCCCCTTCTTCACGAACAGGCCCTCTCTCCGACTTCATTTCTTCACATCTTGCTTCTTCCATGAGATCCGAATCCATCGGCATGGGCTTCATTTCCTCATTAATTGCCACTTCCATCATGCCAGGGGCATACAGGAGCAGCAGAAGATGCACAAGAACGAGCTTTGTTCAGTTTTAAAGAAAGTCCCCAGTTCAGGGCCTCTCCCTCACTGGCACGTGTAAATACGCGGGATGATCCCAGCACGAGGGAGGACCCGGTCTTGAACCTGCTGAGGGGGTCACGGGGCATTTCCTGTGGTATAGCAAACCTCTTCATTATATACAAACTTGAATCGTATTGGTTGTGGAAGACCTACTAAGCCAAGTTGCAGAATCCAGTAGAACAAACACTTTGTAAATAAGGATTTACAAGAAGAACACTTCTTGTAAATCCTTACAAGAGCCCGCCCTGCAGGATTGGTTTTTAGCATTAAAGATCTAAAATCATTCTGCCTATTTTTTAAGCGAGCTATGATACTTTGAAATTAACAAGGATAAAAAATACAGCACCATCTACAGGGGCATTCTGATCGGCTTTTCTCTCAGGTGCTTCTGCAGGGAGACTCTTCTTGTAAATACTTACAAGAGCCCACCCTGCAGGATTGGTTTTTTTAGCATCAAAGATCCAATATTAATCTGCTTATTTTAATTAAACCAAGACTCAGGCTACAACAAGACATAATTCCAACCCCTCCCATTTCAGAGGGAGGGGCCAACCTGACCACATGGGCAGGACCTTACACCCACCTTAGTCCCGCCTCCTCTGCGCTCTCATTGGTCAGAAAATACTGCACGCTCATTGGCTGGGGCACCTGTCATGATGAATGGTATACCCTTAGTACTATTGGGGGGATATCACAACACGCCAGGATTCACAGGGGAAGACAATCTCCACCTTGAAACAGGTGACCAACTGAAATGACATCACAAAGCGCTCACCTGAGTTCCCCTGGAGAGCAGGGGATCTCTGTTACAAGCAGGGGGGATATCACACAGCGCTCACCTGAGTTCCCCTGGTGAGGAGGGGATGTCTGTTACAAGCAGGGGGGATATCACAATATGCCAGGAGTAACATGGGAAGCCAACCTCCACCTTGAAACAGGTGACCAACTGAAATGATATCACAAAGCGCTCACCTGAGTTCCCCTAGAGATGAGGGGATGTCTGTTATAAGCAGGGGGGATATCACAACACACCAGGAGTCACAGGGGAAGCCAACTTCCACCTTGAAACAGGTGACCAAATGAAATGACATCACAAAAGGCTCACCTGAGTACCCCTGGAGAGGAGGGGATGTCTGTTACAAGCAGGGGGGATATCACAAAGCGCTTACCTGAGTTCCCCTGGAGAGGACGGGATGTCTGTTATAAGCAGGGGGGATACCACAACACACCAGGAGTCACAGGGGAAGCCAACCTCAACCTTGAAAAAGGTGACCAACTGAAATGACATCACAAAGCGCTCACCTGAGTTCCACTAGAGATGAGGGGATGTCTGTTACAAGCAGGGGGGATATCACAACACGCCAGGAGTCACAGGGGAAGCCAACCTCCACCTTGAAACAGGTGACCAACAGAAATGGCATCACAAAGCGCTCACCTGAGTTCCCCTGGAGAGGAGGGGTTGTCTGTTACAAGCAGGGGGGATACCACAACACACCAGGAGTCACAGGGGAAGCCAACCTCAACCTTGAAAAAGGTGACCAACTGAAACGACATCACAAAGCGCTCACCTGAGTTCACCAGGAGAGGAGGGAATGTCTGTTACAGGCAGGAGGGATATCACAAAGCGCTCACTCAAGTTCCCCTGGAGAGGACGTGATGTCTGTTACAAGCAGGGGGGATATCACGAAACGCCAGGAGTCACAGGGGAAGCCAACCTCCACCTTGAAACAGGTGACCAACTGAAATGGCATCACAAAGCGCTCACCTGAGTTCCACTAGAGATGAGGGGATGAGCCAACCTGACCACGTGGGCAGGACCTTACACCCGCCTTAGTCCCGCCTCCTCTGCGCTCTCATTGGTCAGAAAATACTGCACGCTCATTGGCTGGGGCACCTGTCATGATGAATAGTATACCCTTAGTACTACTCCCCCCTACTTGTAACAGACATCCCCTCCTCACCAGGGGAACTCAGGTGAGCACTTTGTGATATCTCCCCTGCTTGTAACAGAGATCCCCTGCTCTCCAGGGGAACTCAGGTGAGCGCTTTGTGATGTCATTTCAGTTGGTCACCTGTTTCAAGGTGGAGGTTGGCTTCCCCTGTGACTCCTGGTGTGTTGTGATATCTCCCCTGCTTGTAACAGAGATCCCCTGCTCTCCAGGGGAACTCAGGTGAGCGCTTTGTGATGTCATTTCAGTTGGTCACCTGTTTCAAGGTGGAGGTTAGCTTCCCCTGTGACTCCTGGTGTTGTCAGGTTTGTTAGAAAACCCTGTCATAAATTAGCCTGAGTTTCTCCATGACAGTTAGATTGCTTGGTGCCTGGGAGCCCCAGGTCCTATATCATGCATGCTAGTTAAAAGTGAAACTATGTTATTATAGCCATTATCTCTGAATGTATTTTTCTGTGAGGCCTCTCGGCTGGGTCTGGTTCTGCTAACCATAACATCTTATCTCAGCTTGAAGACAGCCAAGGACATGTGAAAGTAACACTGTTTTTAATTGCATTTGTCTCCTCTTTCTTCCTCCCCTCCCTTGGGAACTTTCAAATTTGGGCGGGAGAATTGTATTGATAAGGAGAAGCAAATCTGTCCTCAGGCAGATTTGACTTCTCTAGTCTAGGTGTATGAAGTACTTCTCATTAAACTTTCTATTTCTAAGAAGTTGTTTGGGAGTCCTTGCAACGTCTGACAGGTGTGTTGTGATATCCCCCCTGCTTGTAACAGACATCCCCTCCTCTCCAGGGAAAGTCAAGTCAGCGCTTTGTGATGTCATTTCAGATGGTCACCTGTTTCAAGGTGGAGGTTGGCTTCCCCTGTGACTCCTGGTGTGTTGTGATATCCCCCATGCTTGAAAGAGACATCCCCTCCTCACCAGGGGAACTCAGGTGAGCGCTTTGTGATATCCCCCCTGCTTGTAACAGACATCCCCTGCTCTCCAGGGGAACTCAGGTGAGCGCTTTGTGATGTCATTTCAGTTGGTCACCTGTTTCAAGGTAGAGATTGGCTTCCCCTGTGAATCCTGGTGTTGTGATATCCCCCCTGCTTGTAACAGACATCCCCTCATCACTAGGGGAACTCAGGTGAGCGCTTTATGATGTCATTTCAGTTGGTCACCTGTTTCAAGGTGGAGGTTGCCTTCCCCTGTGACTCCTGGTGTGTTGTAATATCCCCCCTGCTTGTAACAGACATCCCCTTCTCTCCAGGGGAACTCAGGTGAGCGCTTTGTGATTTCTTTTGCGTTGGTCACCTGTTTCAAGGTGGAGTTTGGCTTCCCCTGTGACTCCTGGTGTGTTGTGATATCCCCCCTGCTTGTAACAGACATCTCCTCCTCACCAGGGGAACTCAGGTGACCGCTTTGTGATGTCATTTCAGTAGGTCACCTGTTTCAAGGTGGAGGTTGGCTTGCCCTCTGACTTCCAGTGTGTTATGTTATCCACCATGCCAGAAGAGACATTCCCTCATCTCCAGGGGAACTGAGGTGAGGGCTTTGTGATGTCATTGTAGTACGTCACAAGATTACAGCTGAAGCTTGGCTTCCCCTCTGGTCTAGTGTGTTATGTGTTCCGCCATGCCAGTAAGAGACATTCCTTCGTCTCCATGGGAATAGAGTTGAGCGCTTTGTGATGTCACTCCAGTAGGTCTTAAGGTTCTAGTTGGACGATGGCTTTCACTCTGACTTCTAGTGTGTTATGTTATCCGCCATGACATTAAGAGACATTTCCTCATCTCCGGGGGAAGTAAGTGAGTGAGTCATTTCAGTTGGTCACCTGTTTCAAGGTGAAGGTGGGCTGCCCCTGTGACTTCTGGTGTGTTGTGATATCCCCCCTGCTTGTAACAGACATCCCCTCCTCTCCACGGGAACTCAGGTGAGCGCTTTGTGATGTCATTTCAGTTGGTCACCTGTTTCAGGGTGGAGGTTGACTTCCCCTGTGACTCCTGGTGTGTTGTGATATTCCCCCTGCTTGTAACAGACATCCCCTCCTCTCCAGGGAATGTCAAGTCAGCGCTTTGTGATGTCATTTCAGTTGGTCACCTGTTTCAATGTGGTATCCCCCCTGCTTATAACAGACATCCCGTCTTCTCCAGGGGAACTCAGGTGATCGCTTTGTGATATCCCCCCTGCTTGTAACAGACATCCCCTGCTCTCCAGGGGAACTCAGGTGAGCGCTTTGTGATTTCTTTTTATTTGGTTACCTGTTTCACCGTGGAGGTTGGCTACCCCTCGGACTCCTTTGTGTTGTGATATCCCCCCCGCTTGTAACAGACAACCTCTCTTCTCCAGGGGAACTCAGGTGAGCGCTTTGTGATGTCATTTCAGTTGGTCACCTGTTTCAAGGTGGAGGTTGGCTTCCCCTCTGACTCCTGGTGTGTTTTGATATCCCCCCTTCTTGTAATAGACATCCCCTCCTCTCCAGGGGAACTCAGGTCAGCTCTTTGTGATGTCATTTCAGTTGGTCACCTGTTTCAAGGTGGAGGTTGGCTTCCCCTGTGACTCCTGGTGTGTTGTGATATCCCCCCTGCTTGTAACAGACATCCCTTCCTCAGCAGGGGAACTCAGGTGAGCGCTTTGTGATATCCCCCCTGCTTGTAACAGACATCCCCTCATCTCTAGGGGAACTCAGGTGAGTGCTTTGTGATGTCATTTCAGTTGGTCACATGTTTCAAGGTTGAGGTTGGCTTCCCCTGTGACTCCTGGTGTGTTGCGATATCCCCCCTGCTTGTAACAGACATCCCCTCCTCACCAGGGGAACTCAGGTGAGCGCTTTGTGATATCCCCCCTGCTTGTAACAGACATCCCCTGCTCTCCAGGGGAACTCAGGTGAGCGCTTTGTGATGTCATTTCAGTTGGTCACCTGTTTCAAGGTGGAGGTTGGCTTCCCCTGTTACTCCTGGTGTGTTGTGATATCCCCCCTGCTTGTAACAGACATCCCCTCTTCTCCAAGTTAACTCAGGTGAGCGCTTTGTGATGTCATTTCAGTTGGTCACCTGTTTCAAGGTGGAGGTTGGCTTCCCCTGTTACTCCTGGTGTGTTGTGATATCCCCCCTGCTTGTAACAGACATCCCCTCTTCTCCAAGTTAACTGAGGTGAGCGCTTTGTGATGTCATTTCAGTTGGTCACCTTTTTCATGGTGGAGGTTGGCTTCCGCTGTGACTCCTGGTGTGTTGTGATAACCCCCCTGCTTGTAACAGACATCCCCTCCTCTCCAGGGGAACTCAGGTGAGCGCTTTGTGATGTCATTTCAGTTGGTCACCTGTTTCAAGGTGGAGGTTGGCTTCCCCTGTGACTCCTGGTGTGTTGTGATATCCCCCCTGCTTGTAACAGACATCCCGTCCTCTCCAGGGGAACTCTGGTGAGCGCTTTGTGATGTCATTTCAGTTGGTCACCTGTTTCAAGGTGGAGGTTGGCTTCCCCTGTGACTCATGCTGTGTTGTGATATCCCCCCTGCTTGTAACAGACATCCCTTCCTCAGCAGGGGAACTCAGGTGAGCGCTTTATGATGTCATTTCAGTTGGTCACCTGTTTCATGGTGGAGGTTGGCTTCCGCTGTGACTCCTGGTGTGTTGTGATATCCCCCCCGCTTGTAAGTGACATCCCCTCCTCTCCAGGGGAACTCTGGTGAGCGCTTTGTGATGTCATTTTAGTTGGTCACCTGTTTCAAGGTGGAGGTTGGCTACCCCTGTGACTCCTGGTGTGTTGTGATATCCCCCCTGCTTGTAACAGACATCCCCTCCTCTCCAGGGGAACTCTGGTGAGCGCTTTGTGATGTCATTTCAGTTGGTCACTTGTTTCAAGGTGGAGGTTGGCTTCCCCTGTGACTCCTGCTGTGTTGTGATATCCCACCTGCTTGTAACAGATATCCCTTCCTCAGCAGGGGAACTCAGGTGAGCGCTTTGTGATATCCCCCCTGCTTGTAACAGACATCCCCTCATCTCTAGGGGAACTCAGGTGAGCGCTTTGTGATGTCATTTCAGTTGGTCACATGTTTCAAGGTTGAGGTTGGCTTCCGCTGTGACTCCTGGTGTGTTGTGATATCCCCCCTGCTTGTAACAGACATCCCCTCCTCACCAGGGGAACTCAGGTGAGCGCTTTTTTATATCCCCCCTGCTTGTAACAGACATCCCCTCCTCTCCAGGGGAACTCAGGTGAGCGCTTTGTGATGTCATTTCAGTAGGTCACCTGTTTCAAGGTGGAGGTTGGCTTGCCAGTGTGTTATGTTATCCCCCCTGCCAGAAGAGACATTCCCTCATCTCCAGGGGAACTCAGGTGAGTGCTTTGTGATGTCATTGTAGTATGTCACAAGATTCCAGCTGGAGCTTGGCTTCCCCTCTGGTCTAGTGTGTTATGTGTTCCGCCATGCCAGTAAGAGACATTCCTTTGTCTCCATGGGAATAGAGTTGAGCACTTTGTGATGTCATTTCAGTAGGTCTTAAGGTTCTAGTTGGAAGATGGCTTTGACTCTGACTTGTAGTGTGTTATGTTATCCGCCCTGACATTAAGAGACATGTCCTCATCTCCAGGGGAAGTAAGTGAGTGAGTCATTTCAGTTGGTCACCTGTTTCAAGGTTGAGATTGTCTTCCCCTGTGAATCCGGGCGTGTTGTGATATCCCTCCTGCTTTTAACAGACATCCCCTCATCTCTAGGGGAACTCAGGTGAGCGCTTTGTGATGTCATTTCAGTTGGTCACCTGTTTCAAGGTTGAGGTTGGCTTCCCCTGTGACTCCTGGTGTGTTGTGATATCCCGCCAGCTTGTAACAGACATCCCCTCCTCTCCAGGGGAACTCAGGTGAGCGCTTTGTGATATCCCCCCTGCTTGTAACAAACATCCCCTCTTATCCAGGGGAACTCAGGTGAGCGCTTTGTGATGTCATTTCAGTTGGTCACCTGTTTCATGGTGGAGGTTGGCTTCCGCTGTGACTCCTGGTGTGTTGTGATATCCCCCCTGCTTGTAACAGACATCCCCTCCTCTCCAGGGGAACTCTGGTGAGCGCTTTGTGATGTCATTTCAGTAGGTCACCTGTTTCAAGGTGGAGGTTGGCTTGCCAGTGTGTTATGTTATCCCCCCTGCCAGAAGAGACATTCCCTCATCTCCAGGGGAACTCAGGTGAGTGCTTTGTGATGTCATTGTAGTATGTCACAAGATTCCAGCTGGAGCTTGGCTTCCCCTCTGGTCTAGTGTGTTATGTGTTCCGCCATGCCAGTAAGAGACATTCCTTTGTCTCCATGGGAATAGAGTTGAGCACTTTGTGATGTCATTTCAGTAGGTCTTAAGGTTCTAGTTGGAAGATGGCTTTGACTCTGACTTGTAGTGTGTTATGTTATCCGCCCTGACATTAAGAGACATGTCCTCATCTCCAGGGGAAGTAAGTGAGTGAGTCATTTCAGTTGGTCACCTGTTTCAAGGTTGAGATTGTCTTCCCCTGTGAATCCGGGCGTGTTGTGATATCCCTCCTGCTTTTAACAGACATCCCCTCATCTCTAGGGGAACTCAGGTGAGCGCTTTGTGATGTCATTTCAGTTGGTCACCTGTTTCAAGGTTGAGGTTGGCTTCCCCTGTGACTCCTGGTGTGTTGTGATATCCCGCCAGCTTGTAACAGACATCCCCTCCTCTCCAGGGGAACTCAGGTGAGCGCTTTGTGATATCCCCCCTGCTTGTAACAAACATCCCCTCTTATCCAGGGGAACTCAGGTGAGCGCTTTGTGATGTCATTTCAGTTGGTCACCTGTTTCATGGTGGAGGTTGGCTTCCGCTGTGACTCCTGGTGTGTTGTGATATCCCCCCTGCTTGTAACAGACATCCCCTCCTCTCCAGGGGAACTCTGGTGAGCGCTTTGTGATGTCATTTCGGTCACCTGTTTCAAGGTGGAGGTTGGCTTCCCCTGTGACTCCTGGTGTGTTGTGATATCCCCCCTGCTTGTAACAGACATCCCCTCCTCTCCAGGGGAACTCTGGTGAGCGCTTTGTGATGTCATTTCAGTTCGTCACCTGTTTCAAGGTGGAGGTTGGCTTCCCCTGTGACTCCTGCTGTGTTGTGATATCCCCCCTGCTTGTAACAGACATCCCTTCCTCAGCAGGGGAACTCAGGTGAGCGCTTTCTGATATCCCCCCTGCTTGTAACAGACATTCCCTAATCTCTAGGGGAACTCAGGTGAGCGCTTTGTGATGTCATTTCAGTTGGTCACCTGTTTCATTGTGGAGGTTGGCTTCCGCTGTGACTCCTGGTGTGTTGTGATATCCCCTCTGCTTGTAACAGACATCCCCTCCTCTCCAGGGGAACTCTGGTGAGTGCTTTGTGATGTCATTTCAGTTGGTCACCTGTTTCAAGGTGGACATTAAGAGACATGTCCTCATCTCCCGGGGGAAGTAAGTGAGTGAGTCATTTCAGTTGGTCACCTGTTTCAAGGTGAAGGTTGGCTGCCCCTGTGACTCCTGGTGTGTTGTGATATCCCCCCTGCTTGTAACAGACATCCCCTCTTCTCCAAGTTAACTCAGGTGAGCGCTTTGTGATGTCATTTCAGTTGGTCACCTGATTCATGGTGGAGGTTGGCTTCCGCTGTGACTCCTAGGGTGTTGTGAAAACCCCCCTTCTTGTAACAGTCATCCCCTCCTTTCCACGGGAACTCAGGTGAGCACTTTGTGATGTCATTTCAGTTGGTCACCTGTTTCAAGGTGGAGGTTGGCTTCCCCTCTGACTCCTGTTGTGTTTTGATTTCCCCCCTTCTTGTAATAGACATCCCCTCCTCTCCAGGGGAACTCAGGTGAGCGCTTTGTGATATCCCCCCTGCTTGTAACAGACATCCCCTCATCTCTAGGGGAACTCAGGTGAGGGCTTTGTGATGTCATTTCAGTTGGCCACATGTTTCAAGGTTGAGGTTGGCTTCCCCTGTGACTCCTGGTGTGTTGTGATATCCCCCCTGCTTGTAACAGACATCCCCTCCTCACCAGGGGAACTCAGGTGAGCGCTTTGTGATATCCCCCCTGCTTCTAACAGACATCCCCTGCTCTCCAGGGGAACTCAGGTGAGCGCTTTGTGATGTCATTTCAGTTGGTCACCTGTTTCAAGATGGAGGTTGGCTTCCCCTGTGACTCCTGGTGTGTTGTGATATCCCCCCTGCTTGTAACAGACATCCCCTCTTCTCCAAGTTAACTCAGGTGAGCGCTTTGTGATGTCATTTCAGTTGGTCACCTGTTTCATGGTGGAGGTTGGCTTCCGCTGTGACTCCTGGTGTGTTGTGATAACCCCCCTGCTTGTAACAGACATCCCCTCCTCTCCAGGGGAACTCAGGTGAGCGCTTTGTGATGTCATTACAGTTGGTCACCTGTTTCAAGGTGGAGGTTGGCTTCCCCTCTGACTCCTGGTGTGTTTTGATATCCCCACTTCTTGTAATAGACATCCCCTCATCTCTAGGGGATCTCTGGTGAGCGCTTTGTGATGTCATTTCAGTTGGTCACCTGTTTCAAGGTGGAGGTTGGCTTCCCCTGTGACTCCTGCTGTGTTGTGATATCCCCCCTGCTTGTAACAGATATCCCTTCCTCAGCAGGGGAACTCAGGTGAGCGCTTTGTGATATCCCCCCTGCTTGTAACAGACATCCCCATATCTCTAGGGGAACTCAGGTGAGCGCTTTGTGATGTCATTTCAGTTGGTCAACTGTTTCAAGGTGGAGGTTGGCTTCCCCTGTGACTCCTGGTGTGATTTGTTATCCCCCCTGCTTGTAACAGACATCCCCTCTTCTCCAAGTTAACTCAGGTGAGCGCTTTGTGATGTCATTTCAGTTGGTAACCTGTTTCATGGTGGAGGTTGGCTTCCGCTGTGACTCCTGGTGTGTTGTGATAACCCCCTGCTTGTAACAGACATCCCCTCCTCTCCAGGGGAACTCAGGTGAGCGCTTTGTGATGTCATTTCAGTTGGTCACCTGTTTCAAGGTGGAGGTTGGCTTCCCCTGTGACTCCTGCTGTGTTGTGATATCCCCCCTGCTTGTAACAGATATCCCTTACTCAGCAGGGAAACTCAGGTGAGCGCTTTGTGATATCCCCCCTGCTTGTAACATAGATCCCCTGCTCTCCAGGGGAACTCAGGTGAGCGCTTTGTGATGTCATTTCAGTTGGTCACCTGTTTCAAGGTTGAGATTGTCTTCCCCTGTGAATCCGGGCGTGTTGTGATATCCCTCCTGCTTTTAACAGACATCCCCTCATCTCTAGGGGAACTCAGGTGAGCGCTTTGTGATGTCATTTCAGTTGTTCACCTGTTTCAAGGTTGAGGTTGGCTTCCCCTGTGACTCCTGGTGTGTTGTGATATCCCGCCTGCTTGTAACAGACATCCCCTCCTCTCCAGGGGAACTCAGGTGAGCGCTTTGTGATATCCCCCCTGCTTGTAACAAACATCCCCTCTTATCCAGGGGAACTCAGGTGAGCGCTTTGTGATGTCATTTCAGTTGGTCACCTGTTTCATGGTGGAGGTTGGCTTCCGCTGTGACTCCTGGTGTGTTGTGATATCCCCCCTGCTTGTAACAGACATCCCCTCCTCTCCAGGGGAACTCTGGTGAGCGCTTTGTGATGTCATTTCAGTTGGTCACCTGTTTCAAGGTGGAGGTTGGCTTCCCGTGTGACTCCTGGTGTGTTGTGATATCCCCCCGGCTTGTAACAGACATCCCCTCCTCTACAGGAGAACTCTGGTGACCGCTTTGTGATGTTATTTCAGTTGGTCACCTGTTTCAAGGTGGAGGTTGGCTTCCCCTGTGACTCCTGGTGTGTTGTGTTATCCCCCCTGCTTGTAACAGACATCCCCTCCTCTCCAGGGGAACTCTGGTGAGTGCTTTGTGATGTCATTTCAGTTGGTCACCTGTTTCAAGGTGGACATTAAGAGACATGTCCTCATCTCCAGGGGAAGTAAGTGAGTGAGTCATTTCAGTTGGTCACCTGTTTCAAGGTGAAGGTTGGCTGCCCCTGTGACTCCTGGTGTGTTGTGATATCCCCCCTGCTTGTAACAGACATCCCCTCTTCTCCAAGTTAACTCAGGTGAGCGCTTTGTGATGTCATTTCAGTTGGTCACCTGATTCATGGTGGAGGTTGGCTTCCGCTGTGACTCCTAGGGTGTTGTGAAAACCCCCCTTCTTGTAACAGTCATCCCCTCCTTTCCACGGGAACTCAGGTGAGCACTTTGTGATGTCATTTCAGTTGGTCACCTGTTTCAAGGTGGAGGTTGGCTTCCCCTCTGACTCCTGTTGTGTTTTGATTTCCCCCCTTCTTGTAATAGACATCCCCTCCTCTCCTGGGGAACTCAGGTGAGCGCTTTGTGATATCCCCCCTGCTTGTAACAGACATCCCCTCATCTCTAGGGGAACTCAGGTGAGGGCTTTGTGATGTCATTTCAGTTGGCCACATGTTTCAAGGTTGAGGTTGGCTTCCCCTGTGACTCCTGGTGTGTTGTGATATCCCCCCTGCTTGTAACAGACATCCCCTCCTCACCAGGGGAACTCAGGTGAGCGCTTTGTGATATCCCCCCTGCTTCTAACAGACATCCCCTGCTCTCCAGGGGAACTCAGGTGAGCGCTTTGTGATGTCATTTCAGTTGGTCACCTGTTTCAAGATGGAGGTTGGCTTCCCCTGTGACTCCTGGTGTGTTGTGATATCCCCCCTGCTTGTAACAGACATCCCCTCTTCTCCAAGTTAACTCAGGTGAGCGCTTTGTGATGTCATTTCAGTTGGTCACCTGTTTCATGGTGGAGGTTGGCTTCCGCTGTGACTCCTGGTGTGTTGTGATAACCCCCCTGCTTGTAACAGACATCCCCTCCTCTCCAGGGGAACTCAGGTGAGCGCTTTGTGATGTCATTACAGTTGGTCACCTGTTTCAAGGTGGAGGTTGGCTTCCCCTCTGACTCCTGGTGTGTTTTGATATCCCCACTTCTTGTAATAGACATCCCCTCATCTCTAGGGGATCTCTGGTGAGCGCTTTGTGATGTCATTTCAGTTGGTCACCTGTTTCAAGGTGGAGGTTGGCTTCCCCTGTGACTCCTGCTGTGTTGCGATATCCCCCCTGCTTGTAACAGATATCCCTTCCTCAGCAGGGGAACTCAGGTGAGCGCTTTGTGATATCCCCCCTGCTTGTAACAGACATCCCCATATCTCTAGGGGAACTCAGGTGAGCGCTTTGTGATGTCATTTCAGTTGGTCAACTGTTTCAAGGTGGAGGTTGGCTTCCGCTGTGACTCCTGGTGTGTTGTGATAACCCCCTGCTTGTAACAGACATCCCCTCCTCTCCAGGGGAACTCAGGTGAGCGCTTTGTGATGTCATTTCAGTTGGTCACCTGTTTCAAGGTGGAGGTTGGCTTCCCCTGTGACTCCTGCTGTGTTGTGATATCCCCCCTGCTTGTAACAGATATCCCTTACTCAGCAGGGGAACTCAGGTGAGCGCTTTGTGATATCCCCCCTGCTTGTAACATAGATCCCCTGCTCTCCAGGGGAACTCAGGTGAGCGCTTTGTGATGTCATTTCAGTTGGTCACCTGTTTCAAGGTTGAGATTGTCTTCCCCTGTGAATCCGGGCGTGTTGTGATATCCCTCCTGCTTTTAACAGACATCCCCTCATCTCTAGGGGAACTCAGGTGAGCGCTTTGTGATGTCATTTCAGTTGTTCACCTGTTTCAAGGTTGAGGTTGGCTTCCCCTGTGACTCCTGGTGTGTTGTGATATCCCGCCTGCTTGTAACAGACATCCCCTCCTCTCCAGGGGAACTCAGGTGAGCGCTTTGTGATATCCCCCCTGCTTGTAACAAACATCCCCTCTTATCCAGGGGAACTCAGGTGAGCGCTTTGTGATGTCATTTCAGTTGGTCACCTGTTTCATGGTGGAGGTTGGCTTCCGCTGTGACTCCTGGTGTGTTGTGATATCCCCCCTGCTTGTAACAGACATCCCCTCCTCTCCAGGGGAACTCTGGTGAGCGCTTTGTGATGTCATTTCAGTTGGTCACCTGTTTCAAGGTGGAGGTTGGCTTCCCGTGTGACTCCTGGTGTGTTGTGATATCCCCCCTGCTTGTAACAGACATCCCCTCCTCTCCAGGGGAACTCTGGTGAGCGCTTTGTGATGTCATTTCAGTTCGTCACCTGTTTCAAGGTGGAGGTTGGCTTCCCCTGTGACTCCTGCTGTGTTGTGATATCCCCCCTGCTTGTAACAGACATCCCTTCCTCAGCAGGGGAACTCAGGTGAGCGCTTTGTGATATCCCCCCTGCTTGTAACAGACATTCCCTCATCTCTAGGGGAACTCAGGTGAGCGCTTTGTGATGTCATTTCAGTTGGTCACCTGTTTCACGGTGGAGGTTGGCTTCCGCTGTGACTCCTGGTGTGTTGTGATATCCCCTCTGCTTGTAACAGACATCCCCTCCTCTCCAGGGGAACTCTGGTGAGTGCTTTGTGATGTCATTTCAGTTGGTCACCTGTTTCAAGGTGAAGGTTGGCTGCCCCTGTGACTCCTGGTGTGTTGTGATATCCCCCCTGCTTGTAACAGACATCCCCTCTTCTCCAAGTTAACTCAGGTGAGCGCTTTGTGATGTCATTTCAGTTGGTCACCTGATTCATGGTGGAGGTTGGCTTCCGCTGTGACTCCTAGGGTGTTGTGAAAACCCCCCTTCTTGTAACAGTCATCCCCTCCTCTCCACGGGAACTCAGGTGAGCACTTTGTGATGTCATTTCAGTTGGTCACCTGTTTCAAGGTGGAGGTTGGCTTCCCCTCTGACTCCTGTTGTGTTTTGATTTCCCCCCTTCTTGTAATAGACATCCCCTCCTCTCCAGGGGAACTCAGGTGAGCGCTTTGTGATATCCCCCCTGCTTGTAACAGACATCCCCTCCTCACCAGGGGAACTCAGGTGAGCGCTTTGTGATATCCCCCCTGCTTCTAACAGACATCCCCTGCTCTCCAGGGGAACTCAGGTGAGCGCTTTGTGATGTCATTTCAGTTGGTCACCTGTTTCAAGATGGAGGTTGGCTTCCCCTGTGACTCCTGGTGTGTTGTGATATCCCCCCTGCTTGTAACAGACATCCCCTCTTCTCCAAGTTAACTCAGGTGAGCGCTTTGTGATGTCATTTCAGTTGGTCACCTGTTTCATGGTGGAGGTTGGCTTCCGCTGTGACTCCTGGTGTGTTGTGATAACCGCCCTGCTTGTAACAGACATCCCCTCCTCTCCAGGGGAACTCAGGTGAGCGCTTTGTGATGTCATTACAGTTGGTCACCTGTTTCAAGGTGGAGGTTGGCTTCCCCTCTGACTCCTGGTGTGTTTTGATATCCCCACTTCTTGTAATAGACATCCCCTCATCTCTAGGGGATCTCTGGTGAGCGCTTTGTGATGTCATTTCAGTTGGTCACCTGTTTCAAGGTGGAGGTTGGCTTCCCCTGTGACTCCTGCTGTGTTGTGATATCCCCCCTGCTTGTAACAGATATCCCTTCCTCAGCAGGGGAACTCAGGTGAGCGCTTTGTGATATCCCCCCTGCTTGTAACAGACATCCCCATATCTCTAGGGGAACTCAGGTGAGCGCTTTGTGATGTCATTTCAGTTGGTCAACTGTTTCAAGGTGGAGGTTGGCTTCCCCTGTGACTCCTGGTGTGATTTGTTATCCCCCCTGCTTGTAACAGACATCCCCTCTTCTCCAAGTTAACTCAGGTGAGCGCTTTGTGATGTCATTTCAGTTGGTAACCTGTTTCATGGTGTAGGTTGGCTTCCGCTGTGACTCCTGGTGTGTTGTGATAACCCCCCTGCTTGTAACAGACATCCCCTCCTCTCCAGGGGAACTCAGGTGAGCGCTTTGTGATGTCATTTCAGTTGTTCACCTGTTTCAAGGTTGAGGTTGGCTTCCCCTGTGACTCCTGGTGTGTTGTGATATCCCGCCTGCTTGTAACAGACATCCCCTCCTCTCCAGGGGAACTCAGGTGAGCGCTTTATGATATCCCCCCTGCTTGTAACAAACATCCCCTCTTATCCAGGGGAACTCAGGTGAGCGCTTTGTGATGTCATTTCAGTTGGTCACCTGTTTCATGGTGGAGGTTGGCTTCCGCTGTGACTCCTGGTGTGTTGTGATATCCCCCCTGCTTGTAACAGACATCCCCTCCTCTCCAGGGGAACTCTGGTGAGCGCTTTGTGATGTCATTTCAGTTGGTCACCTGTTTCAAGGTGGAGGTTGGCTTCCCGTGTGACTCCTGGTGTGTTGTGATATCCCCCCGGCTTGTAACAGACATCCCCTCCTCTACAGGAGAACTCTGGTGACCGCTTTGTGATGTTATTTCAGTTGGTCACCTGTTTCAAGGTGGAGGTTGGCTTCCCCTGTGACTCCTGGTGTGTTGTGTTATCCCCCCTGCTTGTAACAGACATCCCCTCCTCTCCAGGGGAACTCTGGTGAGTGCTTTGTGATGTCATTTCAGTTGGTCACCTGTTTCAAGGTGGACATTAAGAGACATGTCCTCATCTCCAGGGGAAGTAAGTGAGTGAGTCATTTCAGTTGGTCACCTGTTTCAAGGTGAAGGTTGGCTGCCCCTGTGACTCCTGGTGTGTTGTGATATCCCCCCTGCTTGTAACAGACATCCCCTCTTCTCCAAGTTAACTCAGGTGAGCGCTTTGTGATGTCATTTCAGTTGGTCACCTGATTCATGGTGGAGGTTGGCTTCCGCTGTGACTCCTAGGGTGTTGTGAAAACCCCCCTTCTTGTAACAGTCATCCCCTCCTTTCCACGGGAACTCAGGTGAGCACTTTGTGATGTCATTTCAGTTGGTCACCTGTTTCAAGGTGGAGGTTGGCTTCCCCTCTGACTCCTGTTGTGTTTTGATTTCCCCCCTTCTTGTAATAGACATCCCCTCCTCTCCAGGGGAACTCAGGTGAGCGCTTTGTGATATCCCCCCTGCTTGTAACAGACATCCCCTCATCTCTAGGGGAACTCAGGTGAGGGCTTTGTGATGTCATTTCAGTTGGCCACATGTTTCAAGGTTGAGGTTGGCTTCCCCTGTGACTCCTGGTGTGTTGTGATATCCCCCCTGCTTGTAACAGACATCCCCTCCTCACCAGGGGAACTCAGGTGAGCGCTTTGTGATATCCCCCCTGCTTCTAACAGACATCCCCTGCTCTCCAGGGGAACTCAGGTGAGCGCTTTGTGATGTCATTTCAGTTGGTCACCTGTTTCAAGATGGAGGTTGGCTTCCCCTGTGACTCCTGGTGTGTTGTGATATCCCCCCTGCTTGTAACAGACATCCCCTCTTCTCCAAGTTAACTCAGGTGAGCGCTTTGTGATGTCATTTCAGTTGGTCACCTGTTTCATGGTGGAGGTTGGCTTCCGCTGTGACTCCTGGTGTGTTGTGATAACCGCCCTGCTTGTAACAGACATCCCCTCCTCTCCAGGGGAACTCAGGTGAGCGCTTTGTGATGTCATTACAGTTGGTCACCTGTTTCAAGGTGGAGGTTGGCTTCCCCTCTGACTCCTGGTGTGTTTTGATATCCCCACTTCTTGTAATAGACATCCCCTCATCTCTAGGGGATCTCTGGTGAGCGCTTTGTGATGTCATTTCAGTTGGTCACCTGTTTCAAGGTGGAGGTTGGCTTCCCCTGTGACTCCTGCTGTGTTGTGATATCCCCCCTGCTTGTAACAGATATCCCTTCCTCAGCAGGGGAACTCAGGTGAGCGCTTTGTTATATCCCCCCTGCTTGTAACAGACATCCCCATATCTCTAGGGGAACTCAGGTGAGCGCTTTGTGATGTCATTTCAGTTGGTCAACTGTTTCAAGGTGGAGGTTGGCTTCCGCTGTGACTCCTGGTGTGTTGTGATAACCCCCTGCTTGTAACAGACATCCCCTCCTCTCCAGGGGAACTCAGGTGAGCGCTTTGTGATGTCATTTCAGTTGGTCACCTGTTTCAAGGTGGAGGTTGGCTTCCCCTGTGACTCCTGCTGTGTTGTGATATCCCCCCTGCTTGTAACAGATATCCCTTACTCAGCAGGGGAACTCAGGTGAGCGCTTTGTGATATCCCCCCTGCTTGTAACATAGATCCCCTGCTCTCCAGGGGAACTCAGGTGAGCGCTTTGTGATGTCATTTCAGTTGGTCACCTGTTTCAAGGTTGAGATTGTCTTCCCCTGTGAATCCGGGCGTGTTGTGATATCCCTCCTGCTTTTAACAGACATCCCCTCATCTCTAGGGGAACTCAGGTGAGCGCTTTGTGATGTCATTTCAGTTGTTCACCTGTTTCAAGGTTGAGGTTGGCTTCCCCTGTGACTCCTGGTGTGTTGTGATATCCCGCCTGCTTGTAACAGACATCCCCTCCTCTCCAGGGGAACTCAGGTGAGCGCTTTGTGATATCCCCCCTGCTTGTAACAAACATCCCCTCTTATCCAGGGGAACTCAGGTGAGCGCTTTGTGATGTCATTTCAGTTGGTCACCTGTTTCATGGTGGAGGTTGGCTTCCGCTGTGACTCCTGGTGTGTTGTGATATCCCCCCTGCTTGTAACAGACATCCCCTCCTCTCCAGGGGAACTCTGGTGAGCGCTTTGTGATGTCATTTCAGTTGGTCACCTGTTTCAAGGTGGAGGTTGGCTTCCCGTGTGACTCCTGGTGTGTTGTGATATCCCCCCTGCTTGTAACAGACATCCCCTCCTCTCCAGGGGAACTCTGGTGAGCGCTTTGTGATGTCATTTCAGTTCGTCACCTGTTTCAAGGTGGAGGTTGGCTTCCCCTGTGACTCCTGCTGTGTTGTGATATCCCCCCTGCTTGTAACAGACATCCCTTCCTCAGCAGGGGAACTCAGGTGAGCGCTTTGTGATATCCCCCCTGCTTGTAACAGACATTCCCTCATCTCTAGGGGAACTCAGGTGAGCGCTTTGTGATGTCATTTCAGTTGGTCACCTGTTTCATGGTGGAGGTTGGCTTCCGCTGTGACTCCTGGTGTGTTGTGATATCCCCTCTGCTTGTAACAGACATCCCCTCCTCTCCAGGGGAACTCTGGTGAGTGCTTTGTGATGTCATTTCAGTTGGTCACCTGTTTCAAGGTGAAGGTTGGCTGCCCCTGTGACTCCTGGTGTGTTGTGATATCCCCCCTGCTTGTAACAGACATCCCCTCTTCTCCAAGTTAACTCAGGTGAGCGCTTTGTGATGTCATTTCAGTTGGTCACCTGATTCATGGTGGAGGTTGGCTTCCGCTGTGACTCCTAGGGTGTTGTGAAAACCCCCCTTCTTGTAACAGTCATCCCCTCCTCTCCACGGGAACTCAGGTGAGCACTTTGTGATGTCATTTCAGTTGGCCACATGTTTCAAGGTTGAGGTTGGCTTCCCCTGTGACTCCTGGTGTGTTGTGATATCCCCCCTGCTTGTAACAGACATCCCCTCCTCACCAGGGGAACTCAGGTGAGCGCTTTGTGATATCCCCCCTGCTTCTAACAGACATCCCCTGCTCTCCAGGGGAACTCAGGTGAGCGCTTTGTGATGTCATTTCAGTTGGTCACCTGTTTCAAGATGGAGGTTGGCTTCCCCTGTGACTCCTGGTGTGTTGTGATATCCCCCCTGCTTGTAACAGACATCCCCTCTTCTCCAAGTTAACTCAGGTGAGCGCTTTGTGATGTCATTTCAGTTGGTCACCTGTTTCATGGTGGAGGTTGGCTTCCGCTGTGACTCCTGGTGTGTTGTGATAACCGCCCTGCTTGTAACAGACATCCCCTCCTCTCCAGGGGAACTCAGGTGAGCGCTTTGTGATGTCATTACAGTTGGTCACCTGTTTCAAGGTGGAGGTTGGCTTCCCCTCTGACTCCTGGTGTGTTTTGATATCCCCACTTCTTGTAATAGACATCCCCTCATCTCTAGGGGATCTCTGGTGAGCGCTTTGTGATGTCATTTCAGTTGGTCACCTGTTTCAAGGTGGAGGTTGGCTTCCCCTGTGACTCCTGCTGTGTTGTGATATCCCCCCTGCTTGTAACAGATATCCCTTCCTCAGCAGGGGAACTCAGGTGAGCGCTTTGTGATATCCCCCCTGTTTGTAACAGACATCCCCATATCTCTAGGGGAACTCAGGTGAGCGCTTTGTGATGTCATTTCAGTTGGTCAACTGTTTCAAGGTGGAGGTTGGCTTCCCCTGTGACTCCTGGTGTGATTTGTTATCCCCCCTGCTTGTAACAGACATCCCCTCTTCTCCAAGTTAACTCAGGTGAGCGCTTTGTGATGTCATTTCAGTTGGTAAGCTGTTTCATGGTGTAGGTTGGCTTCCGCTGTGACTCCTGGTGTGTTGTGATAACCCCCCTGCTTGTAACAGACATCCCCTCCTCTCCAGGGGAACTCAGGTGAGCGCTTTGTGATGTCATTTCAGTTGGTCACCTGTTTCAAGGTGGAGGTTGGCTTCCCCTGTGACTCCTGCTGTGTTGTGATATCCCCCCTGCTTGTAACAGATATCCCTTACTCAGCAGGGGAACTCAGGTAAGCGCTTTGTGATATCCCCCCTGCTTGTAACATAGATCCCCTGCTCTCCAGGGGAACTCAGGTGAGCGCTTTGTGATGTCATTTCAGTTGGTCACCTGTTTCAAGGTTGAGATTGTCTTCCCCTGTGAATCCGGGCGTGTTGTGATATCCCTCCTGCTTTTAACAGACATCCCCTCATCTCTAGGGGAACTCAGGTGAGCGCTTTGTGATGTCATTTCAGTTGGTCACCTGTTTCAAGGTTGAGGTTGGCTTCCCCTGTGACTCCTGGTGTGTTGTGATATCCCGCCTGCTTGTAACAGACATCCCCTCCTCTCCAGGGGAACTCAGGTGAGCGCTTTGTGATATCCCCCCTGCTTGTAACAAACATCCCCTCTTATCCAGGGGAACTCAGGTGAGCGCTTTGTGATGTCATTTCAGTTGGTCACCTGTTTCATGGTGGAGGTTGGCTTCCGCTGTGACTCCTGGTGTGTTGTGATATCCCCCCTGCTTGTAACAGACATCCCCTCCTCTCCAGGGGAACTCTGGTGAGCGCTTTGTGATGTCATTTCAGTTCGTCACCTGTTTCAAGGTGGAGGTTGGCTTCCCCTGTGACTCCTGCTGTGTTGTGATATCCCCCCTGCTTGTAACAGACATCCCTTCCTCAGCAGGGGAACTCAGGTGAGCGCTTTGTGATATCCCCCCTGCTTGTAACAGACATTCCCTCATCTCTACGGGAACTCAGGTGAGCGCTTTGTGATGTCATTTCAGTTGGCCACATGTTTCAAGGTTGAGGTTGGCTTCCCCTGTGACTCCTGGTGTGTTGTGATATCCCCCCTGCTTGTAACAGACATCCCCTCCTCACCAGGGGAACTCAGGTGAGCGCTTTGTGATATCCCCCCTGCTTCTAACAGACATCCCCTGCTCTCCAGGGGAACTCAGGTGAGCGCTTTGTGATGTCATTTCAGTTGGTCACCTGTTTCAAGATGGAGGTTGGCTTCCCCTGTGACTCCTGGTGTGTTGTGATATCCCCCCTGCTTGTAACAGACATCCCCTCTTCTCCAAGTTAACTCAGGTGAGCGCTTTGTGATGTCATTTCAGTTGGTCACCTGTTTCATGGTGGAGGTTGGCTTCCGCTGTGACTCCTGGTGTGTTGTGATAACCGCCCTGCTTGTAACAGACATCCCCTCCTCTCCAGGGGAACTCAGGTGAGCGCTTTGTGATGTCATTACAGTTGGTCACCTGTTTCAAGGTGGAGGTTGGCTTCCCCTCTGACTCCTGGTGTGTTTTGATATCCCCACTTCTTGTAATAGACATCCCCTCATCTCTAGGGGATCTCTGGTGAGCGCTTTGTGATGTCATTTCAGTTGGTCACCTGTTTCAAGGTGGAGGTTGGCTTCCCCTGTGACTCCTGCTGTGTTGTGATATCCCCCCTGCTTGTAACAGATATCCCTTCCTCAGCAGGGGAACTCAGGTGAGCGCTTTGTGATATCCCCCCTGTTTGTAACAGACATCCCCATATCTCTAGGGGAACTCAGGTGAGCGCTTTGTGATGTCATTTCAGTTGGTCAACTGTTTCAAGGTGGAGGTTGGCTTCCCCTGTGACTCCTGGTGTGATTTGTTATCCCCCCTGCTTGTAACAGACATCCCCTCTTCTCCAAGTTAACTCAGGTGAGCGCTTTGTGATGTCATTTCAGTTGGTAAGCTGTTTCATGGTGTAGGTTGGCTTCCGCTGTGACTCCTGGTGTGTTGTGATAACCCCCCTGCTTGTAACAGACATCCCCTCCTCTCCAGGGGAACTCAGGTGAGCGCTTTGTGATGTCATTTCAGTTGGTCACCTGTTTCAAGGTGGAGGTTGGCTTCCCCTGTGACTCCTGCTGTGTTGTGATATCCCCCCTGCTTGTAACAGATATCCCTTACTCAGCAGGGGAACTCAGGTAAGCGCTTTGTGATATCCCCCCTGCTTGTAACATAGATCCCCTGCTCTCCAGGGGAACTCAGGTGAGCGCTTTGTGATGTCATTTCAGTTGGTCACCTGTTTCAAGGTTGAGATTGTCTTCCCCTGTGAATCCGGGCGTGTTGTGATATCCCTCCTGCTTTTAACAGACATCCCCTCATCTCTAGGGGAACTCAGGTGAGCGCTTTGTGATGTCATTTCAGTTGGTCACCTGTTTCAAGGTTGAGGTTGGCTTCCCCTGTGACTCCTGGTGTGTTGTGATATCCCGCCTGCTTGTAACAGACATCCCCTCCTCTCCAGGGGAACTCAGGTGAGCGCTTTGTGATATCCCCCCTGCTTGTAACAAACATCCCCTCTTATCCAGGGGAACTCAGGTGAGCGCTTTGTGATGTCATTTCAGTTGGTCACCTGTTTCATGGTGGAGGTTGGCTTCCGCTGTGACTCCTGGTGTGTTGTGATATCCCCCCTGCTTGTAACAGACATCCCCTCCTCTCCAGGGGAACTCTGGTGAGCGCTTTGTGATGTCATTTCAGTTCGTCACCTGTTTCAAGGTGGAGGTTGGCTTCCCCTGTGACTCCTGCTGTGTTGTGATATCCCCCCTGCTTGTAACAGACATCCCTTCCTCAGCAGGGGAACTCAGGTGAGCGCTTTGTGATATCCCCCCTGCTTGTAACAGACATTCCCTCATCTCTACGGGAACTCAGGTGAGCGCTTTGTGATGTCATTTCAGTTGGTCACCTGTTTAATGGTGGAGGTTGGCTTCCGCTGTGACTCCTGGTGTGTTGTGATATCCCCTCTGTTTGTAACAGACATCCCCTCCTCTCCAGGGGAACTCTGGTGAGTGCTTTGTGATGTCATTTCAGTTGGTCACCTGTTTCAAGGTGGAGGTTGGCTTCCCCTGTGACTCTTGCTGTGTTGTGATATCCCCCCTGCTTGTAACAGATATCCCTTACTCAGCAGGGGAACTCAGGTGAGCGCTTTGTGATATCCCCCCTGCTTGTAACAGACATCCCCTCATCTCTAGGGGAACTCAGGTGAGCGCTTTGTGATGTCATTTCAGTTGGTCACCTGTTTCAAAGTTGAGGTTGGCTTCCCCTGTGACTCCTGGTGTGTTGTGATATCCCCCCTGCTTGTAACAGACATCCCCTCATCTCTAGGGGATCTCTGGTGAGCGCTTTGTGATGTCATTTCAGTTGGTCACCTGTTTCAAGGTGGAGGTTGGCTTCCCCTGTGACTCCTGCTGTGTTGTGATATCCCCCCTGCTTGTAACAGACATCCCCATATCTCTAGGGGAACTCAGGTGAGCGCTTTGTGATGTCATTTCAGTTGGTCAACTGTTTCAAGGTGGAGGTTGGCTTCCCCTGTGACTCCTGGTGTGATTTGTTATCCCCCCTGCTTGTAACAGACATCCCCTCTTCTCCAAGTTAACTCAGGTGAGCGCTTTGTGATGTCATTTCAGTTGGTAACCTGTTTCATGGTGGAGGTTGGCTTCCGCTGTGACTCCTGGTGTGTTGTGATAACCCCCCTGCTTGTAACAGACATCCCCTCCTCTCCAGGGGAACTCAGGTGAGCGCTTTGTGATGTCATTACAGTTGGTCACCTGTTTCAAGGTGGAGGTTGGCTTCCCCTCTGACTCCTGGTGTGTTTTTATATCCCCCCTTCTTGTAATAGACATCCCCTCCTCTCCAGGGGAGCTCAGGTGAACGCTTTGTGATGTCATTTCAGTTGGTCATCTGTTTCAAGGTGGAGGTTGTCTTCCTCTGCGACTCCTGGTTTGTTATGATATCCCCCCTGCTTGTAACAGACATCCCCTCGTCTCCAGGTGTACTCTGGTGAGCGCTTTGTGATGTCATTTCAGTAGGTCACCTGTTTCAAGGTGGAGGTTGGCTTGCCAGTGTGTTATGTTATCCCCCATGCCAGAAGAGACATTCCCTCATCTCCAGGGGAACTGAGGTGAGTGCTTTGTGAGTTCATTGTAGTACGTCACAAGATTCCAGCTGGAGCTTGGCTTCCCCTCTGGTCTAGTGTGTTATGTGTTCCGCTATGCTAGTAAGAGACATTCCTTTGTCTCCATGGGAATAGAATTGAGCGCTTTGTGATGTCATTTCACTAGGTCTTAAGGTTCTAGTTGGAGGTTGGCTTCCCCTCTGACTCCTGGTGTGTTGTGATATCCCCCCTGCTTGTAACAGAGATCCCCTGCTCTCCAGGGGAACTCAGGTGAGCGCTTTGTGATGTCATTTCAGTTGGTCACCTGTTTCAAGGTGGAGGTTGGCTTCCCCTGTGACTCCTGGTGTGTTGTGATATCCCCCCTGCTTGTAACAGACATCCCCTCCTCTCCAGCGGAACTCAGGTGAGCGCTTTGTGATGTCATTCCAGGTGGTCACCTGTTTCAAGGTGGAGGTTGGCTTCCCCTCTGACTCCTGGTGTGTTTTGATATCCCCCCTTCTTGTAATAGACATCCCCTCCTTTCCCGGGGAACTCAGGTGAGCGCTTTGTGACATCCCCCCTGCTTGTAACAAACATCCCCTCTTCTCCAGGGGAACTCAGGTGAGCGCTTTGTGATGTCATTTCAGTTGGTCACCTGTTTCATGGTGGAGGTTGGCTTCCTCTGTGACTCCTGGTGTGTTGTGATATCCCCCCTGCTTGTAACAGACATCCCCTCCTCTCCAGGGGAACTCTGGTGAGCGCTTTGTGATGTCATTTCAGTTGGTCACCTGTTTCAAGGTGGAGGTTGGCTTCCCCTGTGACTCCTGGTGTGTTGTGATATCCCCACGGCTTGTAACAGACATCCCCTCCTCTCCAGGAGAACTCTGGTGACCGCTTTGTGATGTTATTTCAGTTGGTCACCTGTTTCAAGGTGGAGGTTGGCTTCCCCTGTGACTCCTGCTGTGTTGTGATATCCCCCCTGCTTGTAACAGATATCCCTTCCTCAGCAGGGGAACTCAGGTGAGCGCTTTGTGATATCCCCCCTGCTTGTAACAGACATCCCCATATCTCTAGGGGAACTCAGGTGAGCGCTTTGTGATGTCATTTCAGTTGGTCAACTGTTTCAAGGTGGAGGTTGGCTTCCCCTGTGACTCCTGGTGTGATTTGTTATCCCCCCTGCTTGTAACAGACATCCCCTCTTCTCCAAGTTAACTCAGGTGAGCGCTTTGTGATGTCATTTCAGTTGGTAACCTGTTTCATGGTGTAGGTTGGCTTCCGCTGTGACTCCTGGTGTGTTGTGATAACCCCCCTGCTTGTAACAGACATCCCCTCCTCTCCAGGGGAACTCAGGTGAGCGCTTTGTGATGTCATTTCAGTTGGTCACCTGTTTCAAGGTGGAGGTTGGCTTCCCCTGTGACTCCTGCTGTGTTGTGATATCCCCCCTGCTTGTAACAGATATCCCTTACTCAGCAGGGGAACTCAGGTGAGCGCTTTGTGATATCCCCCCTGCTTGTAACATAGATCCCCTGCTCTCCAGGGGAACTCAGGTGAGCGCTTTGTGATGTCATTTCAGTTGGTCACCTGTTTCAAGGTTGAGATTGTCTTCCCCTGTGAATCTGGGCGTGTTGTGATATCCCTCCTGCTTTTAACAGACATCCCCTCATCTCTAGGGGAACTCAGGTGAGCGCTTTGTGATGTCATTTCAGTTGGTCACCTGTTTCAAGGTTGAGGTTGGCTTCCCCTGTGACTCCTGGTGTGTTGTGATATCCCGCTTGCTTGTAACAGACATCCCCTCCTCTCCAGGGGAACTCAGGTGAGCGCTTTGTGATATCCCCCCTGCTTGTAACAAACATCCCCTCTTATCCAGGGGAACTCAGGTGAGCGCTTTGTGATGTCATTTCAGTTGGTCACCTGTTTCATGGTGGAGGTTGGCTTCCGCTGTGACTCCTGGTGTGTTGTGATATCCCCCCTGCTTGTAACAGACATCCCCTCCTCTCCAGGGGAACTCTGGTGAGCGCTTTGTGATGTCATTTCAGTTGGTCACCTGTTTCAAGGTGGAGGTTGGCTTCCCCTGTGACTCCTGGTGTGTTGTGATATCCCCCCTGCTTGTAACAGACATCCCCTCCTCTCCAGGGGAACTCTGGTGAGCGCTTTGTGATGTCATTTCAGTTCGTCACCTGTTTCAAGGTGGAGGTTGGCTTCCCCTGTGACTCCTGCTGTGTTGTGTTATCCCCCCTGCTTGTAACAGACATCCCTTCCTCAGCAGGGGAACTCAGGTGAGCGCTTTGTGATATCCCCCCTGCTTGTAACAGACATTCCCTCATCTCTAGGCGAACTCAGGTGAGCGCTTTGTGATGTCATTTCAGTTGGTCACCTGTTTCATGGTGGAGGTTGGCTTCCGCTGTGACTCCTGGTGTGTTGTGATATCCCCTCTGCTTGTAACAGACATCCCCTCCTCTCCAGGGGAACTCTGGTGAGTGCTTTGTAATGTCATTTCAGTTGGTCACCTGTTTCAAGGTGGAGGTTGGCTTCCCCTGTGACTCTTGCTGTGTTGTGATATCCCCCCTGCTTGTAACAGATATCCCTTACTCAGCAGGGGAACTCAGGTGAGCGCTTTGTGATATCCCCCCTGCTTGTAACAGACATCCCCTCATCTCTAGGGGAACTCAGGTGAGCGCTTTGTGATGTCATTTCAGTTGGTCACCTGTTTCAAAGTTGAGGTTGGCTTCCCCTGTGACTCCTGGTGTGTTGTGATATCCCCCCTGCTTGTAACAGACATCCCCTCATCTCTAGGGGATCTCTGGTGAGCGCTTTGTGATGTCATTTCAGTTGGTCACCTGTTTCAAGGTGGAGGTTGGCTTCCCCTGTGACTCCTGCTGTGTTGTGATATCCCCCCTGCTTGTAACAGACATCCCCATATCTCTAGGGGAACTCAGGTGAGCGCTTTGTGATGTCATTTCAGTTGGTCAACTGTTTCAAGGTGGAGGTTGGCTTCCCCTGTGACTCCTGGTGTGATTTGTTATCCCCCCTGCTTGTAACAGACATCCCCTCTTCTCCAAGTTAACTCAGGTGAGCGCTTTGTGATGTCATTTCAGTTGGTAACCTGTTTCATGGTGGAGGTTGGCTTCCGCTGTGACTCCTGGTGTGTTGTGATAACCCCCCTGCTTGTAACAGACATCCCCTCCTCTCCAGGGGAACTCAGGTGAGCGCTTTGTGATGTCATTACAGTTGGTCACCTGTTTCAAGGTGGAGGTTGGCTTCCCCTCTGACTCCTGGTGTGTTTTGATATCCCCCCTTCTTGTAATAGACATCCCCTCCTCTCCAGGGGAACTCAGGTGAACGCTTTGTGATGTCATTTCAGTTGGTCATCTGTTTCAAGGTGGAGGTTGTCTTCCTCTGCGACTCCTGGTTTGTTATGATATCCCCCCTGCTTGTAACAGACATCCCCTCGTCTCCAGGTGTACTCTGGTGAGCGCTTTGTGATGTCATTTCAGTAGGTCACCTGTTTCAAGGTGGAGGTTGGCTTGCCAGTGTGTTATGTTATCCCCCATGCCAGAAGAGACATTCCCTCATCTCCAGGGGAACTGAGGTGAGTGCTTTGTGATGTCATTGTAGTACGTCACAAGATTCCAGCTGGAGCTTGGCTTCCCCTCTGGTCTAGTGTGTTATGTGTTCCGCTATGCCAGTAAGAGACATTCCTTTGTCTCCATGGGAATAGAATTGAGCGCTTTGTGATGTCATTTCACTAGGTCTTAAGGTTCTAGTTGGAGGTTGGCTTCCCCTCTGACTCCTGGTGTGTTGTGATATCCCCCCTGCTTGTAACAGAGATCCCCTGCTCTCCAGGGGAACTCAGGTGAGCGCTTTGTGATGTCATTTCAGTTGGTCACCTGTTTCAAGGTGGAGGTTGGCTTCCCCTGTGACTCCTGGTGTGTTGTGATATCCCCCCTGCTTGTAACAGACATCCCCTCCTCTCCAGCGGAACTCAGGTGAGCGCTTTGTGATGTCATTCCAGTTGGTCACCTGTTTCAAGGTGGAGGTTGGCTTCCCCTCTGACTCCTGGTGTGTTTTGATATCCCCCCTTCTTGTAATAGACATCCCCTCCTTTCCCGGGGAACTCAGGTGAGCGCTTTGTGATATCCCCCCTGCTTGTAACAAACATCCCCTCTTCTCCAGGGGAACTCAGGTGAGCGCTTTGTGATGTCATTTCAGTTGGTCACCTGTTTCATGGTGGAGGTTGGCTTCCTCTGTAACTCCTGGTGTGTTGTGATATCCCCCCTGCTTGTAACAGACATCCCCTCCTCTCCAGGGGAACTCTGGTGAGCGCTTTGTGATGTCATTTCAGTTGGTCACCTGTTTCAAGGTGGAGGTTGGCTTCCCCTGTGACTCCTGGTGTGTTGTGATATCCCCCCGGCTTGTAACAGACATCCCCTCCTCTACAGGAGAACTCTGGTGACCGCTTTGTGATGTTATTTCAGTTGGTCACCTGTTTCAAGGTGGAGGTTGGCTTCCCCTGTGACTCCTGGTGTGTTGTGTTATCCCCCCTGCTTGTAACAGACATCCCCTCATCTCTAGGGGAACTCAGGTCAGCGCTTTGTGATGTCATTTCAGTTGGTCACATGTTTCAAGGTTGAGGTTGGCTTCCCCTGTAACTCCTGGTGTGTTGTGATATTGTAACAGACATCCCCTCCTCACCAGGGGAACTCAGGTGAGCGCTTTGTGATATCCCCCCTGCTTGTAACAAACATCCCCTCTTCTCCAGGGGAACTCAGGTAAGCGCTTTGTGATGTCATTTCAGTTGGTCACCTGTTTCATGGTGGAGGTTGGCTTCCTCTGTGACTCCTGGTGTGTTGTGATATCCCCCCTGCTTGTAACAGACATCCCCTCCTCTCCAGGGGAACTCTGGTGAGCGCTTTGTGATGTCATTTCAGTTGGTCACCTGTTTCAAGGTGGAGGTTGGCTTCCCCTGTGACTCCTGGTGTGTTGTGATATCCCCCCGGCTTGTAACAGACATCCCCTCCTCTCCAGGAGAACTCTGGTGACCGCTTTGTGATGTTATTTCAGTTGGTCACCTGTTTCAAGGTGGAGGTTGGCTTCCCCTGTGACTCCTGCTGTGTTGTGATATCCCCCCTGCTTGTAACAGATATCCCTTCCTCAGCAGGGGAACTCAGGTGAGCGCTTTGTGATATCCCCCCTGCTTGTAACAGACATCCCCATATCTCTAGGGGAACTCAGGTGAGCGCTTTGTGATGTCATTTCAGTTGGTCAACTGTTTCAAGGTGGAGGTTGGCTTCCCCTGTGACTCCTGGTGTGATTTGTTATCCCCCCTGCTTGTAACAGACATCCCCTCTTCTCCAAGTTAACTCAGGTGAGCGCTTTGTGATGTCATTTCAGTTGGTAACCTGTTTCATGGTGTAGGTTGGCTTCCGCTGTGACTCCTGGTGTGTTGTGATAACCCCCCTGCTTGTAACAGACATCCCCTCCTCTCCAGGGGAACTCAGGTGAGCGCTTTGTGATGTCATTTCAGTTGGTCACCTGTTTCAAGGTGGAGGTTGGCTTCCCCTGTGACTCCTGCTGTGTTGTGATATCCCCCCTGCTTGTAACAGATATCCCTTACTCAGCAGGGGAACTCAGGTGAGCGCTTTGTGATATCCCCCCTGATTGTAACATAGATCCCCTGCTCTCCAGGGGAACTCAGGTGAGCGCTTTGTGATGTCATTTCAGTTGGTCACCTGTTTCAAGGTTGAGATTGTCTTCCCCTGTGAATCTGGGCGTGTTGTGATATCCCTCCTGCTTTTAACAGACATCCCCTCATCTCTAGGGGAACTCAGGTGAGCGCTTTGTGATGTCATTTCAGTTGGTCACCTGTTTCAAGGTTGAGGTTGGCTTCCCCTGTGACTCCTGGTGTGTTGTGATATCCCGCCTGCTTGTAACAGACATCCCCTCCTCTCCAGGGGAACTCAGGTGAGCGCTTTGTGATATCCCCCCTGCTTGTAACAAACATCCCCTCTTATCCAGGGGAACTCAGGTGAGCGCTTTGTGATGTCATTTCAGTTGGTCACCTGTTTCATGGTGGAGGTTGGCTTCCGCTGTGACTCCTGGTGTGTTGTGATATCCCCCCTGCTTGTAACAGACATCCCCTCCTCTCCAGGGGAACTCTGGTGAGCGCTTTGTGATGTCATTTCAGTTGGTCACCTGTTTCAAGGTGGAGGTTGGCTTCCCCTGTGACTCCTGGTGTGTTGTGATATCCCCCCTGCTTGTAACAGACATCCCCTCCTCTCCAGGGGAACTCTGGTGACCGCTTTGTGATGTTATTTCAGTTGGTCACCTGTTTCAAGGTGGAGGTTGGCTTCCCCTGTGACTCCTGCTGTGTTGTGATATCCCCCCTGCTTGTAACAGATATCCCTTCCTCAGCAGGGGAACTCAGGTGAGCGCTTTGTGATATCCCCCCTGCTTGTAACAGACATCCCCATATCTCTAGGGGAACTCAGGTGAGCGCTTTGTGATGTCATTTCAGTTGGTCAACTGTTTCAAGGTGGAGGTTGGCTTCCCCTGTGACTCCTGGTGTGATTTGTTATCCCCCCTGCTTGTAACAGACATCCCCTCTTCTCCAAGTTAACTCAGGTGAGCGCTTTGTGATGTCATTTCAGTTGGTAACCTGTTTCATGGTGTAGGTTGGCTTCCGCTGTGACTCCTGGTGTGTTGTGATAACCCCCCTGCTTGTAACAGACATCCCCTCCTCTCCAGGGGAACTCAGGTGAGCGCTTTGTGATGTCATTTCAGTTGGTCACCTGTTTCAAGGTGGAGGTTGGCTTCCCCTGTGACTCCTGCTGTGTTGTGATATCCCCCCTGCTTGTAACAGATATCCCTTACTCAGCAGGGGAACTCAGGTGAGCGCTTTGTGATATCCCCCCTGCTTGTAACATAGATCCCCTGCTCTCCAGGGTAACTCAGGTGAGCGCTTTGTGATGTCATTTCAGTTGGTCACCTGTTTCAAGGTTGAGATTGTCTTCCCCTGTGAATCTGGGCGTGTTGTGATATCCCTCCTGCTTTTAACAGACATCCCCTCATCTCTAGGGGAACTCAGGTGAGCGCTTTGTGATGTCATTTCAGTTGGTCACCTGTTTCAAGGTTGAGGTTGGTTTCCCCTGTGACTCCTGGTGTGTTGTGATATCCCGCCTGCTTGTAACAGACATCCCCTCCTCTCCAGGGGAACTCAGGTGAGCGCTTTGTGATATCCCCCCTGCTTGTAACAAACATCCCCTCTTATCCAGGGGAACTCAGGTGAGCGCTTTGTGATGTCATTTCAGTTGGTCACCTGTTTCATGGTGGAGGTTGGCTTCCGCTGTGACTCCTGGTGTGTTGTGATATCCCCCCTGCTTGTAACAGACATCCCCTCCTCTCCAGGGGAACTCTGGTGAGCGCTTTGTGATGTCATTTCAGTTGGTCACCTGTTTCAAGGTGGAGGTTGGCTTCCCCTGTGACTCCTGGTGTGTTGTGATATCCCCCCTGCTTGTAACAGACATCCCCTCCTCTCCAGGGGAACTCTGGTGAGCGCTTTGTGATGTCATTTCAGTTCGTCACCTGTTTCAAGGTGGAGGTTGGCTTCCCCTGTGACTCCTGCTGTGTTGTGTTATCCCCCCTGCTTGTAACAGACATCCCTTCCTCAGCAGGGGAACTCAGGTGAGCGCTTTGTGATATCCCCCCTGCTTGTAACAGACATTCCCTCATCTCTAGGGGAACTCAGGTGAGCGCTTTGTGATGTCATTTCAGTTGGTCACCTGTTTCATGGTGGAGGTTGGCTTCCGCTGTGACTCCTGGTGTGTTGTGATATCCCCTCTGCTTGTAACAGACATCCCCTCCTCTCCAGGGGAACTCTGGTGAGTGCTTTGTGATGTCATTTCAGTTGGTCACCTGTTTCAAGGTGGAGGTTGGCTTCCCCTGTGACTCTTGCTGTGTTGTGATATCCCCCCTGCTTGTAACAGATATCCCTTACTCAGCAGGGGAACTAAGGTGAGCGCTTTGTGATATCCCCCCTGCTTGTAACAGACATCCCCTCATCTCTAGGGGAACTCAGGTGAGCGCTTTGTGATGTCATTTCAGTTGGTCACCTGTTTCAAAGTTGAGGTTGGCTTCCCCTGTGACTCCTGGTGTGTTGTGATATCCCCCCTGCTTGTAACAGACATCCCCTCATCTCTAGGGGATCTCTGGTGAGCGCTTTGTGATGTCATTTCAGTTGGTCACCTGTTTCAAGGTGGAGGTTGGCTTCCCCTGTGACTCCTGCTGTGTTGTGATATCCCCCCTGCTTGTAACAGACATCCCCATATCTCTAGGGGAACTCAGGTGAGCGCTTTGTGATGTCATTTCAGTTGGTCAACTGTTTCAAGGTGGAGGTTGGCTTCCCCTGTGACTCCTGGTGTGATTTGTTATCCCCCCTGCTTGTAACAGACATCCCCTCTTCTCCAAGTTAACTCAGGTGAGCGCTTTGTGATGTCATTTCAGTTGGTAACCTGTTTCATGGTGGAGGTTGGCTTCCGCTGTGACTCCTGGTGTGTTGTGATAACCCCCCTGCTTGTAACAGACATCCCCTCCTCTCCAGGGGAACTCAGGTGAGCGCTTTGTGATGTCATTACAGTTGGTCACCTGTTTCAAGGTGGAGGTTGGCTTCCCCTCTGACTCCTGGTGTGTTTTGATATCCCCCCTTCTTGTAATAGACATCCCCTCCTCTCCAGGGGAACTCAGGTGAACGCTTTGTGATGTCATTTCAGTTGGTCATCTGTTTCAAGGTGGAGGTTGTCTTCCTCTGCGACTCCTGGTTTGTTATGATATCCCCCCTGCTTGTAACAGACATCCCCTCGTCTCCAGGTGTACTCTGGTGAGCGCTTTGTGATGTCATTTCAGTAGGTCACCTGTTTCAAGGTGGAGGTTGGCTTGCCAGTGTGTTATGTTATCCCCCATGCCAGAAGAGACATTCCCTCATCTCCAGGGGAACTGAGGTGAGTGCTTTGTGATGTCATTGTAGTACGTCACAAGATTCCAGCTGGAGCTTGGCTTCCCCTCTGGTCTAGTGTGTTATGTGTTCCGCTATGCCAGTAAGAGACATTCCTTTGTCTCCATGGGAATAGAATTGAGCGCTTTGTGATGTCATTTCACTAGGTCTTAAGGTTCTAGTTGGAGGTTGGCTTCCCCTCTGACTCCTGGTGTGTTGTGATATCCCCCCTGCTTGTAACAGAGATCCCCTGCTCTCCAGGGGAACTCAGGTGAGCGCTTTGTGATGTCATTTCAGTTGGTCACCTGTTTCAAGGTGGAGGTTGGCTTCCCCTGTGACTCCTGGTGTGTTGTGATATCCCCCCTGCTTGTAACAGACATCCCCTCCTCTCCAGCGGAACTCAGGTGAGCGCTTTGTGATGTCATTCCAGTTGGTCACCTGTTTCAAGGTGGAGGTTGGCTTCCCCTCTGACTCCTGGTGTGTTTTGATATCCCCCCTTCTTGTAATAGACATCCCCTCCTTTCCCGGGGAACTCAGGTGAGCGCTTTGTGATATCCCCCCTGCTTGTAACAAACATCCCCTCTTCTCCAGGGGAACTCAGGTGAGCGCTTTGTGATGTCATTTCAGTTGGTCACCTGTTTCATGGTGGAGGTTGGCTTCCTCTGTAACTCCTGGTGTGTTGTGATATCCCCCCTGCTTGTAACAGACATCCCCTCCTCTCCAGGGGAACTCTGGTGAGCGCTTTGTGATGTCATTTCAGTTGGTCACCTGTTTCAAGGTGGAGGTTGGCTTCCCCTGTGACTCCTGGTGTGTTGTGATATCCCCCCGGCTTGTAACAGACATCCCCTCCTCTACAGGAGAACTCTGGTGACCGCTTTGTGATGTTATTTCAGTTGGTCACCTGTTTCAAGGTGGAGGTTGGCTTCCCCTGTGACTCCTGGTGTGTTGTGTTATCCCCCCTGCTTGTAACAGACATCCCCTCATCTCTAGGGGAACTCAGGTCAGCGCTTTGTGATGTCATTTCAGTTGGTCACATGTTTCAAGGTTGAGGTTGGCTTCCCCTGTAACTCCTGGTGTGTTGTGATATTGTAACAGACATCCCCTCCTCACCAGGGGAACTCAGGTGAGCGCTTTGTGATATCCCCCCTGCTTGTAACAAACATCCCCTCTTCTCCAGGGGAACTCAGGTGAGCGCTTTGTGATGTCATTTCAGTTGGTCACCTGTTTCATGGTGGAGGTTGGCTTCCTCTGTGACTCCTGGTGTGTTGTGATATCCCCCCTGCTTGTAACAGACATCCCCTCCTCTCCAGGGGAACTCTGGTGAGCGCTTTGTGATGTCATTTCAGTTGGTCACCTGTTTCAAGGTGGAGGTTGGCTTCCCCTGTGACTCCTGGTGTGTTGTGATATCCCCCCGGCTTGTAACAGACATCCCCTCCTCTCCAGGAGAACTCTGGTGACCGCTTTGTGATGTTATTTCAGTTGGTCACCTGTTTCAAGGTGGAGGTTGGCTTCCCCTGTGACTCCTGCTGTGTTGTGATATCCCCCCTGCTTGTAACAGATATCCCTTCCTCAGCAGGGGAACTCAGGTGAGCGCTTTGTGATATCCCCCCTGCTTGTAACAGACATCCCCATATCTCTAGGGGAACTCAGGTGAGCGCTTTGTGATGTCATTTCAGTTGGTCAACTGTTTCAAGGTGGAGGTTGGCTTCCCCTGTGACTCCTGGTGTGATTTGTTATCCCCCCTGCTTGTAACAGACATCCCCTCTTCTCCAAGTTAACTCAGGTGAGCGCTTTGTGATGTCATTTCAGTTGGTAACCTGTTTCATGGTGTAGGTTGGCTTCCGCTGTGACTCCTGGTGTGTTGTGATAACCCCCCTGCTTGTAACAGACATCCCCTCCTCTCCAGGGGAACTCAGGTGAGCGCTTTGTGATGTCATTTCAGTTGGTCACCTGTTTCAAGGTGGAGGTTGGCTTCCCCTGTGACTCCTGCTGTGTTGTGATATCCCCCCTGCTTGTAACAGATATCCCTTACTCAGCAGGGGAACTCAGGTGAGCGCTTTGTGATATCCCCCCTGCTTGTAACATAGATCCCCTGCTCTCCAGGGGAACTCAGGTGAGCGCTTTGTGATGTCATTTCAGTTGGTCACCTGTTTCAAGGTTGAGATTGTCTTCCCCTGTGAATCTGGGCGTGTTGTGATATCCCTCCTGCTTTTAACAGACATCCCCTCATCTCTAGGGGAACTCAGGTGAGCGCTTTGTGATGTCATTTCAGTTGGTCACCTGTTTCAAGGTTGAGGTTGGCTTCCCCTGTGACTCCTGGTGTGTTGTGATATCCCGCCTGCTTGTAACAGACATCCCCTCCTCTCCAGGGGAACTCAGGTGAGCGCTTTGTGATATCCCCCCTGCTTGTAACAAACATCCCCTCTTATCCAGGGGAACTCAGGTGAGCGCTTTGTGATGTCATTTCAGTTGGTCACCTGTTTCATGGTGGAGGTTGGCTTCCGCTGTGACTCCTGGTGTGTTGTGATATCCCCCCTGCTTGTAACAGACATCCCCTCCTCTCCAGGGGAACTCTGGTGAGCGCTTTGTGATGTCATTTCAGTTGGTCACCTGTTTCAAGGTGGAGGTTGGCTTCCCCTGTGACTCCTGGTGTGTTGTGATATCCCCCCTGCTTGTAACAGACATCCCCTCCTCTCCAGGGGAACTCTGGTGAGCGCTTTGTGATGTCATTTCAGTTCGTCACCTGTTTCAAGGTGGAGGTTGGCTTCCCCTGTGACTCCTGCTGTGTTGTGATATCCCCCCTGCTTGTAACAGACATCCCTTCCTCAGCAGGGGAACTCAGGTGAGCGCTTTGTGATATCCCCCCTGCTTGTAACAGACATTCCCTCATCTCTAGGGGAACTCAGGTGAGCGCTTTGTGATGTCATTTCAGTTGGTCACCTGTTTCATGGTGGAGGTTGGCTTCCGCTGTGACTCCTGGTGTGTTGTGATATCCCCTCTGCTTGTAACAGACATCCCCTCCTCTCCAGGGGAACTCTGGTGAGTGCTTTGTGATGTCATTTCAGTTGGTCACCTGTTTCAAGGTGGAGGTTGGCTTCCCCTGTGACTCTTGCTGTGTTGTGATATCCCCCCTGCTTGTAACAGACATCCCCTCCTCTCCAGGGGAACTCAGGTGAGCGCTTTGTTATGTCATTACAGTTGGTCACCTGTTTCAAGGTTGAGGTTGGCTTCCCCTGTAACTCCTGGTGTGTTGTGATATCCCCCCTGCTTGTAACAGACATCCCCTCCTCACCAGGGGAACTCAGGTGAGCGCTTTGTGATATCCCCCCTGCTTGTAACAGACATCCCCTGCTCTCCAGGGGAACTCAGGTGAGCGCTTTGTGATGTCATTTCAGTTGGTCACCTGTTTCAAGGTGGAGGTTGGCTTCCCCTGTGACTCCTGGTGTGTTGTGACATTCCCCCCTGCTTGTAACAGACATCCCCTCTTCACCTAGTTAACTCAGGTGAGCGCTTTGTGATGTCATTTCTGTTGGTCACCTGTTTCATGGTGGAGGTTGGGTTCCGCTGTGACTCCTGGTGTGTTGTGATATCCCCCCTGCTTGTAACAGACATCCCTTCCTCAGCAGGGGAACTCAGGTGAGCGCTTTGTGATATCCCTCCTGCTTGTAACAGACATCCCCTCATCTCTAGGGGAACTCAGATGAACGCTTTGTGATGTCATTTCAGTTGGTCACCTGTTTCAAGGTGGAGGTTGGCTTCCCCTGTGACTCCTGGTGTGTTGTGATATCCCCCCGGCTTGTAACAGACATCCCCTCCTCTCCAGGGGAACTCTGGTGAGCGCTTTGTGATGTCATTTCAGTTGGTCACCTGTTTCAAGGTGGAGGTTGGCTTCCGCTGTGACTCCTGGTGTGTTGTGATATCCCCCCGGCTTGTAACAGACATCCCCTCCTCTCCAGGGGAACTCTGGTGAGCGCTTTGTGATGACATTTCAGTTGGTCACCTGTTTCAAGGTGGAGGTTGGCTTCCCCTGTGACTCCTGGTGTGTTGTGTTATCCCCCCTGCTTGTAACAGACATCCCCTCATCTATAGGGGAACTCAGGTCAGCGCTTTGTGATGTCATTTCAGTTGGTCACAGTTTCAAGGTTGAGGTTGGCTTCCCCTGTAACTCCTGGTGTGTTGTGATATCCCCCCTGCTTGTAACAGACATCCCCTCCTCACCAGGGAAACTCAGGTGAGCGCTTTGTGATATCCCCCCTGCTTGTAACAGACATCCCCTGCTATCCAGGGGAACTCAGGTGACCGCTTTGTGATGTCATTTCAGTTGGTCACCTGTTTCAAGGTGGAGGTTGGCTTCCCCTGTGACTCCTGGTGTGTTGTGACATTCCCCCCTGCTTGTAACAGACATCCCCTCTTCTCCTAGTTAACTCAGGTGAGCGCTTTGTGATGTCATTTCTGTTGGTCGCCTGTTTCATGGTGGAGGTTGGGTTCCGCTGTGACTCCTGGTGTGTTGTGATAACCCCCCTGCTTGTAACAGACATCCCCTCCTCTCCAGGGGAACTCAGGTGAGCGCTTTGTTATGTCATTACAGTTGGTCACCTGTTTCAAGGTGGAGGTTGGCTTCCCCTGTGACTCCTGGTGTGTTGTGATATCCCCCCTGCTTGTAACAGACATCCCCTCATCTCTAGGGGATCTCTGGTGAGCGCTTTGTGATGTCATTTCAGTTGGTCACCTGTTTCAAGGTGGAGGTTGGCTTCCCCTGTGACTCCTGCTGTGTTGTGATATCCCCCCTGCTTGTAACAGACATCCCCATATCTCTAGGGGAACTCAGGTGAGCGCTTTGTGATGTCATTTCAGTTGGTCAACTGTTTCAAGGTGGAGGTTGGCTTCCCCTGTGACTCCTGGTGTGATTTGTTATCCCCCCTGCTTGTAACAGACATCCCCTCTTCTCCAAGTTAACTCAGGTGAGCGCTTTGTGATGTCATTTCAGTTGGTAACCTGTTTCATGGTGGAGGTTGGCTTCCGCTGTGACTCCTGGTGTGTTGTGATAACCCCCCTGCTTGTAACAGACATCCCCTCCTCTCCAGGGGAACTCAGGTGAGCGCTTTGTGATGTCATTACAGTTGGTCACCTGTTTCAAGGTGGAGGTTGGCTTCCCCTCTGACTCCTGGTGTGTTTTGATATCCCCCCTTCTTGTAATAGACATCCCCTCCTCTCCAGGGGAACTCAGGTGAACGCTTTGTGATGTCATTTCAGTTGGTCATCTGTTTCAAGGTGGAGGTTGTCTTCCTCTGCGACTCCTGGTTTGTTATGATATCCCCCCTGCTTGTAACAGACATCCCCTCGTCTCCAGGTGTACTCTGGTGAGCGCTTTGTGATGTCATTTCAGTAGGTCACCTGTTTCAAGGTGGAGGTTGGCTTGCCAGTGTGTTATGTTATCCCCCATGCCAGAAGAGACATTCCCTCATCTCCAGGGGAACTGAGGTGAGTGCTTTGTGATGTCATTGTAGTACGTCACAAGATTCCAGCTGGAGCTTGGCTTCCCCTCTGGTCTAGTGTGTTATGTGTTCCGCTATGCCAGTAAGACACATTCCTTTGTCTCCATGGGAATAGAATTGAGCGCTTTGTGATGTCATTTCAGTAGGTCTTAAGGTTCTAGTTGGAGGTTGGCTTCCCCTCTGACTCCTGGTGTGTTGTGATATCCCCCCTGCTTGTAACAGAGATCCCCTGCTCTCCAGGGGAACTCAGGTGAGCGCTTTGTGATGTCATTTCAGTTGGTCACCTGTTTCAAGGTGGAGGTTGGCTTCCCCTGTGACTCCTGGTGTGTTGTGATATCCCCCCTGCTTGTAACAGACATCCCCTCCTCTCCAGCGGAACTCAGGTGAGCGCTTTGTGATGTCATTCCAGTTGGTCACCTGTTTCAAGGTGGAGGTTGGCTTCCCCTCTGACTCCTGGTGTGTTTTGATATCCCCCCTTCTTGTAATAGACATCCCCTCCTTTCCCGGGGAACTCAGGTGAGCGCTTTGTGATATCCCCCCTGCTTGTAACAAACATCCCCTCTTCTCCAGGGGAACTCAGGTGAGCGCTTTGTGATGTCATTTCAGTTGGTCACCTGTTTCATGGTGGAGGTTGGCTTCCTCTGTGACTCCTGGTGCGTTGTGATATCCCCCCTGCTTGTAACAGACATCCCCTCCTCTCCAGGGGAACTCTGGTGAGCGCTTTGTGATGTCATTTCAGTTGGTCACCTGTTTCAAGGTGGAGGTTGGCTTCCCCTGTGACTCCTGGTGTGTTGTGATATCCCCCCGGCTTGTAACAGACATCCCCTCCTCTACAGGAGAACTCTGGTGACCGCTTTGTGATGTTATTTCAGTTGGTCACCTGTTTCAAGGTGGAGGTTGGCTTCCCCTGTGACTCCTGGTGTGTTGTGTTATACCCCCTGCTTGTAACAGACATCCCCTCATCTCTAGGGGAACTCAGGTCAGCGCTTTGTGATGTCATTTCAATTGGTCACATGTTTCAAGGTGGAGGTTGGCTTCCCCTGTAACTCCTGGTGTGTTGTGATATTGTAACAGACATCCCCTCCTCACCAGGAGAACTCAGGTGAGCGCTTTGTGATATCCCCCCTGCTTGTAACAGACATCCCCTGCTCTCCAGGGGAACTCAGGTGAGCGCTTTGTGATGTCATTTCCGTTGATCACCTGTTTCAAGGTGGAGGTTGGCTTCCCCTGTGACTCCTGGTGTGTTGTGACATTCCCCCCTGCTTGTAACAGACATCCCCTCTTCTCCTAGTTAACTCAGGTGAGCGCTTTGTGATGTCATTTCTGTTGGTCACCTGTTTCATGGTGGAGGTTGGGTTCCGCTGTGACTCCTGGTGTGTTGTGATAACCCCCCTGCTTGTAACAGACATCCCCTCCTCTCCAGGGGAACTCAGGTGAGCGCTTTGTGATGTCATTACAGTTGGTCACCTGTTTCAAGGTGGAGGTTGGCTTCCCCTCTGACTCCTGGTGTGTTTTGATATCCCCCCTTCTTGTAATAGACATCCGCTCCTCTCCAGGGGAACTCAGGTGAGCGCTTTGTGATATCCCCCCTGCTTGTAACAAACATCCCCTCTTCTCCAGGGGAACTCAGGTGAGTGCTTTGTGATGTCATTTCAGTTGGTCACCTGTTTCATGGTGGAGGTTGGCTTCCGCTGTGACTCCTGGTGTGTTGTGATATCCCCCCTGCTTGTAACAGACATCCCCTCCTCTCCAGGGGAACTCTGGTGAGCGCTTTGTGATGTCATTTCACTAGGTCACCTGTTTCAAGGTGGAGGTTGGCTTCCCCTGTGACTCCTGGTGTGTTGTGATATCCCCCCTGCTTGTAACAGACATCCCTTCCTCAGCAGGGGAACTCAGGTGAGCGCTTTGTGATATCCCTCCTGCTTGTAACAGACATCCCCTCATCTCTAGGGGAACTCAGATGAACGCTTTATGATGTCATTTCAGTTGGTCACCTGTTTCAAGGTTGAGGTTGGCTTCCCCTGTGACTCCTGGTGTGTTGTGATATCCCCCCTGCTTGTAACAGACATCCCTTCCTCTCCAGGGGAACTCTGGTGAGCTCTTTGTGATGTCATTTCAGTTGGTCACCTGTTTCAAGGTGGAGGTTGGCTTCCCCTGTGACTCCTGGTGTGTTGTGATATCCCCCCGGCTTGTAACAGACATCCCCTCCTCTCCAGGGGAACTCTGGTGAGCGCTTTGTGATGTCATTTCAGTTGGTCACCTGTTTCAAGGTGGAGGTTGGCTTCCGCTGTGACTCCTGGTGTGTTGTGATATCCCCCCGGCTTGTAACAGACATCCCCTCCTCTCCAGGGGAACTCTGGTGAGCGCTTTGTGATGTCATTTCAGTTGGTCACCTGTTTCAAGGTGGAGGTTGGCTTCCCCTGTGACTCCTGGTGTGTTGTGTTATCCCCCCTGCTTGTAACAGACATCCCCTCATCTCTAGGGGAACTCAGGTCAGCGCTTTGTGATGTCATTTCAGTTGGTCACATGTTTCAAGGTTGAGGTTGGCTTCCCCTGTAACTCCTGGTGTGTTGTGATATCCCCCCTGCTTGTAACAGACATCCCCTCCTCACCAGGGGAACTCAGGTGAGCGCTTTGTGATATCCCCCCTGCTTGTAACAGACATCCCCTGCTCTCCAGGGGAACTCAGGTGAGCGCTTTGTGATGTCATTTCAGTTGGTCACCTGTTTCAAGGTGGAGGTTGGCTTCCCCTGTGACTCCTGGTGTGTTGTGACATTCCCCCCTGCTTGTAACAGACATCCCCTCTTCACCTAGTTAACTCAGGTGAGCGCTTTGTGATGTCATTTCTGTTGGTCACCTGTTTCATGGTGGAGGTTGGGTTCCGCTGTGACTCCTGGTGTGTTGTGATATCCCCCCTGCTTGTAACAGACATCCCTTCCTCAGCAGGGGAACTCAGGTGAGCGCTTTGTGATATCCCTCCTGCTTGTAACAGACATCCCCTCATCTCTAGGGGAACTCAGATGAACGCTTTGTGATGTCATTTCAGTTGGTCACCTGTTTCAAGGTGGAGGTTGGCTTCCCCTGTGACTCCTGGTGTGTTGTGATATCCCCCCGGCTTGTAACAGACATCCCCTCCTCTCCAGGGGAACTCTGGTGAGCGCTTTGTGATGTCATTTCAGTTGGTCACCTGTTTCAAGGTGGAGGTTGGCTTCCGCTGTGACTCCTGGTGTGTTGTGATATCCCCCCGGCTTGTAACAGACATCCCCTCCTCTCCAGGGGAACTCTGGTGAGCGCTTTGTGATGACATTTCAGTTGGTCACCTGTTTCAAGGTGGAGGTTGGCTTCCCCTGTGACTCCTGGTGTGTTGTGTTATCCCCCCTGCTTGTAACAGACATCCCCTCCTCTCCAGGGGAACTCTGGTGAGCGCTTTGTGATGTCATTTCAGTTGGTCACATGTTTCAAGGTTGAGGTTGGCTTCCCCTGTAACTCCTGGTGTGTTGTGATATCCCCCCTGCTTGTAACAGACATCCCCTCCTCACCAGGGAAACTCAGGTGAGCGCTTTGTGATATCCCCCCTGCTTGTAACAGACATCCCCTGCTATCCAGGGGAACTCAGGTGACCGCTTTGTGATGTCATTTCAGTTGGTCACCTGTTTCAAGGTGGAGGTTGGCTTCCCCTGTGACTCCTGGTGTGTTGTGACATTCCCCCCTGCTTGTAACAGACATCCCCTCTTCTCCTAGTTAACTCAGGTGAGCGCTTTGTGATGTCATTTCTGTTGGTCGCCTGTTTCATGGTGGAGGTTGGGTTCCGCTGTGACTCCTGGTGTGTTGTGATAACCCCCCTGCTTGTAACAGACATCCCCTCCTCTCCAGGGGAACTCAGGTGAGCGCTTTGTTATGTCATTACAGTTGGTCACCTGTTTCAAGGTGGAGGTTGGCTTCCCCTCTGACTCCTGGTGTGTTTTGATATCCCCCCTTCTTGTAATAGACATCCGCTCCTCTCCAGGGGAACTCAGGTGACCGCTTTGTGATATCCCCCCCACTTATAACAAACATCCTCTCTTCTCCAGGGGAACTCAGGTGAGCGCTTTGTGATGTCATTTCAGTTGGTCACCTGTTTCATGGTGGAGGTTGGCTTCCGCTGTGACTCCTGGTGTGTTGTGATATCCCCCCTGCTTGTAACAGACATCCCTTCCTCAGCAGGGGAACTCAGGTGAGCGCTTTGTGATATCCCTCCTGCTTGTAACAAACATCCTCTCTTCTCCAGGGGAACTCTGGTGAGCGCTTTGTGATGTCATTTCACTAGGTCACCTGTTTCAAGGTGGAGGTTGGCTTCCCCTGTGACTCCTGGTGTGTTGTGATATCCCCCCTGCTTGTAACAGACATCCCTTCCTCAGCAGGGGAACTCAGGTGAGCGCTTTGTGATATCCCTCCTGCTTGTAACAGACATCCCCTCATCTCTAGGGGAACTCAGGTGAGCGCTTTGTGATGTCATTTCAGTTGGTCACATGTTTCAAGGTTGAGGTTGGCTTCCCCTGTGACTCCTGGTGTGTTGTGATATCCCCCCTGCTTGTAACAGACATTCCCTCCTCTCCAGGGGAACTCAGGTGAGAGCTTTGTGATATCCCCCCTGCTTGTAACAGACATCCCCTCCTCACCAGGGGAACTCTGGTGAGCGCTTTGTGATATCCCCCCTGCTTATAATAGACATCCCCTGCTCTCCAGGGGAACTCAGGTGAGCGCTTTGTGATGTCATTTCAGTTGGTCACCTGTTTCAAGGGGGAGGTTGGCTTCCCCTGTGACTCCTGGTGTGTTGTGATATCCCCCCTGCTTGTAACAGACATTCCCTCTTCTCCAAGTTAACTCAGGTGAGCGCTTTGTGATGTCATTTCAGTTGGTCACCTGTTTCATGGTGGAGGTTGGCTTCCGCTGTGACTCCTGGTGTGTTGTGATAACCCCCCTGCTTGTAACAGACATCCCCTCCTCTCCAGGGGAACTCAGGTGAGCGCTTTGTGATGTCATTACAGTTGGTCACCTGTTTCAAGGTGGAGGTTGGCTTCCCCTCTGACTCCTGGTGTGTTTTGATATCCCCCCCTTCTTGTAATAGACATTCCCTCCTCTCCAGGGGAACTCAGGTGAACGCTTTGTGATGTCATTTCAGTAGGTCACCTGTTTCAAGGTGGAGGTTGGCTTGCCAGTGTGTTATGTTATCCCCCATGCCAGAAGAGACATTCCCTCATCTCCAGGGGAACTGAGGTGAGTGCTTTGTGATGTCATTGTAGTACGTCACAAGTTTCCAGCTGGAGCTTGGCTTCCCCTCTGGTCTAGTGTGTTATGTGTTCCGCTATGCCAGTAAGAGACATTCCTTTGTCTCCATGGGAATAGAATTGAGCGCTTTGTGATGTCATTTCAGTAGGTCTTAAGGTTCTAGTTGGAGGTTGGCTTCCCCTCTGACTCCTGGTGTGTTGTGATATCCCCCCTGCTTGTAACAGAGATCCCCTGCTCTCCAGGGGAACTCAGGTGAGCGCTTTGTGATGTCATTTCAGTTGGTCACCTGTTTCAAGGTGGAGGTTGGCTTCCCCTGTGACTCCTGGTGTGTTGTGATATCCCCCCTGCTTGTAACAGACATCCCCTCCTCTCCAGCGGAACTCAGGTGAGCGCTTTGTGATGTCATTACAGTTGGTCACCTGTTTCAAGGTGGAGGTTGGCTTCCCCTCTGACTCCTGGTGTGTTTTGATATCCCCCCTTCTTGTAATAGACATCCCCTCCTCTCCCGGGGAACTCAGGTGAGCGCTTTGTGATATCCCCCCTGCTTGTAACAAACATCCCCTCTTCTCCAGGGGAACTCAGGTGAGCGCTTTGTGATGTCATTTCAGTTGGTCACCTGTTTCATGGTGGAGGTTGGCTTCCTCTGTGACTCCTGGTGTGTTGTGATATCCCCCCTGCTTGTAACAGACATCCCCTTCTCTCCAGGGGAACTCTGGTGAGCGCTTTGTGATGTCATTTCAGTTGGTCACCTGTTTCAAGGTGGAGGTTGGCTTCCCCTGTGACTCCTGGTGTGTTGTGATATCCCCCCGGCTTGTAACAGACATCCCTTCCTCTCCAGGGGAACTCTGGTGAGCGCTTTGTGATGTCATTTCAGTTTGTCACCTGTTTCAAGGTGGAGGTTGGCTTCCCCTGTGACTCCTGGTGTGTTGTGTTATTCCCCCTGCTTGTAACAGACATCCCGTCATCTCTAGGGGAACTCAGGTCAGCGTTTTGTGATGTCATTTCAGTTGGTCACATGTTTCAAGGTTGAGGTTGGCTTCCCCTGTAACTCCTGGTGTGTTGTGATATCCCCCCTGCTTGTAACAGACATCCCCTCCTCACCAGGGGAACTCAGGTGAGCGCTTTGTGATATGACCCCTGCTTGTAACAGACATCCCCTGCTCTCCAGGGGAACTCAGGTGAGCGCTTTGTGATGTCATTTCCGTTGGTCACCTGTTTCAAGGTGGAGGTTGGCTTCCCCTGTGACTCCTGGTGTGTTGTGATATTCCCCCCTGCTTGTAACAGACATCCCCTCTTCTCCTAGTTAACTCAGGTGAGCGCTTTGTGATGTCATTTCTGTTGGTCACCTGTTTCATGGTGGAGGTTGGGTTCCGCTGTGACTCCTGGTGTGTTGTGATAACCCCCCTGCTTGTAACAGACATCCCCTCCTCTCCAGGGGAACTCAGGTGAGCGCTTTGTGATGTCATTACAGTTGGTCACCTGTTTCAAAGTGGAGGTTGGCTTCCCCTCTGACTCCTGGTGTGTTTTGATATCCCCCCTTCTTGTAATAGACATCCGCTCCTCTCCAGGGGAACTCAGGTCAGCGCTTTGTGATATCCCCCCTGCTTGTAACAAACATCCCCTCTTCTCCAGGGGAACTCAGGTGAGCGCTTTGTGATGTCATTTCAGTTGGTCACCTGTTTCATGGTGGAGGTTGGCTTCCGCTGTGACTCCTGGTGTGTTGTGATATCCCCCCTGCTTGTAACAGACATCCCCTCCTCTCCAGGGGAACTCTGGTGAGCGCTTTGTGATGTCATTTCACTAGGTCACCTGTTTCAAGGTGGAGGTTGGCTTCCCCTGTGACTCCTGGTGTGTTGTGATATCCCCCCTGCTTGTAACAGACATCCCTTCCTCAGCAGGGGAACTCAGGTGAGCGCTTTGTGATATCCCTCCTGCTTGTAACAGACATCCCCTCATCTCTAGGGGAACTCAGGTGAGCGCTTTGTGATGTCATTTCAGTTGGTCACCTGTTTCAAGGTTGAGGTTGGCTTCCCCTGTGACTCCTGGTGTGTTGTGATATCCCCCCTGCTTGTAACAGACATCCCTTCCTCAGCAGGGGAACTCAGGTGAGCGCTTTGTGATATCCCTCCTGCTTGTAACAGACATCCCCTCATCTCTAGGGGAACTCAGGTGAGCGCTTTGTGATGTCATTTCAGTTGGTCACATGTTTCAAGGTTGAGGTTGGCTTCCCCTGTGACTCCTGGTGTGTTGTGATATCCCCCCTGCTTGTAACAGACATTCCCTCCTCTTCAGGGGAACTCAGGTGAGAGCTTTGTGATATCCCCCCTGCTTGTAACAGACATCCCCTCCTCACCAGGGGAACTCAGGTGAGCGCTTTGTGATATCCCCCCTGCTTATAACAGACATCCCCTGCTCTCCAGGGGAACTCAGGTGTGCGCTTTGTGATGTCATTTCAGTTGGTCACCTGTTTCAAGGTGGAGGTTGGCTTCCCCTGTGACTCCTGGTGTGTTGTGATATCCCCCCTGCTTGTAACAGACATCCCCTCTTCTCCAAGTTAACTCAGGTGAGCGCTTTGTGATGTCATTACAGTTGGTCACCTGTTTCAAGGTGGAGGTTGGCTTCCCCTCTGACTCCTGGTGTGTTTTGATATCCCCCCTTCTTGTAATAGACATTCCCTCCTCTCCAGGGGAACTCAGGTGAACGCTTTGTGATGTCATTTCAGTTGTTCATCTGTTTCAAGGTGGAGGTTGTCTTCCTCTGTGACTCCTGGTGTGTTGTGATATCCCCCCTGCTTGTAACAGACATCACCTCGTCTCCAGGTGTACTCTGGTGAGCGCTTTGTGATGTCATTTCAGTAGGTCACCTGTTTCAAGGTGGAGGTTGGCTTGCCAGTGTGTTATGTTATCCCCCATGCCAGAAGAGACATTCCCTCATCTCCAGGGGAACTGAGGTGAGTGCTTTGTGATGTCATTGTAGTACGTCACAAGTTTCCAGCTGGAGCTTGGCTTCCCCTCTGGTCTAGTGTGTTATGTGTTCCGCTATGCCAGTAAGAGACATTCATTTGTCTCCATGGGAATAGAATTGAGCGCTTTGTGATGTCATTTCAGTAGGTCTTAAGGTTCTAGTTGGAGGTTGGCTTCCCCTCTGACTCCTGGTGTGTTGTGATATCCCCCCTGCTTGTAACAGAGATCCCCTGCTCTCCAGGGGAACTCAGGTGAGCGCTTTGTGATGTCATTTCAGTTGGTCACCTGTTTCAAGGTGGAGGTTGGCTTCCCCTGTGACTCCTGGTGTGTTGTGATATCCCCCCTGCTTGTAACAGACATCCCCTCCTCTCCAGCGGAACTCAGGTGAGCGCTTTGTGATGTCATTACAGTTGGTCACCTGTTTCAAGGTGGAGGTTGGCTTCCCCTCTGACTCCTGGTGTGTTTTGATATCCCCCCTTCTTGTAATAGACATCCCCTCCTCTCCCGGGGAACTCAGGTGAGCGCTTTGTGATATCCCCCCTCCTTGTAACAAACATCCCCTCTTCTCCAGGGGAACTCAGGTGAGCGCTTTGTGATGTCATTTCAGTTGGTCACCTGTTTCATGGTGAAGGTTGGCTTCCTCTGTGATTCCTGGTGTGTTGTGATATCCCCCCTGCTTGTAACAGACATCCCCTTCTCTCCAGGGGAACTCTGGTGAGCGCTTTGTGATGTCATTTCAGTTGGTCACCTGTTTCAAGGTGGAGGTTGGCTTCCCCTGTGACTCCTGGTGTGTTGTGATATCCCCCCGGCTTGTAACAGACATCCCTTCCTCTCCAGGGGAACTCTGGTGAGCGCTTTGTGATGTCATTTCAGTTGGTCACCTGTTTCAAGGTGGAGGTTGGCTTCCCCTGTGACTCCTGGTGTGTTGTGTTATCCCCCCTGCTTGTAACAGACATCCCGTCATCTCTAGGGGAACTCAGGTCAGCGCTTTGTGATGTCATTTCAGTTGGTCACATGTTTCAAGGTTGAGGTTGGCTTCCCCTGTAACTCCTGGTGTGTTGTGATATCCCCCCTGCTTGTAACAGACATCCCCTCCTCACCAGGGGAACTCAGGTGAGCGCTTTGTGATATGACCCCTGCTTGTAACAGACATCCCCTGCTCTCCAGGGGAACTCAGGTGAGCGCTTTGTGATGTCATTTCCGTTGGTCACCTGTTTCAAGGTGGAGGTTGGCTTCCCCTGTGACTCCTGGTGTGTTGTGATATTCCCCCCTGCTTGTAACAGACATCCCCTCTTCTCCTAGTTAACTCAGGTGAGCGCTTTGTGATGTCATTTCTGTTGGTCACCTGTTTCATGGTGGAGGTTGGGTTCCGCTGTGACTCCTGGTGTGTTGTGATAACCCCCCTGCTTGTAACAGACATCCCGTCCTCTCCAGGGGAACTCAGGTGAGCGCTTTGTGATGTCATTACAGTTGGTCACCTGTTTCAAGGTGGAGGTTGGCTTCCCCTCTGACTCCTGGTGTGTTTTGATATCCCCCCTTCTTGTAATAGACATCCGCTCCTCTCCAGGGGAACTCAGGTCAGCGCTTTGTGATATCCCCCCTGCTTGTAACAAACATCCCCTCTTCTCCAGGGGAACTCAGGTGAGCGCTTTGTGATGTCATTTCAGTTGGTCACCTGTTTCATGGTGGAGGTTGGCTTCCGCTGTGACTCCTGGTGTGTTGTGATATCCCCCCTGCTTGTAACAGACATCCCCTCCTCTCCAGGGGAACTCTGGTGAGCGCTTTGTGATGTCATTTCACTAGGTCACCTGTTTCAAGGTGGAGGTTGGCTTCCCCTGTGACTCCTGGTGTGTTGTGATATCCCCCCTGCTTGTAACAGACATTCCCTCCTCTCCAGGGGAACTCAGGTGAGAGCTTTGTGATATCCCCCCTGCTTGTAACAGACACCCCCTCCTCACCAGGGGAACTCAGGTGAGCGCTTTGTGATATCCCCCCTGCTTATAACAGACATCCCCTGCTCTCCAGGGGAACTCAGGTGAGCGCTTTGTGATGTCATTTCAGTTGGTCACCTGTTTCAAGGTGGAGGTTGGCTTCCCCTGTGACTCCTGGTGTGTTGTGATATCCCCCCTGCTTGTAACAGACATCCCCTCTTCTCCAAGTTAACTCAGGTGAGCGCTTTGTGATGTCATTTCAGTTGGTCACCTGTTTCATGGTGGAGGTTGGCTTCCGCTGTGACTCCTGAGGTATTGTGATAACCCCCCTTCTTGTAACAGACATCCCCTCCTCTCCACGGGAACTCAGGTGAGCGCTTTGTGATGTCATTTCAGTTGGTCACCTGTTTCAGGGTGGAGGTTGGCTTCCCCTCTGACTCCTGGTGTGTTTTGATATCCCCCCTTCTTGTAACAGACATCCCCTCCTCTCCAGGGGAACTCAGGTGAGCGCTTTGTGATGTCATTACACTTGGTCACCTGTTTCAAGGTGGAGGTTGGCTTCCCCTGTTACTCCTGGTGTGTTGTGATATCCCCCCTGCTTGTAACAGACATCCCCTCTTCTCCAAGTTAACTCAGGTGAGCGCTTTGTGATGTCATTTCAGTTGGTCACCTGTTTCAAGGTGGAGGTTGGCTTCCCCTGTGACTCCTGGTGTGTTGTGATATCCCCCCTGCTTGTAACAGACATCCCCTCTTCTCCAAGTTAACTGAGGTGAGCGCTTTGTGATGTCATTTCATTTGGTCACCTGTTTCATGGTGGAGGTTGGCTTCCGCTGTGACTCCTGGTGTGTTGTGATAACCCCCCTGCTTGTAACAGACATCCCCTCCTCTCCAGGGGAACTCAGGTGAGCACTTTGTGATGTCATTACAGTTGGTCACCTGTTTCAAGGTGGAGGATGGCTTCCCCTGTGACTCCTGGTGTGTTTTGATACCGCCCCTTCTTGTAATAGACATCCCCTCCTCTCCAGGGGAACTCAGGTGAGCGCTTTGTGATATCCCCCCTGCTTGTAACAAACATCCCCTCTTCTCCAGGGGAACTGAGGTGAGCGCTTTGTGATGTCATTTCAGTTGGTCACCTGTTTCAAGGTGGAGGTTGGCTTCCCCTGTGACTCCTGGTGTGTTGTGATATCCCCCCTGCTTGTAACAGACATCCCCTCTTCTCCAAGTTAACTGAGGTGAGCGCTTTGTGATGTCATTTCATTTGGTCACCTGTTTCATGGTGGAGGTTGGCTTCCGCTGTGACTCCTGGTGTGTTGTGATATCCCCCCTGCTTCTAACAGACATCCCCTCCTCTCCAGGGGAACTCTGGTGAGCGCTTTGTGATGTCATTTCAGTTGGTCACCTGTTTCAAGGTGGAGGTTGGCTTCCCCTGTGACTCCTGGTGTGTTGTGATATCCCCCCTGCTTGTAACAGACATCCCGTCCTCTCCAGGGGAACTCTGGTGAGCGCTTTGTGGTGTCATTTCAGTTGGTCACCTGTTTCAAGGTGGAGGTTGGCTTCCCCTGTTACTCCTGGTGTGTTGTGATATCCCCCCTGCTTGTAACAGACATCCCGTCCTCTCCAGGGGAACACTGGTGAGCGCTTTGTGATGTCATTTCAGTTGGTCACCTGTTTCAAGGTGGAGGTTGGCTTCCCCTGTGACTCCTGCTGTGCTGTGATATCCCCCCTGCTTGTAACAGACATCCCTTCCTCAGCAGGGGAACTCAGGTGAGCGCTTTGTGATATCCCCCCTGCTTGTAACAGACATCCCCTCATCTCTAGGGGAACTCAGGTGAGCGCTTTGTGATGTCATTTCAGTTGGTCACATGTTTCAAGGTTGAGGTTGGCTTCCCCTGTGACTCCTGGTGTGTTGTGATATCCCCCTTGCTTGTAACAGACATCCCCTCCTCACCAGGGGAACTCAGGTGAGCGCTTTGTGATGTCATTTCAGTTGGTCACCTGTTTCAAGGTGGAGGTTGGCTTCCCCTGTGACTCCTGGTGTGTTGTGTTATCCCCCCTGCTTGTAACAGACATCCCCTCTTCTCCAAGTTAACTCAGGTGAGCGCTTTGTGATGTCATTACAGTTGGTCACATGTTTCAAGGTGGAGGTTGGCTTCCCCTCTGTCTCCTTTTGTGTTTTGATATCACCCCTTCTTGTAACAGACATCCCCACGTCTCCCGGTGTACTCTGGTGAGCGCTTTGTGATGTCATTTCAGTAGGTCACCTGTTTCAAGGTGGAGGTTGGCTTGCCAGTGTGTTATGTTATCCCCCCTGCCAGAAGACATTCCCTCATCTCCAGGGGAACTCAGGTGAGTGCTTTGTGATGTCATTGTAGTACGTCACAAGATTCCAGCTGGAGCTTGGCTTCCCCTCTGGTCTAGTGTGTTATGTGTTCCGCCATGCCAGTAAGAGACATTCCTTTGTCTCCATGGGAATAGAGTTGAGCGCTTTGTGATGTCACTCCAGTAGGTCTTAAGGTTCTAGTTGGACGATGGCTTTCACTCTGACTTCTAGTGTGTTATGTTATCCGCCATGACATTAAGAGACATTTCCTCATCTCCGGGGGAAGTAAGTGAGTATTTCAGTTGGTCACCTGTTTCAAGGTGAAGGTGGGCTGCCCCTGTGACTTCTGGTGTGTTGTGATATCCCCCCTGCTTGTAACAGACATCCCCTCCTCTCCACGGGAACTCAGGTGAGCGCTTTGTGATATCCCCCCTGCTTGTAACAGAGATCCCCTGCTCTCCAGGGGAACTGAGGTGAGCGCTTCGTGATGTCATTTCAGTTGGTTACCTGTTTCAAGGTTGAGATTGTCTTCCCCTGTGAATCCGGGCGTGTTGTGATATCCCTCCTGCTTTTAACAGACATCCCCTCATCTCTAGGGGAACTCAGGTGAGCGCTTTGTGATGTCATTTCAGTTGGTCACCAGTTTCAAGGTTGAGGTTGGCTTCCCCTGTGACTCCTGGTGTGTTGTGATATCCCCCCTGCTTGTAACAGACATCCCCTCTTCTCCAAGTTAACTGAGGTGAGCGCTTTGTGATGTCATTTCATTTGGTCACCTGTTTCATGGTGGAGGTTGGCTTCCGCTGTGACTCCTGGTGTGTTGTGATAACCCCCCTGCTTGTAACAGACATCCCCTCCTCTCCAGGGGAACTCAGGTGAGCACTTTGTGATGTCATTACAGTTGGTCACCTGTTTCAAGGTGGAGGATGGCTTCCCCTGTGACTCCTGGTGTGTTTTGATACCGCCCCTTCTTGTAATAGACATCCCCTCCTCTCCAGGGGAACTCAGGTGAGCGCTTTGTGATATCCCCCCTGCTTGTAACAAACATCCCCTCTTCTCCAGGGGAACTCAGGTGAGCGCTTTGTGATGTCATTTCAGTTGGTCACCTGTTTCATGGTGGAGGTTGGCTTCCGCTGTGACTCCTGGTGTGTTGTGATATCCCCCCTGCTTCTAACAGACATCCCCTCCTCTCCAGGGGAACTCTGGTGAGCGCTTTGTGATGTCATTTCAGTTGGTCACCTGTTTCAAGGTGGAGGTTGGCTTCCCCTGTGACTCCTGGTGTGTTGTGATATCCCCCCTGCTTGTAACAGACATCCCGTCCTCTCCAGGGGAACTCTGGTGAGCGCTTTGTGGTGTCATTTCAGTTGGTCACCTGTTTCAAGGTGGAGGTTGGCTTCCCCTGTGACTCCTGGTGTGTTGTGATATCCCCCCTGCTTGTAACAGACATCCCGTCCTCTCCAGGGGAACACTGGTGAGCGCTTTGTGATGTCATTTCAGTTGGTCACCTGTTTCAAGGTGGAGGTTGGCTTCCCCTGTGACTCCTGCTGTGCTGTGATATCCCCCCTGCTTGTAACAGACATCCCTTCCTCAGCAGGGGAACTCAGGTGAGCGCTTTGTGATATCCCCCCTGCTTGTAACAGACATCCCCTCATCTCTAGGGGAACTCAGGTGAGCGCTTTGTGATGTCATTTCAGTTGGTCACATGTTTCAAGGTTGAGGTTGGCTTCCCCTGTGACTCCTGGTGTGTTGTGATATCCCCCCTGCTTGTAACAGACATCCCCTCCTCACCAGGGGAACTCAGGTGAGCGCTTTGTGATGTCATTTCAGTTGGTCACCTGTTTCAAGGTGGAGGTTGGCTTCCCCTGTGACTCCTGGTGTGTTGTGTTATCCCCCCTGCTTGTAACAGACATCCCCTCTTCTCCAAGTTAACTCAGGTGAGCGCTTTGTGATGTCATTACAGTTGGTCACATGTTTCAAGGTGGAGGTTGGCTTCCCCTCTGTCTCCTTTTGTGTTTTGATATCACCCCTTCTTGTAATAGACATCCCCTCCTCTCCAGGGGAACTCAGGTGAACGCTTTGTGATGTCATTTCAGTTGGTCATCTGTTTCAAGGTGGAGGTTGTCTTCCTCTGTGACTCCTGGTGTGTTATGATATCCCCCCTGCTTGTAACAGACATCCCCACGTCTCCCGGTGTACTCTGGTGAGCGCTTTGTGATGTCATTTCAGTAGGTCACCTGTTTCAAGGTGGAGGTTGGCTTGCCAGTGTGTTATGTTATCCCCCCTGCCAGAAGACATTCCCTCATCTCCAGGGGAACTCAGGTGAGTGCTTTGTGATGTCATTGTAGTACGTCACAAGATTCCAGCTGGAGCTTGGCTTCCCCTCTGGTCTAGTGTGTTATGTGTTCCGCCATGCCAGTAAGAGACATTCCTTTGTCTCCATGGGAATAGAGTTGAGCGCTTTGTGATGTCACTCCAGTAGGTCTTAAGGTTCTAGTTGGACGATGGCTTTCACTCTGACTTCTAGTGTGTTATGTTATCCGCCATGACATTAAGAGACATTTCCTCATCTCCGGGGGAAGTAAGTGAGTGAGTCATTTCAGTTGGTCACCTGTTTCAAGGTGAAGGTGGGCTGCCCCTGTGACTTCTGGTGTGTTGTGATATCCCCCCTGCTTGTAACAGACATCCCCTCCTCTCCACGGGAACTCAGGTGAGCGCTTTGTGATATCCCCCCTGCTTGTAACAGAGATCCCCTGCTCTCCAGGGGAACTGAGGTGAGCGCTTCGTGATGTCATTTCAGTTGGTTACCTGTTTCAAGGTTGAGATTGTCTTCCCCTGTGAATCCGGGCGTGTTGTGATATCCCTCCTGCTTTTAACAGACATCCCCTCATCTCTAGGGGAACTCAGGTGAGCGCTTTGTGATGTCATTTCAGTTGGTCACCAGTTTCAAGGTTGAGGTTGGCTTCCCCTGTGACTCCTGGTGTGTTGTGATATCCCCCCTGCTTGTAACAGACATCCCCTCCTCTCCAGGGGAACTCAGGTGAGCGCTTTGTGATATCCCCCCTGCTTGTAACAAACATCCCCTCGTTTCCCGGTGTACTCTGGTGAGCGCTTTGTGATGTCATTTCAGTAGGTCACCTGTTTCAAGGTGGAGGTTGGCTTGCCAGTGTGTTATGTTATCCCCCATGCCAGAAGAGACATCCCCTCCTCTCCAGGGGAACTCTGGTGAGCGCTTTGTGATGTCATTTCAGTTCGTCACCTGTTTCAAGGTGGAGGTTGGCTTCCCCTGTGACTCCTGCTGTTTTGTGATATCCCCCCTGCTTGTAACAGACATCCCTTCCTCAGCAGGGGAACTCAGGTGAGCGCTTTGTGATATCCCCCCTGCTTGTAACAGACATCCCCTCATCTCTAGGGGATCTCAGGTGAGCGCTTTGTGATGTCATTTCAGTTGGTCACCTGTTTCATGGTGGAGGTTGGCTTCCGCTGTGACTCCTGGTGTGCTGTGATATCCCCCCTGCTTGTAACAGACATCCCCTCCTCTCCAGGGGGACTCTGGTGAGTGCTTTGTGATGTCATTTCAGTTGGTCACCTGTTTCAAGGTGGAGGTTGGCTTCCCCTGTGACTCCTGCTGTGTTGTGATATCCCCCCTGCTTGTAACAGATATCCCTTCCTCAGCAGGGGAACTCAGGTGAGCGCTTTGTGATATCCCCCCTTCTTGTAACAGATATCCCCTCATCTCTAGGGGAACTCTGGTGAGCGCTTTGTGATGTCATTTCAGTTGGTCACCTGTTTCAAGGTGGAGGTTGGCTTCCCCTGTGACTCCTGCTGTGTTGTGATATCCCCCCTGCTTGTAACAGATATCCCTTCCTCAGCAGGGGAACTCAGGTGAGCGCTTTGTGATATCCCCCCTGCTTGTAACAGACATCCCCTTGTCTCCAGGTGTACTCTGGTGAGCGCTTTGTGATGTCATTTCAGTAGGTCTTAAGGTTCTAGTTGGAGGATGGCTTTGACTCTGACTTGTAGTGTGTTATGTTATCCGCCCTGACATTAAGAGACATGTCCTCATCTCCAGGGGAAGTAAGTGAGTGAATCATTTCAGTTGGTCACATGTTTCAAGGTTGAGGTGGGCTTCCGCTGTGACTCCTGGTGTGTTGTGATATCCCCCCTGCTTGTAACAGACATCCCCTCCTCACCAGGGGAACTCAGGTGAGCGCTTTGTGATATCCCCCCTGCTTGTAACAGACATCCCCTCTTCTCCAGGGGAACTCAAGTGAGCGCTTTGTGATGTCATTTCAGTTGGTCACCTGTTTCATGGTGGAGGTTGGCTTCCGCTGTGACTCCTGGTGTGTTGTGATATCCCCCCTTCTTGTAAGAGACATCCCCTCCTCTCCAGGGGAACTCAGGTGAGCGCTTTGTGATATCCCCCCTGCTTGTAACAAACATCCCCTCTTCTCCAGGGGAACTCAGGTGAGCGCTTTGTGATGTCATTTCAGTTGGTCACCTGTTTCAAGGTGGAGGTTGGCTTGCCAGTGTGTTATGATATCCCCCCTGCCAGAAGACATTCCCTCATCTCCAGGGGAACTCAGGTGAGTGCTTTGTGATGTCATTGTAGTACGTCACAAGATTCCAGCTGGAGCTTGGCTTCCCCTCTGGTCTAGTGTGTTATGTGTTCCGCCATGCCAGTAAGAGACATTCCTTTGTCTCCATGGGAATAGAGTTGAGCGCTTTGTGATGTCACTCCAGTAGGTCTTAAGGTTCTAGTTGGACGATGGCTTTCACTCTGACTTCTAGTGTGTTATGTTATCCGCCATGACATTAAGAGACATTTCCTCATCTCCGGGGGAAGTAAGTGAGTGAGTCATTTCAGTTGGTCACCTGTTTCAAGGTGAAGGTGGGCTGCCCCTGTGACTTCTGGTGTGTTGTGATATCCCCCCTGCTTGTAACAGACATCCCCTCCTCTCCACGGGAACTCAGGTGAGCGCTTTGTGATATCCCCCCTGCTTGTAACAGAGATCCCCTGCTCTCCAGGGGAACTGAGGTGAGCGCTTCGTGATGTCATTTCAGTTGGTTACCTGTTTCAAGGTTGAGATTGTCTTCCCCTGTGAATCCGGGCGTGTTGTGATATCCCTCCTGCTTTTAACAGACATCCCCTCATCTCTAGGGGAACTCAGGTGAGCGCTTTGTGATGTCATTTCAGTTGGTCACCAGTTTCAAGGTTGAGGTTGGCTTCCCCTGTGACTCCTGGTGTGTTGTGATATCCCCCCTGCTTGTAACAGACATCCCCTCCTCTCCAGGGGAACTCAGGTGAGCGCTTTGTGATATCCCCCCTGCTTGTAACAAACATCCCCTCGTTTCCCGGTGTACTCTGGTGAGCGCTTTGTGATGTCATTTCAGTAGGTCACCTGTTTCAAGGTGGAGGTTGGCTTGCCAGTGTGTTATGTTATCCCCCATGCCAGAAGAGACATTCCCTCATCTCCATGGGAACTCAGGTGAGCGCTTTGTGATATCCCCCCTGCTTGTAACAGAGATCCCCTGCTCTCCAGGGGAACTCAGGTGAGCGCTTCGTGATGTCATTTCAGTTGGTTACCTGTTTCAAGGTTGAGATTGTCTTCCCCTGTGAATCCGGGCGTGTTGTGATATCCCCCCTGCTTGTAACAGACATCCCCTCCTCACCAGAGGAAATCAGGTGAGCGCTTTGTGATATCCCCCCTGCTTGTAACATAGATCCCCTGCTCTCCAGGGGAACTCAGGTGAGCGCTTTGTGATGTCATTTCAGTTGGTCACCTGTTTCAAGGTTGAGATTGTCTTCCCCTGTGAATCCGGGCGTGTTGTGATATCCCTCCTGCTTTTAACAGACATCCCCTCATCTCTAGGGGAACTCAGGTGAGCGCTTTGTGATGTCATTTCAGTTGGTCACCTGTTTCATGGTGGAGGTTGGCTTCCGCTGTGACTCCTGGTGTGTTGTGATATCCCCCCTGCTTGTAACAGACATCCCCTCCTCTCCAGGGGGACTCTGGTGAGTGCTTTGTGATGTCATTTCAGTTGGTCACCTGTTTCAAGGTGGAGGTTGTCTTCCCCTGTGACTCCTGGTGTGTTGTGATATCCCGCCTGCTTGTAACAGACATCCCCTCCTCTCCAGGGGAACTCAGGTGAGCGCTTTGTGATATCCCCCCTGCTTGTAACAAACATCCCCTCTTCTCCAGGGGAATTCAGGTGAGCGCTTTGTGATGGCATTTCAGTTGGTCACCTGTTTCATGGTGGAGGTTGGCTTCCGCTGTGACTCCTGGTGTGTTGTGATATCCCCCCTGCTTGTAACAGACATCCCCTCTTCTCCAGGGGAACTCTGGTGAGCGCTTTGTGATGTCATTTCAGTTGGTCACCTGTTTCATGGTGGAGGTTGGCTTCCGCTGTGACTCCTGGTGTGTTGTGATATCCCCCCTGCTTGTAACAGACATCCCCTCTTCTCCAGGGGAACTCTGGTGAGCGCTTTGTGATGTCATTTCAGTTGGTCACCTGTTTCAAGGTGGAGGTTGGCTTCCCCTGTGACTCCTGGTGTGTTGTGATATCCCCCCTGCTTGTAACAGACATCCCCTCCTCTCCAGGGGAACTCTGGTGAGCGCTTTGTGATGTCATTTCAGTTCGTCACCTGTTTCAAGGTGGAGGTTGGCTTCCCCTGTGACTCCTGCTGTGTTGTGATATCCCCCCTGCTTGTAACAGACATCCCTTCCTCAGCAGGGGAACTCAGGTGAGCGCTTTGTGATATCCCCCCTGCTTGTAACAGACATCCCCTCATCTCTAGGGGATCTCAGGTGAGCGCTTTGTGATGTCATTTCAGTTGGTCACCTGTTTCATGGTGGAGGTTGGCTTCCGCTGTGACTCCTGGTGTGTTGTGATATCCCCCCTGCTTGTAACAGACATCCCCTCCTCTCCAGGGGGACTCTGGTGAGTGCTTTGTGATGTCATTTCAGTTGGTCACCTGTTTCAAGGTGGAGGTTGGCTTCCCCTGTGACTCCTGCTGTGTTGTGATATCCCCCCTGCTTGTAACAGATATCCCTTCCTCAGCAGGGGAACTCAGGTGAGCGCTTTGTGATATCCCCCCTTCTTGTAACAGATATCCCCTCATCTCTAGGGGAACTCTGGTGAGCGCTTTGTGATGTCATTTCAGTTGGTCACCTGTTTCAAGGTGGAGGTTGGCTTCCCCTGTGACTCCTGCTGTGTTGTGATATCCCCCCTGCTTGTAACAGATATCCCTTCCTCAGCAGGGGAACTCAGGTGAGCGCTTTGTGATATCCCCCCTTCTTGTAACAGATATCCCCTCATCTCTAGGGGAACTCTGGTGAGCGCTTTGTGATGTCATTTCAGTAGGTCACCTGTTTCAAGTTGGAGGTTGGCTTGCCAGTGTGTTATGTTATCCCCCATGCCAGAAGAGACATTCCCTCATCTCCAGGGGAACTGAGGTGAGTGCTTTGTGATGTCATTGTAGTACGTCACAAGATTCCAGCTGGAGCTTGGCTTCCCCTCTGGTCTAGTGTGTTATGTGTTCCGCCATGCCAGTAAGAGACATTCCTTTGTCTCCATGGGAATAGAGTTGAGCGCTTTGTTATGTCATTTCAGTAGGTCTTAAGGTTCTAGTTGGAGGATGGCTTTGACTCTGACTTGTAGTGTGTTATGTTATCCGCCCTGACATTAAGAGACATGTCCTCATCTCCAGGGGAAGTAAGTGAGTGAGTCATTTCAGTTGGTCACATGTTTCAAGGTTGAGGTGGGCTTCCGCTGTGACTCCTGGTGTGTTGTGATATCCCCCCTGCTTGTAACAGACATCCCCTCCTCACCAGGGGAACTCAGGTGAGCGCTTTGTGATATCCCCCCTGCTTGTAACAGACATCCCCTCTTCTCCAGGGGAACTCAAGTGAGCGCTTTGTGATGTCATTTCAGTTGGTCACCTGTTTCATGGTGGAGGTTGGCTTCCGCTGTGACTCCTGGTGTGTTGTGATATCCCCCCTTCTTGTAAGAGACATCCCCTCCTCTCCAGGGGAACTCAGGTGAGCGCTTTGTGATATCCCCCCTGCTTGTAACAGACATCCCCTCTTCTCCAGGGGAACTCAGGTGAGCGCTTTGTGATGTCATTTCAGTTGGTCACCTGTTTCATGGTGGAGGTTGGCTTCCGCTGTGACTCCTGGTGTGTTGTGATATCCCCCCTGCTTGTAACAGACATCCCCTCTTCTCCAGGGGAACTCTGGTGAGCGCTTTGTGATGTCATTTCAGTTGGTCACCTGTTTCAAGGTGGAGGTTGGCTTCCCCTGTGACTCCTGGTGTGTTGTGATATCCCCCCTGCTTGTAACAGACATCCCCTCCTCTCCAGGGGAACTCTGGTGAGCGCTTTGTGATGTCATTTCAGTTCGTCACCTGTTTCAAGGTGGAGGTTGGCTTCCCCTGTGACTCCTGCTGTGTTGTGATATCCCCCCTGCTTGTAACAGACATCCCTTCCTCAGCAGGGGAACTCAGGTGAGCGCTTTGTGATATCCCCCCTGCTTGTAACAGACATCCCCTCATCTCTAGGGGATCTCAGGTGAGCGCTTTGTGATGTCATTTCAGTTGGTCACCTGTTTCATGGTGGAGGTTGGCTTCCGCTGTGACTCCTGGTGTGTTGTGATATCCCCCCTGCTTGTAACAGACATCCCCTCCTCTCCAGGGGGACTCTGGTGAGTGCTTTGTGATGTCATTTCAGTTGGTCACCTGTTTCAAGGTGGAGGTTGGCTTCCCCTGTGACTCCTGCTGTGTTGTGATATCCCCCCTGCTTGTAACAGATATCCCTTCCTCAGCAGGGGAACTCAGGTGAGCGCTTTGTGATATCCCCCCTGCTTGTAACAGACATCCCCTCGTCTCCAGGTGTACTCTGGTGAGCGCTTTGTGATGTCATTTCAGTAGGTCACCTGTTTCAAGTTGGAGGTTGGCTTGCCAGTGTGTTATGTTATCCCCCATGCCAGAAGAGACATTCCCTCATCTCCAGGGGAACTGAGGTGAGTGCTTTGTGATGTCATTGTAGTACGTCACAAGATTCCAGCTGGAGCTTGGCTTCCCCTCTGGTCTAGTGTGTTATGTGTTCCGCCATGCCAGTAAGAGACATTCCTTTGTCTCCATGGGAATAGAGTTGAGCGCTTTGTTATGTCATTTCAGTAGGTCTTAAGGTTCTAGTTGGAGGATGGCTTTGACTCTGACTTGTAGTGTGTTATGTTATCCGCCCTGACATTAAGAGACATGTCCTCATCTCCAGGGGAAGTAAGTGAGTGAGTCATTTCAGTTGGTCACATGTTTCAAGGTTGAGGTGGGCTTCCGCTGTGACTCCTGGTGTGTTGTGATATCCCCCCTGCTTGTAACAGACATCCCCTCCTCACCAGGGGAACTCAGGTGAGCGCTTTGTGATATCCCCCCTGCTTGTAACAGACATCCCCTCTTCTCCAGGGGAACTCAAGTGAGCGCTTTGTGATGTCATTTCAGTTGGTCACCTGTTTCATGGTGGAGGTTGGCTTCCGCTGTGACTCCTGGTGTGTTGTGATATCCCCCCTGCTTGTAAGAGACATCCCCTCCTCTCCAGGGGAACTCAGGTGAGCGCTTTGTGATATCCCCCCTGCTTGTAACAAACATCCCCTCTTCTCCAGGGGAACTCAGGTGAGCGCTTTGTGATATCCCCCCTGCTTGTAACAGACATCCCCTCTTCTCCAGGGGAACTCAAGTGAGCGCTTTGTGATGTCATTTCAGTTGGTCATCTGTTTCAAGGTGGAGGTTGTCTTCCCCTGTGACTCCTGGTGTGTTGTGATATCCCCCCTGCTTGTAACAGACATTCCCTCATCTCTAGGGGAACTCAGGTGAGCGCTTTGTGATGTCATTTCAGTTGGTCATCTGTTTCAAGGTGGAGGTTGTCTTCCCCTGTGACTCCTGGTGTGTTGTGATATCCTCCCTGCTTGTAACAGACATCCCCTCCTCACCAGGGGAACTCAGGTGAGCGCTTTGTGATATCCCCCCTGCTTGTAACAGACATCCCCTGCTCTCCAGGGGAACTCAGGTGAGCGCTTTGTGATATCCCCCCTGCTTGTAACAGACAATCCCTCATCTCCAGGGGAACTCAGGTGAGTGCTTTCTGATGTCATTTCAGTTGGTCATCTGTTTCAAGGTGCAGGTAGTCTTCCCCTGTGACTCCTGGTGTGTTGTGATATCCCCCCCTGCTTGTAACAGACATTCCCTCATCTCCAGGGGAACTCAGGTGAGCGCTTTGGGATGTCATTTCAGTTGGTCATCTGTTTCAAGGTGGAGGTTGGCTTCCCCTGTGACTCCTGGTGTGTTGTGATATCCCCCCTGCTTGTAACAGACATCTCCTCCTCTCCATGGGAACTCAGGTGAGCGCTTTGTGATATCCCCCCTGCTTATAACAGACATCCCCTCCTCTCCAGGTGAACTCAGGTGAGCTCTTTGTGATGTCATTTCAGTTGGTCACCTGTTTCAAGGTTGAGGTTGGCTTCCCCTGTGACTCTTGGTGTGTTGTGGTATCCCCCATGCTTGTAACAGACATCCCGTCCTCTCCAGGGGAACTCAAGTGAGTGCTTTGTGATATCCCCCCTGCTTGTAACAGACATCCCCTGCTCTCCAGGGGAACTCAGGTGAGCGCTTTGTGATGTCATTTCAGTTGGTCACCTGTTTCAAGGTTGAGGTTGGCCTCCCCTGTGACTCCTGCTGTGTTGTGATATCCCTCCTGCTTGTAACAGACATCCCCTCCTCTCCTGGTGATCTCAGGTGAGCGCTTTGTTATGTCATTTCAGTGGGTCACCTTTTTCAAGGTTGAGGTTGGCTTCCCCTGTGACTCCTGGTGTGTTGTGGTATCCCCCCTGCTTATAACAGACATCACGTCCTCTCCAGGGGAACTCAGGTGAGCGATTTGTGATATCCCCCCTGCTTGTAACAGACATCCCCTGCTCTCCAGGGGAACTCAGGTGAGCGCTTTGTGATGTCATTTCAGTTGGTCACCTGTTTCAAGGTGGAGGTTGGCTTCCCGTGTGACTCCTGGTGTGTTGTGATATCCCCCCTGCTTGTAACAGACATCCCCTCCTCTGCAGGGGAACTCAGGTGAGCGCTTTGTGATATCCCCCCTGCTTGTAACAGACAAGCCCTCATCTCTAGGGGAACTCAGGTGAGCTCCTTGTGATGTCATTTCAGTTGATCACCTGTTTCAAGGTTGAGGTTGGCCTCCCCTGTGACTCCTGGTGTGTTGTGATATCCCACCTGCTTGTGACAGACATCCCTTCCTCTCCAGGGGAACTCAGGTGAGCGCTTTGTGATGTCATTTCAGTGGGTCACCTGTTTCAAGGTTGAGGTTGGCTTCCCCTGTGACTCCTGGTGTGTTGTGATATCCCCCCTGCTTGTAACAGACATCCCCCCCCTCACCAGGGGAACTCAGGTGAGCGCTTTGTGATATCCCCCCTGCCTGTAACAGAGATCCCGTCCTCTCCAGGGGAACTCAAGTGAGCGCTTTGTGATATCCCTCCTGCCTGTAACAGACATCCCCTCTTCTCCAAGTTAACTCAAGTGAGCGCTTTGTGATGTCATTTCAGTTGGTCACCTGTTTCATGGTGGAGGTTGGCTTCCGCTGTGACTCCTGGTGTGTTTTGATATCCCCCCTGCTTGTAATAGACATCCCGTCCTCTCCAGGGGAACTCAGGCGAGCGCTTTGTGATATCCCCCCTGCCTGTAACAGAGATCCCGTCCTCTCCAGGGGAACTCAGGTGAGCGCTTTGGGATGTCATTTCAGTTGGTCATCTGTTTCAATGTGGAGGTTGGCTTCCCCTGTGACTCCTGGTGTGTTGTGATATCCCCCCTGCTTGTAACAGACATCTCCTCCTCTCCATGGGAACTCAGGTGAGCGCTTTGTGATATCCCCCCTGCTTATAACAGACATCCCCTCCTCTCCAGGTGAACTCAGGTGAGCTCTTTGTGATGTCATTTCAGTTGGTCACCTGTTTCAAGGTTGAGGTTGGCTTCCCCTGTGACTCTTGGTGTGTTGTGGTATCCCTCCTGCTTGTAACAGACATCCCCTCCTCTCCTGGTGAACTCAGGTGAGCGCTTTGTTATGTCATTTCAGTGGGTCACCTTTTTCAAGGTTGAGGTTGGCTTCCCCTGTGACTCCTGGTGTGTTGTGGTATCCCCCCTGCTTATAACAGACATCACGTCCTCTCCAGGGGAACTCAGGTGAGCGCTTTGTGATATCCCCCCTGCTTGTAACAGACAAGCCCTCATCTCTAGGGGAACTCAGGTGAGCTCCTTGTGATGTCATTTCAGTTGATCACCTGTTTCAAGGTTGAGGTTGGCCTCCCCTGTGACTCCTGGTGTGTTGTGATATCCCACCTGCTTGTAACAGACATCCCTTCCTCTCCAGGGGAACTCAGGTGAGCGCTTTGTGATGTCATTTCAGTGGGTCACCTGTTTCAAGGTTGAGGTTGGCTTCCCCTGTGACTCCTGGTGTGTTGTGATATCCCCCCTGCTTGTAACAGACATCCCCCCCTCACCAGGGGAACTCAGGTGAGCGCTTTGTGATATCCCCCCTGCCTGTAACAGAGATCCCGTCCTCTCCAGGGGAACTCAAGTGAGCGCTTTGTGATATCCCTCCTGCCTGTAACAGACATTCCCTCCTCTCCTGGTGAACTCAGGTGAGCGCTTTGTGATGTCATTTCAGTTGGTCACCTTTTTCAAGGTAGAGGTTGGCTTCCCCTGTGACTCCTGGTGTGTTGTGGTATCCCCCCTGCTTATAACAGACATCCCGTCCTCTCCAAGGGAACTGAGGTGAGCACTTTGTGATATCCCCCCTGCTTCTAACTGACATACCCTGCTCTTCAGGGGAACTCAGGTGAGCGTTTTGTGATGTCATTTCAGTTGGTCACCTGTTTCAAGGTTGAGGTTGGCCTCCCCTGTGACTCCTGGTGTGTTGTGATATCCCTCCTGCTTGTAACAGACATCCCCTCCTCTCCAGGGGAACTCAGGTGAGCGCTTTGTGATGTCATTTCAGTTGGTCACCTGTTTCAAGGTTGAGGTTGGCTTCCCCTGTGACTCCTGGTGTGTTGTGATATCCCCCCTGCTTGTAACAGACATCCCCCCCTCACCAGGGGAACTCAGGTGAGCGCTTTGTGATATCCCCCCTGCTTGTAACAGACATCCCCTGCTCTCCAGGGGTATTCAGGTGAGCGCTTTGTGATGTCATTTCAGTTGGTCACCTGTTTCAAGGTGGAGGTTGGCTTCCCCTGTGACTGCTGGTGCGTTGTGATATCCCCCCCGCTTGTAACAGACATCCCGTCCTCTCCAGGGGAACTCAGGCGAGCGCTTTGTGATATCCCCCCTGCTTCTAACTGACATCCCCTGCTCTCCAGGGGAACTCAGGTGAGCGTTTTGTGATGTCATTTCAGTTGGTCACCTGTTTCAAGGTGGAGGTTGGCTTCCCCTGTGACTCCTGGTGTGTTGTGATATCCCCCCTGCTTGTAACAGACATCCCTTCCTCAGCAGGGGAACTCAGGTGAGCGCTTTGTGATATCCCTCCTGCTTGTAACAGACATCCCCTCATCTCTAGTGGAACTCAGGTGAGCGCTTTGTGATATCCCCCCTGCTTGTAACAGACACCCCCTCCTCACCAGGGGAACTCAGGTGAGCGCTTTGTGATATCCCCCCTACTTATAACAGACATCCCCTGCTCTCCAGGGGAACTCAGGTGAGCGCTTTGTGATGTCATTTCAGTTGGTCACCTGTTTCAAGGTGGAGGTTGGCTTCCCCTGTGACTCCTGGTGTGTTGTGATATCCCCCCTGCTTGTAACAGACATCCCCTCTTCTCCAAGTTAACTCAGGTGAGCGCTTTGTGATGTCATTTCAGTTGGTCACCTGTTTCATGGTGGAGGTTGGCTTCCGCTGTGACTCCTGAGGTATTGTGATAACCCCCCTTCTTGTAACAGACATCCCCTCCTCTCCACGGGAACTCAGGTGAGCGCTTTGTGATGTCATTTCAGTTGGTCACCTGTTTCAAGGTGGAGGTTGGCTTCCCCTCTGACTCCTGGTGTGTTTTGATATCCCCCCTTCTTGTAATAGACATCCCCTCCTCTCCAGGCGAACTCAGGTGAGCGCTTTGTGATGTCATTACAGTTGGTCACCTGTTTCAAGGGGGAGGTTGGCTTCCCCTGTTACTCCTGGTGTGTTGTGATATCCCCCCTGCTTGTAACAGACATCCCGTCCTCTCCAGGGGAACTCTGGTGAGCGCTTTGTGATGTCATTTCAGTTGGTCACCTGTTTCAAGGTGGAGGTTCGCTTCCCCTGTGACTCCTGGTGTGTTGTGATATCCCCCCTGCTTGTAACAGACATCCCGTCCTCTCCAGGGGAACACTGGTGAGCGCTTTGTGATGTCATTTCAGTTGGTCACCTGTTTCAAGGTGGAGGTTGGCTTCCCCTGTGACTCCTGCTGTGCTGTGATATCCCCCCTGCTTGTAACAGACATCCCTTCCTCAGCAGGGGAACTCAGGTGAGCGCTTTGTGATATCCCCCCTGCTTGTAACAGACATCCCCTCATCTCTAGGGGAACTCAGGTGAGCGCTTTGTGATGTCATTTCAGTTGGTCACATGTTTCAAGATTGAGGTTGGCTTCCCCTGTGACTCCTGGTGTGTTGTGATATCCCACCTGCTTGTGACAGACATCCCTTCCTCTCCAGGGGAACTCAGGTGAGCGCTTTGTGATGTCATTTCAGTGGGTCACCTGTTTCAAGGTTGAGGTTGGCTTCCCCTGTGACTCCTGGTGTGTTGTGATATCCCCCCTGCTTGTAACAGACATCCCCCCCCTCACCAGGGGAACTCAGGTGAGCGCTTTGTGATATCCCCCCTGCCTGTAACAGAGATCCCGTCCTCTCCAGGGGAACTCAAGTGAGCGCTTTGTGATATCCCTCCTGCCTGTAACAGACATCCCCTCTTCTCCAAGTTAACTCAAGTGAGCGCTTTGTGATGTCATTTCAGTTGGTCACCTGTTTCATGGTGGAGGTTGGCTTCCGCTGTGACTCCTGGTGTGTTTTGATATCCCCCCTGCTTGTAATAGACATCCCGTCCTCTCCAGGGGAACTCAGGCGAGCGCTTTGTGATATCCCCCCTGCCTGTAACAGAGATCCCGTCCTCTCCAGGGGAACTCAGGTGAGCGCTTTGGGATGTCATTTCAGTTGGTCATCTGTTTCAATGTGGAGGTTGGCTTCCCCTGTGACTCCTGGTGTGTTGTGATATCCCCCCTGCTTGTAACAGACATCTCCTCCTCTTCATGGGAACTCAGGTGAGCGCTTTGTGATATCCCCCCTGCTTATAACAGACATCCCCTCCTCTCCAGGTGAACTCAGGTGAGCTCTTTGTGATGTCATTTCAGTTGGTCACCTGTTTCAAGGTTGAGGTTGGCTTCCCCTGTGACTCTTGGTGTGTTGTGGTATCCCTCCTGCTTGTAACAGACATCCCCTCCTCTCCTGGTGAACTCAGGTGAGCGCTTTGTTATGTCATTTCAGTGGGTCACCTTTTTCAAGGTTGAGGTTGGCTTCCCCTGTGACTCCTGGTGTGTTGTGGTATCCCCCCTGCTTATAACAGACATCACGTCCTCTCCAGGGGAACTCAGGTGAGCGCTTTGTGATATCCCCCCTGCTTGTAACAGACAAGCCCTCATCTCTAGGGGAACTCAGGTGAGCTCCTTGTGATGTCATTTCAGTTGATCACCTGTTTCAAGGTTGAGGTTGGCCTCCCCTGTGACTCCTGGTGTGTTGTGATATCCCACCTGCTTGTAACAGACATCCCTTCCTCTCCAGGGGAACTCAGGTGAGCGCTTTGTGATGTCATTTCAGTGGGTCACCTGTTTCAAGGTTGAGGTTGGCTTCCCCTGTGACTCCTGGTGTGTTGTGATATCCCCCCTGCTTGTAACAGACATCCCCCCCTCACCAGGGGAACTCAGGTGAGCGCTTTGTGATATCCCCCCTGCCTGTAACAGAGATCCCGTCCTCTCCAGGGGAACTCAAGTGAGCGCTTTGTGATATCCCTCCTGCCTGTAACAGACATTCCCTCCTCTCCTGGTGAACTCAGGTGAGCGCTTTGTGATGTCATTTCAGTTGGTCACCTTTTTCAAGGTAGAGGTTGGCTTCCCCTGTGACTCCTGGTGTGTTGTGGTATCCCCCCTGCTTATAACAGACATCCCGTCCTCTCCAAGGGAACTGAGGTGAGCACTTTGTGATATCCCCCCTGCTTCTAACTGACATACCCTGCTCTTCAGGGGAACTCAGGTGAGCGTTTTGTGATGTCATTTCAGTTGGTCACCTGTTTCAAGGTTGAGGTTGGCCTCCCCTGTGACTCCTGGTGTGTTGTGATATCCCCCCTGCTTGTAACAGACATCCCCTCCTCACCAGGGGAACTCAGGTGAGCGCTTTCTGATATCCCCCCTGCTTGTAACAGAGATCCCCTGCTCTCCAGGGGAATTCAGGTGAGCGCTTTGTGATGTAGAATCATAGAATCATAGAGTTGGAAGGGGCCATACAGGCCATCTAGTCCAACCCCCTGCTCAACGCAGGATTAGCCCTAAGCATCCTAAAGCATCCAAGAAAAGTGTGTATCCAACCTTTGCTTGAAGACTGCCAGTGAGGGGGCGCTCACCACCTCTTTAGGCAGCCTATTCCACTGCTGAACTACTCTGACTGTGAAAAACTTTTTCCTGATATCTAGCCTATATCGTTGTACTTGAAGTTTAAACCCATTACTGCGTGTCCTCTCCTCTGCAGCCAGCAGAAACAGCATCCTGCCCTCCTCCAAGTGACAACCTTTCAAATACTTAAAGAGGGCTATCATGTCCCCCCTCAACCTCCTTTTCTCCAGGCTGAACATTCCCAAGTCCCTCAACCTATCTTCATAGGGCTTGGTCCCTTGGCCCCAGATCATCTTCGTCGCTCTCCTCTGTACCCTTTCAATTTTATCTACGTCCTTCTTGAAGTGAGGCCTCCAGAACTGCACACAGTACTCCAGGTGTGGTCTGACCAGTGCCGTATACAATGGGACTATGACATCTTGTGATTTTGATGTGATGCCTCTGTTGATACAGCCCAAAATGGCATTTGCCTTTTTTACCGCTGCATCACACTGCCTGCTCATGTTTAGTTTACAATCCACAAGTACCCCAAGGTCTCGTTCACACACAGTGCTACCTAGAAGCGTATCCCCCATCCAGTAGGCATGCTTTTCATTTTTCTGACCCAGATGCAGAACTTTACACTTATCTTTATTAAATTGCATCTTGTTCTCATTTGCCCATTTTTCCATTGTGTTCAGATCTCGTTGAACTCTGTCTCTATCTTCCGGAGTATTTGCCAGTCCTCCCAATTTGGTGTCATCTGCAAACTTGATGAGTAGTCCCTCCACCCCCTCATCTAGATCATTAATAAATATGTTAAAAAGTACCGGGCCGAGCACCGAACCCTGAGGAACCCCGCTACTCACCTCTCTCCAGTCTGATGAAACACCATTGACAACAACAATTTGAGTGCGGTTCTCTAACCAATTCCCTATCCACCTAACGATCTGAAAATCCAGATTGCAGTCCTTCAACTTATCATAGAATCATGTCATTTCAGTTGGTCACCTGTTTCAAGGTGGAGGTTGGCTTCCCCTGTGACTGCTGGTGTGTTGTGATATCCCCCCCCCCGCTTGTAACAGACATCCCCTCTTCTCCAAGTTAACTCAGTTGAGCGCTTTGTGATGTCATTTGAGTTGGTCACCTGTTTCATGGTGGAGGTTGGCTTCCGCTGTGACTCCTGGTGTGTTTTGATATCCCCCCTGCTTGTAATAGACATCCCCTGCTCTCCAGGGGAACTCAGGTGAGCGTTTTGGGATGTCATTTCAGTTGGTCACCTGTTTCAGGGTTGAGGTTGGCCTCCCCTGTGACTCCTGGTGTGTTGTGATATCCCTCCTGCTTGTAACAGACATCCCCTCCTCTCCAGGGGAACTCAGGTGAGCGCTTTGTGATGTCATTTCAGTTGGTCACCTGTTTCAAGGTTGAGGTTGGCTTCCCCTGTGACTCCTGGTGTGTTGTGATATCCCCCCCGCTTGTAACAGACATCCCGTCCTCTCCAGGGGAACTCAGGCGAGCGCTTTGTGATATCCCCCCTGCCTGTAACAGAGATCCCGTCCTCTCCAGGGGAACTCAAGTGACCGCTTTGTGATATCCCCCCTGCTTCTAACTGACATCCCTTGCTCTCTCAGGTGTGCGTTTTGTGATGTCATTTCAGTTGGTCACCTGTTTCAAGGTGGAGGTTGGCTTCCCTTGTGACTCCTCTTGTGTTGTGATATCCCCCCTGCTTATAACAGACATCCCCTCATCTCAAGGGGAACTCAGGTGAGCGCTTTGTGATGTCATTTCAGTTGGTCACCTGTTTCAAGGTGGAGGTTGGCTTCCCCTGTGACTCCTGGCGTGTTGTGATATCCCCCCTGCTTGTAACAGACATCCCCTCCTCACCAGGGGAACTCAGATGAGCGCTTTCTGATATCCCCCCTGCTTGTAACAGAGATCCCCTCCTCACCAGGGGAACTCAGGCGAGCGCTTTGTGATATGCCCCCTGCCTGTAACAGAGATCCCGTCCTCTCCAGGGGAACTCAAGTGAGCGCTTTGTGATATCCCTCCTGCCTGTAACAGACATTCCCTCCTCTCCTGGTGAACTCAGGTGAGCGCTTTGTGATGTCATTTCAGTTGGTCACCTTTTTCAAGGTAGAGGTTGGCTTCCCCTGTGACTCCTGGTGTGTTGTGGTATCCCCCCTGCTTATAACAGACATCCCGTCCTCTCCAAGGGAACTGAGGTGAGCACTTTGTGATATCCCCCCTGCTTCTAACTGACATCCCCTGCTCTCCAGGGGAACTCAGGTGAGCGTTTTGTGATGTCATTTCAGTTGGTCACCTTTTTCAAGGTAGAGGTTGGCTTCCCCTGTGACTCCTGGTGTGTTGTGGTATCCCCCCTGCTTATAACAGACATCCCGTCCTCTCCATGGGAACTGAGGTGAGCACTTTGTGATATCCCCCCTGCTTATAACAGACATCCCGTCCTCTCCAAGGGAACTGAGGTGAGCACTTTGTGATATCCCCCCTGCTTCTAACTGACATCCCCTGCTCTCCAGGGGAACTCAGGTGAGCGCTTTGTGATGTCATTTCAGTTGGTCACCTGTTTCCAGGTGGAGATTGTCTTCCCCTGTGAATCCTGGAGTGTTGTGATATCCCCCCTGCTTGTAACAGACATCCCCTCCTCTCCAGGGGAACTCAGGGGAGCGCTTTGGGATGTCATTTCAGTTGGTCACCTGTTTCAAGGTGGAGGTTGGCTTCCCCTGTGACTCCTGGTGTGTTGTGATATCCCCCCTGCTTGAAACAGACATCTCCTCCTCTCCATGGGAACTCAGGTGAGTGATTTGTGATATCCCCCCTGCTTGTAACAGACATTCCCACCTCTCCAGGTGAACTCAGGTGAGCGCTTTGTGATGTCATTTCAGTTGGTCACCTGTTTCACGGTGGAGGTTGGCTCCCCCTGTGACTCCTGGTGTGTTGTGATATCCCCCCTGCTTGTAACAGACATCCCTTCATCTCTAGTGGAACTCAGGTGAGCGCTTTGTGATGCCATTTCAGTAGGTCACCTGTTTCAAGGTGGAGGTTGGCTTCCCCTGTGACTCCTGGTGTGTTGTGATATCCCCCCTGCTTGTAACGGACATCCCCTCCTCTCAAGGGAAAGTTAAGTCAGCGCTTTGTGATGTCATTTCAGTTGGTCACCTGTTTCAAGGTTGAGGTTGGCCTCCCCTGTGACTCCTGGTGTGTTGTGATATACCCCTGCATGTAATAGCTACCCCTCCTCTCCAGGGGAACTCAGGTGAGCGCTTTGTGATGTCATTTTAGTTGGTAACCTGTTTCAAGGTGGAGGTTGGCTTCCCCTGTGACTCCTGGTGTGTTTTGATATCCCCCCTTCTTGTAACAGACATTCCCTCCTCGCCAGGGGAACTGAGGTGAGGGCTTTGTGATGTCATTGTAGTACGTCACAAGATTCCAGCTGGAGCTTGGCTTCCCCTCTGGTCTAGTGTGTTATCTGTTCCGCCATGCCAGTAAGAGACATTCCTTTGTCTCCCTGGGAATAGAGTTGAGCATTTTGTGATGTCATTTCAGTAGGCCTTAAGGTTCTAGTTGGAGGATGGCGTTGACTCTGACTTGTAGTGAGTTATGTTATCCACCCTGACATTAAGAGACATGTCCTCATCTCCAGGGGAAGTAAGTGAGTGAGTCATTCCAGTTGGTCACCTGTTTCAAGGTGAAGGTTGGCTGCCCCTGTGACTTCTGGTGTGTTGTGATATCCCCCCTGCTTGTAACAGACATCCCCTCCTCTCCACAGGAACTCAGGTGAGCGCTTTGTGATATCCCCCCTGCTTGTAACAGACATCCCCTGCTCTCCAGGGGAACTCAGGTGAGCGTTTTGTGATGTCATTTCAGGTGGTCACCTGTTTCAAGGTAGAGGTTGGCTTCCCCTGTGACTCCTGGTGTGTTGTGGTATCCCCCCTGCTTATAACAGACATCCCGTCCTCTCCATGGGAACTGAGGTGAGCACTTTGTGATATCCCCCCTGCTTGTAACAGACATCCCCTGCTCTCCAGGGGTATTCAGGTGAGCGCTTTGTGATGTCATTTCAGTTGGTCACCTGTTTCAAGGTTGAGATTGTCTTCCCCTGTGAATCCGGGCGTGTTGTGATATCCCTCCTGCTTTTAACAGACATCCCCTCATCTCTAGGGGATCTCATGTGAGCGCTTTGTGATGTCATTTCAGTTGGTCACCTTTTTCAAGGTTGAGGTTGGCTTCCCCTGTGACTCCTGGTGTGTTGTGATATCCCCCCTGCTTGTTACAGACATCCCCTCCTCACCAGAGGAACTCAGGTGAGCGCTTTGTAATATCCCCCCCGCTTGTAACAGAAATCCCCTGCTCTCCAGGGGAACTCAGGTGACCGCTTTGTGATGTCATTTCAGTTGGTCACCTGTTTCATGGTGGAGGTTGGCTTCCGCTGTGACTCCTGGTGTGTTGTGATATCCCCCTACTTGTAACAGACATCCCCTCATCTCTACGGGAACTCAGGTGAGCACTTTGTGATGTCATTTCAGTTGGTCACCTGTTTCAAGGTGGAGGTTGGCTTCCCCTGTGACTCCTGGTGTGTTGTGATATCCCCCCTGCTTGTAACAGACATCCCCTCCTTTCCAGGGGAACTCTGGTGAGCGCTTTGTGATGTCATTTCAGTTGGTCACCTGTTTCAAGGTGGAGGTTGGCTTCCCCTGTGACTGCTGGTGTGTTGTGATATCCCCCCCGCTTGTAACAGACATCCCGTCCTCTCCAGGGGAACTCAGGCGAGCGCTTTGTGATATCCCCCCTGCCTGTAACAGAGATCCCGTCCTCTCCAGGGGAACTCAAGTGACCGCTTTGTGATATCCCCCCTGCTTCTAACTGACATCCCTTGCTCTCCAGGGGAACTCAGGTGAGCGTTTTGTGATGTCATTTCAGTTGGTCACCTGTTTCAAGGTGGAGGTTGGCTTCCCCTGTGACTCCTCTTGTGTTGTGATATCCCCCCTGCTTATAACAGACATCCCCTCATCTCTAGGGGAACTCAGGTGAGCGCTTTGTGATGTCATTTCAGTTGGTCACCTGTTTCAAGGTGGAGGTTGGCTTCCCCTGTGACTCCTGGCGTGTTGTGATATCCCCCCTGCTTGTAACAGACATCCCATCCTCACCAGGGGAACTCAGGTGAGCGCTTTCTGATATCCCCCCTGCTTGTAACAGAGATCCCCTCTTCTCCAAGTTAACTCAGGTGAGCGCTTTGTGATGTCATTTCAGTTGGTCACCTGTTTCATGGTGGAGGTTGGCTTCCCCTGTGACTCCTGGTGTGTTTTGATATCCCCCCTGCTTGTAATAGACATCCCGTCCTCTCCAGGGGAACTCAGGCGAGCGCTTTGTGATATCCCCCCTGCCTGTAACAGAGATCCCGTCCTCTCCAGGGGAACTCAAGTGAGCGCTTTGTGATATCCCTCCTGCCTGTAACAGACATTCTCTCCTCTCCTGGTGAACTCAGGTGAGCGCTTTGTGATGTCATTTCAGTTGGTCACCTTTTTCAAGGTAGAGGTTGGCTTCCCCTGTGACTCCTGGTGTGTTGTGGTATCCCCCCTGCTTATAACAGACATCCCGTCCTCTCCAAGGGAACTGAGGTGAGCACTTTGTGATATCCCCCCTGCTTCTAACTGACATCCCCTGCTCTCCAGGGGAACTCAGGTGAGCGTTTTGTGATGTCATTTCAGTTGGTCACCTTTTTCAAGGTAGAGGTTGGCTTCCCCTGTGACTCCTGGTGTGTTGTGGTATCCCCCCTGCTTATAACAGACATCCCGTCCTCTCCATGGGAACTGAGGTGAGCACTTTGTGATATCCCCCCTGCTTCTAACTGACATCCCCTGCTCTCCAGGGGAACTCAGGTGAGCGCTTTGTGATGTCATTTCAGTTAGTCACCTGTTTCAAGGTTGAGGTTGGCTTCCCCTGTGACTACTGGTGTGTTGTGATATCCCCCCTGCTTGTAACAGACATCCCCCCCTCACCAGGGGAACTCAGGTGAGCGCTTTGTGATATCCCCCCTGCTTGTAACAGACATCCCCTGCTCTCCAGGGGTATTCAGGTGAGCGCTTTGTGATGTCATTTCATTTGGTCACCTGTTTCAAGGTGGAGGTTGGCTTCCCCTGTGACTCCTGGTGTGTTGTGATATCCCCCCTGCTTGTAACAGACATCCCGTCCTCTCCAGGGGAACTCAAGTGACCGCTTTGTGATATCCCTCCTGCTTATAACAGACATCCCGTCCTCTCCAAGGGAACTGAGGTGAGCACTTTGTGATATCCCCCCTGCTTCTAACTGACATCCCCTGCTCTCCAGGGGAACTCAGGTGAGCGCTTTGTGATGTCATTTCAGTTGGTCACCTGTTTCCAGGTGGAGATTGTCTTCCCCTGTGAATCCTGGCGTGTTGTGATATCCCCCCCTACTTCTAACAGACATCCCCTCATCTCTACGGGAACTCAGGTGAGCGCTTTGTGATGTCATTTCAGTTGGTCACCTGTTTCAAGGTGGAGGTTTGCTTCCCCTGTGACTCCTGGAGTGTTGTGATATCCCCCCTGCTTGTAACAGACATCCCCTCCTCTCCAGGGGAACTCAGGGGAGCGCTTTGGGATGTCATTTCAGTTGGTCACCTGTTTCAAGGTGGAGGTTGGCTTCCCCTGTGACTCCGGGTGTGTTGTGATATCCCCCCTGCTTGTAACAGACATCTCCTCCTCTCCATGGGAACTCAGGTGAGTGATTTGTGATATCCCCCCTGCTTGTAACAGACATTCCCACCTCTCCAGGTGAACTCAGGTGAGCGCTTTGTGATGTCATTTCAGTTGGTCACCTGTTTCACGGTGGAGGTTGGCTCCCCCTGTGACTCCTGGTGTGTTGTGATATCCCCCCTGCTTGTAACAGACATCCCTTCATCTCTAGTGGAACTCAGGTGAGCGCTTTGTGATGCCATTTCAGTTGGTCACCTGTTTCAAGGTGGAGGTTGGCTTCCCCTATGACTCCTGGTGTGTTGTGATATCCCCCCTGCTTGTAACGGACATCCCCTCCTCTCAAGGGAAAGTTAAGTCAGCGCTTTGTGATGTCATTTCAGTTGGTCACCTGTTTCAAGGTTGAGGTTGGCCTCCCCTGTGACTCCTGGTGTGTTGTGATATACCCCTGCATGTAACAGCTACCCCTCCTCTCCAGGTGTACTCTGGTGAGCGCTTTCTGATGTCATTTCAGTAGGTCACCTGTTTCAAGGTGGAGGTTGGCTTCCCCTGTGACTCCTGGTGTGTTGTGATATCCCCCCTGCTTGTAACGGACATCCCCTCCTCTCAAGGGAAAGTTAAGTCAGCGCTTTGTGATGTCATTTCAGTTGGTCACCTGTTTCAAGGTTGAGGTTGGCCTCCCCTGTGACTCCTGGTGTGTTGTGATATACCCCTGCATGTAATAGCTACCCCTCCTCTCCAGGTGTACTCTGGTGAGCGCTTTGTGATGTCATTTCAGTAGGTCACCTGTTTCAAGGTGGAGGTTGGCTTGCCAGTGTGTTATGTTATCCCCCATGCCAGAAGAGACATTCCCTCATCTCCAGGGGAACTGAGGTGAGTGCTTTGTGATGTCATTGTAGTACGTCACAAGATTCCAGCTGGAGCTTGGCTTCCCCTCTGGTCTAGTGTGTTATGTGTTCCGCCATGCCAGTAAGAGACATTCCTTTGTCTCCCTGGGAATAGAGTTGAGCATTTTGTGATGTCATTTCAGTAGGCCTTAAGGTTCTAGTTGGAGGATGGCGTTGACTCTGACTTGTAGTGAGTTATGTTATCCACCCTGACATTAAGAGACATGTCCTCATCTCCAGGGGAAGTAAGTGAGTGAGTCATTCCAGTTGGTCACCTGTTTCAAGGTGAAGGTTGGCTTCCCCTGTGACTCCTGGCGTGTTGTGATATCCCCCCTGCTTGTAACAGACATCCCCTCCTCACCAGGGGAACTCAGGTGAGCGCTTTCTGATATCCCCCCTGCTTGTAACAGAGATCCCCTCTTCTCCAAGTTAACTCAGGTGAGCGCTTTGTGATGTCATTTCAGTTGGTCACCTGTTTCATGGTGGAGGTTGGCTTCCCCTGTGACTCCTGGTGTGTTTTGATATCCCCCCTGCTTGTAATAGACATCCCGTCCTCTCCAGGGGAACTCAGGCGAGCGCTTTGTGATATCCCCCCTGCCTGTAACAGAGATCCCGTCCTCTCCAGGGGAACTCAAGTGAGCGCTTTGTGATATCCCTCCTGCCTGTAACAGACATTCCCTCCTCTCCTGGAGAACTCAGGTGAGCGCTTTGTGATGTCATTTCAGTTGTTCACCTTTTTCAAGGTAGAGGTTGGCTTCCCCTGTGACTCCTGGTGTGTTGTGGTATCCCCCCTGCTTATAACAGACATCCCGTCCTCTCCAAGGGAACTGAGGTGAGCACTTTGTGATATCCCCCCTGCTTCTAACTGACATCCCCTGCTCTCCAGGGGAACTCAGGTGAGCGTTTTGTGATGTCATTTCAGTTGGTCACCTTTTTCAAGGTAGAGGTTGGCTTCCCCTGTGACTCCTGGTGTGTTGTGGTATCCCCCCTGCTTATAACAGAGATCCCGTCCTCTCCAGGGGAACTCAAGTGAGCGCTTTGTGATATCCCTCCTGCCTGTAACAGACATTCCCTCCTCTCCTGGAGAACTCAGGTGAGCGCTTTGTGATGTCATTTCAGTTGTTCACCTTTTTCAAGGTAGAGGTTGGCTTCCCCTGTGACTCCTGGTGTGTTGTGGTATCCCCCCTGCTTATAACAGACATCCCGTCCTCTCCAAGGGAACTGAGGTGAGCACTTTGTGATATCCCCCCTGCTTCTAACTGACATCCCCTGCTCTCCAGGGGAACTCAGGTGAGCGCTTTGTGATGTCATTTCATTTGGTCACCTGTTTCAAGGTGGAGGCTGGCTTCCCCTGTGACTCCTGGTGTGTTGTGATATCCCCCCTGCTTGTAACAGACATCCCGTCCTCTCCAGGGGAACTCAGGCGAGCGCTTTGTGATATCCCCCCTGCCTGTAACAGAGATCCCGTCCTCTCCAGGGGAACTCAAGTGACCGCTTTGTGATATCCCTCCTGCTTATAACAGACATCCCGTCCTCTCCAAGGGAACTGAGGTGAGCACTTTGTGATATCCCCCCTGCTTCTAACTGACATCCCCTGCTCTCCAGGGGAACTCAGGTGAGCGCTTTGTGATGTCATTTCAGTTGGTCACCTGTTTCAAGGTGGAGATTGTCTTCCCCTGTGAATCCTGGCATTGTCAGACGCACAGGAAACTCACAACAAAACTTATTCAAAAGAAAATAGTTTTATTGATTAGCACTATACGCATTGGACTGAAAGTCAAATCTGACTCGAAGCCAGATTTGCCTCAGCTTATCAATACATTTCTCCCGCCCAAAACTTGACAGTTCCCAAGGAGGGGGGTTAGTGAAGAAAGACATATGTGAAACAAAAACAGGATTCCAAACTCCCATCCTTGAGAGAGGTACAAACAACCCTGTGAGCCCACAACAAGATAAGGTTAGAATAACATCACTATTCTATTTTATTGCTTACAAACTACAAGGCCGGGGCTAGCAGGCGCCAGGTCCCATTAAACAATATAACTGACATGGAGGAACTCAGGCTAATTTATGACAGAGATTCTACAATCCTGACATCCCTCCGCATTAAAACTAACTTCACTCCCCCATCTAGCCGGCATCTACCGGGCGAGGACAATCAGGAAATGCTCGATGGAAAGCCCGGAGAAGGCGGGGTGCCTTTACATTCCCTGCCTCCACCCACTCTTTGTCCCCCGAGGGGAAATCTTTCCACTCGATCAGATATTGAAGGCGACCCTTGTGCAAACGAGAATCTAAAATTTGGTTGACTTCATAGTGGGTGTCTTTGTCGATGTAAATTGGCACAGGCTGGTCTGGAGGAGGGTGCCACTCGTCTGGGACCGGAGCTCTTCGCAGCAGGCTGGAATGAAAAACCGGATGCACATTCCTATAAGTCTTTGGTAAAGCTAGCTCAACAGTCACAGGATTAATCAGTTTTACCACCTTAAATGGCCCCACATATTTAGGGCCAAGTTTCTTAGATTTCTGCTGGCACCTCAGGTTCTTAGTAGACAAATAGGCCAGGTCTCCCACTTTCCAATCAGGAGCAGGTACTCTTTTCTTATCTGCTTGAGCTTTATAGGCCTGTTTCGCCTCTTTGAGGCTAGCAACAATTTTTGGCCAACCTGTACTGATGGTTGATGCCCATTTATCTATGTCAGGAGTCTCAGTGGAGCTGAGTTCCCAGGTGGGGGCTGTTGCCAAATCAGTCCCATACACTACTTTAAAGGGTGATACCCCTGTTGAGGCATGAACCCCATTGTTGTAGGCAAATTCAGCCAGCGGTAATAAGGAGACCCAATTGTCCTGCTGGTGATTGATAAAACAACGCAAATACTGTTCCAGGATTTGGTTTACTCTTTCGGTCTGGCCATTTGATTCAGGGTGATAACCCGAAGTGAGGGCTTGCTCCACCCCCAATAGTCTCAAGAGTTCCCTCCAAAACTTGGAAACGAACTGGGGGCCCCGATCCGTCAGGACACGTGTCGGGATCCCGTGCAGACGTACCACGTGTTCAATAAAAAGAGAAGCCAATTTTGGTGCTGAAGGCACTCCCGTGCAGGGAATGAAGTGAGCCTGTTTAGAAAAAGCATCCACTACCACCCATATAACGGTGTTCCCGTGGCTGGGAGGGAGGTCCGTAATAAAGTCCATAGTGACATCTGTCCATGGACGAGAGGGGGTGGGCTGTGGTTGCAATAGCCCCTTTTTCTTGCCCCCAACCGGTTTTGAGGCAATACAGATAGGGCACCCCTGCACGTATTTCTCCACATCTTTGCGCAGGGACGGCCACCAATACTGTCTCCTGACTAGGTGCAGAGTTTTCACGAAACCAAAGTGTCCAGCAGTCTTTGCGTCGTGGCAAAGTTTCAAAACTTTTCCCCTGGTCGCAACAGGAACAAAGAGTCTCTCGCCCTTAAAAAAGAGCCCTCCCTTCTCCGACAGATCAGGGCGGAGGGAGCCAAACTCCGGATCTTGTGACATCTCCTTCTGGACCCAGCCCCCTGGGATGGGCGGAACAGTCTTTACATGGCTGCGCGTCACGGCGGCCATCCCTAGTTGGGCGGGGGTAAAAACGGTGTCCACCAATGGGTCTCGTTTGCTGTTGTACTGGGGCAGGCGTGACAATGCATCTGCCAAAAAGTTCATTTTACCCGGCAGATGCTTAAGGGAGAAGTTGAAACGGGCGAAAAACTCCGCCCATCTCATTTGCTTGGCGGACAGCGATCGGGGCTGCTTGAGCGCCTGAAGGTTTTTATGATCCGTCCAGACGACAAATGGGATCGCGGACCCCTCTAGCCAATGCCTCCAGGTGGAAAGGGCCAATTTTACTGCAGCCGCTTCTTTTTCCCAAATTGCCCAATTTCGCTCTGCTCCCGAGAATTTCTTGGACAGATAGGCCAGCGGGTGTAACTTCCCGTCCTCCCCCTCTTGGAGGATCACGGCCCCCATTGCTACGTCCGAGGAGTCTACTTGTACCGTAAATTGCTTAGAAGGGTCAGCATGGGCCAGTACTGGCTCGGACGTAAACAACAACTTTAGTTTGTCAAATGCGTCTTGACAGGGGGGAGTCCACAGCAGGGGCGTCCCTGGGCGGCTCGCCGCTTTTCCCCCTTGTTTGGTTTTCAACAAGTCAGTGAGGGGCAACGCCACTTTAGCAAAATTGGGGATGAAAGTCCTGTAAAAATTAGCGAATCCTAAGAAACTTTGCAGTTGCCTCCTGGTGCGGGGAGGTTCCCAAGCCAGCAAGTCGCGCACCTTGCCAGGGTCCATCTCAATCCCAGCCTGGGAGACACGGAACCCCAAAAACTCCACCGCATCGCGGTGGAACTCACATTTAGACAGTTTAGCAAACAACTGGTGCTTCCGCAAGCGGGTGAGCACTTCGCGGACCAGATCAGCATGACTCTCAACATTCTCAGAGTACACAAGAATATCATCAATATAAACCAACACCCCCTGGTACAATAAATCATGCATAATTTCATTAATCATATTCATGAACACGCCCGGAGCGCCGGCGAGGCCGAACGGCATTACGGTGTACTCAAACTGCCCCAGGGGGGTATTAAAGGCCGTTAAATATTCGTGCCCCTTCTTGATCCGAACTCGGTAATAGGCTTCCCTCAAATCCAATTTCGTAAAAATCCGTGCCTTCCCCAAATGTCCCAACAAGTCTTTAATCAGGGGGAGCGGGTAGGCATTGCAGGTAGAGACCGCATTCAACCCACGGTAGTCAGTACACAAACGTAGCGAACCATCCTTTTTTTTTACAAAAAGGACCGGGGCCGCCAATGAAGACGTGGCCGGTCTAATAAAACCCCTCGCCAGGTTCTTGTCCAGAAAATCCCTAAGCTCCGCCATTTCCCGGGGGCTCATGGAATAAAGTTTGGCTTTGGGGAGTGGTTCCCCTTTCTTCAATTCGATGGCACAGTCAGTTTTACGGTGGGGAGGGAGTTGGTTGCACTCGACCTCCGCGAACACATCCGCAAAGTCCCGATACTCAGGAGGGAGCGCTGCCCCCCCCGATCCCAAAGCGGCCACAACCCCCTTGCTTGGGGGATCCCGCGGTCGGGCGTGCTGCTCGCAGGCGGGAGAGGTAAAGTCCACAGTCCCTTCTTTCCACTTCACTAGGGGGTCATGCTCCTTCAACCAATCCAACCCCAACACACAAGGGAAGGCAGAATGAGGGGCTACCAAAGGCTGGATTTGCTCCCAATGTTTTTTTATGTCCAAGTCCATTGGGCGCGTTTTCGCTGTGGCCTCCCCTCCGGGAGCACATTTCCCGTCTAATTGGGTGATTGGCAAGGGTTCCCTCAGCGGCACCTTTCCCACCCCCAAAGTCTCGGCCAGTGCCGGGCTCACTAGGGATTGGGTGCACCCCGAGTCCACGATACACCGGACTCCCACTGTTTTCCCCGACTTGGGGTTGGAGAGCTTGGCAGGCAGGAGTAGCAAGGGGGAATCACTCACCACGCGTTTGCCCCTGTTGGCGGCCTGCTGGCGGGGCGCCTTTACAGCAGACCGTCCTCGTTTCCCGACTGCTCCTCGGCTTGATCCTCGTCCTCCAGCCCGCTTCCCTCCTCCGAGTCGTCCACTGCTGGCACGGTAGCCACTGGCACCAGGAGAGACTTGGCACTTTTCTTTGGAGTGGTTTTCTTGGCAGGCTGGGCTTTCGGTGGGGCGCTGCTCACGGCCTTCGGAGTCGCTGCTGCTTTTGTCGGGCAGTGTGCGAGAAAGTGCCCCGCTTGGCCGCAACCCAAGCACAGCCCCTTTTCCATGCGCCGGGTGCGCTCAGACGGCTCCAACTTGGCTCGGGGCTTGGCTTTCGCCGGGGTGGAAGTTTTCGCCACGGTTTTGCCTGCCAGGACCTGCACCATCGAAGCTCGCTCCAATCGATTTTCCATCTCCCCAGCCAATTGGACCCACCCTTCGACTGTAAGCGGGTCTTCCAGGAGGAGGCATTTGTCTGCCAGAGTAGGATTGAGGCCCCCCACAAACGACAGCACGCGTTGGGGTTCCGTCCAGTCCGGCACCGAGGAAGCCAGCTCCTTAAACTCCCTGGCGTACTCGACCACTGACAACTTCCCTTGCCGGTGAGCCCTGAGTTTTTTCTCCGCGGTCTCTCGCTCGAACGGTTCCACGTACATCTGGCGCAGGGCTCTCATAAAATGGTTGTAGTCACGGATGGCTTGGGGGTGATAGCGGTACAAGTCCACGAACCACTTGGCTGCTTTGCCTTCGAGGGCTTGACCCACGAAACGCACTTTCTCAGCGTCGTCCTGGAAAGTGAACCCCATTTCCATCATGTAGGCCTGGAGGTGCACCAGGAACGTAGGAAAATCGGAGGGGTCTCCGGAAAACTTAGCCTTGAATTTATAGGTGCTCCGCATCTCCACACCCCGGAGGTGGGCCGGTAGGCGCCCCGGGCCCCAATCCGCCGGTGCCGGGGCCGGTACTGGGGGTCTCGCACCACGGCCAATGCCTCGTCCTCTCCCCGCCGCCACTCTTGCTCGTTCCGCTGCCCGTGCCGCCTCTGCTGCTCGCGCTGCCGCTCGCGCCGCTTCGCGCGCCGCTGCTGCCGCCGCCGCCTCGGCTCCCGCAACGTCCGCCGCCGCCGCTGCTGCTGCCGCCGCCGCTGCATCCTCGCCTCCGTCCGCGCCGTCCCCTCCGGCCCCATCGCCGCCCGCGCCGCCTTCGTCTTCTCGCTCCTCGTCCTCGCCTTCTTGCTCTCGCTGCGCTCTCGCTCGAGCCTCTGCCTCCGCTTCGATTTCCAGCTGCGCCCTGGCCCTGGCCAACGCCTCAGCCTCCGCTGCCGCTTGCGTGTCCGCCATGCCGTGTTCCCGCAGTGCAAGCCCACCACTCACTCTTCGCAGGCTGGTATCGTGCGCACCACCACCGAGCACCTCCTTCAGCAGGCGTTGCGTTCGGCGCTTCTCCTCCGGATCCAACCGACCCGAAAGATCCTGCAGCCAGTTAGTCACCCTGTCCAGCTTGTACTGCAAGTCCTGTGTCTCACCCACAGGCTCCAGCGCGTAGCTAGGCAGTCCCAGGTGCTCCGGCCACTTCTCATCCCCAGTAGGGCGGTCGTATCTAGACAATCGCCTGCGTTGGGTGACGTGTCGTTCCAAAAATTCCTCGGGCCCCGGGGTTGTCCCCGAGATTGCCCGCATCATGCCCGAGCTGTGCGGGCCGGCACTCGCGCCGTCGCCCTGGGAGAGGTCCCAATCCAGGCCCTCTCCCTGCTCAGAAAAAGTATGTCCCTCGCCCTGCATTTTGCAGGTGAAAGGAGTTGTGAGATTTGACTTGATGTCAGACGCACAGGAAACTCACAACAAAACTTATTCAAAAGAAAATAGTTTTATTGATTAGCACTATACGCATTGGACTGAAAGTCAAATCTGACTCGAAGCCAGATTTGCCTCAGCTTATCAATACATTTCTCCCGCCCAAAACTTGACAGTTCCCAAGGAGGGGGGTTAGTGAAGAAAGACATATGTGAAACAAAAACAGGATTCCAAACTCCCATCCTTGAGAGAGGTACAAACAACCCTGTGAGCCCACAACAAGATAAGGTTAGAATAACATCACTATTCTATTTTATTGCTTACAAACTACAAGGCCGGGGCTAGCAGGCGCCAGGTCCCATTAAACAATATAACTGACATGGAGGAACTCAGGCTAATTTATGACAGAGATTCTACAATCCTGACAGGCGTGTTGTGATATCCCCCCCTACTTCTAACAGACATCCCCTCATCTCTACGGGAACTCAGGTGAGCGCTTTGTGATGTCATTTCAGTTGGTCACCTGTTTCAAGGTGGAGGTTTGCTTCCCCTGTGACTCCTGGAGTGTTGTGATATCCCCCCTGCTTGTAACAGACATCCCCTCCTCTCCAGGGGAACTCAGGGGAGCGCTTTGGGATGTCATTTCAGTTGGTCACCTGTTTCAAGGTGGAGGTTGGCTTCCCCTGTGACTCCTGGTGTGTTGTGATATCCCCAATGCTTGTAACAGACATCTCCTCCTCTCCATGGGAACTCAGGTGAGTGATTTGTGATATCCCCCCTGCTTGTAACAGACATTCCCACCTCTCCAGGTGAACTCAGGTGAGCGCTTTGTGATGTCATTTCAGTTGGTCACCTGTTTCACGGTGGAGGTTGGCTCCCCCTGTGACTCCTGGTGTGTTGTGATATCCCCCCTGCTTGTAACAGACATCCCTTCATCTCTAGTGGAACTCAGGTGAGCGCTTTGTGATGCCATTTCAGTTGGTCACCTGTTTCAAGGTGGAGGTTGGCTTCCCCTGTGACTCCTGGTGTGTTGTGATATCCCCCCTGCTTGTAACGGACATCCCCTCCTCTCAAGGGAAAGTTAAGTCAGCGCTTTGTGATGTCATTTCAGTTGGTCACCTGTTTCAAGGTTGAGGTTGGCCTCCCCTGTGACTCCTGGTGTGTTGTGATATACCCCTGCATGTAATAGCTACCCCTCCTCTCCAGGTGTACTCTGGTGAGCGCTTTGTGATGTCATTTCAGTAGGTCACCTGTTTCAAGGTGGAGGTTGGCTTGCCAGTGTGTTATGTTATCCCCCATGCCAGAAGAGACATTCCCTCATCTCCAGGGGAACTGAGGTGAGTGCTTTGTGATGTCATTGTAGTACGTCACAAGATTCCAGCTGGAGCTTGGCTTCCCCTCTGGTCTAGTGTGTTATGTGTTCCGCCATGCCAGTAAGAGACATTCCTTTGTCTCCCTGGGAATAGAGTTGAGCATTTTGTGATGTCATTTCAGTAGGCCTTAAGGTTCTAGTTGGAGGATGGCGTTGACTCTGACTTGTAGTGAGTTATGTTATCCACCCTGACATTAAGAGACATGTCCTCATCTCCAGGGGAAGTAAGTGAGTGAGTCATTCCAGTTGGTCACCTGTTTCAAGGTGAAGGTTGGCTGCCCCTGTGACTTCTGGTGTGTTGTGATATCCCCCCTGCTTGTAACAGACATCCCCTCCTCTCCACGGGAACTCAGGTGAGCGCTTTGTGATATCCCCCCTGCTTGTAACAGACATCCCCTGCTCTCCAGGGGAACTCAGGTGAGCGTTTTGTGATGTCATTTCAGGTGGTCACCTGTTTCAAGGTGGAGGTTGGCTTCCGCTGTGACTCCTGGTGTGTTGTGATATCCCCCCTGCTTATAACAGACATCCCCTCATCTCTAGGGGAACTCAGGTGAGCGCTTTGTGATGTCATTTCAGTTGGTCACCTTTTTCAAGGTTGAGGTTGGCTTCCCCTGTGACTCCTGGTGTGTTGTGATATCCCCCCTGCTTGTTACAGACATCCCCTCCTCACCAGAGGAACTCAGGTGAGCGCTTTGTAATATCCCCCCTGCTTGTAACAGAAATCCCCTGCTCTCCAGGGGAACTCAGGTGAGCGCTTTGTGATGTCATTTCAGTTGGTCACCTGTTTCATGGTGGAGTTTGGCTTCCGCTGTGACTCCTGGTGTGTTGTGATATCCCCCTACTTGTAACAGACATCCCCTCATCTCTACGGGAACTCAGGTGAGCACTTTGTGATGTCATTTCAGTTGGTCACCTGTTTCAAGGTGGAGGTTGGCTTCCCCTGTGACTCCTGGTGTGTTGTGATATCCCCCCTGCTTGTAACAGACATCCCCTCCTTTCCAGGGGAACTCTGGTGAGCGCTTTGTGATGTCATTTCAGTTGGTCACCTGTTTCAAGGTGGAGGTTGGCTTCCCCTGTGACTGCTGGTGTGTTGTGATATCCCCCCCCCGCTTGTAACAGACATCCCGTCCTCTCCAGGGGAACTCAGGCGAGCGCTTTGTGATGTCATTTCAGTTGGTCACCTGTTTCAAGGTGGAGGTTGGCTTCCCCTGTGACTCCTCTTGTGTTGTGATATCCCCCCTGCTTATAACAGACATCCCCTCATCTCTAGGGGAACTCAGGTGAGCGATTTGTGATGTCATTTCAGTTGGTCACCTGTTTCAAGGTGGAGGTTGGCTTCCCCTGTGACTCCTGGCGTGTTGTGATATCCCCCCTGCTTGTAACAGAGATCCCCTCTTCTCCAAGTTAACTCAGGTGAGCGCTTTGTGATGTCATTTCAGTTGGTCACCTGTTTCATGGTGGAGGTTGGCTTCCCCTGTGACTCCTGGTGTGTTTTGATATCCCCCCTGCTTGTAATAGACATCCCGTCCTCTCCAGGGGAACTCAGGCGAGCGCTTTGTGATATCCCCCCTGCCTGTAACAGAGATCCCGTCCTCTCCTGGGGAACTCAAGTGAGCGCTTTGTGATATCCCTCCTGCCTGTAACAGACATTCCCTCCTCTCCTGGTGAACTCAGGTGAGCGCTTTGTGATGTCATTTCAGTTGGTCACCTTTTTCAAGGTAGAGGTTGGCTTCCCCTGTGACTCCTGGTGTGTTGTGGTATCCCCCCTGCTTATAACAGACATCCCGTCCTCTCCAAGGGAACTGAGGTGAGCACTTTGTGATATCCCCCCTGCTTCTAACTGACATCCCCTGCTCTCCAGGGGAACTCAGGTGAGCGTTTTGTGATGTCATTTCAGTTGGTCACCTTTTTCAAGGTAGAGGTTGGCTTCCCCTGTGACTCCTGGTGTGTTGTGGTATCCCCCCTGCTTATAACAGACATCCCGTCCTCTCCATGGGAACTGAGGTGAGCACTTTGTGATATCCCCCCTGCTTCTAACTGACATCCCCTGCTCTCCAGGGGAACTCAGGTGAGCGCTTTTTGATGCCATTTCTGTTGGTCACCTGTTTCAAGGTGGAGGTTGGCTTCCCCTGTGACTCCTGGTGTGTTGTGATATCCCCCCTGCTTGTAACAGACATCCCCTGCTCTCCAGGGGAACTCAGGTGAGCGCTTTGTGATATCCCCCCTGCTTGTAACAGACTATCCCTCATCTCCAGGGGAACTCAGGTGAGCGCTTTGTGATGTCATTTCAGTTGATCATCTGTTTCAAGGTGGAGGTAGTCTTCCCCTGTGACTCCTGGTGTGTTGTGATATCCCCCCTGCTTGTAACAGACATCTCCTCCTCTCCATGGGAACTCAGGTGAGCGCTTTGTGATATCCCCCCTGCTTATCACAGACATCCCCTCCTCTCCAGGTGAACTCAGGTGAGCTCTTTGTGATGTCATTTCAGTTGGTCACCTGTTTCAAGGTTGAGGTTGGCTTCCCCTGTGACTCCTGGTGTGTTGTGATATCCCCCCTGCTTGTTACAGACATCCCCTCCTCACCAGAGGAACTCAGGTGAGCGCTTTGTAATATCCCCCCTGCTTGTAACAGAAATCCCCTGCTCTCCAGGGGACCTCAGGTGAGCGCTTTGTGATGTCATTTCAGTTGGTCACCTGTTTCATGGTGGAGGTTGGCTTCCGCTGTGACTCCTGGTGTGTTGTGATATCCCCCTACTTGTAACAGACATCCCCTCATCTCTACGGGAACTCAGGTGAGCACTTTGTGATGTCATTTCAGTTGGTCACCTGTTTCAAGGTGGAGGTGGGCTTCCGCTGTGACTCCTGGTGTGTTGTGATATCCCCCCTGCTTATAACAGACATCCCCTCATCTCTAGGGGAACTCAGGTGAGCGCTTTGTGATGTCATTTCAGTTGGTCACCTGTTTCAAGGTGGAGGTTTGCTTCCCCTGTGAAACCTGGCGTGTTGTGATATCCCCCCTGCTTGTAACAGACATCCCCTCCTCTCCAGGGGAACTCAGGTGAGTGCTTTGTGATATCCCCACTGCTTGTAACAGACATCCCCTCCTCTCCAGGGGATCTAAGGTGAGCGCTTTGTGATTTCTTTTCAGTTGGTTACCTGTTTCAAGGTGGAGGTAGTCTTCCCCTCTGACTCCTGGTATGTTGTGATATTCCCCCCCCCCCGCTTGTAACCGACATCCCCTCCTCTCCAGGGGAACTCAGGTGAGCGCTTTTTGATGCCATTTCTGTTGGTCACCTGTTTCAAGGTGGAGGTTGGCTTCCCCTGTGACTCCTGGTGTGTTGTGATATCCCCCCTGCTTGTAACAGACTATCCCTCATTTCCAGGGGAACTCAGGTGAGCGCTTTGTGATGTCATTTCAGTTGATCATCTGTTTCAAGGTGGAGGTAGTCTTCCCCTGTTACTCCTGGTGTGTTGTGATATCCCCCCTGCTTATAACAGACATGCCGTCCTCTTCAGGGGAACTCAGGTGAACGCTTTGTGATATCCCCCCTGCTTATAACAGACATCCCCTGCTCTCCAGGGGAACTCAGGTGAGTGTTTTGTGATGTCATTTTAGGTGGTGACCTGTTTCAAGGTGGAGGTTGGCTTCCGCTGTGACTCCTGGTGTGTTGTGATATCCCCCCTGCTTATAATAGACATCCCCTCCTCTCCAGGTGAACTCAGGTGAGCTCTTTGTGATGTCATTTCAGTTGGTCACCTGTTTCATGGTGGAGGTTGGCTTCCCCTGTGGCTCCTGGTGTGTTGTGATATCCCCCCTGCTTGTAACAGACATCCCCTCCTTTCCAGGGGAACTCAGGTGAGCGCTTTGTGATATCCCCCCGGCTTGTAACAGACAATCCCTCATCTCCAGGGGAACTCGGGTGAGCGCTTTGTGATGTCATTTCAGTTGGTCATCTGTTTCAAGGTGGAGGTAGTATTCCCCTGGTGTGTTGTGATATCCCCCCTGCTTGTAACAGACAATCCCTCATCTCCAGGGGAACTCGGGTGAGCGCTTTGTGATGTCATTTCAGTTGGTCATCTGTTTCAAGGTGGAGGTAGTATTCCCCTGGTGTGTTGTGATATCCCCCCTGCTTGTAACAGACATTCCCTCATCTCCAGGGGAACTCAGGTGAGCGCTTTGTGATGTCATTTCAGTTGGTCACCTGTTTCAAGGTTGAGATTGTCTTCCCCTGTGAATCCGGGCGTGTTGTGATATCCCTCCTGCTTTTAACAGACATCCCCTCATCTCTAGGGGATCTCATGTGAGCGCTTTGTGATGTCATTTCAGTTGGTCACCTTTTTCAAGGTTGAGGTTGGCTTCCCCTGTGACTCCTGGTGTGTTGTGATATCCCCCCTGCTTGTTACAGACATCCCCTCCTCACCAGAGGAACTCAGGTGAGCGCTTTGTAATATCCCCCCTGCTTGTAACAGAAATCCCCTGCTCTCCAGGGGAACTCAGGTGAGTGTTTTGTGATGTCATTTTAGGTGGTGACCTGTTTCAAGGTGGAGGTTGGCTTCCGCTGTGACTCCTGGTGTGTTGTGATATCCCCCCTGCTTATAATAGACATCCCCTCCTCTCCAGGTGAACTCAGGTGAGCGCTTTGTGATTTCATTTCAGTTGGTCATCTGTTTCACGGTGGAGGTAGTCTTCCCCTGGTGTGTTGTGATATCCCCCCTGCTTGTAACAGACATTCCCTCATCTCCAGGGGAACTCAGGTGAGCGCTTTGTGATGTCATTTCAGTTGGTCATCTGTTTCAAGGTGGAGGTTGGCTTCTCCTGTGACTCCTGGTGTGTTGTGATATCCCCCCTGCTTGTAACAGACATCTCCTCCTCTCCATGGGATCTCAGGTAAGCGCTTTGTGATATCCCCCCTGCTTATCACAGACATCCCCTCCTCTCCAGGTGAACTCAGGTGAGCTCTTTGTGATGTCATTTCAGTTGGTCACCTGTTTCAAGGTTGAGGTTGGCTTCCCCTGTGACTCTTGGTGTGTTGTGGTATCCCCCCTGCCTGTAGCAGACATCCCCTCCTCTCCACTGGAACTCAGGTGAGCGCTTTGTGATATCCCCCCTGCTTGTAACAGACATCCCCTGCTCTCCAGGGGAACTCAGGTGAGCGTTTTGTGATGTCATTTCAGGTGGTCACCTGTTTCAAGGTGGAGGTTGGCTTCCGCTGTGACTCCTGGTGTGTTGTGATATCCCCCCTGCTTATAACAGAAATCCCCTCATCTCTAGGGGAACTCAGGTGAGCGCTTTGTGATGTCATTTCAGTTGGTCACCTGTTTCAAGGTGGAGGTTTGCTTCCCCTGTGACTCCTGGTGTGTTGTGATATCCCCCCTGCTTGTAACAGACATCCCCTCCTCACCAGGGGAACTCAGGTGAGCGCTTTGTGATATCCCCCCTGCTTGTAACAAAGATCCCCTGCTCTCCAGGGGAACTCAGGTGAGCGCTTTGTGATGTCATTTCAGTTGGTCACCTGTTTCAAGGTTGAGATTGTCTTCCCCTGTGAATCCGGGCGTGTTGTGATATCCCTCCTGCTTGTAACAGACATCCCCTCATCTCTAGGGGATCTCATGTGAGCGCTTTGTGATGTCATTTCAGTTGGTCACCTTTTTCAAGGTTGAGGTTGGCTTCCCCTGTGACTCCTGGTGTGTTGTGATATCCCCCCTGCTTGTTACAGACATCCACTCCTCACCAGAGGAACTCAGGTGAGCGCTTTGTAATATCCCCCCTGCTTGTAACAGAAATCCCCTGCTCTCCAGGGGAACTCAGGTGAGCGCTTTGTGATGTCATTTCAGTTGGTCAACTGTTTCATGGTGGAGGTTGGCTTCCGCTGTGACTCCTGGTGTGTTGTGATATCCCCCTACTTGTAACAGACATCCCCTCATCTCTACGGGAACTCAGGTGAGCACTTTGTGATGTCATTTCAGTTGGTCACCTGTTTCAAGGTGGAGGTTGGCTTCCGCTGTGACTCCTGGTGTGTTGTGATATCCCCCCTGCTTGTAACAGACATCCCCTCATCTCTAGGGGAACTCAGGTGAGCGCTTTGTGATGTCATTTCAGTTGGTCACCTGTTTCAAGGTGGAGGTTTGCTTCCCCTGTGAAACCTGGCGTGTTGTGATATCCCCCCTGCTTGTAACAGACATCCCCTCCTCTCCAGGGGAACTCAGGTGAGTGCTTTGTGATATCTCCACTGCTTGTAACAGACATCCCCTCCTCTCCAGGGGATCTAAGGTGAGCGCTTTGTGATTTCTTTTCAGTTGGTTACCTGTTTCAAGGTGGAGGTAGTCTTCCCCACTGACTCCTGGTGTGTTGTGATATCCCCCCCCCCCGATTGTAACCGACATCCCCTGCTCTCCAGGGGAACTCAGGTGAGCGCTTTGTGATATCCCCCCTGCTTGTAACAGACTATCCCTCATCTCCAGGGGAACTCAGGTGAGCGCTTTGTGATGTCATTTCAGTTGATCATCTGTTTCAAGGTGGAGGTAGTCTTCCCCTGTGACTCCTGGTGTGTTGTGATATCCCCCCTGCTTATAACAGACATGCCGTCCTCTTCAGGGGAACTCAGGTGAACGCTTTGTGATATCCCCCCTGCTTATAACAGACATCCCCTGCTCTCCAGGAAAACTCAGGTGAGTGTTTTGTGATGTCATTTTAGGTGGTGACCTGTTTCAAGGTGGAGGTTGGCTTCCGCTGTGACTCCTGGTGTGTTGTGATATCCCCCCTGCTTATAATAGACATCCCCTCCTCTCCAGGTGAACTCAGGTGAGCTCTTTGTGATGTCATTTCAGTTGGTCACCTGTTTCATGGTGGAGGTTGGCTTCCCCTGTGGCTCCTGGTGTGTTGTGATATCCCCCCTGCTTGTAACAGACATCCCCTCCTCTCCAGGGGAACTCAGGTGAGCGCTTTGTAATATCCCCCCTGCTTGTAACAGAAATCCCCTGCTCTCCAGGGGAACTCAGGTGAGTGTTTTGTGATGTCATTTTAGGTGGTGACCTGTTTCAAGGTGGAGGTTGGCTTCCGCTGTGACTCCTGGTGTGTTGTGATATCCCCCCTGCTTATAATAGACATCCCCTCCTCTCCAGGTGAACTCAGGTGAGCGCTTTGTGATTTCATTTCAGTTGGTCATCTGTTTCACGGTGGAGGTAGTCTTCCCCTGGTGTGTTGTGATATCCCCCCTGCTTGTAACAGACATTCCCTCATCTCCAGGGGAACTCAGGTGAGCGCTTTGTGATGTCATTTCAGTTGGTCATCTGTTTCAAGGTGGAGGTTGGCTTCTCCTGTGACTCCTGGTGTGTTGTGATATCCCCCCTGCTTGTAACAGACATCTCCTCCTCTCCATGGGATCTCAGGTAAGCGCTTTGTGATATCCCCCCTGCTTATCACAGACATCCCCTCCTCTCCAGGTGAACTCAGGTGAGCTCTTTGTGATGTCATTTCAGTTGGTCACCTGTTTCAAGGTTGAGGTTGGCTTCCCCTGTGACTCTTGGTGTGTTGTGGTATCCCCCCTGCCTGTAGCAGACATCCCCTCCTCTCCACTGGAACTCAGGTGAGCGCTTTGTGATATCCCCCCTGCTTGTAACAGACATCCCCTGCTCTCCAGGGGAACTCAGGTGAGCGTTTTGTGATGTCATTTCAGGTGGTCACCTGTTTCAAGGTGGAGGTTGGCTTCCGCTGTGACTCCTGGTGTGTTGTGATATCCCCCCTGCTTATAACAGAAATCCCCTCATCTCTAGGGGAACTCAGGTGAGCGCTTTGTGATGTCATTTCAGTTGGTCACCTGTTTCAAGGTGGAGGTTTGCTTCCCCTGTGACTCCTGGTGTGTTGTGATATCCCCCCTGCTTGTAACAGACATCCCCTCCTCACCAGGGGAACTCAGGTGAGCGCTTTGTGATATCCCCCCTGCTTGTAACAAAGATCCCCTGCTCTCCAGGGGAACTCAGGTGAGCGCTTTGTGATGTCATTTCAGTTGGTCACCTGTTTCAAGGTTGAGATTGTCTTCCCCTGTGAATCCGGGCGTGTTGTGATATCCCTCCTGCTTGTAACAGACATCCCCTCATCTCTAGGGGATCTCATGTGAGCGCTTTGTGATGTCATTTCAGTTGGTCACCTTTTTCAAGGTTGAGGTTGGCTTCCCCTGTGACTCCTGGTGTGTTGTGATATCCCCCCTGCTTGTTACAGACATCCACTCCTCACCAGAGGAACTCAGGTGAGCGCTTTGTAATATCCCCCCTGCTTGTAACAGAAATCCCCTGCTCTCCAGGGGAACTCAGGTGAGCGCTTTGTGATGTCATTTCAGTTGGTCAACTGTTTCATGGTGGAGGTTGGCTTCCGCTGTGACTCCTGGTGTGTTGTGATATCCCCCTACTTGTAACAGACATCCCCTCATCTCTACGGGAACTCAGGTGAGCACTTTGTGATGTCATTTCAGTTGGTCACCTGTTTCAAGGTGGAGGTTGGCTTCCGCTGTGACTCCTGGTGTGTTGTGATATCCCCCCTGCTTGTAACAGACATCCCCTCATCTCTAGGGGAACTCAGGTGAGCGCTTTGTGATGTCATTTCAGTTGGTCACCTGTTTCAAGGTGGAGGTTTGCTTCCCCTGTGAAACCTGGCGTGTTGTGATATCCCCCCTGCTTGTAACAGACATCCCCTCCTCTCCAGGGGAACTCAGGTGAGTGCTTTGTGATATCTCCACTGCTTGTAACAGACATCCCCTCCTCTCCAGGGGATCTAAGGTGAGCGCTTTGTGATTTCTTTTCAGTTGGTTACCTGTTTCAAGGTGGAGGTAGTCTTCCCCACTGACTCCTGGTGTGTTGTGATATCCCCCCCCCCCGATTGTAACCGACATCCCCTGCTCTCCAGGGGAACTCAGGTGAGCGCTTTGTGATATCCCCCCTGCTTGTAACAGACTATCCCTCATCTCCAGGGGAACTCAGGTGAGCGCTTTGTGATGTCATTTCAGTTGATCATCTGTTTCAAGGTGGAGGTAGTCTTCCCCTGTGACTCCTGGTGTGTTGTGATATCCCCCCTGCTTATAACAGACATGCCGTCCTCTTCAGGGGAACTCAGGTGAACGCTTTGTGATATCCCCCCTGCTTATAACAGACATCCCCTGCTCTCCAGGAAAACTCAGGTGAGTGTTTTGTGATGTCATTTTAGGTGGTGACCTGTTTCAAGGTGGAGGTTGGCTTCCGCTGTGACTCCTGGTGTGTTGTGATATCCCCCCTGCTTATAATAGACATCCCCTCCTCTCCAGGTGAACTCAGGTGAGCTCTTTGTGATGTCATTTCAGTTGGTCACCTGTTTCATGGTGGAGGTTGGCTTCCCCTGTGGCTCCTGGTGTGTTGTGATATCCCCCCTGCTTGTAACAGACATCCCCTCCTCTCCAGGGGAACTCAGGTGAGCGCTTTGTGATATCCCCCCGGCTTGTAACAGACAATCCCTCATCTCCAGGGGAACTCAGGTGAGCGCTTTGTGATGTCATTTCAGTTGGTCATCTGTTTCAAGGTGGAGGTAGTCTTCCCCTGGTGTGTTGTGATATCCCCCCTGCTTGTAACAGACATTCCCTCATCTCCAGGGGAACTCAGGTGAGCGCTTTGTGATGTCATTTCAGTTGGTCATCTGTTTCAAGGTGGAGGTTGGCTTCTCCTGTGACTCCTGGTGTGTTGTGATATCCCCCCTGCTTGTAACAGACATCTCCTCCTCTCCATGGGAACTCAGGTGAGCGCTTTGTGATATCCCCCCTGCTTATCACAGACATCCCCTCCTCTCCAGGTGAACTCAGGTGAGCTCTTTGTGATGTCATTTCAGTTGGTCACCTGTTTCAAGGTTGAGGTTGGCTTCCCCTGTGACTCCTGGTGTGTTGTGATATCCCCCCTGCTTGTTACAGACATCCCCTCCTCACCAGAGGAACTCAGGTGAGCGCTTTGTAATATCCCCCCTGCTTGTAACAGAAATCCCCTGCTCTCCAGGGGACCTCAGGTGAGCGCTTTGTGATGTCATTTCAGTTGGTCACCTGTTTCATGGTGGAGGTTGGCTTCCGCTGTGACTCCTGGTGTGTTGTGATATCCCCCTACTTGTAACAGACATCCCCTCATCTCTACGGGAACTCAGGTGAGCACTTTGTGATGTCATTTCAGTTGGTCACCTGTTTCAAGGTGGAGGTGGGCTTCCGCTGTGACTCCTGGTGTGTTGTGATATCCCCCCTGCTTATAACAGACATCCCCTCATCTCTAGGGGAACTCAGGTGAGCGCTTTGTGATGTCATTTCAGTTGGTCACCTGTTTCAAGGTGGAGGTTTGCTTCCCCTGTGAAACCTGGCGTGTTGTGATATCCCCCCTGCTTGTAACAGACATCCCCTCCTCTCCAGGGGAACTCAGGTGAGTGCTTTGTGATATCCCCACTGCTTGTAACAGACATCCCCTCCTCTCCAGGGGATCTAAGGTGAGCGCTTTGTGATTTCTTTTCAGTTGGTTACCTGTTTCAAGGTGGAGGTAGTCTTCCCCTCTGACTCCTGGTATGTTGTGATATTCCCCCCCCCCCGCTTGTAACCGACATCCCCTCCTCTCCAGGGGAACTCAGGTGAGCGCTTTTTGATGCCATTTCTGTTGGTCACCTGTTTCAAGGTGGAGGTTGGCTTCCCCTGTGACTCCTGGTGTGTTGTGATATCCCCCCTGCTTGTAACAGACTATCCCTCATTTCCAGGGGAACTCAGGTGAGCGCTTTGTGATGTCATTTCAGTTGATCATCTGTTTCAAGGTGGAGGTAGTCTTCCCCTGTTACTCCTGGTGTGTTGTGATATCCCCCCTGCTTATAACAGACATGCCGTCCTCTTCAGGGGAACTCAGGTGAACGCTTTGTGATATCCCCCCTGCTTATAACAGACATCCCCTGCTCTCCAGGGGAACTCAGGTGAGTGTTTTGTGATGTCATTTTAGGTGGTGACCTGTTTCAAGGTGGAGGTTGGCTTCCGCTGTGACTCCTGGTGTGTTGTGATATCCCCCCTGCTTATAATAGACATCCCCTCCTCTCCAGGTGAACTCAGGTGAGCTCTTTGTGATGTCATTTCAGTTGGTCACCTGTTTCATGGTGGAGGTTGGCTTCCCCTGTGGCTCCTGGTGTGTTGTGATATCCCCCCTGCTTGTAACAGACATCCCCTCCTCTCCAGGGGAACTCAGGTGAGCGCTTTGTGATATCCCCCCGGCTTGTAACAGACAATCCCTCATCTCCAGGGGAACTCGGGTGAGCGCTTTGTGATTTCATTTCAGTTGGTCATCTGTTTCACGGTGGAGGTAGTCTTCCCCTGGTGTGTTGTGATATCCCCCCTGCTTGTAACAGACATTCCCTCATCTCCAGGGGAACTCAGGTGAGCGCTTTGTGATGTCATTTCAGTTGGTCATCTGTTTCAAGGTGGAGGTTGGCTTCTCCTGTGACTCCTGGTGTGTTGTGATATCCCCCCTGCTTGTAACAGACATCTCCTCCTCTCCATGGGATCTCAGGTAAGCGCTTTGTGATATCCCCCCTGCTTATCACAGACATCCCCTCCTCTCCAGGTGAACTCAGGTGAGCTCTTTGTGATGTCATTTCAGTTGGTCACCTGTTTCAAGGTTGAGGTTGGCTTCCCCTGTGACTCTTGGTGTGTTGTGGTATCCCCCCTGCCTGTAACAGACATCCCCTCCTCTCCACTGGAACTCAGGTGAGCGCTTTGTGATATCCCCCCTGCTTGTAACAGACATCCCCTGCTCTCCAGGGGAACTCAGGTGAGCGTTTTGTGATGTCATTTCAGGTGGTCACCTGTTTCAAGGTGGAGGTTGGCTTCCGCTGTGACTCCTGGTGTGTTGTGATATCCCCCCTGCTTATAACAGAAATCCCCTCATCTCTAGGGGAACTCAGGTGAGCGCTTTGTGATGTCATTTCAGTTGGTCACCTGTTTCAAGGTGGAGGTTTGCTTCCCCTGTGACTCCTGGTGTGTTGTGATATCCCCCCTGCTTGTAACAGACATCCCCTCCTCACCAGGAGAACTCAGGTGAGCGCTTTGTGATATCCCCCCTGCTTGTAACAAAGATCCCCTGCTCTCCAGGGGAACTCAGGTGAGCGCTTTGTGATGTCATTTCAGTTGGTCACCTGTTTCAAGGTTGAGATTGTCTTCCCCTGTGAATCCGGGCGTGTTGTGATATCCCTCCTGCTTTTAACAGACATCCCCTCATCTCTAGGGGATCTCATGTGAGCGCTTTGTGATGTCATTTCAGTTGGTCACCTTTTTCAAGGTTGAGGTTGGCTTCCCCTGTGACTCCTGGTGTGTTGTGATATCCCCCCTGCTTGTTACAGACATCCACTCCTCACCAGAGGAACTCAGGTGAGCGCTTTGTAATATCCCCCCTGCTTGTAACAGAAATCCCCTGCTCTCCAGGGGAACTCAGGTGAGCGCTTTGTGATGTCATTTCAGTTGGTCAACTGTTTCATGGTGGAGGTTGGCTTCCGCTGTGACTCCTGGTGTGTTGTGATATCCCCCTACTTGTAACAGACATCCCCTCATCTCTACGGGAACTCAGGTGAGCACTTTGTGATGTCATTTCAGTTGGTCACCTGTTTCAAGGTGGAGGTTGGCTTCCGCTGTGACTCCTGGTGTGTTGTGATATCCCCCCTGCTTGTAACAGACATCCCCTCATCTCTAGGGGAACTCAGGTGAGCGCTTTGTGATGTCATTTCAGTTGGTCACCTGTTTCAAGGTGGAGGTTTGCTTCCCCTGTGAAACCTGGCGTGTTGTGATATCCCCCCTGCTTGTAACAGACATCCCCTCCTCTCCAGGGGAACTCAGGTGAGTGCTTTGTGATATCTCCACTGCTTGTAACAGACATCCCCTCCTCTCCAGGGGATCTAAGGTGAGCGCTTTGTGATTTCTTTTCAGTTGGTTACCTGTTTCAAGGTGGAGGTAGTCTTCCCCACTGACTCCTGGTGTGTTGTGATATCCCCCCCCCCGATTGTAACCGACATCCCCTGCTCTCCAGGGGAACTCAGGTGAGCGCTTTGTGATATCCCCCCTGCTTGTAACAGACTATCCCTCATCTCCAGGGGAACTCAGGTGAGCGCTTTGTGATGTCATTTCAGTTGATCATCTGTTTCAAGGTGGAGGTAGTCTTCCCCTGTGACTCCTGGTGTGTTGTGATATCCCCCCTGCTTATAACAGACATGCCGTCCTCTTCAGGGGAACTCAGGTGAACGCTTTGTGATATCCCCCCTGCTTATAACAGACATCCCCTGCTCTCCAGGAAAACTCAGGTGAGTGTTTTGTGATGTCATTTTAGGTGGTGACCTGTTTCAAGGTGGAGGTTGGCTTCCGCTGTGACTCCTGGTGTGTTGTGATATCCCCCCTGCTTATAATAGACATCCCCTCCTCTCCAGGTGAACTCAGGTGAGCTCTTTGTGATGTCATTTCAGTTGGTCACCTGTTTCATGGTGGAGGTTGGCTTCCCCTGTGGCTCCTGGTGTGTTGTGATATCCCCCCTGCTTGTAACAGACATCCCCTCCTCTCCAGGGGAACTCAGGTGAGCGCTTTGTGATATCCCCCCGGCTTGTAACAGACAATCCCTCATCTCCAGGGGAACTCAGGTGAGCGCTTTGTGATGTCATTTCAGTTGGTCATCTGTTTCAAGGTGGAGGTAGTCTTCCCCTGGTGTGTTGTGATATCCCCCCTGCTTGTAACAGACATTCCCTCATCTCCAGGGGAACTCAGGTGAGCGCTTTGTGATGTCATTTCAGTTGGTCATCTGTTTCAAGGTGGAGGTTGGCTTCTCCTGTGACTCCTGGTGTGTTGTGATATCCCCCCTGCTTGTAACAGACATCTCCTCCTCTCCATGGGAACTCAGGTGAGCGCTTTGTGATATCCCCCCTGCTTATCACAGACATCCCCTCCTCTCCAGGTGAACTCAGGTGAGCTCTTTGTGATGTCATTTCAGTTGGTCACCTGTTTCAAGGTTGAGGTTGGCTTCCCCTGTGACTCTTGGTGTGTTGTGGTATCCCCCATGCTTGTAACAGACATCCCGTCCTCTCCAGTGGAACTCAAGTGAGTGCTTTGTGATATCCCTCCTGCCTGTAACAGACATTCCCTCCTCTCCTGGTGAACTCAGGTGAGCGCTTTGTTATGTCATTTCAGTTGGTCACCTGTTTCAAGGTTGAGGTTGGCCTCCCCTGTGACTCCTGGTGTGTTGTGATATCCCTCCTTCTTGTAACAGACATCCCCTCCTCTCCTGGTGAACTCTGGGGAGCGCTTTGTTATGTCATTTCAGTTGGTCACCTTTTTCAAGGTTGAGGTTGCCTTCCCCTGTGACTCCTGGTGTGTTGTAATATCCCCCCTGCTTGTAACAGAAATCCTCTGCTCTCCAGGGGAACTCAGGTGAGCGCTTTGTGATGTCATTTCAGTTGGTCAACTGTTTCATGGTGGAGGTTGGCTTCCGCTGTGACTCCTGGTGTGTTGTGATATCCCCCTACTTGTAACAGACATCCCCTCATCTCTACGGGAACTCAGGTGAGCACTTTGTGATGTCATTTCAGTTGGTCACCTGTTTCAAGGTGGAGGTTGGCTTCCGCTGTGACTCCTGGTGTGTTGTGATATCCCCCCTGCTTGTAACAGACATCCCCTCATCTCTAGGGGAACTCAGGTGAGCGCTTTGTGATGTCATTTCAGTTGGTCACCTGTTTCAAGGTGGAGGTTTGCTTCCCCTGTGAAACCTGGCGTGTTGTGATATCCCCCCTGCTTGTAACAGACATCCCCTCCTCTCCAGGGGAACTCAGGTGAGTGCTTTGTGATATCTCCACTGCTTGTAACAGACATCCCCTCCTCTCCAGGGGATCTAAGGTGAGCGCTTTGTGATTTCTTTTCAGTTGGTTACCTGTTTCAAGGTGGAGGTAGTCTTCCCCACTGACTCCTGGTGTGTTGTGATATCCCCCCCCCCCGATTGTAACCGACATCCCCTCCTCTCCAGGGGAACTCAGGTGAGCGCTTTTTGATTCCATTTCTGTTGGTCACCTGTTTCAAGGTGGAGGTTGGCTTCCCCTGTGACTCCTGGTGTGTTGTGATATCCCCCCTGCTTGTAACAGACATCCCCTGCTCTCCAGGGGAACTCAGGTGAGCGCTTTGTGATATCCCCCCTGCTTGTAACAGACTATCCCTCATCTCCAGGGGAACTCAGGTGAGCGCTTTGTGATGTCATTTCAGTTGATCATCTGTTTCAAGGTGGAGGTAGTCTTCCCCTGTGACTCCTGGTGTGTTGTGATATCCCCCCTGCTTATAACAGACATGCCGTCCTCTTCAGGGGAACTCAGGTGAACGCTTTGTGATATCCCCCCTGCTTATAACAGACATCCCCTGCTCTCCAGGAAAACTCAGGTGAGTGTTTTGTGATGTCATTTTAGGTGGTGACCTGTTTCAAGGTGGAGGTTGGCTTCCGCTGTGACTCCTGGTGTGTTGTGATATCCCCCCTGCTTATAATAGACATCCCCTCCTCTCCAGGTGAACTCAGGTGAGCTCTTTGTGATGTCATTTCAGTTGGTCACCTGTTTCATGGTGGAGGTTGGCTTCCCCTGTGGCTCCTGGTGTGTTGTGATATCCCCCCTGCTTGTAACAGACATCCCCTCCTCTCCAGGGGAACTCAGGTGAGCGCTTTGTGATATCGCCCCGGCTTGTAACAGACAATCCCTCATCTCCAGGGGAACTCAGGTGAGCGCTTTGTGATGTCATTTCAGTTGGTCATCTGTTTCAAGGTGGAGGTAGTCTTCCCCTGGTGTGTTGTGATATCCCCCCTGCTTGTAACAGACATTCCCTCATCTCCAGGGGAACTCAGGTGAGCGCTTTGTGATGTCATTTCAGTTGGTCATCTGTTTCAAGGTGGAGGTTGGCTTCTCCTGTGACTCCTGGTGTGTTGTGATATCCCCCCTGCTTGTAACAGACATCTCCTCCTCTCCATGGGAACTCAGGTGAGCGCTTTGTGATATCCCCCCTGCTTATCACAGACATCCCCTCCTCTCCAGGTGAACTCAGGTGAGCTCTTTGTGATGTCATTTCAGTTGGTCACCTGTTTCAAGGTTGAGGTTGGCTTCCCCTGTGACTCTTGGTGTGTTGTGGTATCCCCCATGCTTGTAACAGACATCCCGTCCTCTCCAGTGGAACTCAAGTGAGTGCTTTGTGATATCCCTCCTGCCTGTAACAGACATTCCCTCCTCTCCTGGTGAACTCAGGTGAGCGCTTTGTTATGTCATTTCAGTTGGTCACCTGTTTCAAGGTTGAGGTTGGCCTCCCCTGTGACTCCTGGTGTGTTGTGATATCCCTCCTTCTTGTAACAGACATCCCCTCCTCTCCTGGTGAACTCTGGGGAGCGCTTTGTTATGTCATTTCAGTTGGTCACCTTTTTCAAGGTTGAGGTTGCCTTCCCCTGTGACTCCTGGTGTGTTGTGATATCCCCCCTGCTTATAACAGACATCCCCTCATCTCTAGGGGAACTCAGGTGAGCGCTTTGTGATGTCATTTCAGTTGGTCACCTGTTTCAAGGTGGAGGTTTGCTTCCCCTGTGACTCCTGGCGTGTTGTGATATCCCCCCTGCTTGTAACAGACATCCCCTCCTCACCAGGGGAACTCAGGTGAGCGCTTTGTGATATCCCCCCTGCTTGTAACAGACATCCCCTGCTCTCCAGGGGTATTCAGGTGAGCGCTTTGTGATGTCATTTCAGTTGGTCACCTGTTTCAAGGTGGAGGTTGGCTTCCCCTGTGACTGCTGGTGTGTTGTGATATCCCCCCTGCTTTTAACAGACATCCCCTCATCTCTAGGGGATCTCATGTGAGCGCTTTGTGATGTCATTTCAGTGGGTCACCTTTTTCAAGGTTGAGGTTGGCTTCCCCTGTGACTCCTGGTGTGTTGTGATATCCCCCCTGCTTGTTACAGACATCCCCTCCTCACCAGAGGAACTCAGGTGAGCGCTTTGTAATATCCCCCCTGCTTGTAACAGAAATCCCCTGCTCTCCAGGGGAACTCAGGTGAGCGCTTTGTGATGTCATTTCAGTTGGTCACCTGTTTCATGGTGGAGGTTGGCTTCCGCTGTGACTCCTGGTGTGTTGTGATATCCCCCTACTTGTAACAGACATCCCCTCATCTCTACGGGAACTCAGGTGAGCACTTTGTGATGTCATTTCAGTTGGTCACCTGTTTCAAGGTGGAGGTTGGCTTCCCCTGTGACTCCTGGTGTGTTGTGATATCCCCCCTGCTTGTAACAGACATCCCCTCCTTTCCAGGGGAACTCTGGTGAGCGCTTTGTGATGTCATTTCAGTTGGTCACCTGTTTCAAGGTGGAGTTTGGCTTCCCCTGTGACTCCTGGTGTGTTGTGATATCCCCCCTGCTTGTAACAGACATCCCCTGCTCTCCAGGGGAACTCAGGTGAGCGTTTTGTGATGTCATTTCAGGTGGTCACCTGTTTCAAGGTGGAGGTTGGCTTCCGCTGTGACTCCTGGTGTGTTCTGATATCCCCCCTGCTTATAACAGACATCCCCTCATCTCTAGGGGAACTCTGGTGAGCGCTTTGTGATGTCATTTCAGTTGGTCACCTGTTTCAAGGTGGAGGTTGGCTTACCCTGTGACTCCTGGCGTGTTGTGATATCCCCCCTGCTTGTAACAGACATCCCCTCCTCACCAGGGGAACTCAGGTGAGCGCTTTGTGATATCCCCCCTGCTTGTAACAGAGATCCCCTGCTCTCCAGGGGAACTCAGGTGAGCGCTTTGTGATGTCATTTCAGTTGGTCACCTGTTTCAAGGTTGAGATTGTCTTCCCCTGTGAATCCGGGCGTGTTGTGATATCCCTCCTGCTTTTAACAGACATCCCCTCATCTCTAGGAGATCTCATGTGAGCGCTTTGTGATGTCATTTCAGTTGGTCACCTGTTTCAAGGTTGAGGTTGGCTTTCCCTGTGACTCCTGGTGTGTTGTGATATACCCCCTGCTTGTAACGGACATCCCCTCCTCTCAAGGGAAAGTCAAGTCAGCGCTTTGTGACTTGTAACAGACATCCCCTCCTCACCAGGGGAACTCAGGTGAGCGCTTTGTGATATCCCCCCTGCTTGTAACAGACATCCCGTCCTCTCCAGGGGAACTCAGGCGAGCGCTTTGTGATATCCCCCCTGCCTGTAACAGAGATCCCGTCCTCACCAGGGGAACTCAGGTGAGCGCTTTGTGATATCCCCCCTGCTTATAACAGACATCCCGTCCTCTCCAAGGGAACTGAGGTGAGTACTTTGTGATATCCCCCCTGCTTCTAACTGACATCCCCTGCTCTCCAGGGGAACTCAGGTGAGCGCTTTGTGATGTCATTTCAGTTGGTCACCTGTTTCAAGGTGGAGATTGTCTTCCCCTGTGAATCCTGGCGTGTTGTGGTATCCCCCCCTACTTCTAACAGACATCCCCTCATCTCTACGGGAACTCAGGAGAGCGCTTTGTGATGTCATTTCAGTTGGTCACCTGTTTCACGGTGGAGGTTGGCTCCCCCTGTGACTCCTGGTGTGTTGTGATATCCCCCCTGCTTGTAACAGACATCGCCTCCTCTCCAGGGGAACTCAGGGGAGCGCTTTGGGATGTCATTTCAGTTGGTCACCTGTTTCAAGGTGGAGGTTGGCTTCCCCTGTGACTCCTGGTGTGTTGTGATATTCCCCCTGCTTGTAACGGACATCCCCTCCTCTCAAGGGAAAGTTGTCAGCGCTTTGTGATGTCATTTCAGTTGGTCACCTGTTTCAAGGTTGAGGTTGGCCTCCCCTGTGACTCCTGGTGTGTTGTGATATACCCCTGCATGTAACAGCTACCCCTCCTCTCCTGGTGAACTCAGGTGAGCGCTTTGTGATGTCATTTCAGTTGGTCACCTGTTTCATGGTGGAGGTTGGCTTCCCCTGTGGCTCCTGGTGTGTTGTGATATCCCCCCTGCTTGTAACAGACATCCCCTCCTCTCCAGGGGAACTCAGGTGAGCGCTTTGTGATATCCCCCCGGCTTGTAACAGACAATCCCTCATCTCCAGGGGAACTCAGGTGAGCGCTTTGTGATGTCATTTCAGTTGGTCATCTGTTTCAAGGTGGAGGTAGTCTTCCCCTGGTGTGTTGTGATATCCCCCCTGCTTGTAACAGACATTCCCTCATCTCCAGGGGAACTCAGGTGAGCGCTTTGTGATGTCATTTCAGTTGGTCATCTGTTTCAAGGTGGAGGTAGTCTTCCCCTGGTGTGTTGTGATATCCCCCCTGCTTGTAACAGACATTCCCTCATCTCCAGGGGAACTCAGGTGAGCGCTTTGTGATGTCATTTCAGTTGGTCATCTGTTTCAAGGTGGAGGTTGGCTTCTCCTGTGACTCCTGGTGTGTTGTGATATCCCCCCTGCTTGTAACAGACATCTCCTCCTCTCCATGGGAACTCAGGTGAGCGCTTTGTGATATCCCCCCTGCTTATCACAGACATCCCCTCCTCTCCAGGTGAACTCAGGTGAGCTCTTTGTGATGTCATTTCAGTTGGTCACCTGTTTCAAGGTTGAGGTTGGCTTCCCCTGTGACTCTTGGTGTGTTGTGGTATCCCCCATGCTTGTAACAGACATCCCGTCCTCTCCAGTGGAACTCAAGTGAGTGCTTTGTGATATCCCTCCTGCCTGTAACAGACATTCCCTCCTCTCCTGGTGAACTCAGGTGAGCGCTTTGTTATGTCATTTCAGTTGGTCACCTGTTTCAAGGTTGAGGTTGGCCTCCCCTGTGACTCCTGGTGTGTTGTGATATCCCTCCTTCTTGTAACAGACATCCCCTCCTCTCCTGGTGAACTCTGGGGAGCGCTTTGTTATGTCATTTCAGTTGGTCACCTTTTTCAAGGTTGAGGTTGCCTTCCCCTGTGACTCCTGGTGTGTTGTGATATCCCCCCTGCTTATAACAGACATCCCCTCATCTCTAGGGGAACTCAGGTGAGCGCTTTGTGATGTCATTTCAGTTGGTCACCTGTTTCAAGGTGGAGGTTTGCTTCCCCTGTGACTCCTGGCGTGTTGTGATATCCCCCCTGCTTGTAACAGACATCCCCTCCTCACCAGGGGAACTCAGGTGAGCGCTTTGTGATATCCCCCCTGCTTGTAACAGACATCCCCTGCTCTCCAGGGGTATTCAGGTGAGCGCTTTGTGATGTCGTTTCAGTTGGTCACCTGTTTCAAGGTGGAGGTTGGCTTCCCCTGTGACTGCTGGTGTGTTGTGATATCCCCCCTGCTTTTAACAGACATCCCCTCATCTCTAGGGGATCTCATGTGAGCGCTTTGTGATGTCATTTCAGTTGGTCACCTTTTTCAAGGTTGAGGTTGGCTTCCCCTGTGACTCCTGGTGTGTTGTGATATCCCCCCTGCTTGTTACAGACATCCCCTCCTCACCAGAGGAACTCAGGTGAGCGCTTTGTAATATCCCCCCTGCTTGTAACAGAAATCCCCTGCTCTCCAGGGGAACTCAGGTGAGCGCTTTGTGATGTCATTTCAGTTGGTCACCTGTTTCATGGTGGAGGTTGGCTTCCGCTGTGACTCCTGGTGTGTTGTGATATCCCCCTACTTGTAACAGACATCCCCTCATCTCTACGGGAACTCAGGTGAGCACTTTGTGATGTCATTTCAGTTGGTCACCTGTTTCAAGGTGGAGGTTGGCTTCCCCTGTGACTCCTGGTGTGTTGTGATATCCCCCCTGCTTGTAACAGACATCCCCTGCTCTCCAGGGGAACTCAGGTGAGCGTTTTGTGATGTCATTTCAGGTGGTCACCTGTTTCAAGGTGGAGGTTGGCTTCCGCTGTGACTCCTGGTGTGTTCTGATATCCCCCCTGCTTATAACAGACATCCCCTCATCTCTAGGGGAACTCTGGTGAGCGCTTTGTGATGTCATTTCAGTTGGTCACCTGTTTCAAGGTGGAGGTTGGCTTACCCTGTGACTCCTGGCGTGTTGTGATATCCCCCCTGCTTGTAACAGACATCCCCTCCTCACCAGGGGAACTCAGGTGAGCGCTTTGTGATATCCCCCCTGCTTGTAACAGAGATCCCCTGCTCTCCAGGGGAACTCAGGTGAGCGCTTTGTGATGTCATTTCAGTTGGTCACCTGTTTCAAGGTTGAGATTGTCTTCCCCTGTGAATCCGGGCGTGTTGTGATATCCCTCCTGCTTTTAACAGACATCCCCTCATCTCTAGGAGATCTCATGTGAGCGCTTTGTGATGTCATTTCAGTTGGTCACCTGTTTCAAGGTTGAGGTTGGCTTTCCCTGTGACTCCTGGTGTGTTGTGATATCCCCCCTGCTTGTAACGGACATCCCCTCCTCTCAAGGGAAAGTCAAGTCAGCGCTTTGTGACTTGTAACAGACATCCCCTCCTCACCAGGGGAACTCAGGTGAGCGCTTTGTGATATCCCCCCTGCTTGTAACAGACATCCCGTCCTCTCCAGGGGAACTCAGGCGAGCGCTTTGTGATATCCCCCCTGCCTGTAACAGAGATCCCGTCCTCTCCAGGGGAACTCAAGTGACCGCTTTGTGATATCCCTCCTGCTTATAACAGACATCCCGTCCTCTCCAAGGGAACTGAGGTGAGTACTTTGTGATATCCCCCCTGCTTCTAACTGACATCCCCTGCTCTCCAGGGGAACTCAGGTGAGCGCTTTGTGATGTCATTTCAGTTGGTCACCTGTTTCAAGGTGGAGATTGTCTTCCCCTGTGAATCCTGGCGTGTTGTGGTATCCCCCCCTACTTCTAACAGACATCCCCTCATCTCTACGGGAACTCAGGAGAGCGCTTTGTGATGTCATTTCAGTTGGTCACCTGTTTCACGGTGGAGGTTGGCTCCCCCTGTGACTCCTGGTGTGTTGTGATATCCCCCCTGCTTGTAACAGACATCGCCTCCTCTCCAGGGGAACTCAGGGGAGCGCTTTGGGATGTCATTTCAGTTGGTCACCTTTTTCAAGGTGGAGGTTGGCTTCCCCTGTGACTCCTGGTGTGTTGTGATATCCCCCCTGCTTGTAACGGACATCCCCTCCTCTCAAGGGAAAGTTGTCAGCGCTTTGTGATGTCATTTCAGTTGGTCACCTGTTTCAAGGTTGAGGTTGGCCTCCCCTGTGACTCCTGGTGTGTTGTGATATACCCCTGCATGTAACAGCTACCCCTCCTCTCCTGGTGAACTCAGGTGAGCGCTTTGTGATGTCATTTCAGTTGGTCACCTTTTTCAAGGTAGAGGTTGGCTTCCCCTGTGACTCCTGGTTTGTTGTGGTATCCCCCCTGCTTATAACAGACATCCCGTCCTCTCCAAGGGAACTGAGGTGAGCACTTTGTGATATCCCCCCTGCTTCTAACTGACATCCCCTGCTCTCCAGGGGAACTCAGGTGAGCGCTTTGTGATGTCATTTCAGTAGGTCACCTGTTTCAAGGTGGAGGTTGGCTTGCCCTCTGACTTCCAGTGTGTTATGTTATCCCCCATGCCAGAAGAGACATTCCCTCATCTCCAGGGGAACTGAGGTGAGTGCTTTGTGATGTCATTGTAGTACGTCACAAGATTCCAGCTGGAGCTTGGCTTCCCCTCTGGTCTAGTGTGTTATGTGTTCCGCCATGCCAGTAAGAGACATTCCTTTGTCTCCCTGGGAATAGAGTTGAGCATTTTGTGATGTCATTTCAGTAGGCCTTAAGGTTCTAGTTGGAGGATGGCTTTGACTCTGACTTGTAGTGAGTTATGTTATCCACCCTGACATTAAGAGACATGTCCTCATCTCCAGGGGAAGTAAGTGAGTGAGTCATTCCAGTTGGTCACCTGTTTCAAGGTGAAGGTTGGCTGCCCCTGTGACTTCTGGTGTGTTGTGATATCCCCCCTGCTTGTAACAGACATCCCCTCCTCTCCACGGGAACTCAGGTGAGCGCTTTGTGATATCCCCCCTGCTTGTAACAGACATCCCCTGCTCTCCAGGGGAACTCAGGTGAGCGTTTTGTGATGTCATTTCAGGTGGTCACCTGTTTCAAGGTGGAGGTTGGCTTCCGCTGTGACTCCTGGTGTGTTGTGATATCCCCCCTGCTTATAACAGACATCCCCTCATCTCTAGGGGAACTCAGGTGAGCGCTTTGTGATGTCATTTCAGTTGGTCACTTGAGTCAAGGTTGACGTTGGCTTCCCCTGTGACTCCTGGTGTGTTTTGATATCCCCCCTTCTTGTAATAGACATCCCCTCCTCTCCAGGGGAACTCAGGTGAGCGCTTTGTGATCTCCCCCCTGCTTGTAACAGACATCCCCACCTCTCCAGGTGAACTCAGGTGAGCGCCTTGTGATGTCATTTCATTTGGTCACTTGTTTCAAGGTTGAGGTTGGCTTCCCCTGTGACTCCTGGTGTGTTGTGGTATCCCCCCTTCTTGTAATAGACATCCCCTCCTCTCCAGGGGAACTCAGGTGAACGCTTTGTGATATCCCCCCTGCTTGTAACAGAGATCCCCTGCTCTCCAGGGGAACTCAGGTCAGCGCTTTGTTATGTCATTTCAGTTGGTCACCTGTTTCAAGGTGGAGATTGTCTTCCCCTGTGAATCCTGTCGTGTTGTCATATCCCCCCTACTTGTAACAGACATCCCCTCATCTCTACGGGAACTCAGGTGAGCGCTTTGTGATGTCATTTCAGTTGGTCACCTGTTTCAAGGTGGAGGTTGGCTTCCCCTGTGACTCCTGGTGTGTTGTGATATCCCCCCTGCTTGTAACAAACATCCCCTCCTCTCCACGGGAACTCAGGTGAGCGCTTTGTGATGTCATTTCAGTTGGTCACCTGTTTTAAGGTGGAGATTGTCTTCCCCTGTGAAACCTGGCGTGTTGTGATATCCCCCCTGCTTGTAACAGACATCCCCTCCTCTCCAGGGGAACTCAGGTGAGTGCTTTGTGATATCCCCACTGCTTGTAACAGACATCCCCTCCTCTCCAGGGGATCTAAGGTGAGCGCTTTGTGACTTCTTTTCAGTTGGTTACCTGTTTCAAGGTGGAGGTTGCCTTCCCCTCTGACTCCTGGTGTGTTTTGATATCCCCCCCCCCGCTTGTAACCGACATCCCCTCCTCTCCAGGGGAACTCAGGTTAGCGCTTTATGATGTCATTTCAGTTGGTCACCTGTTTTAAGGTGGAGATTGTCTTCCCCTGTGAAACCTGGCGTGTTGTGATATCCCCCCTGCTTGTAACAGACATCCCCTCCTCTCCAGGGGAACTCAGGTGAGTGCTTTGTGATATCCCCACTGCTTGTAACAGACATCCCCTCCTCTCCAGGGGATCTAAGGTGAGCGCTTTGTGATTTCTTTTCAGTTGGTCATCTGTTTCAAGGTGGAGGTAGTCTTCCCCTGTGACTCCTGGTGTGTTGTGATATCCCCCCTGCTTATAACAGACATCCCGTCCTCTTCAGGGGAACTCAGGTGAACGCTTTGTGATATCCCCCCTGCTTATAACAGACATCCCCTGCTCTCCAGGGGAAGTCAGGTGAGTGTTTTGTGATGTCATTTTAGGTGGTGACCTGTTTCAAGGTGGAGGTTGGCTTCCGCTGTGACTCCTGGTGTGTTGTGATATCCCCCCTGCTTATAACAGACATCCCCTCATCTCTAGGGGAACTCAGGTGAGCGCTTTGTGATGTCATTTCAGTTGGTCACCTGTTTCAAGGTGGAGGTTGGCTTCCCCTGTGACTCCTGGCGTGTTGTGATATCCCCCCTGCTTGTAACAGACATCCCCTGCTCTCCAGGGGAACTCAGGTGAGCGCTTTGTGATATCCCCCCTACTTGTAACAGACAATCCCACATCTCCAGGGGAACTCAGGTGAGCGCTTTGTGATGTCATTTCAGTTGGTCATCTGTTTCAAGGTGGAGGTAGTCTTCCCCTGGTGTGTTGTGATATCCCCCCTGCTTGTAACAGACATTCCCTCATCTCCAGGGGAACTCAGGTGAGCGCTTTGTGATGTCATTTCAGTTGGTCATCTGTTTCAAGGTGGAGGTTGGCTTCCCCTGTGACACCTGGTGTGTTGTGATATCCCCCCTGCTTGTAACAGACATCCCCTCCTCTCCAGGGGAATTCAGGTGAGCGCTTTGTGATATCACCCCAGCTTGTAACAGACATCCCCTCCTCTCCAGGGGAACTCAGGTGAGCGCTTTGTGATATCCCCCCTGCTTGTAACAGACATCCCCTGCTCTCCAGGGGAACTCAGGTGAGCGCTTTGTGATGTCATTTCAGTTGGTCACCTGTTTCAAGGTGGAGGTTGGCTTCCCCTGTGACTCCTGGTGTGTTGTGATATCCCCCCTGCTTGTAACAGACATCCCCTCCACTCCAGGGGAACTCAGGTGAGCGCTTTGTGATGTCATTTCAGTTGGTCACTTGTTTCATGGTGGAAGTTGGCTTCCGCTGTGACTCCTGTTGTGTTGTGATATCCCCCCTGCTTGTAACAGACATCCCCTCCAGGGGAACGCAGGTGAGCGCTTTGTGATGTCATTTCAGATGGTCACCTGTTTCAAGGTGGAAGTTGGCTTCCCCATGTGAATCCTGGTGTGTTGTGATATCCCCCCTGCTTGTAACTGGCATCCCCTCCTCTCCATGGGAACTCAGGTGAGCGCTTTGTGATATCCCCCCTGCTTGTAACAGACATACCCTCCTCTCCAGGGGAACTCAGATGAGCGCTTTGTGATATCCCCCCTGCTTGTAACAGACATACCCTCCTCTCCAGGGGAACTCAGATGAGCGCTTTGTGATGTCATTTCAGTTGGTCACCTGTTTCAAGGTGGAGGTTGGCTTCCGCTGTGACTCCTGTTGTGTTGTGATATCCCCCCTGCTTTTAACAGACATCCCCTCCAGGGGAACGCAGGTGAGCGCTTTGTGATGTCATTTCAGATGGTCACCTGTTTCATGGTGGTGGTTGGCTTCCGCTGTGACTCCTGGTGTGTTGTGATATCCCCAATGCTGTAACAGACATCCCCTCCAGGGGAACTCAGGAGAGCACTTTGTGATGTCATTTCAGATGGTCACCTGTTTCAAGGTGGAAGTTGGCTTCCCCATGTGAATCCTGGTGTGTTGTGATATCCTCCCTGCTTGTAACAGACATACCCTCCTCTCCATGGGAACTCAGGTGAGCGCTTTGTCATATCCCCCCTTCTTGTAACAGAGATCCCCTGGTCTCCAGGGGAACTCAGGTGAGCGCTTTGTGATGTCATTTCAGTTGGTCACCTGTTCCAAGGTGGAGATTGTCTTCCCCTGTGAATCCTGGCGTGTTGTGATATCCCCCCTACTTGTAACAGACATCCCCTCATCTCTAGGGGAACCCAGGTGAGCGCTTTGTGATATCACCCCTGCTTGTAACAGACATCCCCTCCTCTCCAGGGGAACTCAGGTGAGCGCTTTGTGATATCCCCCCTGCTTGTAACAGAGATCCCCTGCTCTCCAGGGGAACTCAGGTGAGCGCTTTGTGATGTCATTTCTGTTGGTCAGTTGTTTCAAGGTGGAGGTTGGCTTCCCCTGTGACTCCTGGTGTGTTGTGATATCCCCCCTGCTTGTAACAGACATCCCCTCCTCTCCAGGGGAATTCAGGTGAGCGCTTTGTGATATCACCCCTGCTTGTAACAGACATCCCCTCCTCTCCAGGGGAACTCAGGTGAGCGCTTTGTGATATCCCCCCTGCTTGTAACAGACATCCCCTGCTCTCCAGGGGAACTCAGGTGAGCGCTTTGTGATGTCATTTCAGTTGGTCACCTGTTCCAAGGTGGAGATTGTCTTCCCCTGTGACTCCTGGTGTGTTGTGATATCCCCCCTGCTTGTAACAGACATCCCCTCTTCTCTAGCGGAACTCAGGTGAGCGCTTTGTGATGTCATTTCAGTAGGTCTCCTGTTTCAAGGTGGAAGTTGGCTTCCCCATGTGAATCCTGGTGTGTTGTGATATCCCCCCTGCTTGTAACAGACATCCCGTCCTCTCCAGGTGAACCCAGGTGAGCGCTTTGTAATATCCCCCCTGCTTGTAACAGACATACCCTCCTCTCCAGGGGAACTCAGGTGAGCGCTTTGTGATGTCATTTCAGTTGGTCACCTGTTTCAAGGTGGAGGTTGGCTTCCGCTGTGACTCCTGGTGTGTTGTGATATCCCCCCTGCTTGTAACAGACATCCCCTCCAGGGGAACGCAGGTGAGCGCTTTGTGATGTCATTTCATATGGTCACCTGTTTCATGGTGGAGGTTGGCTTCCGCTGTGACTCGTGGTGTGTTGTGATATCCCCCCTGCTGTAACAGACATCCCCTCATCTCTAGGGGAACTCAGGTGAGCGCTTTGTGATGTCATTTCTGTTGGTCAGTTGTTTCAAGGTGGAGGTTGGCTTCCCCTGTGACTCCTGGTGTGTTGTGATATCCCCCCTGCTTGTAACAGACATCCCCTCCTCTCCAGGGGAATTCAGGTGAGCGCTTTGTGATATCACCCCTGCTTGTAACAGACATCCCCTCCTCTCCAGGGGAACTCAGGTGAGCGCTTTGTGATATCCCCCCTGCTTGTAACACAGATCCCCTGCTCTCCAGGGGAACTCAGGTGAGCGCTTTGTGATGTCATTTCAGTTGGTCACCTGTTTCAATGTGGAGGTTGGCTTCCCCTGTGACTCCTGGTGTGTTGTGATATCCCCACTGCTTGTAACAGACATCCCCTCTTCTCTAGCGGAACTCAGGTGAGCGCTTTGTGATGTCATTTCAGTAGGTCTCCTGTTTCAAGGTGGAAGTTGGCTTCCCCATGTGAATCCTGGTGTGTTGTGATATCCCCCCTGCTTGTAAGGGACATCCCGTCCTCTCCAGGGGAACTCAGGTGAGCGCTTTGTGATATCCCCCCTGCTTGTAACAGAGATCCCCTGCTCTCCAGGGGAACTCAGGTGAGCGCTTTGTGATGTCATTTCAGTTGGTCACCTGTTTCAAGGTGGAGGTTGGCTTCCCCTGTGACTCCTGGTGTGTTGTGATATCCCCCCTGCTTGTAACAGACATCCCCTCCACTCCAGGGGAACTCAGGTGAGCGCTTTGTGATGTCATTTCAGTTGGTCACCTGTTTCAAGGTGGAAGTTGGCTTCCCCATGTGAATCCTGGTGTGCTGTGATATCCCCCCTGCTTGTAACAGACATCCCGTCCTCTCCAGGGGAACTCAGGTGAGCGCTTTGTGATAACCCCCCTGCTTGTAACAGAGATCCCCTGCTCTCCAGGGGAACTCAGGTGAGCGCTTTGTGATGTCATTTCAGTTGGTCACCTGTTTCAAGGTGGAGGTTGGCTTCCCCTGTGACTCCTGGTGTGTTGTGATATCCCCCCTGCTTGTAACAGACATCCCCTCCAGGGGAACGCAGGTGAGCGCTTTGTGATGTCATTTCAGATGGTCACCTGTTTCATGGTGGAGGTTGGCTTCCGCTGTGACTCCTGGTGTGTTGTGATATCCCCCCTGCTGTAACAGACATCCCCTCCAGGGGAACTCAGGAGAGCGCTTTGTGATGTCATTTCAGATGGTCACCTGTTTCAAGGTGGAAGTTGGCTTCCCCATGTGAATCCTGGTGTGTTGTGATATCCTCCCTGCTTGTAACAGACATACCCTCCTCTCCATGGGAACTCAGGTGAGCGCTTTGTGATATCCCCCCTTCTTGTAACAGAGATCCCCTGGTCTCCAGGGGAACTCAGGTGAGCGCTTTGTGATGTCATTTCAGTTGGTCACCTGTTCCAAGGTGGAGATTGTCTTCCCCTGTGAATCCTGGCGTGTTGTGATATCGCCCCTACTTGTAACAGACATCCCCTCATCTCTAGGGGAACTCAGGTGGGCGCTTTGTGATGTCATTTCTGTTGGTCAGTTGTTTCAAGGTGGAGGTTGGCTTCCCCTGTGACTCCTGGTGTGTTGTGATATCCCCCCTGCTTGTAACAGACATCCCCTCCTCTCCAGGGGAATTCAGGTGAGCGCTTTGTGATATCACCCCTGCTTGTAACAGACATCCCCTCCTCTCCAGGGGAACTCAGGTGAGCGCTTTGTGATATCCCCCCTGCTTGTAACAGACATCCCCTGCTCTCCAGGGGAACTCAGGTGAGCGCTTTGTGATGTCATTTCAGTTGGTCACCTGTTCCAAGGTGGAGATTGTCTTCCCCTGTGACTCCTGGTGTGTTGTGATATCCCCCCTGCTTGTAACAGACATCCCCTCTTCTCTAGCGGAACTCAGGTGAGCGCTTTGTGATGTCATTTCAGTAGGTCTCCTGTTTCAAGGTGGAAGTTGGCTTCCCCATGTGAATCCTGGTGTGTTGTGATATCCCCCCTGCTTGTAACAGACATCCCGTCCTCTCCAGGTGAACCCAGGTGAGCGCTTTGTAATATCCCCCCTGCTTGTAACAGACATACCCTCCTCTCCAGGGGAACTCAGGTGAGCGCTTTGTGATGTCATTTCAGTTGGTCACCTGTTTCAAGGTGGAGGTTGGCTTCCGCTGTGACTCCTGGTGTGTTGTGATATCCCCCCTGCTTGTAACAGACATCCCCTCCAGGGGAACGCAGGTGAGCGCTTTGTGATGTCATTTCATATGGTCACCTGTTTCATGGTGGAGGTTGGCTTCCGCTGTGACTCGTGGTGTGTTGTGATATCCCCCCTGCTGTAACAGACATCCCCTCATCTCTAGGGGAACTCAGGTGAGCGCTTTGTGATGTCATTTCTGTTGGTCAGTTGTTTCAAGGTGGAGGTTGGCTTCCCCTGTGACTCCTGGTGTGTTGTGATATCCCCCCTGCTTGTAACAGACATCCCCTCCTCTCCAGGGGAATTCAGGTGAGCGCTTTGTGATATCACCCCTGCTTGTAACAGACATCCCCTCCTCTCCAGGGGAACTCAGGTGAGCGCTTTGTGATATCCCCCCTGCTTGTAACACAGATCCCCTGCTCTCCAGGGGAACTCAGGTGAGCGCTTTGTGATGTCATTTCAGTTGGTCACCTGTTTCAATGTGGAGGTTGGCTTCCCCTGTGACTCCTGGTGTGTTGTGATATCCCCACTGCTTGTAACAGACATCCCCTCTTCTCTAGCGGAACTCAGGTGAGCGCTTTGTGATGTCATTTCAGTAGGTCTCCTGTTTCAAGGTGGAAGTTGGCTTCCCCATGTGAATCCTGGTGTGTTGTGATATCCCCCCTGCTTGTAAGGGACATCCCGTCCTCTCCAGGGGAACTCAGGTGAGCGCTTTGTGATATCCCCCCTGCTTGTAACAGAGATCCCCTGCTCTCCAGGGGAACTCAGGTGAGCGCTTTGTGATGTCATTTCAGTTGGTCACCTGTTTCAAGGTGGAGGTTGGCTTCCCCTGTGACTCCTGGTGTGTTGTGATATCCCCCCTGCTTGTAACAGACATCCCCTCCACTCCAGGGGAACTCAGGTGAGCGCTTTGTGATGTCATTTCAGTTGGTCACCTGTTTCAAGGTGGAAGTTGGCTTCCCCATGTGAATCCTGGTGTGCTGTGATATCCCCCCTGCTTGTAACAGACATCCCGTCCTCTCCAGGGGAACTCAGGTGAGCGCTTTGTGATAACCCCCCTGCTTGTAACAGAGATCCCCTGCTCTCCAGGGGAACTCAGGTGAGCGCTTTGTGATGTCATTTCAGTTGGTCACCTGTTTCAAGGTGGAGGTTGGCTTCCCCTGTGACTCCTGGTGTGTTGTGATATCCCCCCTGCTTGTAACAGACATCCCCTCCAGGGGAACGCAGGTGAGCGCTTTGTGATGTCATTTCAGATGGTCACCTGTTTCATGGTGGAGGTTGGCTTCCGCTGTGACTCCTGGTGTGTTGTGATATCCCCCCTGCTGTAACAGACATCCCCTCCAGGGGAACTCAGGAGAGCGCTTTGTGATGTCATTTCAGATGGTCACCTGTTTCAAGGTGGAAGTTGGCTTCCCCATGTGAATCCTGGTGTGTTGTGATATCCTCCCTGCTTGTAACAGACATACCCTCCTCTCCATGGGAACTCAGGTGAGCGCTTTGTGATATCCCCCCTTCTTGTAACAGAGATCCCCTGGTCTCCAGGGGAACTCAGGTGAGCGCTTTGTGATGTCATTTCAGTTGGTCACCTGTTCCAAGGTGGAGATTGTCTTCCCCTGTGAATCCTGGCGTGTTGTGATATCGCCCCTACTTGTAACAGACATCCCCTCATCTCTAGGGGAACTCAGGTGGGCGCTTTGTGATGTCATTTCTGTTGGTCAGTTGTTTCAAGGTGGAGGTTGGCTTCCCCTGTGACTCCTGGTGTGTTGTGATATCCCCCCTGCTTGTAACAGACATCCCCTCCTCTCCAGGGGAACTCAGGTGAGCGCTTTGTGATATCACCGCTGCTTGTAACAGACATCCCCTCCTCTCCAGGGGAACTCAGGTGAGCGCTTTGTGATATCCCCCCTGCTTGTAACCGAGATCCCCTGCTCTCCAGGGGAACTCAGGTGAACGCTTTGTGATGTCATTTCAGTTGGTCACCTGTTTCAATGTGGAGGTTGGCTTCCCCTGTGACTCCTGGTGTGTTGTGATATCCCCCCTGCTTGTAACAGACATCCCCTCTTCTCTAGGGAAACTCAGGTGAGCGCTTTGTGATGTCATTTCAGTAGGTCTCCTGTTTCAAGGTGGAAGTTGGCTTCCCCATGTGAATCCTGGTGTGTTGTGATATCCCCCCTGCTTGTAACAGACATCCCGTCCTCTCCAGGTGAACTCAGGTGAGCGCTTTGTAATATCCCCCCTGCTTGTAACAGACATACCCTCCTCTCCAGGGGAACTCAGGTGAGCGCTTTGTGATGTCATTTCAGTTGGTCACCTGTTTCAAGGTGGAGGTTGGCTTCCGCTGTGACTCTTGGTGTGTTGTGATATCCCCCCTGCTTGTAACAGACATCCCCTCCAGGGGAACGCAGGTGAGCGCTTTGTGATGTCATTTCAGATGGTCACCTGTTTCATGGTGGAGGTTGGCTTCCGCTGTGACTCCAGGTGTGTTGTGATATCCCCCCTGCTGTAACAGACATCCCCTCCAGGGGAACTCAGGTGAGCGCTTTGTGATGTCATTTCAGATGGTCACCTGTTTCAAGGTGGAAGTTGGCTTCCCCATGTGAATCCTGGTGTGTTGTGATATCCCCCCTGCTTGTAACAGACATCCCCTCCAGGGGAACTCAGGTGAGCGCTTTGTGATGTCATTTCAGATGGTCACCTGTTTCAAGGTGGAGGTTGGCTTCCGCTGTGACTCCTGGTGTGCTGTGATATCCCCCCTGCTTGTAACAGACATCCCCTCATCTCTAGGGGAACTCAGGTGAGCGCTTTCTGATGTCATTTCTGTTGGTCAGTTGTTTCAGGGTGGAGGTTGGCTTCCCCTGTGACTCCTGGTGTGTTGTGATATCCCCCCTGCTTGTAACAGACATCCCCTCCTCTCCAGTTGAACTCAGGTGAGCGCTTTGTGATATCACCCCTGCTTGTAACAGAGATCCCCTCTTCTCTAGGGGAACTCAGGTGAGCGCTTTGTGATGTCATTTCAGTAGGTCTCCTGTTTCAAGGTGGAAGTTGGCTTCCCCATGTGAATTCTGGTGTGTTGTGATATCCCCCCTGCTTGTAACAGACATCCCGTCCTCTCCAGGGGAACTCAGGTGAGCGCTTTGTGATATCCCTCTGCTTGTAACAGAGATCCCCTGCTCTCCAGGGGAACTCAGGTGAGTGCTTTGTGATGTCATTTCAGTTGGTCACCTGTTTCAAGGTGGAGGTTGGGTTCCCCTGTGACTCCTGGTGTGTTGTGATATCCCCCCTGCTTGTAACAGACATCCCCTCTTCTCTAGGGGAACTCAGGTGAGCGCTTTGTGATGTCATTTCAGTATGTCTCCTGTTTCAAGGTGGAAGTTGGCTTCCCCATGTGAATTCTGGTGTGTTGTGATATCCCCCCTGCTTGTAACAGACATCCCGTCCTCTCCAGGGGAACTCAGGTGAGCGCTTTGTGATATCCCCCCTGCTTGTAACAGAGATCCCCTGCTCTCCAGGGGAACTCAGGTGAGCGCTTTGTGATGTCATTTCAGTAGGTCTCCTGTTTCAATGTGAAAGTTGGCTTCCCCATGTGAATTCTGGTGTGTTGTGATATCCCCCCTGCTTGTAACAGACATCCCGTCCTCTCCAGGGGAACTCAGGTGAGCGCTTTGTGATATCCCCCCTGCTTGTAACAGAGATCCCCTGCTCTCCAGGGGAACTCAGGTGAGCGCTTTGTGATGTCATTTCAGTTGGTCACCTGTTTCAAGGTGGAGGTTGGCTTCCCCTGTGACTCCTGGTGTGTTGTGATATCCCCCCTGCTTGTAACAGACATCCCCTATTCTCTAGGGGAACTCAGGTGAGCGCTTTGTGATGTCATTTCAGTAGGTCTCCTGTTTCAAGGTGGAAGTTGGCTTCCCCATGTGAATTCTGGTGTGTTGTGATATCCCCCCTGCTTGTAACAGACATCCCGTCCTCTCCAGGGGAACTCAGGTGAGCTCTTTGTGATATCCCCCCTGCTTGTAACAGAGATCCCCTGCTCTCCAGGGGAACTCAGGTGAGCGCTTTGTGATGTCATTTCAGTTGGTCACCTGTTTCAAGGTGGAGGTTGGCTTCCCCTGTGACTCCTGGTGTGTTGTGATATCCCCCCTGCTTGTAACAGACATCCCCTCCTCTCCAGGGGAACTCAGGTGAGCGCTTTGTGATGTCATTTCAGTTGGTCACCTGTTCCAAGGTGGAGATTGTCTTCCCCTGTGAATCCTGGCGTGTTGTGATATCCCCACTACTTGTAACAGACATCCCCTCATCTCTAGGGGAACTCAGGTGAGCGCTTTGTGATGTCATTTCAGTAGGTCTCCTGTTTCAAGGTGGAGGTTGGCTTCCGCTGTGACTCCTGGTGTGTTGTGATATCCCCCCTGCTTGTAACAGACATCCCCTCCTCTCCAGGGGAACTCAGGTGAGCGCTTTGTGATATCACCGCTGCTTGTAACAGACATCCCCACCTCTCCAGGGGAACTCAGGTGAGCGCTTTGTGATATCCCCCCTGCTTGTAACAGAGATCCCCTGCTCTCCAGGGGAACTCAGGTGAGCGCTTTGTGATGTCATTTCAGTTGGTCACCTGTTTCAATGTGGAGGTTGGCTTCCCCTGTGACTCTTGGTGTGTTGTGATATCCCCCCTGCTTGTAACAGACATCCCCTCCAGGGGTACTCAGGAGAGCGCTTTGTGATGTCATTTCAGATGGTCACCTGTTTCAAGGTGGAAGTTGGCTTCCCCATGTGAATCCTGGTGTGTTGTGATATCCTCCCTGCTTGTAACAGACATACCCTCCTCTCCATGGGAACTCAGGTGAGCGCTTTGTGATATCCCCCCTGCTTGTAACAGAGATCCCCTGCTCTCCAGGGGAACTCAGGTGAGCGCTTTGTGATGTCATTTCAGTTGGTCACCTGTTTCAATGTGGAGGTTGGCTTCCCCTGTGACTCCTGGTGTTTTGTGATATCCCCCCTGCTTGTAACAGACATCCCCTCTTCTCTAGGGGAACTCAGGTGAGCGCTTTGTGATGTCATTTCAGTAGGTCTCCTGTTTCAATGTGGAAGTTGGCTTCCGCATGTGAATCCTGGTGTGTTGTGATATCCCCCCTGCTTGTAACAGACATACCCTCCTCTCCATGGGAACTCAGGTGAGCGCTTTGTGATATCCCCCCTGCTTGTAACAGAGATCCCCTGCTCTCCAGGGGAACTCAGGTGAGCGCTTTGTGATGTCATTTCAGTTGGTCACCTGTTTCAAGGTGGAGGTTGGCTTCCCCTGTGACTCCTGGTGTGTTGTGATATCCCCCCTGCTTGTAACAGACATCCCCTCCACTCCAGGGGAACTCTGGTGAGCGCTTTGTGATGTCATTTCAGTTGGTCACTTGTTTCATGGTGGAGGTTGCCTTCCCCTGTGACTTCTGGTGTGTTGTGATATCCCCCCTGCTTGTAACTGACACCCCCTCATCTCTAGGGGAACTCAGGTGAGCACTTCGTGATGTCATTTCAGTTGGTCACCTGTTTCAAGGTGGAAAATGGCTTCCCCATGTGAATCCTGGTGTGTTGTGATATCCCCCCTGCTTGTAACAGACATACCCTCCTCTCCAGGGGAACGCAGGTGAGCGCTTTGTGATGTCATTTCAGTTGGTCACCTGTTTCAAGGTGGAGGTTGGCTTCCGCTGTGACTCCTGGTGTGTTGTGATATCCCCCCTGCTTGTAACAGACATCCCCTCCAGGGGAACGCAGGTGAGCGCTTTGTGATGTCATTTCAGTTGGTCACCTGTTCCAAGGTGGAGATTGTCTTCCCCTGTGAATCCTGGCGTGTTGTGATATCCCCACTACTTGTAACAGACATCCCCTCATCTCTAGGGGAACTCAGGTGAGCGCTTTGTGATGTCATTTCAGTGAATCCTGGTGTGCTGTGATATCCCCCCTGCTTGTAACAGACATCCCGTCCTCTCCAGGGGAACTCAGGTGAGCGCTTTGTGATAACCCCCCTGCTTGTAACAGAGATCCCCTGCTCTCCAGGGGAACTCAGGTGAGCGCTTTGTGATGTCATTTCAGTTGGTCACCTGTTTCAAGGTGGAGGTTGGCTTCCCCTGTGACTCCTGGTGTGTTGTGATATCCCCCCTGCTTGTAACAGACATCCCCTCCAGGGGAACGCAGGTGAGCGCTTTGTGATGTCATTTCAGATGGTCACCTGTTTCATGGTGGAGGTTGGCTTCCGCTGTGACTCCTGGTGTGTTGTGATATCCCCCCTGCTGTAACAGACATCCCCAGGGGAACTCAGGAGAGCGCTTTGTGATGTCATTTCTGATGGTCACCTGTTTCAAGGTGGAAGTTGGCTTCCCCATGTGAATCCTGGTGTGTTGTGATATCCTCCCTGCTTGTAACAGACATACCCTCCTCTCCATGGGAACTCAGGTGAGCGCTTTGTGATATCCCCCCTTCTTGTAACAGAGATCCCCTGGTCTCCAGGGGAACACAGGTGAGCGCTTTGTGATGTCATTTCAGTTGGTCACCTGTTCCAAGGTGGAGATTATCTTCCCCTGTGAATCCTGGCGTGTTGTGATATCGCCCCTACTTGTAACAGACATCCCCTCATCTCTAGGGGAACTCAGGTGGGCGCTTTGTGATGTCATTTCTGTTGGTCAGTTGTTTCAAGGTGGAGGTTGGCTTCCCCTGTGACTCCTGGTGTGTTGTGATATCCCCCCTGCTTGTAACAGACATCCCCTCCTCTCCAGGGGAACTCAGGTGAGCGCTTTGTGATATCACCGCTGCTTGTAACAGAGATCCCCTGCTCTCCAGGGGAACTCAGGTGAGCGCTTTGTGATGTCATTTCAGTTGGTCACCTGTTTCAATGTGGAGGTTGGCTTCCCCTGTGACTCCTGGTGTGTTGTGATATCCCCCCTGCTTGTAACAGACATCCCCTCTTCTCTAGGGAAATTCAGGTGAGCGCTTTGTGATGTCATTTCAGTAGGTCTCCTGTTTCAAGGTGGAAGTTGGCTTCCCCATGTGAATCCTGGTGTGTTGTGATATCCCCCCTGCTTGTAACAGACATCCCGTCCTCTCCAGGTGAACTCAGGTGAGCGCTTTGTAATATCCCCCCTGCTTGTAACAGACATACCCTCCTCTCCAGGGGAACTCAGGTGAGCGCTTTGTGATGTCATTTCAGTTGGTCACCTGTTTCAAGGTGGAGGTTGGCTTCCGCTGTGACTCCTGGTGTGTTGTGATATCCCCCCTGCTTGTAACAGACATCCCCTCCAGGGGAACGCAGGTGAGCGCTTTGTGATGTCATTTCAGATGGTCACCTGTTTCATGGTGGAGGTTGGCTTCCGCTGTGACTCCTGCTGTGTTGTGATATCCCCCCTGCTGTAACAGACATCCCCTCCAGGGGAACTCAGGTGAGCGCTTTGTGATGTCATTTCAGATGGTCACCTGTTTCAAGGTGGAAGTTGGCTTCCCCATGTGAATCCTGGTGTGTTGTGATATCCTCCATGCTTGTAACAGACATACCCTCCTCTCCATGGGAATTCAGGTGAGCTCTTTGTGATATCCCCCCTTCTTGTAACAGAGATCCCCTGGTCTCCAGGGGAACTCAGGTGAGCGCTTTGTGATGTCATTTCAGTTGGTCACCTGTTCCAAGGTGGAGATTGTCTTCCCCTGTGAATCCTGGCGTGTTGTGATATCCCCCCTACTTGTAACAGACATCCCCTCATCTCTAGGGGAACTCAGGTGAGCGCTTTGTGATGTCATTTCTGTTGGTCAGTTGTTTCAAGGTGGAGGTTGGCTTCCCCTGTGACTCCTGGTGTGTTGTGATATCCCCCCTGCTTGTAACAGACATCCCCTCCTCTCCAGGGGAACTCAGGTGAGCGCTTTGTGATGTCATTTCAGTGAATCCTGGTGTGCTGTGATATCCCCCCTGCTTGTAACAGACATCCCGTCCTCTCCAGGGGAACTCAGGTGAGCGCTTTGTGATAACCCCCCTGCTTGTAACAGAGATCCCCTGCTCTCCAGGGGAACTCAGGTGAGCGCTTTGTGATGTCATTTCAGTTGGTCACCTGTTTCAAGGTGGAGGTTGGCTTCCCCTGTGACTCCTGGTGTGTTGTGATATCCCCCCTGCTTGTAACAGACATCCCCTCCAGGGGAACGCAGGTGAGCGCTTTGTGATGTCATTTCAGATGGTCACCTGTTTCATGGTGGAGGTTGGCTTCCGCTGTGACTCCTGGTGTGTTGTGATATCCCCCCTGCTGTAACAGACATCCCCAGGGGAACTCAGGAGAGCGCTTTGTGATGTCATTTCTGATGGTCACCTGTTTCAAGGTGGAAGTTGGCTTCCCCATGTGAATCCTGGTGTGTTGTGATATCCTCCCTGCTTGTAACAGACATACCCTCCTCTCCATGGGAACTCAGGTGAGCGCTTTGTGATATCCCCCCTTCTTGTAACAGAGATCCCCTGGTCTCCAGGGGAACTCAGGTGAGCGCTTTGTGATGTCATTTCAGTTGGTCACCTGTTCCAAGGTGGAGATTATCTTCCCCTGTGAATCCTGGCGTGTTGTGATATCGCCCCTACTTGTAACAGACATCCCCTCATCTCTAGGGGAACTCAGGTGGGCGCTTTGTGATGTCATTTCTGTTGGTCAGTTGTTTCAAGGTGGAGGTTGGCTTCCCCTGTGACTCCTGGTGTGTTGTGATATCCCCCCTGCTTGTAACAGACATCCCCTCCTCTCCAGGGGAACTCAGGTGAGCGCTTTGTGATATCACCGCTGCTTGTAACAGAGATCCCCTGCTCTCCAGGGGAACTCAGGTGAGCGCTTTGTGATGTCATTTCAGTTGGTCACCTGTTTCAATGTGGAGGTTGGCTTCCCCTGTGACTCCTGGTGTGTTGTGATATCCCCCCTGCTTGTAACAGACATCCCCTCTTCTCTAGGGAAACTCAGGTGAGCGCTTTGTGATGTCATTTCAGTAGGTCTCCTGTTTCAAGGTGGAAGTTGGCTTCCCCATGTGAATCCTGGTGTGTTGTGATATCCCCCCTGCTTGTAACAGACATCCCGTCCTCTCCAGGTGAACTCAGGTGAGCGCTTTGTAATATCCCCCCTGCTTGTAACAGACATACCCTCCTCTCCAGGGGAACTCAGGTGAGCGCTTTGTGATGTCATTTCAGTTGGTCACCTGTTTCAAGGTGGAGGTTGGCTTCCGCTGTGACTCCTGGTGTGTTGTGATATCCCCCCTGCTTGTAACAGACATCCCCTCCAGGGGAACGCAGGTGAGCGCTTTGTGATGTCATTTCAGATGGTCACCTGTTTCATGGTGGAGGTTGGCTTCCGCTGTGACTCCTGGTGTGTTGTGATATCCCCCCTGCTGTAACAGACATCCCCTCCAGGGGAACTCAGGTGAGCGCTTTGTGATGTCATTTCAGATGGTCACCTGTTTCAAGGTGGAAGTTGGCTTCCCCATGTGAATCCTGGTGTGTTGTGATATCCTCCCTGCTTGTAACAGACATACCCTCCTCTCCATGGGAATTCAGGTGAGCTCTTTGTGATATCCCCCCTTCTTGTAACAGAGATCCCCTGGACTCCAGGGGAACTCAGGTGAGCGCTTTGTGATGTCATTTCAGTTGGTCACCTGTTCCAAGGTGGAGATTGTCTTCCCCTGTGAATCCTGGCGTGTTGTGATATCCCCCCTACTTGTAACAGACATCCCCTCATCTCTAGGGGAACTCAGGTGAGCGCTTTGTGATGTCATTTCTGTTGGTCAGTTGTTTCAAGGTGGAGGTTGGCTTCCCCTGTGACTCCTGGTGTGTTGTGATATCCCCCCTGCTTGTAACAGACATCCCCTCCTCTCCAGGGGAACTCAGGTGAGCGCTTTGTGATATCACCGCTGCTTGTAACAGACATCCCCTCCTCTCCAGGGGAACTCAGGTGAGCGCTTTGTGATATCCCCCCTGCTTGTAACAGAGATCCCCTGCTCTCCAGGGGAACTCAGGTGAGCGCTTTGTGATGTCATTTCAGTTGGTCACCTGTTTCAATGTGGAGGTTGGCTTCCCCTGTGACTCCTGGTGTGTTGTGATATCCCCCCTGCTTGTAACAGACATCCCCTCTTCTCTAGGGAAACTCAGGTGAGCGCTTTGTGATGTCATTTCAGTAGGTCTCCTGTTTCAAGGTGGAAGTTGGCTTCCCCATGTGAATCCTGGTGTGTTGTGATATCCCCCCTGCTTGTAACAGACATCCCGTCCTCTCCAGGTGAACTCAGGTGAGCGCTTTGTGATGTCATTTCAGTTGGTCACCTGTTTCAAGGTGGAGGTTGGCTTCCCCTGTGACTCCTGGTGTGTTGTGATATCCCCCCTGCTTGTAACAGACATCCCCTCCAGGGGAACGCAGGTGAGCGCTTTGTGATGTCATTTCAGATGGTCACCTGTTTCATGGTGGAGGTTGGCTTCCGCTGTGACTCCTGGTGTGTTGTGATATCCCCCCTGCTGTAACAGACATCCCCAGGGGAACTCAGGAGAGCGCTTTGTGATGTCATTTCTGATGGTCACCTGTTTCAAGGTGGAAGTTGGCTTCCCCATGTGAATCCTGGTGTGTTGTGATATCCTCCCTGCTTGTAACAGACATACCCTCCTCTCCATGGGAACTCAGGTGAGCGCTTTGTGATATCCCCCCTTCTTGTAACAGAGATCCCCTGGTCTCCAGGGGAACTCAGGTGAGCGCTTTGTGATGTCATTTCAGTTGGTCACCTGTTCCAAGGTGGAGATTATCTTCCCCTGTGAATCCTGGCGTGTTGTGATATCGCCCCTACTTGTAACAGACATCCCCTCATCTCTAGGGGAACTCAGGTGGGCGCTTTGTGATGTCATTTCTGTTGGTCAGTTGTTTCAAGGTGGAGGTTGGCTTCCCCTGTGACTCCTGGTGTGTTGTGATATCCCCCCTGCTTGTAACAGACATCCCCTCCTCTCCAGGGGAACTCAGGTGAGCGCTTTGTGATATCACCGCTGCTTGTAACAGAGATCCCCTGCTCTCCAGGGGAACTCAGGTGAGCGCTTTGTGATGTCATTTCAGTTGGTCACCTGTTTCAATGTGGAGGTTGGCTTCCCCTGTGACTCCTGGTGTGTTGTGATATCCCCCCTGCTTGTAACAGACATCCCCTCTTCTCTAGGGAAACTCAGGTGAGCGCTTTGTGATGTCATTTCAGTAGGTCTCCTGTTTCAAGGTGGAAGTTGGCTTCCCCATGTGAATCCTGGTGTGTTGTGATATCCCCCCTGCTTGTAACAGACATCCCGTCCTCTCCAGGTGAACTCAGGTGAGCGCTTTGTAATATCCCCCCTGCTTGTAACAGACATACCCTCCTCTCCAGGGGAACTCAGGTGAGCGCTTTGTGATGTCATTTCAGTTGGTCACCTGTTTCAAGGTGGAGGTTGGCTTCCGCTGTGACTCCTGGTGTGTTGTGATATCCCCCCTGCTGTAACAGACATCCCCTCCAGGGGAACTCAGGTGAGCGCTTTGTGATGTCATTTCAGATGGTCACCTGTTTCAAGGTGGACGTTGGCTTCCCCATGTGAATCCTGGTGTGTTGTGATATCCTCCCTGCTTGTAACAGACATACCCTCCTCTCTATGGGAATTCAGGTGAGCTCTTTGTGATATCCCCCCTTCTTGTAACAGAGATCCCCTGGTCTCCAGGGGAACTCAGGTGAGCGCTTTGTGATGTCATTTCAGTTGGTCACCTGTTCCAAGGTGGAGATTGTCTTCCCCTGTGAATCCTGGCGTGTTGTGATATCCCCCCTACTTGTAACAGACATCCCCTCATCTCTAGGGGAACTCAGGTGAGCGCTTTGTGATGTCATTTCTGTTGGTCAGTTGTTTCAAGGTGGAGGTTGGCTTCCCCTGTGACTCCTGGTGTGTTGTGATATCCCCCCTGCTTGTAACAGACATCCCCTCCTCTCCAGGGGAACTCAGGTGAGCGCTTTGTGATATCACCGCTGCTTGTAACAGACATCCCCTCCTCTCCAGGGGAACTCAGGTGAGCGCTTTGTGATATCCCCCCTGCTTGTAACAGAGATCCCCTGCTCTCCAGGGGAACTCAGGTGAGCGCTTTGTGATGTCATTTCAGTTGGTCACCTGTTTCAATGTGGAGGTTGGCTTCCCCTGTGACTCCTGGTGTGTTGTGATATCCCCCCTGCTTGTAACAGACATCCCCTCTTCTCTAGGGAAACTCAGGTGAGCGCTTTGTGATGTCATTTCAGTAGGTCTCCTGTTTCAAGGTGGAAGTTGGCTTCCCCATGTGAATCCTGGTGTGTTGTGATATCCCCCCTGCTTGTAACAGACATCCCGTCCTCTCCAGGTGAACTCAGGTGAGCGCTTTGTAATATCCCCCCTGCTTGTAACAGACATACCCTCCTCTCCAGGGGAACTCAGGTGAGCGCTTTGTGATGTCATTTCAGTTGGTCACCTGTTTCAAGGTGGAGGTTGGCTTCCGCTGTGACTCCTGGTGTGTTGTGATATCCCCCCTGCTTGTAACAGACATCCCCTCCAGGGGAACGCAGGTGAGCGCTTTGTGATGTCATTTCAGATGGTCACCTGTTTCATGGTGGAGGTTGGCTTCCGCTGTGACTCCTGGTGTGTTGTGATATCCCCCCTGCTGTAACAGACATCCCCTCCAGGGGAACTCAGGAGAGCGCTTTGTGATGTCATTTCAGATGGTCACCTGTTTCAAGGTGGAAGTTGGCTTCCCCATGTGAATCCTGGTGTGTTGTGATATCCCCCCTGCTTGTAACAGACATCCCCTCATCTCTAGGGGAACCCAGGTGATCGCTTTGTGATGTCATTTCTGTTGGTCAGTTGTTTCAAGGTGGAGGTTGGCTTCCCCTGTGACTCCTGGTGTGTTGTGATATCCCCCCTGCTTGTAACAGACATCCCCTCATCTCTAGGGGAACTCAGGTGAGCGCTTTGTGATGTCATTTCAGATGGTCACCTGTTTCAAGGTGGAAGTTGGCTTCCCCATGTGAATCCTGGTGTGTTGTGATATCCCCCCTGCTTGTAACAGACATCCCGTCCTCTCCAGGTGAACTCAGGTGAGCGCTTTGTAATATCCCCCCTGCTTGTAACAGACATACCCTCCTCTCCAGGGGAACTCAGGTGAGCGCTTTGTGATGTCATTTCAGTTGGCCACCTGTTTCAAGGTGGAGGTTGGCTTCCGCTGTGACTCCTGGTGTGTTGTGATATCCCCCCTGCTTGTAACAGACATCCCCTCCTCTCCAGGGGAATTCAGGTGAGCGCTTTGTGATATCACCCCTGTTTGTAACAGACATCCCCTCCTCTCCAGGGGAACTCAGGTGAGCGCTTTGTGATATCCCCCCTGCTTGTAACAGAGATCCCCTGCTCTCCAGGGGAACTCAGGTGAGCGCTTTGTGATGTCATTTCAGATGGTCACCTGTTTCAAGGTGGAAGTTGGCTTCCCCATGTGAATCCTGTTGTGTTGTGATATCCCCCCTGCTTGTAACAGACATCCCCTCATCTCTAGGGGAACTCAGGTGAGCGCTTTGTGATGTCATTTCAGATGGTCACCTGTTTCAAGGTGGAAGTTGGCTTCCCCATGTGAATCCTGGTGTGTTGTGATATCCCCCCTGCTTGTAACAGACATCCCGTCCTCTCCAGGTGAACTCAGGTGAGCGCTTTGTAATATCCCCCCTGCTTGTAACAGACATACCCTCCTCTCCAGGGGAACTCAGGTGAGCGCTTTGTGATGTCATTTCAGTTGGCCACCTGTTTCAAGGTGGAGGTTGGCTTCCGCTGTGACTCCTGGTGTGTTGTGATATCCCCCCTGCTTGTAACAGACATCCCCTCCAGGGGAACGCAGGTGAGCGCTTTGTGATGTCATTTCAGATGGTCACCTGTTTCATGGTGGAGGTTGGCTTCCGCTGTGACTCCTGGTGTGTTGTGATATCCCCCCTGCTGTAACAGACATCCCCTCCAGGGGAACTCAGGAGAGCGCTTTGTGATGTCATTTCAGATGGTCACCTGTTTCAAGGTGGAAGTTGGCTTCCCCATGTGAATCCTGGTGTGTTGTGATATCCCCCCTGCTTGTAACAGACATCCCCTCCTCTCCAGGGGAATTCAGGTGAGCGCTTTGTGATATCACCCCTGCTTGTAACAGACATCCCCTCCTCTCCAGGGGAACTCAGGTGAGCGCTTTGTGATATCCCCCCTGCTTGTAACAGAGATCCCCTGCTCTCCAGGGGAACTCAGGTGAGCGCTTTGTGATGTCATTTCAGTTGGTCACCTGTTTCATGGTGGAGGTTGGCTTCCCCTGTGACTCCTGGTGTGTTGTGATATCCCCCCTGCTGTAACAGACATCCCCTCCAGGGGAACTCAGGTGAGCGCTTTGTGATGTCATTTCAGTTGGTCACCTGTTCCAAGGTGGAGATTGTCTTCCCCTGTGAATCCTGGCGTGTTGTGATATCCCCCCTACTTGTAACAGACATCCCCTCATCTCTAGGGGAACTCAGGTGAGCGCTTTGTGATGTCATTTCTGTTGGTCAGTTGTTTCAAGGTGGATGTTGGCTTCCCCTGTGACTCCTGGTGTGTTGTGATATCCCCCCTGCTTGTAACAGACATCCCCTCCTCTCCAGGGGAACTCAGGTGAGCGCTTTGTGATATCACCGCTGCTTGTAACAGACATCCTCTCCTCTCCAGGGGAACTCAGGTGAGCGCTTTGTGATATCCCCCCTGCTTGTAACAGAGATCCCCTGCTCTCCAGGGGAACTCAGGTGAGCGCTTTGTGATGTCATTTCAGTTGGTCACCTGTTTCAATGTGGAGGTTGGCTTCCCCTGTGACTCCTGGTGTGTTGTGATATCCCCCCTGCTTGTAAAAGACATCCCCTCTTCTCTAGGGGAACTCAGGTGAGCGCTTTGTGATGTCATTTCTGTAGGTCTCCTGTTTCAAGGTGGAAGTTGGCTTCCCCATGTGAATCCTGGTGTGTTGTGATATCCCCCCTGCTTGTAACAGACATCCCGTCCTCTCCAGGTGAACTCAGGTGAGCGCTTTGTAATATCCCCCCTGCTTGTAACAGACATACCCTACTCTCCAGGGGAACTCAGGTGAGCGCTTTGTGATGTCATTTCAGTTGGTCACCTGTTTCAAGGTGGAGGTTGGCTTCCGCTGTGACTCCTGGTGTGTTGTGATATCCCCCCTGCTTGTAACAGACATCCCCTCCAGGGGAACGCAGGTGAGCGCTTTGTGATGTCATTTCAGATGGTCACCTGTTTCATGGTGGAGGTTGGCTTCCGCTGTGACTCCTGGTGTGTTGTGATATCCCCCCTGCTGTAATAGACATCCCCTCCAGGGGAACTCAGGAGAGCGCTTTGTGATGTCATTTCAGATGGTCACCTGTTTCAAGGTGGAAGTTGGCTTCCCCATGTGAATCCTGGTGTGTTGTGATATCCTCCCTGCTTGTAACAGACATACCCTCCTCTCCATGGGAATTCAGGTGAGCTCTTTGTGATATCCTCCCTTCTTGTAACAGAGATCCCCTGGTCTCCAGGGGAACTCAGGTGAGCGCTTTGTGATGTCATTTCAGTTGGTCACCTGTTCCAAGGTGGAGATTGTCTTCCCCTGTGAATCCTGGCGTGTTGTGATATCCCCCCTGCTTGTAACAGACATCCCCTCCTCTCCAGGGGAACTCAGGTGAGCGCTTTGTGATATCACCGCTGCTTGTAACAGACATCCCCTCCTCTCCAGGGGAACTCAGGTGAGCGCTTTGTGATATCCCCCCTGCTTGTAACAGAGATCCCCTCCACTCCAGGGGAACTCAGGTGAGCGCTTTGTGATGTCATTTCAGTTGGTCACTTGTTTCATGGTGGAGGTTGCCTTCCCCTGTGACTTCTGGTGTGTTGTGATATCCCCCCTGCTTGTAACTGACACCCCCTCATCTCTATGGGAACTCAGGTGAGCACTTTGTGATGTCATTTCAGTTGGTCACCTGTTTCAAGGTGGAAGTTGGCTTCCCCATGTGAATCCTGGTGTGTTGTGATATCCCCCCTGCTTGTAACAGACATCCCCTCCAGGGGAACGCAGGTGAGCGCTTTGTGATGTCATTTCAGATGGTCACCTTTTTCATGGTGGAGGTTGGCTTCCGCTGTGACTCCTGGTGTGTTGTGATATCCCCCCTGCTTGTAACAGACATCCCCTCCAGGGGAACTCAGGAGAGCGCTTTGTGATGTCATTTCAGATGGTCACCTGTTTCAAGGTGGAAGTTGGCTTCCCCATGTGAATCCTGGTGTGTTGTGTTATCCTCCCTGCTTGTAACAGACATACCCTCCTCTCCATGGGAACTCAGGTGAGCGCTTTGTGATATCCCCCCTGCTTGTAACAGAGATCCCCTGCTCTCCAGGGGAACTCAGGTGAGCGCTTTGTGATGTCATTTCAGTTGGTCACCTGTTTCAATGTGGAGGATGGCTTCCCCTGTGACTCCTGGTGTTTTGTGATATCCCCCCTGCTTGTAACAGACATCCCCTCTTCTCTAGGGGAACTCAGGTGAGCGCTTTGTGATGTCATTTCAGTAGGTCTCCTGTTTCAATGTGGAAGTTGGCTTCCGCATGTGAATCCTGGTGTGTTGTGATATCCCCCCTGCTTGTAACAGACATACCCTCCTCTCCATGGGAACTCAGGTGAGCGCTTTGTGATATCCCCCCTGCTTGTAACAGAGATCCCCTGCTCTCCAGGGGAACTCAGGTGAGCGCTTTGTGATGTCATTTCAGTTGGTCACCTGTTTCAAGGTGGAGGTTGGCTTCCCCTGTGACTCCTGGTGTGTTGTGATATCCCCCCTGCTTGTAACAGACATCCCCTCCTCTCCACGGGAACTCAGGTGAGCGCTTTGTGATATCACCGCTGCTTGTAACAGACATCCCCACCTCTCCAGGGGAACTCAGGTGAGCACTTCGTGATGTCATTTCAGTTGGTCACCTGTTTCAAGGTGGAGGTTGCCTTCCCCTGTGACTTCTGGTGTGTTGTGATATCCCCCCTGCTTGTAACTGACACCCCCTCATCTCTAGGGGAACTCAGGTGAGCACTTCGTGATGTCATTTCAGTTGGTCACCTGTTTCAAGGTGGAAAATGGCTTCCCCATGTGAATCCTGGTGTGTTGTGATATCCCCCCTGCTTGTAACAGACATACCCTCCTCTCCAGGGGAACGCAGGTGAGCGCTTTGTGATGTCATTTCAGTTGGTCACCTGTTTCAAGGTGGAGGTTGGCTTCCGCTGTGACTCCTGGTGTGTTGTGATATCCCCCCTGCTTGTAACAGACATCCCCTCCAGGGGAACGCAGGTGAGCGCTTTGTGATGTCATTTCAGTTGGTCACCTGTTCCAAGGTGGAGATTGTCTTCCCCTGTGAATCCTGGCGTGTTGTGATATCCCCACTACTTGTAACAGACATCCCCTCATCTCTAGGGGAACTCAGGTGAGCGCTTTGTGATGTCATTTCAGTAGGTCTCCTGTTTCAAGGTGGAGGTTGGCTTCCCCATGTGAATCCTGGTGTGTTGTGATATCCCCCCTGCTTGTAACAGACATCCCGTCCTCTCCAGGTGAACTCAGGTGAGCGCTTTGTGATATCCCCCCTGCTTGTAACACAGATCCCCTGCTCTCCAGGGGAACTCAGGTGAGCGCTTTGTGATGTCATTTCAGTTGGTCACCTGTTCCAAGGTGGAGATTGTCTTCCCCTGTGAATCCTGGCGTGTTGTGATATCCCCACTACTTGTAACAGACATCCCCTCATCTCTAGGGGAACTCAGGTGAGCGCTTTGTGATGTCATTTCAGTAGGTCTCCTGTTTCAAGGTGGAAGTTGGCTTCCCCATGTGACTCCTGGTGTGTTGTGATATCACCCCTGCTTGTAACAGACATCCCCTCCTCTCCAGGGGAACTCAGGTGAGCGCTTTGTGATATCACCGCTGCTTGTAACAGACATCCCCACCTCTCCAGGGGAACTCAGGTGAGCGCTTTGTGATATCCCCCCTGCTTGTAACAGAGATCCCCTGCTCTCCAGGGGAACTCAGGTGAGCGCTTTGTGATGTCATTTCAGTTGGTCACCTGTTTCAATGTGGAGGTTGGCTTCCCCTGTGACTCTTGGTGTGTTGTGATATCCCCCCTGCTTGTAACAGACATCCCGTCCTCTCCAGGGGAACTCAGGTGAGCGCTTTGTGATATCCCCCCTGCTTGTAACAGAGATCCCCTGCTCTCCAGGGGAACTCAGGTGAGCGCTTTGTGATGTCATTTCAGTTGGTCACCTGTTTCAAGGTGGAAGTTGGCTTCCCCATGTGAATCCTGGTGTGTTGTGATATCCCCCCTGCTTGTAACAGACATCCCGTCCTCTCCAGGGGAACTCAGGTGAGCGCTTTGTGATATCCCCCCTGCTTGTAACAGAGATCCCCTGCTCTCCAGGGGAACTCAGGTGAGCGCTTTGTGATGTCATTTCAGTTGGTCACCTGTTTCAAGGTGGAGGTTGGCTTCCCCTGTGACTCCTGGTGTGTTGTGATATCCCCCCTGCTTGTAACAGACATCCCCTCCACTCCAGGGGAACTCAGGTGAGCGCTTTGTGATGTCATTTCAGTTGGTCACTTGTTTCATGGTGGAGGTTGCCTTCCCCTGTGACTTCTGGTGTGTTGTGATATCCCCCCTGCTTGTAACTGACACCCCCTCATCTCTAGGGGAACTCAGGTGAGCACTTTGTGATGTCATTTCAGTTGGTCACCTGTTTCAAGGTGGAAGTTGGCTTCCCCATGTGAATCCTGGTGTGTTGTGATATCCCCCCTGCTTGTAACAGACATACCCTCCTCTCCAGGGGAACTCAGGTGAGCGCTTTGTGATGTCATTTCAGTTGGTCACCTGTTTCAAGGTGGAGGTTGGCTTCCGCTGTGACTCCTGGTGTGTTGTGATATCCCCCCTGCTTGTAACAGACATCCCCTCCAGGGGAACGCAGGTGAGCGCTTTGTGATGTCATTTCAGATGGTCACCTGTTTCATGGTGGAGGTTGGCTTCCGCTGTGACTCCTGGTGTGTTGTGATATCCCCCCTGCTTGTAACAGACATCCCCTCCAGGGAAACTCAGGAGAGCGCTTTGTGATGTCATTTCAGATGGTCACCTGTTTCAAGGTGGAAGTTGGCTTCCCCTTGTGAATCCTGGTGTGTTGTGATATCCCCCCTGCTTGTATCAGACATACCCTCCTCTCCAGGGGAACTCAGGTGAGCGCTTTGTGATGTCATTTCAGGTGGTCACCTGTTTCAAGGTGGAGGTTGGCTTCCCCTCTGACTCCTGTTGTGATGTGATATCCCCCCTGCTTGTAACAGACATCTCCTCCTCTCCATGGGAACTCAGGTGAGCGCTTTGTGATATCCCCCCTTCTTATAACAGAGATCCCCTGGTCTCCAGGGGAACTCAGGTGAGCGCTTTGTTATGTCATTTCAGTTGGTCACCTGTTTCAAGGTGGAGATTGTCTTCCCCTGTGAATCCTGGCGTGTTGTGATATCCCCCCTACTTGTAACAGACATCCCCCCATCTCTAGGGGAACTCAGGTGAGCGCTTTGTGATGTCATTTCTGTTGGTCAGTTGTTTCAAGGTGGAGGTTGGCTTCCCCTGTGACTCCTGGTGTGTTGTGATATCCTCCCTGCTTGTAACAGACATCCCCTCCTCTCCAGGGGAATTCAGGTGAGCGCTTTGTGATATCACCCCTGCTTGTAACAGACATCCCCTCCTCTCCAGGGGAACTCAGGTGAGCGCTTTGTGATATCCCCCCTGCTTGTAACAGAGATCCCCTGCTCTCCAGGGGAACTCAGGTGAGCGCTTTGTGATGTCATTTCAGTTGGTCACCTGTTTCAATGTGGAGGTTGGCTTCCCCTGTGACTCCTGGTGTGTTGTGATATCCCCCCTGCTTGTAACAGACATCACCTCTTCTCTAGCGGAACTCAGGTGAGCGCTTTGTGATGTCATTTCAGTAGGTCTCCTGTTTCAAGGTGGAAGTTGGCTTCCCCATGTGAATCCTGGTGTGTTGTGATATCCCCCCTGCTTGTAACAGACATCCCGTCCTCTCCAGGGGAACTCAGGTGAGCGCTTTGTGATATCCCCCCTGCTTGTAACAGAGATCCCCTGCTCTCCAGGGGAACTCAGGTGAGCGCTTTGTGATGTCATTTCAGTTGGTCACCTGTTTCAAGGTGGAGGTTGGCTTCCCCTGTGACTCCTGGTGTGTTGTGATATCCCCCCTGCTTGTAACAGACATCCCTTCACTCCAGGGGAACTCAGGTGAGCGCTTTGTGATGTCATTTCAGTTGGTCACTTGTTTCATGGTGGAGGTTGCCTTCCCCTGTGACTTCTGGTGTGTTGTGATATCCCCCCTGCTTGTAACTGACACCCAATCATCTCTAGGGGTACTCAGGTGAGCACTTTGTGATGTCATTTCAGTTGGTCACCTGTTTCAAGGTGGAAGTTGGCTTCCCCATGTGAATCCTGGTGTGTTGTGATATCCCCCCTGCTTGTAACAGACATACCCTCCTCTCCAGGGGAACTCAGGTGAGCGCTTTGTGATGTCATTTCAGTTGGTCACCTGTTTCAAGGTGGAGGTTGGCTTCCCCTGTGACTCCTGGTGTGTTGTGATATCCCCCCTGCTTGTAACAGACATCCCCTCCAGGGGAACGCAGGTGAGCGCTTTGTGATGTCATTTCAGATGGTCAACTGTTTCATGGTGGAGGTTGGCTTCCGCTGTGACTCCTGGTGTGTTGTGATATCCCCCCTGATGTAACAGACATCCCCTCCAGGGGAACTCAGGTGAGCGCTTTGTGATGTCATTTCAGATGGTCACCTGTTTCATGGTGGAGGTTGGCTTCCGCTGTGACTCCTGGTGTGTTGTGATATCCCCCCTGCTGTAACACACATCCCCTCCAGGGGAACGCAGGTGAGCGCTTTGTGATGTCATTTCAGATGGTCACCTGTTTCATGGTGGAGGTTGGCTTCCCCTGTGACTTCTGGTGTGTTGTGATATCCCCCCTGCTTGTAACTGACACCCCCTCATCTCTAGGGGAACTCAGGTGAGCCCTTCGTGATGTCATTTCAGTTGGTCACCTGTTTCAAGGTGGAAGTTGGCTTCCCCATGTGAATCCTGGTGTGTTGTGATATCCCCCCTGCTTGTAACAGACATACCCTCCTCTCCAGGGGAACTCAGGTGAGCGCTTTGTGATGTCATTTCAGTTGGTCACCTGTTTCAAGGTGGAGGTTGGCTTCCGCTGTGACTCCTGGTGTGTTGTGATATCCCCCCTGCTTGTAACAGACATCCCCTCCAGGGGAACGCAGGTGAGCGCTTTGTGATGTCATTTCAGATGGTCACCTGTTTCATGGTGGAGGTTGGCTTCCGCTGTGACTCCTGGTGTGTTGTGATATCCCCCCTGCTTGTAACAGACATCCCCTCCAGGGGAACTCAGGAGAGCGCTTTGTGATGTCATTTCAGATGGTCACCTGTTTCAAGGTGGAAGTTGGCTTCCCCATGTGAATCCTGGTGTGTTGTGATATCCCCCCTGCTTATAACAGACATTCCCTCATCTCTAGGGGAACTCAGGTGAGCGCTTTGTGATGTCATTTCAGTTGGTCACCTGTTCCAAGGTGGAGGTTGGCTTCCCCTGTGACTCCTGGTGTGTTGTGATATCCCCCCTGCTTGTAACAGACATCCCGTCCTCCCCAGGGGAACTCAGGTGAGCGCTTTGTGATGTCATTTCAGTTGGTCACCTGTTTCAAGGTGGAGGTTGGCTTCCCCTGTGACTCCTGGTGTGTTGTGATATCCCCCCTGCTTGTAACTGACACCCCCTCATCTCTAGGGGAACTCAGGTGAGCACTTCGTGATGTCATTTCAGTTGGTCACCTGTTTCAAGGTAGAAGTTGGCTTCCCCATGTGAATCCTGGTGTGTTGTGATATCCCCCCTGCTTGTAACAGACATACCCTCCTCTCCAGGGGAACTCAGGTGAGCGCTTTGTGATGTCATTTCAGTTGGTCACCTGTTTCAAGGTGGAGGTTGGCTTCCGCTGTGACTCCTGGTGTGTTGTGATATCCCCCCTGCTTGTAACAGACATCCCCTCCAGGGGAACGCAGGTGAGCGCTTTGTGATGTCATTTCAGATGGTCACTTATTTCATGGTGGAGGTTGGCTTCCGCTGTGACTCCTGGTGTGTTGTGATATCCCCCCTGCTTGTAACAGACATCCCCTCCAGGGGAACTCAGGAGAGCGCTTTGTGATGTCATTTCAGATGGTCACCTGTTTCAAGGTGGAAGTTGGCTTCCCCATGTGAATCCGGGTGTGTTGTGATATCCCCCCTGCTTGTAACAGACATCCCGTCCTCTCCAGGGGAACTCAGGTGAGCGCTTTGTGATGTCATTTCAGATGGTCACCTGTTTCATGGTGGAGGTTGGCTTCCGCTGTGACTCCTGGTGTGTTGTGATATCCCCCCTACTTGTAACAGACATCCCCTCATCTCTAGGGGAACTCAGGTGAGCGCTTTGTGATGTCATTTCAGTTGGTCACCTGTTTCAAGGTGGAGGTTGGTTTCCCCTGTGACTCCTGGTGTGTTGTGATATCCCCCCTGCTTGTAACAGACATCCCCTCCTCTCCAGGGGAACTCAGGTGAGCGCTTTGTGACATCACCCCTGCTTGTAACAGACATCCCCTCCTCTCCATGGGAACTCAGGTGAGCGCTTTGTGATGTCATTTCAGATGGTCACCTGTTTCCAGGTGGAGGTTGGCTTCCGCTGTGACTCCTGGCGTGTTGTTATATCCCCCCTACTTGTAACAGACATCCCCTCATCTCTAGGGGAACTCAGGTGAGCGCTTTGTGATGTCATTTCAGATGGTCACCTGTTTCATGGTGGAGGTTGGCTTCCGCTGTGACTCCTGGCGTGTTGTTATATCCCCCCTACTTGTAACAGACATCCCCTCATCTCTAGGGGAACTCAAGTGAGCGCTTTGTGATGTCATTTCTGTTGGTCACCTGTCACAATGTCAAGGTTGCCTTCCCCTGTGACTCCTGTTGTGTTGTGATATCCCCCCTGCTTGTAACAGACATCCCGACCTCTCCAGGGGAACTCACGTGAGCGCTTTGTGATATAACCCCTGCTTGTAACAGACATCCCCTCCTCACCTGGGGAACTCAGGAGAGCGCTTTGTGATGTCATTTCAGACGGTCACCTGTTTCATGGTGGAGGTTGGCTTCCCCTCTGACTCCTGTTGTGTTGTGATATCCCCCCCCCGCTTGTAACAGACATCTCCTCCTCTCCATGGGAACTCAGGTGAGCGCTTTGTGATATCCCCCCTGCTTGTAACAGAGATCCACTCCAGGGGAACGCAGGTGAGCGCTTTGGGATGTCATTTCAGATGGTCACCTGTTTCATGGTGGAGGTTGGCTTCCGCTGTGACTCCTGGTGTGTTGTGATATCCCCCCTGCTGTAACAGACATCCCCTCCAGGGGAACGCAGGTGAGCGCTTTGGGATGTCATTTCAGATGGTCACCTGTTTCATGGTGGAGGTTGGCTTCCCCTGTGACTTCTGGTGTGTTGTGATATCCCCCCTGCTTGTAACTGACACCCCCTCATCTCTAGGGGAACTCAGGTGAGCCCTTCGTGATGTCATTTCAGTTGGTCACCTGTTTCAAGGTGGAAGTTGGCTTCCCCATGTGAATCCTGGTGTGTTGTGATATCCCCCCTGCTTATAACAGACATTCCCTCATCTCTAGGGGAACTCAGGTGAGCGCTTTGTGATGTCATTTCAGTTGGTCACCTGTTCCAAGGTGGAGATTGTCTTCCCCTGTGAATCCTGGCGTGTTGTGATATCCCCCCTACTTGTAACAGACATCCCCTCCTCTCCAGGGGAACTCAGGTGAGCGCTTTGTGATATCCCCCCTGCTTGTAACAGAGATCCCCTGCTCTCCAGGGGAACTCAGGTGAGCACTTTGTGATGTCATTTCAGTTGGTCACCTGTTTCAATGTGGAGGTTGGCTTCCCCTGTGACTCCTGGTGTGTTGTGATATCCCGCCTGCTTGTAACAGACATCCCCTCCAGGGGAACGCAGGTGAGCGCTTTGTGATGTCATTTCAGTAGGTCTCCTGTTTCAAGGTGGAAGTTGGCTTCCCCATGTGAATCCTGGTGTGTTGTGACATCCCCCCTGCTTGTAACAGAGATCCCCTGCTCTCCAGGGGAACTCAGGTGAGCGCTTTGTGATGTCATTTCAGTTGGTCACCTGTTTCAAGGTGGAGGTTGGCTTCCGCTGTGACTCCTGGTGTGTTGTGATATACCCCCTGCTTGTAACAGACATCCCCTCCAGGGGAACGCAGGTGAGCGCTTTGTGATGTCATTTCAGATGGTCACCTGTTTCATGGTGGAGGTTGGCTTCCGCTGTGACTCCTGGTGTGTTGTGATATCCCCCCTACTTGTAACAGACATCCCCTCATCTCTAGGGGAACTCAGGTGAGCGCTTTGTGATGTCATTTCAGATGGTCACCTGTTTCAAGGTGGAAGTTGGCTTCCCCATGTGAATCCGGGTGTGTTGTGATATCCCCCCTGCTTGTAACAGACATCCCGTCCTCTCCAGGGGAACTCAGGTGAGCGCTTTGTGATGTCATTTCTGATGGTCACCTGTTTCATGGTGGAGGTTGGCTTCCGCTGTGACTCCTGGTGTGTTGTGATATCCCCCCTACTTGTAACAGACATCCCCTCATCTCTAGGGGAACTCAGGTGAGCGCTTTGTGATGTCATTTCAGTTGGTCACCTGTTTCAAGGTGGAGGTTGGTTTCCCCTGTGACTCCTGGTGTGTTGTGATATCCCCCCTGCTTGTAACAGACATCCCCTCCTCTCCAGGGGAACTCAGGTGAGCGCTTTGTGACATCACCCCTGCTTGTAACAGACATCCCCTCCTCTCCAGGGGAACTCAGGTGAGCGCTTTGTGATGTCATTTCAGATGGTCACCTGTTTCAAGGTGGAGGTTGGCTTCCGCTGTGACTCCTGGTGTGTTGTGATATCCCCCCTGCTTGTAACAGACATCCCCTCCAGGGGAACTCAGGAGAGCGCTTTGTGATGTCATTTCAGATGGCCACCTGTTTCAAGGTGGAGGTAGGCTTCCCCTGTGACTCCTGGTGTGTTGTGATATCCCCCCTGCTTGTAAAAGACATACCCTCCTCTCCAGGGGAAGTCAGGTGAGCGCTTTGTGATGTCATTTCAGGTGGTCACCTGTTTCAAGGTGGAGGTTGGCTTCCCCTCTGACTCCTGTTGTGTTGTGATATCCCCCCTTCTTGTAACAGAGATCCCCTGCTCTCCAGGGGAACTCAGGTGAGCGCTTTGTGATGTCATTTCAGTTGTTCACCTGTTTCAAGGTGGAGATGGTCTTCCCCTGTGAATCCTGGCGTGTTGTTATATCCCCCCTACTTGTAACAGACATCCCCTCATCTCTAGGGGAAGTCACGTGAGCGCTTTGTGATGTCATTTCTGTTGGTCACCTGTTTCAAGGTGGAGGTTGGCTTCCCCTGTGACTCCTGGTGTGTTGTGATATCCCCCCTGCTTGTAACAGACATCCCCTCCTCTCCAGGGGAACTCAGGTGAGCGCTTTGTGATGTCATTTCAGATGGTCACCTGTTTCATGGTGGAGGTTGGCTTCCGCTGTGACTCCTGGCGTGTTGTTATATCCCCCCTACTTGTAACAGACATCCCCTCATCTCTAGGGGAACTCAAGTGAGCGCTTTGTGATGTCATTTCTGTTTGTCACCTGTCACAATGTCAAGGTTGCCTTCCCCTGTGACTCCTGTTGTGTTGTGATATCCCCCCTGCTTGTAACAGACATCCCGACCTCTCCAGGGGAACTCACGTGAGCGCTTTGTGATATAACCCCTGCTTGTAACAGACATCCCCTCCTCACCTGGGGAACTCAGGAGAGCGCTTTGTGATGTCATTTCAGACGGTCACCTGTTTCATGGTGGAGGTTGGCTTCCCCTCTGACTCCTGTTGTGTTGTGATATCCCCCCCCCCGCTTGTAACAGACATCTCCTCCTCTCCATGGGAACTCAGGTGAGCGCTTTGTGATATCCCCCCTGCTTGTAACAGAGATCCACTCCAGGGGAACGCAGGTGAGCGCTTTGGGATGTCATTTCAGATGGTCACCTGTTTCATGGTGGAGGTTGGCTTCCGCTGTGACTCCTGGTGTGTTGTGATATCCCCCCTGCTGTAACAGACATCCCCTCCAGGGGAACGCAGGTGAGCGCTTTGGGATGTCATTTCAGATGGTCACCTGTTTCATGGTGGAGGTTGGCTTCCCCTGTGACTTCTGGTGTGTTGTGATATCCCCCCTGCTTGTAACTGACACCCCCTCATCTCTAGGGGAACTCAGGTGAGCCCTTCGTGATGTCATTTCAGTTGGTCACCTGTTTCAAGGTGGAAGTTGGCTTCCCCATGTGAATCCTGGTGTGTTGTGATATCCCCCCTGCTTATAACAGACATTCCCTCATCTCTAGGGGAACTCAGGTGAGCGCTTTGTGATGTCATTTCAGTTGGTCACCTGTTCCAAGGTGGAGATTGTCTTCCCCTGTGAATCCTGGCGTGTTGTGATATCCCCCCTACTTGTAACAGACATCCCCTCCTCTCCAGGGGAACTCAGGTGAGCGCTTTGTGATATCCCCCCTGCTTGTAACAGAGATCCCCTGCTCTCCAGGGGAACTCAGGTGAGCACTTTGTGATGTCATTTCAGTTGGTCACCTGTTTCAATGTGGAGGTTGGCTTCCCCTGTGACTCCTGGTGTGTTGTGATATCCCGCCTGCTTGTAACAGACATCCCCTCCAGGGGAACGCAGGTGAGCGCTTTGTGATGTCATTTCAGTAGGTCTCCTGTTTCAAGGTGGAAGTTGGCTTCCCCATGTGAATCCTGGTGTGTTGTGATATCCCCCCTGCTTGTAACAGACATCCCGTCCTCTCCAGGTGAACTCAGGTGAGCGCTTTGTGACATCCCCCCTGCTTGTAACAGAGATCCCCTGCTCTCCAGGGGAACTCAGGTGAGCGCTTTGTGATGTCATTTCAGTTGGTCACCTGTTTCAAGGTGGAGGTTGGCTTCCGCTGTGACTCCTGGTGTGTTGTGATATACCCCCTGCTTGTAACAGACATCCCCTCCAGGGGAACGCAGGTGAGCGCTTTGTGATGTCATTTCAGATGGTCACCTGTTTCATGGTGGAGGTTGGCTTCCGCTGTGACTCCTGGTGTGTTGTGATATCCCCCCTACTTGTAACAGACATCCCCTCATCTCTAGGGGAACTCAGGTGAGCGCTTTGTGATGTCATTTCAGATGGTCACCTGTTTCAAGGTGGAAGTTGGCTTCCCCATGTGAATCCGGGTGTGTTGTGATATCCCCCCTGCTTGTAACAGACATCCCGTCCTCTCCAGGGGAACTCAGGTGAGCGCTTTGTGATGTCATTTCAGATGGTCACCTGTTTCATGGTGGAGGTTGGCTTCCGCTGTGACTCCTGGTGTGTTGTGATATCCCCCCTACTTGTAACAGACATCCCCTCATCTCTAGGGGAACTCAGGTGAGCGCTTTGTGATGTCATTTCAGTTGGTCACCTGTTTCAAGGTGGAGGTTGGTTTCCCCTGTGACTCCTGGTGTGTTGTGATATCCCCCCTGCTTGTAACAGACATCCCCTCCTCTCCAGGGGAACTCAGGTGAGCGCTTTGTGACATCACCCCTGCTTGTAACAGACATCCCCTCCTCTCCAGGGGAACTCAGGTGAGCGCTTTGTGATGTCATTTCAGATGGTCACCTGTTTCAAGGTGGAGGTTGGCTTCCGCTGTGACTCCTGGTGTGTTGTGATATCCCCCCTGCTTGTAACAGACATCCCCTCCAGGGGAACTCAGGAGAGCGCTTTGTGATGTCATTTCAGATGGCCACCTGTTTCAAGGTGGAGGTAGGCTTCCCCTGTGACTCCTGGTGTGTTGTGATATCCCCCCTGCTTGTAAAAGACATACCCTCCTCTCCAGGGGAAGTCAGGTGAGCGCTTTGTGATGTCATTTCAGGTGGTCACCTGTTTCAAGGTGGAGGTTGGCTTCCCCTCTGACTCCTGTTGTGTTGTGATATCCCCCCTTCTTGTAACAGAGATCCCCTGCTCTCCAGGGGAACTCAGGTGAGCGCTTTGTGATGTCATTTCAGTTGTTCACCTGTTTCAAGGTGGAGATGGTCTTCCCCTGTGAATCCTGGCGTGTTGTTATATCCCCCCTACTTGTAACAGACATCCCCTCATCTCTAGGGGAAGTCACGTGAGCGCTTTGTGATGTCATTTCTGTTGGTCACCTGTTTCAAAGTGGAGGTTGGCTTCCCCTGTGACTCCTGGTGTGTTGTGATATCCCCCCTGCTTGTAACAGACATCCCCTCCTCTCCAGGGGAACTCAGGTGAGCGCTTTGTGATATCACCCCTGCTTGTAACAGACATCCCCTCCTCTCCAGGGGAACTCAGGTGAGCGCTTTGTGATATAACCCCTGCTTGTAACAGACATCCCCTCCTCACCTGGGGAACTCAGGTGAGCGCTTTGTGATGTCATTTCAGATGGTCACCTGTTTCATGGTGGAGGTTGGCTTCCGCTGTGACTCCTGGCGTGTTGTTATATCCCCCCTACTTGTAACAGACATCCCCTCCTCTCCAGGGGAACTCAGGTAAGCGCTTTGTGATGTCATTTCAGTTGGTCACCTGTTTCAAGGTGGAGGTTGGCTTCCCCTGTGACTCCTGGTGTGTTGTGATATACCCCCTGCTTGTAACAGACATCCCCTCCAGGGGAACGCAGGTGAGCGCTTTGTGATGTCATTTCAGATGGTCACCTGTTTCATGGTGGAGGTTGGCTTCCGCTGTGACTCCTGGTGTGTTGTGATATCCCCCCTACTTGTAACAGACATCCCCTCATCTCTAGGGGAACTCAGGTGAGCGCTTTGTGATGTCATTTCAGATGGTCACCTGTTTCAAGGTGGAAGTTGGCTTCCCCATGTGAATCCGGGTGTGTTGTGATATCCCCCCTGCTTGTAACAGACATCCCGTCCTCTCCAGGGGAACTCAGGTGAGCGCTTTGTGATGTCATTTCAGATGGTCACCTGTTTCATGGTGGAGGTTGGCTTCCGCTGTGACTCCTGGTGTGTTGTGATATCCCCCCTACTTGTAACAGACATCCCCTCATCTCTAGGGGAACTCAGGTGAGCGCTTTGTGATGTCATTTCAGTTGGTCACCTGTTTCAAGGTGGAGGTTGGTTTCCCCTGTGACTCCTGGTGTGTTGTGATATCCCCCCTGCTTGTAACAGACATCCCCTCCTCTCCAGGGGAACTCAGGTGAGCGCTTTGTGACATCACCCCTGCTTGTAACAGACATCCCCTCCTCTCCAGGTGAACTCAGGTGAGCGCTTTGTGATGTCATTTCAGATGGTCACCTGTTTCAAGGTGGAGGTTGGCTTCCGCTGTGACTCCTGGCGTGTTGTTATATCCCCCCTACTTGTAACAGACATCCCCTCATCTCTAGGGGAACTCAGGTGAGCGCTTTGTGATGTCATTTCAGATGGTCACCTGTTTCATGGTGGAGGTTGGCTTCCGCTGTGACTCCTGGCGTGTTGTTATATCCCCCCTACTTGTAACAGACATCCCCTCATCTCTAGGGGAACTCAAGTGAGCGCTTTGTGATATCCCCCCTGCTTGTAACAGAGATCCACTCCAGGGGAACGCAGGTGAGCGCTTTGGGATGTCATTTCAGATGGTCACCTGTTTCATGGTGGAGGTTGGCTTCCGCTGTGACTCCTGGTGTGTTGTGATATCCCCCCTGCTGTAACAGACATCCCCTCCAGGGGAACGCAGGTGAGCGCTTTGGGATGTCATTTCAGATGGTCACCTGTTTCATGGTGGAGGTTGGCTTCCCCTGTGACTTCTGGTGTGTTGTGATATCCCCCCTGCTTGTAACTGACACCCCCTCATCTCTAGGGGAACTCAGGTGAGCCCTTCGTGATGTCATTTCAGTTGGTCACCTGTTTCAAGGTGGAAGTTGGCTTCCCCATGTGAATCCTGGCGTGTTGTGATATCCCCCCTACTTGTAACAGACATCCCCTCCTCTCCAGGGGAACTCAGGTGAGCGCTTTGTGATATCCCCCCTGCTTGTAACAGAGATCCCCTGCTCTCCAGGGGAACTCAGGTGAGCACTTTGTGATGTCATTTCAGTTGGTCACCTGTTTCAATGTGGAGGTTGGCTTCCCCTGTGACTCCTGGTGTGTTGTGATATCCCGCCTGCTTGTAACAGACATCCCCTCCCGGGGAACGCAGGTGAGCGCTTTGTGATGTCATTTCAGTAGGTCTCCTGTTTCAAGGTGGAATTTGGCTTCCCCATGTGAATCCTGGTGTGTTGTGATATCCCCCCTGCTTGTAACAGACATCCCGTCCTCTCCAGGTGAACTCAGGTGAGCGCTTTGTGACATCCCCCCTGCTTGTAACAGAGATCCCCTGCTCTCCAGGGGAACTCAGGTGAGCGCTTTGTGATGTCATTTCAGTTGGTCACCTGTTTCAAGGTGGAGGTTGGCTTCCGCTGTGACTCCTGGTGTGTTGTGATATACCCCCTGCTTGTAACAGACATCCCCTCCAGGGGAACGCAGGTGAGCGCTTTGTGATGTCATTTCAGATGGTCACCTGTTTCATGGTGGAGGTTGGCTTCCGCTGTGACTCCTGGTGTGTTGTGATATCCCCCCTACTTGTAACAGACATCCCCTCATCTTTAGGGGAACTCAGGTGAGCGCTTTGTGATGTCATTTCAGTTGGTCACCTGTTTCAAGGTGGAGGTTGGCTTCCCCTGTGACTCCTGGTGTGTTGTGATATCCCCCCTGCTTGTAACTGACACCCCCTCATCTCTAGGGGAACTCAGGTGAGCACTTCGTGATGTCATTTCAGTTGGTCACCTGTTTCAAGGTAGAAGTTGGCTTCCCCATGTGAATCCTGGTGTGTTGTGATATCCCCCCTGCTTGTAACAGACATACCCTCCTCTCCAGGGGAACTCAGGTGAGCGCTTTGTGATGTCATTTCAGTTGGTCACCTGTTTCAAGGTGGAGGTTGGCTTCCGCTGTGACTCCTGGTGTGTTGTGATATCCCCCCTGCTTGTAACAGACATCCCCTCCAGGGGAACGCAGGTGAGTGCTTTGTGATGTCATTTCAGATGGTCACCTATTTCATGGTGGAGGTTGGCTTCCGCTGTGACTCCTGGTGTGTTGTGATATCCCCCCTGCTTGTAACAGACACCCCCTCCAGGGGAACTCAGGAGAGCGCTTTGTGACATCACCCCTGCTTGTAACAGACATCCCCTCCTCTCCAGGGGAACTCAGGTGAGCGCTTTGTGACATCACCCCTGCTTGTAACAGACATCCCCTCCTCTCCAGGGGAACTCAGGTGAGCGCTTTGTGATGTCATTTCAGATGGTCACCTGTTTCCAGGTGGAGGTTGGCTTCCGCTGTGACTCCTGGCGTGTTGTTATATCCCCCCTACTTGTAACAGACATCCCCTCATCTCTAGGGGAACTCAGGTGAGCGCTTTGTGATGTCATTTCAGATGGTCACCAGTTTCATGGTGGAGGTTGGCTTCCGCTGTGACTCCTGGCGTGTTGTTATATCCCCCCTACTTGTAACAGACATCCCCTCATCTCTAGGGGAACTCAAGTGAGCGCTTTGTGATGTCATTTCTGTTGGTCACCTGTCACAATGTCAAGGTTGCCTTCCCCTGTGACTCCTGTTGTGTTGTGATATCCCCCCTGCTTGTAACAGACATCCCGACCTCTCCAGGGGAACTCACGTGAGCGCTTTGTGATATAACCCCTGCTTGTAACAGACATCCCCTCCTCACCTGGGGAACTCAGGAGAGCGCTTTGTGATGTCATTTCAGACGGTCACCTGTTTCATGGTGGAGGTTGGCTTCCCCTCTGACTCCTGTTGTGTTGTGATATCCCCCCCCCGCTTGTAACAGACATCTCCTCCTCTCCATGGGAACTCAGGTGAGCGCTTTGTGATATCCCCCCTGCTTGTAACAGAGATCCACTCCAGGGGAACGCAGGTGAGCGCTTTGGGATGTCATTTCAGATGGTCACCTGTTTCATGGTGGAGGTTGGCTTCCGCTGTGACTCCTGGTGTGTTGTGATATCCCCCCTGCTGTAACAGACATCCCCTCCAGGGGAACGCAGGTGAGCGCTTTGGGATGTCATTTCAGATGGTCACCTGTTTCATGGTGGAGGTTGGCTTCCCCTGTGACTTCTGGTGTGTTGTGATATCCCCCCTGCTTGTAACTGACACCCCCTCATCTCTAGGGGAACTCAGGTGAGCCCTTCGTGATGTCATTTCAGTTGGTCACCTGTTTCAAGGTGGAAGTTGGCTTCCCCATGTGAATCCTGGTGTGTTGTGATATCCCCCCTGCTTATAACAGACATTCCCTCATCTCTAGGGGAACTCAGGTGAGCGCTTTGTGATGTCATTTCAGTTGGTCACCTGTTCCAAGGTGGAGATTGTCTTCCCCTGTGAATCCTGGCGTGTTGTGATATCCCCCCTACTTGTAACAGACATCCCCTCCTCTCCAGGGGAACTCAGGTGAGCGCTTTGTGATATCCCCCCTGCTTGTAACAGAGATCCCCTGCTCTCCAGGGGAACTCAGGTGAGCACTTTGTGATGTCATTTCAGTTGGTCACCTGTTTCAATGTGGAGGTTGGCTTCCCCTGTGACTCCTGGTGTGTTGTGATATCCCGCCTGCTTGTAACAGACATCCCCTCCAGGGGAACGCAGGTGAGCGCTTTGTGATGTCATTTCAGTAGGTCTCCTGTTTCAAGGTGGAAGTTGGCTTCCCCATGTGAATCCTGGTGTGTTGTGATATCCCCCCTGCTTGTAACAGACATCCCGTCCTCTCCAGGTGAACTCAGGTGAGCGCTTTGTGACATCCCCCCTGCTTGTAACAGAGATCCCCTGCTCTCCAGGGGAACTCAGGTGAGCGCTTTGTGATGTCATTTCAGTTGGTCACCTGTTTCAAGGTGGAGGTTGGCTTCCGCTGTGACTCCTGGTGTGTTGTGATATACCCCCTGCTTGTAACAGACATCCCCTCCAGGGGAACGCAGGTGAGCGCTTTGTGATGTCATTTCAGATGGTCACCTGTTTCATGGTGGAGGTTGGCTTCCGCTGTGACTCCTGGTGTGTTGTGATATCCCCCCTACTTGTAACAGACATCCCCTCATCTCTAGGGGAACTCAGGTGAGCGCTTTGTGATGTCATTTCAGATGGTCACCTGTTTCAAGGTGGAAGTTGGCTTCCCCATGTGAATCCGGGTGTGTTGTGATATCCCCCCTGCTTGTAACAGACATCCCGTCCTCTCCAGGGGAACTCAGGTGAGCGCTTTGTGATGTCATTTCAGATGGTCACCTGTTTCATGGTGGAGGTTGGCTTCCGCTGTGACTCCTGGTGTGTTGTGATATCCCCCCTACTTGTAACAGACATCCCCTCATCTCTAGGGGAACTCAGGTGAGCGCTTTGTGATGTCATTTCAGTTGGTCACCTGTTTCAAGGTGGAGGTTGGTTTCCCCTGTGACTCCTGGTGTGTTGTGATATCCCCCCTGCTTGTAACAGACATCCCCTCCTCTCCAGGGGAACTCAGGTGAGCGCTTTGTGACATCACCCCTGCTTGTAACAGACATCCCCTCCTCTCCAGGGGAACTCAGGTGAGCGCTTTGTGATGTCATTTCAGATGGTCACCTGTTTCAAGGTGGAGGTTGGCTTCCGCTGTGACTCCTGGTGTGTTGTGATATCCCCCCTGCTTGTAACAGACATCCCCTCCAGGGGAACTCAGGAGAGCGCTTTGTGATGTCATTTCAGATGGCCACCTGTTTCAAGGTGGAGGTAGGCTTCCCCTGTGACTCCTGGTGTGTTGTGATATCCCCCCTGCTTGTAAAAGACATACCCTCCTCTCCAGGGGAAGTCAGGTGAGCGCTTTGTGATGTCATTTCAGGTGGTCACCTGTTTCAAGGTGGAGGTTGGCTTCCCCTCTGACTCCTGTTGTGTTGTGATATCCCCCCTTCTTGTAACAGAGATCCCCTGCTCTCCAGGGGAACTCAGGTGAGCGCTTTGTGATGTCATTTCAGTTGTTCACCTGTTTCAAGGTGGAGATGGTCTTCCCCTGTGAATCCTGGCGTGTTGTTATATCCCCCCTACTTGTAACAGACATCCCCTCATCTCTACGGGAAGTCACGTGAGCGCTTTGTGATGTCATTTCTGTTGGTCACCTGTTTCAAGGTGGAGGTTGGCTTCCCCTGTGACTCCTGGTGTGTTGTGATATCCCCCCTGCTTGTAACAGACATCCCCTCCTCTCCAGGGGAACTCAGGTGAGCGCTTTGTGATATCACCCCTGCTTGTAACAGACATCCCCTCCTCTCCAGGGGAACTCAGGTGAGCGCTTTGTGATATAACCCCTGCTTGTAACAGACATCCCCTCCTCACCTGGGGAACTCAGGTGAGCGCTTTGTGATGTCATTTCAGATGGTCACCTGTTTCATGGTGGAGGTTGGCTTCCGCTGTGACTCCTGGCGTGTTGTTATATCCCCCCTACTTGTAACAGACATCCCCTCCTCTCCAGGGGTACTCAGGTAAGCGCTTTGTGATGTCATTTCAGTTGGTCACCTGTTTCAAGGTGGAGGTTGGCTTCCGCTGTGACTCCTGGTGTGTTGTGATATACCCCCTGCTTGTAACAGACATCCCCTCCAGGGGAACGCAGGTGAGCGCTTTGTGATGTCATTTCAGATGGTCACCTGTTTCATGGTGGAGGTTGGCTTCCGCTGTGACTCCTGGTGTGTTGTGATATCCCCCCTACTTGTAACAGACATCCCCTCATCTCTAGGGGAACTCAGGTGAGCGCTTTGTGATGTCATTTCAGATGGTCACCTGTTTCAAGGTGGAAGTTGGCTTCCCCATGTGAATCCGGGTGTGTTGTGATATCCCCCCTGCTTGTAACAGACATCCCGTCCTCTCCAGGGGAACTCAGGTGAGCGCTTTGTGATGTCATTTCAGATGGTCACCTGTTTCATGGTGGAGGTTGGCTTCCGCTGTGACTCCTGGTGTGTTGTGATATCCCCCCTACTTGTAACAGACATCCCCTCATCTCTAGGGGAACTCAGGTGAGCGCTTTGTGATGTCATTTCAGTTGGTCACCTGTTTCAAGGTGGAGGTTGGCTTCCGCTGTGACTCCTGGTGTGTTGTGATATCCCCCCTGCTTGTAACAGACATCCCCTCCAGGGGAACGCAGGTGAGCGCTTTGGGATGTCATTTCAGATGGTCACCTGTTTCATGGTGGAGGTTGGCTTCCCCTGTGACTTCTGGTGTGTTGTGATATCCCCCCTGCTTGTAACTGACACCCCCTCATCTCTAGGGGAACTCAGGTGAGCCCTTCGTGATGTCATTTCAGTTGGTCACCTGTTTCAAGGTGGAAGTTGGCTTCCCCATGTGAATCCTGGTGTGTTGTGATATCCCCCCTGCTTATAACAGACATTCCCTCATCTCTAGGGGAACTCAGGTGAGCGCTTTGTGATGTCATTTCAGTTGGTCACCTGTTCCAAGGTGGAGATTGTCTTCCCCTGTGAATCCTGGCGTGTTGTGATATCCCCCCTACTTGTAACAGACATCCCCTCCTCTCCAGGGGAACTCAGGTGAGCGCTTTGTGATATCCCCCCTGCTTGTAACAGAGATCCCCTGCTCTCCAGGGGAACTCAGGTGAGCACTTTGTGATGTCATTTCAGTTGGTCACCTGTTTCAATGTGGAGGTTGGCTTCCCCTGTGACTCCTGGTGTGTTGTGATATCCCGCCTGCTTGTAACAGACATCCCCTCCAGGGGAACGCAGGTGAGCGCTTTGTGATGTCATTTCAGTTGGTCACCTGTTTCAAGGTGGAAGTTGGCTTCCCCATGTGAATCCTGGTGTGTTGTGATATCCCCCCTGCTTATAACAGACATTCCCTCATCTCTAGGGGAACTCAGGTGAGCGCTTTGTGATGTCATTTCAGTTGGTCACCTGTTCCAAGGTGGAGATTGTCTTCCCCTGTGAATCCTGGCGTGTTGTGATATCCCCCCTACTTGTAACAGACATCCCCTCCTCTCCAGGGGAACTCAGGTGAGCGCTTTGTGATATCCCCCCTGCTTGTAACAGAGATCCCCTGCTCTCCAGGGGAACTCAGGTGAGCACTTTGTGATGTCATTTCAGTTGGTCACCTGTTTCAATGTGGAGGTTGGCTTCCCCTGTGACTCCTGGTGTGTTGTGATATCCCGCCTGCTTGTAACAGACATCCCCTCCAGGGGAACGCAGGTGAGCGCTTTGTGATGTCATTTCAGTAGGTCTCCTGTTTCAAGGTGGAAGTTGGCTTCCCCATGTGAATCCTGGTGTGTTGTGATATCCCCCCTGCTTGTAACAGACATCCCGTCCTCTCCAGGTGAACTCAGGTGAGCGCTTTGTGACATCCCCCCTGCTTGTAACAGAGATCCCCTGCTCTCCAGGGGAACTCAGGTGAGTGCTTTGTGATGTCATTTCAGTTGGTCACCTGTTTCAAGGTGGAGGTTGGCTTCCGCTGTGACTCCTGGTGTGTTGTGATATACCCCCTGCTTGTAACAGACATCCCCTCCAGGGGAACGCAGGTGAGCGCTTTGTGATGTCATTTCAGATGGTCACCTGTTTCATGGTGGAGGTTGGCTTCCGCTGTGACTCCTGGTGTGTTGTGATATCCCCCCTACTTGTAACAGACATCCCCTCATCTCTAGGGGAACTCAGGTGAGCGCTTTGTGATGTCATTTCAGATGGTCACCTGTTTCAAGGTGGAAGTTGGCTTCCCCATGTGAATCCGGGTGTGTTGTGATATCCCCCCTGCTTGTAACAGACATCCCGTCCTCTCCAGGGGAACTCAGGTGAGCGCTTTGTGATGTCATTTCAGATGGTCACCTGTTTCATGGTGGAGGTTGGCTTCCGCTGTGACTCCTGGTGTGTTGTGATATCCCCCCTACTTGTAACAGACATCCCCTCATCTCTAGGGGAACTCAGGTGAGCGCTTTGTGATGTCATTTCAGTTGGTCACCTGTTTCAAGGTGGAGGTTGGTTTCCCCTGTGACTCCTGGTGTGTTGTGATATCCCCCCTGCTTGTAACAGACATCCCCTCCTCTCCAGGGGAACTCAGGTGAGCGCTTTGTGACATCACCCCTGCTTGTAACAGACATCCCCTCCTCTCCAGGGGAACTCAGGTGAGCGCTTTGTGATGTCATTTCAGATGGTCACCTGTTTCAAGGTGGAGGTTGGCTTCCGCTGTGACTCCTGGTGTGTTGTGATATCCCCCCTGCTTGTAACAGACATCCCCTCCAGGGGAACTCAGGAGAGCGCTTTGTGATGTCATTTCAGATGGCCACCTGTTTCAAGGTGGAGGTAGGCTTCCCCTGTGACTCCTGGTGTGTTGTGATATCCCCCCTGCTTGTAAAAGACATACCCTCCTCTCCAGGGGAAGTCAGGTGAGCGCTTTGTGATGTCATTTCAGGTGGTCACCTGTTTCAAGGTGGAGGTTGGCTTCCCCTCTGACTCCTGTTGTGTTGTGATATCCCCCCTTCTTGTAACAGAGATCCCCTGCTCTCCAGGGGAACTCAGGTGAGCGCTTTGTGATGTCATTTCAGTTGTTCACCTGTTTCAAGGTGGAGATGGTCTTCCCCTGTGAATCCTGGCGTGTTGTTATATCCCCCCTACTTGTAACAGACATCCCCTCATCTCTACGGGAAGTCACGTGAGCGCTTTGTGATGTCATTTCTGTTGGTCACCTGTTTCAAGGTGGAGGTTGGCTTCCCCTGTGACTCCTGGTGTGTTGTGATATCCCCCCTGCTTGTAACAGACATCCCCTCCTCTCCAGGGGAACTCAGGTGAGCGCTTTGTGATATCACCCCTGCTTGTAACAGACATCCCCTCCTCTCCAGGGGAACTCAGGTGAGCGCTTTGTGATATAACCCCTGCTTGTAACAGACATCCCCTCCTCACCTGGGGAACTCAGGTGAGCGCTTTGTGATGTCATTTCAGATGGTCACCTGTTTCATGGTGGAGGTTGGCTTCCGCTGTGACTCCTGGCGTGTTGTTATATCCCCCCTACTTGTAACAGACATCCCCTCCTCTCCAGGGGTACTCAGGTAAGCGCTTTGTGATGTCATTTCAGTTGGTCACCTGTTTCAAGGTGGAGGTTGGCTTCCGCTGTGACTCCTGGTGTGTTGTGATATACCCCCTGCTTGTAACAGACATCCCCTCCAGGGGAACGCAGGTGAGCGCTTTGTGATGTCATTTCAGATGGTCACCTGTTTCATGGTGGAGGTTGGCTTCCGCTGTGACTCCTGGTGTGTTGTGATATCCCCCCTACTTGTAACAGACATCCCCTCATCTCTAGGGGAACTCAGGTGAGCGCTTTGTGATGTCATTTCAGATGGTCACCTGTTTCAAGGTGGAAGTTGGCTTCCCCATGTGAATCCGGGTGTGTTGTGATATCCCCCCTGCTTGTAACAGACATCCCGTCCTCTCCAGGGGAACTCAGGTGAGCGCTTTGTGATGTCATTTCAGATGGTCACCTGTTTCATGGTGGAGGTTGGCTTCCGCTGTGACTCCTGGTGTGTTGTGATATCCCCCCTACTTGTAACAGACATCCCCTCATCTCTAGGGGAACTCAGGTGAGCGCTTTGTGATGTCATTTCAGTTGGTCACCTGTTTCAAGGTGGAGGTTGGCTTCCGCTGTGACTCCTGGTGTGTTGTGATATCCCCCCTGCTTGTAACAGACATCCCCTCCAGGGGAACGCAGGTGAGCGCTTTGGGATGTCATTTCAGATGGTCACCTGTTTCATGGTGGAGGTTGGCTTCCCCTGTGACTTCTGGTGTGTTGTGATATCCCCCCTGCTTGTAACTGACACCCCCTCATCTCTAGGGGAACTCAGGTGAGCCCTTCGTGATGTCATTTCAGTTGGTCACCTGTTTCAAGGTGGAAGTTGGCTTCCCCATGTGAATCCTGGTGTGTTGTGATATCCCCCCTGCTTATAACAGACATTCCCTCATCTCTAGGGGAACTCAGGTGAGCGCTTTGTGATGTCATTTCAGTTGGTCACCTGTTCCAAGGTGGAGATTGTCTTCCCCTGTGAATCCTGGCGTGTTGTGATATCCCCCCTACTTGTAACAGAAATCCCCTCCTCTCCAGGGGAACTCAGGTGAGCGCTTTGTGATATCCCCCCTGCTTGTAACAGAGATCCCCTGCTCTCCAGGGGAACTCAGGTGAGCACTTTGTGATGTCATTTCAGTTGGTCACCTGTTTCAATGTGGAGGTTGGCTTCCCCTGTGACTCCTGGTGTGTTGTGATATCCCGCCTGCTTGTAACAGACATCCCCTCCAGGGGAACGCAGGTGAGCGCTTTGTGATGTCATTTCAGTTGGTCACCTGTTTCAAGGTGGAAGTTGGCTTCCCCATGTGAATCCTGGTGTGTTGTGATATCCCCCCTGCTTGTAACAGACATCCCGTCCTCTCCAGGTGAACTCAGGTGAGCGCTTTGTGACATCCCCCCTGCTTGTAACAGAGATCCCCTGCTCTCCAGGGGAACTCAGGTGAGCGCTTTGTGATGTCATTTCAGTTGGTCACCTGTTTCAAGGTGGAGGTTGGCTTCCGCTGTGACTCCTGGTGTGTTGTGATATACCCCCTGCTTGTAACAGACATCCCCTCCAGGGGAACGCAGGTGAGCGCTTTGTGATGTCATTTCAGATGGTCACCTGTTTCATGGTGGAGGTTGGCTTCCGCTGTGACTCCTGGTGTGTTGTGATATCCCCCCTACTTGTAACAGACATCCCCTCATCTCTAGGGGAACTCAGGTGAGCGCTTTGTGATGTCATTTCAGATGGTCACCTGTTTCAAGGTGGAAGTTGGCTTCCCCATGTGAATCCGGGTGTGTTGTGATATCCCCCCTGCTTGTAACAGACATCCCGTCCTCTCCAGGGGAACTCAGGTGAGCGCTTTGTGATGTCATTTCAGATGGTCACCTGTTTCATGGTGGAGGTTGGCTTCCGCTGTGACTCCTGGTGTGTTGTGATATCCCCCCTACTTGTAACAGACATCCCCTCATCTCTAGGGGAACTCAGGTGAGCGCTTTGTGATGTCATTTCAGTTGGTCACCTGTTTCAAGGTGGAGGTTGGTTTCCCCTGTGACTCCTGGTGTGTTGTGATATCCCCCCTGCTTGTAACAGACATCCCCTCCTCTCCAGGGGAACTCAGGTGAGCGCTTTGTGACATCACCCCTGCTTGTAACAGACATCCCCTCCTCTCCAGGGGAACTCAGGTGAGCGCTTTGTGATGTCATTTCAGATGGTCACCTGTTTCAAGGTGGAGGTTGGCTTCCGCTGTGACTCCTGGTGTGTTGTGATATCCCCCCTGCTTGTAACAGACATCCCCTCCAGGGGAACTCAGGAGAGCGCTTTGTGATGTCATTTCAGATGGCCACCTGTTTCAAGGTGGAGGTAGGCTTCCCCTGTGACTCCTGGTGTGTTGTGATATCCCCCCTGCTTGTAAAAGACATACCCTCCTCTCCAGGGGAAGTCAGGTGAGCGCTTTGTGATGTCATTTCAGGTGGTCACCTGTTTCAAGGTGGAGGTTGGCTTCCCCTCTGACTCCTGTTGTGTTGTGATATCCCCCCTTCTTGTAACAGAGATCCCCTGCTCTCCAGGGGAACTCAGGTGAGCGCTTTGTGATGTCATTTCAGTTGTTCACCTGTTTCAAGGTGGAGATGGTCTTCCCCTGTGAATCCTGGCGTGTTGTTATATCCCCCCTACTTGTAACAGACATCCCCTCATCTCTACGGGAAGTCACGTGAGCGCTTTGTGATGTCATTTCTGTTGGTCACCTGTTTCAAGGTGGAGGTTGGCTTCCCCTGTGACTCCTGGTGTGTTGTGATATCCCCCCTGCTTGTAACAGACATCCCCTCCTCTCCAGGGGAACTCAGGTGAGCGCTTTGTGATATCACCCCTGCTTGTAACAGACATCCCCTCCTCTCCAGGGGAACTCAGGTGAGCGCTTTGTGATATAACCCCTGCTTGTAACAGACATCCCCTCCTCACCTGGGGAACTCAGGTGAGCGCTTTGTGATGTCATTTCAGATGGTCACCTGTTTCATGGTGGAGGTTGGCTTCCGCTGTGACTCCTGGCGTGTTGTTATATCCCCCCTACTTGTAACAGACATCCCCTCCTCTCCAGGGGAACTCAGGTAAGCGCTTTGTGATGTCATTTCAGTTGGTCACCTGTTTCAAGGTGGAGGTTGGCTTCCGCTGTGACTCCTGGTGTGTTGTGATATACCCCCTGCTTGTAACAGACATCCCCTCCATGGGAACGCAGGTGAGCGCTTTGTGATGTCATTTCAGATGGTCACCTGTTTCATGGTGGAGGTTGGCTTCCGCTGTGACTCCTGGTGTGTTGTGATATCCCCCCTACTTGTAACAGACATCCCCTCATCTCTAGGGGAACTCAGGTGAGCGCTTTGTGATGTCATTTCAGATGGTCACCTGTTTCAAGGTGGAAGTTGGCTTCCCCATGTGAATCCGGGTGTGTTGTGATATCCCCCCTGCTTGTAACAGACATCCCGTCCTCTCCAGGGGAACTCAGGTGAGCGCTTTGTGATGTCATTTCAGATGGTCACCTGTTTCATGGTGGAGGTTGGCTTCCGCTGTGACTCCTGGTGTGTTGTGATATCCCCCCTACTTGTAACAGACATCCCCTCATCTCTAGGGGAACTCAGGTGAGCGCTTTGTGATGTCATTTCAGTTGGTCACCTGTTTCAAGGTGGAGGTTGGTTTCCCCTGTGACTCCTGGTGTGTTGTGATATCCCCCCTGCTTGTAACAGACATCCCCTCCTCTCCAGGGGAACTCAGGTGAGCGCTTTGTGACATCACCCCTGCTTGTAACAGACATCCCCTCCTCTCCAGGGGAACTCAGGTGAGCGCTTTGTGATGTCATTTCAGATGGTCACCTGTTTCAAGGTGGAGGTTGGCTTCCGCTGTGACTCCTGGTGTGTTGTGATATCCCCCCTGCTTGTAACAGACATCCCCTCCAGGGGAACTCAGGAGAGCGCTTTGTGATGTCATTTCAGATGGCCACCTGTTTCAAGGTGGAAGTTGGCTTCCCCATGTGAATCCTGGTGTGTTGTGATATCCCCCCTGCTTGTAAAAGACATACCCTCCTCTCCAGGGGAACTCAGGTGAGCGCTTTGTGATGTCATTTCAGGTGGTCACCTGTTTCAAGGTGGAGGTTGGCTTCCCCTCTGACTCCTGTTGTGTTGTGATATCCCCCCTTCTTGTAACAGAGATCCCCTGCTCTCCAGGGGAACTCAGGTGAGCGCTTTGTGATGTCATTTCAGTTGTTCACCTGTTTCAAGGTGGAGATGGTCTTCCCCTGTGAATCCTGGCGTGTTGTTATATCCCCCCTACTTGTAACAGACATCCCCTCATCTCTAGGGGAAGTCACGTGAGCGCTTTGTGATGTCATTTCTGTTGGTCACCTGTTTCAAGGTGGAGGTTGGCTTCCCCTGTGACTCCTGGTGTGTTGTGATATCCCCCCTGCTTGTAACAGACATCCCCTCCTCTCCAGGGGAACTCAGGTGAGCGCTTTGTGATATCACCCCTGCTTGTAACAGACATCCCCTCCTCTCCAGGGGAACTCAGGTGAGCGCTTTGTGATATAACCCCTGCTTGTAACAGACATCCCCTCCTCACCTGGGGAACTCAGGTGAGCGCTTTGTGATGTCATTTCAGATGGTCACCTGTTTCATGGTGGAGGTTGGCTTCCGCTGTGACTCCTGGCGTGTTGTTATATCCCCCCTGCTTGTAACAGACATCCCCTCCTCTCCAGGGGAACTCAGGTGAGCGCTTTGTGATGTCATTTCAGTTGGTCACCTGTTTCAAAGTGGAGGTTGCCTTCCCCTGTGACTCCTGGTGTGTTGTGATATCCCCCCTGCTTGTAACAGACATCCCGTCCTCTCCAGGGGAACTCACGTGAGCGCTTTGTGATATCCCCCCTGCTTGTAACAGACATCCCCTCCTCTCCAGGGGAACTCAGGTGAGCGCTTTGTGATGTCATTTCAGATGGTCACCTGTTTCAAGGTGGAGGTTGGCTTCCGCTGTGACTCCTGGTGTGTTGTGATATCCCCCCTGCTTGTAACAGACATCCCCTCCAGGGGAACTCAGGAGAGCGCTTTGTGATGTCATTTCAGATGGCCACCTGTTTCAAGGTGGAGGTAGGCTTCCCCTGTGACTCCTGGTGTGTTGTGATATCCCCCCTGCTTGTAAAAGACATACCCTCCTCTCCAGGGGAAGTCAGGTGAGCGCTTTGTGATGTCATTTCAGGTGGTCACCTGTTTCAAGGTGGAGGTTGGCTTCCCCTCTGACTCCTGTTGTGTTGTGATATCCCCCCTTCTTGTAACAGAGATCCCCTGCTCTCCAGGGGAACTCAGGTGAGCGCTTTGTGATGTCATTTCAGTTGTTCACCTGTTTCAAGGTGGAGATGGTCTTCCCCTGTGAATCCTGGCGTGTTGTTATATCCCCCCTACTTGTAACAGACATCCCCTCATCTCTACGGGAAGTCACGTGAGCGCTTTGTGATGTCATTTCTGTTGGTCACCTGTTTCAAGGTGGAGGTTGGCTTCCCCTGTGACTCCTGGTGTGTTGTGATATCCCCCCTGCTTGTTACAGACATCCCCTCCTCTCCAGGGGAACTCAGGTGAGCGCTTTGTGATATCACCCCTGCTTGTAACAGACATCCCCTCCTCTCCAGGGGAACTCAGGTGAGCGCTTTGTGATATAACCCCTGCTTGTAACAGACATCCCCTCCTCACCTGGGGAACTCAGGTGAGCGCTTTGTGATGTCATTTCAGATGGTCACCTGTTTCATGGTGGAGGTTGGCTTCCGCTGTGACTCCTGGCGTGTTGTTATATCCCCCCTACTTGTAACAGACATCCCCTCCTCTCCAGGGGAACTCAGGTAAGCGCTTTGTGATGTCATTTCAGTTGGTCACCTGTTTCAAGGTGGAGGTTGGCTTCCGCTGTGACTCCTGGTGTGTTGTGATATACCCCCTGCTTGTAACAGACATCCCCTCCATGGGAACGCAGGTGAGCGCTTTGTGATGTCATTTCAGATGGTCACCTGTTTCATGGTGGAGGTTGGCTTCCGCTGTGACTCCTGGTGTGTTGTGATATCCCCCCTACTTGTAACAGACATCCCCTCATCTCTAGGGGAACTCAGGTGAGCGCTTTGTGATGTCATTTCAGATGGTCACCTGTTTCAAGGTGGAAGTTGGCTTCCCCATGTGAATCCGGGTGTGTTGTGATATCCCCCCTGCTTGTAACAGACATCCCGTCCTCTCCAGGGGAACTCAGGTGAGCGCTTTGTGATGTCATTTCAGATGGTCACCTGTTTCATGGTGGAGGTTGGCTTCCGCTGTGACTCCTGGTGTGTTGTGATATCCCCCCTACTTGTAACAGACATCCCCTCATCTCTAGGGGAACTCAGGTGAGCGCTTTGTGATGTCATTTCAGTTGGTCACCTGTTTCAAGGTGGAGGTTGGTTTCCCCTGTGACTCCTGGTGTGTTGTGATATCCCCCCTGCTTGTAACAGACATCCCCTCCTCTCCAGGGGAACTCAGGTAAGCGCTTTGTGATGTCATTTCAGTTGGTCACCTGTTTCAAGGTGGAGGTTGGCTTCCGCTGTGACTCCTGGTGTGTTGTGATATACCCCCTGCTTGTAACAGACATCCCCTCCATGGGAACGCAGGTGAGCGCTTTGTGATGTCATTTCAGATGGTCACCTGTTTCATGGTGGAGGTTGGCTTCCGCTGTGACTCCTGGTGTGTTGTGATATCCCCCCTACTTGTAACAGACATCCCCTCATCTCTAGGGGAACTCAGGTGAGCGCTTTGTGATGTCATTTCAGATGGTCACCTGTTTCAAGGTGGAAGTTGGCTTCCCCATGTGAATCCGGGTGTGTTGTGATATCCCCCCTGCTTGTAACAGACATCCCGTCCTCTCCAGGGGAACTCAGGTGAGCGCTTTGTGATGTCATTTCAGATGGTCACCTGTTTCATGGTGGAGGTTGGCTTCCGCTGTGACTCCTGGTGTGTTGTGATATCCCCCCTACTTGTAACAGACATCCCCTCATCTCTAGGGGAACTCAGGTGAGCGCTTTGTGATGTCATTTCAGTTGGTCACCTGTTTCAAGGTGGAGGTTGGTTTCCCCTGTGACTCCTGGTGTGTTGTGATATCCCCCCTGCTTGTAACAGACATCCCCTCCTCTCCAGGGGAACTCAGGTGAGCGCTTTGTGACATCACCCCTGCTTGTAACAGACATCCCCTCCTCTCCAGGGGAACTCAGGTGAGCGCTTTGTGATGTCATTTCAGATGGTCACCTGTTTCAAGGTGGAGGTTGGCTTCCGCTGTGACTCCTGGTGTGTTGTGATATCCCCCCTGCTTGTAACAGACATCCCCTCCAGGGGAACTCAGGAGAGCGCTTTGTGATGTCATTTCAGATGGCCACCTGTTTCAAGGTGGAAGTTGGCTTCCCCATGTGAATCCTGGTGTGTTGTGATATCCCCCCTGCTTGTAAAAGACATACCCTCCTCTCCAGGGGAACTCAGGTGAGCGCTTTGTGATGTCATTTCAGGTGGTCACCTGTTTCAAGGTGGAGGTTGGCTTCCCCTCTGACTCCTGTTGTGTTGTGATATCCCCCCTTCTTGTAACAGAGATCCCCTGCTCTCCAGGGGAACTCAGGTGAGCGCTTTGTGATGTCATTTCAGTTGTTCACCTGTTTCAAGGTGGAGATGGTCTTCCCCTGTGAATCCTGGCGTGTTGTTATATCCCCCCTACTTGTAACAGACATCCCCTCATCTCTAGGGGAAGTCACGTGAGCGCTTTGTGATGTCATTTCTGTTGGTCACCTGTTTCAAGGTGGAGGTTGGCTTCCCCTGTGACTCCTGGTGTGTTGTGATATCCCCCCTGCTTGTAACAGACATCCCCTCCTCTCCAGGGGAACTCAGGTGAGCGCTTTGTGATATCACCCCTGCTTGTAACAGACATCCCCTCCTCTCCAGGGGAACTCAGGTGAGCGCTTTGTGATATAACCCCTGCTTGTAACAGACATCCCCTCCTCACCTGGGGAACTCAGGTGAGCGCTTTGTGATGTCATTTCAGATGGTCACCTGTTTCATGGTGGAGGTTGGCTTCCGCTGTGACTCCTGGCGTGTTGTTATATCCCCCCTGCTTGTAACAGACATCCCCTCCTCTCCAGGGGAACTCAGGTGAGCGCTTTGTGATGTCATTTCAGTTGGTCACCTGTTTCAAAGTGGAGGTTGCCTTCCCCTGTGACTCCTGGTGTGTTGTGATATCCCCCCTGCTTGTAACAGACATCCCGTCCTCTCCAGGGGAACTCACGTGAGCGCTTTGTGATATCCCCCCTGCTTGTAACAGACATCCCCTCCTCTCCAGGGGAACTCAGGTGAGCGCTTTGTTATGTCATTTCAGTTGGTCACCTATTTCAAGGTTGAGGTTGGTTTTCCCTGTGAGTCCTGGTATGTTGTGATGTCTCCAAATTCCAGCTAGGGGTGGGCTTCCCCTGTTACTCTTTATGTGTTCTGATATACTCCCTGCCACTAACTGATGAACCCCTTGTCTCTAGGGGAACTCAGGTAAGATCTTTGTGATGTCATTTCAACAGGTGTCCAGTTTCTAGCTGGAGGTTGGCGCTTTGTGATGTCTTTTCAGTTGGTCACCTGTTTCAAGGTGGAGGTTGGCTTCCCCTGTGACTCCTGGTGTGTTGTGATATCCCCCCTGCTTGTAACATACATCCCCTCCTCTCCAGGGGAACTCAGGTGAGCGCTTTGTGATATCCCCCCTGCTTGTAACAGACATCCCAACCTCTCCAGGTGAACACAGGTGAGCGCTTTGTGATATCTTTTCAGTTGGTTACCTGTTTCAAGGTTGAGGTTGGCTTCCCCTGTGACTCCTGGTGTGTTGTGATATCCCCCCTGATTGTAACAGACATCCCCTCAGCTCTAGTGGAACTCAGGTGAGCGCTTTGTGATGCAATTTCAGTTGGTCACCTGTTTCAAGGTGAAGGTTGGCTTCCCCTGTGACTCCTGGTGTGTTGTGGTATCCCCCCTGCTTGTAACAGACATCCCCTCCTCTCCAGGGGAACTAAGGTGAGCGCTTTGTGATATCCCACCTGCTTGTAACGGACATCCTCTCCTCTCAAGGGAAAGTCAAGTCAGCGCTTTGTGATGTCATTTCAGTTGGTCACCTATTTCAAGGTTGAGGTTGGTTTTCCCTGTGACTCCTGGTATGTTGTGATATCCTCCCTGCTTGTAACGGACATCCTCTCCTCTCAAGGGAAAGTCAAGTCAGCGCTTTGTGACGTCATTTCAGTTGGTCACCTGTTTCAAGGTGGAGGTAGGCTTCCCCTGTGACTCCTGGTGTGTTGTGATATCCCCCCTGCTTGTAACAGACATCCCCTCCTCTCCAGGGGAACTCAGGTGAGCGCTTTGTGATGCCATTTCTGTTGGCCACCTGTTTCAAGGTGAAGGTTGGCTTCCCCTGTGACTCCTGGTGTGTTGTGATATCCCCCCTGCTTTTAACAGACATCTCCTCTTCTCCATGGGAACTCAGGTGAGCATTTTGTTATGTCATTTCAGTTGGTCACCTGTTTCAAGGTTGAGGTTGGCATCCGCTGTGACTCCTGGTGTGTTGTGATATCCCCCCCGCTTGTAACAGACATCTCCTCCTCACCAGGGGAACTCAGGTGAGCGCTTTGTGATGTCATTTCAGTTGGTCACCTGTTTCAAGGTGGAGGTTGCCTTCCCCTGTGACTCCTGGTGTGTTGTGATATCCCCCCTGCTTGTAACTGACATCCCCTCCTCACCAGGGGAACTCAGGTGAGCGCTTTGTGATGCCATTTCTGTTGGTCACCTGTTTCAAGGTGAAGGTTGGCTTCCCCTGTGACTCCTGGTGTGTTGTGATATCCCCCCTGCTTGTAACATACATCCCCTCCTCTCCAGGGGAACTCAGGTGAGCGCTTTGTGATATCCCCCCTGCTTGTAACAGACATCCCCTCCTCTCCAGGGAATCTCAGGTGAGCGCTTTCTGATTTCTTTTCAGTTGGTTACCTGTTTCGTGGAGGTTGGCTTCCCCTCTGACTCCTGGTGTGTTGTGATATCCCCTCCGCTTGTAACAGACATCCCCTCCTCTCCAGGGGAACTCAGGTAAGCGCTTTGTGTTGCCATTTCTGTTGGTCACCTGTTTCAAGGTGGAGGTTGGCTTCCCCTGTGACTCCTGGTGTGTTGTGATATCCCCCCTGCTTGTAACAGACATCTCCTCCTCTCCATGGGAACTCAGGTGAGCGCTTTGTGATATCCCCCCTGCTTATAACAGACATCCCCTCCTCTCCAGGGGAACTCAGGTGAGCGTTTTGTTATGTCATTTCAGTTGGTCACCTGTTTCAAGGTGGAGGTTGGCTTCCCCTGTGACTCCTGGTGTGTTGTGATATCCCCCCTGCTTGTAACAGACATCCCCTCCTCTCCAGGGGAACTCAGGTGAGCGCTTTGTGTTGCCATTTCTGTTCGTCACCTGTTTCAAGGTGGAGGTTGGCTTCCCCTGTGACTTTTGGTGTGTTGTGATATCCCCCCTGCTTGTAACAGACATCTCCTCCTCTCCATGGGAACTCAGGTGAGCGCTTTGTGATATCCCCCCTGCTTATAACAGACATCCCCTCCTCTCCAGGGGAACTCAGGTGAGCGCTTTGTGATATCCCCCCTGCTTGTAACAGACATCCCAACCTCTCCAGGTGAACACAGGTGAGCGCTTTGTGATATCGTTTCAGTTGGTCCCCTGTTTCAAGGTTGAGGTTGGCTTCCCCTGTGACTCCTGGTGTGTTGTGATATCCCCCCTGCTTGTAACAGACATCCCCTCAGCTCTAGTGGAACTCAGGTGAGCGCTTTGTGATGCAATTTCAGTTGGTCACCTGTTTCAAGGTGGAGGTTGGCTTCCCCTGTGACTCCTGGTGTGTTGTGGTATCCCCCCTGCTTGTAACAGACATCCCGTCCTCTCCAGGGGGACTCAAGTGAGCGCTTTGTGATATCCCTCCTGCTTATGACAGACATCCCGTCCTCTCCAGGGGGATTCAGGTGAGCGCTTTGTGATATCCCCCCTGCTTGTAACAGACATCCCCTGCTCTCCAGGGGAACTCAGGTGAGCGTTTTGTTATGTCATTTCAGTTGGTCACCTGTTTCAAGGTGGAGGTTGGCTTCCCCTGTGACTCCTTGTGTGTTGTGATATCCCCCCTGCTTGTAACAGACATTCCCACCTCTCCAGGGGAACTCAGGTGAGCGCTTTGTGATGTCATTTCAGTTGGTCACCTATTTCAAGGTTGAGGTTGGCCTCCCCTGTGACTCCTGGTGTGTTGTGATATCCCCCCTGTATGTAACAGACATCCCCTCCTCTCCAGGGGAACTCAGGTGAGCGCTTTGTGATATCCCCCCTGCTTGTAACAGACATCCCCTCCTCTCCAGGGGAACTAAGCTGAGCGCTTTGTGATATCCCCCCTGCTTGTAACAGACATTGTCTCTCCAGGGGAACTAAGGTAAGCGCTTTGTGATATCCCCCCTGCTTGTAACGGACATCCCCTCTTCTCAAGGGAAAGTCAAGTCAGCGCTTTGTGATGTCATTTCAGTTGGTCACCTGTTTCAAGGTGGAGGTAGGCTTCCCCTGTGACTCCTGGTGTGTTGTGATATCCCCCCTGCTTGTAACAGACATCCCCTCCTCACCAGGGGAACTCAGGTGAGCGCTTTGTGATGTCATTTCAGTTGGTCACCTGTTTCAAGGTGGAGGTTGCCTTCCCCTGTCACTCCTGGTGTGTTGTGATATCCCCCCCGCTTGTAACAGACATCTCCTCCTCACCAGGGGAACTCAGGTGAGCGCTTTGTGATGTCATTTCAGTTGGTCACCTGTTTCAAGGTGGAGGTTGCCTTCCCCAGTGACTCCTGGTGTGTTGTGATATCCCCCCTGCTTGTAACAGACATCTCCTCCTCACCAGGGGAACTCAGGTGAGCGCTTTGTGATGTCATTTCAGTTGGTCACCTGTTTCAAGGTGGAGGTTGCCTTCCCCAGTGACTCCTGGTGTGTTGTGATATCCCCCCCGCTTGTAACAGACATCTCCTCCTCACCAGGGGAACTCAAGTGAGCGCTTTGTGATGTCATTTCAGTTGGTCACCTGTTTCAAGTTGGAGGTTGCCTTCCCCAGTGACTCCTGGTGTGTTGTGATATCCCCCCTGCTTGTAATAGACATCCCCTCCTCACCAGGGGAACTCAGGTGAGCGCTTTGTAATGCCATTTCTGTTGGTCACCTGTTTCAAGGTGAAGGTTGGCTTCCCCTGTGACTCCTGGTGTGTTCTGATATCCCCCCTGCTTGTAACAGACATCTCCTCCTTTCAATGGGAACTCAGGTGAGCATTTTGTTATGTCATTTCAGATGGTCACCTGTTTCAAGGTGGAGGTTGGCATCCGCTGTGACTCCTGGTGTGTTGTGATATCCCCCCTGTATGTAATAGACATCCCCTCCTCTCCAGGGGAACTCAGGTGAGCGCTTTGTGATATCCCCCCTGCTTGTAACAGACATCCCCACCTCTCCAGGTGAACTCAGGTGAGCGCTTTGTGATGTCATTTCAGTTGGTCACCTGTTTCAAGGTTGAGGTTTGCTTCCCCTGTGACTCCTGGTGTGTTGTGATATCCCCCATGCTTTTAACAGACATCCCCTCAGCTCTAGTGGAACTCAGGTGAGCGCTTTGTGATGCAATTTCAGTTGGTCAAATGTTTCAAGGTGGAGGTTGGCTTCCCCTGTGACTCCAGGTGTGTTGTGATATCCCCCCTGCTTGTAACAGACATCCCTTCCACTCTAGGGGAACTCAAGTGAGCGCTTTGTGATATCCCTCCTGCCTGTAACAGACATTCCCTCCTCTCCTGGTGAACTCAGGTGAGCGCTTTGTGATGTCATTTCAGTTGGTCACCTTTTTCAAGGTTGAGGTTGGCTTCCCCTGTGACTCCTTGTGTGTTGTGGTATCCCCCCTGCTTATAACAGACATCCCGTCCTCTCCAGGGGAACTCAGGTGAGCGCTTTGTGATATCCCCCCTGCTTGTAACAGAAATCCCCTGCTCTCTAGGGAAACTCAGGTGAGCGTTTTGTTATGTCATTTCAGTTGGTCACCTGTTTCAAGGTGGAGGTTGGCCTCCCCTGTGACTCCTGGTGTGTTGTGATATCCCCCCTGCTTGTAACAGACATCCCCTCCTCTCCAGGGGAACTCAGGTGAGCATTTTGTTATGTCATTTCAGTTGGTCACCTGTTTCAAGGTGGAGGTTGGCATCCGCTGTGACTCCTGGTGTGTTGTGATATCCCCCCTGCTTATAACAGACATTCCCTCATCTCTAGGGAAACTCAGGTGAGCGCTTTGTGATGTCATTTCAGTTGGTCACCTATTTCAAGGTTGAGGTTGGTTTTCCCTGTGAGTCCTGGTGTGTTGTGATGTCTCCAAATTCCAGCTAGAGGTGGGCTTCCCCTGTTACTCTTAATGTGTTCTGATATACTCCCTGCCACTAACTGATGAACCCCTTTTCTCTAGGGGAACTCAGGTAAGATCTTTGTGATGTCATTTCAACAGGTGTCCAGTTTCTAGCTGGAGGTTGGCGCTTTGTGATGTCTTTTCAGTTGGTCACCTGTTTCAAGGTGGAGGTTGGCTTCCCCTGTGACTCCTGGTGTGTTGTGATATCCCCCCTGCTTGTAACAGACATCTCCTCCTCTCCATGGGAACTCAGGTGAGCGCTTTGTGATATCCCCCCTGCTTATAACAGACATCCCCTCCTCTCCAGGGGAACTAAGGTGAGCGCTTTGTGATATCCCCCCTGTTTGTAACAGACATCCCCTCCTCTCCATGGGAACTCTGGTGAGCGCTTTGTGATATCCCCCCTGCTTGTAACAGACATCCCCTCCTCTCTAGGGAAAGTCAAATCAGCGCTTTGTGATGTCATTTCAGTCTGTCAACTGTTTCAAGTTTGAGGTTGGATTCCCCTGTGACTCCTGGTGTGTTGTGATATCCCTCCTGCTTGTAACAGACATCCCCTCATCTCTAGGGGAACTCAGGTGAGCGCTTTGTGATGTCATTTCAGTTGGTCACCTATTTCAAGGTTGAGGTTGCTTTTCCCTGTGAGTCCTGGTGTGTTGTGATGTCTCCAAATTCCAGCTAGAGGGGGGCTTCCCCTGTTACTCTTAATGTGTTCTGATATACTCCCTGCCACTAACTGATGAACCCCTTTTCTCTAGGGGAACTCAGGTAAGATCTTTGTGATGTCATTTCAACAGGTGTCCAGTTTCTAGCTGGAGGTTGGCGCTTTGTGATGTCATTTTAGTAGGTCTCCAGATTCTAACTGGAGCTTGGCTTGCCCTCTTAGTTCCAGTGTGTTATGTTATCCCCCATGCCAGAAGAGACATTCCCTCATCTCCAGGGGAACTGAGGTGAGCGCTTTGTGCTGTCATTGTAGTACATCACAAGATTCCAGCTGGAGCTTGGCTTCCCCTCTGGTCTAGTGTGTTATGTGTTCCGCCATGCCAGTAAGAGACATTCCTTTGTCTCCATGGGAATAGAGTTGAGCGCTTTGTGATGTCATTTAAGTAGGTCTTAAGGTTCTAGTTGGACGATGGCTTTCACTCTGACTTCTAGTGTGTTATGTTATCCGCCATGACATTAAGAGACATTTCCTCATCTCCAATGGAAGTGAGTGAGTGACTCATTTCAGTTGGTCACCTGTTTCAAGGTGGAGGTTGGCTGCCCCTGTGACTTCTGGTGTGTTGTGATATCCCCCCTGCTTGTAACAGACATCCCCTCCTCTCCAGGGGAACTCAGGTGAGCGCTTTGTGATGTCATTTCAGTTGGTCACCTGTTTCAAAGTGGAGGTTGCCTTCCCCTGTGACTCCTGGTGTGTTGTGATATCCCCCCTGCTTGTAACAGACATCCCCACCTCTCCAGGGGAACTCAGGTGAGCGCTTTGTGATGCCATTTCTGTTGGTCACCTGTTTCAAGGTGGAGGTTGGCTTCCCCTGTGACTCCTGGTGTGTTGTGATATCCCCCCTGCTTGTAACAGATATCCTCTCCTCTCCAGGGGAACTCAGGTGAGCGCTTTGTGATATCCCCCCTGCTTGTAACAGACATCCCCTCCTCTCCAGGTGAACTCAGGTGAGCGCTTTGTGATGTCATCATGGGTGACTTCAATTTCCCAGATGTGTGCTGGGAAACAAACTCTGGGAAGCGTCCTCAGTCATGCAAGTTTCTGACCTGCCTGGCTGACAATTTCATTTATCAAATGGTAGATGAACCCACAAGAGGTTCAGCCATACTGGACTTAATACTGACCAACAGGCAAGAGTTGGTGGATGAGGTGAAGGAGGTGGGGACCCTAGGGGGAAGTGACCATGTCCTCATAGAATTCCTTTTGAGATGGGGAGCCAAGGAAGCTTGTAGCCAGACGCGGATGTTGGATTTTTGTAGGGCAAACTTTAATAAACTCAGAGACATGATGAGTGTCATACCATGGACGAGAATGCTGGAAGGGAAGGGAGCATGTGAAGGGTGGGCGCTACTCAAACAAGAGCTATTGCATGCTCAATCAATGACTATTCCAGAAATACGAAAACACTGCAGGAGCTCTAAGAAGTCTATTTGGATGAACAGAGAACTTCAAGAGGAACTAAGAAAGAAAAGGAAAATGTTCAGGAAATGGAGGGAAGGACAGAGCTCTAAAGAAGAGTACCTACAGGTCACTAGGCACTGTAGATCAATCATCAGAAAGGCCAAAGCTGAGAGTGAGCTAAGATTGGCCAGGGAAGCCCATTGTAACAAGAAAAGATTTTTCAGTTACGTGAGGAGCAAATGTAAAGTAAAGGAGGCAATAGGCCCGCTGTTGGGTGCGGATGGACAAACTCTAACGAAAGATGCAGAGAAAGCAGAAAGGCTTAGTGCCTATTTTACATCTGTTTTTTTCCCACAGGTCAAAGTGTTTAGGCACATCTAGAGATGGCCGTAGCCAAAGGATAGTGTCTGGGTGGCAGGTTAACATGGATAGAGAGGTTGTCGAGAGGCATTTAGCTGCACTGGATGAGTTCAAATCCCCTGGTCCAGATGAAATGCACCCGAGAGTACTCAAAGAACTTTCCAGAGAACTTGCACAGCCCTTGTCCATCATCTTCGGGACCTCTTTAAGGACTGGAGATGTCCCAGAGGACTGGAAAAGAGCAAACGTTATTCTGATCTTCAAAAAAGGGAGGAAGGATGACCCGGGAAACTACAGACCAGTGAGTCTGACCTCTGTTGTGGGGAAGATAATGGAGCAGATATTAAAGGGAGCGATCTGCAAACATCTGGAGGACAATTTGGTGAACCAAGGAAGTCAGCATGGATTTGTCTCCAACAGGTCCTGCCAGACCAACCTATTTTCCTTTTTTGACCAAGTAACAGGTTTGCTGGATCGGGGAAATTCGGTTGATGTCATTTACTTGGATTTTAGTAAAGCTTTTGACAAGGTTCCTCATGATGTTCTGATGGATAAGTTGAAGGACTGCAATCTGGATTTTCAGATCATTAGGTGGATAGGGAATTGGTTAGAGAACCGCACTCAAAGAGTTGTTGTCAATGGTGTTTCATCAGACTGGAGAGAGGTGAGTAGCGGGGTACCTCAGGGTTCAGTGCTCGGCCCGGTACTTTTTAACATATTTATTAATGATCTAGATGAGGGGGTGGAGGGACTACTCATCAAGTTTGCAGATGACACCAAATTGGGAGGACTGGCAAATACTCCGGAAGATAGAGACAGAGTTCAACGAGATCTGAACACAATGGAAAAATGGGCAAATGAGAACAAGATGCAATTTAATAAAGATAAGTGTAAAGTTCTGCATCTGGGTCAGAAAAATGAAAAGCATGCCTACTGGATGGGGGATACGCTTCTAGGTAGCACTGTGTGTGAACGAGACCTTGGGGTACTTGTGGATTGTAAACTAAACATGAGCAGGCAGTGTGATGCAGTGGTAAAAAAGGCAAATGCCATTTTGGGCTGTATCAACAGAGGCATCACATCAAAATCACAAGATGTCATAGTCCCATTGTATACGGCGCTGGTCAGACCACACCTGGAGTACTGTGTGCAGTTCTGGAGGCCTCACTTCAAGAAGCACGTAGATAAAATTGAAAGGGTACAGAGGAGAGAGACGAAGATGATCTGGGGCCAAGGGACCAAGCCCTATGAAGATAGGTTGAGGGACTTGGGAATGTTCAGCCTGGAGAAAAGGAGGTTGAGAGGGGACATGATAGCCCTCTTTAAGTATTTGAAAGGTTGTCACTTGGAGGAGGGCAGGATGCTGTTTCTGCTGGCTGTAGAGGAGAGGACACGCAGTAATGGGTTTAAACTTCAAGTACAACGATATAGGCTAGATAACAGGAAAAAGTTTTTCACAGTCAGAGTAGTTCAGCAGTGGAATAGGCTGCCTAAGGAGGTGGTGAGCGCCCCCTCACTGGAAGTCTTCAAGCAAAGGTTGGATACACACTATTCTTGGATGCTTTAGGATGCTTAGGGCTAATACTGCTTTGAGCAGGGGGTTGGACTAGATGGCCTGTATGGCCCCTTCCAACTCTATGATTCTATGATTCTATGATTCTATGATGTCATTTCAGTTGGTCACCTGTTTCAAGGTTGAGGTTGGCTTCCCCTGTGACTCCTGGTGTGTTGTGATATCCCCCCTACTTGTAACAGACATCCCCTCCTCTCCAGGGGAACTCAGGTGAGCGCTTTGTGATGTCATTTCAGTCTGTCACCTGTTTCAAGGTTGAGGTTGGATTCCCCTGTGACTCCTGGTGTGTTGTGATATCCCCCCTACTTGTAACAGACATCCCCTCCTCTCCAGGGGAACTCAGGTGAGCGCTTTGTGATGTCATTTCAGTTGGTCACCTGTTTCAAGGTGGAGGTTGGCTTCCCCTGTGACTCCTGGTGTGTTGTAATATCCCCCCTGCTTGTAACATACATCCCTTCCTCTGTTGTTGTTGTTGTTGTTATGTGCGAAGTCGTGTCCGACCCATCGCGACCCCATGGACAATGATCCTCCAGGCCTTCCTGTCCTCTACCATTCCCCGGAGTCCATTTAAGTTTGCACCTACTGCTTCAGTGACTCAATCCATCCACCTCATTCTCTGTCGTCCCCTTCTTCTTTTGCCCTCGATCTCTCCCAGCATTAGGCTCTTCTCCAGGGAGTCCTTCCTTCTCATGAGGTGGCCAAAATATTTGAGTTTCATCTTCAGGATCTGGCCTTCTAAAGAGCAGTCAGGGCTGATCTCCTCTAGGACTGACTGGTTTGTTCGCCTTGCAGTCCAAGGGACTCGCAAGAGTCTTCTCCACCACCAGAGTTCAAAAGCCTCAATTCTTTGACGCTCGGCCTTCCTTATGGTCCAACTTTCGCAGCCATACATTGCAACTGGGAAGACCATAGCCTTGACTAAACGCACTTTTGTTGGCAGGGTGATGTCTCTGCTTTTTAGGATGCTGTCTAGATTTGCCATAGCTTTCCTCCCCAGGAGCAAGCGTCTTTTAATTTCTTTGCTGCAGTCCCCATCTGCAGTGATCTTGGAGCCCAGGAAAATAAAATCTGTCACTATCTCCATTTCGTCCCCTTCTATTTGCCAGGAATTGAGAGGGCCGGATGCCATGATCTTTGTTTTCTTGATGTTGAGTTTCAAGCCAACTTTGGCACTCTCCTCCTTCACCCGCATCAACAGGCTCTTTAGTTCCTCTTCACTTTCTGCCATTAGAGTGGTATCATCTGCATATCTGAGGTTGTTGATATTTCTCCCTGCAATCTTGATCCCAATTTGTGACTCCTCTAATCCCGCATTTCTCATGATGTGCTCTGCATACAAGTTAAATAGGCAAGGCGACAGTATACAGCCTTGCCGAACTCCTTTCTCAATTTTGAACCAGTCAGTGATTCCATGTTCAGTTCTCACTGTTGCTTCTTGACCTGCATATAAATTTCTCAAGAGACAAATAAGATGCTCTGGTATTCCCATCTCTTTAAGAACTTGCCACAATTTGTTGTGCTCCACACAATCAAAGGCTTTAGCATAGTCAATGAAGCAGAAGTAGACGTTCTTCTGGTACTCCCTAGCTTTCTCCATGATCCAGCGTATGTTGGCAATTTGATCTCTAGTTCCTCTGCCTCTTCGAAATCCTGCCTGTACTTCTGGAAGTTCTCGTTCCACATATTGCTGGATCCTAGCTTGTAGGATTTTGAGCATAACTTTGCTAGCATGAGAAATTAGTGCGATGGTGCGGTAGTTTGAACATTCTTTGGCATTGCCCTTCTTTGGGATTGGAATGTAAACTGACCTTTTCCAATCCTGTGGCCATTGTTGAGTTTTCCAAATTTGCTGGCATATTGAGTGTAGCACTTTTACTGCATCGTCCTTTAAGATTTTGAATAGTTCAACTGGAATGCTGTCACTACCACTAGCTTTATTGTTGCTCAAACTTCCTAAGGCCCATTTGACTTCACATTCCAGGATGTCTGGCTCCAGGTCAGTAACTACCCCATTGTGGTCATCAGGGATGTTAAGCTCGCTCTTGTATAGTTCTTCTGTATAATTTTGCCACCTTTGTTTGATCTCTTCTGCTTCTGTGAGGTCCCTACCATTTTGGTCCCTTATCATACCCATCTTTGCATGAAACGCTCTCTTCATATCTCCAATTTTCTTGAAAAGATCTCTGGTCCTCCCCATTCTATTGTTTTCTTCTATTTGTTTGCACTGTTCATTTAAGAAGGCATTCTTATCTCTTCTAGCTTTTCTCTGGAATTCTGCATTCAATTGGGTGTATCTTTCTCTTTCTCCCTTGCCTTTCACTTCCCTTCTCTCCTTAGCTATTTGTAAAGCTTCCTCAGACAGCCATTTTGATTTCTTGCATTTCTTTTTCTTTGGGATGGTTTTAGTTGCTACCTCTTGTACAATGTTGCGAACCTCCGTCCATAGTTCTTCAGGCACTCTGTCTATCAGATCTAATTCCTTAAATCTATTTGTCACCTCCACTGTGTATTCGTCAGGGATATGATTTAGTTCATACCTGAGTGGCCTAGTGCTTCCCTACTTTCTTCAATTTAAGCCTAAATTTTGCAACAAGAAGCTCATGATCTGAACCACAATCAGCTCCTGGTCTTGTTTTTATTGACTGGATAGAACTTTTCCATCTTTGGCTGCAGAGCACATAGTCAATCTGATTTCTGTGTTGACCGTCTGGTGATGTCCATGTGTAGAGTCGTCTCTTGGGTTGCTGGGAAAGAGTGTTTGCTATGACCATTGTATTCTCTTGACAAAATTCTACCAGCCTGTGCCCTGCTTCATTTTGTACTCCAAGGCCAAACTTGCCTGTTATCCCGGTTATCTTTTGGCTTCCTACTTTAGCATTCCAATCCCCCATGATGATAAGCACATCATTTTTGGGCGTTGCTTCTAGAAGGTGTTGTAGGGCTTCATAGAACTGATCAACTTCATCCTCTTCAGCAGCAGTGGTTGGGGCGTAGACCTGGATCACTGTGATGTTGAATGGTTTGCCTTGGATTCGAACTGAGATCATTCTGTCATTTTGGGGATTGTATCCCAAGACTGCTTTTCCTACTCTCTTATTGATTATGAATGCTACTCCATTTCTTCTGCGAGATTCTTGTCCACAGTAGTATACCTGATGGTCATCTGAATTAAATTCACCCATTCCTGTCCATTTTAGTTCACTGATTCCTAAAATGTCGATGTTCAGTCTTCTCATTTCTTGTTTAACCACGTCCAGCTTGCCTTGATTCATGGATCTGACGTTCCAGGTTCCTATGGAATAAAAATCTTTACAGCATCGGACTGTCTTTTCGCCACCAGTTACTTCCACAACTGAGCGTCCTTTCGGCTTTGGCCCAGCCGCTTCATTCATTCTGGCGCTACTCGTACTAGCCGTCTGCTCATCCCCAGTAGCATATTGGACACCTTCCGACCTGAGGGGCTCATCTTCCAGCGTCATATCGTTATGCCTATTGGAACTGTCCATAGAGTTTTCATGGCAAAGATACTGGAGTGGTTTGCCATTGCCTTCTCCAGTGGATCACCTTTTGTCAGAGCTCTCAGCTATGACCTGTCCGTCTTGGGTGGCCCTGCACGGCATAGCTCATAGCTTCACTGAACTACGCAAGCCCCCTTGCCACAACAAGGCAGCGATCCTTGAAGGGGGTCCCTTCCTCTGTAGGGAAAGTCAAGTCAGCGCTTTGTGATGTCATTTCAGTTGGTCACCTGTTTCAAGGTTGAGGTTGCCTTCCCCTGTGACTCCTGGTGTGTTGTGATATCCCCCCTGCTTGTAACAGACATCCCCTCCTCTCCAGGGGAACTCAGGTGAGCGCTTTGTGATATCCCCCCTGCTTGTAACAGACATTCCCTCCTCTCCAGGGGAACTCAGGTGAGCGCTTCGTGATGCCATTTCTGTTGGTCACTTGTTTCAAGGTGGAGGTTGACTTCCCCTGTGACTCCTGGTGTGTTGTGATATCCCCCCTGCTTGTAACAGACATCCCCTCATCTCTAGTGGAACTCAAGTGAGCGCTTTGTGATGCCATTTCAGTTGGTCACCTGTTTCTAGGTGGAGGCTGGCTTCCCCTGTGACTCCTGGTGTGTTGTGATATCCCCCCTGCTTGTAACAGACATCCCCTCCTCTCCAGGGGAACTCAGGTGAGTGCTTTGTGATGTCATTTCAGTTGGTCACCTGTTTCAAGGTGGAGGTTGCCTTCCCCTGTGACTCGTGGTGTGTTGTGATATCCCCCCTGCTTGTAACAGACATCCCCTCCTCTCCAGGGGAACTCAGGTGAGTGCTTTGTGATGTCATTTCAGTTGGTCACCTGTTTCAAGGTGGAGGTTGCCTTCCCCTGTGACTCGTGGTGTGTTGTGATATCCCCCCTGCTTGTAACAGACATCCCCTCCTCTCCACGGGAACTCAGGTGAGCGCTTTGTGATATCCCCCCTGCTTGTAACAGACATCCCCTCCTCTCCAGGTGAACTCAGGTGAGCGCTTTGTGATGTCATTTCAGTTGGTCACCTGTTTCAAGGTTGAGGTTGGCTTCCCCTGTGACTCCTGGTGTGTTGTGATATCCCCCCTACTTGTAACAGACATCCCCTCCTCTCCAGGGGAACTCAGGTGAGCGCTTTGTGATGTCATTTCAGTCGGTCACCTGTTTCAAGGTGGAGGTTGGCTTCCCCTGTGACTCCTGGTGTGTTGTGATATCCCCCCTGCTTGTAACTGTCAGGATTGTAGAATGTCTGTCATAAATTAGCCTGAGTTCTTCCATGACAGTTTTATTGCTTGGTGCCTGGTTGCCACAGGTCCTATATTCTTGCTAACAATTATAAGTGAATTATGTTGTTGTAACTCTTATCACCTGTTGAGGCCTCTCGGCTGGTTTTGGTTTCGCTATTACCCAGTCAAGGGCATGAAAATGTATCACTGTTTTAATTGCAAGGGAGTGGCGGGCTATAAATCTAATAATAATAATAATAATAATAATAATAATAATAATAATAATAATAATAATAATGTGCCTCTTCTCTCCTTCTCCCCTCCCTTGGGAACTTTCAAGTTTTGAGCGGGAGAATTGTATTGCTAAGCAGAAGCAAATTTGTACTCTAGTCAGATTTGACTTTGCAGTCCTAGAGCGTGTAGTACTTTTCAAGGAGCTTTCATCAGCGGTACCGGGTTGGACTGAACCCCAGAGAGTGCATGCGTTCGTGGGGGAGCTCTCCGGAGATTTGTCCAGCAAGTGCCTCCTCCTGGAAGACCCACTGACGGTGGCGGGATGGGTGCAGTTGGCAGGAGAGATGGAGAGCCGGCTGGAACGGGCGGCCGAATATCAAGGAGTTGCGGACAAGACGGGGACGAAGACTTCTACCCCCAAGAAAGCCAAGCCCAAGGCGAAACTGGAGCCGAGTGAGCGCACTCGGCGCATGGAAAAGGGATTGTGTCTGGGTTGTGGTCAGGCTGGCCACTTCCTCGCACAATGCCCAACCAAGACGTCACCCAGTGCCTAGTCAACGGGAGGAACCCCAGCCAAAGCGTCCACCACTAAGAAAACGGCCCTGAAGAAAAGTGCCAAGTCCTTGCTTGCTCCAGCTGGGGCCGCACCTGTGGTGGAGGAATCGGAGGACAGCAGCGGCCAGGATGAAGAAGTTCAATCAGAGGAGCAGTTGGGAAACGAAGACGGTCTGCTGTAAAGGCGCCCCGCCAGCAGGCCTCCGGCAGGGGCAGACGCATGGTGAGTGACTCCCCCCTGGTCCTTTTGCCCGCGACCCTCACAGAGCCCAACTCTGGGAAAAAAGTGGGGGTTCGTTGCATTGTGGACTCAGGGTGTACCAAAACCCTAGTTAGCCCAGCGCTAGCCGAGACTTTGGGGGTGGGGAAGGTGCCTCTGGGGGAGCCCCTACCCATTACCCAACTGGATGGGAAATGTGCCCCAGGGGGGGAGGCTACGGTGAAAACGCTCCCGATGGACTTGGACGTTGAGAAACATTGGGAGCAAATTCAACCCCTAGTAGCGCCCCACTCCGCTTTCCCATGCGTGCTAGGTTTGGACTGATTGAGGGAGCATGACCCCACGGTGAAGTGGAAAAAGGGAACAGTGGAGTTTTCCTCACCTAGTTGCAAGCAGCATGTGCGGCCCCAACTCGCTCAAACCTGTAGAGCCGTGGCCGCAGTAGGGACCGCCGGGGGGGCGGCCATCCCTAGGGAGTATCGAGACTTTGCTGATGTGTTCGCAGAGGCCGAATGCGACCAACTTCCTCCCCACCGTAAAACAGATTGTGCCATTGAGTTAAAGAAAGGGGAGCCACTTCCCAAAGCCAAACTTTACTCTATGAGCCCTAGAGAAATGAAAGAACTTAGGGAGTTCTTGGACAAAAACTTAGCCCGGGGATTTATCAGACCTGCGACTTCTCCCCTGGCTGCCCCGGTCCTCTTTGTGAAAAAGAAAGACGGGTCCTTGCTCCTCTGTACGGACTACAGGGGGCTGAACGCTGTTTCCACCTGCAATGCTTACCCGCTGCCTTTGATTAAGGACTTGCTGGGACATTTGGGGAGGGCTCGGATTTTTACAAAACTGGACTTGAGAGAAGCCTATTACCGGGTCCGTATAAAGAAGGGGCATGAGTATTTGACTGCTTTTAACACCCCCCTGGGGCAATTTGAATACACTGACATGCCGTTCGGCCTCGCCAGCGCTCCGGGCGTGTTCATGAACATGATAAATGAAATTATGCATGATTTGTTGTATCAAGGGGTGTTGGTGTACATTGATGATATTTTAGTGTATTCAGAAGACGTGGGCAAACACGCCAAATTAGTCCGCGAAGTGCTCTGCCGGCTGCGGAAGCACCATTTGTTTGCCAAACTTTCAAAGTGTGAATTCCACCAGGATGCGGTGGAATTTCTAGGTTTCCGGGTCTCCCAAGCGGGGATCGAAATGGACCCGGGCAAGGTGCGTGACTTGCTGGCCTGGGAACCTCCCCGGACGCGGAGGCGGCTCCAGAGTTTCTTGGGATTTGCAAACTTTTATAGAACGTTTATCCCTAGTTTTGCCAAGGTGGCATTGCCGCTCACTGACTTGTTGAAAACAAAAGAAGGGGGGAAAGCGGCAAATCGACCGGGCGCCCCACTCCAGTGGACCCCCCGGTGTCAGGAAGCTTTCGAGAATTTGAAGCTCCTCTTCACATCTGAGCCCGTGTTGGCCCATGCTGACCCAGCTAAGCAATTCACCGTGCAAGTAGATTCCTCGGATGTAGCAATGGGGGCCGTGATCCTACAAGAGGGGGAGGATGGGAAGCTACACCCCTTAGCCTATCTGTCAAAAAAGTTTTCCGGGGCAGAACGCAACTGGGCAATTTGGAAAAAAGAGGTAGCTGCAGTAAAATTGGCGCTTGCCACATGGAGACATTGGTTGGAGGGGTCCGCCGTCCCGTTTGTAGTTTGGACAGACCATAAAAATCTCCAAGCACTCAAGCAGCCCTGCTCACTCTCTGCCAAGCAAATGCGGTGGGCAGAGTTTTTCTCTCGTTTCAACTTTACTCTTAAGCATCTGCCAGGCAAAATGAACTTTTTGGCGGACGCTCTCTCCCGCTTGCCCCAGTACAACAGTAAGCGCGACCCATTGGTGGACACGGTTTTCACCCGCGCCCAACTGGGGATGGCCGCGGTGACGCACAGTCAAACAAAGACAGGAAACTCGATTCCCGGTGGGTGGGTTCAGAAGGAGGTGTTACAGGACTCTGAGTTTGCTTCCCTCCGCCCTGACCTAGCCGACAAGGGGGGCCTGTTTTTCAAGGGGGAGCGCCTTTACGTTCCAGCGGCAGCGCGCGGGGACGTTTTAAAACTTTGCCACGATGCAAAAACCGCAGGTCATTTTGGTTTTGTGAAAACTTTGCACCTGGTCAGAAGACATTATTGGTGGCCAACGTTGCGGAGCGATGTGGAGAAATACGTGCAAGGCTGCCCCACCTGCCTGGTTTCCAAACCCCCAGGAGGAAAGAAAAGAGGGCTGCTGCAGCCTCTGCCCACCCCTGCCCGTCCCTGGTCCGATGTTACCATGGATTTTATTACGGACCTGCCTCCCAGCCAGGGCAAGACTGTAGTTTGGGTGGTGGTGGATGCATTTTCAAAGCAAGCCCATTTTATTCCCTGTACGGGCTTGCCCTCGGCGGCCAAACTGGCTTCTATGTTTGTGACCCACATAATCTGCCTACATGGAATTCCTAGGCGTTTGCTCACGGATCGGGGCCCCCAGTTCGTTGCCAAGTTCTGGCAGGAGCTTTTGAAGTTGCTGGGAATAGAGCAAGCCCTGACCTCGGGCTACCACCCGGAGTCCAACGGTCAAACTGAGCGGGTGAACCAAATACTTGAACAGTATCTGCGCTGTTTTATTAACCACCAACAAAATGATTGGGTCGCCCTCTTGCCACTGGCTGAATTCGCCTACAACAACGGGGTGCATGCCTCCACAGGAGTATCTCCCTTTAAGGTGGTGTACGGGACTGACCTAGTGGCTGCACCTACCTGGGAATTAGTGTCTGCTGAAGCCCCTGAACTTCTTTGACAGATAGGCTAAGGTGTGCAGCTTCCCATCCTCCCCCTCTTGTAGAATTACGGCCCCCATGGCTACATCCGAGGAATCTACTTGCACGGTAAATTGCTTTGTTGGGTCAGCATGGGCCAACACCAGTTCGGATGTAAAAAGGAGCTTCAGATTCTGAAAGGCTTTCTGACACAGGGGGGTCCACTGGAGTGAGGCGCCCGGTCGATTTGCCGCTTTTCCCCCCTCCTTCGTTTTCAACAAGTCAGTGAGCGGCAATGCCACCTTGGCAAAGCTGGGAATAAACGTTCTATAAAAGTTTGCAAATCCTAAGAAGCTCTGGAGCTGCCTCATTGTCCTGGGAGGTTCCCAGGCCAACAAGTCACGCACTTTGCTCGGGTCCATTTCAATTCCCTCTTTGGACACCCGGAAACCCAAAAACTCCACCGCGTCCCGGTGGAATTCGCATTTGGAGAGTTTGGCAAACAGATGGTGCTTCCGCAGCCAACTGAGCACTTCGCGGACTAATTTGGCGTGTTTGCCCAGGTCTTCTGAATACACCAAAATATCATCAATGTAAACCAGTACCCCTTGATACAATAAATCATGCATAATTTCATTTATCATGTTCATGAACACGCCCGGAGCGCCGGCGGAACAGCATGACAGTGTATTCAAATTGGCCAAAGGGGGTGTTGAAAGCGGTCAGGTACTCATGCCCCTTCTTTATGCGGACCCTGTAATAGGCTTCCCTCAAATCCAGTTTCGTAAAAATCCGGGCCCTCCCCAAATGTCCCAGCAAGTCTTTAATCAAAGGCAAGGGGTAGGCATTGCAGGTGGAAACAGCATTCAGCCCCCTGTAGTCCGTACAGGGGTGTAGGGACCCATCCTTCTTTTTCACAAAAAGGACTGGGGCAGCCAGGGGAGACGTGGCCGGTCGGATAAATCCTCTGGCTAAATTCTTGACCAAGAACTCCCTGAGCTCCTTAATTTCCCTAGGGCTCATGGAATACAATTTGGCTTTGGGAAGCGGCTCCCCCTTCTTCAGTTCAATTGCACAATCTGTTTTGCGGTGGGGAGGTAGTTGGTCGCATTCGGTCTCTGCAAACACATCCTCAAACTCTTGATACTCCCGTGGGAGGGCAGGCGCCCTAGCCGCCCCTACTGCGGCCACTGTTCGACAGTCTCGAGCGGGTTGGGGCCGCACATGCTGCTTGCGACTGGGTGACGAAAACTTCACCGACCCTTTCTTCCATTTCACCGTGGGATCGTGTTCCCGCCTCAGTTCTCCCTAAGCAGCTTAAAATCACCTTTTCTTTTTCTCCCCATAACATTCATCCTATGAGAGACTGGAATGGTCCACAGTTACCCAGCAGGCCTCAGTTCTCCCTGAGCAGCTTAAAAATCATCTTTTCTTTCTCTCCCCATAACATCCCTCCTATGAAAGAGACTGGAATGGTCCACAGTTACCCAGAAGGCCTCAGTTCTCCCTAAGCAGCTTAAAATCACCTCATAGGAAGTATGTTATGGGGAGAGAAAGAAAAGGTGATTTTAAACTGTTTAGGGAGAACTGAGGCCTAGTGGGTAACTGTGGACCATTCCAGTTCTCTCAGACCTCTCTCATAGGAAGTATGTTATGGGGAGAGAAAGAAAAGATGATTTAAGCTGCTTAGGGAGAACTGTGGCCTGCTGGGTAACTGTGGACCATTCCATTCTCTTTCATAGAAGGGATGTTATGGGGAGAGAAAGAAAAGATTATTTTTAAGCTGCTTAGGGAGAACTGAGGCCTGCTGGGTAACTGTGGACCATTCCAGTCTCTTTCATAGGAGGGATGTTATAGGGAGAGAAAGAAAATATGATTTTTAAGCTGCTTAGGGAGAACTGAGGCCTGCTGGGTAACTGTGGACCATTCCAGTCTCTTTCATAGGAGGGATGTTATAGGGAGAGAAAGAAAAGATGATTTTTAAGCTGCTGAGGGAGAACTGAGGCCTGCTGGGTAACTGTGGACCATTCCAGGCTCTTTCATAGGAGGGATGTTATAGGGAGAGAAAGAAAAGATGATTTTTAAGCTGCTGAGGGAGAACTGAGGCCTGCTGGGTAACTGTGGACCATTCCAGGCTCTTTCATAGGAGGGATGTTATGGGGAGAGAAAGAAAAGATGATTTTTAAGCTGCTTATGGAGAACTGAGGCCTGGTGGGTAACTGTGGACCATTCCAGTTCTCTCAGACCTCTCTCATAGGAAGTATATTATGGGGAGAGAAAGAAAAGATGATTTAAGCTGCTTAGGGAGAACTGAGGCCTGCTGGGTAACTGTGGACCATTCCAGGCTCTTTCATAGGAGGGATGTTATGGGGAGAGAAAGAAAAGATGATTTTTAAGCTGCTTAGGGAGAACTGAGGCCTGCTGGGTAACTGTGGACCATTCCAGTCTCTTTCATAGGAGGGATGTTATAGGGAGAGAAAGAAAAGATGATTTTTAAGCTGCTTAGGGAGAACTGAGGCCTGCTGGGTAACTGTGGACCATTCCAGTCTCTTTCATAGGAGGGATGTTATAGGGAGAGAAAGAAAAGATGATTTTTAAGCTGCTTATGGAGAACTGAGGCCTGGTGGGTAACTGTGGACCATTCCAGTTCTTTCAGACCTCTCTCATAGAAAGTATGTTATGGGGAGAGAAAGAAAAGGTGATTTTAAACTGCTTAGGGAGAACTGAGGCCTAGTGGGTAACTGTGGACCATTCCAGTTCTCTCAGACCTCTCTCATAGGAAGTATGGGGAGAGAAAGAAAAGATGATTTAAGCTGCTGAGGGAGAACTGAGGCCTGCTGGGTAACTGTGGACCATTCCAGTCTCTTTCATAGGAGGGATGTTATGGGGAGAGAAAGAAAAGATGATTTTTAAGCTGCTTATGGAGAACTGAGGCCTGCTGGGTAACTGTGGACCATTCCAGTCTCTCTCATAGGAAGTATGTTATGAGGAGAGAAAGAAAAGGTGATGTTAAACTGCTTAGGGAGAACTGAGCCCTGGTGGGTTACTGTGGACCATTCCAGTTCTCTCAGACCTCTCTCATAGGAAGTATGTTATGGGGAGAGAAAGAAAAGGTGATTTTAAACTGCTTAGGGAGAACTGAGGCCTGGTGGGTAACTGTGGACCATTCCAATTGTCTCAGACTTTTCTCATAGGATGAATGTTATGGGGAGGTAAAGAAAAGGTGAATTTAAACTGCTTAGGGAGAACTGAGGCCTGCTGGGTAACTGTGGACCATTCCAGTCTCTTTCATAGGAGGGATGTTATGGGGAGAGAAAGAAAAGATGATTTTTAAGCTGCTTAGGGAGAACTGAGCCCTGGTGGGTTACTGTGGACCATTCCAGTTCTCTCAGACCTCTCTCATAGGAAGTATGTTATGGGGAGAGAAAGAAAAGATGATTTAAGCTGCTTAGGGAGAACTGTGGACTGCTGGGTAACTGTGGACCATTCCATTCTCTTTCATAGGAGGGATGTTATGGGGAGACAAAGAAAAGATGATTTTTAAGCTGCTTATGGAGAACTGAGGCCTTTTGGGTAACTGTGGACCATTCCAGTCTCTTTCATAGGAGGGATGTTATAGGGAGAGAAAGAAAAGGTGATTTTTAAGCTGCTTAGGGAGAACTGGGGCCTGGTGTGTAACTGTCAACCATTCCAGTTCTCTCAGACCTCTTTCATAGGAAGTATGGGGAGAGAAAGAAAAGATGATTTTTAAGCTGCTTATGGAGAACTGAGTCCTGGTGGGTAACTGTGGACCATTCCAGTTCTCTCAGACCTCTCTCATAGGAAGTATGTTATGGGGAGAGAAAGAAAAGGTGATTTTAAACTGCTTAGGGAGAACTGAGGCCTGCTGGGTAACTGTGGACCATTCCAATTGTCTCAGACTTTTCTCATAGGACGAATGTTATGGGGAGAGAAAGAAAAGGTGAATTTAAACTGCTTAGGGAGAACTGAGGCCTGCTGGGTAACTGTGGACCATTCCAGTCTCTCTCATAGGAAGTATGTTATGGGGAGGGAAAGAAAAGGTGATTTTTAAGCTGCTTAGGGAGAACTGAGGCCTGCTGGGTAACTGTGGACCTTTCCAGTTCTCTTAGACCTCTCTCATAGGAAGTATGTTATGGGGAGAGAAAGAAAAGGTGATTTTAAACTGCTTAGCGAGAACTGAGGCCTGCTGGGTAACTGTGGACCATTCCAGTTCTCTCAGACCTCTCTCATAGGAAGTATGTTATGGGGAGAGAAAGAAAAGATGATTTAAGCTGCTTAGGGAGAACTGAGGCCTTTTGGGTAACTGTGGACCATTCCAGTCTCTTTCATAGGAGGGATGTTATGGGGAGAGAAAGAAAAGATGATTTTTAAGCTGCTTATGGAGAACTGAGGCCTTTTGGGTAACTGTGGACCATTCCAGTCTCTTTCATAGGAGGGATGTTATAGGGAGAGAAAGAAAAGGTGATTTTTAAGCTGCTTAGGGAGAACTGGGGCCTGGTGTGTAACTGTCAACCATTCCAGTTCTCTCAGACCTCTTTCATAGGAAGTATGGGGAGAGAAAGAAAAGATGATTTAAGCTGCTGAAGGAGAACTGAGGCCTGCTGTTTAACTGTGGACCATTCCAGGCTCTTTCATAGGAGGGATGTTATGGGGAGAGAAAGAAAAGATGATTTTTAAGCTGCTTATGGAGAACTGAGGCCTGGTGGGTAACTGTGGACCATTCCAGTTCTCTCAGACCTCTCTCATAGGAAGTATGTTATGGGGAGAGAAAGAAAAGGTGATTTTAAACTGCTTAGCGAGAACTGAGGCCTAGTGGGTAACTGTGGACCATTCCAGTTCTCTCTCATAGGAAGTATGTTATGGGGAGAGAAAGAAAAGATGATTTAAGCTGCTGAGGGAGAACTGAGGCCTTTTGGGTAACTGTGGACCATTCCAGGCTCTTTCATAGGAGGGATGTTATGGGGAGAGAAAGAAAAGGTGATTTTAAACTGCTTAGGGAGAACTGAGGCCTGCTGGGTAACTGTGGACCATTCCAGTCTTTCTCATAGGAAGTATGTTATGGGGAGAGAAAGAAAAGGTGATTTTAAACTGCTTAGGGAGAACTGAGGCCTGGTGGGTTACTGTGGACCATTCCAGTTCTCTCAGACCTCTCTCATAGGAAGTATTTTATGGGGAGAGAAAGAAAAGGTGATTTTAAACTGCTTAGGGAGAACTGAGGCCTGGTGGGTAACTGTGGACCATTCCAATTGTCTCAGACTTTTCTCATAGGATGAATGTTATGGGGAGAGAAAGAAAAGGTGAATTTAAACTGCTTAGGGAGAACTGAGGCCTGCTGGGTAACTGTGGACCATTCCAGTCTCTTTCATAGGCGGGATGTTATGGGGAGAGAAAGAAAAGATGATTTTTAAGCTTCTAATGGAGAATTGAGGCCCGCTGGGTAACTGTGGACCATTCCAGTCTCTTTCATAGGAGGGATGGGGAGAGAAAGAAAAGATGATTTTTAAGCTGCTTAGGGAGAACTGAGGCCTGCTGGGTAACTGTTGACCATTCCAGTCTCTTTCATAGGAGGGATGTTATGGGGAGAGAAAGAAAAGATGATTTTTAAGCTGCTTATGGAGAACTGAGGCCTGCTGGGTAACTGTGGACCATTCCAGGCTCTTTCATAGGAAGTATGTTATGAGGAGAGAAAGAAAAGGTGATTTTAAACTGCTTAGGGAGAACTGAGGCCTGGTGGGTTACTGTGGACCATTCCAGTCTCTCTCATAGGAAGTATGTTATGGCGAGAGAAAGAAAAGGTGATTTTAAACTGCTTAGGGCGAACTGAGGCCTGGTGGGTTACTGTGGACCATTCCAGTTCTCTCAGACCTCTCTCATAGGAAGTATGTTATGGGGAGAGAAAGAAAAGGTGATTTTAAACTGCTTAGGGAGAACTGAGGCCTGCTGGGTAACTGTGGACCATTCCAGTCTTTCTCATAGGAAGTATGTTATGGGGAGAGAAAGAAAAGGTGATTTTAAACTGCTTAGGGAGAACTGAGGCCTGGTGGTTTACTGTGGACCATTCCAGTTCTTTCAGACCTCTCTCATAGGAAGTATGTTATGGGGAGAGAAAGAAAAGGTGATTTTAAACTGCTTAGGGAGAACTGAGGACTGGTGGGTAACTGTGGACCATTCCAATTGTCTCAGACTTTTCTCATAGGATGAATGTTATGGGGAGAGAAAGAAAAGGTGAATTTAAACTGCTTAGGGAGAACTGAGGCCTGCTGGGTAACTGTGGACCATTCCAGTCTCTTTCATAGGCGGGATGTTATGGGGAGAGAAAGAAAAGATGATTTTTAAGCTGCTTATGGAGAATTGAGGCCCGCTGGGTAACTGTGGACCATTCCAGTCTCTTTCATAGGAGGGATGGGGAGAGAAAGAAAAGATGATTTTTAAGCTGCTTATGGAGAACTGAGGCCTGCTGGGTAACTGTGGACCATTCCAGTCTCTCTCATAGGAAGTATGTTATGAGGAGAGAAAGAAAAGGTGATTTTAAACTGCTTAGGGAGAACGGAGGCCTGGTGGGTAACTGTGGACCATTGAAATTGTCTCAGACTGTTCTCATACGATGAATATTATGGGGAGTGAAAGAAAAGGTGAATTTAAACTGCTTAGGGAGAACTGAGGCCTGGTGGGGAACTGTGGACCATTCCAGTCTCTCTCATAGGAAGTATGTTATAGGGAGAGAAAGAAAAGGTGATTTTAAACTGCTTAGGGAGAACTGAGGCCTGGTGGGTTACTGTGGACCATTCCAGTCTCTCTCATAGGAAGAATGTTATGGGGAGAGAAAGAAAAGGTGATTTTAAACTGCTTAGGGCGAACTGAGGCCTGCTGGGTTACTGTGGACCATTCCAGTTCTCTCAGACCTCTCTCATAGGAAGTATGTTATGGGGAGAGAAAGAAAAGGTGATTTTAAACTGCTTAGGGAGAACTGAGGCCTGGTGGGTTACTGTGGACCATTCCAGTTCTCTCAGACCTCTCTCATAGGTAGTATGTTATGGGGAGAGAAAGAAAAGGTGATTTTAAACTGCTTAGGGAGAACTGAGGCCTGGTGGCTAACTGTGGACCATTCCAATTGTCTCAGACTTTTCTCATAGGATGAATGTTATGGGGAGAGAAAGAAAAGGTGAATTTAAACTGCTTAGGGAGAACTGAGGCCTGCTGGGTAACTGTGGACCATTCCAGTCTCTTTCATAGGCGGGATGTTATTGGGAGAGAAAGAAAAGATGATTTTTAAGCTGCTTACGGAGAATTGAGGCCCGCTGGGTAACTGTGGACCATTCCAGTCTCTTTCATAGGAGGGATGTTATGGGGAGAGAAAGAAAAGATGATTTTTAAGCTGCTTATGGAGAACTGAGGCCTGCTGGGTTACTGTGGACCATTCCAGTCTCTCTCATAGGAAGAATGTTATGGGGAGAGAAAGAAAATGTGATTTTAAACTGCTTAGGGAGAACGGAGGCCTTGTGGGTAACTGTGGACCATTCCAGTCTCTTTCATAGGAGGGATGTTATGGGGAGAGAAAGAAAAGATGATTTTTAAGCTGCTTATGGAGAACTGAGGCCTGCTGGGTAACTGTTGACCATTCCAGTCTCTTTCATAGGAGGGATGTTATGGGGAGAGAAAGAAAAGGTGATTTTTCAGCTGCTTAGGGAGAACTGAGGCCTGCTGGGTAACTGTGGACCATTCCAGTCTCTTTCATAGGCGGGATGTTATTGGGAGAGAAAGAAAAGATGATTTTTCAGCTGCTTAGGGAGAACTGAGGCCTGCTGGGTAACTGTTGACCATTCCAGTCTCTTTCATAGGAGGGATGTTATGGGGAGAGAAAGAAAAGATGATTTTTAAGCTGCTTATGGAGAACTGAGGCCTGCTGGGTTACTGTGGACCATTCCAGTCTCTCTCATAGGAAGAATGTTATGGGGAGAGAAAGAAAATGTGATTTTAAACTGCTTAGGGAGAACGGAGGCCTTGTGGGTAACTGTGGACCATTCCAGTCTCTTTCATAGGAGGGATGTTATGGGGAGAGAAAGAAAAGATGATTTTTAAGCTGCTTATGGAGAACTGAGGCCTGCTGGGTAACTGTTGACCATTCCAGTCTCTTTCATAGGAGGGATGTTATGAGGAGAGAAAGAAAAGGTGATTTTAAACTGCTTAGGGAGAATGGAGGCCTGGTGGGTAACTGTGGACCATTCCAATTGTCTCAGACTTTTCTCATAAGATGAATGTTATGGGGAGTGAAAGAAAAGGTGAATTTAAACTGCTTAGGGAGAACTGAGGCCTGGTGGGGAACTGTGGACCAATACAGTTCCCTCAGACCTCTCTCATAGGAAGTATGTTATGGGGAGGGAAAGAAAAGGTGATTTTAAACTGCTTAGCGAGAACTGAGGCCTAGTGGGTAACTGTGGACCATTCCAGTTCTCTCAGACCTCTCTCATAGGAAGTATGGGGAGAGAAAGATGATTTAAGCTGCTGAGGGAGAACTGAGGCCTGCTGGGTAACTGTGGACCATTCCAGTCTCTTTCATAGGAGGGATGTTATGGGGAGAGAAAGAAAAGGTGATTTTAAACTGCTTAGGGAGAACTGAGGCCTGGTGGGTAACTGTGGACCATTCCAATTGTCTCAGACTTTTCTCATAGGATGAATGTTATGGGGAGAGAAAGAAAAGGTGAATTTAAACTGCTTAGGGAGAACTGAGGCCTGGTGGGTAACTGTGGACCAATACAGTTCCCTCAGACCTCTCTCATAGGAAGTATGGGGAGAGAAAGAAAAGATGATTTAAGCTGCTGACGGAGAACTGAGGCCTTTTGGGTAACTGTGGACCATTCCAGGCTCTTTCATAGGAGGGATGTTATGGGGAGAGAAAGAAAAGATTATTTTTAAGCTGCTTATGGAGAACTGAGGCCTGGTGGGTAACTGTGGACCATTCCAGTTCTCTCAGACCTCTCTCATAGGAAGTATGTTATGGGGAGAGAAAGAAAAGGTGATTTTAAACTGCTTAGGGAGAACTGAGGCCTGGTGGGTTACTGTGGACTATTCCAGTTCTCTCAGACCTCTCTCATAGGAAGTATGTTATGGGGAGAGAAAGAAAAGATGATTTAAGCTGCTTAGGGAGAACTGTGGCCTGCTGGGTAACTGTGGACCATTCCATTCTCTTTCATAGGAGGGATGTTATGGGGAGAGAAAGAAAAGATGATTTTTAAGCTGCTTATGGAGAACTGAGGCCTGCTGGGTAACTGTGGACCATTCTAGTCTGTTTCATAGGAGAGATGTTATGGGGAGAGAATGAAAAGATGATTTTTAAGCTGCTTATGGAGAACTGAGGCCTGCTGGGTAACTGTGGACCATTCCAGTCTCTTTCATAGGAGGGATGTTATGGGGAGAGAAAGAAAAGGTGATTTTAAACTGCTTAGGGAGAACTGAGGCCTGATGGGTAACTGTGGACCATTCCAATTGTCTCAGACTTTTCTCATAGGATGAATGTTATGGGGAGAGAAAGAAAAGGTGAATTTAAACTGCTTAGGGAGAACTGAGGCCTGCTGGGTAACTGTGGACCAATACAGTTCCCTCAGACCTCTCTCATAGGAATTATGTTATGGGGAACGAAAGAAAAGGTGAATTTAAACTGCTTAGGGAGAACTGAGGCCTGCTGGGTAACTGTGGCCCATTCCAGTCTCTCATAGGATGAATGTTATGGGGAGAAAAAGAAAAGGTGGTTTTAAGCTGCTTAGGGAGAACTGAGGCCTGCTGGGTAACTGTGGACCATTCCAGTCTCTTTCATAGGAGGGATGTTATGGGGAGAGAAAGAAAAGATGATTTTTAAGCTGCTTAGGGAGAACTGAGGCCTGCTGGGTAACTGTGGACCATTCTAGTCTGTTTCATAGGAGGGATGTTATGGGGAGAGAATGAAAAGATGATTTTTAAGCTGCTTATGGAGAACTGAGGCCTGCTGGGTAACTGTGGACCATTCCAGTCTCTCTCATAGGAAGTATGTTATGGGGAGAGAAAGAAAAGGTGATTTTAAACTGCTTAGGGAGAACTGAGACCTGCTGGGTAACTGTGGACCATTCCAGTCTCTTTCATATGAGGGATGTTATGGGGAGAGAAAGAAAAGATGATTTTTAAGCTGCTTAGGGAGAACTGAGGCCTGCTGGGTAACTGTGGACCATTCCAGTCTCTCTCATAGGAGGGATGTTATGAGGAGAGAAAGAAAAGGTGATTTTAAACTGCTTAGGGAGAACTGAGGCCTGGTGGGTAACTGTGGACCAATACAGTTCCCTCAGACCTCTCTCATAGGAAGTATGTTATGGGGAGAGAAAGAAAAGGTGATTTTTAAGCTGCTTATGGAGAACTGAGGCCTGCTGGGTAACTGTGGACCATTCCATTCTCTCTCATAGGAAGTATGTTATGGGGAGAGAAAGAAAAGGTGATTTTAAACTGCTTAGGGAGAACTGAGGCCTGCTGGGTAACTGTGGACCATTCCAGTTCTCTCAGACCTCTCTCATAGAAAGTATGGGGAGAGAAAGAAAAGATGATTTAAGCTGCTTAGGGAGAACTGAGGCCTGCTGGGTAACTGTGGACCATTCCAGTCTCTTTCATAGGAGGGATGTTATAGGGAGAGAAAGAAAAGATGATTTTTAAGCTGCTTAGGGAGAACTGAGGCCTGCTGGGTAACTGTGGACCATTCTAGTCTGTTTCATAGGAGGGATGTTATGGGGAGAGAATGAAAAGATGATTTTTAAGCTGCTTATGGAGAACTGAGGCCTGCTGGGTAACTGTGGACCATTCCAGTCTCTCTCATAGGAAGTATGTTATGGGGAGAGAAAGAAAAGGTGATTTTAAACTGCTTAGGGAGAACTGAGACCTGCTGGGTAACTGTGGACCATTCCAGTCTCTTTCATATGAGGGATGTTATGGGGAGAGAAAGAAAAGTTGATTTTTAAGCTGCTTAGGGAGAACTGAGGCCTGCTGGGTAACTGTGGACCATTCCAGTCTCTCTCATAGGAGGGATGTTATGAGGAGAGAAAGAAAAGGTGATTTTAAACTGCTTAGGGAGAACTGAGGACTGGTGGGTAACTGTGGACCAATACAGTTCCCTCAGACCTCTCTCATAGGAAGTATGTTATGGGGAGAGAAAGAAAAGGTGATTTTTAAGCTGCTTATGGAGAACTGAGGCCTGCTGGGTAACTGTGGACCATTCCAGTCTCTCTCATAGGAAGTATGTTATGGGGAGAGAAAGAAAAGGTGCTTTTAAACTGCTTAGGGAGAACTGAGGCCTGCTGGGTAACTGTGGACCATTCCAGTTCTCTCAGACCTCTCTCATAGGAAGTATGGGGAGAGAAAGAAAAGATGATTTAAGCTGCTGAAGGAGAACTGAGGCCTGCTGGGTAACTGTGGACCATTCCAGTCTCTTTCATAGGAGGGATGTTATGGGGAGAGAAAGAAAAGGTGATTTTAAACTGCTTAGGGAGAACTGAGGCCTGATGGGTAACTGTGGACCATTCCAATTGTCTCAGACTTTTCTCATAGGATGAATGTTATGGGGAGAGAAAGAAAAGGTGAATTTAAACTGCTTAGGGAGAACTGAGGCCTGCTGGGTAACTGTGGACCATTCCAGTCTCTTTCATAGGAGGGATGTTATGGGGAGAGAAAGAAAAGTTGATTTCAAACTGCTTAGGGAGAACTGAGGCCTGGTGGGTAACTGTGGACCATTCCAGTTCTCTTAGACCTCTCTCATAGGATGAATGTTATGGGGAAAGAAAGAAAAGGTGAATTTAAACTGCTTAAGGAGAACTGAGGCCTGCTGGGTAACTGTTGGCCATTCCAGTCTCTTACACAGGAGGGATGATATGAGGAGAGAAAGAAAAGATAATTTTTAAGCTGTTTAGGGAGAACTGAGGCATGCTGGGTAGCTTTGGGCCATTGCAGTATCTTTCATATGAGGGATGTTATGAGGAGAGAAAGAAAAGATAATTTTTAAGATGCTTATGGAGAACTGAGGCCTGCTGGGTAACTGTGGACAATCCAGTCTCTCAGACCTCTCTCATAGGAAGTATCTTATGGGGAGAGAAAGAAAAGCTGACTTTAAGCCGCTTAGGGAGAACTGAGACCTGTTCTGATAACTGTGGGCCATTCCAGTCTCTTTCATAGGAGGGATGTTATGGGGAGAGAAAGAAAAGGTGATTTTTAAGCTGCTTAGGGAGAACTGAGGCCTGCTGGGTAACTGTGGCCCATTCCGGTCTCTCATAGGATGAATGTTATGGGGAGAAAAAGAAAAGGTGGTTTTAAGCTGCTTAGGGAGAACTGAGGCCTGCTGGGTAACTGTGGACCATTCCAGTCTCTTTCATACGAGGGATGTTATGGGGAGAGAAAGAAAAAAGATGATTTTTAAGCTGCTTATGGAGAACTGAGGCCTGCTGGGTAACTGTGGACCATTCTAGTCTGTTTCATAGGAGAGATGTTATGGGGAGAGAATGAAAAGATGATTTTTAACTGCTTATGGAGAACTGAGGCCTGCTGGGTAACTGTGGACCATTCCAGTCTCTTTCATAGGAGGGATGTTATGGGGAGAGAAAGAAAAGGTGATTTTAAACTGCTTAGGGAGAACTGAGGCATGATGGGTAACTGTGGACCATTCCAATTGTCTCAGACTTTTCTCATAGGATGAATGTTATGGGGAGAGAAAGAAAAGGTGAATTTAAACTGCTTAGGGAGAACTGAGGCCTGCTGGGTAACTGTGGACCAATACAGTTCCCTCCGACCTCTCTCATAGGAATTATGTTATGGGGAACGAAAGAAAAGGTGAATTTAAACTGCTTAGGGAGAACTGAGGCCTGGTGGGTAACTGTGGACCATTCCAGTTCTCTCAGACCTCTCTCATAGGATGAATGTTATGGGGAAAGAAAGAAAAGGTGAATTTAAACTGCTTAAGGAGAACTGAGGCCTGCTGGGTAACTGTTGGCCATTCCAGTCTCTTACACAGGAGGGATGATATGAGGAGAGAAAGAAAAGATAATTTTTAAGCTGTTTAGGGAGAACTGAGGCATGCTGGGTAGCTTTGGGCCATTGCAGTATCTTTCATATGAGGGATGTTATGAGGAGAGAAAGAAAAGATAATTTTTAAGATGCTTATGGAGAACTGAGGCCTGCTGGGTAACTGTGGACAATCCAGTCTCTCAGACCTCTCTCATAGGAAGTATCTTATGGGGAGAGAAAGAAAAGGTGACTAAGCCGCTTAGGGAGAACTGAGACCTGTTCTGATAACTGTGGGCCATTCCAGTCTCTTTCATAGGAGGGATGTTATGGGGAGAGAAAGAAAAGGTGATTTTTAAGCTGGTTAGGGAGAACTGAGGCCTACTGGGTAACTGTGGACATTCCTTTCTCTCATGGGATGAATGTTATGGGGAGAGAAAGAAAAGGTGGTTTTAAGCTGCTTAGGGAGAACTGAGGCCTGCTGGGTAACTGTGGACCATTCCAGTTCTCTCAGACCTCTCTCATAGGAAGCATGTTATGGTGAAAGAAAAGGTGATTTTAAATGGCTTAGGGAGAACTGAGGCCTAGTGGGTAACTGTGGACCATTCCAGTTCTCTCGGACCTCTCTCATAGGAAGTATGTTATGGGGAGAGAAAGAAAAGGTGATTTTAAACTGCTTAGGGAGAACTGAGGCCTGGTGGTTTACTGTGGACCATTCCAGTTCTTTCAGACGTCTCTCATAGGAAGTATGTTATGGGGAGAGAAAGAAAAGGTGATTTTAAACTGCTTAGGGAGAACTGAGGACTGGTGGGTAACTGTGGACCATTCCAATTGTCTCAGACTTTTCTCATAGGATGAATGTTATGGGGAGAGAAAGAAAAGGTGAATTTAAACTGCTTAGGGAGAACTGAGGCCTGCTGGGTAACTGTGGACCATTCCAGTCTCTTTCATAGGCGGGATGTTATGGGGAGAGAAAGAAAAGATGATTTTTAAGCTGTTTATGGAGAATTGAGGCCCGCTGGGTAACTGTGGACCATTCCAGTCTCTTTCATAGGAGGGATGGGGAGAGAAAGAAAAGATGATTTTTAAGCTGCTTAGGGAGAACTGAGGCCTGCTGGGTAACTGTTGACCATTCCAGTCTCTTTCATAGGAGGGATGTTATGGGGAGAGAAAGAAAAGATGATTTTTAAGCTGCTTATGGAGAACTGAGGCCTGCTGGGTAACTGTGGACCATTCCAGTCTCTCTCATAGGAAGTATGTTATGAGGAGAGAAAGAAAAGGTGATTTTAAACTGCTTAGGGAGAACGGAGGCCTGGTGGGTAACTGTGGACCATTGAAATTGTCTCAGACTGTTCTCATACGATGAATATTATGGGGAGTGAAAGAAAAGGTGAATTTAAACTGCTTAGGGAGAACTGAGGCCTGGTGGGGAACTGTGGACCATTCCAGTCTCTCTCATAGGAAGTATGTTATAGGGAGAGAAAGAAAAGGTGATTTTAAACTGCTTAGGGAGAACTGAGGCCTGGTGGGTTACTGTGGACCATTCCAGTCTCTCTCATAGGAAGTATGTTATGGGGAGAGAAAGAAAAGGTGATTTTAAACTGCTTAGGGCGAACTAAGGCCTGCTGGGTTACTGTGGACCATTCCAGTTCTCTCAGACCTCTCTCATAGGTAGTATGTTATGGGGAGAGAAAGAAAAGGTGATTTTAAACTGCTTAGGGAGAACTGAGGCCTGGTGGGTAACTGTGGACCATTCCAATTGTCTCAGACTTTTCTCATAGGATGAATGTTATGGGGAGAGAAAGAAAAGGTGAATTTAAACTGCTTAGGGAGAACTGAGGCCTGGTGGGTAACTGTGGACCAATACAGTTCCCTCAGACCTCTCTCATAGGAAGTATGGGGAGAGAAAGAAAAGATGATTTAAGCTGCTGACGGAGAACTGAGGCCTTTTGGGTAACTGTGGACCATTCCAGGCTCTTTCATAGGAGGGATGTTATGGGGAGAGAAAGAAAAGATGATTTTTAAGCTGCTTATGGAGAACTGAGGCCTGGTGGGTAACTGTGGACCATTCCAGTTCTCTCAGACCTCTCTCATAGGAAGTATGTTATGGGGAGAGAAAGAAAAGGTGATTTTAAACTGCTTAGGGAGAACTGAGGCCTGGTGGGTTACTGTGGACCATTCCAGTTCTCTCAGACCTCTCTCATAGGAAGTATGTTATGGGGAGAGAAAGAAAAGATGATTTAAGCTGCTTAGGGAGAACTGTGGCCTGCTGGGTAACTGTGGACCATTCCATTCTCTTTCATAGGAGGGATGTTATGGGGAGAGAAAGAAAAGATGATTTTTAAGCTGCTTATGGAGAACTGAGGCCCGCTGGGTAACTGTGGACCATTCCAGTCTCTTTCATAGGAGGGATGGGGAGAGAAAGAAAAGATGATTTTTAAGCTGCTTAGGGAGAACTGAGGCCTGCTGGGTAACTGTTGACCATTCCAGTCTCTTTCATAGGAGGGATGTTATGGGGAGAGAAAGAAAAGATGATTTTTAAGCTGCTTATGGAGAACTGAGGCCTGCTGGGTAACTGTGGACCATTCCAGTCTCTCTCATAGGAAGAATGTTATGGGGAGAGAAAGAAAATGTGATTTTAAACTGCTTAGGGAGAACGGAGGCCTGGTGGGTAACTGTGGACCATTCCAGTCTCTTTCATAGGAGGGATGTTATGGGGAGAGAAAGAAAAGATGATTTTTAAGCTGCTTATGGAGAACTGAGGCCTGCTGGGTAACTGTTGACCATTCCAGTCTCTTTCATAGGAGGGATGTTATGAGGAGAGAAAGAAAAGGTGATTTTAAACTGCTTAGGGAGAATGGAGGCCTGGTGGGTAACTGTGGACCATTCCAATTGTCTCAGACTTTTCTCATAAGATGAATGTTATGGGGAGTGAAAGAAAAGGTGAATTTAAACTGCTTAGGGAGAACTGAGGCCTGGTGGGGAACTGTGGACCAATACAGTTCCCTCAGACCTCTCTCATAGGAAGTATGTTATGGGGAGGGAAAGAAAAGGTGATTTTAAACTGCTTAGCGAGAACTGAGGCCTAGTGGGTAACTATGGACCATTCCAGTTCTCTCAGACCTCTCTCATAGGAAGTATGGGGAGAGAAAGATGATTTAAGCTGCTGAGGGAGAACTGAGGCCTGCTGGGTAACTGTGGACCGTTCCAGTCTCTTTCATAGGAGGGATGTTATGGGGAGAGAAAGAAAAGGTGATTTTAAACTGCTTATGGAGAACTGAGGCCTGGTGGGTAACTGTGGACCATTCCAATTGTCTCAGACTTTTCTCATAGGATGAATGTTATGGGGAGAGAAAGAAAAGGTGAATTTAAACTGCTTAGGGAGAACTGAGGCCTGGTGGGTAACTGTGGACCAATACAGTTCCCTCAGACCTCTCTCATAGGAAGTATGGGGAGAGAAAGAAAAGATGATTTAAGCTGCTGACGGAGAACTGAGGCCTTTTGGGTAACTGTGGACCATTCCAGGCTCTTTCATAGGAGGGATGTTATGGGGAGAGAAAGAAAAGATGATTTTTAAGCTGCTTATGGAGAACTGAGGCCTGGTGGGTAACTGTGGACCATTCCAGTTCTCTCAGACCTCTCTCATAGGAAGTATGTTATGGGGAGAGAAAGAAAAGGTGATTTTAAACTGCTTAGGGAGAACTGAGGCCTGGTGGGTTACTGTGGACCATTCCAGTTCTCTCAGACCTCTCTCATAGGAAGTATGTTATGGGGAGAAAAAGAAAAGATGATTTAAGCTGCTTAGGGAGAACTGTGGCCTGCTGGGTAACTGTGGACCATTCCATTCTCTTTCATAGGAGGGATGTTATGGGGAGAGAAAGAAAAGATGATTTTTAAGCTGCTTATGGAGAACTGAGGCCTGCTGGGTAACTGTGGACCATTCTAGTCTGTTTCATAGGAGAGATGTTATGGGGAGAGAATGAAAAGATGATTTTTAAGCTGCTTATGGAGAACTGAGGCCTGATGGGTAACTGTGGACCATTCCAGTCTCTTTCATAGGAGGGATGTTATGGGGAGAGAAAGAAAAGGTGATTTTAAACGGCTTAGGGAGAACTGAGGCCTGATGGGTAACTGTGGACCATTCCAATTGTCTCAGACTTTTCTCATAGGATGAATGTTATGGGGAGAGAAAGAAAAGGTGAATTTAAACTGCTTAGGGAGAACTGAGGCCTGCTGGGTAACTGTGGACCAATACAGTTCCCTCAGACCTCTCTCATAGGAATTATGTTATGGGGAACGAAAGAAAAGGTGAATTTAAACTGCTTAGGGAGAACTGAGGCCTGGTGGGTAACTGTGGACCATTCCAGTTCTCTCAGACCTCTCTCATGGGATGAATGTTATGGGGAGAAAAAGAAAAGGTGGTTTTAAGCTGCTTAGGGAGAACTGAGGCCTGCTGGGTAACTGTGGACCATTCCAGTCTCTTTCATAGGAGGGATGTTATGGGGAGAGAAAGAAAAGATGATTTTTAAGCTGCTTATGGAGAACTGAGGCCTGCTGGGTAACTGTTGACCATTCCAGTCTCTTTCATAGGAGGGATGTTATGAGGAGAGAAAGAAAAGGTGATTTTAAACTGCTTAGGGAGAATGGAGGCCTGGTGGGTAACTGTGGACCATTCCAATTGTCTCAGACTTTTCTCATAAGATGAATGTTATGGGGAGTGAAAGAAAAGGTGAATTTAAACTGCTTAGGGAGAACTGAGGCCTGGTGGGGAACTGTGGACCAATACAGTTCCCTCAGACCTCTCTCATAGGAAGTATGTTATGGGGAGGGAAAGAAAAGGTGATTTTAAACTGCTTAGCGAGAACTGAGGCCTAGTGGGTAACTGTGGACCATTCCAGTTCTCTCAGACCTCTCTCATAGGAAGTATGGGGAGAGAAAGATGATTTAAGCTGCTGAGGGAGAACTGAGGCCTGCTGGGTAACTGTGGACCATTCCAGTCTCTTTCATAGGAGGGATGTTATGGGGAGAGAAAGAAAAGGTGATTTTAAACTGCTTAGGGAGAACTGAGGCCTGGTGGGTAACTGTGGACCATTCCAATTGTCTCAGACTTTTCTCATAGGATGAATGTTATGGGGAGAGAAAGAAAAGGTGAATTTAAACTGCTTAGGGAGAACTGAGGCCTGGTGGGTAACTGTGGACCATTCCAGTTCTCTCAGACCTCTCTCATAGGAAGTATGTTATGGGGAGAGAAAGAAAAGGTGATTTTAAACTGCTTAGGGAGAACTGAGGCCTGCTGGGTAACTGTGGACCATTCCAGTCTCTTTCATAGGAGGGATGTTATGGGGAGAGAAAGAAAAGATGATTTTTAAGCTGCTTAGGGAGAACTGAGGCCTGCTGGGTAACTGTGGACCATTCTAGTCTGTTTCATAGGAGGGATGTTATGGGGAGAGAATGAAAAGATGATTTTTAAGCTGCTTATGGAGAACTGAGGCCTGCTGGGTAACTGTGGACCATTCCAGTCTCTCTCATAGGAAGTATGTTATGGGGAGAGAAAGAAAAGGTGATTTTAAACTGCTTAGGGAGAACTGAGACCTGCTGGGTAACTGTGGACCATTCCAGTCTCTTTCATATGAGGGATGTTATGGGGAGAGAAAGAAAAGATGATTTTTAAGCTGCTTAGGGAGAACTGAGGCCTGCTGGGTAACTGTGGACCATTCCAGTCTCTCTCATAGGAGGGATGTTATGAGGAGAGAAAGAAAAGGTGATTTTAAACTGCTTAGGGAGAACTGAGGCCTGGTGGGTAACTGTGGACCAATACAGTTCCCTCAGACCTCTCTCATAGGAAGTATGTTATGGGGAGAGAAAGAAAAGGTGATTTTTAAGCTGCTTATGGAGAACTGAGGCCTGCTGGGTAACTGTGGACCATTCCATTCTCTCTCATAGGAAGTATGTTATGGGGAGAGAAAGAAAAGGTGATTTTAAACTGCTTAGGGAGAACTGAGGCCTGCTGGGTAACTGTGGACCATTCCAGTTCTCTCAGACCTCTCTCATAGGAAGTATGGGGAGAGAAAGAAAAGATGATTTAAGCTGCTTAGGGAGAACTGAGGCCTGCTGGGTAACTGTGGACCATTCCAGTCTCTTTCATAGGAGGGATGTTATGGGGAGAGAAAGAAAAGATGATTTTTAAGCTGCTTAGGGAGAACTGAGGCCTGCTGGGTAACTGTGGACCATTCTAGTCTGTTTCATAGGAGGGATGTTATGGGGAAAGAATGAAAAGATGATTTTTAAGCTGCTTATGGAGAACTGAGGCCTGCTGGGTAACTGTGGACCATTCCAGTCTCTCTCATAGGAAGTATGTTATGGGGAGAGAAAGAAAAGGTGATTTTAAACTGCTTAGGGAGAACTGAGACCTGCTGGGTAACTGTGGACCATTCCAGTCTCTTTCATATGAGGGATGTTATGGGGAGAGAAAGAAAAGATGATTTTTAAGCTGCTTAGGGAGAACTGAGGCCTGCTGGGTAACTGTGGACCATTCCAGTCTCTCTCATAGGAGGGATGTTATGAGGAGAGAAAGAAAAGGTGATTTTAAACTGCTTAGGGAGAACTGAGGACTAGTGGGTAACTGTGGACCAATACAGTTCCCTCAGACCTCTCTCATAGGAAGTATGTTATGGGGAGAGAAAGAAAAGGTGATTTTTAAGCTGCTTATGGAGAACTGAGGCCTGCTGGGTAACTGTGGACCATTCCAGTCTCTCTCATAGGAAGTATGTTATGGGGAGAGAAAGAAAAGGTGATTTTAAACTGCTTAGGGAGAACTGAGGCCTGCTGGGTAACTGTGGACCATTCCAGTTCTCTCAGACCTCTCTCATAGGAAGTATGGGGAGAGAAATAAAAGATGATTTAAGCTGCTGAAGGAGAACTGAGGCCTGGTGGGTAACTGTGGACCATTCCAGTCTCTTTCATAGGAGGGATGTTATGGGGAGAGAAAGAAAAGGTGATTTTAAACTGCTTAGGGAGAACTGAGGCCTGATGGGTAACTGTGGACCATTCCAATTGTCTCAGACTTTTCTCATAGGATGAATGTTATGGGGAGAGAAAGAAAAGGTGAATTTAAACTGCTTAGGGAGAACTGAGGCCTGCTGGGTAACTGTGGACCATTCCAGTCTCTTTCATAGGAGGGATGTTATGGGGAGAGAAAGAAAAGTTGATTTCAAACTGCTTAGGGAGAACTGAGGCCTGGTGGGTAACTGTGGACCATTCCAGTTCTCTTAGACCTCTCTCATAGGATGAATGTTATGGGGAAAGAAAGAAAAGGTGAATTTAAACTGCTTAAGGAGAACTGAGGCCTGCTGGGTAACTGTTGGCCATTCCAGTCTCTTACACAGGAGGGATGATATGAGGAGAGAAAGAAAAGATAATTTTTAAGCTGTTTAGGGAGAACTGAGGCATGCTGGGTAGCTTTGGGCCATTGCAGTATCTTTCATATGAGGGATGTTATGAGGAGAGAAAGAAAAGATAATTTTTAAGATGCTTATGGAGAACTGAGGCCTGCTGGGTAACTGTGGACAATCCAGTCTCTCAGACCTCTCTCATAGGAAGTATCTTATGGGGAGAGAAAGAAAAGCTGACTTTAAGCCGCTTAGGGAGAACTGAGACCTGTTCTGATAACTGTGGGCCATTCCAGTCTCTTTCATAGGAGGGATGTTATGGGGAGAGAAAGAAAAGGTGATTTTTAAGCTGCTTAGGGAGAACTGAGGCCTGCTGGGTAACTGTGGCCCATTCCGGTCTCTCATAGGATGAATGTTATGGGGAGAAAAAGAAAAGGTGGTTTTAAGGTGCTTAGGGAGAACTGAGGCCTGCTGGGTAACTGTGGACCATTCCAGTCTCTTTCATACGAGGGATGTTATGGGGAGAGAAAGAAAAAAGATGATTTTTAAGCTGCTTATGGAGAACTGAGGCCTGCTGGGTAACTGTGGACCATTCTAGTCTGTTTCATAGGAGAGATGTTATGGGGAGAGAATGAAAAGATGATTTTTAAGCTGCTTATGGAGAACTGAGGCCTGCTGGGTAACTGTGGACCATTCCAGTCTCTTTCATAGGAGGGATGTTATGGGGAGAGAAAGAAAAGGTGATTTTAAACTGCTTAGGGAGAACTGAGGCATGATGGGTAACTGTGGACCATTCCAATTGTCTCAGACTTTTCTCATAGGATGAATGTTATGGGGAGAGAAAGAAAAGGTGAATTTAAACTGCTTAGGGAGAACTGAGGCCTGCTGGGTAACTGTGGACCAATACAGTTCCCTCCGACCTCTCTCATAGGAATTATGTTATGGGGAACGAAAGAAAAGGTGAATTTAAACTGCTTAGGGAGAACTGAGGCCTGGTGGGTAACTGTGGACCATTCCAGTTCTCTCAGACCTCTCTCATAGGATGAATGTTATGGGGAAAGAAAGAAAAGGTGAATTTAAACTGCTTAAGGAGAACTGAGGCCTGCTGGGTAACTGTTGGCCATTCCAGTCTCTTACACAGGAGGGATGATATGAGGAGAGAAAGAAAAGATAATTTTTAAGCTGTTTAGGGAGAACTGAGGCATGCTGGGTAGCTTTGGGCCATTGCAGTATCTTTCATATGAGGGATGTTATGAGGAGAGAAAGAAAAGATAATTTTTAAGATGCTTATGGAGAACTGAGGCCTGCTGGGTAACTGTGGACAATCCAGTCTCTCAGACCTCTCTCATAGGAAGTATCTTATGGGGAGAGAAAGAAAAGGTGACTAAGCCGCTTAGGGAGAACTGAGACCTGTTCTGATAACTGTGGGCCATTCCAGTCTCTTTCATAGGAGGGATGTTATGGGGAGAGAAAGAAAAGGTGATTTTTAAGCTGGTTAGGGAGAACTGAGGCCTACTGGGTAACTGTGGACATTCCTTTCTCTCATGGGATGAATGTTATGGGGAGAGAAAGAAAAGGTGATTTTTAAGCTGCTTAGGGAGAACTGAGGCCTGCTGGGTAACTGTGGACCATTCCAGTCTCTCATAGGATGAATGTTATGGGGAGAAAAAGAAAAGGTGGTTTTAAGCTGCTTAGGGAGAACTGAGCCCTGCTGGGTAACTGTGGACCATTCCAGTTCTCTCAGACCTCTCTCATAGGAAGCATGTTATGGTGAAAGAAAAGGTGATTTTAAATGGCTTAGGGAGAACTGAGGCCTAGTGGGTAACTGTGGACCATTCCAGTTCTCTCGGACCTCTCTCATAGGATGTATGTTATGGGGAGAGAAAGAAAAGGTGATTTTAAACTGCTTAGGGAGAACTGAGGCCTGGTGGTTTACTGTGGACCATTCCAGTTCTTTCAGACGTCTCTCATAGGAAGTATGTTATGGGGAGAGAAAGAAAAGGTGATTTTAAACTGCTTAGGGAGAACTGAGGACTGGTGGGTAACTGTGGACCATTCCAATTGTCTCAGACTTTTCTCATAGGATGAATGTTATGGGGAGAGAAAGAAAAGGTGAATTTAAACTGCTTAGGGAGAACTGAGGCCTGCTGGGTAACTGTGGACCATTCCAGTCTCTTTCATAGGCGGGATGTTATGGGGAGAGAAAGAAAAGATGATTTTTAAGCTGTTTATGGAGAATTGAGGCCCGCTGGGTAACTGTGGACCATTCCAGTCTCTTTCATAGGAGGGATGGGGAGAGAAAGAAAAGATGATTTTTAAGCTGCTTAGGGAGAACTGAGGCCTGCTGGGTAACTGTTGACCATTCCAGTCTCTTTCATAGGAGGGATGTTATGGGGAGAGAAAGAAAAGATGATTTTTAAGCTGCTTATGGAGAACTGAGGCCTGCTGGGTAACTGTGGACCATTCCAGTCTCTCTCATAGGAAGTATGTTATGAGGAGAGAAAGAAAAGGTGATTTTAAACTGCTTAGGGAGAACGGAGGCCTGGTGGGTAACTGTGGACCATTGAAATTGTCTCAGACTGTTCTCATACGATGAATATTATGGGGAGTGAAAGAAAAGGTGAATTTAAACTGCTTAGGGAGAACTGAGGCCTGGTGGGGAACTGTGGACCATTCCAGTCTCTCTCATAGGAAGTATGTTATAGGGAGAGAAAGAAAAGGTGATTTTAAACTGCTTAGGGAGAACTGAGGCCTGGTGGGTTACTGTGGACCATTCCAGTCTCTCTCATAGGAAGTATGTTATGGGGAGAGAAAGAAAAGGTGATTTTAAACTGCTTAGGGAGAACTGAGGCCTGGTGGGTAACTGTGGACCATTCCAATTGTCTCAGACTTTTCTCATAGGATGAATGTTATGGGGAGAGAAAGAAAAGGTGAATTTAAACTGCTTAGGGAGAACTGAGGCCTGGTGGGTAACTGTGGACCAATACAGTTCCCTCAGACCTCTCTCATAGGAAGTATGGGGAGAGAAAGAAAAGATGATTTAAGCTGCTGACGGAGAACTGAGGCCTTTTGGGTAACTGTGGACCATTCCAGGCTCTTTCATAGGAGGGATGTTATGGGGAGAGAAAGAAAAGATGATTTTTAAGCTGCTTATGGAGAACTGAGGCCTGGTGGGTAACTGTGGACCATTCCAGTTCTCTCAGACCACTCTCATAGGAAGTATGTTATGGGGAGAGAAAGAAAAGGTGATTTTAAACTGCTTAGGGAGAACTGAGGCCTGGTGGGTTACTGTGGACCATTCCAGTTCTCTCAGACCTCTCTCATAGGTAGTATGTTATGGGGAGAGAAAGAAAAGGTGATTTTAAACTGCTTAGGGAGAACTGAGGCCTGGTGGGTAACTGTGGACCATTCCAATTGTCTCAGACTTTTCTCATAGGATGAATGTTATGGGGAGAGAAAGAAAAGGTGAATTTAAACTGCTTAGGGAGAACTGAGGCCTGGTGGGTAACTGTGGACCAATACAGTTCCCTCAGACCTCTCTCATAGGAAGTATGGGGAGAGAAAGAAAAGATGATTTAAGCTGCTGACGGAGAACTGAGGCCTTTTGGGTAACTGTGGACCATTCCAGGCTCTTTCATAGGAGGGATGTTATGGGGAGAGAAAGAAAAGATGATTTTTAAGCTGCTTATGGAGAACTGAGGCCTGGTGGGTAACTGTGGACCATTCCAGTTCTCTCAGACCTCTCTCATAGGAAGTATGTTATGGGGAGAGAAAGAAAAGGTGATTTTAAACTGCTTAGGGAGAACTGAGGCCTGGTGGGTTACTGTGGACCATTCCAGTTCTCTCAGACCTCTCTCATAGGAAGTATGTTATGGGGAGAGAAAGAAAAGATGATTTAAGCTGCTTAGGGAGAACTGTGGCCTGCTGGGTAACTGTGGACCATTCCATTCTCTTTCATAGGAGGGATGTTATGGGGAGAGAAAGAAAAGATGATTTTTAAGCTGCTTATGGAGAACTGAGGCCCGCTGGGTAACTGTGGACCATTCCAGTCTCTTTCATAGGAGGGATGGGGAGAGAAAGAAAAGATGATTTTTAAGCTGCTTAGGGAGAACTGAGGCCTGCTGGGTAACTGTTGACCATTCCAGTCTCTTTCATAGGAGGGATGTTATGGGGAGAGAAAGAAAAGATGATTTTTAAGCTGCTTATGGAGAACTGAGGCCTGCTGGGTAACTGTGGACCATTCCAGTCTCTCTCATAGGAAGAATGTTATGGGGAGCGAAAGAAAATGTGATTTTAAACTGCTTAGGGAGAACGGAGGCCTGGTGGGTAACTGTGGACCATTCCAGTCTCTTTCATAGGAGGGATGTTATGGGGAGAGAAAGAAAAGATGATTTTTAAGCTGCTTATGGAGAACTGAGGCCTGCTGGGTAACTGTTGACCATTCCAGTCTCTTTCATAGGAGGGATGTTATGAGGAGAGAAAGAAAAGGTGATTTTAAACTGCTTAGGGAGAATGGAGGCCTGGTGGGTAACTGTGGACCATTCCAATTGTCTCAGACTTTTCTCATAAGATGAATGTTATGGGGAGTGAAAGAAAAGGTGAATTTAAACTGCTTAGGGAGAACTGAGGCCTGGTGGGGAACTGTGGACCAATACAGTTCCCTCAGACCTCTCTCATAGGAAGTATGTTATGGGGAGGGAAAGAAAAGGTGATTTTAAACTGCTTAGCGAGAACTGAGGCCTAGTGGGTAACTATGGACCATTCCAGTTCTCTCAGACCTCTCTCATAGGAAGTATGGGGAGAGAAAGATGATTTAAGCTGCTGAGGGAGAACTGAGGCCTGCTGGGTAACTGTGGACCGTTCCAGTCTCTTTCATAGGAGGGATGTTATGGGGAGAGAAAGAAAAGGTGATTTTAAACTGCTTAGGGAGAACTGAGGCCTGGTGGGTAACTGTGGACCATTCCAATTGTCTCAGACTTTTCTCATAGGATGAATGTTATGGGGAGAGAAAGAAAAGGTGAATTTAAACTGCTTAGGGAGAACTGAGGCCTGGTGGGTAACTGTGGACCAATACAGTTCCCTCAGACCTCTCTCATAGGAAGTATGGGGAGAGAAAGAAAAGATGATTTAAGCTGCTGACGGAGAACTGAGGCCTTTTGGGTAACTGTGGACCATTCCAGGCTCTTTCATAGGAGGGATGTTATGGGGAGAGAAAGAAAAGATGATTTTTAAGCTGCTTATGGAGAACTGAGGCCTGGTGGGTAACTGTGGACCATTCCAGTTCTCTCAGACCTCTCTCATAGGAAGTATGTTATGGGGAGAGAAAGAAAAGGTGATTTTAAACTGCTTAGGGAGAACTGAGGCCTGGTGGGTTACTGTGGACCATTCCAGTTCTCTCAGACCTCTCTCATAGGAAGTATGTTATGGGGAGAGAAAGAAAAGATGATTTAAGCTGCTTAGGGAGAACTGTGGCCTGCTGGGTAACTGTGGACCATTCCATTCTCTTTCATAGGAGGGATGTTATGGGGAGAGAAAGAAAAGATGATTTTTAAGCTGCTTATGGAGAACTGAGGCCTGCTGGGTAACTGTGGACCATTCTAGTCTGTTTCATAGGAGAGATGTTATGGGGAGAGAATGAAAAGATGATTTTTAAGCTGCTTATGGAGAACTGAGGCCTGCTGGGTAACTGTGGACCATTCCAGTCTCTTTCATAGGAGGGATGTTATGGGGAGAGAAAGAAAAGGTGATTTTAAACTGCTTAGGGAGAACTGAGGCCTCATGGGTAACTGTGGACCATTCCAATTGTCTCAGACTTTTCTCATAGGATGAATGTTATGGGGAGAGAAAGAAAAGGTGAATTTAAACTGCTTAGGGAGAACTGAGGCCTGCTGGGTAACTGTGGACCAATACAGTTCCCTCAGACCTCTATAGGAATTATGTTATGGGGAACGAAAGAAAAGGTGAATTTAAACTGCTTAGGGAGAACTGAGGCCTGGTGGGTAACTGTGGACCATTCCAGTTCTCTCAGACCTCTCTCATGGGATGAATGTTATGGGGAAAAAAAGAAAAGGTGGTTTTAAGCTGCTTAGGGAGAACTGAGGCCTGCTGGGTAACTGTGGACCATTCCAGTCTCTTTCATAGGAGGGATGTTATGGGGAGAGAAAGAAAAGATGATTTTTAAGCTGCTTAGGGAGAACTGAGGCCTGCTGGGTAACTGTGGACCATTCTAGTCTGTTTCATAGGAGGGATGTTATGGGGAGAGAATGAAAAGATGATTTTTAAGCTGCTTATGGAGAACTGAGGCCTGCTGGGTAACTGTGGACCATTCCAGTCTCTCTCATAGGAAGTATGTTATGGGGAGAGAAAGAAAAGGTGATTTTAAACTGCTTAGGGAGAACTGAGACCTGCTGGGTAACTGTGGACCATTCCAGTCTCTTTCATATGAGGGATGTTATGGGGAGAGAAAGAAAAGATGATTTTTAAGCTGCTTAGGGAGAACTGAGGCCTGGTGGGGAACTGTGGACCAATACAGTTCCCTCAGACCTCTCTCATAGGAAGTATGTTATGGGGAGGGAAAGAAAAGGTGATTTTAAACTGCTTAGCGAGAACTGAGGCCTAGTGGGTAACTATGGACCATTCCAGTTCTCTCAGACCTCTCTCATAGGAAGTATGGGGAGAGAAAGATGATTTAAGCTGCTGAGGGAGAACTGAGGCCTGCTGGGTAACTGTGGACCGTTCCAGTCTCTTTCATAGGAGGGATGTTATGGGGAGAGAAAGAAAAGGTGATTTTAAACTGCTTAGGGAGAACTGAGGCCTGGTGGGTAACTGTGGACCATTCCAATTGTCTCAGACTTTTCTCATAGGATGAATGTTATGGGGAGAGAAAGAAAAGGTGAATTTAAACTGCTTAGGGAGAACTGAGGCCTGGTGGGTAACTGTGGACCAATACAGTTCCCTCAGACCTCTCTCATAGGAAGTATGGGGAGAGAAAGAAAAGATGATTTAAGCTGCTGACGGAGAACTGAGGCCTTTTGGGTAACTGTGGACCATTCCAGGCTCTTTCATAGGAGGGATGTTATGGGGAGAGAAAGAAAAGATGATTTTTAAGCTGCTTATGGAGAACTGAGGCCTGGTGGGTAACTGTGGACCATTCCAGTTCTCTCAGACCTCTCTCATAGGAAGTATGTTATGGGGAGAGAAAGAAAAGGTGATTTTAAACTGCTTAGGGAGAACTGAGGCCTGGTGGGTTACTGTGGACCATTCCAGTTCTCTCAGACCTCTCTCATAGGAAGTATGTTATGGGGAGAGAAAGAAAAGATGATTTAAGCTGCTTAGGGAGAACTGTGGCCTGCTGGGTAACTGTGGACCATTCCATTCTCTTTCATAGGAGGGATGTTATGGGGAGAGAAAGAAAAGATGATTTTTAAGCTGCTTATGGAGAACTGAGGCCTGCTGGGTAACTGTGGACCATTCTAGTCTGTTTCATAGGAGAGTTGTTATGGGGAGAGAATGAAAAGATGATTTTTAAGCTGCTTATGGAGAACTGAGGCCTGCTGGGTAACTGTGGACCATTCCAGTCTCTTTCATAGGAGGGATGTTATGGGGAGAGAAAGAAAAGGTGATTTTAAACTGCTTAGGGAGAACTGAGGCCTCATGGGTAACTGTGGACCATTCCAATTGTCTCAGACTTTTCTCATAGGATGAATGTTATGGGGAGAGAAAGAAAAGGTGAATTTAAACTGCTTAGGGAGAACTGAGGCCTGCTGGGTAACTGTGGACCAATACAGTTCCCTCAGACCTCTCTCATAGGAATTATGTTATGGGGAACGAAAGAAAAGGTGAATTTAAACTGCTTAGGGAGAACTGAGGCCTGGTGGGTAACTGTGGACCATTCCAGTTCTCTCAGACCTCTCTCATGGGATGAATGTTATGGGGAGAAAAAGAAAAGGTGGTTTTAAGCTGCTTAGGGAGAACTGAGGCCTGCTGGGTAACTGTGGACCATTCCAGTCTCTTTCATAGGAGGGATGTTATGGGGAGAGAAAGAAAAGATGATTTTTAAGCTGCTTAGGGAGAACTGAGGCCTGCTGGGTAACTGTGGACCATTCTAGTCTGTTTCATAGGAGGGATGTTATGGGGAGAGAATGAAAAGATGATTTTTAAGCTGCTTATGGAGAACTGAGGCCTGCTGGGTAACTGTGGACCATTCCAGTCTCTCTCATAGGAAGTATGTTATGGGGAGAGAAAGAAAAGGTGATTTTAAACTGCTTAGGGAGAACTGAGACCTGCTGGGTAACTGTGGACCATTCCAGTCTCTTTCATATGAGGGATGTTATGGGGAGAGAAAGAAAAGATGATTTTTAAGCTGCTTAGGGAGAACTGAGGCCTGCTGGGTAACTGTGGACCATTCCAGTCTCTCTCATAGGAGGGATGTTATGAGGAGAGAAAGAAAAGGTGATTTTAAACTGCTTAGGGAGAACTGAGGACTGGTGGGTAACTGTGGACCAATACAGTTCCCTCAGACCTCTCTCATAGGAAGTATGTTATGGGGAGAGAAAGAAAAGGTGATTTTTAAGCTGCTTATGGAGAACTGAGGCCTGCTGGGTAACTGTGGACCATTCCAGTCTCTCTCATAGGAAGTATGTTATGGGGAGAGAAAGAAAAGGTGATTTTAAACTGCTTAGGGAGAACTGAGGCCTGCTGGGTAACTGTGGACCATTCCAGTTCTCTCAGACCTCTCTCATAGGAAGTATGGGGAGAGAAAGAAAAGATGATTTAAGCTGCTGAAGGAGAACTGAGGCCTGCTGGGTAACTGTGGACCATTCCAGTCTCTTTCATAGGAGGGATGTTATGGGGAGAGAAAGAAAAGGTGATTTTAAACTGCTTAGGGAGAACTGAGGCCTGATGGGTAACTGTGGACCATTCCAATTGTCTCAGACTTTTCTCATAGGATGAATGTTATGGGGAGAGAAAGAAAAGGTGAATTTAAACTGCTTAGGGAGAACTGAGGCCTGCTGGGTAACTGTGGACCATTCCAGTCTCTTTCATAGGAGGGATGTTATGGGGAGAGAAAGAAAAGTTGATTTCAAACTGCTTAGGGAGAACTGAGGCCTGGTGGGTAACTGTGGACCATTCCAGTTCTCTTAGACCTCTCTCATAGGATGAATGTTATGGGGAAAGAAAGAAAAGGTGAATTTAAACTGCTTAAGGAGAACTGAGGCCTGCTGGGTAACTGTTGGCCATTCCAGTCTCTTACACAGGAGGGATGATATGAGGAGAGAAAGAAAAGATAATTTTTAAGCTGTTTAGGGAGAACTGAGGCATGCTGGGTAGCTTTGGGCCATTGCAGTATCTTTCATATGAGGGATGTTATGAGGAGAGAAAGAAAAGATAATTTTTAAGATGCTTATGGAGAACTGAGGCCTGCTGGGTAACTGTGGACAATCCAGTCTCTCAGACCTCTCTCATAGGAAGTATCTTATGGGGAGAGAAAGAAAAGGTGACTTTAAGCCGCTTAGGGAGAACTGAGACCTGTTCTGATAACTATGGGCCATTCCAGTCTCTTTCATAGGAGGGATGTTATGGGGAGAGAAAGAAAAGGTGATTTTTAAGCTGGTTAGGGAGAACTGAGGCCTACTGGGTAACTGTGGACATTCCTTTCTCTCATGGGATGAATGTTATGGGGAGAGAAAGAAAAGGTGATTTTTAAGCTGCTTAGGGAGAACTGAGGCCTGCTGGGTAACTGTGGACCATTCTAGTCTGTTTCATAGGAGAGATGTTATGGGGAGAGAATGAAAAGATGATTTTTAAGCTGCTTAGGGAGAACTGAGGCCTGCTGGGTAACTGTGGACCATTCCAGTCTCTTTCATAGGAGGGATGTTATGGGGAGAGAAAGAAAAGGTGATTTTAAACTGCTTAGTGAGAACTGAGGCATGATGGGTAACTGTGGACCATTCCAGTTCTCTCAGACCTCTCTCATAGGAAGCATGTTATGGTGAAAGAAAAGGTGATTTTAAATGGCTTAGGGAGAACTGAGGCCTAGTGGGTAACTGTGGACCATTCCAGTTCTCTCGGACCTCTCTCATAGGAAGTATGTTATGGGGAGAGAAAGAAAAGGTGATTTTAAACTGCTTAGGGAGAACTGAGGCCTAGTGGGTAACTGTGGACCATTCCAGTCTCTTTCATAGGAGGGATGGGGAGAGAAAGAAAAGATGATTTTTAAGCTGCTTAGGGAGAACTGAGGCCTGCTGGGTAACTGTTGACCATTCCAGTCTCTTTCATAGGAGGGATGTTATGGGGAGAGAAAGAAAAGATGATTTTTAAGCTGCTTATGGAGAACTGAGGCCTGCTGGGCAACTGTGGACCATTCCAGTCTCTCTCATAGGAAGTATGTTATGAGGAGAGAAAGAAAAGGTGATTTTAAACTGCTTCGGGAGAACGGAGGCCTGGTGGGTAACTGTGGACCATTCCAATTGTCTCAGACTTTTCTCATAGGATGAATGTTATGGGGAGAGAAAGAAAAGGTGAATTTAAACTGCTTAGGGAGCACTGAGGCCTGCTGGGTAACTGTGGACCATTCCTGTCACTTTCATAGGAGGGAGTTATGGGGAGAGAAAGAAAAGATGATTTTTAAGCTGCTTAGGGAGAACTGAGGCCTGCTGGGCAACTGTGGACCATTCCAGTCTCTCTCATAGGAAATCATGTTATGCGGAGAGGAAGAAAAGGTGATTTTAAACTGCTTAGGGTGAACTGAGGCCTAGTGGGTAACTGTTGACCATTCCAGTCTCTTTCATAGGAGGGATGTTATCGGGAGAGAAAGAAAAGATGATTTTTAAGCTGCTTATGGAGAACTGAGGCCTGCTGGGTAACTGTGGACCATTCCAGTCTCTTTCATAGGAGGGATGTTATGGGGAGAGAAAGAAAAGATGATTTTTAAGCTGCTTATGGAGAACTGAGGCCTGCTGGGTAACTGTGGACCATTCCTGTTCTCTCAGACCCCTCTCATAGGAAGCATGTTATAGGGAGAAAAAGAAAAAGGTGATTTTAAATTGCTTAGGGAGAACTGAGGCCTGGTGGACCATTCCAGTTCTCTCAGACCTCTCTCATAAGAAGTATGTTATGGGGAGAGAAAGAAAAGATGATTTAAGCTGCTTAGGGAGAACTGAGGCCTAGTGGGTAACTGTGGACCATTCCAGTTCTCTCATAGGAAGCATGTTATGGGGAGAGAAAGAAAAGGTGATTTTAAATTGCTTAGGGAGAACTGAGGCCTAGTAGGGAACTGTGGACCATTCCAGTTCTCTCAGACCTCTCTCATAGGATGAATGTTATGGGGAGAGAAAGAAAATGTGATTTTAAACTGCTTAGGGAGAACTGAGGCCTAGTGGGTAACTGTGGACCATTCCAGTTCTCTCAGACCTCTCTCATAGGAAGTATGTTATGGGGAGAGAAAGAAAAGATGATTTAAGCTGCTTAGGGAGAACTGAGGCCTAGTGGGTAACTGTGGACCATTCCATTCTCTTTCATAGGAGGGATGTTATGGGGAGAGAAAGAAAAGATGATTTTTAAGCTGCTTATGGAGAACTGAGGCCTGCTGGGTAACTGTGGACCATTCCAGGCTCTTTCATAGGAGGGATGTTATGGGGAGAGAAAGAAAAGATGATTTTTAAGCTGCTTAGGGAGAACTGAGGCCTGCTGGGTAACTGTGGACCATTCCATTCTCTTTCATAGGAGGTATGTTATGGGGAGAGAAAGAAAAGATTATTTTTAAGCTGCTTATGGAGAACTGAGGCCTGCTGGGTAACTGTGGACCATTCCAGGCTCTTTCATAGGAGGGATGTTATGGGGAGAGAAAGAAAAGATCATTTTTAAGCTGCTTATGGAGAACTGAGGCCTGGTGCGTAACTGTGGACCATTCCAGTTCTCTCAGACCTCTCTCATAGGAAGTATGTTATGGGGAGAGAAAGAAAAGGTGATTTTAAACTGCTTAGGGAGAACTGAGGCCTGGTGCGTAACTGTGGACTATTCCAGTTCTCTCAGACCTCTCTCATAGGAAGTATGTTATGGGGAGAGAAAGAAAAGATGATTTAAGCTGCTTAGGGAGAACTGAGGCCTAGTGGGTAACTGTGGACCATTCCATTCTCATTCTTAGGAGGGATGTTATGGGGAGAGAAAGAATAGATGATTTAAGCTGCTTATGGAGAACTGAGGCCTGCTGGGTAACTGTGGACCATTCCAGTCTCTTTCATAGGAGGGATGTTATGGGGAGAGAAAGAAAAGATTATTTTTAAGCTGCTCAGGGAGAACTGAGGCCTGCTGGGTAACTGTGGACCATTCCTGTTCTCTCAGACCCCTCTCATAGGAAGCATGTTATAGGGAGAAAAAGAAAAAGGTGATTTTAAATTGCTTAGGGAGAACTGAGGCCTGGTGGACCATTCCAGTTCTCTCAGACCTCTCTCATAAGAAGTATGTTATGGGGAGAGAAAGAAAAGATGATTTAAGCTGCTTAGGGAGAACTGAGGCCTAGTGGGTAACTGTGGACCATTCCAGTTCTCTCATAGGAAGCATGTTATGGGGAGAGAAAGAAAAGGTGATTTTAAATTGCTTAGGGAGAACTGAGGCCTAGTAGGGAACTGTGGACCATTCCAGTTCTCTCAGACCTCTCTCATAGGATGAATGTTATGGGGAGAGAAAGAAAGGTGATTTTAAACTGTTTAGGGAGAACTGAGGCCTGCTGGGTAGCTGCGGGCTATTGCAGTATCTTTCATATGAGGGATGTTATGAGGAGAGAAAGAAAAGATAATTTTTAAGCTGCTTATGGAGAACTGAGGCCTGCTGGGTAACTGTGGACATTCCTTTCTCTCATGGGATGCATGTTATGGGGAGAGAAAGAAAAGGTGATTTTAAACTGCTTAGGGAGAACTGAAGCCTGAAGGGTTACTGTGGACCATTCCAGTTCTCTCAGACCTCTCTCATAGGAAGTATGTTATGGGGAGAGAAAGAAAAGATGATTTAAGCGGCTTAGGGAGAACTGTAGCCTGCAGGGTAACTGTGGACCATTCCATTCTCTTTCATAGGAGGGATGTTATGGGGAGAGAAAGAAAGGATGATTTTTAAGCTGCTGAGGGAGAACTGAGGCCTGCTGGGTAACTGTGGACCATTCCAGTCTCTTTCATAGGAGGGATGTTATAGGGAGAGAAAGAAAAGATGGTTTTTAAGCTGCTGAGGGAGAACTGAGGCCTGCTGGGTAACTGTGGACATTCCAGTTCTCTCAGACCTCTCTCATAGGATGAATGTTATGGGGAGAGAAAGAAAAGGTGATTTTTAAGCTGCTTAGGGAAAACTGGGCCCTGGTGGGTAACTGTCAACCATTCCAGTTCTCTCCGACCTCTCTCATAGGAAGTATGGGGAGAGAAAGAAAAGATGATTTAAGCTGCTTATGGAGAACTGAGGCCTGCTGGGTAACTGTGGACATTCCTTTCTCTCATGGGATGCATGTTATGGGAAGAGAAAGAAAAGGTGATTTTAAACTGCTTAGGGAGAACTGAGGCCTGGTGGTTTACTGTGGACCATTCCAATTGTCTCAGACTTTTCTCATAGGATGAATGTTATGGGGAGAGAAATAAAAGGTGAATTTAAACTGCTTAGGGAGAACTGAGGCCGGTTGGGTAACTGTGGACCATTCCAGTCTCTTTCATAGGAGGGATGTTATGGGGAGAGAAAGAAAAGATGATTTTTAAGCTGTTTATGGAGAATTGAGGCCTGCTGGGTAACTGTGGACCATTCCAGTCTCTTTCATTAGAGGGATGGTGAGAGAAAGAAAAGATTATTTTTAAGCTGCTTAAGGAGAACTGAGGCCTGCTGGGTAACTGTTGACCATTCCAGTCTCTTTCATAGGAGGGATGTTATGGGGAGAGAAAGAAAAGATGATTTTTAAGCTGCTTATGGAGAACTGAGGCCTGCTGGGTAACTGTGGACCATTACAGTCTCTCGCATAGGAGGGATGTTATGAGGAGAGAAAGAAAAGGTGATTTTAAACTGCTTAGGGAGAACTGAGGCCTGCTGGGTAACTGTGGACCAATACAGTTCCCTCAGACCTCTCTCATAGGAATTATGTTATGGGGAGAGAAAGAAAAGGTGATTTTTAAGCTGCTTATGGAGAACTGAGGCCTGCTGGGTAACTGTGGACCATTCCAGTCTCTCTCATAGGAAGTATGTTATGGGGAGAGAAAGAAAAGGTGATTTTAAACTGCTTAGGGAGAACTGAGGCCTGCTGGGTAACTGTGGACCATTCCAGTTCTCTCAGACCTCTCTCATAGGAAGTATGGGGAGAGAAAGAAAAGATGATTTAAGCTGCTGAAGGAGAACTGAGGCCTGCTGAGTAACTGTGGACCATTCCAGTCTCTTTCATAGGAGGGATGTTATGGGGAGAGAAAGAAAAGGTGATTTTAAACTGCTTAGGGAGAACTGAGGCATGATGGGTAACTGTGGACCAATACAGTTCCCTCAGACCTCTCTCATAGGAATTATGTTATGGGGAACGAAAGAAAAGGTGAATTTAAACTGCTTAGGGAGAACTGAGGCCTGCTGGGTAACTGTGGACCATTCCAGTTCTCTCAGACCTCTCTCATAGGAAGTATGGGGAGAGAAAGAAAAGATGATTTAAGCTGCTGAAGGAGAACTGAGGCCTGCTGAGTAACTGTGGACCATTCCAGTCTCTTTCATAGGAGGGATGTTATGGGGAGAGAAAGAAAAGGTGATTTTAAACTGCTTAGGGAGAACTGAGGCATGATGGGTAACTGTGGACCAATACAGTTCCCTCAGACCTCTCTCATAGGAATTATGTTATGGGGAACGAAAGAAAAGGTGAATTTAAACTGCTTAGGGAGAACTGAGGCCTGGTGGGTAACTGTGGACCATTCCAGTTCTCTTAGACCTCTCTCATAGGATGAATGTTATGGGGAAAGAAAGAAAAGGTGAATTTAAACTGCTTAAGGAGAACTGAGGCCTGCTGGTTAACTGTTGGCCATTCCAGTCTCTTACACAGGAGGGATGATATGAGGAGAGAAAGAAAAGATAATTTTTAAGCTGTTTAGGGAGAACTGAGGCATGCTGGGTAGCTTTGGGCCATTGCAGTATCTTTCATATGAGGGATGTTATGAGGAGAGAAAGAAAAGATAATTTTTAAGATGCTTATGGAGAACTGAGGCCTGCTGGGTAACTGTGGACAATCCAGTCTCTCAGACCTCTCTCATAGGAAGTATCTTATGGGGAGAGAAAGAAAAGGTGACTTTAAGCCGCTTAGGGAGAACTGAGACCTGTTCTGATAACTGTGGGCCATTCCAGTCTCTTTCATAGGAGGGATGTTATGGGGAGAGAAAGAAAAGGTGATTTTTAAGCTGCTTAGGGAGAACTGAGGCCTACTGGGTAACTGTGGACATTCCTTTCTCTCATAGGATGAATGTTATGGGGAGAAAAAGAAAAGGTGGTTTTAAGCTGCTTAGGGAGAACTGAGGCCTGCTGGGTAACTGTGGACCATTCCAGTCTCTTTCATAGGAGGGATGTTATGGGGAGAGAAAGAAAAGATGATTTTTAAGCTGCTTAGGGAGAACTGAGGCCTGCTGGGTAACTGTTGACCATTCCAGTCTCTTTCATAGGAGGGATGTTATGGGGAGAGAAAGAAAAGATGATTTTTAAGTTGCTTATGGAGAACTGAGGCCTGCTGGGTAACTGTGGACCATTCTAGTCTCTTTCATAGGAGGGATGTTATGGGGAGAGAAAGAAAAGATGATTTTTAAGCTGCTTATGGAGAACTGAGGCCTGCTGGGTAACTGTGGACCATTCCAGTCTCTCTCATAGGAAGTATGTTATGGGGAGAGAAAGAAAAGGTGATTTTAAACTGCTTAGGGAGAACTGAGACCTGCTGGGTAACTGTGGACCATTCCAGTCTCTTTCATAGGAGGGATGTTATAAGGAGAGAAAAAAAAGATGATTTTTAAGCTGCTTATGGAGAACTGAGGCCTGCTGGGTAACTGTGGACCATTCCAGTTCTCTCAGACCTCTCTCATAGGAAGCATGTTATGGTGAAAAAAAAGGTGATTTTAAATGGCTTAGGGAGAACTGAGGCCTAGTGGGTAACTGTGGACCATTCCAGTTCTCTCGGACCTCTCTCATAGGAAGTATGTTATGGGGAGAGAAAGAAAAGGTGATTTTAAACTGCTTAGGGAGAACTGAGGCCTAGTGGGTAACTGTGGACCATTCCAGTTCTCTCATAGGAAGTATGTTATGGGGAGAGAAAGAAAGGATGATTTAAGCTGCTTAGGCAGAACTGAGGCCTTCTGGGTAACTGTTGGCCATTCCAGTCTCCTTCATAGGAAGGATGTTATGTGGAGAGAAAGAAAAGATGATTTTTAAGCTGCTTATGGAGAACTGAGGCCTGCTGGGCAACTGTGGACCATTCCAGTCTCTTTCATAGGAGTGATGTTATGGGGAGAGAAAGAAAAGATGATTTTTAAGGTGCTTAGGGAGAACTGAGGCCTGCTGGGTAACTGTGGACCATTCCAGTCTCTCTCATAGGAAATCATGTTATGGGGAGAGAAAGAAAAGGTGATTTTAAACTGCTTAGGGAGAACTGAGGCCTAGTGGGTAACTGTTGACCATTCCAGTCTCTTTCATAGGAGGGATGTTATGGGGAGAGAAAGAAAAGATGATTTTTAAGCTGCTTATGGAGAACTGAGGCCTGCTGGGTAACTGTGGACCATTCCAGTCTCTTTCATAGGAGGGATGTTATGGGGAGAGAAAGAAAAGATGATTTTTAAGCTGCTTAGGGAGAACTGAGGCCTGCTGGGTAACTGTGGACCATTCCAGTCTCTCTCATAGGAAGCATGTTATGGGGAGAGAAAGAAAAGGTGATTTTAAAGTGCTTAGGGAGAACTGAGGCCTAGTGGGTAACTGTGGACCATTCCAGTTCTCTCAGACCTCTCTCATAGGAAGTATGTTATGGGGAGAGAAAGAAAAGATGATTTAAGCTGCTTAGGCAGTACTGAGGCCTGCTGGGTAACTGTTGGCCATTCCAGTCTCTTTCATAGGAGGGATGTTATGGGGAGAGAAAGAAAAGATGATTTTTAAGCTGCTTAGGCAGAACTGAGGCCTGCTGGGTAACTGTGTGCCATTCCAGTCTCTTTCATAGGAGGGATGTTATGGGGAGAGAAAGAAAAGATGATTTTTAAGCTGCTTAGGCAGAACTGAGGCCTGCTGGGTAACTGTGTGTCATTCCAGTCTCTTTCATAGGAGGGATGTTATGGGGAGAGAAAGAAAAGATGATTTTTAAGCTGCTTATGGAGAACTCAGGCCTGCAGGGCAACTGTGGACCATTCCAGTCTCTTTCATAGGAGGGATGTTATGGGGAGAGAAAGAAAAGATGATATCCCTCCTGCCTGTAAAAGACATCCCGTCCTCTCCAGGGGAACTCAGGTGAGCGCTTTGTGATATCCCCCCTGCTTGTAACAGACATCCCCTGCTCTCCAGGGGAACTCAGGTGAGCGTTTTGTGATGTCATTTCAGTTCGTCACCTGTTTCAAGGTTGTTATGGATCATACAGTGTAAAATTTACAAGACCACAACAAAGACAGCTAAGCAGCAAGAGGATTTATTTAGGATACATCTATGCAAGCATGGAGAGAAAGCTAATTGGTGCATTCTCTGAAGTCTGCATCAGTGCAGCTCATTTTTAAGACCTTGATACGTCATCATGAGGTATCCTGACGCTCAGTCCCTCACTGTCCCTTTGACCAATCAGGTCGACGACGAAGGGCGTACAATCTGACCTATCACGGATGGCTATATATCTTATTACAATTTTCTCGCTCTTTGTTTCAAATAATACATTCCTTTATATGGAGGGATGCTACATTCAGGAGCTATCTGCTTTTGACAAACTCAAGGTTTTGAGAGACAAAGAAATAACTATACACATAGTGCCACAATGAACTCAAGATACATTCTGCCTGACCTAAAAATAAACCATAGACAGACCTTGTCTAAAGTGTGTTCCACAAATCTGTATTTGTGTTCTCAATTGTGTTCCACAAATCTATATAATCTATATCAATTCCCCCCTTTTAATTTTTTTAACTCTTCTTTGTGGAACGCATTAACATTTTTCTTCTATCATGGTTTCTCCTTCAGTTGAATCTGTGTTAGAGAGTGGCTTGTATTCTTACAGGGCTAATATTTTGGCCTCTGTTTGTCTGGAGATTATTCTACACACACCACCACCACACACATTTGCAGCAAGCAAATAATTTAAAGCCAAGCGATTTTGATAAATTGCTCTGTTAAACTTAATTTGCTTTTATGTTATTAAGTTTAAAACTTTTGCAGTTTAAGTGGCCCATGCATTGAGTTTTGTCTATATTAGACTTTGGATTACTCTTTTCAGGCCTTTAAATTCAATATTCATAAAATCATAGAATCATAAAGTTGGAAGGGGCCATACAGGCCATCTAGTTCAACCCCCTGCTCAACGCAGGATCAGTCCAAATCATCCTAAAGCATCCAAGAAAAGTGTGTATCCAACCTTTGCTTGAAGACTGCCAGTGAGGGGGAGTTCACCACCTCCTTAGGCAGCCTATTCCACTGCCGAACTACTCTAACTGTGAGAATTTTTTCCTGATCTCTAGCCTATATCGTTGTACTTGTAGTTTAAACCCATTACTACGTGTCCTCTCCTCTGCAGCCAACGGAAACAGCATCCTGCCCTCCTCCAAGTGACAACCTTTCAAATACTTATCATGTCAAATACTATCAAATAATATCATGTCCCCTCTCAACCTCCTTTTCTCCAGGTTGAACATTCCCAAGTCCCTCAACCTATCTTCATAGGGCTTGGTCCCTTGGTCCCAGAACATCTGTCCCACCAGAGAGGTGTATCCCAAGAAAGTACAAAATAATTGTTTTTATATACATATCTCTTTGTATGTTTTACCCAACCTTTTGCATCTCCCATATATTTATCATTGTGTATGTATGACAATTCCCATGTTAATTCTTTACATATTCATCCACCTCCATTCAAGTTAGAAACAGGGGCATTCAGGTAATTATAGTTCTGTTAATCAGTGTTCCCCATTGATGAGTTTTGCATATCTCAAGCCAATACCTTTTGGGGCTTGATGTCTGGGTTGTAAACAGAAAATATGGAAATTTCCCTGGAATCTAGAATATAGTGTTCTATTATTCACTAAAGGGGGAGGTGCACTGATAGTGTTATATACAAAAGGGTTTATAGGATCTGGTTGATTCGCTTGTAATCTTACGGAAAATAGTATCATATATCCCAAAAAGTACCATCCAGGGTAAAACAAATTTCTAATTAATTTGTTTGCTTTCATTGTGTATGTTCCTGTAAACATAAAATCTTACCTTCCACTTCTGGTGAAGATTAGTGTTTAAAGAAAGAAAAACAACCCTTCCCCAATAAGCGTAAATAGCTGGGTCTCTCTTGTAGTCTTTCTAGATTTTCCCAAAATAGAAAGAACAGAAGGTACCCTCCTAAATCAATTATAGCCCATAAAGAAATGATAAATAAACAATTTTCAAAAGCTCCTGCAAAGATAACATAATAAGTCTCTGGGTCCCAAATAGGATCATCCTCTTGATGACTCCTCATGAGTTCTGTGTTACTTGACTGAAAGGTAGTTCTGGAGATGGATGGTTTCGGATGTTTATAATTCCTGCCATCCCAAGTTTGCACTTGCATGTGTGTTAAAGTTTTTATTAGGCAGCATTTTTTTCTTCAGCCTCAAAAGATATTGCAGCAGCTCACATACGGTAAAATGGACCCATTGTCTCTGGAATCTATTTTGACACTCATTATTACCAGTCAACAATATTTGGAAAGGAATTTCCACTTCATCATCAGTTTTAATAATCTGGTTTCTCAGGACTTCATCCATACTTGGTTACCTGGTTAAGAAATAAACTGGAAAGTCATAGGGCAAAAGCCAATTTATAATTAACTGTGTCCTAGGTCTTTAAAGAATTCTTGACAAATCCCCTAGTAATTTTCAATTGTTTTTCACGCTCACACACCTAAGCTGACAAGAGCTATGGAAAACTCTTATCAGTTCTTCTAAGGGAAATGTTACTCATTTTCCCTTTGATTTATTAACATAAAATCATAAAATCACAGAACAATAAAATCATAAAATCATATAATTAGATGGGACCTCCTGGATCATCCAGTCCAACTCCCTTGTTAAAATGTTTTTGCCACATTTTACTTCAATCCAAACATTTAGCTTCAATCCAAACATCCCCTCACAAGAGATGACTGAGGAATAGTTCGGCCCACTCTGCTTTCTGGGAAATGAAGCTATTGACAAAACAAGTCAAGAAATTATTAAAGTTTACATTTTTAACAGAGTTAGTCTTTCAGCAGATTTATTAACACCGGAAACATTTTATACTATTTATCTATTATCTCACCTCTGTTCCAATATAATATATCTAACCAGATCCTAAATTACTGTTTCTTTTTATGTATAGACTAGAAGAACTCAGAGCAGAATAAAACAAAACAAACACATACCTTATAGGTATAATTTTTACCAGCCAGTGTCTAGATCCAAACACCATCCATTTTCTCTCTCCTCCTGTTTTATTAATCTTTCTTTATAATTAGTGAGGTACACTTTATGCCTAATTTAAGGCACTTAAAATCATTTTGTTGCCTTGCATTCTGGTTTCTTTTGGCCTTCTTCGGTCTGGTGCCTGGTGTTGGCCCTTCCTCAGATCACGGCCACTTCTTCAAGGTGTTCCATAGCCTGGAATAACTTTCTTGATACATTAATTCAGCCTCATTTGATGTGAGGGACCCCTTTTGCTATAAGTTTTCATTTGAACTTATTAACCCATGTCCATACTTTGAGTCTATATAAATATTTTTCTTCTTACCTTTTTCTCAGGTGTAAGGCTTATATGAGAGCCTAAACCTCTGCGGTCTCAGCTGATCATGCAGGTGGGAGAGGGCTGACTTCCAGAATGTCATTGCTTGTGACAACATCATAGTCTGTGATCCACTCTCCATTTCTTTAGATCCAGCCTGATCTTGGTGTTCACATCAATCCTCTTAATCAGGGGTCAGTTCTGTCTCCAAGGAAAACAGTGTGGCTGGGTTTAGCCAGTTGTTACAGCAAGATACTTTCATACACCAACAGTCTCGAATTGATTAATCACTGCCATATGGACAGTAGACATGGAGGGGCTGTTCCAAGATACTTCTGAGCCTTCTCCATCAAAGTAACTGCAATGGCCCTTGAATCTTGAGGCCATCCTCTAGCCATGAGGTTTATCTTGACTAGCAGGTCCAGTCTTACCATCAGACCAGGGTTGCCAGGATTACCAGTCAGATCCTTGGCTCCAGGGAGACCAGGTTCACCTGGGCATCCAGCTTCACTGGGAGATCCTTTGGATACAGCAGGGCCAAGAGATCCATGTTCACCAGGGGGATCCTTGAGGCCAGCAATGACATCTGAGCCAGGGAAACCACAGCCTCTGGGAACATCATGTTTGCCAGCTGGTCAAGGCAATCCCATCACACCAGCCTGACCTCTTGCACCATGAGGAACAGCAGGTCTAGTGCGTCCATCTGCTTGGAAAAGCAAGCAATAGGTTGCGCCTTACCTTTCCTTGGGTAAGTCCAGAGTCCTGCAGCATTGCTTTGATGTTTATAGACAAACAATAAGAAAATCTGGCAGGCCCCGGGTTGGTGCTTGTTATAAATCTCTTGTTTCAGTTTTTTTTATGGTTTTGATTTCTTCTGGATTCCTCACAAGGTTTTCTTGTGTTTCTGTAACACACTTAACATAAAGCAGTCTGGCCTTTCCTTTAAAATCGCAAAATCTCTTTTGTTTAACAATTTTTTAAAACAAACTTACAGTTGCTTGAATGCTGGAATCACATATTTTGTAGACAAAACCTTTTTCCATGGGTCCTGTTTCTCTAAACATCTGCTCAAAAATAAATTGAAAATCAACAAATCCTTGGGACAACACGGTCTACCTGTTGTAAATCTTGATACCTGTTCATTAGGTATTTTCATCTGAAAGCAAACAGTTTCTTGAAACAAGATTGTGTAAGAGAGAATGAGAAAAACGCCCTCCTGGGATTTTGGTTTCCAGGCAGGTGGTTTGAAAAATATATGGATCTGACAAATTAATATTACCTTAGCTCTGAGATTCTACACCAGTCTATACATTACCTGTATTTCTTTTATACAATGATGAATATTGGAACATTATAAAATAAAATTACGAGGCTCTTTCTATCCAAATGTTATGAGCCCAAGCTCCTATATACCCGGTAACAAACCCAATCCTCTCTTCAATAGCATACAATTCTAACCATTTTCCTTTTCTCTCCCTGGCCTTCCTTGACTTCTTCTCAAACTTTCTTATCTACATACAATAACCCATCTATCCTTTTCAGAGATACCCCTTTTAGTAAAAATACATAAGCATGTAATTTACTCAATAAATCTCTTCCAATCAGCACCAAAGAACAGTCAGGTATCAGCAAGAACGAACAATTTATTTAATTCTCCCAGAAATCTACACAGTCCAGGATTGCCTCCAACCCTCAATATTAACATCTTTACTCCCACAAACCTCTTTCCATTTTCCCTCTGCCTGTTTTCTAGCTTTATAAACCCTTCAATCAATATCACTCCGTTTACCAAGGCCCATCATCCTTTTAACAGCATTTAGACATTTTCCCGGTACTTCCAAATTTCCTCTGCCATTTTCCCACAACTTTCTCACAACAGGGTAATGTCCAGTTTAAAATGTCAGAGGAAGATGGAGGCTTATACAAATAAAGTCCCTGTTTTGAGACTAAGCATTTATTTAAAAAGCATTACATTAAAAGACTTCAGTCTAAAACAGTTCTCATAGGGTGAAAACTTAAAAACCTTTAGATAACAGTTTCATTTGCTCCCATTTATATTGTGCTCAGCTTTCACTTAATCAAAACTTAGGGCCATTTCGCACAGAGCTCAAAGTTGCTATTTGGTTGCTGTTAGCGAAATCGCTACTTCAACTAGCGAAATGTCACTAGCTGTGCCCGTAACGCACAGCTGCGGTTTTTGCGGAATTTAGCACTTTCACTTCTCGTCACTTTCGTAACCCACAGGCTTCCGGTTCTCCGTCTTTTCGCTACAAAGGAGGTCCCTTTTTAGCGCTTCTGGCCTCCCGTGCCCGTCAATCAAACTGCGGGCACACCTTTGACCTCGACCCTAAAGCCGGACTTGTCAGGGTTCCCTTTTTTAAAAAAAAACCCAGGAAAACCCGTAGCAACGCGTTATCGTCAAATCATTTGCGCCCTTGGAACGTGTTTTCTATTGTTTTCTATGAACCAGAGGTTGATGCATTGATATGTTTGATAGATTAATCCCCGCCCACAGTACACGCCCACAGGTTACCTGCTTATATGCACCTGGGCAGACACGTGGTCGGCCTCTCTTTGTTTGCGTAGCCTACTGCCCGCAGCACAGGTTAACGTTGCAATGGAGAGGATTATTTTTCAATTGTTGGCTCAGATGCTTGCGGTGGTCCAGCGTATCCGCACCACTGTGCAGCATAGGAGGGCTGCTTCAGAGGAATACCGAGAACGTATTGCCAGAGCGATGACCAGCAGTACAAGACGTTCTCAACGGGCAACCATGGCGGCAAAGAGGCACTGGCAAGCTCTGGCAGAGGTCCGGTTCCCCCCACGGTTCTGGGTGGACGAAAGATCCTCTGACTGGTGGGAAAATTTTGTGTGGGCTCGCTGGGATGATGACCACTGGATTGCCAACTTTAGAATGTCTAGGGGGACATTTTTTGAACTCGTGGAGGCTCTACGTGGACGCATGGAGAGGCAAGTCACTGGCATGCGGCGCCCCGTGCCAGTGGAAAAAAGGGTGGCGGTCGCATTGTGGTACTTGGCCACCCCTCAGTACTTCCGGACAGTAGCCCAGCAATTCGGACTCGGAGTCACTACGGTTGGCGATATCCTTAAGGAGTTCTGCCTCGCCATGGAGGCGGAATTGTTCAGCAAAGTCGTGTGCCTCGGAGACCGGCTTGGAGCGGTGAGTGTCATTCTATCCCCTTTGCCCTTTAAATTTTTTTTCTTGTTTGACAGGTCAGCAACGAAGACGCGATACACCCCACGCTGACATGCCATGGCTTATATTCTTTTCTTTCCCCTATTCCAGAGTATGGACGGGTTTGCCAGGCTTGGATTCCCACATTGTTTTGCGGCCGTCGATGGAAGCCACATCCCTATCCGTGCCCCCGGGGGAAGCATAAAGGAGTACGGGAACAGGAAGGACTTTTGTTCTGTTCTCCTGCAAGGAACTGTGGACTTCTCCGGCCGGTTTATCGATGCCGAGGTGGGGTGGAGTGGCAGGAGGCATGATGCCCTTGTTTTCAGGGAATCGAACCTCAGGAAAGCCATGGACGAAGGGGTCTTTGTTCCAGGAAACCCCACCGCCACCATTGAGGGCGTGCGTGTGCCGGCGTTGGTGCTCGGGGACGGAGCCTACCCATTACGACGCTGGCTCATGACTCCCTACAAGCGGCCAAGGACAGACGTGCAGAGCCACTACAACCTCAGTCACTCCCGGGCAAGGAATGTAGTGGAGCGTGCCTTTGGACGTTTGAAGTCCCGGTTCCGTTGCCTGATGTCCCGACTCCATGTGCATATAGACAATGTGACTCCGCTGATCATCGCGTGTGTCATTTTGCACAACATATGCGAGGACAAGGGACATAACATCCCCTTCCCTGTGGATGAACCTGATCCTGTAGTCCTTGAGGACACACAAGACATCCCTGAAGCAAGGAGAAAAAGGATCTATGCTGAGGGGTGCAAGGTTCGGGACGCCATAGCCACCCACATCTACAGAAACAGGAGGCGTGTTTAATTGTTTTTCCTACTCTGTTGTTGAATAAAGTTTTGTGTTCTTTGTTTAACCTTGTCTTGTGCGGTTTGTGTACTTAGCCAGCAAAAAAACGGGGATTCTCTGGTCCAAAAGCACTTTGACAGCCCTAAATGCTAACTCCCCACTGAAATTGACAAACACAATACGGAAGCGCTGAACGGGGAAAGTTCGGGGAGGCGGGTAGCCAGGAAGTATTGGCGACCCCTGTCAAACCGGAGGATCAATCCACTTATGTTCCAAGGAATAATTTTATTGGTGGGCAGCTTTGATACATTTAAAATAGGGGTGGTCGATCGGAGCAACGCACGTTCGTTCCCTAACCGTCATTCCGAAGATGCCGAAGCCACGGAAGGGCTCCTTCTGGCAGCGCGCCGAGGCTGAGGCACTTCTGGAGCTTGTGCTCCAATCGAAAAGTGTTGGCCGCCTTATGGCCAGCACCCACTGCCACACCAAGGGTGCTTACCTGGTGTTGGCATCAAAGCTGAGGGAGAGGGGCTATGTCCGGACCTGGGAGCAGGTCCGGACAAAATTTAAGAGGGTGAAGCTGGACTTCCTCAACAGTCTGGAACAGTGGGGGGGGGGGGGGTCCCGCAGCCAAGTGGGAGAACGGTCTTCCACGACCAGATGGTGAAAATATGGGAGAAGGCTGGGAAGCCCCCCCTGGAAATGAGGAGGCATATGGGTGAGTGCTGCCCTCGTTGTGTTTTGCCCTTAAACATGCATGGAATGACTAGCTGCCTCTTTCCCCTACTGTCCCCAATGAAATTCGAGAAAGTATTTAGATGCTGTCAACCCCCTCTGACTTAGCCCGCCAGTACTGTAGAACCACTTTGGTTATGCGCTTTGACTCTAACTGTGGTGTGTCCACCAGCTGTGTTTCATCTCTGGTTTGTGTGCTTTTACTTATGATTTCTCTTTTTCTTTGCCCAGCCACACAATCACCATCCAAGCTGGCAAAAGCACCTGAGCGTGAGGAGGGGGAGGAAGAGGGACCTTCCACCTCAGGACAGGCTGCAGGTGAGAGTTTTATGTCTGTGAGGGAGACCCATGTGTGTGTACCCCCATGGAGCCATATGGGAGCCTGATGTGATGCTTCCATTTGAAGTGTGATCAAATTCTTTGTTTGATTTCTATAGCAGAAACTATGGAGGCAAGGCTGCGTGCCATGGAGGCCAGGGTTACTTCCTTAGAGGCTGAAGTGGCAGAGCTGAAAGGGGAGATTGAGCAGCAAAGGCAGCAGAGGGAGGCGGAAGAACGTAGGTTATGTTCCCCACTGCCCAACTCTTCTCACACTGTGGCTAAGGCCACTAAAAAGTGTATGCATGTAAAAAATTGGAAAATATGTGTGGCACTAATGTGTACTTTTTCTCCCTCCCCACACAGTTAAGAAGAAGGAGGACGAAGACCTGTTCCGCCGCAAAGTCAGGGGGACCATGGGACGGTTGTGCAGGAGAGTGAGGGAGATGGAAGGGGCTGGGGAGGGGAGCAGTGGGACCTGAGTTTTGTTTTCTGTTTGTGTTTTGGGGTGGGGGGTGTTGGGGGGGTTCCTAGTTACATTGTCCATTTTTCTATCCCTGTTAAATATATGAATTTGTTAAAAAAAAGTTGGCTTTCTTGGAGGGTGGTGGTGGTGGGGGGGGTACAAGTTACATTCCCTTGTTTTTTTCCCCTGTTGAACTGTTTTTGAAAATAAAATGTTGTTGTAAATTTCCTGAAAAAGACTCCAGTGTGACTCCTTACACTCGCACACCTTTCACCCCAAACTCCTAAAACACCTTTAACCTTTAAAACACCCTCCAACCTCCAACCCACACAACGGTGCCAGAATAGGCACAATCACTAGAGAGGGTACACAGAGACAGAGTCAAAAATATAAACTTTATTTAACAGACAACAGCAAACACAGATAACTAGACAAACTGGCCCAAACTAGGAGGGGAAGAACTTGTCCGCGGGTTTAACGACTCTCTTCCCGAGAACAGTCCTCCTTCTCGTTTGGGTCGAGGCATTCTGAGACGGGGTGGGTGGGGTGGGTGCTGGAGGTGGTGGGGGAAGTGTGGGTGGGGGGGGGACGTGCACTGTAATCTGAGGAGGGGTGGCCGCCTCCATAACCGCGACCGCCCTCTCCATCAGCCTCCTTATCAGTCGAACCTCCTCCACGCTTTCGCGTAGTGATTGGTTTGACTCTCTAAGGATGGCACGGAATTTTTTGCCCTCCTGGGCCACGAGGGAGAGCATCGCCTGGTCTGCGGCAGCGGCACGCCTGGACTCCTCCTGGCAGTGCTCCAGGATCCTTTCTCCCACACTAGTCAGGACGGAGACGCGCCGCAGCCTGCCGCGTTCCCTCGCCAGCTTCTCCTCAGCTTGGAGAGCACCTCTAGGTGGTGAGCCGGCTGGCTCGTCGTCTTCTGAAAGGACCTCTGTTGGCAAAAAAAGAGAAACAGAACTGTTAGTAACATCGAGACAGTCAAAACCCACCCTGGTGCACATGGTGGCCTTTCTTGGTTACATATTGTTAAACCAAGACTCAGAACAATGCCAGGGGAGCACATGGTTATTGTTTGTTTGCCCATGGTGGCCTTTCTTGGTTACATGTTAAACCAAGACTCAGAACAATGCCAGGGGAGCACAAAAATGAAAAGGAAGCACACAGTTATTGCACACAGACATTGCCCTGCAGCCATGGCTCGAAAGGAACAGTTCATGCACGCTCACCATCTTGTATCTGTATACGCCTGCGCACGGCAGGAGGTCCAGCCACCCCACGCTCCTCCTCCTCCTGCATCCCGGGTATGAAATCTGAAAAAAGGGGAAAAAAAAACATGATTTAGGACCAAAGTGTGGCAAAGCAAGCTTCACACCCTAAAGCAGCAACGTTGAGGGACTCTCTTCTGTCTCTTAGCAGTGCTGCTGCCCTGCACAAACAAAGCAGTTAACCCCCCCCCCCCTTATTGCAACTGATACTTACCAACATTTGTTGACGCCCCGGAATCACTGTCCTCTGCCACCGCTGCAGGGGACTCGAGGACCACCGTCCCAGGCATCTGTGTCTCTGTGGACAAGAGCAGAAAATAGTGAAAAAGGAGCAAGCATACAACCTGAACCACACATCAAGGTCCCAAAGTAGTGGCTAGAGCACTGCAGAAGGCCTATGGCTGAGGCATGCTGCAAAACTGTTTGGGTTGTTGGTTAAACACAACCGTTTTAAAAAGCCACCCAAAGCAATCCACAAACATCCTAGCATAGCATGCGTTGCAACGAACACAAGGCATACAATAGTGAAAAAGGAGCAAGCATACAACCTGAACCACACATCAAGGTCCCAAAGTAGTGGCTAGAGCACTGCAGAAGGCCTATGGCTGAGGCATGCTGCAAAACTGTTTGGGTTGTTGGTTAAACACAACCGTTTTAAAAACCCACTCAAAGCAATCCACAAACATCCTAGCATAGCATGCGTTGCAACGAACACACGAGAAAACGATGCCCAAACGTCAGAACACACATTTGCTCAAAATGAAATATAAAATAAAAATAAAATTACTTACCGGAGGCAAGGGGCGTTTGCTCAGGAACCTCCTCTGGCTCCCCAGGAGCGATGGCCATCAGGTCCAGCGTGACCAATTCCGCGGCTCGTTGCTGGACGGGGGGTGGAGGCCGAAAGCTGGACGAGGTGCCCTCGCCGGAATCCTCCTCAGCGGGTGGTTCCTCGACCGGGGCAGCCGGCTTCCGAACCACCTTAAGGCTCCTCCCAACACGCTTCGGCCTGCCGGCTCCTTCCCCGTCGCCGTACAGCGGGCGCTGCTCCTCAAAGTAGGGGCAGGTCACCTTCTCGTTGCCGGAACCCTTATTATGGTTCACGGCACGCATGTACTCCGCCCGCATTGTTTTAGTTTTGGACCGGCATTCAAGGCCGGTCCTGTTGTGGCCCAGGGCACGCATCTTTATGGCCACTTGTTCGAAGACCTCCCTATTCCTGTGCGAGGACTGGAAGGCGTCCTGGATTTTCTCTTCCGAGAAAATCGCGATCAGGTCCCTGATCTCCGCGTCCCTCCAAGTTGGGCCACGGCCGGTTGCAGGGACGGACGACGCTTGCGAGGAAGATTCCATGATGCCTTCGCTAGTAGCTGAGCAAAATGGTGGTGCGAGGTGCAGGGTGCAACGGATCATATACCTTCCCGCACACAAAGACAAAGGGACTAGCCGGCTCCTGATTGGTGGAGGGCAGTAGGGGACACGCACATTGGCCACATTAGGTCACATGTCACGTTCAAAACTCCTCGCGCGGGAACAGGATCTGCTCCTAATGGCCAGATTAGCGCCTTTTGTTTGACTTCTCGCATGCGCTGATTCGTCCACACGCGGGAAGAGCAGTTTGAACATGCAGCGGGAGCCATTTTAGTGAAATGTCCGCCATTACAAAAACGCATGCCGGTGTAAAACCGAGAGCAAGTGCAGCGGTACGCGACAGTTCCCCAATAATATTCACCAACCAAAGCATAAATCAATGACATGTAACTGGCGAACGTTCGTTGGCATGGTCAGCGCACAGTTTTTAAAAATGAACGGTGGACGGCGACTCCGCTTGCCGGAGGTCTAGCCGCCGATGGAAGGGGTTGTCCGCACCCAAGCACAACCACGCACCCGGAACCACACAAAGACCCACTACACATAAACCGCCCCTCATGCTAGAATCATTTGTATTGAACCCCTCTAAGGTTAACAGGAGACTGCGAGCGGCGAACGTTCGTTGGCACGCTCAGAGGAAAGTTTTTAAAAATGAACGGCGGACGGCGACTCCGCTTGCCGGAGGTCTAGCCGCCGATGGAAGGGGTTGTCCGCACCCAAGCACAACCACGCACCCGGAACCACACAAAGACCCACTACACATAAACCGCCCCTCATGCTAGAATCATTTGTATTGAACCCCTCTAAGGTTAACAGGAGACTGCGAGCGGCGAACGTTCGTTGGCACGCTCAGAGGAAAGTTTTTAAAAATGAACGGCGGACGGCGACTCCGCTTGCCGGAGGTCTAGCCGCCGATGGAAGGGGTTGTCCGCACCCAAGCACAACCACGCACCCGGAACCACACAAAGACCCACTACACATAAACCGCCCCTCATGGTATCACCTCGAATCATATCTATTGAACCCCACTAATCTAAACAGGAGACTGCGAGCGGCGAACGTTCGTTGGCACGCTCAGAGGAAAGTTTTTTTAAATGCTCCCCGTACGTTGACTCCGCTAGTACTGGCCGAAGGTAGACGGGGTTTTAAGCTTTGGGCAAATGTTTGTAACGTGACGGTGTGTGCCACTGTGCTTTTGAAAAACTCTTGTGGTGTCCGGGCAGAATTTCAGAAAGTGATCGTGCTTGAAAGCCAGTCGCTGTCTCGTTGCCTCGTAGATCCCCGCTCGCTCGGAGAAAAAAAATGGCGGACAGTTCGCCGGAAGTTAGGAAAGGCTTGGGAGGAGGGACTTTGAAGAAACCGCAACAATGGTAACGGACAAGTCTGTGGCGCTATTGTCGCAGATTGGTTGCAGGAGTGTATCGCTATCCGGAGGGTGAATCCACTTTTCTGGATTCCCCTAGAAGCGCTACAACGAAGTGCTTTTTGCGGGTCGGTTGCAGGACTGTTGCAGATTGTGTACGACGTCGTGGGTTATGGCAAATTTGTAGCGTTTCCAATTGGCAACCATCCTGCTACTTTGAAGCCGTGCGAAATGGCCCTTATATTTAAACCCATAAAGACCATAGGTTATTTTAGCCCATGCCAGAGCTAATGTGCTTCTGAAAAACGCTGATATTCCCCATTCTCCCCCCTCTCTTGGGCAGAACTTTTAACTTTCTCTCTCTCTCTCTCTCTCTCTCTCTCTCTCTTTTTCTACCAGAGAAAGGGGGAGGGTTGGGTGACCAAAAAAGAATTCCTGTGACGTGATAAGCCCCTGGTTGTTATCTCCCGCCCAGGATTATTTTAAAACAATAAAAAAAAACTTTCACATTACAAAATTTATCTAAAAACAAGTTGCTTTTGGTTATATCCAACCTAATTTACAATATACAGACACCTTCACTTCTTAGTTGTCAAACATAAACAAACCAAACCTGAACAGACATAGTTCAAAGCAGGTGATTCAATTTTAAAACCAAAACAACCCCGAACATTTTACTTTCTAATAAAAAAAGAAGTTTCATTGCAAAGACCATTTTTCAATCCCCCGTTCTCTCCCCCTTGTCAGATTTTAAAATGCGTCTCCTAGACACAGAAACCTTGAGATTCCATTCCATCGCTGGACTAAAACAGAGAGGGGGAAAGAAAGCCTATTTTGGCTTCACTGAGCCTAATCATTTTTACTCCATTTACAAAATTAGGGTTTCTCATATCTTATGGAAGCCAACTCTTTGGAGATTTAAGAAACTCACATAAAACCCACTGACTTATATAGTGGAAACTAACAAAGGGCAAACAAGAACTGTGAGAGGAGGGGGAGAACAATCTTGTCTCCCAGCTGCCTTTCATTAGGCACACACATAAAATTATCTCTTTGCACCCAAAATAAAAAAACACATTTAGTTCTTACCAATGAAAATACACATATTATTTATTACATTCAATATAGAGCCCACTTGTTCTCTAACCAGAGATTCTCATAAAAGCCAAAAACCTTCTTAATAACATGATGATATGAATAACTTCAAGACTTATCATGAAGAGGCAGAGTTAGAATAAACATTGCTCAATTAATAACACCTTTAACACATCAATACATTATTTCTTGTAATACTACAGGAATCACAAAGGGTGATAGCAGAAAGAAAACCTATCAATTTTTCCATATTTCAATACAAATTTAATTTTTTTCTCACTTACCAATTATGGATTTTAAATCCTGTCCAGGGTATACTCCTTTTAGCCTGCCTAGATATTTATGAACCCAAAAAAAACATAAAAGCAACAGAACATACCGATCTCTGATTCCGCCACCCCTCTTTCGCTTTTCTCTCACTTTCTCTTTTAGCCTGCTTTGCTTGGGACAAATCCGTAGTCTGTCTTATGCTTTCCCAGCCAAAACCCTTTCATTTTGTCCCTTCCACACTCCTTTACCAGTACAGTAACTCTTGTACTGTTTATATCATCAACTGTACCTTTAATTTCTCCTTTTCTACATCCCTCCTTCTCATTACCTTTATTTACCAGACTCCTTGGTTGCCTTGCTCCTCTTTCAATCCAAACTTTCCTACCCTATTCTATGCCACTATTAACCACCTCGGCCAAGATGTTGAATTTCAGTAGGTGTGAAAAAGGAAGGTCCCAAAAGCCAATCTAAATTCTTCTGGGTCCTCCTGAATTTTGGAAGATGCCCCCTCATTCCCCGAATATCAGCAGAAGTAAGGGGCACCTCAACATAGCCAATCTGATTATTTCCTTGCAGAACCTGGCAGAGAGGGAACTCGGCAGCCATGTTTAATTTCGGGGCAGAAGCCTCCACATCAATAGCTGGCTGTCCCAAGGCTGCCTGCATTGTTCCATCTCCCCAATATTCAGTTTGATCATAAAGATCCCTAAGCTCTGCCAGCCCAATGATGCGTGCAGAGGAAGGGTTACTTCTCCCTGTAGGCTCCAGAGCGGGGAGAAAACCAGGATCAACTTCCCCTCCCTGGATCCTCTTCCTCATGCACAGGACCATCGGGACTAGGGGGTTGATAGGGAGGGGGAGGAGAACAAATGAGCGGATCCCATGTTTTATTATTCTGCTTGGAGGGAGCAGAGGGTTTGACTATTTTGTTTCTTACTGCCATACAAGGGATGGCCATTTTACATTTTCCACTCTGCATTATTTCACTCCACAGCAGAACACAAGGGATTCCCTCCCCTGCCTCCAGTGACCCTCCTCCTTCAAACAGATAAACACACAAAAGATAACAAACATACAAAAGATAACAAGAGCCCAAAGGGGGCACTTATAATTATTTTTCAAAGCATATTCTGGCCACAGTTTCATGGATCCATCTCCTTTAAATTTATTATCCCATATTTCACACACCTGTCCCACTGGACCATCCTTAGGGATTCTTATCTGACTGTTCGCAGAAAGACCGGGACTCTTGCGCAGTCTGACTGCCAGCAGACGGGGCGTCCCCCACAGAAAACGTCTTACTCCCCATTGTACAATGTTTCCTTCCAGAGGCTGTCGTCTGAGTCTTTCGGGACCTCGGTCCCAAGGCTGGCAGCCTAATGCTTCTTACATGCCAGTCAGATGCCCGTTAAAAATCACACCCAAATATATTATTGGAGCAGTGTTCTTATTTAACCAATCTACTCACCAAGAAATCCTTGCCTGTTGCTGCTGGGTTCTTGACTCACTGGCTGCGAAGCAATGGAACTCATCCAGGGCTAGTCAAAAGAAGACCAGGGCTTCTCCCCGAAATTGAGACCAATAAGTTCTTCAGCCAGAGAGTCAAAATGATCCAAAAACGGATCCCACTTCTGACACCAAATTGTTATGGATCATACAGTGTAAAATTTACAAGACCACAACAAAGACAGCTAAGCAGCAAGAGGATTTATTTAGGATACATGTTTGCAAGCATGGAGAGAAAGCTAATTGGTGCATTCTCTGAAGTCTGCATCAGTGCAGCTCATTTTTAAGACCTTGATACGTCATCATGAGGTATCCTGACACTCACTCCCTCACTGTCCCTTTGACCAATCAGGTCGACGACGAAGGGCGTACAATCTGACCTATCACAGATGGCTATATATCTTATTACAATTTTCTCGCTCTATGTTTCAAAGAATACATTCCTTTATATGGAGGGATGCTACATTCAGGAGCTATCTGCTTTTGACAAACTCAAGGTTACTTTGAGAGACAAAGAAATAACTATACACATAGTGCCACAATGAACTCAAGATACATTCTGCCTGACCTAAAAATAAACCATAGACAGACTGTGTCTAAAGTGTGTTCCACAAATCTGTATTTGTGTTCTCAATTGTGTTCCACAAATCTATATAATCTATATCAGTATGAAACCCCTTGATGTGATGAAATATCAAGTCCTATAATGAACATAGATGCTTCACAATGCTGGGTGACCAGAACTAAAGCCCTTACTTCTAAATTTCTAATGTTCTACACAGTTCAAATTTTTTTTTGTAACCTGAAAGCAAATACCAGAATTCGGAGAATACGTGTATTTAAAGGCTGAAGTTGCTGTTTGAAGACACCTGTTGAAAAAAATCTTTACCTCGGGTGTCCTCACAGAAGTCTTGATTAGTGACAAGCAAGTCGATAATTTTATACCCCAAAAAATGCTAAGAAAGGCCAGGAGGAAAATTTTTCACACGTGACAGTTTCTCTTTAAACTCTTACTCCTTCAGATCCGCAAACTGCTTTTAGACATGTGGTAAGGTTGCATTTGAGACTGCCTGGATATCTACTAATGGAATTCAAAGTTTAGGTGAATGCATACCCAATTATTAAAATAACTGAATCTTAAAGTCTACAATTTAAAACTCAGTAACCCGCACCGCACTTCATTTTGGGGGACAAGAAAGAGACAAGTTCCAAAAAACCACCCGAGATGCTACCTGCTCTCCAGTGATACCAAAGAAAAACACTAATACTGTGATTTTCCATAGACTATTGGTAACACGGGAGGGGGGGTCCTTTTTTGATTTTTGATTTTTTTAAGCTGATGCTTGTGTCAGTTGTAGCCCTCAATGGATCACTCTCGTGGTAAGCAATGTCTCAAATAGGTAATGTGCATAGGAAACATAAGCTACAGATTTATGATTTCCTTTACTGAAATAGATGTTTTGAGATGCACTCTAACTACCATTGCAGAATTAGGTGTACGCAGTCAGTCTGAGTAAACAAATCGTCTGAGCTTTAACAGGAGAATGGGGGTGAAAACAGTGTGAGCCTGCAATGTCAGTGCTGCTGTGCCAACAGTGCTTTACGGTAGATACTAAGGACAGTCCCTATGTATGGAAGTCCTTGACTGGCTATTATCTTATTAGCAGGATTCCCCTCAACTCATGGTTTGTTCTAAAGCAACCCAAAGTGCAAATGAAAAGCAAGCATTTTTCATTTAATTTCCCCCCCCCACCACCACACACACACACACAAACAATTGTAGCCCCCTTGCAACACACCCTTTTGAGGCAGGCTAAACTGAAGGATGTAACTGCTCCATACCAGAGAAGATCCATGTCTACCACTCTGGTCTCTGGAACCTCCTGTTGTGGTGAAATATCAAGGGGCTGTAATGAACATTACACATTAATAGTTTAGCTGAATGTATATCCAATTATTAAAATAACCGAATCTTAAATTTCAGGGTTCTGTGTACGGGGGGGGGGGGGGAGCTCGAAGTTTTGCAAACCCATTATTGTGTTTGAAGGGTGTTGGGGGGGGGGGAATGGCCTGTTTTTTTTCCCCCCCAGAGGCCAGGGCACAGTGGAGGAACAGTTAAGACACACACCCTGCTTTTTCTCGGAAGGATCTCTTATCAATACTGAAACAGATACAGGAGCCTCAGCCTATTCCCACCACACCCCCTTACACATCCGCTAAAATAACGGAATCTTAATGTTCCCCCATCAACCCTACTTTGTTCTAAAGCAACCCGAAGTGCAATTGAAAAAGCATTTTTAGAAGGCACCCTGTTGCACAGAGAGCTGTCTGTCCACACCTGCTTGCACTGAGCATTCCCTTAGAAAATTTAAAAGACATGATTGTCAGGCTATGTTGGAGACCTCTGATGGAGAACTGATGGTCTGAGTTGCCCTAACGTTGTATATCTGATCAAACATGTTCAGATTGCTGACAGCAGGTTTTCAGAACGTGTAGGAACATTGCTGTTGTCAGGTATAACTTTGTTTAAACATTGTATAAAAATCCAAATAAATAAATAATATTCTTGATTAAACACGCTGTGTTGAGAATATTTTGTGGGGGGTGAGGGGGGGTGCTCTTTTACACTCTGTCTATGTTGTGGTATTTATTATTTTGTGAATTTCACCAGTATGAGATGTGGCATTAACACAAGACTATAAAACAAAAGTACACATAGGGGGGAGGGGGGGGCCCTGCTTTTTGTAGGGTGGCAAGAGATGCCCCAGGAATAGCATCTAGGAAAACAGGCACAGACCAGAAAACTGAGCATGTAATTCGGCCCTAGATAGAAGTAGAGTGTGTGTGACTAGACTGGTGTTGTGGTAATGAGGAACTTTCTCCTTTCCATCTGTTATTTACCCCATTGGAACTTTTCCACCCCTCCCTAGGTCCATTAAGTCCTGGTATAGGAAAAATACAGGTATCTGTATTATGCTCAACTCCCCCCCCCCCCCCGCAGACACATCCAGGCTTGGAGAAGGGCATTTTTTGTTGTTGTTGTTTTAATTAGTGAAACAACTTTGGGACAAGTTTTGCACGGCTCAAGTCCACATCAGATCCCCTTTAGCAGCTTTTGAGAGCCAAATTATTGAGTTTGTGTTCCAATGACAAGACCTTCCCTAGTATGTAGATCTAATTCTTCTCAGTGAGATGGTGATCCTCCATGTGGCTTACCATGGCAGACAGCAAGTGAGAGCTCACACGTCTGAAGGCTTCCTTGTACACAAAATATACCGCTGCATAGAAAAACTCAGTCCTGGAATTAAGATCACTGGGAGAGGCCTGTCTGGTTGTCCCAGTAACCAAAGAAGCTTATTTGGTGGTTACATGAAAAAAGGGCCTTTTCAGCAGCAGCCCCACACTTGTGGAACAAGCTCCTCTGGGTTGTACACTTGAACCTCCCGCTTTTGGTCCTTACTAGGCAGCTGTCGGCTTAGGATTGCATCGGATTAAAGTAGTCCTACATTGTGGTTTTAAAATTTGCTTTTGTATGTATTTTATGTGATATATTTTATGTATTTTCTTTATATTGTGAATCTCCCTGGGCACCCACCCTCCAAAAATAAATCAGTCAACTCAGAGGCTCTCACATCGTTGACTGTATACAGCCAGCTGCTTTCAGGCTCTGTGTATCGGGGGGGGGGGGGAAGGCCTGCCACTTTGAAATGAACAAGAATAAAAAACTTCATGTTGGTCAGTTTTAAGAGTGCACTCAGAAATTCCTATATTCTATTCCACGAATGATCAGATATCCCCCCACGATAGAAGAAAAAACCCATTAGTCGTACCCCACCCTTCTACTAATCACATCGAAACACACCCGCTGGACACCCAAGCTCCAGCAAGCCACAATCAACACTCCCTGACGTTTCGAGGGGAGGGGGCGGAGCCTAACCAGCCTTTTCCTTTCTGACATATGTGAGCTATTCAGTAGGCAAACTGGCTGAGCAATTCCTTAGAAAGCCAGATCCTACAGGCTGAGAGCTATGTGTTTGAACAGAAATATATATTCATCCTGACTCTGCAGTAGATACACTGGTGTGGTTTCCATGGGGGCAGTGGGTTCTGCAGTAGCAGAAAGCACCCTGGATGCCTTCCCTCTCTCCCATTTGAAAGGCACGCTCGTTAGCACGTTTAAATGCTGGTAGCATGCGCGCTCCTGGAGCTCCAAAAAAAAAAAAAACCCCTTCCTAGCACCCCTGGCACACACTCTGAGACTTTTCCAGCCACACAGAGAACCCCTTTGGAGTCCCAGAGCACTCCTTATGTGTAAAACCATACAACAGTCCGCTCTGCAGGGCTGGCTTTTAGCACCAAAGATCCAAAATTTATTCATTTTGTTATTTTAATCAAGCCATAGTTGGATACTGAGTGTAGAAGGGAAAAAATGCACCCCCCGAGCCCCCACCCAAAAAAACCCCACCTACCATCCCCTGCCACACTCTCTGAAACTTCTTCCGGTCACACAGAGAACCCCTTTGGAGTCCCAGAGCATTCCCTATGTATAAAACTGTACAACAGCCCGCTCTGCAGGGCTGGCTTTTAGCATCAAAGATCCAAAATTAACCTGATTATTTTAATTAAACTATAATACGTTTAAAATTAACAAAGATAAAAAACTTTGGGCTATGTCCAAGAACCAAATTCGGACATCATGATTGCTTTTCGCCCTATGTGCTTCTGCAGGGAGACTCTTCTTGTAAATACTTACAAGAGCCCACCCTGCAGGATTGGTTTTTTAGCATCAAAGATCCAAAATTAATCTGCTTATTTTAATTAAACCATGACTCAAGCTACAACACTCCACCAACCAGCCCCCGTGGCACACTCTCTGAGACTTCTTCCAGCCACACAGAGAACCCCCTTTGGAGACCCGGGGTACTCCCTATGTGTAAAACTGTACAGCAGGCAGCACTGTTGTGGGATGTTTTTGTTTTGTTTTTTAGCATCAAAGATCCCAAATTAATCTGCTTATTTTATGCAGGCTATGATACTTTTGAAATTAACAAGGATAAAAACTTTGAGCAATGTCCAAGTACCAACTATGGGACATCGTGATTGCTTTTTCGCCCTATGTGCTTCTGCAGGGGGAGACACTTCTTGTAAATCCTTACAAGAGCCCGCCCTGCAGGGTTGGTTTTTAGCATCAAAGATCTAAAATCATTCTGCCTATTTTTTAAGCGAGCTATGATACTTTGAAATTAACAAGGATAAAAAATACAGCACCATCTACAGGGGCATTCTGATCGGCTTTTCTCTCAGGTGCTTCTGCAGGGAGACTCTTCTTGTAAATACTTACAAGAGCCCACCCTGCAGGATTGGTTTTTTTTAGCATCAAAGATCCAATATTAATCTACATATTTTAATTAAACCAAGACTCAGGCTACAACAAGACATAATTCCAACCCCTCCCATTTCAGAGGGAGGGGCCAACCTGACCACGTGGGCAGGACCTTACACCCACCTTAGTCCCGCCTCCTCTGCGCTCTCATTGGTCAAAAAATACTGCACGCTCATTGGCTGGGGCAACTGTCATGATGAATGGTACACCCTTAGTACTACTCCTGAGTTCCCCTGGTGAGGAGGGGATGTCTGTTACAAGCAGGGGGGATATCACAACACACCAGGAGTCACAGGGGAAGCCAACCTCCACCTTGAAACAGGGGACCAACTGAAATGACATCACAAAGCGCTCACCTGAGTACACCTGGAGACGAAGAGATGTCTGTTACAAGCAGGGGGGATATCACAACACACCAGGAGTCACAGGGGAAGACAACGTCCACCTTGAAACAGATGACCAACTGAAATGACATCACAAAGCGCTCACCTGAGTTCCCCTGGAGAAGAGGGGATGTTTGTTACAAGCAGGGGGGATATCACAAAGCGCTCACCTGAGTTCCCCTGGAGAGGAAGGGATGTCTGTTACAAGCAGGGGGGATATCACAAAGCGCTCACCTGAGTTCCCCTGGAGAGGAGGGGATGTCTGTTACAAGCAGGGGGGTTATCACAACACACCAGGAGTCACAGCGGAAGCCAACCTCCACAATGAAACAGGTGACCAACTGAAATGACATCACAAAGCGCTCACCTGAGTTAACTTGGAGAAGAGGGGATGTCTGTTACAAGCAGGGGGGATATCACAACACACCAGGAGTCACAGGGGAAGCCAACCTCCACCTTGAAACAGGTGACCAATTGAAATGACATCACAAAGCGCTCACCTGAGTTCCCCTGGAGAGGAGGGGATGTCTGTTACAAGCAGGGGGGATATCACAAAGCGCTCACCTGAGTTCCCCTGATGAGGAGGGGATGTCTGTTACAAGCAGGGGGGATATCACAAAACACCAGGAGTCACAGGAGAAGCCAACCTCAACCTTGAAACATGTGACCAACTGAAATGACATCACAAAGCGCTCACCTGAGTTCCCCTAGAGATGAGGGGATGTCTGTTACAAGCAGGGGGGGGTATCACAAAGCGCTCACCTGAGTTGCCCTGCTGAGGAGGGGATGTCTGTTACAAGCAGGGGGATATCACAACACACCAGGAGTCACAGGGGAAGCCAACCTCCACCTTGAAACAGGTGACCAACTGAAATGACATCACAAAGCGCTGACTTGACTTTCCCGTGAGAGGAGGGGATGTCCGTTACAAGCAGGGTGGATATCACAACACACCAGGAGTCACAGGGGAAGCCAACCTCCACCTTGAAACAGGTGACCAACTGAAATGACATAACAAAGCGCTCACCTGAGTACACCTGGAGACGAGGAGATGTCTGTTACAAGCAGGGGGGATATCACAACACACCAGGAGTCACAGGGGAAGACAACGTCCACCTTGAAACAGATGACCAACTGAAATGACATCACAAAGCGCTCACCTGAGTTCCCCTGGAGAAGAGGGGATGTTTGTTACAAGCAGGGGGGATATCACAAAGCGCTCACCTGAGTTCCCCTGGAGAGGATGGGATGTCTGTTACAAGCAGGGGGGATATCACAAAGCGCTCACCTGAGTTCCCCTGGAGAGGAAGGGATGTCTGTTACAAGCAGGGGGGTTATCACAACACACCAGGAGTCACAGCGGAAGCCAACCTCCACAATGAAACAGGTGACCAACTGAAATGACATCACAAAGCGCTCACCTGAGTTAACTTGGAGAAGAGGGGATGTCTGTTACAAGCAGGGGGGATATCACAACACACCAGGAGTCACAGGGGAAGCCAACCTCCACCTTGAAACAGGTGACCAACTGAAATGACATTACAAAGCGCTGACCTGAGTTCCCCTGGAGAGGAGGGGATGTCTGTTACAAGCAGGGGGGATATCACAAAGCGCTCACCTGAGTTCCCCTGATGAGGAGGGGATGTCTGTTACAAGCAGGGGGGATATCACAAAACACCAGGAGTCACAGGAGAAGCCAACCTCAACCTTGAAACGTGTGACCAACTGAAATGACATCACAAAGCGCTCACCTGAGTTCCCCTAGAGATGAGGGGATGTCTGTTACAAGCAGGGGGGATATCACAAAGCGCTCACCTGAGTTGCCCTGCTGAGGAGGGGATGTCTGTTACAAGCAGGGGGATATCACAACACACCAGGAGTCACAGGGGAAGCCAACCTCCACCTTGAAACAGGTGACCAACTGAAATGACATCACAAAGCGCTGACTTGACTTTCCCTTGAGAGGAGGGGATGTCCGTTACAAGCAGGGGGGATATCACAACACACCAGGAGTCACAGGGGAAGCCAACCTCCACCTTGAAACAGGTGTCCAACTGAAATCACATCACAAAGCGCTCACCTGAGTACACCTGGAGACGAGGAGATGTCTGTTACAAGCAGGGGGGATATCACAACACACCAGGAGTCACAGGGGAAGACAACGTCCACCTTGAAACAGATGACCAACTGAAATGACATCACAAAGCGCTCACCTGAGTTCCCCTGGAGAAGAGGGGATGTTTGTTAAAAGCAGGGGGGATATCACAAAGCGCTCACCTGAGTTCCCCTGGAGAGGAAGGGATGTCTGTTACAAGCAGGGGGGATATCACAAAGCGCTCACCTGAGTTCCCCTGGAGAGGAGGGGATGTCTGTTACAAGCAGGGGGGTTATCACAACACACCAGGAGTCACAGAGGAAGCCAACCTCCACAATGAAACAGGTGACCAACTGAAATGACATCACAAAGCGCTCACCTGAGTTCCCCTGGAGAGGAGGGGATGTCTGTTTCAAGCAGGGGGGATATCACAAAGCGCTCACCTGAGTTCCCCTGATGAGGAGGGGATGTCTGTTACAAGCAGGGGGGATATCACAAAACACCAGGAGTCACAGGAGAAGCCAACCTCAACCTTGAAACATGTGACCAACTGAAATGACATCAAAAGCGCTCACCTGAGTTCCCCTAGAGATGAGGGGATGTCTGTTACAAGCAGGGGGGATATCACAACACGACAGGATTCACAGGGGAAGACAATCTCCACCTTGAAACAGGTGAACAACTGAAATGACATAACAAAGCGCTGACCTGAGTTCCCCTGGAGAGCAGGGGATCTCTGTTACAAGCAGGGGGGATATCACAAAGCGCTCACCTGAGTTCCCCTGGAGAGCAGGGGATGTCTTTTACAAGCAGGGGGGATATCAGAAAGCGCTCACCTGAGTTCCCCTGGTGAGGAGGGGATGTCTGTTACAAGCAGGGGGGGATATCACAAGACACCAGGAGTCACAGGGGAAGCCAACCTCAACCTTGAAACAGGTGACCAACTGAAATGACACCACAAAGCGCTCACCTGAGTTCCCCTAGAGATGAGGGGATGTCTGTTAAAAGCAGGAGGGATATCACAACACGCCCGGATTCACAGGGGAAGACAATCTCAACCTTGAAACAGGTGACCAACTGAAATGACATCACAAAGCGCTCACCTGAGTTCCCCTGGAGAGCAGGGGATCTCTGTTACAAGCAGGGGGGATATCAAAAAATGCTCACCTGAGTTCCTCTGGTGAGGAGGGGATGTCTGTTACAAGCAGGGGGGATATCACAACACGCCAGGAGTCACAGGGGAAGCCAACCTCCACCTTGAAACAGGTGACCATCTGAAATGACATCACAAAGCGGTCACCTGAGTTCCCCTAGAGATGAGGGGATGTCTGTTATAAGCAGGGGGGATATCACAACACACCAGGAGTCACAGCGGAAGCCAACCTCCACCTTGAAACAGGTCACCACCTAAAATGACATCACAAAACACTCACCTGAGTTCCCCTGGAGAGGACGGGATGTCTGTTGTTGTTGTTATTATTATTATTATTATTATTATTATTATTATTATTATTATTATTATTATTATTATTATTATTATTATTATTATTATATTTATATTTATATTTATACCCCGCCTCCCCCCGAAAGCTCGAGGCGGCGTACATAAACCCGTCCCCTAAAACCATAAAATGACAATAAAAACCAATGATTTACAATAATTGTAACAGCGATGGCGTAGCCTACTCATTTGCTCTCCGCATCCTCATCTACGGTGGGGGGTGACGCTCTCTACCGCCAGTTTGTGAGGGGGGGGGGCTGATCTTCTTTCCGCCCGGCCTCAGTTATAAGCCTGGCGGAAGAGCCCCGTCTTACAAGCAGGGGGGATACCACAACATACCAGGAGTCACAGGGGAAGCCAACCGCAACCTTGAAACAAGTGACCAACTGAAATGACATCACAAGGCGCTCACCTGAGTTCACCTGGAGAGGTGGGGATGTCTGTTACAAGCAGGGGGGATATCACAAAGCGCTCACCTGAGTTCCCCTGGAGAGGAGGGGATGTCTGTTATAAGCAGGGGGGAGATCACAAAGCGCTCACCTGAGTTCCCCTGGAGAGGAGGAGATGTCTGTTACAAGCAGGGGGGATATCACAACAAACCAGGAGTCACAGGGGAAGCCAACCTCCACCTTGAAACAGGTGACCAACTGAAATGACATCACAAAGTGCTCACCTGAGTTCCCCTGGAGAGGAGGGGATGTCGGTTACAAGCGGGGGGGGGGATATCACAACACACCAGGAGTCAGAGGGGAAGCCAACCTCCACCTTGAAACAGGTAACCAACTGAAAAGAAATCACAAAGCGCTCACCTTAGATCCCCTGGAGAGGCGGGGATGTCTGTTACAAGCAGTGGGGATATCACAAAGCACTCACCTGAGTTCCCCTGGAGAGGAGGGGATGTCTGATACAAGCAGGGGGGATATCACAACACGCCAGGATTCACAGGGGAAGACAATCTCCACCTTAAAACAGGTGACCAACTGAAATGACATCACAAAGCGCTCACCTGAGTTCCCGTGGAGAGGAGGGGATGTCTGTTACAAGAAGGGGGGATATCACAACACGCCAGGAGTCACAGGGGAAGCCAACCTCCACGTTGAAACAGGTGACCAACTGAAATGACATCACAAAGCGCTCACCTGAGTTCCCCTAGAGATGAGGGGATGTCTGTTACAAGTAGGGGGGATATCACAACACGACAGGATTCACAGGGGAAGACAATCTCCACCTTCAAACAGGTGACCAACTGAAATGACATCACAAAACGCTCACCTGAGTTCCCCTGGAGAGCAGGGGATGTCTGTTACAAGCAGGGGGGATTGAACAAAGCGCTCACCTGAGTTCCCCTGGAGAGGAGGGGATGTCTATTACAAGAAGGGGGGATATCAAAACACACCAGGAGTCAGAGGGGAAGCCAACCTCCACCTTGAAACAGGTGACAAAGTGAAATGACATCACAAAGCGCTCACCTGAGTTCCCCTAGAGATGAGGGGATGTCTGTTACAAGCAGGGGGGATATCACAACACACCAGGAGAGACAGCGGAAGCCAACCTCCACCTTGAAACAGGTGACGAACTGAAATGACATCACAAAACGCTCACCTGAGTTCCCCTGGAGAGCAGGGGATGTCTGTTACAAGAAGGGGGGTTATCACAACACACCAGGAGTCACAGCGGAAGCCAACCTCCACCATGAAACAGGTGACCAGCTGAAATGATATCACAAAGCGCTCACCTGAGTTCCCCTGGAGAGCAGGGGATGTCTGTTACAAGCAGGGGGGATATCAGAAAGCGCTCACCTGAGTTCCCCTGGTGAGGAGGGGATGTCTGTTAAAAGCAGGGGGGATATCAAAACACACCAGGAGTCACAGGGGAAGCCAACCTCAACCTTGAAACAGGTGACCAACTGAAATGACATGACAAAGCGCTCACCTGAGTTCCCCTGGAGAGCAGGGGATCTCTGTTACAAGCAGGGGGGATATCACAAAGCGCTCACCTGAGTTCCCCTGGTGAGGAGGGGATGTCTGTTACACGCAGGGGGGATATCACAACACGCCAAGAGTCACAGGGGAAGCCAACCTCCACCTTGAAACAGGTGACCAACTGAAATGACATCACAAAGCGCTCACCTGAGTTCCCCTGGAGAGGAGGGGATGTCTGTTACAAGAAGGGGTGTTATCACAACACACCAGGAGTTACAGCGGAAGCCAAACTCCACCATGAAATAGGTGACCAACTGAAATGACATCACAAAGCGCTCACCTGAGTTAACTTGGAGAAGAGGGGATGTCTGTTACAAGCAGGGGGGATTTCACAACACACCAGGAGTCACAGGGGAAGACAACCTCCACCTTGAAACAGTTGACAAACTGAAATGACATCACAAAGCGCTCACCTGAGTTCCCCTGGAGAGCAGGGGATGTCTGTTACTAGCAGGGGGGATATCACAAAGCGCTCACCTGAGTTCCCCTGGTGAGGAGGGGATGTCTGTTACAAGCAGGGGGGATATCACAACACACCAGGAGTCACAGGGGGAGCCAACCTCAACCTTGAAACAGGTGACCAACTGAAATGACATCACAAAGCGCTCACCTGAGTTCCCCTAGAGATGAGGGGATGTCTGTTAAAAGCAGGAGGGATATCACAACACGCCCGGATTCACAGGGGAAGACAATCTCAACCTTGAAACAGGTAACCAACTGAAATGACTCACTCACTTACTTCCCCTGGAGATGAGGACATGTCTCTTAATGTCAGGGCGGATAACATAACACACTACAAGTCAGAGTGAAAGCCATCCTCCAACTAGAACCTTAAGACTTACTGAAATGACATCACAAAGCGCTCAACTCTATTCCCATGGAGACAAAGGAATGTCTCTTACTGGCATGGCGGAACACATAACACACTAGACCAGAGGGGAAGCCAAGCTCCAGCTGGAATCTTGTGACGTACTACAATGACATCACAAAGTACTCACCTCAGGAGAGGAGGGGTAGCTGTTAAAAGCGGGGGGGATATCACAACACACCAGGAGTCACAGGAGAAGACAACCTCCACCTTCAAACAGATGACCAACTGAAATGACATCACAAAGCGCTCACCTGAGTTCCCCTGGAGAAGAGGGGATGTTTGTTACAAGCAGGGGGGATATCACAAAGCGCTCACCTGAGTTCCCCTAGAGATGAGGGGATGTCTGTTATAAACAGGGGGGATATCACAACACACCAGGAGTCACAGCGGAAGTCAACCTCCACCTTGAAACAGGTCACCACCTGAAATGACATCACAAAACGCTCACCAGAGTTCCCCTGGAGAGAAGGGGATGTCTGTTACAAGCAGGGGGGATATCACAAAGCGCTCACCTGAGTTCCCCTGGAGAGGAGGGGATGTCTATTACAAGGAGGGGGGATATCAAAACACACCAGGAGTCAGAGGGGAAGCCAACCTCCACCTTGAAACAGGTGACCAACTGTAATGACATCACAAAGCGCTCACCTGAGTTCCCCTGGAGAGGAGGGGATGTCTGTTACAAGCAGGGGGGTTATCACAACACACCAGGAGTCACAGCGGAAGCCAACCTCCACCATGAAACAGGTGACCAACTGAAATGACATCACAAAGCGCTCACCTGAGTTAACTAGGAGAAGAGGGGATGTCTTTTACAAGCAGGGGGGATATCACAACACAACAGGAGTCACTGGGGAAGCCAACATCCACCTTGAAACAGGTGACCAACTGAAATGACATCAGAAAGCGCTCACCTCAGTTCCCCTAGAGATGAGGGGATGTCTGTTAAAAGCAGGGGGGATATCACAAAACGCCCGGATTCACAGGGGAAGACAATCTCAACCTTGAAACAGGTGACCAACTGAAATGACATCACAAAGCGCTCACCTGAGTTCCCCTGGAGAGCAGGGGATCTCTGTTACAAGCAGGGGGGATATCACAAATTGCTCACCTGAGTTCCCCTGGTGAGGAGGGGATGTCAGTTACACGCAGGGGGGATATCACAACACGCCAGGAGTCACAGGGGAAGCCAACCTCCACCTTGAAACAGGTGACCAACTGAAATGAAATCACAAAGCGCTCACCTGAGTTCCCCTAGAGATGAGGGGATGTCTGTTATAAGCAGGGGGGATATCACAACACACCAGGAGTCCCAGCGGAAGTCAACCTCCACCTTGAAACAGGTCACCACCTGAAATGACATCACAAAACGCTCACCTGAGTTCCCCTGGAGAGAAGGGGATGTCTGTTACAAGCAGGGGGGATATCACAAAGCGCTCACCTGAGTTCCCCTGGATAGGACGGGATGTCTGTTATAAGCAGGGGGGATACCACAGCACACCAGGAGTCACAGGGGAAGCCAACCTCCACCTTGAAAGAGGTGACCAACTGAAATGGCATCACTAAGCGCTCACGTGAGTTCCCCTGGAGAGGAGGGGATGTCTGTTATAAGCAGGGGGGAGATCACAAAGCGCTCACCTGAGTTCCCCTGGAGAGGAGGGGATGTCTGTTATAAGCAGGGGGGAGATCACAAAGCGCCCACCTGAGTTCCCATGGAGAGGAGGAGACGTCTATTACAAGCAGGGGGGATATCACAACACACCAGGAGTCACAGGGGAAGCCAACCTCCACCTTGAAACAGGTGACCAACAGAAATGGCATCACAAAGCGCTCACCTGAGTTCCCCTGGAGAGGAGGGGATGTCGGTTAAAAGCGAGGGGATATCACAACACACCAGGAGTCAGACGGGAAGCCAACCTCCACCTTGAAACAGGTAACCAACTGAAAAGAAATCACAAAGCGCTCACCTTAGATCCCCTGGAGAGGAGGGGATGTCTGTTACAAGCAGGGGGGATATCACAAAGCGCTCACCTGAGTTCCCCTGGAGAGGAGGGGATGTCTATTACAAGGAGGGGGGATATCACAACACACCAGGAGTCAGAGGGGAAGCCAACCTGCACCTTGAAACAGGTGACCAACTGTAATGACATCACAAAGCGCTCACCTGAGTTCCCCTGGAGAGGAGGGGATGTCTTTTACAAGCAGGGGGGTTATCACAACACACCAGGAGTCACAGCGGAAGCCAACCTCCACCATGAAACAGGTGACCAACTGAAATGACATCACAAAGCGCTCACCTGAGTTAACTTGGAGAAGAGGGGATGTCTTTTACAAGCAGGGGGGATATCACAACACGCCCGGATTCACAGGGGAAGACAATCTCAACCTTGAAACAGGTGACCAACTGAAATGACATCACAAAGCGCTCACCTGAGTTCCCCTGGAGAGCAGGGGATCTCTGTTACAAGCAGTGGGGATATCACAAATTGCTCACCTGAGTTCCCCTGGTGAGGAGGGGATGTCTGTTACACACAGGGGGGATATCACAACACTCCAGGAGTCACAGGGGAAGCCAACCTCCACCTTGAAACAGGTGACCAACTGAAATGACATCACAAAGTGCTCACCTGAGTTCCCCTAGAGATGAGGGGATGTCTGTTATAAGCAGGGGGGATATCACAACACACCAGGAGTCACAGCGGAAGCCAACCTCCACCTTGAAACAGGTCACCACCTGAAATGACATCACAAAACGCTCACCTGAGTTCCCCTGGAGAGCAGGGGATGTCTGTTACAAGCAGGGGGGATATCACAAAGCGCTCACCTGAGTTCCCCTGGATAGGACGGGATGTCTGTCATAAGCACTTTAATTCCACTAAAGATGAGGGGATGTCTGTTACAAGCAGGCGGGATATCACAACACACCAGGAGTCACAGGGGAAGCCAACCTCAACCTCAACACACCAGGAGTCACAGGGGAAGCCAACCTCAACCTTGAAAAAAGTGCCCAACTGAAATGACATCACAAGGTGCTCACCTGAGTTCACCTGGAGAGGTGGGGATGTCTGTTACAAGCAGGGGGGATATCACAAAGCGCTCACCTGAGTTCCCCTTGAGAGGAGGGGATGTCTGTTATAAGCAGGGGGGAGATCACAAAGCGCTCACCTGAGTTCCCATGGAGAGGAGGAGACGTCTGTTACAAGCAGGGGGGATATCACAACACACCAGGAGTCACAGGGGAAGCCAACCTCCACCTTGAAACAGGTGACCAACTGAAATGACATCACAAAGCGTTCACCTGAGTTCCCCTGGAGAGGAGGGAATGTCTGTTACAAGCAGGAGGGATATCACAACACACAGACAGGGGAACTCAGGTGAGCGCTTTGTGATGTCATTTCAGTTGGTCACCTGTTTCAAGTTGGAGGTTGGCTTCCCCTGTGACTCCTGGTGTGTTGTGATATCCCCCCTGCTTGTAACAGACATCCCCTCTTCTCCAAGTTAACTCAGGTGAGCGCTTTGTGATGTCATTTCAGTTGGTCACCTGTTTCATGGTGGAGGTTGGCTTCCGCTGTGACTCCTGGAGTGTTGTGATAACCCCCCTTCTTGTAACAGACATCCCCTCCTCTCCACGGGAACTCAGGTGAGCGCTTTTTGATGTCATTTCAGTTGGTCACCTGTTTCAAGGTTGAGGTTGGCTTCCCCTATGACTCCTGGTGTGTTGTGATATCCCCCCTGCTTGTAACAGACATCCCCTCCTCACCAGGGGAACTCAGTTGAGCGCTTTCTGATATCCCCCCTGCTTGTAACAGACTTCCCCTGCTCTCCAGGGGAACTCAGGTGAGCGCTTTGTGATGTCATTTCAGTAGGTCACCAGTTTCAAGGTGGAGGTTGGCTTGCCCTCTGACTTCCAGTGTGTTATGTTATCCCCCATGCCAGAAGAGACATTCCCTCATCTCCAGGGGAACTGAGGTGAGTGCTTTCTGATGTCATTGTAGTACGTCACAAGATTCCAGCTGGAGCTTGGCTTCCCCATTGGTCTAGTGTGTTATGTGTTCCGCCATGCCAATAAGAGACATTCCTTTGTCTCCATGGGAATAGAGTTGAGCGCTTTGTGATGTCATTTCAGTAGGTCTTAAGGTTCTAGTTGGAGGATGGCTTTGACTCTGACTTCTAGTGTGTTATGTTATCCGCCATGACATTAAGAGACATTTCCTCATCTCCAGGGGAAGTGAGTGAGTGAGTCATTTCAGTTGGTCACCTGTTTCAAGGTGGAGGTTGGCTTCCCTTGTGACTCCTGGTGTGTTGTGATATCCCCCCTGCTTGTAACAGACATCTCCTCCTCTCCTTGGGAACTCAGGTGAGCGATTTGTGATATCTCCCCTGCTTATAACAGACATCCCCTCCTCTCCAGGGGAACTCAGGTGAGCACTTTGTGATATCCCCCCTGCTTGTAACAGACATCCCCACTTCTCCAGGTGAACTCAGGTGAGCGCTTTGTGATGTCATTTCAGTTGGTCACCTGTTTCAAGATGGAGGTTGGCTTGCCAGTGTGTTATGTTATCCCCCCTGCCAGAAGAGACATTCCCTCATCTCCAGGGGAACTGAGGTGAGTGCTTTGTGATGTCATTGTAGTACGTCACAAGATTCCAGCTGGAACTGAGGTGAACTCAGGTGAGCGCTTTGTGATGTCATTTCAGTTGGTCGCCTGTTTCAAGGTGGAGATTGTCTTCCCCTGTGAATCCTGGCGTGTTGTTATATCCCCCCTACTTGTAACAGACATCCCCTCATCTCTAGGGGAACTCAGGTGAGCGCTTTGTGATGTCATTTCTGTTGGTCACCTGTTTCAAGGTGGAGGTTGGCTTCCCCTGTGACTCCTGGTGTGTTGTGATATCCCCCCTGCTTGTAACAGACATCCCCTCCTCTCCAGGAGAACTCAGGTGAGCGCTTTGTGATATCCCCCCTGCTTGTAACAGACATCCCCTTCTCTCCAGGGGAACTCTGGTGAGCGTTTTGTGATGTCATTTCAGGTGGTGACCTGTTTCAAGGTGGAGGTTGACTTCCGCTGTGACTCCTGGTGTGTTGTGATATCCCCCCTGCTTATAACAGACATCCCCTCATCTCTAGGGGAACTCAGGTGAGCGCTTTGTGATGTCATTTCAGTTGGTCACCTGTTTCAAGGTGGAGGTTGGCTTCCCCTGTGACTCCTGGCGTGTTGTGATATCCCCCCTGCGTGTAACTGACATCCCCTCCTCACCAGGGGAACTCAGGTGAGCAATTTGTGATATCCCCGCTGCTTGTAACAGAGATCCCCTGCTCTCCAGGGGAACTCAGGTGAGCGCTTTGTGATGTCATTTCAGTTGGTCACCTGTTTCAAGGTTGAGATTGTCTTCCCCTGTGAATCCGGGCGTTTTGTGATATCCCCCCTGCTTTTAACAGACATCCCCTCATCTCTAGGGGAACTGAGGTGAGCGCTTTCTGATGTCATTTCAGTTGGTCACCTGTTTCAAGGTGGATGTTGGCTTCCCCAGTGACTCCTGTTGTGTTGTGATATCCCCCCTGCTTGTAAAAGACATCCCCTCTTCTCCTAGTTAACTCAGGTGAGCGCTTTGTGATGTCATTTCAGTTGGTCACCTGTTTCATGGTGGAGGTTGGCTTCCGCTGTGACTCCTGGTGTGTTGTGATAACCCCCCTGCTTGTAACAGACATCCCCTCCTCTCCAGGGGAACTCAGGTGAGCGCTTTGTGATGTCATTACAGTTGGTCACCTGTTTCAAGGTGGAGGTTGGCTTCCCCTCTGACTCCTGGTGTGTTGTGATATCCCCCCTACTTGTAACAGACATCCCCTCCTCACCAGGGGAACTCAGGTGAGCGCTTTGTGAGGTCATTTCAGTTGGTCACCTGTTTCAAGGTGGAGGTTGGCTTCCCCTGTGATTCCTGGTGTGTTGTGATATCCCCCCTGCTTGTAACAGACATCCCCTCTTCTCCAAGTTAACACAGGTGAGCGCTTTTTGATGTCATTTCAGTAGGTCACCTGTTTCATGGTGGAGGATGGCTTCCCCTGTGACTCCTGGTGTGTTATGATATCCCCCCTGCTTGTAACAGACATCCCCTCGTCTCCAGGTGTACTCTGGTGAGCGCTTTGTGATGTCATTTCAGTAGGTCACCTGTTTCAAGGTGGAGGTTGGCTTGCCAGTGTGTTATGTTATCCCCCATGCCAGAAGAGACATTCCCTCATCTCCAGGGGAACTGAGGTGAGTGCTTTGTGATGTCATTGTAGTACGTCACAAGATTCCATCTGGAGCTTGGCTTCCCCTCTGGTCTAGTGTGTTATGTGTTCCGCCATGCCAGTAAGAGACATTCCTTTGTCTCCATGGGAATCGAGTTGAGCACTTTGTGATGTCATTTGAGTAGGTCTTAAGGTTCTAGTTGGAGGATGGCTTTCACTCTGACTTCTAGTGTGTTATGTTATCCGCCCTGACATTAAGAGACATGTCCTCATCTCCAGGGGAAGTAAGTGAGTGATTCATTTCAGTTGGTCACCTATTTCAAGGTGGAGGTTGGCTTCCCCTCTGACTCCTGGTGTGTTTTGATATCCCCCCTTGTTGTAATAGACATCCCCTAAACTCCAGGGGAACTCAGGTGAGCGCTTTGTGATATTCCCCCTGCTTGTAACAAACATCCCCTCTTCTCCAGGGGAACTCAGGTGAGCGCTTTGTGATGTCATTTCAGTGGGTCACTTGTTTCATGGTGGAGGTTGGCTTCCTCTGTGACTCCTGGTGTGTTGTGATATCCCCCCTGCTTGTAACAGACATCCCCTCTTCTCCAGGGGAACTCAGGTGAGAGCTTTGTGATGTCATTTCAGTTGGTCACTTGTTTCATGGTGGAGGTTGTCTTCCCCTGTGACTCCTGGTGTTTTATGATATCCCCCCTGCTTGTAACAGACATCCCCTCATCTCTAGGGGAACTCAGGTGAGCGCTTTGTGATGTCATTTCAGTTGGTCACCTGTTTCAAGGTGGAGGTTGGCTTCCCCTGTGACTCCTGGCGTGTTGTGATATCCCCCCTGCTTGTAACAGACATCCCCTGCTCTCCAGGGGAACTCAGGTGAGCGCTTTGTGATATCCCTCCTGCTTGTAACAGACATCCCCTGCTCTCCAGGGGAACTCAGGTGAGCGCTTTGTGATGTCATTTCAGTTGGTCACCTGTTTCAAGGTGGAGGTTGGCTTCCCCTGTGACTCCTGGTGTGTTGTGATATCCCCCCTACTTGTAACGGACATCCCCTCCTCACCAGGGGAACTCAGGTGAGCGCTTTGTGATACCCCTCCTGCTTGTAACATACATCCCCTGCTCTCCAGGGGAACTCAGGTGAGCGCTTTGTGAGGTCATTTCAGTTGGTCACCTGTTTCAAGGTGGAGGTTGGCTTCCCCTGTGACTCCTGGTGTGTTGTGATATCCCCCCTGCTTGTAACAGACATCCCCTCTTCTCCAAGTTAACACAGGTGAGCGCTTTGTGATGTTATTTCAGTTGGTCACCTGTTTCATGGTGGAGGATGGCTTCCGCTGTGACTCCTGGTGTGTTATGATATCCCCCCTGCTTGTAACAGACATCCCCTCGTCTCCAGGTGTACTCTGGTGAGCGCTTTGTGATGTCATTTCAGTAGGTCACCTGTTTCAAGGTGGAGGTTGGCTTGCCAGTGTGTTATGTTATCCCCTATGCCAGAAGAGACATTCCCTCATCTCCAGGGGAACTGAGGTGAGTGCTTTGTGATGTCATTGTAGTACGTCACAAGATTCCAGCTGGAGCTTGGCTTCCCCTCTGGTCTAGTGTGTTATGTGTTCCGCCATGCCAGTAAGAGACATTCCTTTGTCTCCATGGGAATCGAGTTGAGCACTTTGTGATGTCATTTGAGTAGGTCTTAAGGTTCTAGTTGGAGGATGGCTTTCACTCTGACTTCTAGTGTGTTATGTTATCCGCCCTGACATTAAGAGACATGTCCTCATCTCCAGGGGAAGTAAGTGAGTGATTCATTTCAGTTGGTCACCTGTTTCAAGGTGAAGGTTGGCTGCCCCTGTGACTCCTGGCGTGTTGTGATATCCCCCCTGCTTGTAACAGACATCCCCTCCTCACCAGGGGAACTCAGGTGAGCGCTTTCTGATATCCCCCCTGCTTGTAACAGACATCCCCTGCTCTCCAGGGGAACTCAGGTGAGCGCTTTGTGATGTCATTTCAGTTGGTCACCTGTTTCAAGGTGGAGGTTGGCTTTCCCTGTGACTCCTGGTGTGTTGTGATATCCCCCCTGCTTGTAACAGACATCCCCTCCTCTCCAGGGGAACTCTGGTGAGCGCTTTGTGATGTCATTTCAGTTGGTCACCTGTTTCAAGGTGGAGGTTGGCTTCCCCTGTGACTCCTGGTGTGTTGTGATATCCCCCCTGCTTGTAACGGACATCCCCTACTCTCAAGGGAAAGTCAAGTCAGCGCTTTGTGATGTCTATTCAGTTGGTCACCTGTTTCAAGGTGGAGGTTGGCTTCCCCTGTGACTCCTGGTGTGTTGTGATATCCCCCCTGCTTGTAACAGACATCCCCTCCTCAGCAGGGGAACTCAGGTGAGCGCTTTGTGATATCCCCCCTTCTTGTAACAGACATCCCCTCATCTCTAGGGGAACTCAGGTGAGCGCTTTGTGATGTCATTTCAGTTGGTCACATGTTTCAAGGTTGAGGTTGGCTTCCCCTGTGACTCCTGGTGTGTTGTGATATCCCCCCTACTTGTAACAGACATCCCCTCCTTACCAGGGGAACTCAGGTGAGCGCTTTGTGATATCCCTCCTGCTTGTAACAGACATCCCCTGCTCTCCAGGGGAACTCAGGTGAGCGCTTTGTGATGTCATTTCAGTTGGTCACCTGTTTCAAGGTGGAGGTTGGCTTCCCCTGTGACTCCTGGTGTGTTGTGATATCCCCCCTGCTTGTAACAGACATCCCCTCTTCTCCAAGTTAACTCAGGTGAGCGCTTTGTGATGTCATTTCAATTGGTCACCTGTTTCATGGTGGAGGATGGCTTCCGCTGTGACTCCTGGTGTGTTGTGGTAACCCCCCTGCTTGTAACAGACATCCCCTAGTCTCCAGGGGAACTCAGGTGAGCGCTTTGTGATGTCATTACAGTTGGTCACCTGTTTCAAGGTGGAGGTTGGCTTCCCCTCTGACTCCTGGTGTGTTTTGATATCCCCCCTTGTTGTAATAGACATCCCCTAAACTCCAGGGGAACTCAGGTGAGCGCTTTGTGATATTCCCCCTGCTTGTAACAAACATCCCCTCTTCTCCAGGGGAACTCAGGTGAGCGCTTTGTGATGTCATTTCAGTTGGTCACTTGTTTCATGGTGGAGGTTGGCTTCCGCTGTGACTCCTGGTGTGTTGTGATATCCCCCCTGCTTGTAACAGACATCCCCTCTTCTCCTGGGGAACTCAGGTGAGCGCTTTGTGATGTCATTTCAGTTGGTCTCTTGTTTCATGGTGGAGGTTGTCTTCCCCTGTGACTCCTGCTGTGTTATGATATCCCCCCTGCTTGTAACAGACATCCCCTCATCTCTAGGGGAACTCAGGTGAGCGCTTTGTGATGTCATTTCAGTTGGTCACCTGTTTCAAGGTGGAGGTTGGCTTCCCCTCTGACTCCTGGTGTGTTTTGATATCCCCCCTTCTTGTAATAGACATCCCCTCCTCTCCAGGCGAACTCAGGTGAGCGCTTTGTGATACCCCTCCTGCTTGTGACAGAGATCCCCTGCTCTCCAGGGGAACTCAGGTCAGCGCTTTGTTATGTCATTTCAGTTGGTCACCTGTTTGAAGGTGGAGATTGTTTTCCCCTGTGAATCCTGTCGTGTTGTGATATCCCCCCTACTTGTAACAGACATCCCCTCATCTCTACGGGAACTCAGGTGAGCGCTTTGTGATGTCATTTCAGTTGGTCACCTGTTTCAAGGTGGAGGTTGGCTTCCCCTGTGACTCCTGGTGTGTTGTGATATCCACCCTGCTTGTAACAGACATCCCCTCCTCTCCAGGGGAACTCTGGTGAGCGCTTTGTGATGTCATTTCAGTTGGTCACCTGTTTCAAGGTGGAGGTTGGCTTCCCCTGTGACTCCTGGTATGTTGTGATATCCCCCCTGCTTGTAACAGACATCCCCTCCTCACCAGGGGAACTCAGGTGAGCGCTTTGTGATACCCCTCCTGCTTGTAACATACATCCCCTGCTCTCCAGGGGAACTCAGGTGAGCGCTTTGTGAGGTCATTTCAGTTGGTCACCTGTTTCAAGGTGGAGGTTGGCTTCCCCTGTGCCTCCTGGTGTGTTGTGATATCCCCCCTGCTTGTAACAGACATCCCCTCCTCTCCAGGGGAACTCTGGTGAGCGCTTTGTGATGTCATTTCAGTTGGTCACCTGTTTCAAGGTGGAGGTTGGCTTCCCCTGTGACTCCTGGTATGTTGTGATATCCCCCCTGCTTGTAACAGACATCCACTCCTCACCAGGGGAACTCAGGTGAGCGCTTTGTGATACCCCTCCTGCTTGTAACATACATCCCCTGCTCTCCAGGGGAACTCAGGTGAGCGCTTTGTGAGGTCATTTCAGTTGGTCACCTGTTTCAAGGTGGAGGTTGGCTTCCCCTGTGACTCCTGGTGTGTTGTGATATCCCCCCTGCTTGTAACAGACATCCCCTCTTCTCCAAGTTAACTCAGGTGAGCGCTTTGTGATGTCATTTCAGTTGGTCACTTGTTTCATGGTGGAGGTTGGCTTCCCCTCTGACTCCTGGTGTGTTTTGATATCCCCCCTTGTTGTAATAGACATCCCCTAAACTCCTGGGGAACTCAGGTGAGCGCTTTGTGATATTCCCCCTGCTTGTAACAAACATCCCCTCTTCTCCAGGGGAACTCAGGTGAGCGCTTTGTGATGTCATTTCAGTTGGTCACTTGTTTCATGGTGGAGGTTGGCTTCCGCTGTGACTCCTGGTGTGTTGTGATATCCCCCCTGCTTGTAACAGACATCCCCTCTTCTCCAGGGGAACTCAGGTGAGCGCTTTGTGATGTCATTTTAGTTGGTCACTTGTTTCATGGTGGAGGTTGGCTTCCGCTGTGACTCCTGGTGTGTTGTGATATCCCCCCTGCTTGTAACAGACATCCCCTCTTCTCCAGGGGAACTCAGGTGAGCGCTTTGTGATGTCATTTCAGTTGGTCACTTCTTTCATGGTGGAGGTTGTCTTCCCCTGTGACTCCTGGTGTGTTATGATATCCCTCCTGCTTGTAACATACATCCCCTGCTCTCCAGGGGAACTCAGGTGAGCGCTTTGTGATGTCATTTCAGTTGGTCACCTGTTTCAAGGTGGAGGTTGGCTTCCCCTGTGACTCCTGGTGTGTTGTGATATCCCCCCTGCTTGTAGCAGACATCCCCTCTTCTCCAAGTTAACTCAGGTGAGCGCTTTGTGATGTCATTTCAATTGGTCACCTGTTTCATGGTGGAGGATGGCTTCCGCTGTGACTCCTGGTGTGTTGTGGTAACCCCCCTGCTTGTAACAGACATCCCCTAGTCTCCAGGGGAACTCAGGTGAGCGCTTTGTGATGTCATTACAGTTGGTCACCTGTTTCAAGGTGGAGGTTGGCTTCCCCTCTGACTCCTGGTGTGTTTTGATATCCCCCCTTGTTGTAATAGACATCCCCTAAACTCCAGGGGAACTCAGGTGAGCGCTTTGTGATATTCCCCCTACTTGTAACAGACATCCCCTCATCTCTACGGGAACTCAGGTGAGCGCTTTGTGATGTCATTTCAGTTGGTCACCTGTTTCAAGGTGGAGGTTGGCTTCCCCTGTGACTCCTGGTGTGTTGTGATATCCCCCCTGCTTGTAACAGACATCCCCTCCTCTCCAGGGGAACTCTGGTGAGCGCTTTGTGATGTCATTTCAGTTGGCCACCTGTTTCAAGGTGGAGGTTGGCTTCCCCTGTGACTCCTGGTATGTTGTGATATCCCCCCTGCTTGTAACAGACATCCCCTCCTCACCAGGGGAACTCAGGTGAGCGCTTTGTGATACCCCTCCTGCTTGTAACATACATCCCCTGCTCTCCAGCGGAACTCAGGTGAGCTCTTTGTGAGGTCATTTCAGTTGGTCACCTGTTTCAAGGTGGAGGTTGGCTTCCCCTGTGCCTCCTGGTGTGTTGTGATATCCCCCCTGCTTGTAACAGACATCCCCTCCTCTCCAGGGGAACTCTGGTGAGCGCTTTGTGATGTCATTTCAGTTGGTCACCTGTTTCAAGGTGGAGGTTGGCTTCCCCTGTGACTCCTGGTATGTTGTGATATCCCCCCTGCTTGTAACAGACATCCACTCCTCACCAGGGGAACTCAGGTGAGCGCTTTGTGATACCCCTCCTGCTTGTAACATACATCCCCTGCTCTCCAGGGGAACTCAGGTGAGCGCTTTGTGAGGTCATTTCAGTTGGTCACCTGTTTCAAGGTGGAGGTTGGCTTCCCCTGTGACTCCTGGTGTGTTGTGATATCCCCCCTGCTTGTAACAGACATCCCCTCTTCTCCAAGTTAACTCAGATGAGCGCTTTGTGATGTCATTTCAGTTGGTCACTTGTTTCATGGTGGAGGTTGGCTTCCCCTCTGACTCCTGGTGTGTTTTGATATCCCCCCTTGTTGTAATAGACATCCCCTAAACTCCAGGGGAACTCAGGTGAGCGCTTTGTGATATTCCCCCTGCTTGTAACAAACATCCCCTCTTCTCCAGGGGAACTCAGGTGAGCGCTTTGTGATGTCATTTCAGTTGGTCACTTGTTTCATGGTGGAGGTTGGCTTCCGCTGTGACTCCTGGTGTGTTGTGATATCCCCCCTGCTTGTAACAGACATCCCCTCTTCTCCAGGGGAACTCAGGTGAGCGCTTTGTGATGTCATTTTAGTTGGTCACTTGTTTCATGGTGGAGGATGGCTTCCGCTGTGACTCCTGGTGTGTTGTGATATCCCCCCTGCTTGTAACAGACATCCCCTCTTCTCCAGGGGAACTCTGGTGAGCGCTTTGTGATGTCATTTCAGTTGGTCACTTGTTTCATGGTGGAGGTTGTCTTCCCCTGTGACTCCTGGTGTGTTATGATATCCCTCCTGCTTGTAACATACATCCCCTGCTCTCCAGGGGAACTCAGGTGAGCGCTTTGTGAGGTCATTTCAGTTGGTCAGCTGTTTCAAGGTGGAGGTTGGCTTCCCCTGTGACTCCTGGTGTGTTGTGATATCCCCCCTGCTTGTAACAGACATCCCCTCTTCTCCAAGTTAACTCAGGTGAGCGCTTTGTGATGTCATTTCAGTTGGTCACCTTTTTCATGGTTTAGGATGGCTTCCGCTGTGACTCCTGGTGTGTTATGATATCCCCCCTACTTGTAACAGACATCCCCTCGTCTCCAGGTGTACTCTGGTGTGCGCTTTGTGATGTCATTTCAGTAGGTCACCTGTTTCAAGGTGGAGGTTGGCTTGCCAGTGTGTTATGTTATCCCCCATGCCAGAAGAGACATTCCCTCATCTCCAGGGGAACTGAGGTGAGTGCTTTGTGATGTCATTGTAGTATGTCACAAGATTCCAGCTGGAGCTTGGCTTCCCCTCTGGTCTAGTGTGTTATGTGTTCCGCCATGCCAGTAAGAGACATTCCTTTGTCTCCCTGGGAATAGAGTTGAGCACTTTGTGATGTCATTTGAGTAGGTCTTAAGTTTCTAGTTGGAGGATGGCTTTCACTCTGACTTCTAGTGTGTTATGTTATCCGCCCTGACATTAAGAGACATGTCCTCATCTCCAGGGGAAGTAAGTGAGTGAGTCATTTCAGTTGGTCACCTGTTTCAGGTGAGCTCAGGTGAGCGCTTTGTGATGTCATTACAGTTGGTCACCTGTTTCAAGGTGGAGGTTGGCTTCCCCTCTGACTCCTGGTGTGTTTTGATATCCCCCCTTGTTGTAATAGACATCCCCTAAACTCCAGGGGAACTCAGGTGAGCGCTTTGTGATATTCCCCCTGCTTGTAACAAACATCCCCTCTTCTCCAGGGGAACTCAGGTGAGCGCTTTGTGATGTCATTTCAGTTGGTCACTTGTTTCATGGTGGAGGTTGGCTTCCGCTGTGACTCCTGGTGTGTTGTGATATCCCCCCTGCTTGTAACAGACATCCCCTCTTCTCCAGGGGAACTCAGGTGAGCGCTTTGTGATGTCATTTCAGTTGGTCACTTGTTTCATGGTGGAGGTTGGCTTCCGCTGTGACTCCTGGTGTGTTATGATATCCCCCCTGCTTGTAACAGACATCCCCTCATCTCTAGGGGAACTCAGGTGAGCACTTTGTGATGTCATTTCAGTTGGTCACCTGTTTCAAGGTGGAGGTTGGCTTCCCCTGTGACTCCTGGCGTGTTGTGATATCCCCCCTGCTTGTAACAGACATCCCCTCCTCACCAGGGGAACTCAGGTGAGCGCTTTGTGATATCCCCCCTGCTTGTAACAGAGGTCCCCTGCTCTCCAGGGGAACTCAGGTGAGCGCTTTGTGATGTCATTTCAGTTGGTCACCTGTTTCAAGGTTGAGATTGTCTTCCCCTGTGAATCCGGGCGTGTTGTGATATCCCTCCTGCTTTTAACGGACATCCCCTCATCTCTAGGGGAACTCAGGTGAGCGCTTTGTGATGTCATTTCAGTTGGTCACATGTTTCAAGGTTGAGGTTGGCTTCCCCTGTGACTCCTGGTGTGTTGTGATATCCCCCCTACTTGTAACAGACATCCCCTCCTCACCAGGGGAACACAGGTGAGCGCTTTGTGATGTCATTTCAGTTGGTCACCTGTTTCAAGGTGGAGGTTGGCTTTCCCTGTGATTCCTGGTGTGTTGTGATATCCCCCCTGCTTGTAACAGACATCCCCTCCTCTCCAGGGGAACTCTGGTGAGCGCTTTGTGATGTCATTTCAGTTGGTCACCTGTTTCAAGGTGGAGGTTGGCTTCCCCTGTGACTCCTGGTGTGTTGTGATATCCCCCCTGCTTGTAACGGACATCCCCTACTCTCAAGGGAAAGTCAAGTCAGCGCTTTGTGATGTCTATTCAGTTGGTCACCTGTTTCAAGGTGGAGGTTGGCTTCCCCTGTGACTCCTGGTGTGTTGTGATATCCCCCCTGCTTGTAACAGACATCCCCTCCTCAGTAGGGGAACTCAGGTGAGCGCTTTGTGATATCCCCCCTTCTTGTAACAGACATTCCCTCATCTCTAGGGGAACTCAGGTGAGCGCTTTGTGATGTCATTTCAGTTGGTCACATGTTTCAAGGTTGAGGTTGGCTTCCCCTGTGACTCCTGGTGTGTTGTGATATCCCCCCTACTTGTAACAGACATCCCCTCCTCACCAGGGGAACTCAGGTGAGCGCTTTGGGATATCCCCCCTGCTTGTAACAGACATCCCCTCTTCTCCAAGTTAACTCAGGTGAGCGCTTTGTGATGTCATTTCAGTTGGTCACCTGTTTCATGGTGGAGGATGGCTTCCGCTGTGACTCCTGGTGTGTTGTGATAACCCCCCTGCTTGTAACAGACATCCCCTCGTCTCCAGGGGAACTCAGGTGAGCGCTTTGTGATGTCATTACAGTTGGTCACCTGTTTCAAGGTGGAGATTGGCTTCCCCTCTGACTCCTGGTGTGTTTTGATATCCCCCTTGTTGTAATAGACATCCCCTAAACTCCAGGGGAACTCAGGTGAGCGCTTTGTGATATTCCCCCTGCTTGTAACAAACATCCCCTCTTCTCCAGGGGAACTCAGGTGAGCGCTTTGTGATGTCATTTCAGTTGGTCACTTGTTTCATGGTGGAGGTTGGCTTCCCCTGTGACTCCTGGTGTGTTGTGATATCCCCCCTGCTTGTAACAGACATCCCCTCTTCTCCAGGGGAACTCAGGTGAGCGCTTTGTGATGTCATTTCAGTTGGTCACTTGTTTCATGGTGGAGGTTGGCTTCCGCTGTGACTCCTGGCGTGTTGTGATATCCCCCCTGCTTGTAACAGACATCCCCACCTCACCAGGGGAACTCAGGTGAGCGCTTTGTGATATCCCCCCTGCTTGTAACAGAGGTCCCCTGCTCTCCAGGGGAACTCAGGTGAGCGCTTTGTGATGTCATTTCATTTGGTCACCTGTTTCAAAGTGGAGGTTGGCTTCCCCTGTGACTCCTGGCGTGTTGTGATATCCCCCCTGCTTGTAACTGACATCCCCTCCTCACCAGGGGAACTCAGGTGAGCGCTTTGTGATATCCCCCCTGCTTGTAACAGAGGTCCCCTGCTCTCCAGGGGAACTCAGGTGAGCGCTTTGTGATGTCATTTCAGTTGGTCACCTGTTTCAAGGTTGAGATTGTCTTCCCCTGTGAATCCGGGCGTGTTGTGATATCCCTCCTGCTTTTAACGGACATCCCCTCATCTCTAGGGGAACTCAGGTGAGCACTTTTTGATGTCATTTCTGTTGGTCACCTGTTTCAAGGTTGAGGTTGGCTTCCCCTGTGACCCTGATGTGTTGTGATATCCCTCCTGCTTGTAACAGACATCCCCTCCTCACCAGGGGAACTCAGGTGAGCGCTTTCTGATATCCCCCCTCCTTGTAACAGACATCCCCTGCTCTCCAGGGGAACTCAGGTGAGCGCTTTGTGATGTCATTTCAGTTGGTCAACTGTTTCAAGTTGGAGGTTGGCTTCCCCTGTGACTCCTGGTGTGTTGTGATATCCCCCTTACTTGTAACAGACATCCCCTCCTCACCAGGGGAACTCAGGTGAGCGCTTTGTGATATCCCTCCTGCTTGTAACAGACATCCCCTGCTCTCCAGGGGAACTCAGGTGAGCGCTTTGTGATGTCATTTCAGTTGGTCACCTGTTTGAAGGTGGATGTTGGCTTCCCCTGTGACTCCTGGTGTGTTGTGATATCCCCCCTGCTTGTAACAGACATCCCCTCTTCTCCAAGTTAACTCAGGTGAGCGCTTTGTGATGTCATTTCAGTTGGTCACCTGTTTCATGGTGGAGGATGGCTTCCGCTGTGACTCCTGTTGTGTTGTGATAACCCCCCTGCTTGTAACAGACATCCCCTCGTCTCCAGGGGAACTCAGGTGAGCGCTTTGTGATGTCATTACAGTTGGTCACCTGTTTCAAGGTGGAGGTTGGCTTCCCCTCTGACTCCTGGTGTGTTTTGATATCCCCCTTGTTGTAATAGACATCCCCTAAACTCCAGGGGAACTCAGGTGAGCGCTTTGTGATATTCCCCCTGCTTGTAACAAACATCCCCTCTTCTCCATGGGAACTCAGGTGAGCGCTTTGTGATGTCATTTCAGTTGGTCATCTGTTTCAAGGTGGAGGTTGTCTTCCCCTGTGACTCCTGGTGTGTTGTGATATCCCCCCTGCTTGTAACAGACATCCCCTCTTCTCCAGGGGAACTCAGGTGAGCGCTTTGTGATGTCATTTCAGTTGGTCACTTGTTTCATGGTGGAGGTTGGCTTCCGCTGTGACTCCTGGTGTGTTGTGATATCCCCCCTGCTTGTAACAGACATCCCCTCTTCTCCAGGGGAACTCAGGTGAGCGCTTTGTGATGTCATTTCAGTTGGTCACTTGTTTCATGCTGGAGGTTGTCTTCCCCTGTGACTCCTGGTGTGTTATGATATCCCCCCTGCTTGTAACAGACATCCCCTCATCTCTAGGGGAACTCAGGTGAGCGCTTTGTGATGTCATTTCAGTTGGTTACCTGTTTCAAAGTGGAGGTTGGCTTCCTCTGTGACTCCTGGCGTGTTGTGATATCCCCCCTGCTTGTAACAGACATCCCCTCCTCACCAGGGGAACTCAGGTGAGCGCTTTGTGATATCCCCCCTGCTTGTAACAGAGGTCCCCTGCTCTCCAGGGGAACTCAGGTGAGCGCTTTGTGATGTCATTTCATTTGGTCACCTGTTTCAAAGTGGAGGTTGGCTTCCCCTGTGACTCCTGGCGTGTTGTGATATCCCCCCTGCTTGTAACAGACATCCCCTCCTCACCAGGGGAACTCAGGTGAGCGCTTTGTGATATCCCCCCTGCTTGTAACAGAGGTCCCCTGCTCTCCAGGGGAACTCACGTGAGCGCTTTGTGATGTCATTTCAGTTGGTCACCTGTTTCAAGGTTGAGATTGTCTTCCCATGTGAATCCGGGCGTGTTGTGATATCCCTCCTGCTTTTAACGGACATCCCCTCATCTCTAGGGGAACTCAGGTGAGCACTTTTTGATGTCATTTCTGTTGGTCACCTGTTTCAAGGTTGAGGTTGGCTTCCCCTGTGACCCTGATGTGTTGTGATATCCCTCCTGCTTGTAACAGACATCCCCTCCTCACCAGGGGAACTCAGGTGAGCGCTTTCTGATATCCCCCCTCCTTGTAACAGACATCCCCTGCTCTCCAGGGGAACTCAGGTGAGCGCTTTGTGATGTCATTTCAGTTGGTCAACTGTTTCAAGTTGGAGGTTGGCTTCCCCTGTGACTCCTGGTGTGTTGTGATATCCCCCCTGCTTGTAACAGACATCCCCTCTTCTCCAAGTTAACTCAGGTGAGCGCTTTGTGATGTCATTTCAGTTGGTCACCTATTTCATGGTGGAGGTTGGCTTCCCCTCTGACTCCTGGTGTGTTTTGATATACCCCCTTCTTGTAATAGACATCCCCTCCTCTCCAGGGGAACTCAGGTGAGTGCTTTGTGATATCCCCCGTGCTTGTAACAGAGATCCCCTGCTCTCCAGGGGAACTCACTTCAGCGCTTTGTGATGTCATTTCAGTTGGTCACCTGTTTCAAGGTGGAGGTTGTCTTCCCCTGTGACTCCTGGTGTGTTGTGATATCCCCCCTGCTTGTAACAGACATCCCGTACTCTCCAGGGGAACTCTGGTGAGCGCTTTGTGATGTCATTTCAGTTGGTCACCTGTTTCAAGGTGGAGGTTGGCTTCCCCTGTGACTCCTGGTGTGTTGTGATATCCCCCCTGCTTGTAACGGACATCCCCTACTCTCAAGGGAAAGTCAAGTCAGCGCTTTGTGATGTCAATTCAGTTGGTCACCTGTTTCAAGGTGGAGGTTTGCTTCCCCTGTGACTCCTGGTGTGTTGTGATATCCCCCCTGCTTGTAACAGACATCCCCTCCTCAGCAGGGGAACTCAGGTGAGCGCTTTGTGATATCCCCCCTGCTTGTAACAGAGGTCCCCTGCTCTCCAGGGGAACTCAGGTGAGCGCTTTGTGATGTAATTTCAGTTGGTCACCTGTTTCAAAGTGGAGGTTGGCTTCCCCTGTGACTCCTGGCGTGTTGTGATATCCCCCCTGCTTGTAACAGACATCCCCTCCTCACCAGGGGAACTCAGGTGAGCGCTTTGTGATATCCCCCCTGCTTGTAACAGAGGTCCCCTGCTCTCCAGGGGAACTCAGGTGAGCGCTTTGTGATGTCATTTCAGTTGGTCACCTGTTTCAAGGTTGAGATTGTCTTCCCCTGTGAATCCGGGCGTGTTGTGATATCCCTCCTGCTTTTAACGGACATCCCCTCATCTCTAGGGGAACTCAGGTGAGCACTTTTTGATGTCATTTCAGTTGGTCACCTGTTTCAAGGTTGAGGTTGGCTTCCCCTGTGACCCTGATGTGTTGTGATATCCCTCCTGCTTGTAACAGACATCCCCTCCTCACCAGGGGAACTCAGGTGAGCGCTTTCTGATATCCCCCCTCCTTGTAACAGACATCCCCTGCTCTCCAGGGGAACTCAGGTGAGCGCTTTGTGATGTCATTTCAGTTGGTCAACTGTTTCAAGTTGGAGGTTGGCTTCCCCTGTGAATCCTGGTGTGTTGTGATATCCCCCCTGCTTGTAACAGACATCCCCTCTTTTCCAAGTTAACTCAGGTGAGCGCTTTGTGATGTCATTTCAGTTGGTCACCTATTTCATGGTGGAGGTTGGCTTCCCCTCTGACTCCTGGTGTGTTTTGATATCCCGCCTTCTTGTAATAGACATCCCCTCCTCTCCAGGGGAACTCAGGTGAGCGCTTTGTGATATCCCCCGTGCTTGTAACAGAGATCCCCTGCTCTCCAGGGGAACTCACTTCAGCGCTTTGTGATGTCATTTCAGTTGGTCACCTGTTTCATGGTGGAGGTTGTCTTCCCCTGTGACTCCTGGTGTGTTGTGATATCCCCCCTGCTTGTAACAGACATCCCCTCCTCTCCAGGGGAACTCTGGTGAGCGCTTTGTGATGTCATTTCAGTTGGTCACCTGTTTCAAGGTGGAGGTTGGCTTCCCCTGTGACTCCTGGTGTGTTGTGATATCCCCCCTGCTTGTAACGGACATCCCCTACTCTCAAGGGAAAGTCAAGTCAGCGCTTTGTGATGTCAATTCAGTTGGTCACCTTTTTCAAGGTGGAGGTTTACTTCCCCTGTGACTCCTGGTGTGTTGTGACATCCCCCCTGCTTGTAACAGACATCCCCTCCTCAGCAGGGGAACTCAGGTGAGCGCTTTGTGATATCCCCCCTTCTTGTAACTGACATCCCCTCATCTCTAGGGGAACTCAGGTGAGCGCTTTGTGATGTCATTTTAGTTGGTCACTTGTTTCATGGTGGAAGTTGGCTTCCGCTGTGACTCCTGGTGTGTTGTGATATCCCTCCTACTTGTAACAGACATCCCCTGCTCTCCAGGGGAACTCAGGTGAGCGCTTTGTGATGTCATTTCAGTTGGTCACCTGTTTCAAGGTGGAGGTTGGCTTCCCCTGTGAATCCTGGTGTGTTGTGATATCCCCCCTGCTTGTAACAGACATCCCCTCTTCTCCAAGTTAACTCAGGTCAGTGCTTTGTGATGTCATTTCAGTTGGTCACCTGTTTCCAGGTGGAGGTTGGCTTACCCTCTGACTCCTGGTGTGTTTTGATATCCCCCCTTCTTGTAATAGACATCACCTCCTCTCCAGGGGATCTCAGGTGAGCGCTTTGTGATATCCCCCCTGCTTGTAACAGAGATCCCCTGCCCTCCAGGGGAACTCACTTCAGCGCTTTGTGATGTCATTTCAGTTGGTCACCTGTTTCAAGGTGGAGGTTGGCTTCCCCTGTGTCTCCAGGTGTGTTGTGATATCCCCCCTGCTTGTAACAGACATCCCCTGCTCTCCTGGGGAACTCTGGTGAGCGCTTTCTGATGTCATTTCAGTTGGTCACCTGTTTCAAGGTGGAGGTTGGCTTCCCCTGTGACTCCTGGTGTGTTGTGATATCCCCCCTGCTTGTAACTGACATCCCCTACTCTCAAGGGAAAGTCAAGTCAGCCCTTTGTGATGTCAATTCAGTTGGTCACCTGTTTCAAGGTGGAGGTTTGCTTCCCCTGTGACTCCTGGTGTGTTGTGATATCCCCCCTGCTTGTAACAGACATCCCCTCCTCAGCAGGGGAACTCAGGTGAGCGCTTTGTGATATCCCCCCTTCTTGTAACAGACATCCCCTCATCTCTAGGGCAACTCAGGTGAGCGCTTTGTGATGTCATTTCAGTTGGTCACCTGTTTCAAGGTGGAGGTTGGCTTCTCCTGTGACTCCTGGTGTGTTGTGATATCCCCCCTGCTTGTAACAGACATCCCCTCTTCTCCAAGTTAACTCAGGTGAGCGTTTTGTGATGTCATTTCAGTTGGTCACCTGTTTCATGGTGGAGGTCGGCTTCCGCTGTGACTCCTGGGGTGTTGTGATAACCCCCCTTCTTGTAACAGACATCCCCTCCTCTCCAGGGGAACTCAGGTGAGCGCTTTGTGATGTCATTTCAGTTGGTCACATGTTTCAAGGTGGAGGTTGGCTTCCCCTGTGACTCCTGGCGTGTTGTGATATCCCCCCTGATTGTAACAGACATCCCCTCCTCACCAGGGGAACTCAGGTGAGCGCTTTGTGATATCCCCCCTGCTTGTAACAGAGGTCCCCTGCTCTCCAGGGGAACTCAGGTGAGCGCTTTGTGATGTCATTTCAGTTGGTCACCTGTTTCAAGGTTGAGATTGTCTTCCCCTGTGAATCCGGGCGTGTTGTGATATCCCTCCTGCTTTTAACAGACATCCCCTCATCTCTAGGGGAACTCAGGTGAGCGCTTTTTGATGTCATTTCAGTTGATCACCTGTTTCAAGGTTGAGGTTGGCTTCCCCTGTGACTCCTGGTGTGTTGTGATATCCCCCCTGCTTGTAACAGACATCCCCTCCCCACCAGGGGAACTCAGGTGAGCGCTTTCTGATATCCCCCGTTCTTGTAACAGACATCCCCTGCTCTCCAGGGGAACTCAGGTGAGCGCTTTGTGATGTCATTTCAGTTGGTCACCTGTTTCAAGGTGGAGGTTGGCTTCCCCTGTGACTCCTGGTGTGTTGTGATATCCCCCCTGCTTGTAACAGACATCCCCCCTTCTCCAAGTTAACTCAGGTGAGCGCTTTGTGATGTCATTTCAGTAGGTCATCTGTTTCATGGTGGAGGTTGGCTTTCGCTGTGACTCCTGGTGTGTTGTGATAACCCCCCTTCTTGTAACAGACATCCCCTCCTCTCCACGGGAACTCAGGTGAGCGCTTTGTGATGTCATTTCAGTTGGTCACCTGTTTCAAGGTGGAGGTTGGCTTTCCCTCTGACTCCTGGTGTGTTTTGATATCCCCCCTTCTTGTAATAGACATCTCCTCCTCTCCCGGGGAACTCAGGTGAGCGCTTTGTGATATCCCCCCTGCTTGTAACAGAGATCCCCTGCTCTCCAAGGGAACTCACTTCAGCGCTTTGTGATGTCATTTCAGTTGGTCACCTGTTTCAAGGTGGAGGTTGGCTTCCCCTGTGACTCCTGGTGTGTTGTGATATCCCCCCTGCTTGTAACAGACATCCCCTCCTCTCCAGGGGAACTCTGGTGAGCGCTTTGTGATGTCATTTCAGTTGGTCACCTGTTTCATGGTGGAGGTTGGCTTCCCCTGTGACTCCTGGTGTGTTGTGATATCCCCCCTGCTTGTAACAGACATCCCCTCCTCAGCAGGGGAACTCAGGTGAGCGCTTTGTGATATCCCCCCTTCTTGTAACAGACATCCCCTCATCTCTAGGGGAACTCAGGTGAGCGCTTTGTGATGTCATTTCAGTTGGTCACCTGTTTCAGGGTGGAGGTTGGCTTCCCCTGTGACTCCTGGTGAGTTGTGATATCCCCCCTGCTTCTAACAGACATCCCCTCTTCTCCAAGTTAACTCAGGTGAGCGCTTTGTGATGTCATTACAGTTGGTCACCTGTTTCATGGTGGAGGATGGCTTCCGCTGTGACTCCTGGTGTGTTGTGATAACCCCCCTGCTTGTAACAGACATCCCCTCCTCTCCAGGGGAACTCAGGTGAGCGCTTTGTGATGTCATTACAGTTGGTCACCTGTTTCAAGGTGGAGGTTGGCTTCCCCTGTGATTCCTGGCGTGTTGTGATATCCCCCCTGCTTGTAACAGACATCCCCTCCTCACCAGGGGAACTCAGGTGAGCGCTTTGTGATATCCCCCCTGCTTGTAACAGAGGTCCCCTGCTCTCCAGGGGAACTCAGGTGAGCGCTTTGTGATGTCATTTCAGTTGATCACCTGTTTCAAGGTTGAGGTTGGCTTCCCCTGTGACTCCCGGTGTGTTGTGATATCCCCCCTGCTTGTAACAGACATCCCCTCCTCACCAGGGGAACTCAGGTGAGCGCTTTGTGATGTCATTTCAGTTGGTCACCTGTTTCATGGTGGAGGTTGGCTTTCGCTGTGACTCCTGGTGTGTTGTGATAACCCCCCTTCTTGTAACAGACATCCCCTCCTCTCCACGGGAACTCAGGTGAGCGCTTTGTGATATCCCCCCTTCTTGTAACAGAGATCCCCTGCTCTCTAAGGGAACTCACTTCAGCGCTTTGTGATGTCATTTCAGTTGGTCACCTGTTTCAAGGTGGAGGTTGGCTTCCCCTGTGACTCCTGGTGTGTTGTGATATCCCCCCTGCTTGTAACAGACATCCCCTCCTCTCCAGGGGAACTCTGGTGAGCGCTTTGTGATGTCATTTCAGTTGGTCACCTGTTTCATGGTGGAGGTTGGCTTCCCCTGTGACTCCTGGTGTGTTGTGATATCCCTCCTGCTTGTAACAGACATCCCCTCCTCAGCAGGGGAACTCAGGTGAGCGCTTTGTGATATCCCCCCTACTTGTAACAGACATCCCCTCCTCACCAGGGGAACTCAGGTGAGCGCTTTGTGATATCCCTCCTGTTTGTAACAGACATCCCCAGCTCTCCAGGGGAACTCAGGTGAGCGCTTTGTGATGTCATTTCAGTTGGTCACCTGTTTCATGGTGGAGGATGGCTTCCGCTGTGACTCCTGGTGTGTTGTGATAACCCCCCTGCTTGTAACAGACATCCCCTCCTCTCCAGGGGAACTCAGGTGAGCGCTTTGTGATGTCATTACAGTTGGTCACCTGTTTCAAGGTGGAGGTTGGCTTCCCCTGTGACTCCTGGCGTGTTGTGATATCCCCCCTGCTTGTAACAGACATCCCCTCCACTCCAGGGGAACTCAGTTGAGCACTTTGTGATATTCCCCCTGCTTGTAACAAACATCCCCTCTTCTCCAGGTGTACTCTGGTGAGCGCTTTGTGATGTCATTTCAGTAGGTCACCTGTTTCAAGGTGGAGGTTGGCTTGCCAGTGTGTTATGTTATCCCCCATGCCAGAAGAGACATTCCCTCATCTCCAGGGGAACTGAGGTGAGTGCTTTGTGATGTCATTGTAGTACGTCACAAGATTCCAGCTGGAGCTTGGCTTCCCCTCTGGTCTAGTGTGTTATGTGTTCCGCCATGCCAGTAAGAGACATTCCTTTGTCTCCCTGGGAATAGAGTTGAGCGCTTTGTGATGTCATTTCAGTAGGTCTTAAGGTTCTAGTTGGAGGATGGCTTTCACTCTGACTTGTAGTGTGTTATGTTATCCGCCCTGACATTAAGAGACATGTCCTCATCTCCAGGGGAAGTAAGTGAGTGAGTCATTTCAGTTGGTCACCTTTTTCAAGGTGAAGGTTGGCTGCCCCTGTGACTCCTGGCGTGTTGTGATATCCCCCCTGCTTGTAACAGACATCCCCTCCTCACGAGGGGAACTCAGGTGAGCGCTTTGTGATATCCCCCCTGCTTGTAACAGACATCCCCTCAACTCTAGGGGAACTCAGGTGAGCACTTTGTGATGTCATTTCAGTTGGTCACCAGTTTCAAGTTGGAGGTTGGCTTCCCCTGTGACTCCTGGTGTGTTGTGATATCCCCCCTGCTTGTAACATAAATCCCCTCTTCTCCAAGTTAACTCAGGTGAGCGCTTTGTGATGTCATTTCAGTTGGTCACCTGTTTCATGGTGGAGGTTGGCTTCCGTTGTGACTCCTGGTGTGTTGTGATATCCCCCTTGCTTGTAACAGACATCCCCTCTTCTCCAGGGGAACTCAGGTGAGCGCTTTGTGATGTCATTTCAGTTGGTCACTTGTTTCATGGTGGATGTTGGCTTCCGCTGTGACTCCTGGTGTGTTGTGATATCCCCCCTGCTTGTAACAGACATCCCCTCTTCTCCAGGGGAACTCAGGTGAGCGCTTTGTGATTTCATTTCAGTTGGTCACTTGTTTCATGGTGGAGGTTGTCTTCCCCTGTGACTCCTGGTGTGTTATGATATCCCCCCTGCTTGTAACAGACATCCCCTCATCTCTAGGGGAACTCAGGTGAGCGCTTTGTGATGTCATTTCAGTTGGTCACCTGTTTCAAGGTGGAGGTTGGCTTCCCCTGTGACTCCTGGCGTGTTGTGATATCCCCCCTGCTTGTAACAGACATCCCCTCCTCACCAGGGGAACTCAGGTGAGCGCTTTGTGATATCCCCCCTGCTTGTAACAGAGGTCCCCTGCTCTCCAGGGGAACTCAGGTGAGCGCTTTGTGATGTCATTTCCGTTGGTCACCTGTTTCAAGGTTGAGATTGTCTTCCCCTGTGAATCCGGGCGTGTTGTGATATCCCTCCTGCTTTTAACTGACATCCCCTCATCTCTAGGGGAACTCAGGTGAGCGCTTTTTGATGTCATTTCAGTTGGTCACCTGTTTCAAGGTTGAGGTTGGCTTCCGTTGTGACTCCTGGTGTGTTGTGATATCCCCCCTGCTTGTAACATAAATCCCCTCTTCTCCAAGTTAACTCAGGTGAGCGCTTTGTGATGTCATTTCAGTTGGTCACCTGTTTCATGGTGGAGGTTGGCTTCCGTTGTGACTCCTGGTGTGTTGTGATATCCCCCCTGCTTGTAACAGACATCCCCTCTTCTCCAGGGGAACTCAGGTGAGCGCTTTGTGATGTCATTTCAGTTGGTCACTTGTTTCATGGTGGATGTTGGCTTCCGCTGTGACTCCTGGTGTGTTGTGATATCCCCCCTGCTTGTAACAGACATCCCCTCTTCTCCAGGGGAACTTAGGTGATCGCTTTGTGATTTCATTTTAGTTGGTCACTTGTTTCATGGTGGAGGTTGTCTTCCCCTGTGACTCCTGGTGTGTTGTGATATCCCCCCTTCTTGTAACAGACATCCCCTCCTCTCCACGGGAACTCAGGTGAGCGCTTTGTGATGTCATTTCAGTTGGTCACCTGTTTCCAGGTGGAGGTTGGCTCCCCCTCTGACTCCTGGTGTGTTTTGATATCCCCCCTTCTTGTAATAGACATCCCCTCCTCTCCAGGGGAACTCAGGTGAGCGCTTTGTGATATCCCCCCTGCTTGTAACAGAGATCCCCTGCTCTCCAGGGGAACTCACTTCAGCGCTTTGTGATGTCATTTCAGTTGGTCACCTGTTTCAAGGTGGAGGTTGGCTTCCCCTGTGACTCCTGGTGTGTTGTGATATCCCCCCTGCTTGTAACAGACATCCCCTCCTCTCCAGGCGAACTCTGGTGAGCGCTTTGTGATGTCATTTCAGTTGGTCACCTGTTTCAAGGTGGAGGTTGGCTTCCCCTGTGACTCCTGGTGTGTTGTGATATCCCCCCTGCTTGTAACGGACATCCCCTACTCTCAAGGGAAAGTCAAGTCAGCGCTTTGTGATGTCAAATCAGTTGGTCACCTGTTTCAAGGTGGAGGTTTGCTTCTCCTGTGACTCCTGGTGTGCTGTGATATCCCCCCTGCTTGTAACGGACATCCCCTACTCTCAAGGGAAAGTCAAGTCAGCGCTTTGTGATGTCAATTCAGTTGGTCACCTGTTTCAAGGTGGAGGTTGGCTTCCCCTGTGACTCCTGGCATGTTGTGATATCCCCCCTGCTTGTAACAGACATCCCCTCCTCAGCAGGGGAACTCAGGTGAGCGCTTTGTGATATCCCCCCTTCTTGTAACAGACATCCCCTCATCTCTAGGGCAACTCAGGTGAGCGCTTTGTGATATCCCCTCTGCTTGTAACAGAGGTCCCCTGCTCTCCAGGGGAACTCAGGTGAGCGCTTTGTGATGTCATTTCAGTTGGTCACCTGTTTCATGGTGGAGGTTGACTTCCCCTGTGACTCCTGGTGTGTTATGATATCCCCCCTGCTTGTAACAGACATCCCCTCATCTCTAGGGGAACTCAGGTGAGCGCTTTGTGATGTCATTTCAGTTGGTCACCTGTTTCAAGGTGGAGGCTGGCTTCCCCTGTGACTCCTGGCGTGTTGTGATATCCCCCCTGCTTGTAACAGACATCCCCTCCTCACCAGGGGAACTCAGGTGAGCGCTTTGTGATATCCCCCCTGCTTGTAACAGAGGTCCCCTGCTCTCCAGGGGAACTCAGGTGAGCGCTTTGTGATGTCATTTCCGTTGGTCACCTGTTTCAAGGTTGAGATTGTCTTCCCCTGTGAATCCGGGCGTGTTGTGATATCCCTCCTGCTTTTAACTGACATCCCCTCATCTCTAGGGGAACTCAGGTGAGCGCTTTTTGATGTCATTTCAGTTGGTCACCTGTTTCAAGGTTGAGGTTGGCTTCCCCTGTGACTCCTGATGTGTTGTGATATCCCCCCTGCTTGTAACAGACATCCCCTCCTCACCAGGGGAACTCAGGTGAGCGCTTTCTGATATTCCCCCTCCTTGTAACAGACATCCCCTGCTCTCCAGGGGAACTCAGGTGAGCGCTTTGTGATGTCATTTCAGTTGGTCAACTGTTTCAAGTTGGAGGTTGGCTTCCCCTGTGACTCCTGGTGTGTTGTGATATCCCCCCTGCTTGTAACAGACATCCCCTCTTCTCCAAGTTAACTCAGGTGAGCGCTTTGTGATGTCATTTCAGTTGGTCACCTGTTTCATGGTGGAGGTTGGCTTCCGCTGTGACTCCTGGTGCGTTGTGATAACCCCCCTTCTTGTAACAGACATCCCCTCCTCTCCACGGGAACTCAGGTGAGCGCTTTGTGATGTCATTTCAGTTGGTCACCTGTTTCCAGGTGGAGGTTGGCTCCCCCTCTGACTCCTGTTGTGTTTTGATATCCCCCCTTCTTGTAATAGACATCCCCTCCTCTCCAGGGGAACTCAGGTGAGCGCTTTGTGATATCCCCCCTGCTTGTAACAGAGATCCCCTGCTCTCCAGGGGAACTCACTTCAGCGCTTTGTGATGTCATTTCAGTTGGTCACCTGTTTCAAGGTGGAGGTTGGCTTCCCCTGTGACTCCTGGGGTGTTGTGATATCCCCCCTGCTTGTAACAGACATCCCCTCCTCTCCAGGGGAACTCAGGTGAGCGCTTTGTGATGTCATTTCAGTTGGTCACCTGTTTCAAGGTGGAGGTTGGCTTCCCCTGTGACTCCTGGTGTGTTGTGATATCCCCCCTGCTTGTAACAGACATCCCCTCCTCTCCAGGCGAACTCTGGTGAGCGCTTTGTGATGTCATTTCAGTTGGTCACCTGTTTCATGGTGGAGGTTGGCTACCCCTGTGACTCCTGGTGTGTTGTGATATCCCCCCTGCTTGTAACGGACATCCCCTACTCTCAAGGGAAAGTCAAGTCAGCGCTTTGTGATGTCAATTCAGTTGGTCACCTGTTTCAAGGTGGAGGTTTGCTTCTCCTGTGACTCCTGGTGTGTTGTGATATCCCCCCTGCTTGTAACGGACATCCCCTACTCTCAAGGGAAAGTCAAGTCAGCGCTTTGTGTTGTCAATTCAGTTGGTCACCTGTTTCAAGGTGGAGGTTGGCTTCCCCTGTGACTCCTGGCGTGTTGTGATATCCCCCCTGCTTGTAACAGACATCCCCTCCTCAGCAGGGGAACTCAGGTGAGCGCTTTGTGATATCCCCCCTACTTGTAACAGACATCCCCTCCTCACCAGGGGAACTCAGGTGAGCGCTTTGTGATATCCCTCCTGCTTGTAACAGACATCCCCTGCTCTCCAGGGGAACTCAGGTGAGCGCTTTGTGATGTCATTTCAGTTGGTCACCTGTTTCAAGGTGGGGGTTGGCTTCCCCTGTGACTCCTGGTGTGTTGTGATATCCCCCCTGCTTGTAACAGATATCCCCTCTTCTCCAAGTTAACTCACGTGAGCGCTTTGTGATGTCATTTCAGTTGGTCACCTGTTTCAAGGTGGAGGTTGGCTTCCCCTGTGACTCCTGGTGTGTTGTGATATCCCCCCTGCTTGTAACAGACATCCCCTCCTCTCCAGGGGAACTCTGGTGAGCGCTTTGTGATGTCATTTCAGTTGGTCACCTGTTTCAAGGTGGTGGTTGGCTTCCCCTGTGACTCCTGGTGTGTTGTGATATCCCCCCTGCTTGTAACGGACATCCCCTACTCTCAAGGGAAAGTCAAGTCAGCGCTTTGTGATGTCAATTCAGTTGGTCACCTGTTTCAAGGTGGAGGTTTGCTTCCCCTGTTACTCCTGGTGTGTTGTGATATCCCCCCTGCTTGTGACAGACATCCCCTCCTCAGCAGGGGAACTCAGGTGAGCGCTTTGTGATATCCCCCCTTCTTGTAACAGACATCCCCTCCTCAGCAGGGGAACTCAGGTGAGCGGTTTGTGATATCCCTCCTGCTTGTAACAGACATCCCCTGCTCTCCAGGGGAACTCAGGTGAGCGCTTTGTGATGTCATTTCAGTTGGTCACCTGTTTCAAGGTGGAGGTTGGCTTCCCCTGTGACTCCTGGTGTGTTGTGATATCCCCCCTGCTTGTAACAGACATCCCCTCTTCTCCAAGTTAACTCAGGTGAGCGCTTTGTGATGTCATTTCAGTTGGTCACCTGTTTCATGGTGGAGGTTGGCTTGCGCTGTGACTCCTGGGGTGTTGTGATAACCCCCCTTCTTGTAACAGACATCCCCTCCTCTCCACGGGAACTCAGGTGAGCGCTTTGTGATGTCATTACAGTTGGTAACCTGTTTCAAGGTGGAGGTTGGCTTCCCCCGTGACTCCTGGTGTGTTGTGATATCCCCCCTGCTTGTAACAGACATCCCCTCCTCACCAGGGGAACTCAGGTGAGCGCTTTCTGATATCTGCCCTGCTTGTAACAGACATCCCCTGCTCTCCAGGGTAACTCAGGTGAGCGCTTTGTGATGTCATTTCAGTTGGTCACCTGTTTCAAGGTGGAGGTTGGCTTCCCCTGTGACTCCTGGGGTGTTGTGATATCCCCCCTGCTTGTAACAGACATCCCCTCCTCTCCACGGGAACTCAGGTGAGCGCTTTGTGATGTCATTTCAGTTGGTCACCTGTTTCCAGGTGGAGGTTGGCTCCCCCTCTGACTCCTGGTGTGTTTTGATATCCCCCCTTCTTGTAATAGACATCCCCTCCTCTCCAGGGGAACTCAGGTGAGCGCTTTGTGATATCCCCCCTGCTTGTAACAGAGATCCCCTGCTCTCCAGGGGAACTCACTTCAGCGCTTTGTGATGTCATTTCAGTTGGTCACCTGTTTCAAGGTGGAGGTTGGCTTCCCCTGTGACTCCTGGTGTGTTGTGATATCCCCCCTGCTTGTAACAGACATCCCCTCCTCTCCAGGCGAACTCTGGTGAGCGCTTTGTGATGTCATTTCAGTTGGTCACCTGTTTCAAGGTGGAGGTTGGCTTCCCCTGTGACTCCTGGTGTGTTGTGATATCCCCCCTGCTTGTAACGGACATCCCCTACTCTCAAGGGAAAGTCAAGTCAGCGCTTTGTGATGTCAAATCAGTTGGTCACCTGTTTCAAGGTGGAGGTTTGCTTCTCCTGTGACTCCTGGTGTGCTGTGATATCCCCCCTGCTTGTAACGGACATCCCCTACTCTCAAGGGAAAGTCAAGTCAGCGCTTTGTGATGTCAATTCAGTTGGTCACCTGTTTCAAGGTGGAGGTTGGCTTCCCCTGTGACTCCTGGCATGTTGTGATATCCCCCCTGCTTGTAACAGACATCCCCTCCTCAGCAGGGGAACTCAGGTGAGCGCTTTGTGATATCCCCCCTTCTTGTAACAGACATCTCCTCATCTCTAGGGCAACTCAGGTGAGCGCTTTGTGATATCCCCTCTGCTTGTAACAGAGGTCCCCTGCTCTCCAGGGGAACTCAGGTGAGCGCTTTGTGATGTCATTTCAGTTGGTCACCTGTTTCATGGTGGAGGTTGACTTCCCCTGTGACTCCTGGTGTGTTATGATATCCCCCCTGCTTGTAACAGACATCCCCTCATCTCTAGGGGAACTCAGGTGAGCGCTTTGTGATGTCATTTCAGTTGGTCACCTGTTTCAAGGTGGAGGCTGGCTTCCCCTGTGACTCCTGGCGTGTTGTGATATCCCCCCTGCTTGTAACAGACATCCCCTCCTCACCAGGGGAACTCAGGTGAGCGCTTTGTGATATCCCCCCTGCTTGTAACAGAGGTCCCCTGCTCTCCAGGGGAACTCAGGTGAGCGCTTTGTGATGTCATTTCCGTTGGTCACCTGTTTCAAGGTTGAGATTGTCTTCCCCTGTGAATCCGGGCGTGTTGTGATATCCCTCCTGCTTTTAACTGACATCCCCTCATCTCTAGGGGAACTCAGGTGAGCGCTTTTTGATGTCATTTCAGTTGGTCACCTGTTTCAAGGTTGAGGTTGGCTTCCCCTGTGACTCCTGATGTGTTGTGATATCCCCCCTGCTTGTAACAGACATCCCCTCCTCACCAGGGGAACTCAGGTGAGCGCTTTCTGATATTCCCCCTCCTTGTAACAGACATCCCCTGCTCTCCAGGGGAACTCAGGTGAGCGCTTTGTGATGTCATTTCAGTTGGTCAACTGTTTCAAGTTGGAGGTTGGCTTCCCCTGTGACTCCTGGTGTGTTGTGATATCCCCCCTGCTTGTAACAGACATCCCCTCTTCTCCAAGTTAACTCAGGTGAGCGCTTTGTGATGTCATTTCAGTTGGTCACCTGTTTCATGGTGGAGGTTGGCTTCCGCTGTGACTCCTGGTGCGTTGTGATAACCCCCCTTCTTGTAACAGACATCCCCTCCTCTCCACGGGAACTCAGGTGAGCGCTTTGTGATGTCATTTCAGTTGGTCACCTGTTTCCAGGTGGAGGTTGGCTCCCCCTCTGACTCCTGTTGTGTTTTGATATCCCCCCTTCTTGTAATAGACATCCCCTCCTCTCCAGGGGAACTCAGGTGAGCGCTTTGTGATATCCCCCCTGCTTGTAACAGAGATCCCCTGCTCTCCAGGGGAACTCACTTCAGCGCTTTGTGATGTCATTTCAGTTGGTCACCTGTTTCAAGGTGGAGGTTGGCTTCCCCTGTGACTCCTGGGGTGTTGTGATATCCCCCCTGCTTGTAACAGACATCCCCTCCTCTCCAGGGGAACTCAGGTGAGCGCTTTGTGATGTCATTTCAGTTGGTCACCTGTTTCAAGGTGGAGGTTGGCTTCCCCTGTGACTCCTGGTGTGTTGTGATATCCCCCCTGCTTGTAACAGACATCCCCTCCTCTCCAGGCGAACTCTGGTGAGCGCTTTGTGATGTCATTTCAGTTGGTCACCTGTTTCATGGTGGAGGTTGGCTACCCCTGTGACTCCTGGTGTGTTGTGATATCCCCCCTGCTTGTAACGGACATCCCCTACTCTCAAGGGAAAGTCAAGTCAGCGCTTTGTGATGTCAATTCAGTTGGTCACCTGTTTCAAGGTGGAGGTTTGCTTCTCCTGTGACTCCTGGTGTGTTGTGATATCCCCCCTGCTTGTAACGGACATCCCCTACTCTCAAGGGAAAGTCAAGTCAGCGCTTTGTGTTGTCAATTCAGTTGGTCACCTGTTTCAAGGTGGAGGTTGGCTTCCCCTGTGACTCCTGGCGTGTTGTGATATCCCCCCTGCTTGTAACAGACATCCCCTCCTCAGCAGGGGAACTCAGGTGAGCGCTTTGTGATATCCCCCCTACTTGTAACAGACATCCCCTCCTCACCAGGGGAACTCAGGTGAGCGCTTTGTGATATCCCTCCTGCTTGTAACAGACATCCCCTGCTCTCCAGGGGAACTCAGGTGAGCGCTTTGTGATGTCATTTCAGTTGGTCACCTGTTTCAAGGTGGGGGTTGGCTTCCCCTGTGACTCCTGGTGTGTTGTGATATCCCCCCTGCTTGTAACAGATATCCCCTCTTCTCCAAGTTAACTCACGTGAGCGCTTTGTGATGTCATTTCAGTTGGTCACCTGTTTCAAGGTGGAGGTTGGCTTCCCCTGTGACTCCTGGTGTGTTGTGATATCCCCCCTGCTTGTAACAGACATCCCCTCCTCTCCAGGGGAACTCTGGTGAGCGCTTTGTGATGTCATTTCAGTTGGTCACCTGTTTCAAGGTGGTGGTTGGCTTCCCCTGTGACTCCTGGTGTGTTGTGATATCCCCCCTGCTTGTAACGGACATCCCCTACTCTCAAGGGAAAGTCAAGTCAGCGCTTTGTGATGTCAATTCAGTTGGTCACCTGTTTCAAGGTGGAGGTTTGCTTCCCCTGTTACTCCTGGTGTGTTGTGATATCCCCCCTGCTTGTGACAGACATCCCCTCCTCAGCAGGGGAACTCAGGTGAGCGCTTTGTGATATCCCCCCTTCTTGTAACAGACATCCCCTCCTCAGCAGGGGAACTCAGGTGAGCGGTTTGTGATATCCCTCCTGCTTGTAACAGACATCCCCTGCTCTCCAGGGGAACTCAGGTGAGCGCTTTGTGATGTCATTTCAGTTGGTCACCTGTTTCAAGGTGGAGGTTGGCTTCCCCTGTGACTCCTGGTGTGTTGTGATATCCCCCCTGCTTGTAACAGACATCCCCTCTTCTCCAAGTTAACTCAGGTGAGCGCTTTGTGATGTCATTTCAGTTGGTCACCTGTTTCATGGTGGAGGTTGGCTTGCGCTGTGACTCCTGGGGTGTTGTGATAACCCCCCTTCTTGTAACAGACATCCCCTCCTCTCCACGGGAACTCAGGTGAGCGCTTTGTGATGTCATTACAGTTGGTAACCTGTTTCAAGGTGGAGGTTGGCTTCCCCCGTGACTCCTGGTGTGTTGTGATATCCCCCCTGCTTGTAACAGACATCCCCTCCTCACCAGGGGAACTCAGGTGAGCGCTTTCTGATATCTGCCCTGCTTGTAACAGACATCCCCTGCTCTCCAGGGTAACTCAGGTGAGCGCTTTGTGATGTCATTTCAGTTGGTCACCTGTTTCAAGGTGGAGGTTGGCTTCCCCTGTGACTCCTGGGGTGTTGTGATATCCCCCCTGCTTGTAACAGACATCCCCTCCTCTCCACGGGAACTCAGGTGAGCGCTTTGTGATGTCATTTCAGTTGGTCACCTGTTTCAAGGTGGAGGTTGGCTTCCCCTCTGACTCCTGGTGTGTTTTGATATCCCCCCTGCTTGGAACAGACATCCCCTCCTCTCCAGGGGAACTCAGGTGAGCGCTTTGTGATGTCATTTCAGTTGGTCACCTGTTTCAAGGTGGAGGTTGGCTTCCCCTGTGACTCCTGGTGTGTTGTGATATCCCCCCTGCTTGGAACAGACATCCCCTCCTCTCCAGGGGAACTCAGGTGAGCGCTTTGTGATATCCCTCCTTCTTGTAACAGACATCCCCAGCTCTCCAGGGGAACTCAGGTGAGCGCTTTGTGATGTCATTTCAGTTGGTCACGGTTTCAAGGTGGAGGTTGGCTTCCCCTGTGACTCCTGGTGTGTTGTGATATCCCCCCTCCTTCTAACAGACATCCCCTCTTCTCCAAGTTAACTCAGGTCAGCGCTTTGTGATGTCATTACAGTTGGTCACCTGTTTCAAGGTGGAGGTTGGCTTCCCCTGTGACTCCTGGTGTGTTATGATATCCCCCCTGCTTGTAACGGACATCCCCTCCTCTCAAGGGAAAGTCAAGTCAGCGCTTTGTGATGTCAATTCAGTTGGTCACCTGTTTCAAGGTGGAGGTTGGCTTCCCCTGTGACTCCTGGTGTGTTGTGATATCCCCCCTGCTTGTAACAGACATCCCCTCCTCAGCAGGGGAACTCAGGTGAGCGCTTTGTGATATCCCCCCTGCTTGTAACAGACATCCCCTCCTCTCCAGGCGAACTCTGGTGAGCGCTTTGTGATGTCATTTCAGTTGGTCACCTGTTTCAAGGTGGAGGTTGGCTTCCCCTGTGACTCCTGGTGTGTTGTGATATCCCCCCTGCTTGTAACAGACATCCCCTCCTCTCCAGGGGAACTCAGGTGAGCGCTTTGTGATGTCATTTCAGTTGGTCACCTGTTTCAAGGTGGAGGTTGGCTTCCCCTGTGACTCCTGGTGTGTTGTGATATCCCCCCTGCTTGTAACGGACATCCCCTACTCTCAAGGGAAAGTCAAGTCAGCGCTTTGTGATGTCAATTCAGTTGGTCACCTGTTTCAAGGTGGAGGTTTGCTTCTCCTGTGACTCCCGGTGTGTTGTGATATCCCCCCTGCTTGTAACGGACATCCCCTACTCTCAAGGGAAAGTCAAGTCAGCGCTTTGTGATGTCAATTCAGTTGGTCACCTGTTTCAAGGTGGAGGTTGGCTTCCCCTGTGACTCCTGGCGTGTTGTGATATCCCCCCTGCTTGTAACAGACATCCCCTCCTCAGCAGGGGAACTCAGGTGAGCGCTTTGTGATATCCCCCCTTCTTGTAACAGACATCCCCTCCTCACCAGGGGAACTCAGGTGAGCGCTTTGTGATATCCCTCCTGCTTGTAACAGACATCCCCTGCTCTCCCGGGGAACTCAGGTGAGCGCTTTGTGATGTCATTTCAGTTGGTCACCTGTTTCAAGGTGGAGGTTGGCTTCCCCTGTGACTCCTGGTGTGTTGTGATATCCCCCCTGCTTGTAACAGATATCCCCTCTTCTCCAAGTTAACTCACGTGAGCGCTTTGTGATGTCATTTCAGTTGGTCACCTGTTTCAAGGTGGAGGTTGGCTTCCCCTGTGACTCCTGGTGTGTTGTGATATCCCCCCTGCTTGTAACAGACATCCCCTCCTCAGCAGGGGAACTCAGGTGAGCGCTTTGTGATATCCCCCCTTCTTGTAACAGACATCCCCTCCTCAGCAGGGGAACTCAGGTGAGCGGTTTGTGATATCCCTCCTGCTTGTAACAGACATCCCCTGCTCTCCAGGGGAACTCAGGTGAGCGCTTTGTGATGTCATTTCAGTTGGTCACCTGTTTCAAGGTGGAGGTTGGCTTCCCCTGTGACTCCTGGTGTGTTGTGATATCCCCCCTGCTTGTAACAGACATCCCCTCTTCTCCAAGTTAACTCAGGTGAGCGCTTTGTGATGTCATTTCAGTTGGTCACCTGTTTCATGGTGGAGGTTGGCTTCCGCTGTGACTCCTGGGGTGTTGTGATAACCCCCCTTCTTGTAACAGACATCCCCTCCTCTCCACGGGAACTCAGGTGAGCGCTTTGTGATGTCATTTCAGTTGGTAACCTGTTTCAAGGTGGAGGTTGGCTTCCCCTGTGACTCCTGGTGTGTTGTGATATCCCCCCTGCTTGTAACAGACATCCCCTCCTCACCAGGGGAACTCAGGTGAGCGCTTTGTGATGTCATTTCAGTTGGTCAACTGTTTCAAGGTTGAGATTGTCTTCCCCTGTGAATCCGGGCGTGTTGTGATATCCCTCCTGCTTTTAACAGACATCCCCTCAGCTCTAGGGGAACTCAGGTGAGCGCTTTTTGATGTCATTTCAGTTGGTCACCTGTTTCAAGGTTGAGGTTGGCTTACCCTGTGACTCCTGGTGTGTTGTGATATCCCCCCTGCTTGTAACATACATCCCCTCCTCACCAGGGGAACTCAGGTGAGCGCTTTCTGATATCCGCCCTGCTTGTAACAGACATCCCCTGCTCTCCAGGGGAACTCAGGTGAGCGCTTTGTGATGTCATTTCAGTTGGTCACCTGTTTCAAGGTGGAGGTTGGCTTCCCCTCTGACTCCTGGTGTGTTTTGATATCCCCCCTTCTTGTAATAGACATCCCCTCCTCTCCAGGGGAACTCAGGTGAGCGCTTTGTGATATCTCCCCTGCTTGTAACAGAGATCCCCTGCTCTCCAGGGGAACTCACTTCAGCGCTTTGTGATGTCATTTCAGTTGGTCACCTGTTTCAAGGTGGAGGTTGGCTTCCCCTGTGACTCCTGGTGTGTTGTGATATCCCCCCTGCTTGGAACAGACATCCCCTCCTCTCCAGGGGAACTCAGGTGAGCGCTTTGTGATATCCCCTCTTCTTGTAACAGACATCCCCTCATCTCTAGGGGAACTCAGGTGAGCGCTTTGTGATGTCATTTCAGTTGGTCACCTGTTTCAAGGTGGAGGTTGGCTTCCCCTGTGACTCCTGGTGTGTTATGATATCCCCCCTGCTTGTAACGGACATCCCCTCCTCTCAAGGGAAAGTCAAGTCAGCGCTTTGTGATGTCAATTCAGTTGGTCACCTGTTTCAAGGTGGAGGTTGGCTTCCCCTGTGACTCCTGGTGTGTTGTGATATCCCCCCTGCTTGTAACAGACATCCCCTCCTCAGCAGGGGAACTCAGGTGAGCGCTTTGTGATATCCCCCCTGCTTGTAACAGACATCCCCTCTTCTCCAAGTTAACTCAGGTGAGCGCTTTGTGATGTCATTTCAGTTGGTCACCTGTTTCATGGTGGAGGATGGCTTCCGCTGTGACTCCTGGTGTGTTGTGATAACCCCCCTGCTTGTAACAGACATCCCCTCCTCTCCAGGGGAACTCAGGTGAGCGCTTTGTGATGTCATTACAGTTTGTCACCTGTTTCAAGGTGGAGGTTGGCTTCCCCTCTGACTCCAGGTGTGTTTTGATATCCCCCCTTGTTGTAATAGACATCCCCTCCACTCCAGGGGAACTCAGGTGAGCGCTTTGTGATATTCCCCCTGCTTGTAACAAACATCCCCTCTTCTCCAGGGGAACTCAGGTGAGCGCTTTGTGCTGTCATTTCAGTTGGTCACCTGTTTCAAGGTGGAGGTTGTCTTCCCCTGTGACTCCTGGTGTGTTATGATATCCCCCCTGCTTGTAACAGACATCCCCTCGTCTCCAGGTGTACTCTGGTGAGCGCTTTGTGATGTCATTTCAGTAGGTCACCTGTTTCAAGGTGGAGGTTGGCTTGCCAGTGTGTTATGTTATCCCCCATGCCAGAAGAGACATTCCCTCATCTCCAGGGGAACTGAGGTGAGTGCTTTGTGATGTCATTGTAGTACGTCACAAGATTCCAGCTGGAGCTTGGCTTCCCCTCTGGTCTAGTGTGTTATGTGTTCCGCCATGCCAGTAAGAGACATTCCTTTGTCTCCATGGGAATAGAGTTGAGCGCTTTGTGATGTCATTTCAGTAGGTCTTAAGGTTCTAGTAAGAGATATCCCCTCTTCTCCAGGGGAACTCAGGGGAGCGCTTTGTGATATCCCCCCTGCTTGTAACAGACATCCCCTCCTCTCCAGGGGAACTGAGGTGAGTGCTTTGTGATGTCATTGTAGTACGTCACAAGATTCCAGCTGGAGCTTTGTTTCCCCTCTGGTCTAGTGTGTTATGTGTTCCGCCATGCCTGTAAGAGACATTCCTTTGTCTCCATGGGAATAGAGTTGAGCGCTTTGTGATGTCATTTCAGTAGGTCTTAAGGTTCTAGTTGGAGGATGGCTTTCACTCTGACTTGTAGTGAGTTATGTTATCCACCCTGACATTAAGAGACATGTCCTCATCTCCAGGGGAAGTAAGTGAGTGAGTCATTTCAGTTGGTCACCTTTTTGAAGGTGAAGGTTGGCTGCCCCTGTGACTCCTGGCGTGTTGTGATATCCCCCCTGCTTGTAACAGACATCCCCACCTCACGAGGGGAACTCAGGTGAGCGCTTTGTGATATCCCCCCTGCTTGTAACAGACATCCCCTCATCTCTAGGGGAACTCAGGTGAGCGCTTTGTGATGTCATTTCAGTTGGTAACCTGTTTCAAGGTGGAGGTTGGCTTCCCCTGTGACTCCTGGCGTGTTGTGATATCCCCCCTGCTTGTAACAGACATCCCCTCCTCACCAGGGGAACTCAGGTGAGCGCTTTGTGATATCCCCCCTGCTTGTAACAGAGGTCCCCTGCTCTCCAGGGGAACTCAGGTGAGCGCTTTGTGATGTCATTTCAGTTGGTCATCTGTTTCAAGGTGGAGGTTGTCTTCCCCTGTGACTCCTGGTGTGTTGTGATATCCCCCCTGCTTGTAACAGACATCCCCTCCTCACCAGGGGAACTCAGTTGAGCGCTTTCTGATATCCCCCCTGCTTGTAACAGACTTCCCCTGCTCTCCAGGGGAACTCAGGTGAGCGCTTTGTGATGTCATTTCAGTTGGTCACCTGTTTCAAGTTGGAGGTTGGCTTCCCCTGTGACTCCTGGTGTGTTGTGATATCCCCCCTGCTTGTAACAGACATCCCCTCTTCTCCAAGTCAACTCAGGTGAGCGCGTTGTGATGTCATTTCAGTTGGTCACCTGTTTCATGGTGGAGGTTGGCTTCCGCTGTGACTCCTGGGGTGTTGTGATGTCCCCCCTGCTTGTAACAGACATCCCCTCTTCTCCAAGTTAACTCAGGTGAGCGCTTTGTGATATCCCCCCTGCTTGTAACAGAGGTCCCCTGCTCTCCAGGGGAACTCAGGTGAGCGCTTTGTGATGTCATTTCAGTTGGTCACCTGTTTCAAGGTTGAGATTGTCTTCCCCTGTGAATCCGGGCGTGTTGTGATATCCCTCCTGCTTTTAACAGACATCCCCTCATCTCTAGGGGAACTCAGGTGAGCGCTTTTTGATGTCATTTCAGTTGGTCACCTGTTTCAAGGTTGAGGTTGGCTTCCCCTGTGACTCCTGGTGTGTTGTGATATCCCCCCTGCTTGTAACAGACATCCCCTCTTCTCCAAGTTAACTCAGGTGAGCGCTTTGTGATGTCATTTCAGTTGGTCACCTGTTTCATGGTGGAGGTTGGCTTCCGCTGTGACTCCTGGTGTGTTGTGATATCCCCCCTGCTTGTAACAGAAATCCCCTCTTCTCCAAGTTAACTCAGGTGAGCGCTTTGTGATGTCATTTCCGTTGGTCACCTGTTTCATGGTGGAGGTTGGCTTCCGCTGTGACTCCTGGGGTGTTGTGATAACCCGCCTTCTTGTAACAGACATCCCCTCTTCACCAGGGGAACTCAGGTGAGCGCTTTGTGATATCCCCCCTGCTTGTAACAGAGGTCCCCTGCTCTCCAGGGGAACTCACTTCAGCGCTTTGTGATGTCATTTCAGTTGGTCACCTGTTTCAAGGTTGAGATTGTATTCCCCTGTGAATCCGGGCGTGTTGTGATATCCCCCCTGCTTGTAACAGAGATCCCCTGCTCTCCAGGGGAACTCAGGTCAGCGCTTTGTGATGTCATTACAGTTGGTCACCTGTTTCAAGGTGGAGGTTGGCTTCCCCTGTGACTCCTGGTGTGTTGTGATATCCCCCCTGCTTGTAACGGACATCCCCTCCTCTCAAGGGAAAGTCAAGTCACCGCTTTGTGATGTCAATTCAGTTGGTCACCTGTTTCAAGGTGGAGGTTGGCTTCCCCTGTGACTCCTGGGGTGTTGTGATGTCCCCCCTGCTTGTAACAGACATCCCCTCTTCTCCAAGTTAACTCAGGTGAGCGCTTTGTGATATCCCCCCTGCTTGTAAAAGACATCCCCTCCTCAGCAGGGGAACTCAGGTGAGCGCTTCGTGATATCCCCCCTGCTTGTAACAGACATCCCCTCTTCTCCAAGTTAACTCAGGTGAGCGCTTTGTGATGTCATTTCAGTTGGTCACCTGTTTCATGGTGGAGGATGGCTTCCGCTGTGACTCCTGGTGTGTTGTGATAACCCCCCTGCTTGTAACAGACATCCCCTCCTCTCCAGGGGAACTCAGGTGAGCGCTTTGTGATGTCATTACAGTTGATCACCTGTTTCAAGGTGGAGGTTGGCTTCCCCTCTGACTCCAGGTGTGTTTTGATATCCCCCCTTGTTGTAATAGACATCCCCTCCACTCCAGGGGAACTCAGGTGAGCGCTTTGTGATATTCCCCCTGCTTGTAACAAACATCCCCTCTTCTCCAGGGGAACTCAGGTGAGCGCTTTGTGATGTTATTTCAGTTGGTCATCTGTTTCAAGGTGGAGGTTGTCTTCCCCTGTGACTCCTGGTGTGTTATGATATCCCCCCTGCTTGTAACAGACATCCCCTCGTCTCCAGGTGTACTCTGGTGAGCGCTTTGTGATGTCATTTCAGTAGGTCACCTGTTTCAAGGTGGAGGTTGGCTTCCCCTGTGACTCCTGGTGTGTTGTGATATCCCTCCTGCTTGTAACAGACATCCCCTCCTCAGCAGGGGAACTCAGGTGAGCGCTTTGTGATATCCCCCCTGCTTGTAACAGACATCCCCTCTTCTCCAAGTTAACTCAGGTGAGCGCTTTGTGATGTCATTTCAGTTGGTCACCTGTTTCATGGTGGAGGATGGCTTCCGCTGAGACTCCTGGTGTGTTGTGATAACCCCCCTGCTTGTAACAGACATCCCCTCCTCTCCAGGGGAACTCAGGTGAGCGCTTTGTGATGTCATTACAGTTTGTCACCTGTTTCAAGGTGGAGGTTGGCTTCCCCTCTGACTCCAGGTGTGTTTTGATATCCCCCCTTGTTGTAATAGACATCCCCTCCACTCCAGGGGAACTCAGGTGAGCGCTTTGTGATATTCCCCCTGCTTGTAACAAACATCCCCTCTTCTCCAGGGGAACTCAGGTGAGCGCTTTGTGCTGTCATTTCAGTTGGTCATCTGTTTCAAGGTGGAGGTTGTCTTCCCCTGTGACTCCTGGTGTGTTATGATATCCCCCCTGCTTGTAACAGACATCCCCTCGTCTCCAGGTGTACTCTGGTGAGCGCTTTGTGATGTCATTTCAGTAGGTCACCTGTTTCAAGGTGGAGGTTGGCTTGCCAGTGTGTTATGTTATCCCCAATGCCAGAAGAGACATTCCCTCATCTCCAGGGGAACTGAGGTGAGTGCTTTGTGATGTCATTGTAGTACGTCACAAGATTCCAGCTGGAGCTTGGCTTCCCCTCTGGTCTAGTGTGTTATGTGTTCCGCCACGCCAGTAAGAGACATTCCTTTGTCTCCATGGGAATAGAGTTGAGCGCTTTGTGATGTCATTTCAGTAGGTCTTAAGGTTCTAGTAAGAGATATCCCCTCCTCTCCAGGGGAACTCAGGTGAGCGCATTGTGATGTCATTGTAGTACGTCACAAGATTCCAACTGGAGCTTGGCTTCCCCTCTGGTCTAGTGTGTTATGTGTTCCGCCATGCCTGTAAGAGACATTCCTTTGTCTCCATGGGAATAGAGTTTAGCGCTTTGTGATGTCATTTCACTAGGTCTTAAGGTTCTAGTTGGAGGATGGCTTTCACTCTGACTTGTAGTGTGTTATGTTATCCGCCCTGACATTAAGAGACATGTCCTCATCTCCAGGGGAAGTAAGTGAGTGAGTCATTTCAGTTGGTCACCTTTTTGAAGGTGAAGGTTGGCTGCCCCTGTGACTCCTGGCGTGTTGTGATATCCCCCCTGCTTGTAACAGACATCCCCTCCTCACGAGGGGAACTCAGGTGAGCGCTTTGTGATATCCCCCCTGCTTGTAACAGACATCCCCTCATCTCTAGGGGAACTCAGGTGAGCGCTTTGTGATGTCATTTCAGTTGGTCACCTGTTTCATGGTGGAGGTTGGCTTCCGCTGTGACTCCTGGGGTGTTGTGATATCCCCCCTGCTTGTAACAGACATCCCCTCTTCTCCAAGTTAACTCAGGTGAGCGCTTTGTGATGTCATTTCAGTTGGTCACCTGTTTCATGGTGGAGGTTGGCTTCCGCTGTGACTCCTGGTGTGTTGTGATAACCCCCCTTCTTGTAACAGACATCCCCTTCTCTCCACGGGAACTCAGGTGAGCGCTTTGTGATGTCATTTCAGTTGGTCACCTGTTTCAAGGTGGAGGTTGGCTTCCCCTGTGACTCCTGGCGTGTTGTGATATCCCCCCTGCTTGTAACAGACATCCCCTCCTCACCAGGGGAACTCAGGTGAGCGCTTTGTGATATCCCCCCTGCTTGTAACAGAGGTCCCCTGCTCTCCAGGGGAACTCAGGTGAGCGCTTTGTGATGTCATTTCAGTTGGTCACCTGTTTCAAGGTTGAGATTGTCTTCCCCTGTGAATCCGGGCGTGTTGTGATATCCCTCATGCTTTTAACAGACATCCCCTCATCTCTAGGGGAACTCAGGTGAGCGCTTTGTGATGTCATTTCAGTTGGTCACCTGTTTCAAGGTGGAGGTTGGCTTCCCCTGTGACTCCTGGCGTGTTGTGATATCCCCCCTGCTTGTAACAGACATCCCCTCCTCACCAGGGGAACTCAGTTGAGCGCTTTCTGATATCCCCCCTGCTTGTAACAGACTTCCCCTGCTCTCCAGGGGAACTCAGGTGAGCGCTTTGTGATGTCATTTCAGTTGGTCACCTGTTTCAAGTTGGAGGTTGGCTTCCCCTGTGACTCCTGGTGTGTTGTGATATCCCCCCTGCTTGTAACAGACATCCCCTCTTCTCCAAGTTAACTCAGGTGAGCGCGTTGTGATGTCATTTCAGTTTGTCACCTGTTTCATGGTGGAGGTTGGCTTCCGCTGTGACTCCTGGGGTGTTGTGATGTCCCCCCTGCTTGTAACAGACATCCCCTCTTCTCCAAGTTAACTCAGGTGAGCGCTTTGTGATATCCCCCCTGCTTGTAACAGAGGTCCCCTGCTCTCCAGGGGAACTCAGGTGAGTGCTTTGTGATGTCATTTCAGTTGGTCACCTGTTTCAAGGTTGAGATTGTCTTCCCCTGTGAATCCGGGCGTGTTGTGATATCCCTCCTGCTTTTAACAGACATCCCCTCATCTCTAGGGGAACTCAGGTGAGCGCTTTTTGATGTCATTTCAGTTGGTCACCTGTTTCAAGGTTGAGGTTGGCTTACCCTGTGACTCCTGGTGTGTTGTGATATCCCCCCTGCTTGTAACAGACATCCCCTCTTCTCCAAGTTAACTCAGGTGAGCGCTTTGTGATGTCATTTCAGTTGGTCACCTGTTTCATGGTGGAGGTTGGCTTCCGCTGTGACTCCTGGTGTGTTGTGATATCCCCCCTGCTTGTAACAGAGATCCCGTGCTCTCCAGGGGAACTCAGGTCAGCGCTTTGTGATGTCATTACAGTTGGTCACCTTTTTCAAGGTGGAGGTTGGCTTCCCCTGTGACTCCTGGTGTGTTGTGATATCCACCCTGCTTGTAACGGACATCCCCTCCTCTCAAGGGGAACTCAGGTGAGCGCTTTGTGATGTCATTACAGTTGGTCACCTGTTTCATGGTGGAGGATGGCTTCCGCTGTGACTCCTGGTGTGTTGTGATAACCCCCCTGCTTGTAACAGAGATCCCGTGCTCTCCAGGGGAACTCAGGTCAGCGCTTTGTGATGTCATTACAGTTGGTCACCTGTTTCAAGGTGGAGGTTGGCTTCCCCTCTGACTCCAGGTGTGTTTTGATATCCCCCCTTGTTGTAATAGACATCCCCTCCACTCCAGGGGAACTCAGGTGAGCGCTTTGTGATATTCCCCCTGCTTGTAACAAACATCCCCTCTTCTCCAGGGGAACTCAGGTGAGCGCTTTGTGATGTCATTTCAGTTGGTCATCTGTTTCAAGGTGGAGGTTGTCTTCCCCTGTGACTCCTGGTGTGTTATGATATCCCCCCTGCTTGTAACAGACATCCCCTCGTCTCCAGGTGTACTCTGGTGAGCGCTTTGTGATGTCATTTCAGTAGGTCACCTGTTTCAAGGTTGAGGTTGGCTTGCCAGTGTGTTCTGTTATCCCCCATGCCAGAAGAGACATTCCCTCATCTCCAGGGGAACTGAGGTGAGTGCTTTGTGATGTCATTGTAGTACGTCACAAGATTCCAGCTGGAGCTTGGCTTCCCCTCTGGTCTAGTGTGTTATGTGTTCCGCCATGCCAGTAAGAGACATTCCTTTGTCTCCATGGGAATAGAGTTTAGCGCTTTGTGATGTCATTTCAGTAGGTCTTAAGGTTCTAGTTGGAGGATGGCTTTCACTCTGACTTGTAGTGTGTTATGTTATCCGCCCTGACATTAAGAGACATGTCCTCATCTCCAGGGGAAGTAAGTGAGTGAGTCATTTCAGTTGGTCACCTTTTTGAAGGTGAAGGTTGGCTGCCCCTGTGACTCCTGGCGTGTTGTGATATCCCCCCTGCTTGTAACAGACATACCCTCCTCACGAGGGGAACTCAGGTGAGCGCTTTGTGATATCCCCCCTGCTTGTAACAGACATCCCCTCATCTCTAGGGGAACTCAGGTGAGCGCTTTGTGATGTCATTTCAGTTGGTCACCTGTTTCATGGTGGAGGTTGGCTTCCGCTGTGACTCCTGGTGTGTTGTGATAACCCCCCTTCTTGTAACAGACATCCCCTCCTCTCCACGGGAACTCAGGTGAGCGCTTTGTGATGTCATTTCAGTTGGTCACCTGTTTCAATGTGGAGGTTGGCTTCCCCTGTGACTCCTGGCGTGTTGTGATATCCCCCCTGCTTGTAACAGACATCCCCTCATCTCTAGGGGAACTCAGGTGAGCGCTTTGTGATATCCCCCCTGCTTGTAACAGAGGTCCCCTGCTCTCCAGGGGAACTCAGGTGAGCGCTTTGTGATGTCATTTCAGTTGGTCACCTGTTTCAAGGTTGAGATTGTCTTCCCCTGTGAATCCGGGCGTGTAGTGATATCCCTCCTGCTTTTAACAGACATCCCCTCATCTCTAGGGGAACTCAGGTGAGCGCTTTTTGATGTCATTTCAGTTGGTCACCTGTTTCAAGGTTGAGGTTGGCTTCCCCTGTGACTCCTGGTGTGTTGTGATATCCCCCCTGCTTGTAACAGACATCCCCTCCTCACCAGGGGAACTCAGTTGAGCGCTTTCTGATATCCCCCCTGCTTGTAACAGACTTCCCCTGCTCTCCAGGGGAACTCAGGTGAGCGCTTTGTGATGTCATTTCAGTTGGTCACCTGTTTCAAGTTGGAGGTTGGCTTCCCCTGTGACTCCTGGTGTGTTGTGATATCCCCCCCGCTTGTAACAGACATCCCCTTTTCTCCAAGTTAACTCAGGTGAGCGCTTTGTGATGTCATTTCAGTTGGTCACCTGTTTCATGGTGGAGGTTGGCTTCCGCTGTGACTCCTGGGGTGTTGTGATAACCCCGCTTCTTGTAACAGACATCCCCTCCTCTCCACGGGAACTCAGGTGAGCGCTTTGTGATGTCATTTCAGTTGGTCACCTGTTTCAAGGTGGAGGTTGGCTTCCCCTGTGACTCCTGGTGTGTTGTGATATCCCCCCTGCTTCTAACAGACATCCCCTCTTCTCCAAGTTAACTCAGGTGAGCGCTTTGTGATGTCATTTCAGTTGGTCACCTGTTTCAAGGTGAAGGTTGGCGGCCCCTGTGACTCCTGGCGTGTTGTGATATCCCCCCTGCTTGTAACAGACATCCCCTCCTCACGAGGGGAACTCAGGTGAGCGCTTTGTGATATCCCCCCTGCTTGTAACAGACATCCCCTCATCTCTAGGGGAACTCAGGTGAGCGCTTTGTGATGTCATTTCAGTTGGTCACCTGTTTCAAGTTGGAGGTTGGCTTCCCCTGTGACTCCTGGTGTGTTGTGATATCCCCCCTGCTTGTAACAGACATCCCCTCTTCTCCAAGTTAACTCAGGTGAGCGCTTTGTGATGTCATTTCAGTTGGTCACCTGTTTCATGGTGGAGGTTGGCTTCCGCTGTGACTCCTGGTGTGTTGTGATATCCCCCCTGCTTGTAACAGAGATCCCGTGCTCTCCAGGGGAACTCAGGTCAGCGCTTTGTGATGTCATTACAGTTGGTCACCTGTTTCAAGGTGGAGGTTGGCTTCCCCTGTGACTCCTGGTGTGTTCTGATATCCCCCCTGCTTGTAACGGACATCCCCTCCTCTCAAGGGAAAGTCAAGTCAGCGCTTTGTGATGTCAATTCAGTTGGTCACCAGTTTCAAGGTGGAGGTTGGCTTCCCCTGTGACTCCTGGTGTGTTGTGATATCCCCGCTGCTTGTAACAGACATCCCCTCCTCAGCAGGGGAACTCAGGTGAGCGCTTTGTGATATCCCCCCTTCTTGTAACAGACATCCCCTCATCTCTAGGGGAACTCAGGTGAGCGCTTTGTGATGTCATTTCAGTTGGTCACATGTTTCAAGGTTGAGGTTGGCTTCCCCTGTGACTCCTGGTGTGTTGTGATATCCCCCCTACTTGTAACAGACATCCCCTCCTCACCAGGGGAACTCAGGTGAGCGTTTTGTGATATCCCTCCTGCTTGTAACAGCCATCCCCTGCTCTCCAGGGGAACTCAGGTGAGCGCTTTCTGATGTCATTTCAGTTGGTCACCTGTTTCAAGGTGGAGGTTGGCTTCCCCTGTGACTCCTGGTGTGTTGTGATATCCCCCCTGCTTGTAACAGACATCCCCTCATCTCCAAGTTAACTCTGGTGAGCACTTTGTGAGGTCATTTCAGTTGGTCACCTGTTTCATGGTGGAGGTTGGCTTCCGCTGTGACTCCTGGGGTGTTGTGATAACCCCGCTTCTTGTAACAGACATCCCCTCCGCTCCACGGGAACTCAGGTGAGCGCTTTGTGATGTCATTTCAGTTGGTCACCTGTTTCAAGGTGGAGGTTGGCTTCCCCTGTGACTCCTGGCGTGTTGTGATATCCCCCCTGCTTGTAACAGACATCCCCTCCTCACCAGGGGAACTCAGGTGAGCGCTTTGTGATATCCCCCCTGCTTGTAACAGAGGTCCCCTGCTCTGCAGGGGAACTCAGGTGAGCGCTTTGTGATGTCATTTCAGTTGGTCACCTGTTTCAAGGTTGAGATTGTCTTCCCCTGTGAATCCGGGCGTGTTGTGATATCCCTCCTGCTTTTAACAGACAACCCTCATCTCTAGGGGAACTCAGGTGAGTGCTTTTTGATGTCATTTCAGTTGGTCACCTGTTTCAAGGTTGAGGTTGGCTTCCCCTGTGACTCCTGGTGTGTTGTGATATCCCCCCTGCTTGTAACAGACATCCCCTCCTCACCAGGGGAACTCAGGTGAGCGCTTTCTGATATCCCCCCTGCTTGTAACAGACATCCCCTGCTCTCCAGGGGAACTCAGGTGAGCGCTTTGTGATGTCATTTCAGTTGGTCACCTGTTTCAAGTTGGAGGTTGGCTTCCCCTGTGACTCCTGGTGTGTTGTGATATCCCCCCTGCTTGTAACAGACTTCCCCTCTTCTCCAAGTTAACTCAGGTGAGCGCCTTGTGATGACATTTCAGTTGGTCACCTGTTTCATGGTGGAGGTTGGCTTCCGCTGTGACTCCTGGTGTGTTGTGATAACCCCCCTTCTTGTAACAGACATCCCCTCCTCTCCACGGGAACAGGTGAGCGCTTTGTGATGTCATTTCAGTTGGTCACCTGTTTCAAGGTGGAGGTTGGCTTCCCCTGTGACTCCTGGTGTGTTGTGATATCCCCCCTGCTTGTAACAGACATCCCCTCGTCACCATGGGAACTCAGGTGAGCGCTTTGTGATGTCATTACAGTTGGTCACCTGTTTCAAGGTGGAGGTTGGCCTCCCCTGTGACTCCTGGTGTGTTTTGATATCCCCCCTTGTTGTAATAGACATCCCCTAAACTCCAGGGGAACTCAGGTGAGCGCTTTGTGATGTCATTTCAGTTGGTCATCTGTTTCATGGTGGAGGTTGTCTTCCCATGTGACTCCTGGTGTGTTATGATATCCCCCCTGCTTGTAACAAACATCCCCTCTTCTCCAGGGGAACTCAGGTGAGCGCTTTGTGATGTCATTTCTGTTGGTCACTTGTTTCATTGTGGAGGTTGGCTTCCGCTGTGACTCCTGGTGTGTTGTGATATCCCCCCTGCGTGTAACAGACATCCCCTCCTCTCCACGGGAACTCAGGTGAGCGCTTTGTGATGTCATTTCAGTTGGTCACCTGTTTCATGGTGGAGGTTGGCTTCCGCTGTGACTCCTGGGGTGTTGTGATAACCCCCCTTCTTGTAACAGACATCCCCTCCTCTCCACGGGAACTCAGGTGAGCGCTTTGTGATGTCATTTCAGTTGGTCACATGTTTCAAGGTGGAGGTTGGCTTCCCCTGTGACTCCTGGCATGTTGTGATATCCCCCCTGCTTGTAACAGACATCCCCTCCTCACCAGGGGAACTCAGGTGAACGCTTTGTGATATCCCCCCTGCTTGTAACAGACATCCCTCCTCACCAGGGGAACTCAGTTGAGCGCTTTCTGATATCCCCCCTGCTTGTAACAGACTTCCCCTCCTCTCCACGGGAACAGGTGAGCGCTTTGTGATGTCATTTCAGTTGGTCACCTGTTTCAAGTTGGAGGTTGGCTTCCCCTGTGACTCCTGGTGTGTTGTGATATCTCCCCCGCTTGTAACAGACATCCCCTCTTCTCCAAGTTAACTCAGGTGAGCGCTTTGTGATGTCATTTCAGTTGGTCACCTGTTTCATGGTGGAGGTTGGCTTCCGCTGTGACTCCTGGGGTGTTGTGATAATCCCGCTTCTTGTAACAGACATCCCCTCTTCTCCAAGTTAACTCAGGTGAGCGCTTTGTGATGTCATTTCAGTTGGTCACCTGTTTCTAGGTGGAGGTTGGCTTCCCCTCTGACTCCTGGTGTGTTGTGATATCCCCCCTGCTTGTAACAGACATCCCCTCTTCTCCAAGTTAACTCAGGTGAGCGCTTTGTGATGTCATTTCAGTTGGTCACCTGTTTCATGGTGGAGGTTGGCTTCCGCTGTGACTCCTGGTGTGTTGTGATAACCCCCCTTCTTTTAACAGACATCCCCTCCTCTCCACGGGAACTCAGGTGAGCGCTTTGTGATGTCATTTCAGTTGGTCACCTGTTTCAAGGTGGAGGTTGGCTTCCCCTGTGACTCCTGGCGTGTTGTGATATCCCCCCTGCTTGTAACAGACATCCCCTCCTCACCAGGGGAACTCAGGTGAGCGCTTTGTGATATCCCCCCTGCTTGTAACAGAGGTCCCCTGCTCTCCAGAGGAACTCAGGTGAGCGCTTTGTGATGTCATTTCAGTTGGTCACCTGTTTCAAGGTTGAGATTGTCTTCCCCTGTGAATCCGGGCGTGTTGTGATATCCCTCCTGCTTTTAACAGACATCCCCTCATCTCTAGGGGAACTCAGGTGAGCGCTTTTTGATGTCATTTCAGTTGGTCACCTGTTTCAAGGTTGAGGTTGGCTTCCCCTGTGACTCCTGGTGTGTTGTGATATCCCCCCTGCTTGTAACAGACATCCCCTCCTCACCAGGGGAACTCAGTTGAGCGCTTTCTGATATCCCCCCAGCTTGTAACAGACTTCCCCTGCTCTTCAGGGGAACTCAGGTGAGCGCTTTGTGATGTCATTTCAGTTGGTCACTTGTTTCAAGTTGGAGGCTGTCTTCCCCTGTGACTCCTGGTGTGTTGTGATATCCCCCCCGCTTGTAACAGACATCCCCTCTTCTCCAAGTTAACAGGTGAGCGCTTTGTGATGTCATTTCAGTTGGTCACCTGTTTCAAGGTGGAGGTTGGCTTCCCCTGTGACTCCTGGCGTGTTGTGATATCCCCCCTGCTTGTAACAGACATCCCCTCCTCACCAGGGGAACTCAGGTGAGCGCTTTGTGATATCCCCCCTGCTTGTAACAGAGGTCCCCTGCTCTGCAGGGGAACTCAGGTGAGCGCTTTGTGATGTCATTTCAGTTGGTCACCTGTTTCAAGGTTGAGATTGTCTTCCCCTGTGAATCCGGGCGTGTTGTGATATCCCTCCTGCTTTTAACAGACAACCCTCATCTCTAGGGGAACTCAGGTGAGTGCTTTTTGATGTCATTTCAGTTGGTCACCTGTTTCAAGGTTGAGGTTGGCTTCCCCTGTGACTCCTGGTGTGTTGTGATATCCCCCCCGCTTGTAACAGACATCCCCTCTTCTCCAAGTTAACTCAGGTGAGCGCTTTGTGATGTCATTTCAGTTGGTCACCTGTTTCATGGTGGAGGTTGGCTTCCGCTGTGACTCCTGGGGTGTTGTGATAATCCCGCTTCTTGTAACAGACATCCCCTCTTCTCCAAGTTAACTCAGGTGAGCGCTTTGTGATGTCATTTCAGTTGGTCACCTGTTTCTAGGTGGAGGTTGGCTTCCCCTCTGACTCCTGGTGTGTTGTGATATCCCCCCTGCTTGTAACAGACATCCCCTCTTCTCCAAGTTAACTCAGGTGAGCGCTTTGTGATGTCATTTCAGTTGGTCACCTGTTTCATGGTGGAGGTTGGCTTCCGCTGTGACTCCTGGTGTGTTGTGATAACCCCCCTTCTTTTAACAGACATCCCCTCCTCTCCACGGGAACTCAGGTGAGCGCTTTGTGATGTCATTTCAGTTGGTCACCCGTTTCAAGGTGGAGGTTGGCTTCCCCTGTGACTCCTGGCGTGTTGTGATATCCCCCCTGCTTGTAACAGACATCCCCTCCTCACCAGGGGAACTCAGGTGAGCGCTTTGTGATATCCCCCCTGCTTGTAACAGAGGTCCCCTGCTCTCCAGAGGAACTCAGGTGAGCGCTTTGTGATGTCATTTCAGTTGGTCACCTGTTTCAAGGTTGAGATTGTCTTCCCCTGTGAATCCGGGCGTGTTGTGATATCCCTCCTGCTTTTAACAGACATCCCCTCATCTCTAGGGGAACTCAGGTGAGCGCTTTTTGATGTCATTTCAGTTGGTCACCTGTTTCAAGGTTGAGGTTGGCTTCCCCTGTGACTCCTGGTGTGTTGTGATATCCCCCCTGCTTGTAACAGACATCCCCTCCTCACCAGGGGAACTCAGGTGAGCGCTTTGTGATATCCCCCCTGCTTGTAACAGACATCCCCTCCTCTCCACGGAAACTCAGGTGAGCGCTTTGTGATGTCATTTCAGTTGGTCACCTGTTTCAAGGTGGAGGTTGGCTTCCCCTGTGACTCCTGGCATGTTGTGATATCCCCCCTGCTTGTAACAGACATCCCCTCCTCACCAGGGGAACTCAGGTGAGCGCTTTGTGATATCCCCCCTGCTTGTAACAGAGGTCCCCTGCTCTCCAGGGGAACTCAGGTGAGCGCTTTGTGATGTCATTTCAGTTGGTCACCTGTTTCAAGGTTGAGATTGTCTTCCCCTGTGAATCCGGGCGTGTTGTGATATCCCTCCTGCTTTTAACAGACATCCCCTCATCTCTAGGGGAACTCAGGTGAGCGCTTTTTGATGTCATTTCAGTTGGTCACCTGTTTCAAGGTTGAGGTTGACTCCTGGTGTGTTGTGATATCCCCCCTGCTTGTAACAGAGGTCCCCTGCTCTGCAGGGGAACTCAGGTGAGCGCTTTGTGATGTCATTTCAGTTGGTCACCTGTTTCAAGGTTGAGATTGTCTTCCCCTGTGAATCCGGGCGTGTTGTGATATCCCTCCTGCTTTTAACAGACAACCCTCATCTCTAGGGGAACTCAGTTGAGTGCTTTTTGATGTCATTTCAGTTGGTCACCTGTTTCAAGGTTGAGGTTGGCTTCCCCTGTGACTCCTGGTGTGTTGTGATATCCCCCCTGCTTGTAACAGACATCCCCTCCTCACCAGGGGAACTCAGGTGAGCGCTTTCTGATATCCCCCCTGCTTGTAACAGACATCCCCTGCTCTCCAGGGGAACTCAGGTGAGCGCTTTGTGATGTCATTTCAGTTGGTCACCTGTTTCATGGTGGAGGTTGGCTTCCGCTGTGACTCCTGGTGTGTTGTGATAACCCCCCTTCTTGTAACAGACATCCCCTCCTCTCCACGGGAACAGGTGAGCGCTTTGTGATGTCATTTCAGTTGGTCACCTGTTTCAAGGTGGAGGTTGGCTTCCCCTGTGACTCCTGGTGTGTTGTGATATCCCCCCTGCTTGTAACAGACATCCCCTCTTCTACGAGTTAACTCAGGTGAGCGCTTTGTGATGTCATTTCAGTTGGTCACCTGTTTCATGGTGGAGGATGGCTTCCGCTGTGACTCCTGGTGTGTTGTGATAACCCCCCTGCTTGTAACAGACATCCCCTCGTCACCATGGGAACTCAGGTGAGCGCTTTGTGATGTCATTACAGTTGGTCACCTGTTTCAAGGTGGAGGTTGGCCTCCCCTCTGACTCCTGGTGTGTTTTGATATCCCCCCTTGTTGTAATAGACATCCCCTAAACTCCAGGGGAACTCAGGTGAGCGCTTTGTGATATTCCCCTTGCTTGTAACAAACATCCCCTCTTCTCCAGGGGAACTCAGGTGAGCGCTTTGTGATGTCATTTCAGTTGGTCATCTGTTTCATGGTGGAGGTTGTCTTCCCATGTGACTCCTGGTGTGTTGTGATATCCCTCCTGCTTTTAACAGACATCCCCTCATCTCTAGGGGAACTCAGGTGAGCGCTTTTTGATGTCATTTCAGTTGGTCACCTGTTTCAAGGTTGAGGTTGGCTTCCCCTGTGACTCCTGGTGTGTTGTGATATCCCCCCTGCTTGTAACAGACATCCCCTCCTCACCAGGGGAACTCAGTTGAGCGCTTTCTGATATCCCCCCTGCTTGTAACAGACTTCCCCTGCTCTCCAGGGGAACTCAGGTGAGCGCTTTGTGATGTCATTTCAGTTGGTCACTTGTTTCAAGTTGGAGGTTGGCTTCCCCTGTGACTCCTGGTGTGTTGTGATATCCCCCCCGCTTGTAACAGACATCCCCTCTTCTCCAAGTTAACAGGTGAGCGCTTTGTGATGTCATTTCAGTTGGTCACCTGTTTCAAGGTGGAGGTTGGCTTCCCCTGTGACTCCTGGCGTGTTGTGATATCCCCCCTGCTTGTAACAGACATCCCCTCCTCACCAGGGGAACTCAGGTGAGCGCTTTGTGATGTCATTTCAGTTGGTCACCTGTTTCAAGGTTGAGATTGTCTTCCCCTGTGAATCCGGGCGTGTTGTGATATCCCTCCTGCTTTTAACAGACATCCCCTCATCTCTAGGGGAACTCAGGTGAGCGCTTTTTGATGTCATTTCAGTTGGTCACCTGTTTCAAGGTTGAGGTTGACTCCTGGTGTGTTGTGATATCCCCCCTGCTTGTAACAGAGGTCCCCTGCTCTGCAGGGGAACTCAGGTGAGCGCTTTGTGATGTCATTTCAGTTGGTCACCTGTTTCAAGGTTGAGATTGTCTTCCCCTGTGAATCCGGGCGTGTTGTGATATCCCTCCTGCTTTTAACAGACAACCCTCATCTCTAGGGGAACTCAGTTGAGTGCTTTTTGATGTCATTTCAGTTGGTCACCTGTTTCAAGGTTGAGGTTGGCTTCCCCTGTGACTCCTGGTGTGTTGTGATATCCCCCCTGCTTGTAACAGACATCCCCTCCTCACCAGGGGAACTCAGGTGAGCGCTTTCTGATATCCCCCCTGCTTGTAACAGACATCCCCTGCTCTCCAGGGGAACTCAGGTGAGCGCTTTGTGATGTCATTTCAGTTGGTCACCTGTTTCATGGTGGAGGTTGGCTTCCGCTGTGACTCCTGGTGTGTTGTGATAACCCCCCTTCTTGTAACAGACATCCCCTCCTCTCCACGGGAACAGGTGAGCGCTTTGTGATGTCATTTCAGTTGGTCACCTGTTTCAAGGTGGAGGTTGGCTTCCCCTGTGACTCCTGGTGTGTTGTGATATCCCCCCTGCTTGTAACAGACATCCCCTCTTCTACGAGTTAACTCAGGTGAGCGCTTTGTGATGTCATTTCAGTTGGTCACCTGTTTCATGGTGGAGGATGGCTTCCGCTGTGACTCCTGGTGTGTTGTGATAACCCCCCTGCTTGTAACAGACATCCCCTCGTCACCATGGGAACTCAGGTGAGCGCTTTGTGATGTCATTACAGTTGGTCACCTGTTTCAAGGTGGAGGTTGGCCTCCCCTCTGACTCCTGGTGTGTTTTGATATCCCCCCTTGTTGTAATAGACATCCCCTAAACTCCAGGGGAACTCAGGTGAGCGCTTTGTGATATTCCCCCTGCTTGTAACAAACATCCCCTCTTCTCCAGGGGAACTCAGGTGAGCGCTTTGTGATGTCATTTCAGTTGGTCATCTGTTTCATGGTGGAGGTTGTCTTCCCATGTGACTCCTGGTGTGTTGTGATATCCCTCCTGCTTTTAACAGACATCCCCTCATCTCTAGGGGAACTCAGGTGAGCGCTTTTTGATGTCATTTCAGTTGGTCACCTGTTTCAAGGTTGAGGTTGGCTTCCCCTGTGACTCCTGGTGTGTTGTGATATCCCCCCTGCTTGTAACAGACATCCCCTCCTCACCAGGGGAACTCAGTTGAGCGCTTTCTGATATCCCCCCTGCTTGTAACAGACTTCCCCTGCTCTCCAGGGGAACTCAGGTGAGCGCTTTGTGATGTCATTTCAGTTGGTCACTTGTTTCAAGTTGGAGGTTGGCTTCCCCTGTGACTCCTGGTGTGTTGTGATATCCCCCCCGCTTGTAACAGACATCCCCTCTTCTCCAAGTTAACAGGTGAGCGCTTTGTGATGTCATTTCAGTTGGTCACCTGTTTCAAGGTGGAGGTTGGCTTCCCCTGTGACTCCTGGCGTGTTGTGATATCCCCCCTGCTTGTAACAGACATCCCCTCCTCACCAGGGGAACTCAGGTGAGCGCTTTGTGATGTCATTTCAGTTGGTCACCTGTTTCAAGGTTGAGATTGTCTTCCCCTGTGAATCCGGGCGTGTTGTGATATCCCTCCTGCTTTTAACAGACAACCCTCATCTCTAGGGGAACTCAGGTGAGTGCTTTTTGATGTCATTTCAGTTGGTCACCTGTTTCAAGGTTGAGGTTGGCTTCCCCTGTGACTCCTGGTGTGTTGTGATATCCCCCCCGCTTGTAACAGACATCCCCTCTTCTCCAAGTTAACTCAGGTGAGCGCTTTGTGATGTCATTTCAGTTGGTCACCTGTTTCATGGTGGAGGTTGGCTTCCGCTGTGACTCCTGGTGTGTTGTGATAACCCCCCTTCTTGTAACAGACATCCCCTCCTCTCCAGGGGAACTCAGGTGAGCGCTTTGTGATGTCATTTCAGTTGGTCACCTGTTTCAAGGTGGAGGTTGGCTTCCCCTCTGACTCCTGGTGTGTTTTGATATCCCCCCTTCTTGTAATAGACATCCCCTCCTCTCCAGGGGAACTCTAGTGAGCGCTTTGTGATGTCATTTCAGTTGGTCACCTGTTTCAAGGTGGAGGTTGGCTTCCCCTGTGATTCCTGGTGTGTTGTGATATCCCTCCTTCTTGTAACAGACATCCCCTCATCTCTAGGGGAACTCAGGTGAGCGCTTTGTGATGTCATTTCAGTTGGTCACCTGTTTCAAGGTTGAGGTTGGCTTCCCCTGTGACTCCTGGTGTGTTGTGATATCCCCCCTGCTTGTAACAGACTTCCCCTCCTCTCCACGGGAACAGGTGAGCGCTTTGTGATGTCATTTCAGTTGGTCACCTGTTTCAAGTTGGAGGTTGGCTTCCCCTGTGACTCCTGGTGTGTTGTGATATCCCCCCCGCTTGTAACAGACATCCCCTCTTCTCCAAGTTAACTCAGGTGAGCGCTTTGTGATGTCATTTCAGTTGGTCACCTGTTTCATGGTGGAGGTTGGATTCCGCTGTGACTCCTGGGGTGTTGTGATAATCCCGCTTCTTGTAACAGACATCCCCTCTTCTCCAAGTTAACTCAGGTGAGCGCTTTGTGATGTCATTTCAGTTGGTCACCTGTTTCTAGGTTGAGGTTGGCTTCCCCTCTGACTCCTGGTGTGTTGTGATATCCCCCCTGCTTGTAACAGACATCCCCTCTTCTCCAAGTTAACTCAGGTGAGCGCTTTGTGATGTCATTTCAGTTGGTCACCTGTTTCATGGTGGAGGTTGGCTTCCGCTGTGACTCCTGGTGTGTTGTGATAACCCCCCTTCTTGTAACAGACATCCCCTCCTCTCCACGGGAACTCAGGTGAGCGCTTTGTGATGTCATTTCAGTTGGTCACCTGTTTCAAGGTGGAGGTTGGCTTCCCCTGTGACTCCTGGCGTGTTGTGATATCCCCCCTGCTTGTAACAGACATCCCCTCCTCACCAGGGGAACTCAGGTGAGCGCTTTGTGATATCCCCCCTGCTTGTAACAGAGGTCCCCTGCTCTCCAGAGGAACTCAGGTGAGCGCTTTGTGATGTCATTTCAGTTGGTCACCTGTTTCAAGGTTGAGATTGTCTTCCCCTGTGAATCCGGGCGTGTTGTGATATCCCTCCTGCTTTTAACAGACATCCCCTCATCTCTAGGGGAACTCAGGTGAGCGCTTTTTGATGTCATTTCAGTTGGTCACTTGTTTCAAGGTTGAGGTTGGCTTCCCCTGTGACTCCTGGTGTGTTGTGATATCCCCCCTGCTTGTAACAGACATCCCCTCCTCACCAGGGGAACTAAGTTGAGCGCTTTCTGATATCCCCCCTGCTTGTAACAGACTTCCCCTGCTCTCCAGGGGAACTCAGGTGAGCGCTTTGTGATGTCATTTCAGTTGGTCACTTGTTTCAAGTTGGAGGTTGGCTTCCCCTGTGACTCCTGGTGTGTTGTGATATCCCCCCCGCTTGTAACAGACATCCCCTCTTCTCCAAGTTAACAGGTGAGCGCTTTGTGATGTCATTTCAGTTGGTCACCTGTTTCAAGGTGGAGGTTGGCTTCCCCTGTGACTCCTGGCGTGTTGTGATATCCCCCCTGCTTGTAACAGACATCCCCTCCTCACCAGGGGAACTCAGGTGAGCGCTTTGTGATATCCCCCCTGCTTGTAACAGAGGTCCCCTGCTCTGCAGGGGAACTCAGGTGAGCGCTTTGTGATGTCATTTCAGTTGGTCACCTGTTTCAAGGTTGAGATTGTCTTCCCCTGTGAATCCGGGCGTGTTGTGATATCCCTCCTGCTTTTAACAGACAACCCTCATCTCTAGGGGAACTCAGGTGAGTGCTTTTTGATGTCATTTCAGTTGGTCACCTGTTTCAAGGTTGAGGTTGGCTTCCCCTGTGACTCCTGGTGTGTTGTGATATCCCCCCTGCTTGTAACAGACATCCCCTCCTCACCAGGGGAACTCAGGTGAGCGCTTTCTGATATCCCCCCTGCTTGTAACAGACATCCCCTGCTCTCCAGGGGAACGCAGGTGAGCGCTTTGTGATGTCATTTCAGTTGGTCACCTGTTTCAAGGTGGAGGTTGGCTTCCCCTGTGACTCCTGGTGTGTTGTGATATCCCCCCTGCTTGTAACAGACATCCCCTCTTCTCCAAGTTAACTCAGGTGAGCGCTTTGTGATGTCATTTCAGTTGGTCACCTGTTTCATGGTGGAGGTTGGCTTCCGCTGTGACTCCTGGTGTGTTGTGATAACCCCCCTTCTTGTAACAGACATCCCCTCCTCTCCACGGGAACTCAGGTGAGCGCTTTGTGATGTCATTTCAGTTGGTCACCTGTTTCAAGGTGGAGGTTGGCTTCCCCTCTGACTCCTGGTGTGTTTTGATATCCCCCCTTCTTGTAATAGACATCCCCTCCTCTCCACGGGAACTCAGGTGAGCGCTTTGTGATGTCATTTCAGTTGGTCACCTGTTTCAAGGTGGAGGTTGGCTTCCCCTGTGACTCCTGGTGTGTTGTGATATCCCCCCTACTTGTAACAGACATCCCCTCTTCTCCAAGTTAACTCAGGTGAGCGCTTTGTGATGTCATTTCTGTTGGTCACCTGTTTCTAGGTGGAGGTTGGCTTCCCCTCTGACTCCTGGTGTGTTGTGATATCCCTCCTACTTGTAACAGACATCCCCTCTTCTCCAAGTTAACTCAGGTGAGCGCTTTGTGATGTCATTTCAGTTGGTCACCTGTTTCCAGGTGGAGGTTGGCTTCCCCTCTGACTCCTGGTGTGTTTTGATATCCCCCCTTCTTGTAATAGACATCCCCTCCTCTCCAGGGGAACTCAGGTGAGCGCTTTGTGATATCCCCCCTGCTTGTAACAGAGATCCCCTGCTCTCCAGGGGAACTCACTTCAGCGCTTTGTGATGTCATTTCAGTTGGTCACCTGTTTCAAGGTGGAGGTTGGCTTCCCCTGTGACTCCTGGTGTGTTGCGATATCCCCCCTGCTTGTAACAGACATCCCCTCCTCTCCAGGGGAACTCTGGTGAGCGCTTTGCGATGTCATTTCAGTTGGTCACCTGTTTCAAGGTGGAGGTTGGCTTCCCCTGTGACTCCTGGTGTGTTGTGATATCCCCCCTGCTTGTAACGGACATCCCCTACTCTCAAGGGAAAGTCAAGTCAGCGCTTTGTGATGTCAATTCAGTTGGTCACCTGTTTCAAGGTGGAGGTTTGCTTCCTCTGTGACTCCTGGTGTGTTGTGATATCCCCCCTGCTTGTAACAGACATCCCCTCCTCAGCAGGGGAACTCAGGTGAGCGCATTGTGATATCCCCCCTTCTTGTAACAGACATCCCCTCATCTCTAGGGCAACTCAGGTGAGCGCTTTTTGATGTCATTTCAGTTGGTCACCTGTTTCAAGGTTGAGGTTGGCTTCCCCTGTGACTCCTGGTGTGTTGTGATATCCCCCCTGCTTGTAACAGACATCCCCTCTTCTCCAAGTTAACTCAGGTGAGCGCTTTGTGATGTAATTTCAGTTGGTCACCTGTTTCATGGTGGAGGTTGGCTTCCGCTGTGACTCCTGGGGTGTTGTGATGTCCCCCCTGCTTGTAACAGACATCCCCTCTTCTCCAAGTTAACTCAGGTGAGCGCTTTGTGATATCCCCCCTGCTTGTAACAGAGGTCCCCTGCTCTCCAGGGGAACTCAGGTGAGCGCTTTGTGATGTCATTTCAGTTGGTCACCTGTTTCAAGGTTGAGATTGTCTTCCCCTGTGAATCCGGGCGTGTTGTGATATCCCTCCTGCTTTTAACAGACATACCCTCATCTCTAGGGGAACTCAGGTGAGCGCTTTTTGATGTCATTTCAGTTGGTCACCTGTTTCAAGGTTGAGGTTGGCTTCCCCTGTGACTCCTGGTGTGTTGTGATATCCCCCCTGCTTGTAACAGACATCCCCTCCTCACCAGGGGAACTCAGTTGAGCGCTTTCTGATATCCCCCCCGCTTGTAACAGACTTCCCGTGCTCTCCAGGGGAACTCAGGTGAGCGCTTTGTGATGTCATTTCAGTTGGTCACCTGTTTCAAGTTGGAGGTTGGCTTCCCCTGTGACTCCTGGTGTGTTGTGATACCCCCCTGCTTGTAACAGACATCCCCTCTTCTCCAAGTTAACTCAGGTGAGCGCTTTGTGATGTCATTTCAGTTGGTCACCTGTTTCATGGTAGAGGTTGGCTTCCGCTGTGACTCCTGGTGTGTTGTGATATCCCCCCTGCTTGTAACAGAGATCCCGTGCTCTCCAGGGGAACTCAGGTCAGCGCTTTGTGATGTCATTACAGTTGGTCACCTGTTTCAAGGTGGAGGTTGGCTTCCCCTGTGACTCCTGGTGTGTTGTGATATCCCCCCTGCTTGTAACAGACATCCCCTCCTCTCAAGGGAAAGTCAAGTCAGCGCTTTGTGATGTCAATTCAGTTGGTCACCAGTTTCAAGGTGGAGGTTGGCTTCCCCTGTGACTCCTGGTGTGTTGTGATATCCCCCCTGCTTGTAACAGACATCCCCTCCTCAGCAGGGGAACTCAGGTGAGCGCTTTGTGATATCCCCCCTTCTTGTAACAGACATCCCCTCATCTCTAGGGGAACTCAGGTGAGCGCTTTGTGATGTCATTTCAGTTGGTCATATGTTTCAAGGTTGAGGTTGGCTTCCCCTGTGACTCCTGGTGTGTTGTGATATCCCCCCTACTTGTAACAGACATCCCCTCCTCACCAGGGGAACTCAGGTGAGCGCTTTGTGATATCCCTCCTGCTTGTAACAGACATCACCTGCTCTCCAGGGGAACTCAGGTGAGCGCTTTGTGATGTCATTTCAGTTGGTCACCTGTTTCAAGGTGGAGGTTGGCTTCCCCTGTGACTCCTGGTATGTTGTGATATCCCCCCTGCTTGTAACAGACATCCCCTCTTCTCCAAGTTAACTCAGGTGAGCGCTTTGTGATGTCATTTCAGTTGGTCACCTGTTTCATGGTGGAGGATGGCTTCCGCTGTGACTCCTGGTGTGTTGTGATAACCCCCCTGCTTGTAACAGACATCCCCTCCTCTCCAGGGGAACTCAGGTAAGCGCTTTGTGATGTCATTACAGTTGGTCACCTGTTTCAAGGTGGAGGTTGGGTTCCCCTCTGACTCCTGGTTTGTTTTGATATCCCCCCTTGTTGTAATAGACATCCCCTCCACTCCAGGGGAACTCAGGTGAGCGCTTTGTGATATTCCCCCTGCTTGTAACAAACATCCCCTCTTCTCCAGGGGAACTCAGGTGAGCGCTTCGTGATGTCATTTCAGTTGGTCATCTGTTTCAAGGTGGAGGTTGTCTTCCCCTGTGACTCCTGGTGTGTTATGATATCCCCCCTGCTTGTAACAGACATCCCCTTGTCTCCAGGTGTACTCTGGTGAGCGCTTTGTGATGTCATTTCAGTTGGTCACCTGTTTCAAGGTGGAGGTTGGCTTCCGCTGTGACTCCTGGTGTGTTGTGATATCCCCCCTTCTTGTAACAGAGATCCCGTGCTCTCCAGGGGAACTCAGGTCAGCGCTTTGTGATGTCATTACAGTTGGTCACCTGTTTCAAGGTGGAGGTTGGCTTCCCCTGTGACTCCTGGTGTGTTCTGATATCCCACCTGCTTGTAACGGACATCCCCTCCTCTCAAGGGAAAGTCAAGTCAGCGCTTTGTGATGTCAATTAAGTTGGTCACCAGTTTCAAGGTGGAGGTTGGCTTCCCCTGTGACTCCTGGTGTGTTGTGATATCCCCCCTGCTTGTAACAGACATCCCCTCCTCAGCAGGGGAACTCAGGTGAGCGCTTTGTGATATCCCCCCTTCTTGTAACAGACATCCCCTCATCTCTAGGGGAACTCAGGTGAGCGCTTTGTGCTGTCATTTCAGTTGGTCACATGTTTCAAGGTTGAGGTTGGCTTCCCCTGTGACTCCTGGTGTGTTGTGATATCCCCCCTACTTGTATCAGACATCCCCTCCTCACCAGGGGAACTCAGGTGAGCGTTTTGTGATATCCCTCCTGCTTGTAACAGACATCCCCTGCTCTCCAGGGGAACTCAGGTGAGCGCTTTCTGATGTTATTTCAGTTGGTCACCTGTTTCAAGTTGGAGGTTGGCTTCCCCTGTGACTCCTGGTGTGTTGTGATATCCCCCCTGCTTGTAACAGACATCCCCTCTTCTCCAAGTTAACTCAGGTGAGCGCTTTGTGATGTCATTTCAGTTGGTCACCTGTTTCATGGTGGAGGATGGCTTCCGCTGTGACTCCTGGTGTGTTGTGATAACCCCCCTGCTTGTAACAGACATCCCCTCCTCTCCAGGGGAACTCAGGTGAGCGCTTTGTGATGTCATTACAGTTGGTCAACTGTTTCAAGGTGGAGGTTGGCTTCCCCTCTGACTCCTGGTGTGTTTTGATATCCCCCCTTGTTGTAATAGACATCCCCTCCACTCCAGGGGAACTCAGGTGAGAGCTTTGTGATATCCCCCCTGCTTGTAACAGACATCCCCTCATCTCTAGGGGAACTCAGGTGAGCGCTTTGTGATGTCATTTCAGTTGGTCACCTGTTTCAAGTTGGAGGTTGGCTTCCCCTGTGACTCCTGGTGTGTTGTGATATCCCCCCTGCTTGTAACAGACATCCCCTCTTCTCCAAGTTAACTCAGTTGAGCGCTTTGTGATGTCATTTCAGTTGGTCACCTGTTTCAAGGTGGAGGTTGGCTTCCCCTCTGACTCCTGGTGTGTTTTGATATCCCCCCTTGTTGTAATAGACATCCCCTAAACTCCAGGGGAACTCAGGTGAGCGCTTTGTGATATTCCCCCTGCTTGTAACAAACATCCCCTCTTCTCCAGGGGAACTCAGGTGAGCGTTTTGTGATGTCGTTTCAGTTGGTCACTTGTTTCATGGTGGAGGTTGGCTTCCGCTGTGACTCCTGGTGTGTTGTGATATCCCCCCTGCTTGTAACAGACATCCCCTCTTCTCCAGGGGAACTCAGGTGAGCGCTTTGTGATATCCCCCCTGCTTGTAACTGAGGTCCCCTGCTCTCCAGGGGAACTCAGGTGAGCGCTTTGTGATGTCATTTCAGATGGTCACCTGTTTCAAGGTTGAGATTGTCTTCCCCTGTGAATCCGGGCGTGTTGTGATATCCCCCCTGCTTGTAACAGAGATCCCCTGCTCTCCAGGGGAACTCAGGTCAGCGCTTTGTGAAGTCATTACAGTTGGTCACCTGTTTCAAGGTGGAGGTTGGCTTCCCCTGTGACTCCTGGTGTGTTGTGATATCCCCCCTGCTTGTAACAGACATCCCCTCCTCTCAAGGGAAAGTCAAGTCAGCGCTTTGTGATGTCAATTCAGTTGGTCACCTGTTTCAAGGTGGAGGTTGGCTTCCCCTGTGACTCCTGGTGTGTTGTGATATCCCCCCTGCTTGTAACAGACATCCCCTCCTCAGCAGGGGAACTAAGGTGAGCGCTTTGTGATATCCCCCCTGCTTGTAACAGACATCCCCTCTTCTCCAAGTTAACTCAGGTGAGCGCTTTGTGATGTCATTTCAGTTGGTCACCTGTTTCATGGTGGAGGATGGCTTCCGCTGTGACTCCTGGTGTGTTGTGATAACCCCCCTGCTTGTAACAGACATCCCCTCCTCTCCAGGGGAACTCAGGAGAGCGCTTTGTGATGTCATTACAGTTGGTCACCTGTTTCAAGGTGGAGGTTGGCTTCCCCTCTGACTCCTGGTGTGTTTTGATATCCCCCCTTGTTGTAATAGACATCCCCTCCACTCCAGGGGAACTCAGGTGAGCGCTTTGTGATATTCCCCCTGCTTGTAACAAACATCCCCTCTTCTCCAGGGGAACTCAGGTGAGCGCTTTGTGATGTCATTTCAGTTGGTTATCTGTTTCAAGGTGGAGGTTGTCTTCCCCTGTGACTCCTGGTGTGTTATGATATCCCCCCTGCTTGTAACAGACATCCCCTCGTCTCCAGGTGTACTCTGGTGAGTGCTTTGTGATGTCATTTCAGTAGGTCACCTGTTTCAAGGTGGAGGTTGGCTTGCCAGTGTGTTATGTTATCCCACATGCCAGAAGAGACATTCCCTCATCTCCAGGGGAACTGAGGTGAGTGCTTTGTGATGTCATTGTAGTACGTCACAAGATTCCAGCTGGAGCTTGGCTTCTCCTCTGGTCTAGTGTGTTATGTGTTCCGCCATGCCAGTAAGAGACATTCCTTTGTCTCCATGGGAATAGAGTTGAGCGCTTTGTGATGTCATTTCAGTAGGTCTTAAGGTTCTAGTAAGAGATATCCCCTCCTCTCCAGGGGAACTCAGGTGAGCGCTTTGTGATGTCATTTCAGTTGGTCACCTGTTTCATGGTGGAGGTTGGCTTCCCCTGTGACTCCTGGTGTGTTGTGATATCCCCCCTGCTTGTAACAGACATCCCCTCCTCAGCAGGGGAACTCAGGTGAGCGCTTTGTGATATCCCCCCTTCTTGTAACAGACATCCCCTCATCTCTAGGGGAACTCAGGTGAGCGCTTTGTGATGTCATTTCAGTTCGTCACCTGTTTCAAGGTGGAGGTTGGCTTCCCCTGTGACTCCTGGTGTGTTGTGATATCCCCCCTGCTTGTAACAGACATCCCCTCCTCAGCAGGGGAACTCAGGTGAGCGCTTTGTGATATCCCCCCTTCTTGTAACAGACATCCCCTCATCTCTAGGGGAACTCAGGTGAGCGCTTTGTGATGTCATTTCAGTTCGTCACCTGTTTCAAGGTGGAGGTTGGCTTCCCCTGTGACTCCTGGTGTGTTGTGATATCCCCCCTGCTTGTAACAGACATCCCCTCCTCAGCAGGGGAACTCAGGTGAGCGCTTTGTGATATCCCCCCTTCTTGTAACAGACATCCCCTCATCTCTAGGGGAACTCAGGTGAGCGCTTTGTGATGTCATTTCAGTTCGTCACCTGTTTCAAGGTGGAGGTTGGCTTCCCCTGTGACTCCTGGTGTGTTGTGATATCCCCCCTGCTTGTAACAGACATCCCCTCCTCAGCAGGGGAACTCAGGTGAGCGCTTTGTGATATCCCCCCTTCTTGTAACAGACATCCCCTCATCTCTAGGGGAACTCAGGTGAGCGCTTTGTGATGTCATTTCAGTTCGTCACCTGTTTCAAGGTGGAGGTTGGCTTCCCCTGTGACTCCTGGTGTGTTGTGATATCCCCCCTGCTTGTAACAGACATCCCCTCCTCAGCAGGGGAACTCAGGTGAGCGCTTTGTGATATCCCCCCTTCTTGTAACAGACATCCCCTCATCTCTAGGGGAACTCAGGTGAGCGCTTTGTGATGTCATTTCAGATGGTCACCTGTTTCATGGTGGAGGTTGGCTTCCGCTGTGACTCCTGGTGTGTTGTGATATCCCCCCTGCTTGTAACAGACATCCCCTCCTCAGCAGGGGAACTCAGGTGAGCGCTTTGTGATATCCCCCCTTCTTGTAACAGACATCCCCTCATCTCTAGGGGAACTCAGGTGAGCGCTTTGTGATGTCATTTCAGTTGGTCACCTGTTTCAAGGTGGAGGTTGGCTTCCCCTGTAACTCCTGGTGTGTTGTGATATCCCCCCTGCTTGTAATAGACATCCCCTCCTCTCCAGGGGAACTCAGGTGAGCGCTTTGTGATGTCATTGTAGTACGTCACAAGATTCCAGCTGGAGCTTGTCTTCCCCTCTGGTCTAGTGAGTTATGTGTTCCGCCATGCCTGTAAGAGACATTCCTTTGTCTCAATGGGAATAGAGTTTAGCGCTTTGTGATGTCATTTCAGTAGGTCTTAAGGTTCTAGTTGGAGGATGGCTTTCACTCTGACTTGTAGTGTGTTATGTTATCCGCCCTGACATTAAGAGACATGTCCTCATCTCCAGGGGAAGTAAGTGAGTGAGTCATTTCAGTTGGTCACCAGTTTCAAGTTGGAGGTTGGCTTCCCCTGTGACTCCTGGTGTGTTGTGATATCCCCCCTGCTTGTAACAGACATCCCCTCTTCTCCAAGTTAACTCAGGTGAGCGGTTTGTGATGTCATTTCAGTTGGTCACCTGTTTCATGGTGGAGGTTGGCTTCCGCTGTGACTCCTGGTGTGTTGTGATAACCCCCCTTCTTGTAACAGACATCCCCTCCTCTCCACGGGAACTCAGGTGAGCGCTTTGTGATGTCATTTCAGTTGGTCACCTGTTTCAAGGTGGAGGTTGGCTTTCGCTGTGACTCCTGGGGTGTTGTGATATCTCCCCTGCTTGTAACAGACATCCCCTCCTCACCAGGGGAACTCAGGTGAGCGCTTTGTGATATCCCCCCTGCTTGTAACAGAGGTCCCCTGCTCTCCAGGGGAACTCAGGTGAGCGCTTTGTGATGTCATTACAGTTGGTCACCTGTTTCAAGGTTGAGATTGTCTTCCCCTGTGAATCCGGGCGTGTTGTGATATGCCTCCTGCTTTTAACAGACATCCCCTCATCTCTAGGGGAACTCAGGTGAGCGCTTTGTGATGTCATTTCAGTTGGTCACCTGTTTCAAGTTGGAGGTTGGCTTCCCCTGTGACTCCTGGTGTGTTGTGATATCCCCCCTGCTTGTAACAGACATCCCCTCTTCTCCAAGTTAACTCAGTTGAGCGCTTTGTGATGTCATTTCAGTTGGTCACCTGTTTCAAGGTGGAGGTTGGCTTCCCCTCTGACTCCTGGTGTGTTTTGATATCCCCCCTTGTTGTAATAGACATCCCCTAAACTCCAGGGGAACTCAGGTGAGCGCTTTGTGATATTCCCCCTGCTTGTAACAAACATCCCCTCTTCTCCAGTGGAACTCAGGTGAGCGCTTTGTGATGTCGTTTCAGTTGGTCACTTGTTTCATGGTGGAGGTTGGCTTCCGCTGTGACTCCTGGTGTGTTGTGATATCCCCCCTGCTTGTAACAGACATCCCCTCCTCTCCAGGGGAACTCAGGTGAGCGCTTTGTGATGTCATTGTAGTACGTCACAAGATTCCAACTGGAGCTTGGCTTCCCCTCTGGTCTAGTGTGTTATGTGTTCCGCCATGCCTGTAAGAGACATTCCTTTGTCTCAATGGGAATAGAGTTTAGCGCTTTGTGATGTCATTTCAGTAGGTCTTAAGGTTCTAGTTGGAGGATGGCTTTCACTCTGACTTGTAGTGTGTTATGTTATCCGCCCTGACATTAAGAGACATGTCCTCATCTCCAGGGGAAGTAAGTGAGTGAGTCATTTCAGTTGGTCACCTTTTTGAAGGTGAAGGTTGGCTGCCCCTGTGACTCCTGGCGTGTTGTGATATCCCCCCTGCTTGTAACAGACATCCCCTCCTCACGAGGGGAACTCAGGTGAGCGCTTTGTGATATCCCACCTGCTTGTAACAGACATCCCCTCATCTCTAGGGGAACTCAGGTGAGCGCTTTTCAGTTGGTCACCAGTTTCAATTTGGAGGTTGGCTTCCCCTGTGACTCCTGGTGTGTTGTGATATCCCCCCTGCTTGTAACAGACATCCCCTCTTCTCCAAGTTAACTCAGGTGAGCGCTTTGTGATGTCATTTCAGTTGGTCACCTGTTTCATGGTGGAGGTTGGCTTCCGCTGTGACTCCTGGTGTGTTGTGATAACCCCCCTTCTTGTAACAGACATCCCCTCCTCTCCACGGGAACTCAGGTGAGCGCTTTGTGATGTCATTTCAGTTGGTCACCTGTTTCAAGGTGGAGGTTGGCTTTCGCTGTGACTCCTGGGGTGTTGTGATATCTCCCCTGCTTGTAACAGACATCCCCTCCTCACCAGGGGAACTCAGGTGAGCGCTTTGTGATATCCCCCCTGCTTGTAACAGAGGTCCCCTGCTCTCCAGGGGAACTCAGGTGAGCGCTTTGTGATGTCATTTCAGTTGGTCACCTGTTTCAAGGTTGAGATTGTCTTCCCCGGTGAATCCGGGCGTGTTGTGATATCCCTCCTGCTTTTAACAGACATCCCCTCATCTCTAGGGTAACTCAGGTGAGCCCTTTGTGATGTCATTTCAGTTGGTCACCTGTTTCAAGTTGGAGGTTGGCTTCCCCTGTGACTCCTGGTGTGTTGTGATATCCCCCCTGCTTGTAACAGACATCCCCTCCTCAGCAGGGGAACTCAGGTGAGCGCTTTGTGATATACCCCCTTCTTGTAACAGACATCCCCTCATCTCTAGGAGAACTCAGGTGAGCGCTTTGTGATGTCATTTCAGTTCGTCACCTGTTTCAAGGTGGAGGTTGGCTTCCCCTGTGACTCCTGGTGTGTTGTGATATCCCCCCTGCTTGTAACAGACATCCCCTCCTCAGCAGGGGAACTCAGGTGAGCGCTTTGTGATATCCCCCCTTCTTGTAACAGACATCCCCTCATCTCTAGGGGAACTCAGGTGAGCGCTTTGTGATGTCATTTCAGTTCGTCACCTGTTTCAAGGTGGAGGTTGGCTTCCCCTGTGACTCCTGGTGTGTTGTGATATCCCCCCTGCTTGTAACAGACATCCCCTCCTCAGCAGGGGAACTCAGGTGAGCGCTTTGTGATATCCCCCCTTCTTGTAACAGACATCCCCTCATCTCTAGGGGAACTCAGGTGAGCGCTTTGTGATGTCATTTCAGTTCGTCACCTGTTTCAAGGTGGAGGTTGGCTTCCCCTGTGACTCCTGGTGTGTTGTGATATCCCCCCTGCTTGTAACAGACATCCCCTCCTCAGCAGGGGAACTCAGGTGAGCGCTTTGTGATATCCCCCCTTCTTGTAACAGACATCCCCTCATCTCTAGGGGAACTCAGGTGAGCGCTTTGTGATGTCATTTCAGTTCGTCACCTGTTTCAAGGTGGAGGTTGGCTTCCCCTGTGACTCCTGGTGTGTTGTGATATCCCCCCTGCTTGTAACAGACATCCCCTCCTCAGCAGGGGAACTCAGGTGAGCGCTTTGTGATATCCCCCCTTCTTGTAACAGACATCCCCTCATATCTAGGGGAACTCAGGTGAGCGCTTTGTGATGTCATTTCAGTTCGTCACCTGTTTCAAGGTGGAGGTTGGCTTCCCCTGTGACTCCTGGTGTGTTGTGATATCCCCCCTGCTTGTAACAGACATCCCCTCCTCAGCAGGGGAACTCAGGTGAGCGCTTTGTGATATCCCCCCTTCTTGTAACAGACATCCCCTCATCTCTAGGGGAACTCAGGTGAGCGCTTTGTGATGTCATTTCAGTTCGTCACCTGTTTCAAGGTGGAGGTTGGCTTCCGCTGTGACTCCTGGTGTGTTGTGATAACCCCCCTTCTTGTAACAGACATCCCCTCCTCTCCACGGGAACTCAGGTGAGCGCTTTGTGATGTCATTTCAGTTGGTCACCTGTTTCAAGGTGGAGGTTGGCTTTCGCTGTGACTCCTGGGGTGTTGTGATATCTCCCCTGCTTGTAACAGACATCCCCTCCTCACCAGGGGAACTCAGGTGAGCGCTTTGTGATATCCCCCCTGCTTGTAACAGAGGTCCCCTGCTCTCCAGGGGAACTCAGGTGAGCGCTTTGTGATGTCATTTCAGTTGGTCACCTGTTTCAAGGTTGAGATTGTCTTCCCCTGTGAATCCGGGCGTGTTGTGATATCCCTCCTGCTTTTAACAGACATCCCCTCATCTCTAGGGTAACTCAGGTGAGCCCTTTGTGATGTCATTTCAGTTGGTCACCTGTTTCAAGTTGGAGGTTGGCTTCCCCTGTGACTCCTGGTGTGTTGTGATATCCCCCCTGCTTGTAACAGACATCCCCTCCTCAGCAGGGGAACTCAGGTGAGCGCTTTGTGATATACCCCCTTCTTGTAACAGACATCCCCTCATCTCTAGGAGAACTCAGGTGAGCGCTTTGTGATGTCATTTCAGTTCGTCACCTGTTTCAAGGTGGAGGTTGGCTTCCCCTGTGACTCCTGGTGTGTTGTGATATCCCCCCTGCTTGTAACAGACATCCCCTCCTCAGCAGGGGAACTCAGGTGAGCGCTTTGTGATATCCCCCCTTCTTGTAACAGACATCCCCTCATCTCTAGGGGAACTCAGGTGAGCGCTTTGTGATGTCATTTCAGTTCGTCACCTGTTTCAAGGTGGAGGTTGGCTTCCCCTGTGACTCCTGGTGTGTTGTGATATCCCCCCTGCTTGTAACAGACATCCCCTCCTCAGCAGGGGAACTCAGGTGAGCGCTTTGTGATATCCCCCCTTCTTGTAACAGACATCCCCTCATCTCTAGGGGAACTCAGGTGAGCGCTTTGTGATGTCATTTCAGTTCGTCACCTGTTTCAAGGTGGAGGTTGGCTTCCCCTGTGACTCCTGGTGTGTTGTGATATCCCCCCTGCTTGTAACAGACATCCCCTCCTCAGCAGGGGAACTCAGGTGAGCGCTTTGTGATATCCCCCCTTCTTGTAACAGACATCCCCTCATCTCTAGGGGAACTCAGGTGAGCGCTTTGTGATGTCATTTCAGTTCGTCACCTGTTTCAAGGTGGAGGTTGGCTTCCCCTGTGACTCCTGGTGTGTTGTGATATCCCCCCTGCTTGTAACAGACATCCCCTCCTCAGCAGGGGAACTCAGGTGAGCGCTTTGTGATATCCCCCCTTCTTGTAACAGACATCCCCTCATATCTAGGGGAACTCAGGTGAGCGCTTTGTGATGTCATTTCAGTTCGTCACCTGTTTCAAGGTGGAGGTTGGCTTCCCCTGTGACTCCTGGTGTGTTGTGATATCCCCCCTGCTTGTAACAGACATCCCCTCCTCAGCAGGGGAACTCAGGTGAGCGCTTTGTGATATCCCCCCTTCTTGTAACAGACATCCCCTCATCTCTAGGGGAACTCAGGTGAGCGCTTTGTGATGTCATTTCAGTTCGTCACCTGTTTCAAGGTGGAGGTTGGCTTCCCCTGTGACTCCTGGTGTGTTGTGATATCCCCCCTGCTTGTAACAGACATCCCCTCCTCAGCAGGGGAACTCAGGTGAGCGCTTTGTGATATCCCCCCTTCTTGTAACAGACATCCCCTCATCTCTAGGGGAACTCAGGTGAGCGCTTTGTGATGTCATTTCAGATGGTCACCTGTTTCATGGTGGAGGTTGGCTTCCGCTGTGACTCCTGGTGTGTTGTGATATCCCCCCTGCTTGTAACAGACATCCCCTCCTCAGCAGGGGAACTCAGGTGAGCGCTTTGTGATATCCCCCCTTCTTGTAACAGACATCCCCTCATCTCTAGGGGAACTCAGGTGAGCGCTTTGTGATGTCATTTCAGTTGGTCACCTGTTTCAAGGTGGAGGTTGGCTTCCCCTGTAACTCCTGGTGTGTTGTGATATCCCCCCTGCTTGTAATAGACATCCCCTCCTCTCCAGGGGAACTCAGGTGAGCGCTTTGTGATATCCCCCCTGCTTGTAACAGAGATCCCCTGCTCTCCAGGGGAACTCACTTCAGCGCTTTGTGATGTCATTTCAGTTGCTCACCTGTTTCAAGGTTGAGATTGTCTTCCCCTGTGAATCCGGGCGTGTTGTGATATCCCCCCTGCTTGTAACAGACATCCCCTCCTCTCCAGGGGAACTCAGGTGAGCGCTTTGTGATGTCATTGTAGTACGTCACAAGATTCCAGCTGGAGCTTGTCTTCCCCTCTGGTCTAGTGTGTTATGTGTTCCGCCATGCCTGTAAGAGACATTCCTTTGTCTCAATGGGAATAGAGTTTAGCGCTTTGCGATGTCATTTCAGTAGGTCTTAAGGTTCTAGTTGGAGGATGGCTTTCACTCTGACTTGTAGTGTGTTATGTTATCCGCCCTGACATTAAGAGACATGTCCTCATCTCCAGGGGAAGTAAGTGAGTGAGTCATTTCAGTTGGTCACCTTTTTGAAGGTGAAGGTTGGCTGCCCCTGTGACTCCTGGCGTGTTGTGATATCCCCCCTGCTTGTAACAGACATCCCCTCCTCACGAGGGGAACTCAGGTGAGCGCTTTGTGATATCCCCCCTGCTTGTAACAGACATCCCCTCATCTCTAGGGGAACTCAGGTGAGCGCTTTGTGATGTCATTTCAGTTGGTCACCAGTTTCAAGTTGGAGGTTGGCTTCCCCTGTGACTCCTGGTGTGTTGTGATATCCCCCCTGCTTGTAACAGACATCCCCTCTTCTCCAAGTTAACTCAGGTGAGCGCTTTGTGATGTCATTTCAGTTGGTCACCTGTTTCATGGTGGAGGTTGGCTTCCGCTGTGACTCCTGGTGTGTTGTGATAACCCCCCTTCTTGTAACAGACATCCCCTCCTCTCCACGGGAACTCAGGTGAGCGCTTTGTGATGTCATTTCAGTTGGTCACCTGTTTCAAGGTGGAGGTTGGCTTTCGCTGTGACTCCTGGGGTGTTGTGATATCTCCCCTGCTTGTAACAGACATCCCCTCCTCACCAGGGGAACTCAGGTGAGCGCTTTGTGATATCCCCCCTGCTTGTAACAGATGTCCCCTGCTCTCCAGGGGAACTCAGGTGAGCGCTTTGTGATGTCATTTCAGTTGGTCACCTGTTTCAAGGTTGAGATTGTCTTCCCCTGTGAATCCGGGCGTGTTGTGATATCCCTCCTGCTTTTAACAGACATCCCCTCATCTCTAGGGGAACTCAGGTGAGCGCTTTGTGATGTCATTTCAGTTGGTCACCTGTTTCAAGTTGGAGGTTGGCTTCCCCTGTGACTCCTGGTGTGTTGTGATATCCCCCCTGCTTGTAACAGACATCCCCTCTTCTCCAAGTTAACTCAGTTGAGCGCTTTGTGATGTCATTTCAGTTGGTCACCTGTTTCAAGGTGGAGGTTGGCTTCCCCTCTGACTCCTGGTGTGTTTTGATATCCCCCCTTGTTGTAATAGACATCCCCTAAACTCCAGGGGAACTCAGGTGAGCGCTTTGTGATATTCCCCCTGCTTGTAACAAACATCCCCTCTTCTCCAGGGGAACTCAGGTGAGGGCTTTGTGATGTCGTTTCAGTTGGTCACTTGTTTCATGGTGGAGGTTGGCTTCCGCTGTGACTCCTGGTGTGTTGTGATATCCCCCCTGCTTGTAACAGACATCCCCTCTTCTCCAGGGGAACTCAGGTGAGCGCTTTGTGATATCCCCCCTGCTTGTAACTGAGGTCCCCTGCTCTCCAGGGGAACTCAGGTGAGCGCTTTGTGATGTCATTTCAGATGGTCACCTGTTTCAAGGTTGAGATTGTCTTCCCCTGTGAATCCGGGCGTGTTGTGATATCCCCCCTGCTTGTAACAGAGATCCCCTGCTCTCCAGGGGAACTCAGGTCAGCGCGTTGTGAAGTCATTACAGTTGGTCACCTGTTTCAAGGTGGAGGTTGGCTTCCCCTGTGACTCCTGGTGTGTTGTGATATCCCCCCTGCTTGTAACAGACATCCCCTCCTCTCAAGGGAAAGTCAAGTCAGCGCTTTGTGATGTCAATTCAGTTGGTCACCTGTTTCAAGGTGGAGGTTGGCTTCCCCTGTGACTCCTGGTGTGTTGTGATATCCCCCCTGCTTGTAACAGACATCCCCTCCTCAGCAGGGGAACTCAGGTGAGCGCTTTGTGATATCCCCCCTGCTTGTAACAGACATCCCCTCTTCTCCAAGTTAACTCAGGTGAGCGCTTTGTGATGTCATTTCAGTTGGTCACCTGTTTCATGGTGGAGGATGGCTTCCGCTGTGACTCCTGGTGTGTTGTGATAACCCCCCTGCTTGTAACAGACATCCCCTCCTCTCCAGGGGACCTCAGGAGAGCGCTTTGTGATGTCATTACAGTTGGTCACCTGTTTCAAGGTGGAGGTTGGCTTCCCCTCTGACTCCTGGTGTGTTTTGATATCCCCCCTTGTTGTAATAGACATCCCCTCCACTCCAGGGGAACTCAGGTGAGCGCTTTGTGATATTCCCCCTGCTTGTAACAAACATCCCCTCTTCTCCAGGGGAACTCAGGTGAGCGCTTTGTGATGTCATTTCAGTTGGTCACCTGTTTCAAGGTGGAGGTTTGCTTCTCCTGTGACTCCTGGTGTGTTGTGATATCCCCCCTGCTTGTAACAGACATCCCCTCCTCAGCAGGGGAACTCGGGTGAGCGCTTTGTGATATCCCCCCTTCTTGTAACTGACATCCCCTCATCTCTAGGGGAACTCAGGTGAGCGCTTTGTGATGTCATTTCAGTTGGTCACCTGTTTCAAGGTGGAGGTTTGCTTCCCCTGTGACTCCTGGTGTGTTGTGATATCCCCCCTACTTGTAACAGACATCCCCTCCTCACCAGGGTAACTCATGTGAGCGGTTTGTGATATCCCTCCTGCTTGTAACAGACATCCCCTGCTCTCCAGGGGAACTCAGGTGAGCGCTTTGTGATGTCATTTCAGTTGGTCACATGTTTCAAGGTTGAGGTTGTCTTCCCCTGTGACTCCTGGTGTGTTGTGATATCCCCCCTACTTGTAACAGACATCCCCTCCTCACCAGGGGAACTCAGGTGAGCGTTTTGTGATATCCCTCCTGCTTGTAACAGCCATCCCCTGCTCTCCAGGGGAACTCAGGTGAGCGCTTTCTGATGTCATTTCAGTTGGTCACCTGTTTCAAGGTGGAGGTTGGCTTCCCCTGTGACTCCTGGTGTGTTGTGATATCCCCCCTGCTTGTAACAGACATCCCCTCTTCTCCAAGTTAACTCAGGTGAGCGCTTTGTGATGTCATTTCAGTTGGTCACCTGTTTCATGGTGGAGGTTGGCTTCCGCTGTGACTCCTGGGGTGTTGTGATAACCCCCCTTCTTGTAACAGACATCCCCTCCTCTCCACGGGAACTCAGGTGAGCGCTTTGTGATGTCATTTCAGTTGGTCACCTGTTTCAAGGTGGAGGTTGGCTTCCCCTGTGACTCCTGGCGTGTTGTGATATCCCCCCTGCTTGTAACAGACATCCCCTCCTCACCAGGGGAACTCAGGTGAGCGCTTTGTGATATCCCCCCTGCTTGTAACAGAGGTCCCCTGCTCTCCAGGGGAACTCAGGTGAGCGCTTTGTGATGTCATTTCAGTTGGTCACCTGTTTCAAGGTTGAGATTGTCTTCCCCTGTGAATCCGGGCGTGTTGTGATATCCCTCCTGCTTTTAACAGACAACCCTCATCCCTTGGGGAACTCAGGTGAGTGCTTTTTGATGTCATTTCAGTTGGTCACCTGTTTCAAGGTTGAGGTTGGCTTCCCCTGTGACTCCTGGTGTGTTGTGATATCCCCCCTGCTTGTAACAGACATCCCCTCCTCACCAGGGGAACTCAGGTGAGCGCTTTCTGATATCCCCCCTGCTTGTAACAGACATCCCCTGCTCTCTAGGGGAACTCAGGTGAGCGCTTTCTGATATCCCCCCTGCTTGTAACAGACTTCACGTGCTCTCCAGGGGAACTCAGGTGAGCGCTTTGTGATGTCATTTCAGTTGGTCACCTGTTTCAAGTTGGAGGTTGGCTTCCCCTGTGACTCCTGGTGTGTTGTGATATCCCCCCTGCTTGTAACAGACATCCCCTCTTCTCCAAGTTAACTCAGGTGAGCGCTTTGTGATGTCATTTCAGTTGGTGACCTGTTTCATGGTGGAGGTTGGCTTCCCCTGTGACTCCTGGCATGTTGTGATATCCCCCCTGCTTGTAACAGACATCCCCTCCTCACCAGGGGAACTCAGGTGAGTGCTTTGTGATATCCCCCCTGCTTGTAACAGAGGTCCCCTGCTCTCCAGGGGAACTCAGGTGAGCGCTTTGTGATGTCATTTCAGTTGGTCACCTGTTTCAAGGTTGAGATTGTCTTCCCCTGTGAATCCGGGCGTGTTGTGATATCCCTCCTGCTTTTAACAGACATCCCCTCATCTCTAGGGGAACTCAGGTGAGCGCTTTTTGATGTCATTTCAGTTGGTCACCTGTTTCAAGGTTGAGGTTGGCTTCCCCTGTGACTCCTGGTGTGTTGTGATATCCCCCCTGCTTGTAACAGACATCCCCTCCTCACCAGGGGAACTCAGTTGAGCGCTTTGTGATGTCCTTTCAGTTGGTCACCTGTTTCATGGTGGAGGTTGGCTTCCGCTGTGACTCCTGGTGTGTTGTGATATCCCCCCTGCTTGTAACAGAGATCCCGTGCTCTCCAGGGGAACTCAGGTCAGCGCTTTGTGATGTCATTACAGTTGGTCACCTGTTTCAAGGTGGAGGTTGGCTTCCCCTGTGACTCCTGGTGTGTTGTGATATCCCCCCTGCTTCTAACAGACATCCCCTCTTCTCCAAGTTAACTCAGGTGAGCGCTTTGTGATGTCATTTCAGTTGGTCACCTGTTTCAAGGTGAAGGTTGGCTGCCCCTGTGACTCCTGGCGTGTTGTGATATCCCCCCTGCTTGTAACAGACATCCCCTCCTCACGAGGGGAACTCAGGTGAGCGCTTTGTGATATCCCCCCTGCTTGTAACAGACATCCCCTCATCTCTAGGGGAACTTAGGTGAGCGCTTTGTGATGTCATTTCAGTTGGTCACCTGTTTCAAGTTGGAGGTTGGCTTCCCCTGTGACTCCTGGTGTGTTGTGATATCCCCCCTGCTTGTTACAGACATCCCCTCTTCTCCAAGTTAACTCAGGTGAGCGCTTTGTGATGTCATTTCAGTTGGTGACCTGTTTCATGGTGGAGGTTGGCTTCCGCTGTGACTCCTGGGGTGTTGTGATAACCCCGCTTCTTGTAACAGACATCCCCTCCTCTCCACGGGAACTCAGGTGAGCGCTTTGTGATGTCATTTCAGTTGGTCACCTGTTTCAAGGTGGAGGTTGGCTTCCCCTGTGACTCCTGGCGTGTTGTGATATCCCCCCTGCTTGTAACAGACATCCCCTCCTCACCAGGGGAACTCAGGTGAGTGCTTTGTGATATCCCCCCTGCTTGTAACAGAGGTCCCCTGCTCTCCAGGGGAACTCAGGTGAGCGCTTTGTGATGTCATTTCAGTTGGTCACCTGTTTCAAGGTTGAGATTGTCTTCCCCTGTGAATCCGGGCGTGTTGTGATATCCCTCCTGCTTTTAACAGACATCGCCTCATCTCTAGGGGAACTCAGGTGAGCGCTTTTTGATGTCATTTCAGTTGGTCACCTGTTTCAAGGTTGAGGTTGGCTTCCCCTGTGACTCCTGGTGTGTTGTGATATCCCCCCTGCTTGTAACAGACATCCCCTCCTCACCAGGGGAACTCAGTTGAGCGCTTTCTGATATCCCCCCTGCTTGTAACAGACTTCCCCTGCTCTCCAGGGGAACTCAGGTCAGCGCTTTGTGATGTCATTACAGTTGGTCACCTGTTTCAAGGTGGAGGTTGGCTTCCCCTGTGACTCCTGGTGTGTTGTGATATCCCCCCTGCTTCTAACAGACATCCCCTCTTCTCCAAGTTAACTCAGGTGAGCGCTTTGTGATGTCATTTCAGTTGGTCACCTGTTTCAAGGTGAAGGTTGGCTGCCCCTGTGACTCCTGGCGTGTTGTGATATCCCCCCTGCTTGTAACAGACATCCCCTCCTCACGAGGGGAACTCAGGTGAGCGCTTTGTGATATCCCCCCTGCTTGTAACAGACATCCCCTCATCTCTAGGGGAACTCAGGTGAGCGCTTTGTGATGTCATTTCAGTTGGTCACCTGTTTCAAGTTGGAGGTTGGCTTCCCCTGTGACTCCTGGTGTGTTGTGATATCCCCCCTGCTTGTAACAGACATCCCCTCTTCTCCAAGTTAACTCAGGTGAGCGCTTTGTGATGTCATTTCAGTTGGTCACCTGTTTCATGGTGGAGGTTGGCTTCCGCTGTGACTCCTGGTGTGTTGTGATATCCCCCCTGCTTGTAACAGAGATCCCGTGCTCTCCAGGGGAACTCAGGTTAGCGCTTTGTGATGACATTACAGTTGGTCACCTGTTTCAAGGTGGAGGTTGGCTTCCCCTCTGACTCCTGGTGTGTTCTGATATCCCCCCTGCTTGTAACGGACATCCCCTCCTCTCAAGGGAAAGTCAAGTCAGCGCTTTGTGATGTCAATTCAGTTGGTCACCTGTTTCAAGGTTGAGATTGTCTTCCCCTGTGAATCCGGGCGTGTTGTGATATCCCTCCTGCTTTTAACAGACAACCCTCATCCCTAGGGGAACTCAGGTGAGTGCTTTTTGATGTCATTTCAGTTGGTCACCTGTTTCAAGGTTGAGGTTGGCTTCCCCTGTGACTCCTGGTGTGTTGTGATATTCCCCCTGCTTGTAACAGACATCCCCTCCTCACCAGGGGAACTCAGGTGAGCGCTTTCTGATATCCCCCCTGCTTGTAACAGACATCCCCTGCTCTCCAGTGGAACTCAGGTGAGCGCTTTGTGATGTCATTTCAGTTGGTCACCTGTTTCAAGTTGGAGGTTGGCTTCCCCTGTGACTCCTGGTGTGTTGTGATATCCCCCCTGCTTGTAACAGACTTCCCCTCTTCTCCAAGTTAACTCAGGTGAGCGCCTTGTGATGACATTTCAGTTGGTCACCTGTTTCATGTTGGAGGTTGGCTTCCGCTGTGACTCCTGGTGTGTTGTGATAACCCCCCTGCTTGTAACAGACATCCCCTCCTCTCCACGGGAACAGGTGAGCGCTTTGTGATGTCATTTCAGTTGGTCACCTGTTTCAAGGTGGAGGTTGGCTTCCCCTGTGACTCCTGGTGTGTTGTGATATCCCCCCTGCTTGTAACAGACGAGTTAACTCTTCTACGAGTTAACTCAGGTGAGCGCTTTGTGATGTCATTTCAGTTGGTCACCTGTTTCATGTTGGAGGATGGCTTCTGCTATGACTCCTGGTGTGTTGTGATAACCCCCCTGCTTGTAACAGACATCCCCTCGTCTCCATGGGAACTCAGGTGAGCGCTTTGTGATGTCATTACAGTTGGTCACCTGTTTCAAGGTGGAGGTTGGCCTCCCCTCTGACTCCTGGTGTGTTTTGATATCCCCCCTTGTTGTAATAGACATCCCCTAAACTCCAGGGGAACTCAGGTGAGCGCTTTGTGATATTCCCCCTGCTTGTAACAAACATCCCCTCTTCTCCAGGGGAACTCACGTGAGCGCTTTGTGATGTCATTTCAGTTGGTCATCTGTTTCATGGTGGAGGTTGTCTTCCCATGTGACTCCTGGTGTGTTATGATATCCCCCCTGTTTGTAACAAACATCCCCTCTTCTCCAGGGGAACTCAGGTGAGCGCTTTGTGATGTCATTTCTGTTGGTCACTTGTTTCATTGTGGAGGTTGGCTTCCGCTGTGACTCCTGGTGTGTTGTGATATCCCCCCTGCTTGTAACAGACATCCCCTCCTCTCCACGGGAACTCAGGTGAGCGCTTTGTGATGTCATTTCAGTTGGTCACCTGTTTCATGGTGGAGGTTGGCTTCCGCTGTGACTCCTGGGGTGTTGTGATAACCCCCCTTCTTGTAACAGACATCCCCTCCTCTCCACGGGAACTCAGGTGACCGCTTTGTGATGTCATTTCAGTTGGTCACCTGTTTCAAGGTTGAGATTGTCTTCCCCTGTGAATCTGGGCGTGTTGTGATATCCCTCCTGCTTTTAACAGACATCCCCTCATCTCTAGGGGAACTCAGGTGAGCGCTTTTTGATGTCATTTCAGTTGGTCACCTGTTTCAAGGTTGAGGTTGGCTTCCCCTGTGACTCCTGGTGTGTTGTGATATCCCCCCTGCTTGTAACAGACATCCCCTCCTCACCAGGGGAACTCAGGTGAGCGCTTTCTGATATCCCCCCTGCTTGTAACAGACATCCCCTGCTCTCCAGGGGAACTCAGGTGAGCGCTTTGTGATGTCATTTCAGTTGGTCACCTGTTTCAAGGTGGAGGTTGGCTTCCCCTGTGACTCCTGGTGTGTTGTGATATCCCCCCTGCTTGTAACAGACATCCCCTCTTCTCCAAGTTAACTCAGGTGAGCGCTTTGTGATGTCATTTCAGTTGGTCACCTGTTTCATGGTGGAGGTTGGCTTCCGCTGTGACTCCTGGTGTGTTGTGATAACCCCCCTTCTTGTAACAGACATCCCCTCCTCTCCACGGGAACTCAGGTGAGCGCTTTGTGATGTCATTTCAGTTGGTCACCTGTTTCAAGGTGGAGGTTGGCTTCCCCTCTGACTCCTGGTGTGTTTTGATATCCCCCCTTCTTGTAATAGACATCCCCTCCTCTCCAGGGGAACTCAGGTGAGCGCTTTGTGATATCCCCCCTGCTTGTAACAGAGATCCCCTGCTCTCCAGGGGAACTCACTTCAGCGCTTTGTGATGTCATTTCAGTTGGTCACCTGTTTCAAGGTGGAGGTTGGCTTCCCCTGTGACTCCTGGTGTGTTGTGATATCCCCCCTGCTTGTAACAGACATCCCCTCCTCTCCAGGGGAACTCTGGTGAGCGCTTTGTGATGTCATTTCAGTTGGTCACCTGTTTCATGGTGGAGGTTGGCTTCCCCTGTGATTCCTGGTGTGTTGTGATATCCCCCCTACTTGTAACAGACATCCCCTCTTCTCCAAGTTAACTCAGGTGAGCGCTTTGTGATGTCATTTCAGTTGGTCACCTGTTTCCAGGTGGAGGTTGGCTTCCCCTCTGACTCCTGGTGTGTTTTGATATCCCCCCTTCTTGTAATAGACATCCCCTCCTCTCCAGGGGAACTCAGGTGAGCGCTTTGTGATATCCCCCCTGCTTGTAACAGAGATCCCCTGCTCTCCAGGGGAACTCACTTCAGCGCTTTGTGATGTCATTTCAGTTGGTCACCTGTTTCAAGGTGGAGGTTGGCTTCCCCTGTGACTCCTGGTGTGTTGCGATATCCCCCCTGCTTGTAACAGAGATCCCCTCCTCTCCAGGGGAACTCTGGTGAGCGCTTTGTGATGTCATTTCAGTTGGTCACCTGTTTCAAGGTGGAGGTTGGCTTCCCCTGTGACTCCTGGTGTGTTGTGATATCCCCCCTGCTTGTAACGGACATCCCCTACTCTCAAGGGAAAGTCAAGTCAGCGCTTTGTGATGTCAATTCAGTTGGTCACCTGTTTCAAGGTGGAGGTTTGCTTCCCCTGTGACTCCTGGTGTGTTGTGATACCCCCCCTGCTTGTAATAGACATCCCCTCCTCACCAGGGGAACTCAGTTGAGCGCTTTCTGATATCCCCCCTGCTTGTAACAGACTTCCCCTGCTCTCCAGGGGAACTCAGGTGAGCGCTTTGTGATGTCATTTCAGTTGGTCACCTGTTTCAAGTTGGAGGTTGGCTTCCCCTGTGACTCCTGGTGTGTTGTGATATCCCCCCTGCTTGTAACAGACATCCCCTCTTCTCCAAGTTAACTCAGGTGAGCGCTTTGTGATGTCATTTCAGTTGGTCACCTGTTTCATGGTGGAGGTTGGCTTCCGCTGTGACTCCTGGGGTGTTGTGATAACCCCCCTTCTTGTAACAGACATCCCCTCCTCTCCACGGGAACTCAGGTGAGCGCTTTGTGATGTCATTTCAGTTGGTCACCTGTTTCAAGGTGGAGGTTGGCTTCCCCTGTGACTCCTGGTGTGTTGTGATATCCCCCCTGCTTGTAACAGACATCCCCTCTTCTCCAAGTTAACTCAGGTGAGCGCTTTGTGATGTCATTTCAGTTGGTCACCTGTTTCATGGTGGAGGTTGGCTTCCCCTGTGACTCCTGGTGTGTTGTGATATCCCCCCTGCTTCTAACAGACATCCCCTCTTCTCCAAGTTAACTCAGGTGAGCGCTTTGTGATATCCCCCCTGCTTCTAACTGACATCCCCTGCTCTCCAGGGGAACTCAGGTGAGCGTTTTGTGATGTCATTTCAGTTGGTCACCTGTTTCATGGTGGAGGTTGGCTTCCCCTGTGACTCCTGGTGTGTTGTGATATCCCCCCTGCTTGTAACAGACATCCCCTCCTCACGAGGGGAACTCAGGTGAGCGCTTTGTGATATCCCCCCTGCTTGTAACAGACATCCCCTCATCTCTAGGGGAACTCAGGTGAGCGCTTTGTGATATCCCCCCTGCTTGTAACAGACATCCCCTCCTCTCCAGGGGAACTCAGGTGAGCGCTTTGTGATGTCATTACAGTTGGTCACCTGTTTCAAGGTGGAGGTTGGCTTCCCCTCTGACTCCTGGTGTGTTTTGATATTCCCCCTTGTTGTAATAGACATCCCCTCCACTCCAGGGGAACTCAGGTGAGCGCTTTGTGATATTCCCCCTGCTTGTAACAAACATCCCCTCTTCTCCAGGGGAACTCAGGTGAGCGCTTTGTGATGTCATTTCAGTTGGTCATCTGTTTCAAGGTGGAGGTTGTCTTCCCCTGTGAATCCGGGCGTGTTTTGATATCCCTCCTGCTTTTAACAGACATCCCCTCATCTCTAGGGGAACTCAGGTGAGCGCTTTTTGATGTCATTTCAGTTGGTCACCTGTTTCAAGGTTGAGGTTGGCTTCCCCTGTGACTCCTGGTGTGTTGTGATATCCCCCCTGCTTGTAACGGACATCCCCTCCTCACCAGGGGAACTCAGGTCAGCGCTTTCTGATATCCCCCCTGCTTGTAACAAACATCCCCTGCTCTCCAGGGGAACTCAGGTGAGCGCTTTGTGATGTCATTTCAGTTGGTCACCTGTTTCAAGGTGGAGGCTGGCTTCCCCTCTGTCTCCTGGTGTGTTTTGATATCCCCCCTGGTTGTAACAAACATCCCCTGCTCTCCAGGGGAACTCAGGTGAGCGCTTTGTGATGTCATTTCAGTTGGTCACCTGTTTCAAGGTGGAGGTTGGCTTCCCCTCTGTCTCCTGGTGTGTTTTGATATCCCCCCTGGTTGTAACAAACATCCCCTGCTCTCCAGGGGAACTCAGGTGAGCGCTTTGTGATGTCATTTCAGTTGGTCACCTGTTTCAAGGTGGAGGTTGGCTTCCCCTGTGACTCCTGGTGTGTTGTGATATCCCCCCTGGTTGTAACAAACATCCCCTGCTCTCCAGGGGAACTCAGGTGAGCGCTTTGTGATGTCATTTCAGTTGGTCACCTGTTTCAAGGTGGAGGTTGGCTTCCCCTCTGTCTCCTGGTGTGTTTTGATATCCCCCCTTCTTGTAATAGACATCCCCTCCTCTCCAGGGGAACTCCGGTGAGCGCTTTGTGATATCCCCCCTGCTTGTAACAGAGATCCCCTGTTCTCCAGGGGAACTCACTTCAGCGCTTTGTGATGTCATTTCAGTTGGTCACCTGTTTCAAGCTGGAGGTTGGCTTCCCCTGTGACTCCTGGTGTGTTGTGATATCCCCCCTGCTTTTAACAGACATTCCCTCCTCTCCAGGGGAACTCTGGTGAGCGCTTTGTGATGTCATTTCAGTTGGTCACCTGTTTCATGGTGGAGGTTGGCTTCCCCTGTGACTCCTGGTGTGTTGTGATATCCCCCCTGCTTGTAACAGACATCCCCTCCTCAGCAGGGGAACTCAGGTGAGCGCTTTGTGATATCCCCCCTGCTTGTAACAGACATCCCCTCCTCTCCAGGGGAACTCAGGTGAGCGCTTTGTGATGTCATTACAGTTGGTCACCTGTTTCAAGGTGGAGGTTGGCTTCCCCTCTGACTCCTGGTGTGTTTTGATATCCCCCCTTGTTGTAATAGACATCCCCTCCACTCCAGGGGAACTCAGGTGAGCGCTTTGTGATATTCCCCCTGCTTGTAACAAACATCCCCTCTTCTCCAGGGGAACTCAGGTGAGCGCTTTGTGATGTCATTTCAGTTGGTCATCTGTTTCAAGGTGGAGGTTGTCTTCCCCTGTGACTCCTGGTGTGTTATGATATCTCCCCTGCTTGTAACAGACATCCCCTCGTCTCCAGGTGTACTCTGGTGAGCGCTTTGTGATGTCATTTCAGTAGGTCACCTGTTTCAAGGTGGAGGTTGGCTTGCCAGTGTGTTATGTTATCCCCCATGCCAGAAGAGACATTCCCTCATCTCCAGGGGAACTGAGGTGAGTGCTTTGTGATGTCATTGTAGTACGTCACAAGATTCCAGCTGGAGCTTGGCTTCCCCTCTGGTCTAGTGTGTTATGTGTTCCGCCATGCCTGTAAGAGACATTCCTTTGTCTCCATGGGAATAGAGTTGAGCGCTTTGTGATGTCATTTCAGTAGGTCTTAAGTTTCTAGTAAGAGATATCCCCTCCTCTCCAGGGGAACTCAGGTGAGCGCTTTGTGATATCCCCCCTGCTTGTAACAGACATCCCCTCCTCTCCAGGGGAACTCAGGTGAGCGCTTTGTGATGTCATTGTAGTACGTCACAAGATTCCAACTGGAGCTTTGTTTCCCCTCTGGTCTAGTGTGTTATGTGTTCCGCCATGCCTGTAAGAGACATTCCTTTGTCTCCATGGGAATAGAGTTTAGCGCTTTGTGATGTCATTTCAGTAGGTCTTAAGGTTCTAGTTGGAGGATGGCTTTCACTCTGACTTGTAGTGTGTTATGTTATCCGCCCTGACATTAAGAGACATGTCCTCATCTCCAGGGGAAGTAAGTGAGTGAGTCATTTCAGTTGGTCACCTTTTTGAAGGTGAAGGTTGGCTGCCCCTGTGACTCCTGGCGTGTTGTGATATCCCCCCTGCTTGTAACAGACATCCCCTCCTCCCGAGGGGAACTCAGGTGAGCCCTTTGTGATATCCCCCCTGCTTGTAACAGACATCCCCTCTTCTCCAAGTTAACTCAGGTGAGCGCTTTGTGATGTCATTTCAGTTGGTCACCTGTTTCAAGGTGGAGGTTGGTTTCCCCTGTGACTCCTGGTGTGTTGTGATATCCCCCCTGGTTGTAACAGACATCCCCTTTTCTCCAAGTTAACTCAGGTGAGCGCTTTGTGATGTCATTTCAGTTGGTCACCTGTTTCATGGTGGAGGTTGGCTTCCGCTGTGACTCCTGGTGTGTTGTGATAACCCCCCTTCTTGTAACTGACATCCCCTCCTCTCCACGGGAACTCAGGTGAGCGCTTTGTGATGTCATTTCAGTTGGTCACCTGTTTCAAGTTGGAGGTTGGCTTCCCCTCTGTCTCCTGGTGTGTTTTGATATCCCCCCTTCTTGTAATAGACATCCCCTCCTCTCCAGGGGAACTCCGGTGAGCGCTTTGTGATATCCCCCCTGCTTGTAACAGAGATCCCCTGTTCTCCAGGGGAACTCACTTCAGCGCTTTGTGATGTCATTTCAGTTGGTCACCTGTTTCAAGCTGGAGGTTGGCTTCCCCTGTGACTCCTGGTGTGTTGTGATATCCCCCCTGCTTTTAACAGACATTCCCTCCTCAGCAGGGGAACTCAGGTGAGCGCTTTGTGATATCCCCCCTGCTTGTAACAGAGATCCCCTCCTCTCCAGGGGAACTCTGGTGAGCGCTTTGTGATGTCATTTCAGTTGGTCACCTGTTTCAAGCTGGAGGTTGGCTTCCCCTGTGACTCCTGGTGTGTTGTGATATCCCCCCTGCTTGTAACAGACATCCCCTCCTCAGCAGGGGAACTCAGGTGAGCGCTTTGTGATGTCATTTCAGGTGGTCACCTGTTTCAAGGTGGAGGTTGGCTTCCCCTCTGACTCCTGGTGTGTTGTGATATCCCCCCTGCTTCTAACAGACATCCCCTCTTCTCCAAGTTAACTCAGGTGAGCGCTTTGTGATGTCATTTCAGTTGGTCACCTGTTTCATGGTGGAGGATGGCTTCCGCTGTGACTCCTGGTGTGTTGTGATAACCCCCCTGCTTGTAACAGACATCCCCTCCTCTCCAGGGGAACTCAGGTGAGCGCTTTGTGATGTCATTACAGTTGGTCACCTGTTTCAAGGTGGAGGTTGGCTTCCCCTGTGACTCCTGGCGTGTTGTGATATCCCCCCTGCTTCTAACAGACATCCCCTCTTCTCCAAGTTAACTCAGGTGAGCGCTTTGTGATGTCATTTCAGTTGGTCACCTGTTTCATGGTGGAGGATGGCTTCCGCTGTGACTCCTGGTGTGTTGTGATAACCCCCCTGCTTGTAACAGACATCCCCTCCTCTCCATGGGAACTCAGGTGAGCGCTTTGTGATGTCATTACAGTTGGTCACCTGTTTCAAGGTGGAGGTTGGCTTCCCCTCTGACTCCTGGTGTGTTTTGATATCCCCCCTTGTTGTAATAGACATCCCCTCCACTCCAGGGGAACTCAGGTGAGCGCTTTGTGATATTCCCCCTGCTTGTAACAAACATCCCCTCTTCTCCAGGGGAACTCAGGTGAGGGGTTTGTGATGTCATTTCAGTTGGTCATCTGTTTCAAGGTGGAGGTTGTCTTCCCCTGTTACTCCTGGTGTGTTATGATATCCCCCCTGCTTGTAACAGACATCCCCTCCTCTCCAGGGGAACTCAGGTGAGCGCTTTGTGATGTCATTTCAGTTGCTCACCTGTTTCAAGGTTGAGATTGTCTTCCCCTGTGAATCCGGGCGTGTTGCGATATCCCCCCTGCTTGTAACAGACATCCCCTCCTCTCCAGGGAAACTCAGGTGAGCGCTTTGTGATGTCATTGTAGTACGTCACAAGATTCCAACTGGAGCTTGGCTTCCCCTCTGGTCTAGTGTGTTATGTGTTCCGCCATGCCTGTAAGAGACATTCCTTTGTCTCCATGGGAATAGAGTTTAGCGCTTTGTGATGTCATTTCAGTAGGTCTTAAGGTTCTAGTTGGAGGATGGCTTTCACTCTGACTTGTAGTGTGTTATGTTATCCGCCCTGACATTAAGAGACATGTCCTCATCTCCAGGGGAAGTAAGTGAGTGAGTCATTTCAGTTGGTCACCTTTTTGAAGGTGAAGGTTGGCTGCCCCTGTGACTCCTGGTGTGTTGTGATATCCCCCCTGCTTGTAACAGACATCCCCTCCTCAGCAGGGGAACTCAGGTGAGCGCTTTGTGATGTCATTTCAGGTGGTCACCTGTTTCAAGGTGGAGGTTGGCTTCCCCTCTGACTCCTGGTGTGTTGTGATATCCCCCCTGCTTCTAACAGACATCCCCTCTTCTCCAAGTTAACTCAGGTGAGCGCTTTGTGATGTCATTTCAGTTGGTCACCTGTTTCATGGTGGAGGATGGCTTCCGCTGTGACTCCTGGTGTGTTGTGATAACCCCCCTGCTTGTAACAGACATCCCCTCCTCTCCAGGGGAACTCAGGTGAGCGCTTTGTGATGTCATTACAGTTGGTCACCTGTTTCAAGGTGGAGGTTGGCTTCCCCTGTGACTCCTGGCGTGTTGTGATATCCCCCCCTACTTCTAACAGACATCCCCTCCTCTCCAGGGGAACTCTGGTGAGCGCTTTGTGATGTCATTTCAGTTGGTCACCTGTTTCAAGGTGGAGGTTGGCTTCCCCTGTGACTCTTGGTGTGTTGTGATATCCCCCCTGCTTCTAACAGACATCCCCTCTTCTCCAAGTTAACTCAGGTGAGCGCTTTGTGATGTCATTTCAGTTGGTCACCTGTTTCATGGTGGAGGATGGCTTCCGCTGTGACTCCTGGTGTGTTGTGATAACCCCCCTGCTTGTAACAGACATCCCCTCCTCTCCAGGGGAACTCAGGTGAGCGCTTTGTGATGTCATTACAGTTGGTCACCTGTTTCAAGGTGGAGGTTGGCTTCCCCTCTGACTCCTGGTGTGTTTTGATATCCCCCCTTGTTGTAATAGACATCCCCTCCACTCCAGGGGAACTCAGGTGAGCGCTTTGTGATATTCCCCCTGCTTGTAACAAACATCCCCTCTTCTCCAGGGGAACTCAGGTGAGCGCTTTGTGATGTCATTTCAGTTGGTCATCTGTTTCAAGGTGGAGGTTGTCTTCCCCTGTTACTCCTGGTGTGTTATGATATCCCCCCTGCTTGTAACAGACATCCCCTCCTCTCCAGGGGAACTCAGGTGAGCGCTTTGTGATGTCATTTCAGTTGCTCACCTGTTTCAAGGTTGAGATTGTCTTCCCCTGTGAATCCGGGCGTGTTGCGATATCCCCCCTGCTTGTAACAGACATCCCCTCCTCTCCAGGGGAACTCAGGTGAGCGCTTTGTGATGTCATTGTAGTACGTCACAAGATTCCAACTGGAGCTTGGCTTCCCCTCTGGTCTAGTGTGTTATGTGTTCCGCCATGCCTGTAAGAGACATTCCTTTGTCTCCATGGGAATAGAGTTTAGCGCTTTGTGATGTCATTTCAGTAGGTCTTAAGGTTCTAGTTGGAGGATGGCTTTCTCTCTGACTTGTAGTGTGTTATGTTATCCGCCCTGACATTAAGAGACATGTCCTCATCTCCAGGAGAAGTAAGTGAGTGGGTCATTTCAGTTGGTCACCTTTTTGAAGGTGAAGGTTGGCTGCCCCTGTGACTCCTGGCGTGTTGTGATATCCCCCCTGCTTGTAACAGACATCCCCTCCTCACGAGGGGAACTCAGGTGAGCGCTTTGTGATATCCCCCCTGCTTGTAACAGACATCCCCTCATCTCTAGGGGAACTCAGGTGAGCGCTTTGTGATGTCATTTCAGTTGGTCACCAGTTTCAAATTGGAGGTTGGCTTCCCCTGTGACTCCTGGTGTGTTGTGATATCCCCCCTGCTTGTAACAGACATCCCCTCTTCTCCAAGTTAACTCAGGTGAGCGCTTTGTGATGTCATTTCAGTTGGTCACCTGTTTCATGGTGGAGGTTGGCTTCCGCTGTGACTCCTGGGGTGTTGTGATAACCCCCCTTCTTGTAACAGACATCCCCTCCTCTCCAGGGGAACTCAGGTGAGCGCTTTGTGATATCCCCCCTGCTTGTAACAGACATCCCCTCATCTCTAGGGGAACTCAGGTGAGCGCTTTGTGATATCCCCCCTGCTTGTAACAGACATCCCCTCCTCTCCAGGGGAACTCAGGTGAGCGCTTTGTGATGTCATTACAGTTGGTCACCTGTTTCAAGGTGGAGGTTGGCTTCCCCTCTGACTCCTGGTGTGTTTTGATATTCCCCCTTGTTGTAATAGACATCCCCTCCACTCCAGGGGAACTCAGGTGAGCGCTTTGTGATATTCCCCCTGCTTGTAACAAACATCCCCTCTTCTCCAGGGGAACTCAGGTGAGCGCTTTGTGATGTCATTTCAGTTGGTCATCTGTTTCAAGGTGGAGGTTGTCTTCCCCTGTGAATCCGGGCGTGTTTTGATATCCCTCCTGCTTTTAACAGACATCCCCTCATCTCTAGGGGAACTCAGGTGAGCGCTTTTTGATGTCATTTCAGTTGGTCACCTGTTTCAAGGTTGAGGTTGGCTTCCCCTGTGACTCCTGGTGTGTTGTGATATCCCCCCTGCTTGTAACGGACATCCCCTCCTCACCAGGGGAACTCAGGTCAGCGCTTTCTGATATCCCCCCTGCTTGTAACAAACATCCCCTGCTCTCCAGGGGAACTCAGGTGAGCGCTTTGTGATGTCATTTCAGTTGGTCACCTGTTTCAAGGTGGAGGCTGGCTTCCCCTCTGTCTCCTGGTGTGTTTTGATATCCCCCCTGGTTGTAACAAACATCCCCTGCTCTCCAGGGGAACTCAGGTGAGCGCTTTGTGATGTCATTTCAGTTGGTCACCTGTTTCAAGGTGGAGGTTGGCTTCCCCTCTGTCTCCTGGTGTGTTTTGATATCCCCCCTGGTTGTAACAAACATCCCCTGCTCTCCAGGGGAACTCAGGTGAGCGCTTTGTGATGTCATTTCAGTTGGTCACCTGTTTCAAGGTGGAGGTTGGCTTCCCCTGTGACTCCTGGTGTGTTGTGATATCCCCCCTGTTTGTAACAAACATCCCCTGCTCTCCAGGGGAACTCAGGTGAGCGCTTTGTGATGTCATTTCAGTTGGTCACCTGTTTCAAGGTGGAGGTTGGCTTCCCCTCTGTCTCCTGGTGTGTTTTGATATCCCCCCTTCTTGTAATAGACATCCCCTCCTCTCCAGGGGAACTCCGGTGAGCGCTTTGTGATATCCCCCCTGCTTGTAACAGAGATCCCCTGTTCTCCAGGGGAACTCACTTCAGCGCTTTGTGATGTCATTTCAGTTGGTCACCTGTTTCAAGCTGGAGGTTGGCTTCCCCTGTGACTCCTGGTGTGTTGTGATATCCCCCCTGCTTTTAACAGACATTCCCTCCTCTCCAGGGGAACTCTGGTGAGCGCTTTGTGATGTCATTTCAGTTGGTCACCTGTTTCATGGTGGAGGTTGGCTTCCCCTGTGACTCCTGGTGTGTTGTGATATCCCCCCTGCTTGTAACAGACATCCCCTCCTCAGCAGGGGAACTCAGGTGAGCGCTTTGTGATATCCCCCCTGCTTGTAACAGACATCCCCTCCTCTCCAGGGGAACTCAGGTGAGCGCTTTGTGATGTCATTACAGTTGGTCACCTGTTTCAAGGTGGAGGTTGGCTTCCCCTCTGACTCCTGGTGTGTTTTGATATCCCCCCTTGTTGTAATAGACATCCCCTCCACTCCAGGGGAACTCAGGTGAGCGCTTTGTGATATTCCCCCTGCTTGTAACAAACATCCCCTCTTCTCCAGGGGAACTCAGGTGAGCGCTTTGTGATGTCATTTCAGTTGGTCATCTGTTTCAAGGTGGAGGTTGTCTTCCCCTGTGACTCCTGGTGTGTTATGATATCTCCCCTGCTTGTAACAGACATCCCCTCGTCTCCAGGTGTACTCTGGTGAGCGCTTTGTGATGTCATTTCAGTAGGTCACCTGTTTCAAGGTGGAGGTTGGCTTGCCAGTGTGTTATGTTATCCCCCATGCCAGAAGAGACATTCCCTCATCTCCAGGGGAACTGAGGTGAGTGCTTTGTGATGTCATTGAAGTACGTCACAAGATTCCAGCTGGAGCTTGGCTTCCCCTCTGGTCTAGTGTGTTATGTGTTCCGCCATGCCAGTAAGAGACATTCCTTTGTCTCCATGGGAATAGAGTTGAGCGCTTTGTGATGTCATTTCAGTAGGTCTTAAGTTTCTAGTAAGAGATATCCCCTCCTCTCCAGGGGAACTCAGGTGAGCGCTTTGTGATATCCCCCCTGCTTGTAACAGACATCCCCTCCTCTCCAGGGGAACTCAGGTGAGCGCTTTGTGATGTCATTGTAGTACGTCACAAGATTCCAACTGGAGCTTTGTTTCCCCTCTGGTCTAGTGTGTTATGTGTTCCGCCATGCCTGTAAGAGACATTCCTTTGTCTCCATGGGAATAGAGTTTAGCGCTTTGTGATGTCATTTCAGTAGGTCTTAAGGTTCTAGTTGGAGGATGGCTTTCACTCTGACTTGTAGTGTGTTATGTTATCCGCCCTGACATTAAGAGACATGTCCTCATCTCCAGGGGAAGTAAGTGAGTGAGTCATTTCAGTTGGTCACCTTTTTGAAGGTGAAGGTTGGCTGCCCCTGTGACTCCTGGCGTGTTGTGATATCCCCCCTGCTTGTAACAGACATCCCCTCCTCCCGAGGGGAACTCAGGTGAGCCCTTTGTGATATCCCCCCTGCTTGTAACAGACATCCCCTCATCTCTAGGGGAACTCAGGTGAGCGCTTTGTGATGTCATTTCAGTTGGTCACCAGTTTCAAGTTGGAGGTTGGCTTCCCCTGTGACTCCTGGTGTGTTGTGATATCCCCCCTGCTTGTAACAGACATCCCCTCTTCTCCAAGTTAACTCAGGTGAGCGCTTTGTGATGTCATTTCAGTTGGTCACCTGTTTCAAGGTGGAGGTTGGTTTCCCCTGTGACTCCTGGTGTGTTGTGATATCCCCCCTGGTTGTAACAGACATCCCCTTTTCTCCAAGTTAACTCAGGTGAGCGCTTTGTGATGTCATTTCAGTTGGTCACCTGTTTCATGGTGGAGGTTGGCTTCCGCTGTGACTCCTGGTGTGTTGTGATAACCCCCCTTCTTGTAACTGACATCCCCTCCTCTCCACGGGAACTCAGGTGAGCGCTTTGTGATGTCATTTCAGTTGGTCACCTGTTTCAAGTTGGAGGTTGGCTTCCCCTCTGTCTCCTGGTGTGTTTTGATATCCCCCCTTCTTGTAATAGACATCCCCTCCTCTCCAGGGGAACTCCGGTGAGCGCTTTGTGATATCCCCCCTGCTTGTAACAGAGATCCCCTGTTCTCCAGGGGAACTCACTTCAGCGCTTTGTGATGTCATTTCAGTTGGTCACCTGTTTCAAGCTGGAGGTTGGCTTCCCCTGTGACTCCTGGTGTGTTGTGATATCCCCCCTGCTTTTAACAGACATTCCCTCCTCAGCAGGGGAACTCAGGTGAGCGCTTTGTGATATCCCCCCTGCTTGTAACAGAGATCCCCTCCTCTCCAGGGGAACTCTGGTGAGCGCTTTGTGATGTCATTTCAGTTGGTCACCTGTTTCAAGCTGGAGGTTGGCTTCCCCTGTGACTCCTGGTGTGTTGTGATATCCCCCCTGCTTGTAACAGACATCCCCTCCTCAGCAGGGGAACTCAGGTGAGCGCTTTGTGATGTCATTTCAGGTGGTCACCTGTTTCAAGGTGGAGGTTGGCTTCCCCTCTGACTCCTGGTGTGTTGTGATATCCCCCCTGCTTCTAACAGACATCCCCTCTTCTCCAAGTTAACTCAGGTGAGCGCTTTGTGATGTCATTTCAGTTGGTCACCTGTTTCATGGTGGAGGATGGCTTCCGCTGTGACTCCTGGTGTGTTGTGATAACCCCCCTGCTTGTAACAGACATCCCCTCCTCTCCAGGGGAACTCAGGTGAGCGCTTTGTGATGTCATTACAGTTGGTCACCTGTTTCAAGGTGGAGGTTGGCTTCCCCTGTGACTCCTGGCGTGTTGTGATATCCCCCCTGCTTCTAACAGACATCCCCTCTTCTCCAAGTTAACTCAGGTGAGCGCTTTGTGATGTCATTTCAGTTGGTCACCTGTTTCATGGTGGAGGATGGCTTCCGCTGTGACTCCTGGTGTGTTGTGATAACCCCCCTGCTTGTAACAGACATCCCCTCCTCTCCAGGGGAACTCAGGTGAGCGCTTTGTGATGTCATTACAGTTGGTCACCTGTTTCAAGGTGGAGGTTGGCTTCCCCTCTGACTCCTGGTGTGTTTTGATATCCCCCCTTGTTGTAATAGACATCCCCTCCACTCCAGGGGAACTCAGGTGAGCGCTTTGTGATATTCCCCCTGCTTGTAACAAACATCCCCTCTTCTCCAGGGGAACTCAGGTGAGGGGTTTGTGATGTCATTTCAGTTGGTCATCTGTTTCAAGGTGGAGGTTGTCTTCCCCTGTTACTCCTGGTGTGTTATGATATCCCCCCTGCTTGTAACAGACATCCCCTCCTCTCCAGGGGAACTCAGGTGAGCGCTTTGTGATGTCATTTCAGTTGCTCACCTGTTTCAAGGTTGAGATTGTCTTCCCCTGTGAATCCGGGCGTGTTGCGATATCCCCCCTGCTTGTAACAGACATCCCCTCCTCTCCAGGGAAACTCAGGTGAGCGCTTTGTGATGTCATTGTAGTACGTCACAAGATTCCAACTGGAGCTTGGCTTCCCCTCTGGTCTAGTGTGTTATGTGTTCCGCCATGCCTGTAAGAGACATTCCTTTGTCTCCATGGGAATAGAGTTTAGCGCTTTGTGATGTCATTTCAGTAGGTCTTAAGGTTCTAGTTGGAGGATGGCTTTCACTCTGACTTGTAGTGTGTTATGTTATCCGCCCTGACATTAAGAGACATGTCCTCATCTCCAGGGGAAGTAAGTGAGTGAGTCATTTCAGTTGGTCACCTTTTTGAAGGTGAAGGTTGGCTGCCCCTGTGACTCCTGGTGTGTTGTGATATCCCCCCTGCTTGTAACAGACATCCCCTCCTCAGCAGGGGAACTCAGGTGAGCGCTTTGTGATGTCATTTCAGGTGGTCACCTGTTTCAAGGTGGAGGTTGGCTTCCCCTCTGACTCCTGGTGTGTTGTGATATCCCCCCTGCTTCTAACAGACATCCCCTCTTCTCCAAGTTAACTCAGGTGAGCGCTTTGTGATGTCATTTCAGTTGGTCACCTGTTTCATGGTGGAGGATGGCTTCCGCTGTGACTCCTGGTGTGTTGTGATAACCCCCCTGCTTGTAACAGACATCCCCTCCTCTCCAGGGGAACTCAGGTGAGCGCTTTGTGATGTCATTACAGTTGGTCACCTGTTTCAAGGTGGAGGTTGGCTTCCCCTGTGACTCCTGGCGTGTTGTGATATCCCCCCCTACTTCTAACAGACATCCCCTCCTCTCCAGGGGAACTCTGGTGAGCGCTTTGTGATGTCATTTCAGTTGGTCACCTGTTTCAAGGTGGAGGTTGGCTTCCCCTGTGACTCCTGGTGTGTTGTGATATCCCCCCTGCTTCTAACAGACATCCCCTCTTCTCCAAGTTAACTCAGGTGAGCGCTTTGTGATGTCATTTCAGTTGGTCACCTGTTTCATGGTGGAGGATGGCTTCCGCTGTGACTCCTGGTGTGTTGTGATAACCCCCCTGCTTGTAACAGACATCCCCTCCTCTCCAGGGGAACTCAGGTGAGCGCTTTGTGATGTCATTACAGTTGGTCACCTGTTTCAAGGTGGAGGTTGGCTTCCCCTCTGACTCCTGGTGTGTTTTGATATCCCCCCTTGTTGTAATAGACATCCCCTCCACTCCAGGGGAACTCAGGTGAGCGCTTTGTGATATTCCCCCTGCTTGTAACAAACATCCCCTCTTCTCCAGGGGAACTCAGGTGAGCGCTTTGTGATGTCATTTCAGTTGGTCATCTGTTTCAAGGTGGAGGTTGTCTTCCCCTGTTACTCCTGGTGTGTTATGATATCCCCCCTGCTTGTAACAGACATCCCCTCCTCTCCAGGGGAACTCAGGTGAGCGCTTTGTGATGTCATTTCAGTTGCTCACCTGTTTCAAGGTTGAGATTGTCTTCCCCTGTGAATCCGGGCGTGTTGCGATATCCCCCCTGCTTGTAACAGACATCCCCTCCTCTCCAGGGGAACTCAGGTGAGCGCTTTGTGATGTCATTGTAGTACGTCACAAGATTCCAACTGGAGCTTGGCTTCCCCTCTGGTCTAGTGTGTTATGTGTTCCGCCATGCCTGTAAGAGACATTCCTTTGTCTCCATGGGAATAGAGTTTAGCGCTTTGTGATGTCATTTCAGTAGGTCTTAAGGTTCTAGTTGGAGGATGGCTTTCTCTCTGACTTGTAGTGTGTTATGTTATCCGCCCTGACATTAAGAGACATGTCCTCATCTCCAGGAGAAGTAAGTGAGTGGGTCATTTCAGTTGGTCACCTTTTTGAAGGTGAAGGTTGGCTGCCCCTGTGACTCCTGGCGTGTTGTGATATCCCCCCTGCTTGTAACAGACATCCCCTCCTCACGAGGGGAACTCAGGTGAGCGCTTTGTGATATCCCCCCTGCTTGTAACAGACATCCCCTCATCTCTAGGGGAACTCAGGTGAGCGCTTTGTGATGTCATTTCAGTTGGTCACCAGTTTCAAATTGGAGGTTGGCTTCCCCTGTGACTCCTGGTGTGTTGTGATATCCCCCCTGCTTGTAACAGACATCCCCTCTTCTCCAAGTTAACTCAGGTGAGCGCTTTGTGATGTCATTTCAGTTGGTCACCTGTTTCATGGTGGAGGTTGGCTTCCGCTGTGACTCCTGGGGTGTTGTGATAACCCCCCTTCTTGTAACAGACATCCCCTTCTCTCCACGGGAACTCAGGTGAGCGCTTTGTGATGTCATTTCAGTTGGTCACCTGTTTCATGGTGGAGGTTGGCTTTCGCTGTGACTCCTGGGGTGTTGTGATAACCCCCCTTCTTGTAACAGACATCCCCTCCTCACCAGGGGAACTCAGGTGAGCGCTTTGTGATATCCCCCCTGCTTGTAACAGAGGTCCCCTGCTATCCAGGGGAACTCAGGTGAGCGCTTTGTGATGTCATTTCAGTTGGTCACCTGTTTCAAGGTTGAGATTGTCTTCCCCTGTGAATCCGGGCGTGTTGTGATATCCCTCCTGCTTTTAACAGACATCCCCTCATCTCTAGGGGAACTCAGGTGAGCGCTTTTTGATGTCATTTCAGTTGGTCACCTGTTTCAAGGTTGAGGTTGGCTTCCCCTGTGACTCCTGGTGTGTTGTGATATCCCCCCTGCTTGTAACAGACATCCCCTCATCTCTAGGGGAACTCAGGTGAGCGCTTTGTGATATCATTTCAGTTGGTCACCAGTTTCAAGTTGGAGGTTGGCTTCCCCTGTGACTCCTGGTGTGTTGTGATGTCCCCCCTGCTTGTAACAGACATCCCCTCTTCTCCAAGTTAACTCAGGTGAGCGCTTTGTGATGTCATTTCAGTTGGTCACCTGTTTCATGGTGGAGGTTGGCTTCCGCTGTGACTCCTGGGGTGTTGTGATAACCCCCCTGCTTGTAACAGACATCCCCTCCTCACCAGGGGAACTCAGGTGAGCGCTTTGTGATATCCCCCCTGCTTGTAACAGAGGTCCCCTGCTCTCCAGGGGAACTCAGGTGAGCGCTTTGTGATGTCATTTCAGTTGGTCACCTGTTTCAAGGTTGAGATTGTCTTCCCCTGTGAATCCGGGCGTGTTGTGATATCACTCCTGCTTTTAACAGACATCCCCTCATCTCTAGGGGAACTCAGGTGAGCGCTTTTTGATGTCATTTCAGTTGGTCACCTGTTTCAAGGTTGAGGTTGGCTTCCCCTGTGACTCCTGGTGTGTTGTGATATCCCCCCTGCTTGTAACAGACATCCCCTCCTCACCAGGGGAACTCAGGTGAGCGCTTTGTGATGTCATTTCAGTTGGTCACCTGTTTCAAGGTTGAGATTGTCTTCCCCTGTGAATCCGGGCGTGTTGTGATATCCCCCCTGCTTGTAACAGACTTCCCCTGCTCTCCAGGGGAACTCAGGTGAGCACTTTGTGATGTCATTTCAGTTGGTCACCTGTTTCAAGTTGGAGGTTGGCTTCCCCTGTGACTCCTGGTGTGTTGTGATATCCCCCCTGCTTGTAACAGACATCCCCTCTTCTCCAAGTTAACTCCCCCCTACTTGTAACAGACATCCCCTCCTCACCAGGGGAACTCAGGTGAGCGTTTTGTGATATCCCTCCTGCTTGTAACAGACATCCCCAGCACTCCAGGGGAACTCAGGTGAGCGCTTTGTGATGTCATTTCAGTTGGTCACCTGTTTCAAGGTGGAGGTTGGCTTCCCCTGTGACTCCTGGTGTGTTGTGATATCCCCCCTGCTTGTAACAGACATCCCCTCTTCTCCAAGTTAACTCAGGTGAGCGCTTTGTGATGTCATTTCAGTTGGTCACCTGTTTCATGGTGGAGGATGGCTTCCGCTGTGACTCCTGGTGTGTTGTGATAACCCCCCTGCTTGTAACAGAGATCCCCTCCTCTCCAGGGGAACTCAGGTGAGCGCTTCGTGATGTCATTACAGTTGGTCACCTGTTTCAAGGTGGAGGTTGGCTTCCCCTCTTACTCCTGGTGTGTTGTGATATCCCCCCTCCTTGTAACAGACATTCCCTCTTCTCCAAGTTAACTCAGGTGAACGCTTTGTGATGTCATTTCAGTTGGTCACCTGTTTCAAAGTGCAGGTTGGCTTGCCAGTGTGTTATGTTATCCCCCATGCCAGAAGAGACATTCCCTCATCTCTAGGGGAACCCAGGTGAGCGCTTTGTGATGTCATTTCAGTTGGTCACCTGTTTCATGGTGGAGGATGGCTTCCGCTGTGAATCCTGGTGTGTTGTGATAACCCCCCTGCTTGTAACAGACATCCCCTCCTCTCCAGGGGAACTCAGGTGAGCGCTTTTTGATGTCATTTCAGTTGGTCACCTGTTTCAAGGTTGAGGTTGGCTTCCCCTGTGACTCCTGGTGTGTTGTGATATCCCCCCTGCTTGTAACAGACATCCCCTCCTCACCAGGGGAACTCAGGTGAGCGCTTTGTGATGTCATTTCAGTTGGTCACCTGTTTCAAGGTTGAGATTGTCTTCCCCTGTGAATCCGGGCGTGTTGTGATATCCCCCCTGCTTGTAACAGACTTCCCCTGCTCTCCAGGGGAACTCAGGTGAGCACTTTGTGATGTCATTTCAGTTGGTCACCTGTTTCAAGTTGGAGGTTGGCTTCCCCTGTGACTCCTGGTGTGTTGTGATATCCCCCCTGCTTGTAACAGACATCCCCTCTTCTCCAAGTTAACTCAGGTGAGCGCTTTGTGATGTCATTTCAGTTGGTCACCTGTTTCATGGTGGAGGTTGGCTTCCGCTGTGACTCCTGGTGTGTTGTGATATCCCCCCTGCTTGTAACAGAGATCCCGTGCTCTCCAGGGGAACTCAGGTCAGCGCTTTGTGATGTCATTACAGTTGGTCACCTGTTTCAAGGTGGAGGTTGGCTTCCCCTGTGACTCCTGGTGTGTTGTGATATCCCCCCTGCTTGTAACAGACTTCCCCTGCTCTCCAGGGGAACTCAGGTGAGCGCTTTGTGATGTCATTTCAGTTGGTCACCTGTTTCATGGTGGAGGTTGGCTTACGCTGTGACTCCTGGTGTGTTCTGATAACCCCCCTTCTTGTAACAGTCATCCCCTCCTCTCCACGGGAACTCAGGTGAGCGCTTTGTGATGTCATTTCAGATGGTCACCTGTTTCAAGGTGGAGGTTGGCTTCCCCTCTGACTCCTGGTGTGTTTTGATATCCCCCCTTCTTGTAGTAGACATCCTCTCTTCTCCAAGTTAACTCAAGTGAGCGCTTTGTGATGTCATTTCAGTTGGTCACCTGTTTCAAGGTGGAGGTTGGCTTCCCCTGTGACTCCTGGTGTGTTGTGATATCCCCCCTGCTTGTAACAGACATCCCCTCCTCAGCAGGGGAACTCAGGTGAGCGCTTTGTGATATCCCCCCTTGTTGTAACAGACATCCCCTCATCTCTTGGGGAACTCAGGTGAGCGCTTTGTGATGTCATTTCAGTTGGTCACATGTTTCAAGGTTGAGGTTGGCTTCCCCTGTGACTCCTGGTGTGTTGTGATATCCCCCCTACTTGTAACAGACATCCCCTCCTCACCAGGGGAACTCAGGTGAGCGCTTTGTGATATCCCTCCTGCTTGTAACAGACATCCCCTGCTCTCCAGGGGAACTCAGGTGAGCGCTTTGTAATGTCATTTCAGTTGGTCACCTGTTTCAAGGTGGAGGTTGGCTTCCCCTGTGACTCCTGGTGTGTTGTGATATCCCCCCTGCTTGTAACAGACATCCCCTCTTCTCCAAGTTAACTCAGGTGAGCGCTTTGTGATGCCATTTCAGTTGGTCACCTGTTTCATTGTGGAGGATGGCTTCCGCTGTGACTCCTGGTGTGTTGTGATAACCCCCCTGCTTGTAACAGACATCCCCTCCTCTCCAGGGGAACTCAGGTGAGCGCTTTTTGATGTCATTACAGTTGGTCACCTGTTTCAAGGTGGAGGTTGGCTTCCCCTCTGACTCCTGGTGTGTTTTGATATCCCCCTTTGTTGTAATAGACATCCCCTCCACTCCAGGGGAACTCAGGTGAGCGCTTTGTGATATCCCCCCTGCTTGTAACAAACATCCCCTCTTCTCCAGGGGAACTCAGGTGAGCGCTTTCTGATGTCATTTCAGTTGGTCATCTGTTTCAAGGTAGAGGTTGTCTTACTCTGTGACTCCTGGTGTGTTGTAATATCCCCCATGCTTGTAACAGACATCCCCTATTCTCCAAGTTAACTCAGGTGAGCGCTTTGTGATGTCATTTCAGTTGGTCACCTGTTTCATGGTGGAGGTTGGCTTACGCTGTGACTCCTGGTGTGTTCTGATAACCCCCCTTCTTGTAACAGTCATCCCCTCCTCTCCACGGGAACTCAGGTGAGCGCTTTGTGATGTCATTTCAGATGGTCACCTGTTTCAAGGTGGAGGTTGGCTTCCCCTCTGACTCCTGGTGTGTTTTGATATCCCCCCTTCTTGTAGTAGACATCCTCTCTTCTCCAAGTTAACTCAAGTGAGCGCTTTGTGATGTCATTTCAGTTGGTCACCTGTTTCAAGTTGGAGGTTGGCTTCCCCTGTGACTCCTGGTGTGTTGTGATATCCCCCCTGCTTGTAACGGACATCCCCTCCTCTCAATGGAAAGTCAAGTCAGCGCTTTGTGATGTCAATTCAGTTGGTCACCTGTTTCAAGGTGGAGGTTGGCTTCCCCTGTGACTCCTGGTGTGTTGTGATATCCCCCCTGCTTGTAACAGACATCCCCTCCTCAGCAGGGGAACTCAGGTGAGCGCTTTGTGATATCCCCCCTTGTTGTAACAGACATCCCCTCATCTCTTGGGGAACTCAGGTGAGCGCTTTGTGATGTCATTTCAGTTGGTCACATGTTTCAAGGTTGAGGTTGGCTTCCCCTGTGACTCCTGGTGTGTTGTGATATCCCCCCTACTTGTAACAGACATCCCCTCCTCACCAGGGGAACTCAGGTGAGCGCTTTGTGATATCCCTCCTGCTTGTAACAGACATCCCCTGCTCTCCAGGGGAACTCAGGTGAGCGCTTTGTAATGTCATTTCAGTTGGTCACCTGTTTCAAGGTGGAGGTTGGCTTCCCCTGTGACTCCTGGTGTGTTGTGATATCCCCCCTGCTTGTAACAGACATCCCCTCTTCTCCAAGTTAACTCAGGTGAGCGCTTTGTGATGTCATTTCAGTTGGTCACCTGTTTCATTGTGGAGGATGGCTTCCGCTGTGACTCCTGGTGTGTTGTGATAACCCCCCTGCTTGTAACAGACATCCCCTCCTCTCCAGGGGAACTCAGGTGAGCGCTTTTTGATGTCATTACAGTTGGTCACCTGTTTCAAGGTGGAGGTTGGCTTCCCCTCTGACTCCTGGTGTGTTTTGATATCCCCCCTTGTTGTAATAGACATCCCCTCCACTCCAGGGGAACTCAGGTGAGCGCTTTGTGATATCCCCCCTGCTTGTAACAAACATCCCCTCTTCTCCAGGGGAACTCAGGTGAGCGCTTTCTGATGTCATTTCAGTTGGTCATCTGTTTCAAGGTAGAGGTTGTCTTACTCTGTGACTCCTGGTGTGTTGTAATATCCCCCATGCTTGTAACAGACATCCCCTATTCTCCAAGTTAACTCAGGTGAGCGCTTTGTGATGTCATTTCAGTTGGTCACCTGTTTCATGGTGGAGGTTGGCTTACGCTGTGACTCCTGGTGTGTTCTGATAACCCCCCTTCTTGTAACAGTCATCCCCTCCTCTCCACGGGAACTCAGGTGAGCGCTTTGTGATGTCATTTCAGATGGTCACCTGTTTCAAGGTGGAGGTTGGCTTCCCCTCTGACTCCTGGTGTGTTTTGATATCCCCCCTTCTTGTAGTAGACATCCTCTCTTCTCCAAGTTAACTCAAGTGAGCGCTTTGTGATGTCATTTCAGTTGGTCACCTGTTTCAAGTTGGAGGTTGGCTTCCCCTGTGACTCCTGGTGTGTTGTGATATCCCCCCTGCTTGTAACGGACATCCCCTCCTCTCAATGGAAAGTCAAGTCAGCGCTTTGTGATGTCAATTCAGTTGGTCACCTGTTTCAAGGTGGAGGTTGGCTTCCCCTGTGACTCCTGGTGTGTTGTGATATCCCCCCTGCTTGTAACAGACATCCCCTCCTCAGCAGGGGAACTCAGGTGAGCGCTTTGTGATATCCCCCCTTGTTGTAACAGACATCCCCTCATCTCTTGGGGAACTCAGGTGAGCGCTTTGTGATGTCATTTCAGTTGGTCACATGTTTCAAGGTTGAGGTTGGCTTCCCCTGTGACTCCTGGTGTGTTGTGATATCCCCCCTACTTGTAACAGACATCCCCTCCTCACCAGGGGAACTCAGGTGAGCGCTTTGTGATATCCCTCCTGCTTGTAACAGACATCCCCTGCTCTCCAGGGGAACTCAGGTGAGCGCTTTGTAATGTCATTTCAGTTGGTCACCTGTTTCAAGGTGGAGGTTGGCTTCCCCTGTGACTCCTGGTGTGTTGTGATATCCCCCCTGCTTGTAACAGACATCCCCTCTTCTCCAAGTTAACTCAGGTGAGCGCTTTGTGATGTCATTTCAGTTGGTCACCTGTTTCATTGTGGAGGATGGCTTCCGCTGTGACTCCTGGTGTGTTGTGATAACCCCCCTGCTTGTAACAGACATCCCCTCCTCTCCAGGGGAACTCAGGTGAGCGCTTTTTGATGTCATTACAGTTGGTCACCTGTTTCAAGGTGGAGGTTGGCTTCCCCTCTGACTCCTGGTGTGTTTTGATATCCCCCCTTGTTGTAATAGACATCCCCTCCACTCCAGGGGAACTCAGGTGAGCGCTTTGTGATATTCCCCCTGCTTGTAACAAACATCCCCTCTTCTCCAGGGGAACTCAGGTGAGCGCTTTGTGATGTCATTTCAGTTGGTCATCTGTTTCAAGGTGGAGGTTGTCTTCCCCTGTGACTCCTGGTGTGTTATGATATCCCCCCTGCTTGTAACAGACATCCCCTCGTCTCCAGGTGTACTCTGGTGAGCGCTTTGTGATGTCATTTCAGTAGGTCACCTGTTTCAAGGTGGAGGTTGGCTTGCCAGTGTGTTATGTTATCCCCAATGCCAGAAGAGACATTCCCTCATCTCCAGGGGAACTGAGGTGAGTGCTTTGTGAGTTCATTGTAGTACGTCACAAGATTCCAGCTGGAGCTTGGCTTCCCCTCTGGTCTAGTGTGTTATGTGTTCCGCCATGCCAGTAAGAGACATTCCTTTGTCTCCATGGGAATAGAGTTGAGCGCTTTGTGATGTCATTTCAGTAGGTCTTAAGGTTCTAGTTGGAGGATGGCTTTGACTCTGACTTCTAGTGTGTTATGTTATCCGCCCTGACATTAAGAGACATGTCCTCATCTCCAGGGGAAGTAAGTGAGTGAGTCATTTCAGTTGGTCACCTGTTTCAAGGTGAAGGTTGGCTGCCCCTGTGACTCCTGGCGTGTTGTGATATCCCCCCTGCTTGTAACAGACATCCCCTCCTCACGAGGGGAACTCAGGTGAGCGCTTTGTGATATCCCCCCTTCTTGTAACAGACATCCCCTCATCTCTAGGGGAACTCAGGTGAGCGCTTTGTGATGTCATTTCAGTTGGTCACCTGTTTCAAGTTGGAGGTTGGCTTCCCCTGTGACTCCTGGTGTGTTGTGATATCCCCCCTGCTTGTAACAGACATCCCCTCTTCTCCAAGTTAACTCAGGTGAGCGCTTTGTGATGTCATTTCAGTTGGTCACCTGTTTCATGGTGGAGGTTGGCTTCTGCTGTGACTCCTGGTGTGTTGTGATATCCCCCCTGCTTGTAACAGAGATCCCGTGCTCCCCAGGGGAACTCAGGTTAGCGCTTTGTGATGTCATTACAGTTGGTCTCCTGTTTCAAGGTGGAGGTTGGCTTCCCCTGTGACTCCTGGTGTGTTCTGATATCCCCCCTGCTTGTAACAGACATCCACTCCTCAGCAGGGGAACTCAGGTGAGCGCTTTGTGATATCCCCCCTTCTTGTAACAGACATCCCCTCATCTCTAGGGGAACTCAGGTGATCGCTTTGTGATGTCATTTCAGTTGGTCACATGTTTCAAGGTTGAGGTTGGCTTCCCCTGTGACTCCTGGTGTGTTGTGATATCCCCCCTACTTGTAACAGACATCCCCTCCTCACCAGGGGAACTCAGGTGAGCGTTTTGTGATATCCCTCCTGCTTGTAACAGACATCCCCAGCACTCCAGGGGAACTCAGGTGAGCGCTTTGTGATGTCATTTCAGTTGGTCACCTGTTTCAAGGTGGAGGTTGGCTTCCCCTGTGACTCCTGGTGTGTTGTGATATCCCCCCTGCTTGTAACAGACATCCCCTCTTCTCCAAGTTAACTCAGGTGAGCGCTTTGTGATGTCATTTCAGTTGGTCACCTGTTTCATGGTGGAGGATGGCTTCCGCTGTGACTCCTGGTGTGTTGTGATAACCCCCCTGCTTGTAACAGACATCCCCTCCTCTCCAGGGGAACTCAGGTGAGCGCTTCGTGATGTCATTACAGTTGGTCACCTGTTTCAAGGTGGAGGTTGGCTTCCCCTCTTACTCCTGGTGTGTTGTGATATCCCCCCTCCTTGTAACAGACATTCCCTCTTCTCCAAGTTAACTCAGGTGAACGCTTTGTGATGTCATTTCAGTTGGTCACCTGTTTCAAAGTGCAGGTTGGCTTGCCAGTGTGTTATGTTATCCCCCATGCCAGAAGAGACATTCCCTCATCTCTAGGGGAACCCAGGTGAGCGCTTTGTGATGTCATTTCAGTTGGTCACCTGTTTCATGGTGGAGGATGGCTTCCGCTGTGAATCCTGGTGTGTTGTGATAACCCCCCTGCTTGTAACAGACATCCCCTCCTCTCCAGGGGAACTCAGGTGAGCGCTTTGTGATGTTATTACAGTTGGTCACCAGTTTCAAGGTGGAGGTTGGCTTCCCCTGTGACTCCTGGTGTGTTGTGATATCCCCCCTGCTTGTAACAGACATCCCCTCCTCAGCAGGGGAACTCAGGTGAGCGCTTTGTGATATCCCCCCTTCTTGTAACAGACATCCCCTCATCTCTAGGGGAACTCAGGTGAGCGCTTTGTGATGTCATTTCAGTTGGTCACATGTTTCAAGGTAGAGGTTGGCTTCCCCTTTGACTCCTGGTGTGTTGTGATATCCCCCCTAGTTGTAACAGACATCCCCTCCTCACCAGGGGAACTCAGGTGAGCGCTTTGTGATATTCCCCCTGCTTGTAACAAACATCCCCTCTTCTCCAGGGGAACTCAGGTGAGCGCTTTGTGATGTCATTTCACTTGGTCATCTGTTTCAAGGTGGAGGTTGTCTTCCCCTGTTACTCCTGGTGTGTTATGATATCTCCCCTGCTTGTAACAGACATCCCCTCGTCTCCAGGTGTACTCTGGTGAGCGTTTTGTGATGTCATTTCAGTAGGTCACCTGTTTCAAGGTGGAGGTTGGCTTGCCAGTGTGTTATGTTATCCCCCATGCCAGAAGAGACATTCCCTCATCTCCAGGGGAACTGAGGTGAGTGCTTTGTGATGTCATTGTAGTACGTCACAAGATTCCAGCTGGAGCTTGGCTTCCCCTCTGGTCTAGTGTGTTATGTGTTCCGCCATGCCAGTAAGAGACATTCCTTTGTCTCCATGGGAATAGAATTGAGCGCTTTGTGATGTCATTTCAGTAGGTCTTAAGGTTCTAGTAAGAGATATCCCCTCCTCTCCAGGGGAACTCAGGTGAGCGCTTTGTGATATCCCTCCTTCTTGTAACAGACATCCCCTCATCTCTAGGGCAACTCAGGTAAGATCTTTGTGATGTCATTTCAACAGGTGTCCAGTTTCTAGCTGGAGGTTGTCGCTTTGTGATGTCATTTTAGTAGGTCTCCAGATTCTAACTGGAGCTTGGCATGCCCTCTGAGTTCCCGTGTGTTATGTTATCCCCCATGCCAGAAGAGAGATTCCCTCATCTCCAGGGGAACTGAGGTGAGTGCTTTGTGAGTTCATTGTAGTACGTCAGAAGATTCCAGCTGGAGCTTGGCTTCCCCTCTGGTCTAGTGTGTTATGTGTTCCGCCATGCCAGTAAGAGACATTCCTTTGTCTCCATGGGAATAGAGTTGAGCGCTTTGTGATGTCATTTCAGTAGGTCTTAAGGTTCTAGTTGGAGGATGGCTTTCACTCTGACTTCTAGTGTGTTATGTTATCCGCCATGACATTAAGAGACATTTCTTCATCTCCAGGGGAAGTGAGTGAGTGAGTCATTTCAGTTGGTCACCTGTTTCAAGGTGAAGGTTGGCTGCCCCTGTGACTCCTGGCGTGTTGTGATATCCCCCCTGCTTGTAACAGACATCCCCTCCTCACGAGGGGAACTCAGGTGAGCGTTTTGTGATATCCCTCCTGCTTGTAACAGACATCCCCTGCTCTCCAGGGGAACTCAGGTGAGCGCTTTCTGATGTCATTTCAGTTGGTCACCTGTTTCATGGTGGAGGTTGGCTTCCCCTGTGACTCCTGGTGTGTTGTGATATCCCCCCTGCTTGTAACAGACATCCCCTCCTCAGCAGGGGAACTCAGGTGAGCGGTTTGTGATATCCCTCCTGCTTGTTAGAGACATCCCCTGCTCTCCAGGGGAACTCAGGTGAGCGCTTTGTGATGTCATTTCAGTTGGTCACCTGTTTCAAGGTGGAGGTTGGCTTCCCCTGTGACTCCTGGTGTGTTGTGATATCCCCCCTGCTTGTAACAGACATTCCCTCTTCTCCAAGTTAATTCAGGTGAGCGCTTTGTGATGTCATTTCAGTTGGTCACCTGTTTCAAGGTGCAGGTTGGCTTGTCAGTGTGTTATGTTATCCCCCATGCCAGAAGAGACATTCCCTCATCTTTAGGGGAACCCAGGTGAGCGCTTTGTGATGTCATTTCAGTTGGTCACCTGTTTCATGGTGGAGGATGGCTTCCGCTGTGACTCCTGGTGTGTTGTGATAACCCCCCTGCTTTTAACAGACATCCCCTCTTCTCCAGGGGAACTCAGGTGAGCGCTTTGTGATGTCATTTCAGTTGGTCATCTGTTTCAAGGTGGAGGTTGTCTTCCCCTGTGACTCCTGGTGTGTTATGATATCCCCCCTGCTTGTAACAGACATCCCCTCGTCTCCAGGTGTACTCTGGTGAGCGCTTTGTGATGTCATTTCAGTAGGTCACCTGTTTCAAGGTGGAGGTTGGCTTGCCAGTGTGTTATGTTATCCCCCATGCCAGAAGAGACATTCCCTCATCTCCAGGGGAACTGAGGTGAGTGCTTTGTGATGTCATTGTAGTACGTCACAAGATTCCAGCTGGAGCTTGGCTTCCCCTCTGGTCTAGTGTGTTATGTGTTCCGCCATGCCAGTAAGAGACATTCCTTTGTCTCCATGGGAATAGAGTTGAGCGCTTTGTGATGTCATTTCAGTAGGTCTTAAGGTTCTAGTTGGAGGATGGCTTTCACGGTGACTTCTAGTGTGTTATGTTATCCGCCATGACATTAAGAGACATTTCCTTTATAAGTCAGTTTTTATTGTTATTTGTTCTTATAAAAAGCTTTTACAGAAAAGCAAATAACAAAAACAGAAAAGCAAAAGACAAAAAAAAAAGAAAAGCGACCAGCTGATAAGTGTCATCAGTACACGTATATCATACTTGATGTAGTCTGATATTATCTCAAGAGATATATAGTCAGTTCCCATTACATATTGGTCTTACTCTAACAGTTACTGCTGTCTTTCTTAAGAAAGTCCAAATAATCACTCCACTGTTCATCATATTCTTCCGGAGATCTCTTCTTAACCATGTTGGTGAGTCTTGCCATTTTTGCTAAGTCCGCTAATTTATCAAGCCATGTAGAAATAGTTGGAGTCTCAGTCGCCTTCCAGTGCTTCGCCCACACCAACCGTGCCGCCGTAGTTGCATGGAAGAAGAAGATTCTAGAAGAAGTAGGTAAAGCACTTGGGTGGAAGCTTAGCAGCATAGATTCAGGCTTCATTGGGTATCGCATTTTAAATATTTCCTGTAACACCATATGTATTTTAACCCAGTACTTTTTTGCTTTTTCACAATTCCACCACATGTGATAGAAAGAACCTACTGCTTTATGACATTTCCAACATTTATTATCAAACCTATCTGAGATTTTTGCAATGACCTTTGGAGTAATATACCATCTATAAAACATCTTATACCAATTTTCCCTTAAAATTTGGCTGTTGGTTTGTTTAGGAATTTTGATCCAAACTCGCTCCCATTCCTCCATACCAATTATGGAGCCCAGGTTTTGCATCCATTTAATCATACAATTCTTTACTTGTTCTGACTCAGTCTCGTATTTCAAAAGAAGTTTATAGATCTGGCCCTGTAAGTGTGGTTTTTTGAACAATAACATGTTTTCAAAATCACTAAGAGGTGAATTTTTGTCCACTCGAGTCTCAAAGTCTGTTTTTAGTCTGGCTTTCAGTTGGTTATACTCCATCCATTGTAGCTCATATCCTTCTTTGTTTAATTCTTGCAGACTCTTGAGCTCACCTGTTCTCGTTAACAAGTCCTTGTACATTGGGCATGTTATTCTTCTTTGCTGTTGTCTGGAGAAATACGCCTCTATTGGCGATTTCAGTAAATATGATGAGGAGCAAAGTCTTGTTTTGTATTTATTCCAGATCTTTAGTAGGGATCTTGTCCAAAAGCTGACCTTAGGTTTTTCCTTTCCTTTTGTTTTCAAAGAGGGCCAGAGCATTTCATGGAAGCTTTGCTTACTATCTGCCTTTTCCAACACCAAATCTCTTGTCATTGGATCAATTATCCAGTCTGCCACTGCTGTCAGTGTTGCCGCATGTAGGTATAATTTTAGATTTGGGACGCCCTGTCCCCCTCTCTTCTTGTCATCTTGTAGAATTCTAAAGGCAATTCTTGGCCTCTTATAGTTCCAAATGAACTTATTTATTTCAGACTGCCATTTATTTACCACAGAGTCATTAATATATATTGGCAGAGTTTGAAAAAGGAAGTTAAATTTTGGTAATATTGACATTTTTACTGTGGCCATTCTTGCTGACCACGAAAGGTTCAAGCTGTTCCACTTCTTAATGTCCTGTTGGATTTGTGACCAGAGCTCCCCGTAGTTGTTAGCAAACAAGGTATCAGAGCGATTTCCAATTTGGACTCCTAGATATTTGACCTTTTTAGGGTTGATCTCACACCTTAGTGCCCTTTTGAGTATCTCTATGTTCAAGTCTGATATGCCAAATAGCATAATCTTGGTTTTAGAGAGATTTATCTTGTATCCAGAGTGTTTCCCAAAAGTGTTTATCTCTTCAAACAACAATTCTAAAGTGGTGCTTGGATTAGTTAATACACAAACAACATCATCAGCATAGCTTTTAAGTTTAAATTCTTCTCCCGCAATCATAAGTCCCGAGAGCTTTGCGTTTGCTCGAATTTTACGAGCTAGTGACTCCAATACCAGGTTAAATAATAGGGGGGATAGCGGACATCCTTGTCTAGTTCCCTTCCCAATTTGAATAGGGTCTTTAGTTAACATTCCATTAACCAAGATTCTTGCCTCTTGCTTTGAGTATACATGCTTGATTAGGTTCCAAAAATTGTCCCCACATTTTAGTTGGGTAAGCGTGGCCAGTAGGAACTTCCATTGCACCTTGTCAAAAGCTTTTTCAGCGTCCAAAAACACAAAAGCCGCTTGAATTCCTTTAGTGCGGACCACCTCCATTGCATTAAGGACAAATCTGACGTTGTTTTTCATGTACCTTTTGGGCATGAATCCTGTTTGATCTGGATGGATGATTTCATTAAGGCATTTCTTCAGTCTTTCTGCTAAAGCCTTTGCAAAAATTTTGTAGTCCACATTAAGTAGTGATATTGGTCTATAAGCATTTGGCGATAGTGAGTCCATACCTTCTTTATGTATGAGTGTTATCGACGCTTGCTGCCACGATTTGGGGAGTGATTTTCCAGAGTTGTCCACTACCTCATTCACCATCTGTGTCAGGACTGGTAGTAATATATGATTTAATTTCTTATAATAAGTTGCGGAGAGGCCATCTGGGCCTGGGGCCTTATTTAATTTCATAGCTGTTACCGCTTCGGCCAGTTCCTGAGCTGAGAATCTCTGATTTAATATCTTTCGTTGCTCATCTGTGAAGGTTAAAGATGGGGTACCTCCAAGATATTCCATGCTGTCAGGTATAGTTTCTTCGTCTGTTTGGTATAGATTTTGGAAAAAGTTTGAGAGACATTGTTGTATTTCCTGATCTGTACGAAAGTGGTTGTCTCCATATTTAAGGCTGGATATAACACTTTTGTTATGATTTCTTTTTAGTTTATATGCCAGCCATCTTCCAGGTTTGTCAGCATGCTCAAAATTCTTTTGTTTTATCCAATCCAGTTTTTTCCTCATATCTTCGGTTTCCAATGCATCTCTTTTTAGTCTTAAGAGCGTTATTTGTTTGGCTGTCTTCTTAGATAGATGGGCTTGGTGCTGGATTTCTAATTGTCTGATTGACCAGACAATTTCGTTCAGCTCTTTTTCTTTCTTTTTCCTTTTGGCGGTGTTCAGGCTTATCAATCTTCCTCTTATATACGCTTTACTCGTATCCCAGACCGTAGATAATGGAATCTCTTTTGTGCAGTTAAGTTTGAAGAATTCTTTTAAGTCAGCTTCGCACAGATTCAAATTCTCTTTGTCTTCTAGGATGTATTCATTCATTCTCCATCTTCGCATACCAGCTCTGCAGAAGGAAAATTCTGCCCATATTGGGTTGTGGTCTGCAAAGGTGTTGGGGAGAATTTCCATATTTGTCACTTTTGGTAATAACGATTTTGAGCACCAGCATTGGTCTATTCTGGAGTATGAGGAGTGTCGAGAAGAATAGAAGGTATACTGTTTGCTTTTGGGGTGGAGTTCTCTCCAGAGATCTATTAATGAATTGAGATGGATATTGCGTTTGGCCGATTTCGGAAAATGTGCTCCCTGTCGGTTATGTGATTTGTCCAGCGATGGGTTCATTACTGCATTAAAGTCTCCGATTATGATCCACTGTTCAATAATAGCTTCTGTGTGCTTCTGAAAGAATTCTTCAAAAAACTTGTCCTTCGCATTGTTGGGAGCATATATGTTTGTCAGTGTATATTTCTGACCATCTGGTAGTTGTATTTCAAGTGTCAAAAATCGGCCGTCATTATCTTGGATTTTCTGCTCAACCTTAATGTTGGGGTTCGCAATGTAAGTAATCACCCCTCTTTTTTTCACTGTGGCAGAGGCTGCAAATTCTCTTCCTAGTTTTCTTGTTGACAATATATTTAGATTTTTTTTCCTCACATGTGTTTCCTGTATACAGTAGATATCTGCTCTCAATTTTTTCAGTTGATTGAAAAATTTGGTGCGTTTGGCCGGTGAATTTAAGCCATTAGCGTTTACGGATAGCACCTTTAGCTTCTCAATTTTTCCGTGTTGGGGCGGTTGCTCCTTGTTCTGCTTGAGAAGGGGTGGCTTGTGTTCCCGTTGCTTGTGTTAGGTAGGATGATCTAACGTCACAGAGTTGAACTAATCGACGCGTAGTTTCCGCTCTTGTTGGGGAGGTCCTAGGTGATCCTGCTCAAGAGCTTGCTGACAACTTATCTCAAGGCACTTCAGGGGCAGGATCACTTAAGAGACATTTCCTCATCTCCAAATTAACTCAGGTGAGCGCTTTGTGATGTCATTTTAGTTGGTCACCTGTTTCATGGTGGAGGTTGGCTTCCGCTGTGACTCCTGGGGTGTTGTGATAACCCCCCTTCTTGTCACAGACATCCCCTCCTCTCCACGGGAACTCAGGTGAGCGCTTTGTGATGTCATTTCAGTTGGTCACCTGTTTCAAGGTTGAGGTTGGCTTTCCCTGTGACTCCTGGTGTGTTGTGATATCCCCCCTGCTTGTAACAGACATCCCCTCCTCACCAGGGGAACTCAGGTGAGTGGTTTGTGATATCCCTCCTGCTTGTAAGAGACATCCCCTGCTCTCCAGGGGAACTCAGGTGAGCGCTTTGTGATGTCATTTCAGTTGGTCACCTGTTTCAAGGTGGAGGTTGGCTTCCCCTGTGACTCCTGGTGTGTTGTGATATCCCCCCTCCTTGTAACAGACATTCCCTCTTCTCCAAGTTAATTCAGGTGAGCGCTTTGTGATGTCATTTCAGTTGGTCACCTGTTTCAAGGTGCAGGTTGGCTTGTCAGTGTGTTATGTTATCCCCCATGCCAGAAGAGACATTCCCTCATCTCTAGGGGAACCCAGGTGAGCGCTTTGTGATGTCATTTCAGTTGGTCACGTGTTTCATGGTGGAGGATGGCTTCCGCTGTGACTCCTGGTGTGTTGTGATAACCCCCCTGCTTGTAACAGACATCCCCTCCTCTCCAGGGGAACTCAGGTGAGCGCTTTGTGATGTCATTACAGTTGGTCACCTGTTTCAAGGTGGAGGTTGGCTTCCCCTCTGACTCCTGGTGTGTTTTGATATCCCCCCTTGTTGTAATAGACATCCCCTCCACTCCAGGGGAACTCAGGTGAGCGCTTTGTGATATTCCCCCTGCTTGTAACAAACATCCCCTCTTCTCCAGGGGAACTCAGGTGAGCGCTTTGTGATGTCATTTCAGTTGGTCATCTGTTTCAAGGTGGAGGTTGTCTTCCCCTGTGACTCCTGGTGTGTTATGATATCCCCCCTGCTTGTAACAGACATCCCCTCGTCTCCAGGTGTACTCTGGTGAGCGCTTTGTGATGTCATTTCAGTAGGTCACCTGTTTCAAGGTGGAGGTTGGCTTGCCAGTGTGTTATGTTATCCACCATGCCAGAAGAGACATTCCCTCATCTCCAGGGGAACTGAGGTGAGTGCTTTGTGATGTCATTGTAGTACGTCACAAGATTCCAGCTGGAGCTTGGCTTCCCCTCTGGTCTAGTGTGTTATGTGTTCCGCCCTGCCAGTAAGAGACATTCCTTTGTCTCCATGGGAATAGAGTTGAGCGCTTTGTGATGTCATTTCAGTAGGTCTTAAGGTTCTAGTTGGAGGATGGCTTTCACTCTGACTTCTAGTGTGTTATGTTATCCGCCATGACATTAAGAGACATTTCCTCATCTTCAGGGGAAGTGAGTGAGTGAGTCATTTCAGTTGGTCACCTGTTTCAAGGTGAAGGTTGGCTGCCCCTGTGACTCCTGGCGTTTTGTGATATCCCCCCTGCTTGTAACAGACATCCCCTCCTCACGAGGGGAACTCAGGTGAGCGCTTTGTGATATCCCCCCTGCTTGTAACAGACATCCCCTCATCTCTAGAGGATCTCAGGTGAGCGCTTTGTGATGTCATTTCAGTTGGTCACCTGTTTCAAGGTGGAGGTTGGCTTCCGCTGTGACTCCTGGGGTGTTGTGATAACCCCCCTTCTTGTAACAGACGTCCCCTCCTCTCCACGGGAACTCAGGTGAGCGCTTTGTGATGTCATTTCAGTTGGTCACCTGTTTCAAGGTGGAGGTTGGCTTCCCCTGTGACTCCTGGCGTGTTGTGATATCCCCCCTGCTTGTAACAGACATCCCCTCCTCACCAGGGGAACTCAGGTGAGCGCTTTGTGATATCCCCCCTGCTTGTAACAGAGGTCCCCTGCTCTCCAGGGGAACTCAGGTGAGCGCTTTGTGATGTCATTTCAGTTGGTCACCTGTTTCATGGTGGAGGATGGCTTCCGCTGTGACTCCTGGTGTGTTGTGATAACCCCCCTGCTTGTAACAGACATCCCCTCCTCTCCAGGGGAACACAGGTGAGCGCTTTGTGATGTCATTACAGTTGGTCACCTGTTTCAAGGTGGAGGTTGGCTTCCCCTCTGACTCCTGGTGTGTTTTGATATCCCCCCTTGTTGTAATAGACATCCCCTCCACTCCAGGGGAACTCAGGTGAGCGCTTTGTGATATTCCCCCTGCTTGTAACAAACATCCCCTCTTCTCCAGGGGAACTCAGGTGAGCGCTTTGTGATGTCATTTCAGTTGGTCATCTGTTTCAAGGTGGAGGTTGTCTTCCCCTGTGACTCCTGGTGTGTTATGATATCCCCCCTGCTTGTAAAAGACATCCCCTCGTCTCCAGGTGTACTCTGGTGAGCGCTTTGATGTCATTTCAGTAGGTCACCTCTTTCAAGGTGGAGGTTGGCTTGCCAGTGTGTTATGTTATCCCCCATGCCAGAAGAGACATTCCCTCATCTCCAGGGGAACTGAGGTGAGTGCATTGTGATGTCATTGTAGTACGTCACAAGATTCCAGCTGGAGCTTGGCTTCCCCTCTGGTCTAGTGTGTTATGTGTTCCGTCATGCCAGTTGGTCACCTGTTTCAAGGTTGAGGTTGGCTTCCCCTGTGACTCCTGGTGTGTTGTGATATCCCCCCTGCTTGTAACAGACATCTCCTCTTCTCCAAGGTAACTCAGGTGAGCGCTTTGTGATGTCATTTCAGTTGGTCACCTGTTTCATGGTGGAGGTTGGCTTCCGCTGTGACTCCTGGGGTGTTGTGATAACCCCCCTTCTTGTAACAGACATCCCCTCCTCTCCACGGGAACTCAGGTGAGCGCTTTGTGACGTCATTTCAGTTGGTCACCCTCTTCAAGGTGGAGGTTGGCTTCCCCTGTGACTCCTGGCGTGTTGTGATATCCCCCCTGCTTGTAACGGACATCCCCTCCTCTCAAGGGAAAGTCAAGTCAGCGCTTTGTGATGTCAATTCAGTTGGTCACCAGTTTCAAGGTGGAGGTTGGCTTCCCCTGTGACTCCTGGTGTGTTGTGATATCCCCCCTGCTTGTAACAGATATCCCCTCCTCAGCAGGGGAACTCAGGTGAGCGCTTTGTGATATCCCCCCTTCTTGTAACAGACATCCCCTCATCTCTAGGGGAACTCAGGTGAGCGCTTTGTGATGTCATTTCAGTTGGTCACATGTTTCAAGGTTGAGGTTGGCTTCCCCTGTGACTCCTGGTGTGTTGTGATATCCCCCCTACTTGTAACAGACATCCCCTCCTCACCAGGGGAACTCAGGTGAGCGTTTTGTGATATCCCTCCTGCTTGTAACAGACATCCCCTGCTCTCCAGGGGAACTCAGGTGAGCGCTTTGTGATGTCATTTCAGTAGGTCACCTGTTTCAAGGTGGAGGTTGGCTTCCCCTGTGACTCCTGGTGTGTTGTGATATCCCCCCTGCTTGTAACAGACATCCCCTCTTCTCCAAGTTAACTCAGGTGAGCGCTTTGTGATGTCATTTCAGTTGGTCACCTGTTTCATGGTGGAGGATGGCTTCCGCTGTGACTCCTGGTGTGTTGTGATAACCCCCCTGCTTGTAACAGACATTCCCTCCGCTCCAGGGGAACTCAGGTGAGCGCTTTGTGATGTCATTACAGTTGGTCACCTGTTTCAAGGTGGAGGTTGGCTTCCCCTCTGACTCCTGGTGTGTTTTGATATCCCCCCTTGTTGTAATAGACATCCCCTCCACTCCAGGGGAACTCAGGTGAGCGCTTTGTGATATCCCCCCTTCTTGTAACAGACATCCCCTCATCTCTAGGGGAAATCAGGTGAGCGCTTTGTGATGTCATTTCAGTTGGTCACCTGTTTCAAGTTGGAGGTTGGCTTCCCCTGTGACTCCTAGTGTGTTGTGATATCCCCCCTGCTTGTAACAGACATCCCCTCTTCTCCAAGTTAACTCAGGTGAGCGCTTTGTGATGTCATTTTAGTTGGTCACCTGTTTCATGGTGGAGGTTGGCTTCCGCTGTGACTCCTGGGGTGTTGTGATAACCCCCCTTCTTGTCACAGACATCCCCTCCTCTCCACGGGAACTCAGGTGAGCGCTTTGTGATGTCATTTCAGTTGGTCACCTGTTTCAAGGTTGAGGTTGGCTTTCCCTGTGACTCCTGGTGTGTTGTGATATCCCCCCTGCTTGTAACAGACATCCCCTCCTCACCAGGGGAACTCAGTTGAGCGCTTTCTGATATCCCCCCTGCTTGTAACAGACTTCCCCTGCTCTCCAGGGGAACTCAGGTGAGCGCTTTGTGATGTCATTTCAGTTGGTCACCTGTTTCAAGGTGGAGGTTGGCTTCCCCTGTGATTCCTGGTGTGTTGTGATATCCCCCCTGCTTGTTACAGACATCCCCTCTTCACCAGGGGAACTCAGTTGAGCGCTTTCTGATATCCCCCCTGCTTGTAACAGACTTCCCCTGCTCTCCAGGGGAACTCAGGTGAGCGCTTTGTGATGTCATTTCAGTTGGTCACCTGTTTCAAGTTGGAGGTTGGCTTCCCCTGTGACTCCTGGTGTGTTGTGATATCCCCCCTGCTTGTAACAGACATCCCCACTTCTCCAAGTTAACTCAGGTGAGCGTTTTGTGATGTCATTTCAGTTGGTCACCTGTTTCATGGTGGAGGTTGGCTTCCGCTGTGACTCCTGGGGTGTTGTGATAACCCCCCTTCTTGTAACAGACATCCCCTCCTCTCCACGGGAACTCAGGTGAGCGCTTTGTGATGTCATTTCAGTTGGTCACCTGTTTCAAGGTGGAGGTTGGCTTCCCCTGTGACTCCTGGCGTGTTGTGATATCCCCCCTGCTTGTAACAGACATCCCCTCCTCACCAGGGGAACTCAGGTGAGCGCTTTGTGATATCCCCCCTGCTTGTAACAGAGGTCCCCTGCTCTCCAGGGGAACTCAGGTGAGCGCTTTGTGATGTCATTTCAGTTGGTCACCTGTTTCAAGGTTGAGATTGTGTTCCCCTGTGAATCCGGGCGTGTTGTGATATCCCTCCTGCTTTTAACAGACATCCCCTCATCTCTAGAGGAACTCAGGTGAGCGCTTTTTGATGTCATTTCAGTTGGTCACCTGTTTCAAGGTTGAGGTAGGCTTCCCCTGTGACTCCTGGTGTGTTGTGATATCCCCCCTGCTTGTAACAGACATCCCCTCCTCACCAGGAGAACTCAGGTGAGCGCTTTCTGATATCCCCCCTGCTTGTAACAGACATCCCCTGCTCTCCAGGAGAACTCAGGTGAGCGCTTTGTGATGTCATTTCAGTTGGTCACCTGTTTCAAGTTGGAGGTTGGCTTCCCCTGTGACTCCTGGTGTGTTGTGATATCCCCCCTGCTTGTAACAGACATCCCCACTTCTCCAAGTTAACTCAGGTGAGCGTTTTGTGATGTCATTTCAGTTGGTCACCTGTTTCATGGTGGAGGTTGGCTTCCGCTGTGACTCCTGGGGTGTTGTGATAACCCCCCTTCTTGTAACAGACATCCCCTCCTCTCCACGGGAACTCAGGTGAGCGCTTTGTGATGTCATTTCAGTTGGTCACCTGTTTCAAGGTGGAGGTTGGCTTCCCCTGTGACTCCTGGCGTGTTGTGATATCCCCCCTGCTTGTAACAGACATCCCCTCCTCACCAGGGGAACTCAGGTGAGCGCTTTGTGATATCCCCCCTGCTTGTAACAGAGGTCCCCTGCTCTCCAGGGGAACTCAGGTGAGCGCTTTGTGATGTCATTTCAGTTGGTCACCTGTTTCAAGGTTGAGATTGTGTTCCCCTGTGAATCCGGGCGTGTTGTGATATCCCTCCTGCTTTTAACAGACATCCCCTCATCTCTAGAGGAACTCAGGTGAGCGCTTTTTGATGTCATTTCAGTTGGTCACCTGTTTCAAGGTTGAGGTAGGCTTCCCCTGTGACTCCTGGTGTGTTGTGATATCCCCCCTGCTTGTAACAGACATCCCCTCCTCACCAGGAGAACTCAGGTGAGCGCTTTCTGATATCCCCCCTGCTTGTAACAGACATCCCCTGCTCTCCAGGAGAACTCAGGTGAGCGCTTTGTGATGTCATTTCAGTTGGTCACCTGTTTCAAGTTGGAGGTTGGCTTCCCCTGTGACTCCTGGTGTGTTGTGATATCCCCCCTGCTTGTAACAGACATCCCCACTTCTCCAAGTTAACTCAGGTGAGCGCTTTGTGATGTCATTTCAGTTGGTCACCTGTTTCATGGTGGAGGTTGGCTTCCGCTGTGACTCCTGGGGTGTTGTGATAACCCCCCTTCTTGTAACAGACATCCCCTCCTCTCCACGGGAACTCAGGTGAGCGCTTTGTGATGTCATTTCAGTTGGTCACCTGTTTCAAGGTGGAGGTTGGCTTCCCCTGTGACTCCTGGCGTGTTGTGATATCCCCCCTGCTTGTAACAGACATCCCCTCCTCACCAGGGGAACTCAGGTGAGCGCTTTGTGATATCCCCCCTGCTTGTAACAGAGGTCCCCTGCTCTCCAGGGGAACTCAGGTGAGCGCTTTGTGATGTCATTTCAGTTGGTCACCTGTTTCAAGGTTGAGATTGTGTTCCCCTGTGAATCCGGGCGTGTTGTGATATCCCTCCTGCTTTTAACAGACATCCCCTCATCTCTAGGGGAACTCAGGTGAGCGCTTTTTGATGTCATTTCAGTTGGTCACCTGTTTCAAGGTTCAGGTAGGCTTCCCCTGTGACTCCTGGTGTGTTGTGATATCCCCCCTGCTTGTAACAGACATCCCCTCCTCACCAGGGGAACTCAGGTGAGCGCTTTCTGATATCCCCCCTGCTTGTAACAGACATCCCCTGCTCTCCAGGGGAACTCAGGTGAGCGCTTTGTGATGTCATTTCAGTTGGTCACCTGTTTCATGGTGGAGGTTGGCTTCCGCTGTGACTCCTGGTGTGTTGTGATAACCCCCCTTCTTGTAACAGACATCCCCTCCTCTCCACAGGAAATCAGGTGAGCGCTTTGTGATGTCATTTCAGTTGGTCACCTGTTTCAAGGCGGAGGTTGGCTATCCCTCTAATTCCTGGTGTGTTTTGATATCCCCCCTTCTTGTAATAGACATCCCCTCCTCTCCAGGGGAACTCAGGTGAGCGCTTTGTGATATCCCCCCTGCTTGTAACAGAGATCCCTTGCTCTCCAGGGAAACTCACTTCAGCGCTTTGTGATGTCATTTCAGTTGGTCACCTGTTTCAAGGTGGAGGTTGGCTTCCCCTGTGACTCCTGGTGTGTTGTGATATCCCCACTGCTTGTAACAGACATCCCCTCCTCAGCAGGGGAACTCAGGTGAACGCTTTGTGATATCATTTCAGTTGGTCACATGTTTCAAGGTTGAGGTTGGCTTCCCCTGTGACTCCTGGTGTGTTGTGATATCCCCCCTGCTTGTAACAGACATCCCCACTTCTCCAAGTTAACTCAGGTGAGCGCTTTGTGATGTCATTTCAGTTGGTCACCTGTTTCATGGTGGAGGTTGGCTTCCGCTGTGACTCCTGGGGTGTTGTGATAACCCCCCTTCTTGTAACAGACATCCCCTCCTCTCCACGGGAACTCAGGTGAGCGCTTTGTGATGTCATTTCAGTTGGTCACCTGTTTCAAGGTGGAGGTTGGCTTCCCCTGTGACTCCTGGCGTGTTGTGATATCCCCCCTGCTTGTAACAGACATCCCCTCCTCACCAGGGGAACTCAGGTGAGCGCTTTGTGATATCCCCCCTGCTTGTAACAGAGGTCCCCTGCTCTCCAGGGGAACTCAGGTGAGCGCTTTGTGATGTCATTTCAGTTGGTCACCTGTTTCAAGGTTGAGATTGTGTTCCCCTGTGAATCCGGGCGTGTTGTGATATCCCTCCTGCTTTTAACAGACATCCCCTCATCTCTAGGGGAACTCAGGTGAGCGCTTTTTGATGTCATTTCAGTTGGTCACCTGTTTCAAGGTTCAGGTAGGCTTCCCCTGTGACTCCTGGTGTGTTGTGATATCCCCCCTGCTTGTAACAGACATCCCCTCCTCACCAGGGGAACTCAGGTGAGCGCTTTCTGATATCCCCCCTGCTTGTAACAGACATCCCCTGCTCTCCAGGGGAACTCAGGTGAGCGCTTTGTGATGTCATTTCAGTTGGTCACCTGTTTCATGGTGGAGGTTGGCTTCCGCTGTGACTCCTGGTGTGTTGTGATAACCCCCCTTCTTGTAACAGACATCCCCTCCTCTCCACAGGAAATCAGGTGAGCGCTTTGTGATGTCATTTCAGTTGGTCACCTGTTTCAAGGCGGAGGTTGGCTATCCCTCTAATTCCTGGTGTGTTTTGATATCCCCCCTTCTTGTAATAGACATCCCCTCCTCTCCAGGGGAACTCAGGTGAGCGCTTTGTGATATCCCCCCTGCTTGTAACAGAGATCCCTTGCTCTCCAGGGAAACTCACTTCAGCGCTTTGTGATGTCATTTCAGTTGGTCACCTGTTTCAAGGTGGAGGTTGGCTTCCCCTGTGACTCCTGGTGTGTTGTGATATCCCCACTGCTTGTAACAGACATCCCCTCCTCAGCAGGGGAACTCAGGTGAACGCTTTGTGATATCATTTCAGTTGGTCACATGTTTCAAGGTTGAGGTTGGCTTCCCCTGTGACTCCTGGTGTGTTGTGATATCCCCCCTTCTTGTTACAGACATCCCCTCATCTCTCGGGGAACTCAGGTGAGCGCTTTGTGATGTCGTTTCTGTTGGTCACATGTTTCATGGTTGAGGTTGGCTTCCCCTGTGACTCCTGGTGTGTTGTGATATCCCCCCTACTTGTAACAGACATCCCCTCCTCAGCAGGGGAACTCAGGTGAGCGCTTTGTGATATCCCTCCTGCTTGTAACAGACATCCCCTGCTCTCCAGGGGAACTCAGGTGAGTGCTTTGTGATGTCATTTCAGTTGGTCACCTGTTTCAAGGTGGAGGTTGGCTTCCCCTGTGACTCCTGGTGTGTTGTGATATCCCCCCTCCTTGTAACAGACATTCCCTCTTCTCCAAGTTAACTCAGGTGAGCGCTTTGTGATGTCATTTCAGTTGGTCACCTGTTTCAAGGTGCAGGTTGGCTTGCCAGTGTGTTATGTTATCCCCCATGCCAGAAGAGACATTCCCTCATCTCTAGGGGAACCCAGGTGAGCGCTTTGTGATGTCATTTCAGTAGGTCACCTGTTTCATGGTGGAGGATGGCTTCCGCTGTGACTCCTGGTGTGTTGTGATATCTCCCCTGCTTGTAACAGACATCCCCTCGTCTCCAGGTGTACTCTGGTGAGCGCTTTGTGATGTCATTTCAGTAGGTCACCTGTTTCAAGGTGGAGGTTGGCTTGCCAGTGTGTTATGTTATCCCCCATGCCAGAAGAGACATTCCCTCATCTCCAGGGGAACTGAGGTGAGTGCTTTGTGATGTCATTTCAGTAGGTCACCTGTTTCATGGTGGAGGATGGCTTCCGCTGTGACTCCTGGTGTGTTGTGATAACCCCCCTGCTTGTAACAGACATCCCCTCTTCTCCAGGGGAACTCAGGTGAGCGCTTTGTGATGTCATTTCAGTTGGTCATCTGTTTCAAGGTGGAGGTTGTCTTCCCCTGTGACTCCTGGTGTGTTATGATATCTCCCCTGCTTGTAACAGACATCCCCTCGTCTCCAGGTGTACTCTGGTGAGCGCTTTGTGATGTCATTTCAGTAGGTCACCTGTTTCAAGGTGGAGGTTGGCTTGCCAGTGTGTTATGTTATCCCCCATGCCAGAAGAGACATTCCCTCATCTCCAGGGGAACTGAGGTGAGTGCTTTGTGATGTCATTGTAGTACGTCACAAGTTTCCAGCTGGAGCTTGGCTTCCCCTCTGGTCTAGTGTGTTATGTGTTCCGCCATGCCAGTAAGAGACATTCCTTTGTCTCCATGGGAATAGAGTTGAGCGCTTTGTGATGTCATTTCAGTAGGTCTTAAGGTTCTAGTTGGAGGATGGCTTTGACTCTGACTTGTAGTGTGTTATGTTATCCGCCCTGACATTAAGAGACATGTCCTCATCTCCAGGGGAAGTAAGTGAGTGAGTCATTTCAGTTGGTCACCTTTTTGAAGGTGAAGGTTGGCTGCCCCTGTGACTCCTGGCGTGTTGTGATATCCCCCCTGCTTGTAACAGACATCCCCTCCTCACGAGGGGAACTCAGGTGAGCCCTTTGTGATATCCCCCCTGCTTGTAACATAGATCCCCTGCTCTCCAGGGGAACTCAGGTGAGCGCTTTGTGATGTCATTTCAGTTAGTCACCTGTTTCAAGGTGGAGGTTGGCTTCCCCTATGACTCCTGGCGTTTTGTGATATCCCCCCTGCTTGTAACAGACATCCCCTCCTCACGAGGGGAACTCAGGTGAGCGCTTTGTGATATCCCCCCTGCTTGTAACAGACATCCCCTCATCTCTAGGGGAACTCAGGTGAGCGCTTTGTGATGTCATTTCAGTTGGTCACCTGTTTCTTGGTGGAGGTTGGCTTCCCCTGTGACTCCTGGTGTGTTGTGATATCCCCCCTGCTTGTAACAGACATCCCCACTTCTCCAAGTTTACTCAGGTGAGCGCTTTGTGATGTCATTTCAGTTGGTCACCTGTTTCATGGTGGAGGTTGGCTTCCGCTGTGACTCCTGGGGTGTTGTGATAACCCCCCTTCTTGTAACAGACATCCCCTCCTCTCCACGGGAACTCAGGTGAGCGCTTTGTGATGTCATTTCAGTTGGTCACCTGTTTCAAGGTGGAGGTTGGCTTCCCCTGTGACTCCTGGCGTGTTGTGATATCCCCCCTGCTTGTAACAGACATCCCCTCCTCACCAGGGGAACTCAGGTGAGCGCTTTGTGATATCCCCCCTGCTTGTAACAGAGTTCCCCTGCTCTCCAGGGGAACTCAGGTGAGCGCTTTGTGATGTCATTTCAGTTGGTCACCTGTTTCAAGGTTGAGATTGTGTTCCCCTGTGAATCCGGGCGTGTTGTGATATCCCTCCTGCTTTTAACAGACATCCCCTCATCTCTAGGGGAACTCAGGTGAGCGCTTTTTGATGTCATTTCAGTTGGTCACCTGTTTCAAGGTTGAGGTAGGCTTCCCCTGTGACTCCTGGTGTGTTGTGATATCCCCCCTGCTTGTAACAGACATCCCCTCCTCACCAGGGGAACTCAGGTGAGCGCTTTCTGATATCCCCCCTGCTTGTAACAGACATCCCCTGCTCTCCAGGGGAACTCAGGTGAGCGCTTTGTGATGTCATTTCAGTTGGTCACATGTTTCAAGGTTGAGGTTGGCTTCCCCTGTGACTCCTGGTGTGTTGTGATATCCCCCCTTCTTGTTACAGACATCCCCTCATCTCTCGGGGAACTCAGGTGAGCGCTTTGTGATGTCGTTTCTGTTGGTCACATGTTTCATGGTTGAGGTTGGCTTCCCCTGTGACTCCTGGTGTGTTGTGATATCCCCCCTACTTGTAACAGACATCCCCTCCTCAGCAGGGGAACTCAGGTGAGCGCTTTGTGATATCCCTCCTGCTTGTAACAGACATCCCCTGCTCTCCAGGGGAACTCAGGTGAGTGCTTTGTGATGTCATTTCAGTTGGTCACCTGTTTCAAGGTGGAGGTTGGCTTCCCCTGTGACTCCTGGTGTGTTGTGATATCCCCCCTCCTTGTAACAGACATTCCCTCTTCTCCAAGTTAACTCAGGTGAGCGCTTTGTGATGTCATTTCAGTTGGTCACCTGTTTCAAGGTGCAGGTTGGCTTGCCAGTGTGTTATGTTATCCCCCATGCCAGAAGAGACATTCCCTCATCTCTAGGGGAACCCAGGTGAGCGCTTTGTGATGTCATTTCAGTAGGTCACCTGTTTCATGGTGGAGGATGGCTTCCGCTGTGACTCCTGGTGTGTTGTGATATCTCCCCTGCTTGTAACAGACATCCCCTCGTCTCCAGGTGTACTCTGGTGAGCGCTTTGTGATGTCATTTCAGTAGGTCACCTGTTTCAAGGTGGAGGTTGGCTTGCCAGTGTGTTATGTTATCCCCCATGCCAGAAGAGACATTCCCTCATCTCCAGGGGAACTGAGGTGAGTGCTTTGTGATGTCATTTCAGTAGGTCACCTGTTTCATGGTGGAGGATGGCTTCCGCTGTGACTCCTGGTGTGTTGTGATAACCCCCCTGCTTGTAACAGACATCCCCTCTTCTCCAGGGGAACTCAGGTGAGCGCTTTGTGATGTCATTTCAGTTGGTCATCTGTTTCAAGGTGGAGGTTGTCTTCCCCTGTGACTCCTGGTGTGTTATGATATCTCCCCTGCTTGTAACAGACATCCCCTCGTCTCCAGGTGTACTCTGGTGAGCGCTTTGTGATGTCATTTCAGTAGGTCACCTGTTTCAAGGTGGAGGTTGGCTTGCCAGTGTGTTATGTTATCCCCCATGCCAGAAGAGACATTCCCTCATCTCCAGGGGAACTGAGGTGAGTGCTTTGTGATGTCATTGTAGTACGTCACAAGTTTCCAGCTGGAGCTTGGCTTCCCCTCTGGTCTAGTGTGTTATGTGTTCCGCCATGCCAGTAAGAGACATTCCTTTGTCTCCATGGGAATAGAGTTGAGCGCTTTGTGATGTCATTTCAGTAGGTCTTAAGGTTCTAGTTGGAGGATGGCTTTGACTCTGACTTGTAGTGTGTTATGTTATCCGCCCTGACATTAAGAGACATGTCCTCATCTCCAGGGGAAGTAAGTGAGTGAGTCATTTCAGTTGGTCACCTTTTTGAAGGTGAAGGTTGGCTGCCCCTGTGACTCCTGGCGTGTTGTGATATCCCCCCTGCTTGTAACAGACATCCCCTCCTCACGAGGGGAACTCAGGTGAGCCCTTTGTGATATCCCCCCTGCTTGTAACATAGATCCCCTGCTCTCCAGGGGAACTCAGGTGAGCGCTTTGTGATGTCATTTCAGTTAGTCACCTGTTTCAAGGTGGAGGTTGGCTTCCCCTATGACTCCTGGCGTTTTGTGATATCCCCCCTGCTTGTAACAGACATCCCCTCCTCACGAGGGGAACTCAGGTGAGCGCTTTGTGATATCCCCCCTGCTTGTAACAGACATCCCCTCATCTCTAGGGGAACTCAGGTGAGCGCTTTGTGATGTCATTTCAGTTGGTCACCTGTTTCTTGGTGGAGGTTGGCTTCCCCTGTGACTCCTGGTGTGTTGTGATATCCCCCCTGCTTGTAACAGACATCCCCACTTCTCCAAGTTTACTCAGGTGAGCGCTTTGTGATGTCATTTCAGTTGGTCACCTGTTTCATGGTGGAGGTTGGCTTCCGCTGTGACTCCTGGGGTGTTGTGATAACCCCCCTTCTTGTAACAGACATCCCCTCCTCTCCACGGGAACTCAGGTGAGCGCTTTGTGATGTCATTTCAGTTGGTCACCTGTTTCAAGGTGGAGGTTGGCTTCCCCTGTGACTCCTGGCGTGTTGTGATATCCCCCCTGCTTGTAACAGACATCCCCTCCTCACCAGGGGAACTCAGGTGAGCGCTTTGTGATATCCCCCCTGCTTGTAACAGAGTTCCCCTGCTCTCCAGGGGAACTCAGGTGAGCGCTTTGTGATGTCATTTCAGTTGGTCACCTGTTTCAAGGTTGAGATTGTGTTCCCCTGTGAATCCGGGCGTGTTGTGATATCCCTCCTGCTTTTAACAGACATCCCCTCATCTCTAGGGGAACTCAGGTGAGCGCTTTTTGATGTCATTTCAGTTGGTCACCTGTTTCAAGGTTGAGGTAGGCTTCCCCTGTGACTCCTGGTGTGTTGTGATATCCCCCCTGCTTGTAACAGACATCCCCTCCTCACCAGGGGAACTCAGGTGAGCGCTTTCTGATATCCCCCCTGCTTGTAACAGACATCCCCTGCTCTCCAGGGGAACTCAGGTGAGCGCTTTGTGATGTCATTTCAGTTGGTCACCTGTTTCAAGTTGGAGGTTGGCTTCCCCTGTGACTCCTGGTGTGTTGTGATATCCCCCCTCCTTGTAACAGACATTCCCTCTTCTCCAAGTTAACTCAGGTGAGCGCTTTGTGATGTCATTTCAGTTGGTCACCTGTTTGAAGGTGCAGGTTGGCTTGCCAGTGTGTTATGTTATCCCCCATGCCAGAAGAGACATTCCCTCATCTCTAGGGGAACCCAGGTGAGCGCTTTGTGATGTCATTTCAGTTGGTCACCTGTTTCATGGTGGAGGATGGCTTCCGCTGTGACTCCTGGTGTGTTGTGATAACCCCCCTTGTTGTAATAGACATCCCCTCCACTCCAGGGGAACTCAGGTGAGCGCTTTGTGATATCCCCCCTGCTTGTAACAGACATCCCCTCATCTCTAGGGGAACTCAGGTGAGCGCTTTGTGATGTCATTTCAGTTGGTCATCTGTTTCAAGTTGGAGGTTGGCTTCCCCTGTGACTCCTGGTGTGCTGTGATATCCCCCCTGCTTGTAACAGACATCACCTCTTCTCCAAGTTAACTCAGGTGAGCGCTTTGTGATGTCATTTTAGTTGGTCACCTGTTTCATGGTGGAGGTTGGCTTCCGCTGTGACTCCTGGGGTGTTGTGATAACCCCCCTTCTTGTAACAGACATCCCCTCCTCTCCACGGGAACTCAGGTGAGCGCTTTGTGATGTCATTTCAGTTGGTCACCTGTTTCAAGGTTGAGGTTGGCTTTCCCTGTGACTCCTGGTGTGTTGTGATATCCCCCCTGCTTGTAACAGACATCCCCTCCTCACCAGGGGAACTCAGTTGAGCGCTTTCTGATATCCCCCCTGCTTGTAACAGACTTCCCCTGCTCTCCAGGGGAACTCAGGTGAGCGCTTTGTGATGTCATTTCAGTTGGTCACCTGTTTCAAGGTGGAGGTTGGCTTCCCCTGTGATTCCTGGTGTGTTGTGATATCCCCCCTGCTTGTAACAGACATCCCCTCTTCACCAGGGGAACTCAGTTGAGCGCTTTCTGATATCCCCCCTGCTTGTAACAGACTTCCCCTGCTCTCCAGGGGAACTCAGGTGAGCGCTTCGTGATGTCATTTCAGTTGGTCACCTGTTTCATGGTGGAGGTTGGCTTCCGCTGTGACTCCTGGGGTGTTGTGATAACCCCCCTTCTTGTAACAGACATCCCCTCCTCTCCACGGGAACTCAGGTGAGCGCTTTGTGATGTCATTTCAGTTGGTAACCTGTTTCAAGGTGGAGGTTGGCTTCCCCTGTGACACGTGGCGTGTTGTGATATCCCCCCTGCTTGTAACAGACATCCCCTCCTCACCAGGGGAACTCAGGTGAGCGCTTTGTGATATCCCCCCTGCTTGTAACAGAGGTCCCCTGCTCTCCAGGGGAACTCAGGTGAGCGCTTTGTGATGTCATTTCAGTTGGTCACCTGTTTCAAGGTTGAGATTGTGTTCCCCTGTGCATCCGGGCGTGTTGTGATATCCCTCCTGCTTTTAACAGACATCCCCTCATCTCTAGGGGAACTCAGGTGAGCGCTTTTTGATGTCATTTCTGTTGGTCACCTGTTTCAAGGTTGAGGTAGGCTTCCCCTGTGACTCCTGGTGTGTTGTGATATCCCCCCTGCTTGTAACAGACATCCCCTCCTCACCAGGGGAACTCAAGTGAGCGCTTTGTGATATCCCCCCTGCTTGTAACAGAGGTCCCCTGCTCTCCAGGGGAACTCAGGTGAGCGCTTTGTGATGTCATTTCAGTTGGTCACCTGTTTCAAGGTTGAGATTGTGTTCCCCTGTGAATCCGGGCGTGTTGTGATATCCCTCCTGCTTTTAACAGACATCCCCTCATCTCTAGGGGAACTCAGGTGAGCGCTTTTTGATGTCATTTCAGTTGGTCACCTGTTTCAAGGTTCAGGTAGGCTTCCCCTGTGACTCCTGGTGTGTTGTGATATCCCCCCTGCTTGTAACAGACATCCCCTCCTCACCAGGGGAACTCAGGTGAGCGCTTTCTGATATCCCCCCTGCTTGTAACAGACATCCCCTGCTCTCCAGGGGAACTCAGGTGAGCGCTTTGTGATGTCATTTCAGTTGGTCACCTGTTTCAAGTTGGAGGTTGGCTTCCCCTGTGACTCCTGGTGTGTTGTGATATCCCCCCTGCTTGTAACAGACATTCCCTCCTCTCCACGGGAACTCAGGTGAGCGCTTTGTGATGTCATTTCAGTTGGTCACCTGTTTCAAGGCAGAGGTTGGCTTCCCCTCTAATTCCTGGTGTGTTTTGATATCCCACCTTCTTGTAATAGACATCCCCTCCTCTCCAGGGGAACTCAGGTGAGCGCTTTGTGATATCCCCCCTGCTTGTAACAGAGATCCCTTGCTCTCCAGGGAAACTCACTTCAGCGCTTTGTGATGTCATTTCAGTTGGTCACCTGTTTCAAGGTGGAGGTTGGCTTCCCCTGTGACTCCTGGTGTGTTGTGATATCCCCCCTGCTTGTAACAGACATCCCCTCCTCAGCAGGGGAACTCAGGTGAGCGCTTTGTGATATCATTTCAGTTGGTCACATGTTTCAAGGTTGAGGTTGGCGTCCCCTGTGACTCCTGGTGTGTTGTGATATCCCCCCTTCTTGTAACAGACATCCCCTCATCTCTCGGGGAACTCAGGTGAGCGCTTTGTGATGTCGTTTCTGTTGGTCACATGTTTCATGGTTGAGGTTGGCTTCCCCTGTGACTCCTGGTGTGTTGTGATATCCCCCCTACTTGTAACAGACATCCCCTCATCAGCAGGGGAACTCAGGTGAGCGCTTTGTGATATTCCCCCTACTTGTAACAGACATCCCCTCCTCACCAGGGGAACTCAGGTGAGCGCTTTGTGATATCCCTCCTGCTTGTAACAGACATCCCCTGCTCTCCAGGGAAACTCAGGTGAGCGCTTTGTGATGTCATTTCAGTTGGTCACCTGTTTCAAGGTGGAGGTTGGCTTCCCCTGTGACTCCTGGTGTGTTGTGATATCCCCCCTCCTTGTAACAGACATTCCCTCTTCTCCAAGTTAACTCAGGTGAGCGCTTTGTGATGTCATTTCAGTTGGTCACCTGTTTCAAGGTGCAGGTTGGCTTGCCAGTGTGTTATGTTATCCCCCATGCCAGAAGAGACATTCCCTCATCTCTAGGGGAACCCAGGTGAGCGCTTTGTGATGTCATTTCAGTAGGTCACCTGTTTCATGGTGGAGGATGGCTTCCGCTGTGACTCCTGGTGTGTTGTGATAACCCCCCTGCTTGTAACAGACATCCCCTCTTCTCCAGGGGAACTCAGGTGAGCGCTTTGTGATGTCATTTCAGTTGGTCATCTGTTTCAAGGTGGAGGTTGTCTTCCCCTGTGACTCCTGGTGTGTTATGATATCTCCCCTGCTTGTAACAGACATCCCCTTGTCTCCAGGTGTACTCTGGTGAGCGCTTTGTGATGTCATTTCAGTAGGTCACCTGTTTCAAGGTGGAGGTTGGCTTGCCAGTGTGTTATGTTATCCCCCATGCCAGAAGAGACATTCCCTCATCTCCAGGGGAACTGAGGTGAGTGCTTTGTGAGTTCATTGTAGTACGTCACAAGATTCCAGCTGGAGCTTGGCTTCCCCTCTGGTCTAGTGTGTTATGTGTTCCGCCATGCCAGTAAGAGACATTCCTTTGTCTCCATGGGAATAGAGTTGAGCGCTTTGTGATGTCATTTCAGTAGGTCTTAAGGTTCTAGTTGGAGGATGGCTTTCACGGTGACTTCTAGTGTGTTATGTTATCCGCCATGACACTAAGAGACATTTCCTCATCTCCAGGGGAAGTGAGTGAGTGAGTCATTTCAGTTGGTCACCTGTTTCAAGGTGCAGGTTGGCTGCCCCTGTGACTCCTGGTGTGTTGTGATATCCCCCCTGCTTGTAACAGACATCCCCACTTCTCCAAGTTTACTCAGGTGAGCGCTTTGTGATGTCATTTCAGTTGGTCACCTGTTTCATGGTGGAGGTTGGCTTCTGCTGTGACTCCTGGGGTGTTGTGATAACTCCCCTTCTTGTAACAGACATCCCCTCCTCTCCACGGGAACTCAGGTGAGCGCTTTGTGATGTCATTTCAGTTGGTCACCTGTTTCAAGATGGAGGTTGGCTTCCCCTGTGACTCCTGGCGTGTTGTGATATCCCCCCTGCTTGTAACAGACATCCCCTCCTCACCAGGGGAACTCAGGTGAGCGCTTTGTGATATCCCCCCTGCTTGTAACAGAGGTCCCCTGCTCTCAAGGGGAACTCAGGTGAGCGCTTTGTGATGTCATTTCAGTTGGTCACCTGTTTCAAGGTTGAGATTGTGTTCCCCTGTGAATCCGGGCGTGTTGTGATATCCCTCCTGCTTTTAACAGACATCCCCTCATCTCTAGGGGAACTCAGGTGAGCGCTTTTTGATGTCATTTCAGTTGGTCACCTGTTTCAAGGTTGAGGTAGGCTTCCCCTGTGACTCCTGGTGTGTTGTGATATCCCCCCTGCTTGTAACAGACATCCCCTCCTCACCAGGGGAACTCAGGTGAGCGCTTTCTGATATCCCCCCTGCTTGTAACAGACATCCCCTGCTCTCCAGGGGAACTCAGGTGAGCGCTTTGTGATGTCATTTCAGTTGGTCACCTGTTTCAAGATGGAGGTTGGCTTCCCCTGTGACTCCTGGTGTGTTGTGATATCCCCCCTCCTTGTAACAGACATTCCCTCTTCTCCAAGTTAACTCAGGTGAGCGCTTTGTGATGTCATTTCAGTTGGTCACCTGTTTCAAGGTGCAGGTTGGCTTGCCAGTGTGTTATGTTATCCCCCATGCCAGAAGAGACATTCCCTCATCTCTAGGGGAACCCAGGTGAGCGCTTTGTGATGTCATTTCAGTTGGTCACCTGTTTCATGGTGGAGGATGGCGTCCGCTGTGACTCCTGGTGTGTTGTGATAACCCCCCTGCTTGTAACAGACATCCCCTCCTCTCCAGGGGAACACAGGTAAGCGCTTTGTGATGTCATTACAGTTGGTCACCTGTTTCAAGGTGGAGGTTGGCTTCCCCTCTGACTCCTGGTGTGTTTTGATATCCCCCCTTGTTGTAATAGACATCCCCTCCACTCCAGGGGAACTCAGGTGAGCGCTTTGTGATATTCCCCCTGCTTGTAAGAAACATCCCCTCTTCTCCAGGGGAACTCAGGTGAGCGCTTTGTGATGTCATTTCAGTTGGTCATCTGTTTCAAGGTGGAGGTTGTCTTCCCCTGTGACTCCTGGTGTGTTATGATATCTCCCCTGCTTGTAACAGACATCCCCTCGTCTCCAGGTGTACTCTGGTGAGCGCTTTGTGATGTCATTTCAGTAGGTCACCTGTTTCAAGGTGGAGGTTGGCTTGCCAGTGTGTTATGTTATCCCCCATGCCAGAAGAGACATTCCCTCATCTCCAGGGGAACTGAGGTGAGTGCTTTGTGAGTTCATTGTAGTACGTCACAAGATTCCAGCTGGAGCTTGGCTTCCCCTCTGGTCTAGTGTGTTATGTGTTCTGCCATGCCTGTAAGAGACATTCCTTTGTCTCCATGGGAATAGAGTTGAGCGCTTTGTGATGTCATTTCAGTAGGTCTTAAGGTTCTAGTTGGAGGATGGCTTTCACTGTGACTTCTAGTGTGTTATGTTATCCGCCATGACACTAAGAGACATTTCCTCATCTCCAGGGGAAGTGAGTGAGTGAGTCATTTCAGTTGGTCACCTGTTTCAAGGTGAAGGTTGGCTGCCCCTGTGACTCCTGGTGTGTTGTGATATCCCCCCTGCTTGTAACAGACATCCCCACTTCTCCAAGTTTACTCAGGTGAGCGCTTTGTGATGTCATTTCAGTTGGTCACCTGTTTCATGGTGGAGGTTGGCTTCTGCTGTGACTCCTGGGGTGTTGTGATAACTCCCCTTCTTGTAACAGACATCCCCTCCTCTCCACGGGAACTCAGGTGAGCGCTTTGTGATGTCATTTCAGTTGGTCACCTGTTTCAAGGTGGAGGTTGGCTTCCCCTGTGACTCCTGGCGTGTTGTGATATCCCCCCTGCTTGTAACAGACATCCCCTCCTCACCAGGGGAACTCAGGTGAGCGCTTTGTGATATCCCCCCTGCTTGTAACAGAGGTCCCCTGCTCTCCAGGGGAACTCAGGTGAGCGCTTTGTGATGTCATTTCAGTTGGTCACCTGTTTCAAGGTTGAGATTGTGTTCCCCTGTGAATCCGGGCGTGTTGTGATATCCCTCCTGCTTTTAACAGACATCCCCTCATCTCTAGGGGAACTCAGGTGAGCGCTTTTTGATGTCATTTCAGTTGGTCACCTGTTTCAAGGTTGAGGTAGGCTTCCCCTGTGACTCCTGGTGTGTTGTGATATCCCCCCTGCTTGTAACAGACATCCCCTCCTCACCAGGGGAACTCAGGTGAGCGCTTTCTGATATCCCCCCTGCTTGTAACAGACATCCCCTGCTCTCCAGGGGAACTCAGGTGAGCGCTTTGTGATGTCATTTCAGTTGGTCACCTGTTTCAAGATGGAGGTTGGCTTCCCCTGTGACTCCTGGTGTTTTGTGATATCCCCCCCTCCTTGTAACAGACATTCCCTCTTCTCCAAGTTAACTCAGGTGAGCGCTTTGTGATGTCATTTCAGTTGGTCACCTGTTTCAAGGTGCAGGTTGGCTTGCCAGTGTGTTATGTTATCCCCCATGCCAGAAGAGACATTCCCTCATCTCTAGGGGAACCCAGGTGAGCGCTTTGTGATGTCATTTCAGTTGGTCACCTGTTTCATGGTGGAGGATGGCTTCCGCTGTGACTCCTGGTGTGTTGTGATAACCCCCCTGCTTGTAACAGACATCCCCTCCTCTCCAGGGGAACACAGGTAAGCGCTTTGTGATGTCATTACAGTTGGTCACCTGTTTCAAGGTGGAGGTTGGCTTCCCCTCTGACTCCTGGTGTGTTTTGATATCCCCCCTTGTTGTAATAGACATCCCCTCCACTCCAGGGGAACTCAGGTGAGCGCTTTGTGATATTCCCCCTGCTTGTAACAAACATCCCCTCTTCTCCAGGGGAACTCAGGTGAGCGCTTTGTGATGTCATTTCAGTTGGTCACCTGTTTCAAGTTGGAGGTTGGCTTCCCCTGTGACTCCTGGTGTGTTGTGATATCCCCCCTGCTTGTAACAGACATTCCCTCCTCTCCACGGGAACTCAGGTGAGCGCTTTGTGATGTCATTTCAGTTGGTCACCTGTTTCAAGGCAGAGGTTGGCTTCCCCTCTAATTCCTGGTGTGTTTTGATATCCCACCTTCTTGTAATAGACATCCCCTCCTCTCCAGGGGAACTCAGGTGAGCGCTTTGTGATATCCCCCCTGCTTGTAACAGAGATCCCTTGCTCTCCAGGGAAACTCACTTCAGCGCTTTGTGATGTCATTTCAGTTGGTCACCTGTTTCAAGGTGGAGGTTGGCTTCCCCTGTGACTCCTGGTGTGTTGTGATATCCCCCCTGCTTGTAACAGACATCCCCTCCTCAGCAGGGGAACTCAGGTGAGCGCTTTGTGATATCATTTCAGTTGGTCACATGTTTCAAGGTTGAGGTTGGCGTCCCCTGTGACTCCTGGTGTGTTGTGATATCCCCCCTTCTTGTAACAGACATCCCCTCATCTCTCGGGGAACTCAGGTGAGCGCTTTGTGATGTCGTTTCTGTTGGTCACATGTTTCATGGTTGAGGTTGGCTTCCCCTGTGACTCCTGGTGTGTTGTGATATCCCCCCTACTTGTAACAGACATCCCCTCATCAGCAGGGGAACTCAGGTGAGCGCTTTGTGATATTCCCCCTACTTGTAACAGACATCCCCTCCTCACCAGGGGAACTCAGGTGAGCGCTTTGTGATATCCCTCCTGCTTGTAACAGACATCCCCTGCTCTCCAGGGAAACTCAGGTGAGCGCTTTGTGATGTCATTTCAGTTGGTCACCTGTTTCAAGGTGGAGGTTGGCTTCCCCTGTGACTCCTGGTGTGTTGTGATATCCCCCCTCCTTGTAACAGACATTCCCTCTTCTCCAAGTTAACTCAGGTGAGCGCTTTGTGATGTCATTTCAGTTGGTCACCTGTTTCAAGGTGCAGGTTGGCTTGCCAGTGTGTTATGTTATCCCCCATGCCAGAAGAGACATTCCCTCATCTCTAGGGGAACCCAGGTGAGCGCTTTGTGATGTCATTTCAGTAGGTCACCTGTTTCATGGTGGAGGATGGCTTCCGCTGTGACTCCTGGTGTGTTGTGATAACCCCCCTGCTTGTAACAGACATCCCCTCTTCTCCAGGGGAACTCAGGTGAGCGCTTTGTGATGTCATTTCAGTTGGTCATCTGTTTCAAGGTGGAGGTTGTCTTCCCCTGTGACTCCTGGTGTGTTATGATATCTCCCCTGCTTGTAACAGACATCCCCTCTTCTCCAGGTGTACTCTGGTGAGCGCTTTGTGATGTCATTTCAGTAGGTCACCTGTTTCAAGGTGGAGGTTGGCTTGCCAGTGTGTTATGTTATCCCCCATGCCAGAAGAGACATTCCCTCATCTCCAGGGGAACTGAGGTGAGTGCTTTGTGAGTTCATTGTAGTACGTCACAAGATTCCAGCTGGAGCTTGGCTTCCCCTCTGGTCTAGTGTGTTATGTGTTCCGCCATGCCAGTAAGAGACATTCCTTTGTCTCCATGGGAATAGAGTTGAGCGCTTTGTGATGTCATTTCAGTAGGTCTTAAGGTTCTAGTTGGAGGATGGCTTTCACGGTGACTTCTAGTGTGTTATGTTATCCGCCATGACACTAAGAGACATTTCCTCATCTCCAGGGGAAGTGAGTGAGTGAGTCATTTCAGTTGGTAACCTGTTTCAAGGTGCAGGTTGGCTGCCCCTGTGACTCCTGGTGTGTTGTGATATCCCCCCTGCTTGTAACAGACATCCCCACTTCTCCAAGTTTACTCAGGTGAGCGCTTTGTGATGTCATTTCAGTTGGTCACCTGTTTCATGGTGGAGGTTGGCTTCTGCTGTGACTCCTGGGGTGTTGTGATAACTCCCCTTCTTGTAACAGACATCCCCTCCTCTCCACGGGAACTCAGGTGAGCGCTTTGTGATGTCATTTCAGTTGGTCACCTGTTTCAAGATGGAGGTTGGCTTCCCCTGTGACTCCTGGCGTGTTGTGATATCCCCCCTGCTTGTAACAGACATCCCCTCCTCACCAGGGGAACTCAGGTGAGCGCTTTGTGATATCCCCCCTGCTTGTAACAGAGGTCCCCTGCTCTCAAGGGGAACTCAGGTGAGCGCTTTGTGATGTCATTTCAGTTGGTCACCTGTTTCAAGGTTGAGATTGTGTTCCCCTGTGAATCCGGGCGTGTTGTGATATCCCTCCTGCTTTTAACAGACATCCCCTCATCTCTAGGGGAACTCAGGTGAGCGCTTTTTGATGTCATTTCAGTTGGTCACCTGTTTCAAGGTTGAGGTAGGCTTCCCCTGTGACTCCTGGTGTGTTGTGATATCCCCCCTGCTTGTAACAGACATCCCCTCCTCACCAGGGGAACTCAGGTGAGCGCTTTCTGATATCCCCCCTGCTTGTAACAGACATCCCCTGCTCTCCAGGGGAACTCAGGTGAGCGCTTTGTGATGTCATTTCAGTTGGTCACCTGTTTCAAGATGGAGGTTGGCTTCCCCTGTGACTCCTGGTGTGTTGTGATATCCCCCCTCCTTGTAACAGACATTCCCTCTTCTCCAAGTTAACTCAGGTGAGCGCTTTGTGATGTCATTTCAGTTGGTCACCTGTTTCAAGGTGCAGGTTGGCTTGCCAGTGTGTTATGTTATCCCCCATGCCAGAAGAGACATTCCCTCATCTCTAGGGGAACCCAGGTGAGCGCTTTGTGATGTCATTTCAGTTGGTCACCTGTTTCATGGTGGAGGATGGCTTCCGCTGTGACTCCTGGTGTGTTGTGATAACCCCCCTGCTTGTAACAGACATCCCCTCCTCTCCAGGGGAACACAGGTAAGCGCTTTGTGATGTCATTACAGTTGGTCACCTGTTTCAAGGTGGAGGTTGGCTTCCCCTCTGACTCCTGGTGTGTTTTGATATCCCCCCTTGTTGTAATAGACATCCCCTCTACTCCAGGGGAACTCAGGTGAGCGCTTTGTGATATTCCCCCTGCTTGTAACAAACATCCCCTCTTCTCCAGGGGAACTCAGGTGAGCGCTTTGTGATGTCATTTCAGTTGGTCATCTGTTTCAAGGTGGAGGTTGGCTTCCCCTCTGACTCCTGGTGTGTTTTGATATCTCCCCTGCTTGTAACAGACATCCCCTCGTCTCCAGGTGTACTCTGGTGAGCGCTTTGTGATGTCATTTCAGTAGGTCACCTGTTTCAAGGTGGAGGTTGGCTTGCCAGTGTGTTATGTTATCCCCCATGCCAGAAGAGAGATTCCCTCATCTCCAGGGGAACTGAGGTGAGTGCTATGTGATGTCATTGTAGTACGTCACAAGATTCCAGCTGGAGCTTGGCTTCCCCTCTGGTCTAGTGTGTTATGTGTTCCGCCATGCCAGTAAGAGACATTCCTTTGTCTCCATGGGAATAGAGTTGAGCGCTTTGTGATGTCATTTCAGTAGGTCTTAAGGTTCTAGTTGGAGGATGGCTTTCACTGTGACTTCTAGTGTGTTATGTTATCCGCCATGAGATTAAGAGACATTTCCTCATCTCCAGGGGAAGTGAGTGAGTGAGTCATTTCAGTTGGTCACCTGTTTCAAGGTGAAGGTTGGCTGCCCCTGTGACTCCTGGTGTGTTGTGATATCCCCCCTGCTTGTAACAGACATCCCCTCCTCAGCAGGGGAACTCAAGTGAGCGCTTTGTGATATCCCTCCTGCTTGTAAGAGACATCCCCTGCTCTCCAGGGGAACTCAGGTGAGCGCTTTGTGATGTCATTTCAGTTGGTCACCTGTTTCAAGGTGGAGGTTGGCTTCCCCTGTGACTCCTGGTGTATTGTGATATCCCCCCTGCTTGTAACAGACATCCCCTCTTCTCCAAGTTAACTCAGGTCAGTGCTTTGTGATGTCATTTTAGTTGGTCACCTGTTTCCAGGTGGAGGTTGGCTTCCCCTCTGACTCCTGGTGTGTTTTGATATCCCCCCTTCTTGTAATAGAAATCCCCTCCTCTCCAGGGGAACTCAGGTGAGCGCTTTGTGATATCCCCCCTGCTTGTAACAGAGATCCCCTGCGCTCCAGGGGAACTCACTTCAGCGCTTGTGATGTCATTTCAGTTAGTCACCTGTTTCAAGGTGGAGGTTGGCTTCCCCTGTGACTCCTGGTGTGTTGTGATATCCCCCCTGCTTGTAACAGACATCCTCTCCTCTCCTGGGGAACTCTGGTGAGCGCTTTGTGATGTCATTTCAGTTGGTCACCTGTTTCAAGGTGGAGGTTGGCTTCCCCTGTGACTCCTGGTGTGTTGTGATATCCCCCCTGCTTGTAACAGACATCCCCTCCTCAGCAGGTGAACTCAGGTGAGCGCTTTGTGATATCCCCCCTACTTGTAACAGACATCCCCTCCTCACCAGGGGAACTCAGGTGAGTGCTTTGTGATGTCATTTCAGTTGGTCACCTGTTTCAAGGTTGAGATTGTCTTCCCCTGTGAATCCGGGCGTGTTGTGATATCCCCCCTGCTTTTAACAGACATCCCATCATCTGTAGGGGAACTCAGGTACCACTTTTTGATGTCATTTCAGTTGGTCACCTGTTTCAAGGTTGAGGTTGGCTTCCCCTGTGACTCCTGGTGTGTTGTGATATCCCCCCTGCTTGTAACAGACATCCCCTCCTCACCAGGGGAACTCAGTTGAGCGCTTTCTGATATCCCCCCTGCTTGTAAAAGACTTCCCCTGCTCTCCAGGGGAACTCAGGTGAGCGCTTTGTGATGTCATTTCAGTTGGTCACCTGATTCAAGGTGGAGGTTGGCTTCCCCTGTGACTCCTGGTGTGTTGTGATATCCCCCCTGCTTGTAACAGACATCCCCTCTTCTCCAAGTTAACTCAGGTGAGCGCTTTGTGATGTCATTTCAGTTGGTCACCTGTTTCATGGTGGAGGTTGGGTTCCGCTGTGACTCCTGGTGTGTTTTGATATCCCCCCTTCTTGTAATAGACATCCCCTCCTCTCCAGGGGAACTCAGGTGAGCGCTTTGTGATATCCCCCCTGCTTGTAACAGACATCCCCTCTTCTCCAAGTTAACTCAGGTGAGCGCTTTGTGATGTCATTTCAGTTGGTCACCTGCTTTTAACAGACATCCCATCATTTCTAGGGGAACTCAGGTGAGCGCTTTTTGATGTCATTTCAGATGGTCACCTGATTCAAGGTGGAGGTTGGCTTCCCCTGTAACTCCTGGTGTGTTGTGATATCCCCCCTGCTTGTAACAGACATCCCCTCCTCACCAGGGGAACTCAGTTGAGCGCTTTCTGATGTCATTTCAGTTGGTCACCTGATTCAAGGTGGAGGTTGGCTTCCCCTGTGACTCCTGGTGTGTTGTGATATCCCCCCTGCTTGTAACAGACTTCCCCTGCTCTCCAGGGGAACTCAGGTGAGCGCTTTGTGATGTCATTTCAGTTGGTCACTTGTTTCATGGTGGAGGTTCGGTTCCGCTGTGACTCCTGGTGTGTTGTGATAACCCCCCTTCTTGTAACAGACATCCCCTCCTCTCCACGGGAACTCAGGTGAGCGCTTTGTGATATCCCCCCTGCTTGAAACAGAAACATTCCTCCTGCTTGTAACAAACATCCCCTCTTCTCCAGGGGAACTCAGGTGAGCGCTTTGTGATGTCATTTCAGTTGGTCACCTGTTTCAAGGTTAAGGTTGGCTTCCCCTGTGACTCCTGGTGTGTTGTGATATCCCCCCTGCTTGTAACAGACATCCCCTCCTCACCAGGGGAACTCAGTTGAGCGCTTTCTGATATCCCCCCTGCTTGTAACAGACTTCCCCTGCTCTCCAGGGGAACTCAGGTGAGCGCTTTGTGATGTCATTTCAGTTGGTCACCTGATTCAAGGTGGAGGTTGGCTTCCCCTGTGACTCCTGGTGTGTTGTGATATCGCCCCTACTTGTAACAGACATCCCCTCCTCTCCAGGGGAACTCAGGTGTGCGCTTTGTGATGTCATTACTCTTGGTCACCTGATTCAAGGTGGAGGTTGGCTTCCCCTGTGACTCCTGGTGTGTTGTGATAACCCCCCTTCTTGTAACAGACATCCCCTCCTCTCCACGGGAACTCAGGTGAGCGCTTTGTGATGTCATTTCAGTTGGTCACCTGTTTCAAGGTGGAGGTTGGCTTCCCCTCTGACTCCTGGTGTGTTTTGATATCCCCCCTTCTTGTAATAGACATCCCCTCCTCAGCAGGGGAACTCAGGTGAGCGCTTTGTGATATCCCCCGTGCTTGTAAAAGACATCCCCTCTTCTCCAAGTTAACTCAGGTGAGCGCTTTGTGATGTCATTTCAGTTGGTCACATGTTTCAAGGTTGAGGTTGGCTTCCCCTGTGACTCCTGGTGTGTTGTGATATCCCCCCTACTTGTAACAGACATCCCCTCCTCACCAGGGGAACTCAGGTGAGCGCTTTGTGATATCCCTCCTGCTTGTAACAGACATCCCCTGCTCTCCAGGGGAACTCAGGTGAGCGCTTTGTAATGTCATTTCAGTTGGTCACCTGTTTCAAGGTGGAGGTTGGCTTCCCCTGTGACTCCTGGTGTGTTGTGATATCCCCCCTGCTTGTAACAGACATCCCCTCTTCTCCAAGTTAACTCAGGTGAGCGCTTTGTGATGTCATTTCAGTTGGTCACCTGTTTCATTGTGGAGGATGGCTTCCGCTGTGACTCCTGGTGTGTTGTGATAACCCCCCTGCTTGTAACAGACATCCCCTCCTCTCCAGGGGAACTCAGGTGAGCGCTTTTTGATGTCATTACAGTTGGTCACCTGTTTCAAGGTGGAGGTTGGCTTCCCCTCTGACTCCTGGTGTGTTTTGATATCCCCCCTTGTTGTAATAGACATCCCCTCCACTCCAGGGGAACTCAGGTGAGCGCTTTGTGATATTCCCCCTGCTTGTAACAAACATCCCCTCTTCTCCAGGGGAACTCAGGTGAGCGCTTTGTGATGTCATTTCAGTTGGTCACCTATTTCAAGGTGGAGGTTGGCTTCCCCTGTGACTCCTGGCATGTTGTGATATCCCCCCTGCTTGTAACAGACATCCCCTCCTCACCAGGGGAACTCAGGTGAGCGCTTTGTGATATCCCCCCTGCTTGTAACAGAGGTCCCCTGCTCTCCAGGGGAACTCAGGTGAGCGCTTTGTGATGTCATTTCAGTTGGTCACCTGTTTCAAGGTTGAGATTGTGTTCCCCTGTGAATCCGGGCGTGTTGTGATATCCCTCCTGCTTTTAACAGACATCCCCTCATCTCTAGGGGAACTCAGGTGAGCGCTTTGTGATGTCATTTCAGTTGGTCACCTGTTTCATGGTGGAGGTTGGCTTACGCTGTGACTCCTGGTGTGTTCTGATAACCCCCCTTCTTGTAACAGTCATCCCCTCCTCTCCACGGGAACTCAGGTGAGCGCTTTGTGATGTCATTTCAGATGGTCACCTGTTTCAAGGTGGAGGTTGGCTTCCCCTCTGACTCCTGGTGTGTTTTGATATCCCCCCTTCTTGTAGTAGACATCCTCTCTTCTCCAAGTTAACTCAAGTGAGCGCTTTTTGATGTCATTTCAGTTGGTCACCTGTTTCAAGTTGGAGGTTGGCTTCCCCTGTGACTCCTGGTGTGTTGTGATATCCCCCCTGCTTGTAACGGACATCCCCTCCTCTCAATGGAAAGTCAAGTCAGCGCTTTGTGATGTCAATTCAGTTGGTCACCTGTTTCAAGGTGGAGGTTGGCTTCCCCTGTGACTCCTGGTGTGTTGTGATATCCCCCCTGCTTGTAACAGACATCCCCTCCTCAGCAGGGGAACTCAGGTGAGCGCTTTGTGATATCCCCCCTTGTTGTAACAGACATCCCCTCATCTCTTGGGGAACTCAGGTGAGCGCTTTGTGATGTCATTTCAGTTGGTCACATGTTTCAAGGTTGAGGTTGGCTTCCCCTGTGACTCCTGGTGTGTTGTGATATCCCCCCTACTTGTAACAGACATCCCCTCCTCACCAGGGGAACTCAGGTGAGCGCTTTGTGATATCCCTCCTGCTTGTAACAGACATCCCCTGCTCTCCAGGGGAACTCAGGTGAGCGCTTTGTAATGTCATTTCAGTTGGTCACCTGTTTCAAGGTGGAGGTTGGCTTCCCCTGTGACTCCTGGTGTGTTGTGATATCCCCCCTGCTTGTAACAGACATCCCCTCTTCTCCAAGTTAACTCAGGTGAGCGCTTTGTGATGTCATTTCAGTTGGTCACCTGTTTCATTGTGGAGGATGGCTTCCGCTGTGACTCCTGGTGTGTTGTGATAACCCCCCTGCTTGTAACAGACATCCCCTCCTCTCCAGGGGAACTCAGGTTAGCGCTTTTTGATGTCATTACAGTTGGTCACCTTTTTCAAGGTGGAGGTTGGCTTCCCCTCTGACTCCTGGTGTATTTTGATATCCCCCCTTGTTGTAATAGACATCCCCTCCACTCCAGGGGAACTCAGGTGAGCGCTTTGTGATATTCCCCCTGCTTGTAACAAACATCCCCTCTTCTCCAGGGGAACTCAGGTGAGCGCTTTGTGATGTCATTTCAGTTGGTCACCTGTTTCAAGGTGGAGGTTGGCTTCCCCTGTGACTCCTGGCATGTTGTGATATCCCCCCTGCTTGTAACAGACATCCCCTCCTCACCAGGGGAACTCAGGTGAGCGCTTTGTGATATCCCCCCTGCTTGTAACAGAGGTCCCCTGCTCTCCAGGGGAACTCAGGTGAGCGCTTTGTGATGTCATTTCAGTTGGTCACCTGTTTCAAGGTTGAGATTGTGTTCCCCTGTGAATCCGGGCGTGTTGTGATATCCCTCCTGCTTTTAACAGACATCCCCTCATCTCTAGGGGAACTCAGGTGAGCGCTTTTTGATGTCATTTCAGTTGGTCACCTGTTTCAAGGTTGAGGTAGGCTTCCCCTGTGACTCCTGGTGTGTTGTGATATCCCCCCTGCTTGTAACAGACATCCCCTCCTCACCAGGGGAACTCAGGTGAGCGCTTTCTGATATCCCCCCTGCTTGTAACAGACATCCCCTGCTCTCCAGGACAACTCAGGTGAGCGCTTTGTGATGTCATTTCAGTTGGTCACCTGTTTCAAGTTGGAGGTTGGCTTCCCCTGTGACTCCTGGTGTGTTGTGATATCCCCCCTGCTTGTAACAGACATCCCCACTTCTCCAAGTTAACTCAGGTGAGCGCTTTGTGATGTCATTTCAGTTGGTCACCTGTTTCAAGGTGGAGGTTGGCTTCCCCTGTGACTCCTGGCGTGTTGTGATATCCCCCCTGCTTGTAACAGACATCCCCTCCTCTCCAGGGGAACTCAGGTGAGCGCTTTGTGATGTCATTTCAGTTGGTCACCTGTTTCAAGTTGGAGGTTGGCTTCCCCTGTGACTCCTGGTGTGTTGTGATATCCCCCCTGCTTGTAACAGACATCCCCTCTTCTCCAAGTTAACTCAGGTGAGCGCCTTGTGATGTCATTTCAGTTGGTCACCTGTTTCATGGTGGAGGTTGGCTTCCGCTGTGACTCCTGGTGTGTTGTGATAACCCCCCTTCTTGTAACAGACATCCCCTCCTCTCCACGGGAACTCAGGTGAGCGCTTTGTGATGTCATTTCAGTTGGTCACCTGTTTCAAGGCGGAGGTTAGCTTCCCCTCTAATTCCTGGTGTGTTTTGATATCCCCCCTTCTTGTAATAGACATCCCCTCCTCTCCAGGGGAACTCAGGTGAGTGCTTTGTGATATCCCCCCTGCTTGTAACAGAGATCCCTTGCTCTCCAGGGAAACTTACTTCAGCGCTTTGTGATGTCATTTCAGTTGGTCACCTGTTTCAAGGTGGAGGTTGGCTTCCCCTGTGACTCCTGGTGTGTTGTGATATCCCCCCTGCTTGTAACAGACATCCCCTCCTCAGCAGGGGAACTCAGGTGAGCGCTTTGTGATGTCGTTTCTGTTGGTCACATGTTTCATGGTTGAGGTTGGCTTCCCCTGTGACTCCTGGTGTGTTGTGATATCCCCCCTACTTGTAACAGACATCCCCTCCTCAGCAGGGGAACTCAGGTGAGCGCTTTGTGATATTCCCCCTACTTGTAACAGACATCCCATCCTCACCAGGGGAACTCAGGTGAGCGCTTTGTGATATCCCTCCTGCTTGTAACAGACATCCCCTGCTCTCCAGGGGAACTCAGGTGAGCGCTTTGTGATGTCATTTCAGTTGGTCACCTGTTTCAAGGTGGAGGTTGGCTTCCCCTGTGACTCCTGGTGTGTTGTGATATCCCCCCTCCTTGTAACAGACATTCCCTCTTCTCCAAGTTAACTCAGGTGAGCGCTTTGTGATGTCATTTCAGTTGGTCACCTGTTTCAAGGTGCAGGTTGTCTTGCCAGTGTGTTATGTTATCCCCCATGCCAGAAGAGACATTCCCTCATCTCTAGGGGAACCCAGGTGAGCGCTTTGTGATGTCATTTCAGTAGGTCACCTGTTTCATGGTGGAGGATGGCTTCCGCTGTGACTCCTGGTGTGTTGTGATAACCCCCCTGCTTGTAACAGACATCCCCTCTTCTCCAGGGGAACTCAGGTGAGCGCTTTGTGATGTCATTTCAGTTGGTCATCTGTTTCAAGGTGGAGTTTGTCTTCCCCTGTGACTCCTGGTGTGTTATGATATCTCCCCTGCTTGTAACAGACATCCCCTCGTCTCCAGGTGTACTCTGGTGAGCGCTTTGTGATGTCATTTCAGTAGGTCACCTGTTTCAAGGTGGAGGTTGGCTTGCCAGTGTGTTATGTTATCCCCCATGCCAGAAGAGACATTCCCTCATCTCCAGGGGAACTGAGGTGAGTGCTTTGTGAGTTCATTGTAGTACGTCACAAGATTCCAGCTGGAGCTTGGCTTCCCCTCTGGTCTAGTGTGTTATGTGTTCCGCCATGCCAGTAAGAGACATTCCTTTGTCTCCATGGGAATAGAGTTGAGCGCTTTGTGATGTCATTTCAGTAGGTCTTAAGGTTCTAGTTGGAGGATGGCTTTCACTGTGACTTCTAGTGTGTTATGTTATCCGCCATGAGATTAAGAGACATTTCCTCATCTCCAGGGGAAGTGAGTGAGTGAGTCATTTCAGTTGGTCACCTGTTTCAAGGTGAAGGTTGGCTGCCCCTGTGACTCCTGGTGTGTTGTGATATCCCCCCTGCTTGTAACAGACATCCCCTCCTCAGCAGGGGAACTCAGGTGAGCGCTTTGTGATATCCCTCCTGCTTGTAAGAGACATCCCCTGCTCTCCAGGGGAACTCAGGTGAGCGCTTTGTGATGTCATTTCAGTTAGTCACCTGTTTCAAGGTGGAGGTTGGCTTCCCCTATGACTCCTGGCGTTTTGTGATATCCCCCCTGCTTGTAACAGACATCCCCTCCTCACGAGGGGAACTCAGGTGAGCGCTTTGTGATATCCCCCCTGCTTGTAACAGACATCCCCTCATCTCTAGGGGAACTCAGGTGAGCGCTTTGTGATGTCATTTCAGTTGGTCACCTGTTTCATGGTGGAGGTTGGCTTCCCCTGTGACTCCTGGTGTGTTGTGATATCCCCCCTGCTTGTAACAGACATCCCCACTTCTCCAAGTTTACTCAGGTGAGCGCTTTGTGATGTCATTTCAGTTGGTCACCTGTTTCATGGTGGAGGTTGGCTTCCGCTGTGACTCCTGGGGTGTTGTGATAACCCCCCTTCTTGTAACAGACATCCCCTCCTCTCCACGGGAACTCAGGTGAGCGCTTTGTGATGTCATTTCAGTTGGTCACCTGTTTCAAGGTGGAGGCTGGCTTCCCCTGTGACTCCTGGTGTGTTGTGATATCCCCCCTACTTGTAACAGACATCCCCTCCTCACCAGGGGAACTCAGGTGAGCGCTTTGTGATATCCCTCCTGCTTGTAACAGACATCCCCTGCTCTCCAGGGGAACTCAGGTGAGCGCTTTGTAATGTCATTTCAGTTGGTCACCTGTTTCAAGGTGGAGGTTGGCTTCCCCTGTGACTCCTGGTGTGTTGTGATATCCCCCCTGCTTGTAACAGACATCCCCTCTTCTCCAAGTTAACTCAGGTGAGCGCTTTGTGATGTCATTTCAGTTGGTCACCTGTTTCATTGTGGAGGATGGCTTCCGCTGTGACTCCTGGTGTGTTGTGATAACCCCCCTGCTTGTAACAGACATCCCCTCCTCTCCAGGGGAACTCAGGTGAGCGCTTTTTGATGTCATTACAGTTGGTCACCTGTTTCAAGGTGGAGGTTGGCTTCCCCTCTGACTCCTGGTGTGTTTTGATATCCCCCCTTGTTGTAATAGACATCCCCTCCACTCCAGGGGAACTCAGGTGAGCGCTTTGTGATATTCCCCCTGCTTGTAACAAACATCCCCTCTTCTCCAGGGGAACTCAGGTGAGCGCTTTGTGATGTCATTTCAGTTGGTCACCTGTTTCAAGGTGGAGGTTGGCTTCCCCTGTGACTCCTGGCGTGTTGTGATATCCCCCCTGCTTGTAACAGACATCCCCTCCTCACCAGGGGAACTCAGGTGAGCGCTTTGTGATATCCCCCCTGCTTGTAACAGAGGTCCCCTGCTCTCCAGGGGAACTCAGGTGAGCGCTTTGTGATGTCATTTCAGTTGGTCACCTGTTTCAAGGTTGAGATTGTGTTCCCCTGTGAATCCGGGCGTGTTGTGATATCCCTCCTGCTTTTAACAGACATCCCCTCATCTCTAGGGGAACTCAGGTGAGCGCTTTTTGATGTCATTTCAGTTGGTCACCTGTTTCAAGGTTGAGGTAGGCTTCCCCTGTGACTTCTGGTGTGTTGTGATATCCCCCCTGCTTGTAACAGACATCCCCTCCTCACCAGGGGAACTCAGGTGAGCGCTTTCTGATATCCCCCCTGCTTGTAACAGACATCCCCTGCTCTCCAGGACAACTCAGGTGAGCGCTTTGTGATGTCATTTCAGTTGGTCACCTGTTTCAAGGTGGAGGTTGGCTTCCCCTGTGACTCCTGGTGTGTTGTGATATCCCCCCTGCTTGTAACAGACATCCCCACTTCTCCAAGTTAACTCAGGTGAGCGCTTTGTGATGTCATTTCAGTTGGTCACCTGTTTCATGGTGGAGGTTGGCTTCCGCTGTGACTCCTGGGGTGTTGTGATAACCCCCCTTCTTGTAACAGACATCCCCTCCTCTCCACGGGAACTCAGGTGAGCGCTTTGTGATGTCATTTCAGTTGGTCACCTGTTTCAAGGTGGAGGTTGGCTTCCCCTGTGACTCCTGGCGTGTTGTGATATCCCCCCTGCTTGTAACAGACATCCCCTCTTCTCCAAGTTAACTCAGGTGAGCGCCTTGTGATGTCATTTCAGTTGGTCACCTGTTTCATGGTGGAGGTTGGCTTCCGCTGTGACTCCTGGTGTGTTCTGATAACCCCCCTTCTTGTAACAGACATCCCCTCCTCTCCACGGGAACTCAGGTGAGCGCTTTGTGATGTCATTTCAGTTGGTCACCTATTTCAAGGCGGAGGTTGGCTTCCCCTCTAATTCCTGGTGTGTTTTGATATCCCGCCTTCTTGTAATAGACATCCCCTCCTCTCCAGGGGAACTCAGGTGAGTGCTTTGTGATATCCCCCCTGCTTGTAACAGAGATCCCTTGCTCTCCAGGGAAACTCACTTCAGCGCTTTGTGATGTCATTTCAGTTGGTCACCTGTTTCAAGGTGGAGGTTGGCTTCCCCTGTGACTCCTGGTGTGTTGTGATATCCCCCCTGCTTGTAACAGACATCCCCTCCTCAGCAGGGGAACTCAGGTGAGCGCTTTGTGATATCATTTCAGTTGGTCACATGTTTCAAGGTTGAGGTTGGCTTCCCCTGTGACTCCTGGTGTGTTGTGATATCCCCCCTTCTTGTAACAGACATCCCCTCATCACTCGGGGAACTCAGGTGAGCGCTTTGTGATGTCGTTTCTGTTGGTCACATGTTTCATGGTTGAGGTTGGCTTCCCCTGTGACTCCTGGTGTGTTGTGATATCCCCCCTACTTGTAACAGACATCCCCTCCTCAGCAGGGGAACTCAGGTGAGCGCTTTGTGATATTCCCCCTACTTGTAACAGACATCCCATCCTCACCAGGGGAACTCAGGTGAGCGCTTTGTGATATCCCTCCTGCTTGTAACAGACATCCCCTGCTCTCCAGGGGAACTCAGGTGAGCGCTTTGTGATGTCATTTCAGTTGGTCACCTGTTTCAAGGTGGAGGTTGGCTTCCCCTGTGACTCCTGGTGTGGTTTGATATCCCCCCTCCTTGTAACAGACATTCCCTCTTCTCCAAGTTAACTCAGGTGAGCGCTTTGTGATGTCATTTCAGTTGGTCACCTGTTTCAAGGTGCAGGTTGGCTTGCCAGTGTGTTATGTTATCCCCCATGCCAGAAGAGACATTCCCTCATCTCTAGGGGAACCCAGGTGAGCGCTTTGTGATGTCATTTCAGTTGGTCACCTGTTTCAAGGTGGAGGTTGGCTTCCCCTGTGACTCCTGGCATGTTGTGATATCCCCCCTGCTTGTAACAGACATCCCCTCCTCACCAGGGGAACTCAGGTGAGCGCTTTGTGATATCCCCCCTGCTTGTAACAGAGGTCCCCTGCTCTCCAGGGGAACTCAGGTGAGCGCTTTGTGATGTCATTTCAGTTGGTCACCTGTTTCAAGGTGGAGGTTGGCTTCCCCTGTGACTCCTGGCATGTTGTGATATCCCCCCTGCTTGTAACAGACATCCCCTCCTCACCAGGGGAACTCAGGTGAGCGCTTTGTGATATCCCCCCTGCTTTTAACAGAGGTCCCCTGCTCTCCAGGGGAACTCAGGTGAGCGCTTTGTGATGTCATTTCAGTTCGTCACCTGTTTCAAGGTTGAGATTGTGTTCCCCTGTGAATCCGGGCGTGTTGTGATATCCCTCCTGCTTTTAACAGACATCCCCTCATCTCTAGGGGAACTCAGGTGAGCGCTTTTTGATGTCATTTCAGTTGGTCACCTGTTTCAAGGTTGAGGTAGGCTTCCCCTGTGACTCCTGGTGTGTTGTGATATCCCCCCTGCTTGTAACAGACATCCCCTCCTCACCCGGGGAACTCAGGTGAGCGCTTTCTGATATCCCCCCTGCTTGTAACAGACATCCCCTGCTCTCCAGGGGAACTCAGGTGAGCGCTTTGTGATGTCATTTCAGTTGGTCACCTGTTTCAAGGTGGAGGTTGGCTTCCCCTGTGACTCCTGGTGTGTTGTGATATCCCCCCTCCTTGTAACAGACATTCCCTCTTCTCCAAGTTAACTCAGGTGAGCGCTTTGTGATGTCATTTCAGTTGGTCACCTGTTTCAAGGTGCAGGTTGGCTTGCCAGAGTGTTATGTTATCCCCCATGCCAGAAGAGACATTCCCTCATCTCTAGGGGAACCCAGGTGAGCGCTTTGTGATGTCATTTCAGTTGGTCACCTGTTTCATGGTGGAGGATGGCTTCCGCTGTGACTCCTGGTGTGTTGTGATAACCCCCCTTGTTGTAATAGACATCCCCTCCACTCCAGGGGAACTCAGGTGAGCGCTTTGTGATATCCCCCCTGCTTGTAACAGACATCCCCTCATCTCTAGGGGAACTCAGGTGAGCGCTTTGTGATGTCATTTCAGTTGGTCACCTGTTTCAAGTTGGAGGTTGGCTTCCCCTGTGACTCCTGGTGTGTTGTGATATCCCCCCTGCTTGTAACAGACATCCCCTCTTCTCCAAGTTAACTCAGGTGAGCGCTTTGTGATGTCATTTTAGTTGGTCACCTGTTTCATGGTGGAGGTTGGCTTCCGCTGTGACTCCTGGGGTGTTGTGATAACCCCCCTTCTTGTAACAGACATCCCCTCCTCTCCACGGGAACTCAGGTGAGCGCTTTGTGATGTCATTTCAGTTGGTCACCTGTTTCAAGGTTGAGGTTGGCTTTCCCTGTGACTCCTGGTGTGTTGTGATATCCCCCCTGCTTGTAACAGACATCCCCTCCTCACCAGGGGAACTCAGTTGAGCGCTTTCTGATAGCCCCCCTGCTTGTAACAGACTTCCCCTGCTCTCCAGGGGAACTCAGGTGAGCGCTTTGTGATGTCATTTCAGTTGGTCACCTGTTTCAAGGTGGAGGTTGGCTTCCCCTGTGATTCCTGGTGTGTTGTGATATCCCCCCTGCTTGTAACAGACATCCCCTCTTCACCAGGGGAACTCAGTTGAGCGCTTTCTGATATCCCCCCTGCTTGTAACAGACTTCCCCTGCTCTCCAGGGGAACTCAGGTGAGCGCTTTGTGATGTCATTTCAGTTGGTCACCTGTTTCAAGTTGGAGGTTGGCTTCCCCTGTGACTCCTGGTGTGTTGTGATATCCCCCCTGCTTGTAACAGACATCCCCTCTTCTCCAAGTTAACTCAGGTGAGCGCTTTGTGATGTCATTTTAGTTGGTCACCTGTTTCATGGTGGAGGTTGGCTTCCGCTGTGACTCCTGGGGTGTTGTGATAACCCCCCTTCTTGTAACAGACATCCCCTCCTCTCCACGGGAACTCAGGTGAGCGCTTTGTGATGTCATTTCAGTTGGTCACCTGTTTCAAGGTTGAGGTTGTGTTCCCCTGTGAATCCGGGCGTGTTGTGATATCCCTCCTGCTTTTAACAGACATCCCCTCATCTCTAGGGGAACTCAGGTGAGCGCTTTTTGATGTCATTTCAGTTGGTCACCTGTTTCAAGGTTGAGGTAGGCTTCCCCTGTGACTCCTGGTGTGTTGTGATATCCCCCCTGCTTGTAACAGACATCCCCTCCTCACCCGGGGAACTCAGGTGAGCGCTTTCTGATATCCCCCCTGCTTGTAACAGACATCCCCTGCTCTCCAGGGGAACTCAGGTGAGCGCTTTGTGATGTCATTTCAGTTGGTCACCTGTTTCAAGGTGGAGGTTGGCTTCCCCTGTGACTCCTGGTGTGTTGTGATATCCCCCCTCCTTGTAACAGACATTCCCTCTTCTCCAAGTTAACTCAGGTGAGCGCTTTGTGATGTCATTTCAGTTGGTCACCTGTTTCAAGGTGCAGGTTGGCTTGCCAGAGTGTTATGTTATCCCCCATGCCAGAAGAGACATTCCCTCATCTCTAGGGGAACCCAGGTGAGCGCTTTGTGATGTCATTTCAGTTGGTCACCTGTTTCATGGTGGAGGATGGCTTCCGCTGTGACTCCTGGTGTGTTGTGATAACCCCCCTTGTTGTAATAGACATCCCCTCCACTCCAGGGGAACTCAGGTGAGCGCTTTGTGATATCCCCCCTGCTTGTAACAGACATCCCCTCATCTCTAGGGGAACTCAGGTGAGCGCTTTGTGATGTCATTTCAGTTGGTCACCTGTTTCAAGTTGGAGGTTGGCTTCCCCTGTGACTCCTGGTGTGTTGTGATATCCCCCCTGCTTGTAACAGACATCCCCTCTTCTCCAAGTTAACTCAGGTGAGCGCTTTGTGATGTCATTTTAGTTGGTCACCTGTTTCATGGTGGAGGTTGGCTTCCGCTGTGACTCCTGGGGTGTTGTGATAACCCCCCTTCTTGTAACAGACATCCCCTCCTCTCCACGGGAACTCAGGTGAGCGCTTTGTGATGTCATTTCAGTTGGTCACCTGTTTCAAGGTTGAGGTTGGCTTTCCCTGTGACTCCTGGTGTGTTGTGATATCCCCCCTGCTTGTAACAGACATCCCCTCCTCACCAGGGGAACTCAGTTGAGCGCTTTCTGATATCCCCCCTGCTTGTAACAGGCTTCCCCTGCTCTCCAGGGGAACTCAGGTGAGCGCTTTGTGATGTCATTTCAGTTGGTCACCTGTTTCAAGGTGGAGGTTGGCTTCCCCTGTGATTCCTGGTGTGTTGTGATATCCCCCCTGCTTGTAACAGACATCCCCTCTTCACCAGGGGAACTCAGTTGAGCGCTTTCTGATATCCCCCCTGCTTGTAACAGACTTCCCCTGCTCTCCAGGGGAACTCAGGTGAGCGCTTTGTGATGTCATTTCAGTTGGTCACCTGTTTCAAGTTGGAGGTTGGCTTCCCCTGTGACTCCTGGTGTGTTGTGATATCCCCCCTGCTTGTAACAGACATCCCCACTTCTCCAAGTTAACTCAGGTGAGCGCTTTGTGATGTCATTTCAGTTGGTCACCTGTTTCATGGTGGAGGTTGGCTTCCGCTGTGACTCCTGGGGTGTTGTGATAACCCCCCTTCTTGTAACAGACATCCCCTCCTCTCCACGGGAACTCAGGTGAGCGCTTTGTGATGTCATTTCAGTTGGTCAACTGTTTCAAGGTGGAGGTTGGCTTCCCCTGTGACTCCTGGCGTGTTGTGATATCCCCCCTGCTTGTAACAGACATCCCCTCCTCTCCACGGGAACTCAGGTGAGCGCTTTGTGATGTCATTTCAGTTGGTCACCTGTTTCAAGGTGGAGGTTGGCTTCCCCTGTGACTCCTGGCGTGTTGTGATATCCCCCCTGCTTGTAACAGACATCCCCTCCTCACCAGGGGAACTCAGGTGAGCGCTTTGTGATATCCCCCCTGCTTGTAACAGAGGTCCCCTGCTCTCCAGGGGAACTCAGGTGAGCGCTTTGTGATGTCATTTCAGTTGGTCACCTGTTTCAAGGTTGAGATTGTGTTCCCCTGTGAATCCGGACGTGTTGAGATATCCCTCCTGCTTTTAACAGACATCCCCTCATCTCTAGGGGAACTCAGGTGAGCGCTTTTTGATGTCATTTCAGTTGGTCACCTGTTTCAAGGTTCAGGTAGGCTTCCCCTGTGACTCCTGGTGTGTTGTGATATCCCCCCTGCTTGTAACAGACATCCCCTCCTCACCAGGGGAACTCAAGTGAGCGCTTTCTGATATCCCCCCTGCTTGTAACAGACATCCCCTGCTCTCCAGGGGAACTCAGGTGAGCGCTTTGTGATGTCATTTCAGTTGGTCACCTGTTTCAAGTTGGAGGTTGGCTTCCCCTGTGACTCCTGGTGTGTTGTGATATCCCCCCTGCTTGTAACAGGCATCCCCTCTTCTCCAAGTTAACTCAGGTGAGCGCCTTGTGATGTCATTTCAGTTGGTCACCTGTTTCATGGTGGAGGTTGGCTTCCGCTGTGACTCCTGGTGTGTTGTGATAACCCCCCTTCTTGTAACAGAAATCCCCTCCTCTCCACGGGAACTCAGGTGAACGCTTTGTGATGTCATTTCAGTTGGTCACCTGTTTCAAGGTGGAGGTTGGCTTCCCCTGTGATTCCTGGTGTGTTGTGATATCCCCCCTGCTTGTAACAGACATCCCCTCTTCACCAGGGGAACTCAGTTGAGCGCTTTCTGATATCCCCCCTGCTTGTAACAGACTTCCCCTGCTCTCCAGGGGAACTCAGGTGAGCGCTTTGTGATGTCATTTCAGTTGGTCACCTGTTTCAAGTTGGAGGTTGGCTTCCCCTGTGACTCCTGGTGTGTTGTGATATCCCCCCTGCTTGTAACAGACATCCCCACTTCTCCAAGTTAACTCAGGTGAGCGCTTTGTGATGTCATTTCAGTTGGTCACCTGTTTCATGGTGGAGGTTGGCTTCCGCTGTGACTCCTGGGGTGTTGTGATAACCCCCCTTCTTGTAACAGACATCCCCTCCTCTCCACGGGAACTCAGGTGAGCGCTTTGTGATGTCATTTCAGTTGGTCAACTGTTTCAAGGTGGAGGTTGGCTTCCCCTGTGACTCCTGGCGTGTTGTGATATCCCCCCTGCTTGTAACAGACATCCCCTCCTCTCCACGGGAACTCAGGTGAGCGCTTTGTGATGTCATTTCAGTTGGTCACCTGTTTCAAGGTGGAGGTTGGCTTCCCCTGTGACTCCTGGCGTGTTGTGATATCCCCCCTGCTTGTAACAGACATCCCCTCCTCACCAGGGGAACTCAGGTGAGCGCTTTGTGATATCCCCCCTGCTTGTAACAGAGGTCCCCTGCTCTCCAGGGGAACTCAGGTGAGCGCTTTGTGATGTCATTTCAGTTGGTCACCTGTTTCAAGGTTGAGATTGTGTTCCCCTGTGAATCCGGACGTGTTGAGATATCCCTCCTGCTTTTAACAGACATCCCCTCATCTCTAGGGGAACTCAGGTGAGCGCTTTTTGATGTCATTTCAGTTGGTCACCTGTTTCAAGGTTCAGGTAGGCTTCCCCTGTGACTCCTGGTGTGTTGTGATATCCCCCCTGCTTGTAACAGACATCCCCTCCTCACCAGGGGAACTCAAGTGAGCGCTTTCTGATATCCCCCCTGCTTGTAACAGACATCCCCTGCTCTCCAGGGGAACTCAGGTGAGCGCTTTGTGATGTCATTTCAGTTGGTCACCTGTTTCAAGTTGGAGGTTGGCTTCCCCTGTGACTCCTGGTGTGTTGTGATATCCCCCCTGCTTGTAACAGGCATCCCCTCTTCTCCAAGTTAACTCAGGTGAGCGCCTTGTGATGTCATTTCAGTTGGTCACCTGTTTCATGGTGGAGGTTGGCTTCCGCTGTGACTCCTGGTGTGTTGTGATAACCCCCCTTCTTGTAACAGAAATCCCCTCCTCTCCACGGGAACTCAGGTGAACGCTTTGTGATGTCATTTCAGTTGGTCACCTGTTTCAAGGTGGAGGTTGGCTTCCCCTGTGATTCCTGGTGTGTTGTGATATCCCCCCTGCTTGTAACAGACATCCCCTCTTCACCAGGGGAACTCAGTTGAGCGCTTTCTGATATCCCCCCTGCTTGTAACAGACTTCCCCTGCTCTCCAGGGGAACTCAGGTGAGCGCTTTGTGATGTCATTTCAGTTGGTCACCTGTTTCAAGTTGGAGGTTGGCTTCCCCTGTGACTCCTGGTGTGTTGTGATATCCCCCCTGCTTGTAACAGACATCCCCACTTCTCCAAGTTAACTCAGGTGAGCGCTTTGTGATGTCATTTCAGTTGGTCACCTGTTTCATGGTGGAGGTTGGCTTCCGCTGTGACTCCTGGGGTGTTGTGATAACCCCCCTTCTTGTAACAGACATCCCCTCCTCTCCACGGGAACTCAGGTGAGCGCTTTGTGATGTCATTTCAGTTGGTCAACTGTTTCAAGGTGGAGGTTGGCTTCCCCTGTGACTCCTGGCGTGTTGTGATATCCCCCCTGCTTGTAACAGACATCCCCTCCTCTCCACGGGAACTCAGGTGAGCGCTTTGTGATGTCATTTCAGTTGGTCACCTGTTTCAAGGTGGAGGTTGGCTTCCCCTGTGACTCCTGGCGTGTTGTGATATCCCCCCTGCTTGTAACAGACATCCCCTCCTCACCAGGGGAACTCAGGTGAGCGCTTTGTGATATCCCCCCTGCTTGTAACAGAGGTCCCCTGCTCTCCAGGGGAACTCAGGTGAGCGCTTTGTGATGTCATTTCAGTTGGTCACCTGTTTCAAGGTTGAGATTGTGTTCCCCTGTGAATCCGGACGTGTTGAGATATCCCTCCTGCTTTTAACAGACATCCCCTCATCTCTAGGGGAACTCAGGTGAGCGCTTTTTGATGTCATTTCAGTTGGTCACCTGTTTCAAGGTTCAGGTAGGCTTCCCCTGTGACTCCTGGTGTGTTGTGATATCCCCCCTGCTTGTAACAGACATCCCCTCCTCACCAGGGGAACTCAAGTGAGCGCTTTCTGATATCCCCCCTGCTTGTAACAGACATCCCCTGCTCTCCAGGGGAACTCAGGTGAGCGCTTTGTGATGTCATTTCAGTTGGTCACCTGTTTCAAGTTGGAGGTTGGCTTCCCCTGTGACTCCTGGTGTGTTGTGATATCCCCCCTGCTTGTAACAGGCATCCCCTCTTCTCCAAGTTAACTCAGGTGAGCGCCTTGTGATGTCATTTCAGTTGGTCACCTGTTTCATGGTGGAGGTTGGCTTCCGCTGTGACTCCTGGTGTGTTGTGATAACCCCCCTTCTTGTAACAGAAATCCCCTCCTCTCCACGGGAACTCAGGTGAACGCTTTGTGATGTCATTTCAGTTGGTCACCTGTTTCAAGGCGGAGGTTGGCTTCCCCTCTAATTCCTGGTGTGTTTTGATATCCCCCCTTCTTGTAATAGACATCCCCTCCTCTCCAGGGGAACTCAGGTGAGCGCTTTGTGATATCCCCCCTGCTTGTAACAGAGATCCCTTGCTCTCCAGGGAAACTCACTTCAGCGCTTTGTGATGTCATTTCAGTTGGTCACCTGTTTCAAGGTGGAGGTTGGCTTCCCCTGTGACTCCTGGTGTGTTGTGATATCCCCCCTGCTTGTAACAGACATCCCCTCCTCAGCAGGGGAACTCAGGTGAGCGCTTTGTGATATCATTTCAGTTGGTCACATGTTTCAAGGTTGAGGTTGGCTTCCCCTGTGACTCCTGGTGTGTTGTGATATCCCCCCTTCTTGTAACAGACATCCCCTCATCTCTCGGGGAACTCAGGTGAGCGCTTTGTGATGTCGTTTCTGTTGGTCACATGTTTCATGGTTGAGGTTGGCTTCCCCTGTGACTCCTGGTGTGTTGTGATATCTCCCCTACTTGTAACAGACATCCCCTCCTCAGCAGGGGAACTCAGGTGAGCGCTTTGTGATATTCCCCCTACTTGTAACAGACATCCCCTCCTCAACAGGGGAACTCAGGTGAGCGCTTTGTGATATCCCTCCTGCTTGTAACAGACATCCCCTGCTCTCCCGGGGAACTCAGGTTAGCGCTTTCTGATATCCCCCCTGCTTGTAACAGACATCCCCTGCTCTCCAGGGGAACTCAGGTGAGCGCTTTGTGATGTCATTTCAGTTGGTCACCTGTTTCAAGGTGGAGGTTGGCTTCCCCTGTGACTCCTGGTGTGTTGTGATATCCCCCCTCCTTGTAACAGACATTCCCTCTTCTCCAAGTTAACTCAGGTGAGCGCTTTGTGATGTCATTTCAGTTGGTCACCTGTTTCAAGGTGCAGGTTGGCTTGCCAGTGTGTTATGTTATCCCCCATGCCAGAAGAGACATTCCCTCATCTCTAGGGGAACCCAGGTGAGCGCTTTGTGATGTCATTTCAGTTGGTCACCTGTTTCATGGTGGAGGATGGCTTCCGCTGTGACTCCTGGTGTGTTGTGATAACCCCCCTTGTTGTAATAGACATCCCCTCCACTCCAGGGGAACTCAGGTGAGCGCTTTGTGATATCCCCCCTGCTTGTAACAGACATCCCCTCATCTCTAGGGGAACTCAGGTGAGCGCTTTGTGATGTCATTTCAGTTGGTCACCTGTTTCAAGGTGGAGGTTGGCTTCCCCTGTGACTCCTGGTGTGTTGTGATATCCCCCCTGCTTGTAACAGACATCCCCTCTTCTCCAAGTTAACTCAGGTGAGCGCTTTGTGATGTCATTTTAGTTGGTCACCTGTTTCATGGTGGAGGTTAGCTTCCGCTGTGACTCCTGGGGTGTTGTGATAACCCCCCTTCTTGTAAAAGACATCCCCTCCTCTCCACGGGAACTCAGGTGAGCGCTTTGTGATGTCATTTCAGTTGGTCACCTGTTTCAAGGTTGAGGTTGGCTTTCCCTGTGACTCCTGGTGTGTTGTGATATCCCCCCTGCTTGTAACAGACATCCCCTCCTCACCAGGGGAACTCAGTTGAGCGCTTTCTGATATCCCCCCTGCTTGTAACAGACTTCCCCTGCTCTCCAGGGGAACTCAGGTGAGCGCATTGTGATGTCATTTCAGTTGGTCACCTGTTTCAAGGTGGAGGTTGGCTTCCCCTGTGATTCCTGGTGTGTTGTGATATCCCCCCTGCTTGTAACAGACATCCCCTCTTCACCAGGGGAACTCAGTTGAGCGCTTTCTGATATCCCCCCTGCTTGTAACAGACTTCCCCTGCTCTCCAGGGGAACTCAGGTGAGCGCTTTGTGATGTCATTTCAGTTGGTCACCTGTTTCAAGTTGGAGGTTGGCTTCCCCTGTGACTCCTGGTGTGTTGTGATATCCCCCCTGCTTGTAACAGACATCCCCACTTCTCCAAGTTAACTCAGGTGAGCGCTTTGTGATGTCATTTCAGTTGGTCACCTGTTTCATGGTGGAGGTTGGCTTCCGCTGTGACTCCTGGGGTGTTGTGATAACCCCCCTTCTTGTAACAGACATCCCCTCCTCTCCACGGGAACTCAGGTGAGCGCTTTCTGATGTCATTTCAGTTGGTCAACTGTTTCAAGGTGGAGGTTGGCTTCCCCTGTGACTCCTGGCGTGTTGTGATATCCCCCCTGCTTGTAACAGACATCCCCTCCTCTCCACGGGAACTCAGGTGAGCGCTTTGTGATGTCATTTCAGTTGGTCACCTGTTTCAAGGTGGAGGTTGGCTTCCCCTGTGACTCCTGGCGTGTTGTGATATCCCCCCTGCTTGTAACAGACATCCCCTCCTAACCAGGGGAACTCAGTTGAGCGCTTTCTGATATCCCCCCTGCTTGTAACAGACTTCCCCTGCTCTCCAGGGGAACTCAGGTGAGCGCTTTGTGATGTCATTTCAGTTGGTCACCTGTTTCGAGGTGGAGGTTGGCTTCCCCTGTGATTCCTGGTGTGTTGTGATATCCCCCCTGCTTGTAACAGACATCCCCTCTTCACCAGGGGAACTCAGTTGAGCGCTTTCTGATACCCCCCCTGCTTGTAACAGACTTCCCCTGCTCTCCAGGGGAACTCAGGTGAGCGCTTTGTGATGTCATTTCAGTTGGTCACCTGTTTCAAGTTGGAGGTTGGCTTCCCCTGTGACTCCTGGTGTGTTGTGATATCCACCCTGCTTGTAACAGACATCCCCACTTCTCCAAGTTAACTCAGGTGAGCGCTTTGTGATGTCATTTCAGTTGGTCACCTGTTTCATGGTGGAGGTTGGCTTCCGCTGTGACTCCTGGGGTGTTGTGATAACCCCCCTTCTTGTAACAGACATCCCCTCCTCTCCACGGGAACTCAGGTGAGCGCTTTGTGATGTCATTTCAGTTGGTCAACTGTTTCAAGGTGGAGGTTGGCTTCCCCTGTGAATCCTGGCGTGTTGTGATATCCCCCCTGCTTGTAACAGACATCCCCTCCTCTCCACGGGAACTCAGGTGAGCGCTTTGTGATGTCATTTCAGTTGGTCACCTGTTTCAAGGTGGAGGTTGGCTTCCCCTGTGACTCCTGGCGTGTTGTGATATCCCCCCTGCTTGTAACAGACATCCCCTCCTCACCAGGGGAACTCAGGTGAGCGCTTTGTGATATCCCCCCTGCTTGTAACAGAGGTCCCCTGCTCTCCAGGAGAACTCAGGTGAGCGCTGTGTGATGTCATTTCAGTTGGTCACCTGTTTCAAGGTTGAGATTGTGTTCCCCTGTGAATCCGGGCGTGTTGTGATATCCCTCCTGCTTTTAACAGACATCCCCTCATCTCTAGGGGAACTCAGGTGAGCGCTTTTTGATGTCATTTCAGTTGGTCACCTGTTTCAAGGTTCAGGTAGGCTTCCCCTGTTACTCCTGGTGTGTTGTGATATCCCCCCTGCTTGTAACAGACATCCCCTCCTCACCAGGCGAACTCAGGTGAGCGCTTTCTGATATCCCCCCTGCTTGTAACAGACATCCCCTGCTCTCCAGGGGAACTCAGGTGAGCGCTTTGTGATGTCATTTCAGTTGGTCACCTGTTTCAAGGTGGAGGTTGGCTTCCCCTGTGACTCCTGGTGTGTTGTGATATCCCCCCTCCTTGTAACAGACATTCCCTCTTCTCCAAGTTAACTCAGGTGAGCGCTTTGTGATGTCATTTCAGTTGGTCACCTGTTTCAAGGTGCAGGTTGGCTTGCCAGTGTGTTATGTTATCCCCCATGCCAGAAGAGACATTCCCTCATCTCTAGGGGAACCCAGGTGAGCGCTTTGTGATGTCATTTCAGTTGGTCACCTGTTTCATGGTGGAGGATGGCTTCCGCTGTGACTCCTGGTGTGTTGTGATAACCCCCCTTGTTGTAATAGACATCCCCTCCACTCCAGGGGAACTCAGGTGAGCGCTTTGTGATATCCCCCCTGCTTGTAACAGACATCCCCTCATCTCTAGGGAAACTCAGGTGAGCGCTTTGTGATGTCATTTCAGTTGGTCACCTGTTTCAAGGTGGAGGTTGGCTTCCCCTGTGACTCCTGGTGTGTTGTGATATCCCCCCTGCTTGTAACAGACATCCCCTCTTCTCCAAGTTAACTCAGGTGAGCGCTTTGTGATGTCATTTCAGTTGGTCACCTGTTTCATGGTGGAGGATGGCTTCCGCTGTGACTCCTGGTGTGTTGTGATAACCCCCCTGCTTGTAACAGAGATCCCCTCCTCTCCAGGGGAACTCAGGTGAGCGCTTCGTGATGTCATTACAGTTGGTCACCTGTTTCAAGGTGGAGGTTGGCTTCCCCTCTTACTCCTGGCGTGTTGTGATATCCCCCCTGCTTGTAACAGACATCCCCTCCTCTCCACGGGAACTCAGGTGAGCGCTTTGTGATGTCATTTCAGTTGGTCACCTGTTTCAAGGTGGAGGTTGGCTTCCCCTGTGACTCCTGGCGTGTTGTGATATCCCCCCTGCTTGTAACAGACATCCCCTCCTAACCAGGGGAACTCAGTTGAGCGCTTTCTGATATCCCCCCTGCTTGTAACAGACTTCCCCTGCTCTCCAGGGGAACTCAGGTGAGCGCTTTGTGATGTCATTTCAGTTGGTCACCTGTTTCGAGGTGGAGGTTGGCTTCCCCTGTGATTCCTGGTGTGTTGTGATATCCCCCCTGCTTGTAACAGACATCCCCTCTTCACCAGGGGAACTCAGTTGAGCGCTTTCTGATACCCCCCCTGCTTGTAACAGACTTCCCCTGCTCTCCAGGGGAACTCAGGTGAGCGCTTTGTGATGTCATTTCAGTTGGTCACCTGTTTCAAGTTGGAGGTTGGCTTCCCCTGTGACTCCTGGTGTGTTGTGATATCCACCCTGCTTGTAACAGACATCCCCACTTCTCCAAGTTAACTCAGGTGAGCGCTTTGTGATGTCATTTCAGTTGGTCACCTGTTTCATGGTGGAGGTTGGCTTCCGCTGTGACTCCTGGGGTGTTGTGATAACCCCCCTTCTTGTAACAGACATCCCCTCCTCTCCACGGGAACTCAGGTGAGCGCTTTGTGATGTCATTTCAGTTGGTCAACTGTTTCAAGGTGGAGGTTGGCTTCCCCTGTGAATCCTGGCGTGTTGTGATATCCCCCCTGCTTGTAACAGACATCCCCTCCTCTCCACGGGAACTCAGGTGAGCGCTTTGTGATGTCATTTCAGTTGGTCACCTGTTTCAAGGTGGAGGTTGGCTTCCCCTGTGACTCCTGGCGTGTTGTGATATCCCCCCTGCTTGTAACAGACATCCCCTCCTCACCAGGGGAACTCAGGTGAGCGCTTTGTGATATCCCCCCTGCTTGTAACAGAGGTCCCCTGCTCTCCAGGAGAACTCAGGTGAGCGCTGTGTGATGTCATTTCAGTTGGTCACCTGTTTCAAGGTTGAGATTGTGTTCCCCTGTGAATCCGGGCGTGTTGTGATATCCCTCCTGCTTTTAACAGACATCCCCTCATCTCTAGGGGAACTCAGGTGAGCGCTTTTTGATGTCATTTCAGTTGGTCACCTGTTTCAAGGTTCAGGTAGGCTTCCCCTGTTACTCCTGGTGTGTTGTGATATCCCCCCTGCTTGTAACAGACATCCCCTCCTCACCAGGCGAACTCAGGTGAGCGCTTTCTGATATCCCCCCTGCTTGTAACAGACATCCCCTGCTCTCCAGGGGAACTCAGGTGAGCGCTTTGTGATGTCATTTCAGTTGGTCACCTGTTTCAAGGTGGAGGTTGGCTTCCCCTGTGACTCCTGGTGTGTTGTGATATCCCCCCTCCTTGTAACAGACATTCCCTCTTCTCCAAGTTAACTCAGGTGAGCGCTTTGTGATGTCATTTCAGTTGGTCACCTGTTTCAAGGTGCAGGTTGGCTTGCCAGTGTGTTATGTTATCCCCCATGCCAGAAGAGACATTCCCTCATCTCTAGGGGAACCCAGGTGAGCGCTTTGTGATGTCATTTCAGTTGGTCACCTGTTTCATGGTGGAGGATGGCTTCCGCTGTGACTCCTGGTGTGTTGTGATAACCCCCCTTGTTGTAATAGACATCCCCTCCACTCCAGGGGAACTCAGGTGAGCGCTTTGTGATATCCCCCCTGCTTGTAACAGACATCCCCTCATCTCTAGGGAAACTCAGGTGAGCGCTTTGTGATGTCATTTCAGTTGGTCACCTGTTTCAAGGTGGAGGTTGGCTTCCCCTGTGACTCCTGGTGTGTTGTGATATCCCCCCTGCTTGTAACAGACATCCCCTCTTCTCCAAGTTAACTCAGGTGAGCGCTTTGTGATGTCATTTTAGTTGGTCACCTGTTTCATGGTGGAGGTTAGCTTCCGCTGTGACTCCTGGGGTGTTGTGATAACCCCCCTTCTTGTAAAAGACATCCCCTCCTCTCCACGGGAACTCAGGTGAGCGCTTTGTGATGTCATTTCAGTTGGTCACCTGTTTCAAGGTTGAGGTTGGCTTTCCCTGTGACTCCTGGTGTGTTGTGATATCCCCCCTGCTTGTAACAGACATCCCCTCCTCACCAGGGGAACTCAGTTGAGCGCTTTCTGATATCCCCCCTGCTTGTAACAGACTTCCCCTGCTCTCCAGGGGAACTCAGGTGAGCGCTTTGTGATGTCATTTCAGTTGGTCACCTGTTTCAAGGTGGAGGTTGGCTTCCCCTGTGATTCCTGGTGTGTTGTGATATCCCCCCTGCTTGTAACAGACATCCCCTCTTCACCAGGGGAACTCAGTTGAGCGCTTTCTGATATCCCCCCTGCTTGTAACAGACTTCCCCTGCTCTCCAGGGGAACTCAGGTGAGCGCTTTGTGATGTCATTTCAGTTGGTCACCTGTTTCAAGTTGGAGGTTGGCTTCCCCTGTGACTCCTGGTGTGTTGTGATATCCCCCCTGCTTGTAACAGACATCCCCACTTCTCCAAGTTAACTCAGGTGAGCGCTTTGTGATGTCATTTCAGTTGGTCACCTGTTTCATGGTGGAGGTTGGCTTCCGCTGTGACTCCTGGGGTGTTGTGATAACCCCCCTTCTTGTAACAGACATCCCCTCCTCTCCACGGGAACTCAGGTGAGCGCTTTCTGATGTCATTTCAGTTGGTCAACTGTTTCAAGGTGGAGGTTGGCTTCCCCTGTGACTCCTGGCGTGTTGTGATATCCCCCCTGCTCGTAACAGACATCCCCTCCTCTCCACGGGAACTCAGGTGAGCGCTTTGTGATGTCATTTCAGTTGGTCACCTGTTTCAAGGTGGAGGTTGGCTTCCCCTGTGACTCCTGGCGTGTTGTGATATCCCCCCTGCTTGTAACAGACATCCCCTCCTAACCAGGGGAACTCAGTTGAGCGCTTTCTGATATCCCCCCTGCTTGTAACAGACTTCCCCTGCTCTCCAGGGGAACTCAGGTGAGCGCTTTGTGATGTCATTTCAGTTGGTCACCTGTTTCAAGGTGGAGGTTGGCTTCCCCTGTGATTCCTGGTGTGTTGTGATATCCCCCCTGCTTGTAACAGACATCCCCTCTTCACCAGGGGAACTCAGTTGAGCGCTTTCTGATACCCCCCCTGCTTGTAACAGACTTCCCCTGCTCTCCAGGGGAACTCAGGTGAGCGCTTTGTGATTTCATTTCAGTTGGTCACCTGTTTCAAGTTGGAGGTTGGCTTCCCCTGTGACTCCTGGTGTGTTGTGATATCCCCCCTGCTTGTAACAGACATCCCCACTTCTCCAAGTTAACTCAGGTGAGCGCTTTGTGATGTCATTTCAGTTGGTCACCTGTTTCATGGTGGAGGTTGGCTTCCGCTGTGACTCCTGGGGTGTTGTGATAACCCCCCTTCTTGTAACAGACATCCCCTCCTCTCCACGGGAACTCAGGTGAGCGCTTTGTGATGTCATTTCAGTTGGTCAACTGTTTCAAGGTGGAGGTTGGCTTCCCCTGTGACTCCTGGCGTGTTGTGATATCCCCCCTGCTTGTAACAGACATCCCCTCCTCACCAGGGGAACTCAGGTGAGCGCTTTGTGATATCCCCCCTGCTTGTAACAGAGGTCCCCTGCTCTCCAGGAGAACTCAGGTGAGCGCTGTGTGATGTCATTTCAGTTGGTCACCTGTTTCAAGGTTGAGATTGTGTTCCCCTGTGAATCCGGGCGTGTTGTGATATCCCTCCTGCTTTTAACAGACATCCCCTCATCTCTAGGGGAACTCAGGTGAGCGCTTTTTGATGTCATTTCAGTTGGTCACCTGTTTCAAGGTTCAGGTAGGCTTCCCCTGTTACTCCTGGTGTGTTGTGATATCCCCCCTGCTTGTAACAGACATCCCCTCCTCACCAGGCGAACTCAGGTGAGCGCTTTCTGATATCCCCCCTGCTTGTAACAGACATCCCCTGCTCTCCAGGGGAACTCAGGTGAGTGCTTTGTGATGTCATTTCAGTTGGTCACCTGTTTCAAGTTGGAGGTTGGCTTCCCCTGTGACTCCTGGTGTGTTGTGATATCCCCCCTGCTTGTAACAGACATCCCCACTTCTCCAAGTTAACTCAGGTGAGCGCTTTGTGGTGTCATTTCAGTTGGTCACCTGTTTCATGGTGGAGGTTGACTTCCGCTGTGACTCCTGGGGTGTTGTGATAACCCCCCTTCTTGTAACAGACATCCCCTCCTCTCCACGGGAACTCAGGTGAGCGCTTTGTGATGTCATTTCAGTTGGTCAACTGTTTCAAGGTGGAGGTTGGCTTCCCCTGTGACTCCTGGCGTGTTGTGATATCCCCCCTGCTTGTAACAGACATCCCCTCCTCTCCACGGGAACTCAGGTGAGCACTTTGTGATTTCATTTCAGTTGGTCACCTGTTTCAAGGTGGAGGTTGGCTTCCCCTGTGACTCCTGGCGTGTTGTGATATCCCCCCTGCTTGTAACAGACATCCCCTCCTCACCAGGGGAACTCAGGTGAGCGCTTTGTGATATCCCCCCTGCTTGTAACAGAGGTCCCCTGCTCTCCAGGAGAACTCAGGTGAGCGCTTTGTGATGTCATTTCAGTTGGTCACCTGTTTCAAGGTTGAGATTGTGTTCCCCTGTGAATCCGGGCGTGTTGTGATATCCCCCCTGCTTGTAACAGACATCCCCACTTCTCCAAGTTAACTCAGGTGAGCGCTTTGTGATGTCATTTCAGTTGGTCACCTGTTTCATGGTGGAGGTTGGCTTCCGCTGTGACTCCTGGGGTGTTGTGATAACCCCCCTTCTTGTAACAGACATCCCCTCCTCTCCACGGGAACTCAGGTGAGCGCTTTCTGATGTCATTTCAGTTGGTCAACTGTTTCAAGGTGGAGGTTGGCTTCCCCTGTGACTCCTGGCGTGTTGTGATATCCCCCCTGCTTGTAACAGACATCCCCTCCTCTCCACGGGAACTCAGGTGAGCGCTTTGTGATGTCATTTCAGTTGGTCACCTGTTTCAAGGTGGAGGTTGGCTTCCCCTGTGACTCCTGGCGTGTTGTGATATCCCCCCTGCTTGTAACAGACATCCCCTCCTAACCAGGGGAACTCAGTTGAGCGCTTTCTGATATCCCCCCTGCTTGTAACAGACTTCCCCTGCTCTCCAGGGGAACTCAGGTGAGCGCTTTGTGATGTCATTTCAGTTGGTCACCTGTTTCAAGGTGGAGGTTGGCTTCCCCTGTGATTCCTGGTGTGTTGTGATATCCCCCCTGCTTGTAACAGACATCCCCTCTTCACCAGGGGAACTCAGTTGAGCGCTTTCTGATACCCCCCCTGCTTGTAACAGACTTCCCCTGCTCTCCAGGGGAACTCAGGTGAGCGCTTTGTGATTTCATTTCAGTTGGTCACCTGTTTCAAGTTGGAGGTTGGCTTCCCCTGTGACTCCTGGTGTGTTGTGATATCCCCCCTGCTTGTAACAGACATCCCCACTTCTCCAAGTTAACTCAGGTGAGCGCTTTGTGATGTCATTTCAGTTGGTCACCTGTTTCATGGTGGAGGTTGGCTTCCGCTGTGACTCCTGGGGTGTTGTGATAACCCCCCTTCTTGTAACAGACATCCCCTCCTCTCCACGGGAACTCAGGTGAGCGCTTTGTGATGTCATTTCAGTTGGTCAACTGTTTCAAGGTGGAGGTTGGCTTCCCCTGTGACTCCTGGCGTGTTGTGATATCCCCCCTGCTTGTAACAGACATCCCCTCCTCTCCACGGGAACTCAGGTGAGCGCTTTGTGATGTCATTTCAGTTGGTCACCTGTTTCAAGGTGGAGGTTGGCTTCCCCTGTGACTCCTGGCGTGTTGTGATATCCCCCCTGCTTGTAACAGACATCCCCTCCTCACCAGGGGAACTCAGGTGAGCGCTTTGTGATATCCCCCCTGCTTGTAACAGAGGTCCCCTGCTCTCCAGGAGAACTCAGGTGAGCGCTGTGTGATGTCATTTCAGTTGGTCACCTGTTTCAAGGTTGAGATTGTGTTCCCCTGTGAATCCGGGCGTGTTGTGATATCCCTCCTGCTTTTAACAGACATCCCCTCATCTCTAGGGGAACTCAGGTGAGCGCTTTTTGATGTCATTTCAGTTGGTCACCTGTTTCAAGGTTCAGGTAGGCTTCCCCTGTTACTCCTGGTGTGTTGTGATATCCCCCCTGCTTGTAACAGACATCCCCTCCTCACCAGGCGAACTCAGGTGAGCGCTTTCTGATATCCCCCCTGCTTGTAACAGACATCCCCTGCTCTCCAGGGGAACTCAGGTGAGTGCTTTGTGATGTCATTTCAGTTGGTCACCTGTTTCAAGTTGGAGGTTGGCTTCCCCTGTGACTCCTGGTGTGTTGTGATATCCCCCCTGCTTGTAACAGACATCCCCACTTCTCCAAGTTAACTCAGGTGAGCGCTTTGTGGTGTCATTTCAGTTGGTCACCTGTTTCATGGTGGAGGTTGGCTTCCGCTGTGACTCCTGGGGTGTTGTGATAACCCCCCTTCTTGTAACAGACATCCCCTCCTCTCCACGGGAACTCAGGTGAGCGCTTTGTGATGTCATTTCAGTTGGTCAACTGTTTCAAGGTGGAGGTTGGCTTCCCCTGTGACTCCTGGCGTGTTGTGATATCCCCCCTGCTTGTAACAGACATCCCCTCCTCTCCACGGGAACTCAGGTGAGCACTTTGTGATTTCATTTCAGTTGGTCACCTGTTTCAAGGTGGAGGTTGGCTTCCCCTGTGACTCCTGGCGTGTTGTGATATCCCCCCTGCTTGTAACAGACATCCCCTCCTCACCAGGGGAACTCAGGTGAGCGCTTTGTGATATCCCCCATGCTTGTAACAGAGGTCCCCTGCTCTCCAGGAGAACTCAGGTGAGCGCTTTGTGATGTCATTTCAGTTGGTCACCTGTTTCAAGGTTGAGATTGTGTTCCCCTGTGAATCCGGGCGTGTTGTGATATCCCTCCTGCTTTTAACAGACATCCCCTCATCTCTAGGGGAACTCAGGTGAGCGCTTTTTGATGTCATTTCAGTTGGTCACCTGTTTCAAGGTTCAGGTAGGCTTCCCCTGTGACTCCTGGTGTGTTGTGATATCCCCCCTGCTTGTAACAGACATCCCCTCCTCACCAGGGGAACTCAGGTGAGCGCTTTTTGATGTCATTTCAGTTGGTCACCTGTTTCAAGGTTCAGGTAGGCTTCCCCTGTTACTCCTGGTGTGTTGTGATATCCCCCCTGCTTGTAACAGACATCCCCTCCTCACCAGGCGAACTCAGGTGAGCGCTTTCTGATATCCCCCCTGCTTGTAACAGACATCCCCTGCTCTCCAGGGGAACTCAGGTGAGTGCTTTGTGATGTCATTTCAGTTGGTCACCTGTTTCAAGTTGGAGGTTGGCTTCCCCTGTGACTCCTGGTGTGTTGTGATATCCCCCCTGCTTGTAACAGACATCCCCACTTCTCCAAGTTAACTCAGGTGAGCGCTTTGTGGTGTCATTTCAGTTGGTCACCTGTTTCATGGTGGAGGTTGGCTTCCGCTGTGACTCCTGGGGTGTTGTGATAACCCCCCTTCTTGTAACAGACATCCCCTCCTCTCCACGGGAACTCAGGTGAGCGCTTTGTGATGTCATTTCAGTTGGTCAACTGTTTCAAGGTGGAGGTTGGCTTCCCCTGTGACTCCTGGCGTGTTGTGATATCCCCCCTGCTTGTAACAGACATCCCCTCCTCTCCACGGGAACTCAGGTGAGCACTTTGTGATTTCATTTCAGTTGGTCACCTGTTTCAAGGTGGAGGTTGGCTTTCCCTGTGACTCCTGGCGTGTTGTGATATCCCCCCTGCTTGTAACAGACATCCCCTCCTCACCAGGGGAACTCAGGTGAGCGCTTTGTGATATCCCCCCTGCTTGTAACAGAGGTCCCCTGCTCTCCAGGAGAACTCAGGTGAGCGCTTTGTGATGTCATTTCAGTTGGTCACCTGTTTCAAGGTTGAGATTGTGTTCCCCTGTGAATCCGGGCGTGTTGTGATATCCCTCCTGCTTTTAACAGACATCCCCTCATCTCTAGGGGAACTCAGGTGAGCGCTTTTTGATGTCATTTCAGTTGGTCACCTGTTTCAAGGTTCAGGTAGGCTTCCCCTGTGACTCCTGGTGTGTTGTGATATCCCCCCTGCTTGTAACAGACATCCCCTCCTCACCAGGGGAACTCAGTTGAGCGCTTTCTGATATCCCCCCCTGCTTGTAACAGACATCCCCTGCTCTCCAGGGGAACTCAGGTGAGCGCTTTGTGATGTCATTTCAGTTGGTCACCTGTTTCAAGTTGGAGGTTGGCTTCCCCTGTGACTCCTGGTGTGTTGTGATATCCCCCCTGCTTGTAACAGACATCCCCTCTTCTCCAAGTTAACTCAGGTGAGCGCCTTGTGATGTCATTTCAGTTGGTCACCTGTTTCATGGTGGAGGTTGGCTTCCGCTGTGACTCCTGGTGTGTTGTGATAACCCCCCTTCTTGTAACAGACATCCCCTCCTCTCCACGGGAACTCAGGTGAGCGCTTTGTGATGTCATTTCAGTTGGTCACCTGTTTCAAGGCGGAGGTTGGCTTCCCCTCTAATTCCTGGTGTGTTTTGATATCCCCCCTTCTTGTAATAGACATCCCCTCCTCTCCAGGGGAACTCAGGTGAGTGCTTTGTGATATCCCCCTGCTTGTAACAGAGATCCCTTGCTCTCCAGGGAAACTCACTTCAGCGCTTTGTGATGTCATTTCAGTTGGTCACCTGTTTCAAGGTGGAGGTTGGCTTCCCCTGTGACTCCTGGTGTGTTGTGATATCCCCCCTGCTTGTAACAGACATCCCCTCCTCAGCAGGGGAACTCAGGTGAGCGCTTTGTGATATCATTTCAGTTGGTCACATGTTTCAAGGTTGAGGTTGGCTTCCCCTGTGACTCCTGGTGTGTTGTGATATCCCCCCTTCTTGTAACAGACATCCCCTCATCTCTCGGGGAACTCAGGTGAGCGCTTTGTGATGTCGTTTCTGTTGGTCACATGTTTCATGGTTGAGGTTGGCTTCCCCTGTGACTCCTGGTGTGTTGTGATATCCCCCCTACTTGTAACAGACATCCCCTCCTCAGCAGGGGAACTCAGGTGAGCGCTTTGTGATATTCCCCCTACTTGTAACAGACATCCCCTCCTCACCAGGGGAACTCAGGTGAGCGCTTTGTGATATCCCTCCTGCTTGTAACAGACATCCCCTGCTCTCTAGGGGAACTCAGGTGAGCGCTTTGTGATGTCATTTCAGTTGGTCACCTGTTTCAAGTTGGAGGTTGGCTTCCCCTGTGACTCCTGGTGTGTTGTGATATCCCCCCTCCTTGTAACAGACATTCCCTCTTCTCCAAGTTAACTCAGGTGAGCGCTTTGTGATGTCATTTCAGTTGGTCACCTGTTTCAAGGTGCAGGTTGGCTTGCCAGTGTGTTATGTTATCCCCAATGCCAGAAGAGACATTCCCTCATCTCTAGGGGAACCCAGGTGAGCGCTTTGTGATGTCATTTCAGTAGGTCACCTGTTTCATGGTGGAGGATGGCTTCCGCTGTGACTCCTGGTGTGTTGTGATAACCCCCCTGCTTGTAACAGACATCCCCTCTTCTCCAGGGGAACTCAGGTGAGCGCTTTGTGATGTCATTTCAGTTGGTCACCTGTTTCAAGTTGGAGGTTGTCTTCCCCTGTGACTCCTGGTGTGTTATGATATCTCCCCTGCTTGTAACAGACATCCCCTCGTCTCCAGGTGTACTCTGGTGAGCGCTTTGTGATGTCATTTCAGTAGGTCACCTGTTTCAAGGTGGAGGTTGGCTTGCCAGTGTGTTATGTTATCCCCCATGCCAGAAGAGACATTCCCTCATCTCCAGGGGAACTGAGGTGAGTGCTTTGTGAGTTCATTGTAGTACGTCACAAGATTCCAGCTGGAGCTTGGCTTCCCCTCTGGTCTAGTGTGTTATGTGTTCCGCCATGCCAGTAAGAGTCATTCCTTTGTCTCCATGGGTATAGAGTTGAGCGCTTTGTGATGTCATTTCAGTAGGTCTTAAGGTTCTAGTTGGAGGATGGCTTTCACTCTGACTTGTAGTGTGTTATGTTATCCGCCATGACATTAAGAGACATTTCCTCATCTCCAGGGGAAGTGAGTGAGTGAGTCATTTCAGTTGGTCACCTGTTTCAAGGTGAAGGTTGGCTGCCCCTGTGACTCCTGGTGTGTTGTGATATCCCCCCTGCTTGTAACAGACATCCCCTCCTCAGCAGGGGAACTCAGGTGAGCGCTTTGTGATATCCCTCCTGCTTGTAAGAGACATCCCCTGCTCTCCAGGGGAACTCAGGTGAGCGCTTTGTGATGTCATTTCAGTTAGTCACCTGTTTCAAGGTGGAGGTTGGCTTCCCCTATGACTCCTGGCGTTTTGTGATATCCCCCCTGCTTGTAACAGACATCCCCTCCTCACGAGGGGAACTCAGGTGAGCGCTTTGTGATATCCCCCCTGCTTGTAACAGACATCCCCTCATCTCTAGGGGAACTCAGGTGAGCGCTTTGTGATGTCATTTCAGTTGGTCACCTGTTTCATGGTGGAGGTTGGCTTCCCCTGTGACTCCTGGTGTGTTGTGATATCCCCCCTGCTTGTAACAGACATCCCCACTTCTCCAAGTTTACTCAGGTGAGCGCTTTGTGATGTCATTTCAGTTGGTCACCTGTTTCAAGGTTGAGGTTGGCTTCCGCTGTGACTCCTGGGGTGTTGTGATAACCCCCCTTCTTGTAACAGACATCCCCTCCTCTCCACGGGAACTCAGGTGAGCGCTTTGTGATGTCATTTCAGTTGGTCACCTGTTTCAAGGTGGAGGTTGGCTTCCCCTGTGACTCCTGGCGTGTTGTGATATCCCCCCTGCTTGTAACAGACATCCCCTCCTCACCAGGGGAACTCAGGTGAGCGCTTTGTGATATCCCCCCTGCTTGTAACAGAGGTCCCCTGCTCTCCAGGGGAACTCAGGTGAGCGCTTTGTGATGTCATTTCAGTTGGTCACCTGTTTCAAGGTTGAGATTGTGTTCCCCTGTGAATCCGGGCGTGTTGTGATATCCCTCCTGCTTTTAACAGACATCCCCTCATCTCTAGGGGAACTCAGGTGAGCGCTTTTTGATGTCATTTCAGTTGGTCACCTGTTTCAAGGTTGAGGTAGGCTTCCCCTGTGACTCCTGGTGTGTTGTGATATCCCCCCTGCTTGTAACAGACATCCCCTCCTCACCAGGAGAACTCAGGTGAGCGCTTTCTGATATCCCCCCTGCTTGTAACAGACATCCCCTGCTCTCCTGGGGAACTCAGGTGAGCGCTTTGTGATGTCATTTCAGTTGGTCACCTGTTTCAAGGTGTAGGTTGGCTTCCCCTGTGACTCCTGGTGTGTTGTGATATCCCCCCTCCTTGTAACAGACATTCCCTCTTCTCCAAGTTAACTCAGGTGAGCGCTTTGTGATGTCATTTCAGTTGGTCACCTGTTTCAAGGTGCAGGATGGCTTGCCAGTGTGTTATGTTATCCCCCATGCCAGAAGAGACATTCCCTCATCTCTAGGGGAACCCAGGTGAGCGCTTTGTGATGTCATTTCAGTTGGTCACCTGTTTCATGGTGGAGGATGGCTTCCGCTGTGACTCCTGGTGTGTTGTGATAACCCCCCTGCTTGTAACAGACATCCCCTCCTCTCCAGGGGAACTCAGGTGAGCGCTTTGTGATGTCATTACAGTTGGTCACCTGTTTCAAGGTGGACGTTGGCTTCCCCTCTGACTCCTGGTGTGTTTTGATATCCCCCCTTGTTGTAATAGACATCCCCTCCACTCCAGGGGAACTCAGGTGAGCGGTTTGTGATATTCCCCCTGCTTGTAACAAACATCCCCTCTTCTCCAGGGGAACTTAGGTGAGCGCTTTGTGATGTCATTTCAGTTGGTCACCTGTTTCAAGGTGGAGGTTGGCTTCCCCTGTGACTCCTGGTGTGTTGTGATATCCCCCCTCCTTGTAACAGACATTCCCTCTTCTCCAAGTTAACTCAGGTGAGCGCTTTGTGATGTCATTTCAGTTGGTCACCTGTTTCAAGGTGCAGGTTGGCTTGCCAGTGTGTTATGTTATCCCCCATGCCAGAAGAGACATTCCCTCATCTCTAGGGGAACCCAGGTGAGCGCTTTGTGATGTCATTTCAGTAGGTCACCTGTTTCATGGTGGAGGATGGCTTCCGCTGTGACTCCTGGTGTGTTGTGATAACCTCCCTGCTTGTAACAGACATCCCCTCTTCTCCAGGGGAACTCAGGTGAGCGCTTTGTGATGTCATTTCAGTTGGTCATCTGTTTCAAGGTGGAGGTTGTCTTCCCCTGTGACTCCTGGTGTGTTATGATATCTCCCCTGCTTGTAACAGACTTCCCCTCGTCTCCAGGTGTACTCTGGTGAGCGCTTTGTGATGTCATTTCAGTAGGTCACCTGTTTCAAGGTGGAGGTTGGCTTGCCAGTGTGTTATGTTATCCCCCATGCCAGAAGAGACATTCCCTCATCTCCAGGGGAACTGAGGTGAGTGCTTTGTGAGTTCATTGTAGTACGTCACAAGATTCCAGCTGGAGCTTGGCTTCCCCTCTGGTCTAGTGTGTTATGTGTTCCGCCATGCCAGTAAGAGACATTCCTTTGTCTCCATGGGAATAGAGTTGAGCGCTTTGTGATGTCATTTCAGTAGGTCTTAAGGTTCTAGTTGGAGGATGGCTTTCACTGTGACTTCTAGTGTGTTATGTTATCCGCCATGACATTAAGAGACATTTCCTCATCTCCAGGGGAAGTGAGTGAGTGAGTCATTTCAGTTGGTCACCTGTTTCAAGGTGAAGGTTGGCTGCCCCTGTGACTCCTGGTGTGTTGTGATATCCCCCCTGCTTGTAACAGACATCCCCTCCTCAGCAGGGGAACTCAGGTGAGCGCTTTGTGATATCCCTCCTGCTTGTAAGAGACATCCCCTGCTCTCCAGGGGAACTCAGGTGAGCGCTTTGTGATGTCATTTCAGTTAGTCACATGTTTCAAGGTGGAGGTTGGCTTCCCCTATGACTCCTGGCGTTTTGTGATATCCCCCCTGCTTGTAACAGACATCCCCTCCTCACGAGGGGAACTCAGGTGAGCGCTTTGTGATATCCCCCCTGCTTGTAACAGACGTCCCCTCATCTCTAGGGGAACTCAGGTGAGCGCTTTGTGATGTCATTTCAGTTGGTCACCTGTTTCATGGTGGAGGTTGGCTTCCCCTGTGACTCCTGGTGTGTTGTGATATCCCCCCTGCTTGTAACAGACATCCCCACTTCTCCAAGTTTACTCAGGTGAGCGCTTTGTGATGTCATTTCAGTTGGTCACCTGTTTCAAGGTTGAGGTTGGCTTCCGCTGTGACTCCTGGGGTGTTGTGATAACCCCCCTTCTTGTAACAGACATCCCCTCCTCTCCACGGGAACTCAGGTGAGCGCTTTGTGATGTCATTTCAGTTGGTCACCTGTTTCAAGGTGGAGGTTGGCTTCCCCTGTGACTCCTGGCGTGTTGTGATATCCCCCCTGCTTGTAACAGACATCCCCTCCTCACCAGGGGAACTCAGGTGAGCGCTTTGTGATATCCCCCCTGCTTGTAACAGAGGTCCCCTGCTCTCCAGGGGAACTCAGGTGAGCGCTTTGTGATGTCATTTCAGTTGGTCACCTGTTTCAAGGTTGAGATTGTGTTCCCCTGTGAATCCGGGCGTGTTGTGATATCCCTCCTGCTTTTAACAGACATCCCCTCATCTCTAGGGGAACTCAGGTGAGCGCTTTTTGATGTCATTTCAGTTGGTCACCTGTTTCAAGGTTGAGGTAGGCTTCCCCTGTGACTCCTGGTGTGTTGTGATATCCCCCCTGCTTGTAACAGACATCCCCTCCTCACCAGGAGAACTCAGGTGAGCGCTTTCTGATATCCCCCCTGCTTGTAACAGACATCCCCTGCTCTCCAGGGGAACTCAGGTGAGCGCTTTGTGATGTCATTTCAGTTGGTCACCTGTTTCAAGGTGTAGGTTGGCTTTCCCTGTGACTCCTGGTGTGTTGTGATATCCCCCCTCCTTGTAACAGACATTCCCTCTTCTCCAAGTTAACTCAGGTGAGCGCTTTGTGATGTCATTTCAGTTGGTCACCTGTTTCAAGGTGCAGGTTGGCTTGCCAGTGTGTTATGTTATCCCCCATGCCAGAAGAGACATTCCCTCATCTCTAGGGGAACCCAGGTGAGCGCTTTGTGATGTCATTTCAGTTGGTCACCTGTTTCATGGTGGAGGATGGCTTCCGCTGTGACTCCTGGTGTGTTGTGATAACCCCCCTGCTTGTAACAGACATCCCCTCCTCTCCAGGGGAACTCAGGTGAGCGCTTTGTGATGTCATTACAGTTGGTCACCTGTTTCAAGGTGGAGGTTGGCTTCCCCTCTGACTCCTGGTGTGTTTTGATATCCCCCCTTGTTGTAATAGACATCCCCTCCACTCCAGGGGAACTCAGGTGAGCGCTTTGTGATATTCCCCCTGCTTGTAACAAACATCCCCTCTTCTCCAGGGGAACTCAGGTGAGCGCTTTTTGATGTCATTTCAGTTGGTCATCTGTTTCAAGGTGGAGGTTGTCTTCCCCTGTGACTCCTGGTGTGTTATGATATCTCCCCTGCTTGTAACAGACATCCCCTCGTCTCCAGGTGTACTCTGGTGAGCGCTTTGTGATGTCATTTCAGTAGGTCACCTGTTTTAAGGTGGAGGTTGGCTTGCCAGTGTGTTATGTTATCCCCCATGCCAGAAGAGACATTCCCTCATCTCCAGGGGAACTGAGGTGAGTGCTTTGTGAGTTCATTGTAGTACGTCACAAGATTCCAGCTGGAGCTTGGCTTCCCCTCTGGTCTAGTGTGTTATGTGTTCCGCCATGCCAGTAAGAGACATTCCTTTGTCTCCATGGGAATAGAGTTGAGCGCTTTGTGATGTCATTTCAGTAGGTCTTAAGGTTCTAGTTGGAGGATGGCTTTCACTGTGACTTCTAGTGTGTTATGTTATCCGCCATGAGATTAAGAGACATTTCCTCATCTCCAGGGGAAGTGAGTGAGTGAGTCATTTCAGTTGGTCACCTGTTTCAAGGTGAAGGTTGGCTGCCCCTGTGACTCCTGGTGTGTTGTGATATCCCCCCTGCTTGTAACAGACATCCCCTCCTCACGAGGGGAACTCAGGTGAGCGCTTTGTGATATCCCTCCTGCTTGTAAGAGACATCCCCTGCTCTCCAGGGGAACTCAGGTGAGCGCTTTGTGATGTCATTTCAGTTAGTCACCTGTTTCAAGGTGGAGGTTAGCTTCCCCTGTGACTCCTGGCGTTTTGTGATATCCCCCCTGCTTGTAACAGACATCCCCTCCTCACGAGGGGAACTCAGGTGAGCGCTTTGTGATGTCATTTCAGTTGGTCACCTGTTTCAAGGTGGAGGTTGGCTTCCCCTGTGACTCCTGGTGTGTTGTGATATCCCCCCTGCTTGTAACAGACATCCCCTCTTCTCCAAGTTAACTCAGGTCAGTGCTTTGTGATGTCATTTTAGTTGGTCACCTGTTTCCAGGTGGAGGTTGGCTTCCCCTCTGACTCCTGGTGTGTTTTGATATCCCCCCTTCTTGTAATAGAAATCCCCTCCTCTCCAGGGGAACTCAGGTGAGCGCTTTGTGATATCCCCCCTGCTTGTAACAGAGATCCCCTGCCCTCCAGGGGAACTCACTTCAGCGCTTTGTGATGTCATTTCAGTTGGTCACCTGTTTCAAGGTGGAGGTTGGCTTCCCCTGTGACTCCTGGTGTGTTGTGATATCCCCCCTGCTTGTAACAGACATCCCCTCCTCTCCAGGGGAACTCTGGTGAGCGCTTTGTGATGTCATTTCAGTTGGTCACCTGTTTCAAGGTGGAGGTTGGCTTCCCCTGTGACTCCTGGTGTGTTGTGATATCCCCCCTGCTTGTAACGGACATCCCCTACTCTCAAGGGAAAGTCAAGTCAGCGCTTTGTGATGTCAATTCAGTTGGTCACCTGTTTCAAGGTGGAGGTTTGCTTCCTCTGTGACTCCTGGTGTGTTGTGATATCCCCCCTGCTTGTAACAGACATCCCCTCCTCAGCAGGGGAACTCAGGTGAGCGCTTTGTGATATCCCCCCTTCTTGTAACAGACATCCCCTCATCTCTAGGGCAACTCAGGTGAGCGCTTTGTGATGTCATTTCAGTTGGTCACCTGTTTCAAGGTTGAGGTTGGCTTCCCCTGTGACTCCTGGTGTGTTATGATATCTCCCCTGCTTGTAACAGACATCCCCTCCTCACCAGGAGAACTCAGGTGAGCGCTTTCTGATATCCCCCCTGCTTGTAACAGACATCCCCTGCTCTCCAGGGGAACTCAGGTGAGCGCTTTGTGATGTCATTTCAGTTGGTCACCTGTTTCAAGGTGGAGGTTTGCTTCCTCTGTGACTCCTGGTGTGTTGTGATATCCCCCCTGCTTGTAACAGACATCCCCTCCTCACCAGGAGAACTCAGGTGAGCGCTTTCTGATATCCCCCCTGCTTGTAACAGACATCCCCTGCTCTCCAGGGGAACTCAGGTGAGCGCTTTGTGATGTCATTTCAGTTGGTCACCTGTTTCAAGGTGTAGGTTGGCTTCCCCTGTGACTCCTGGTGTGTTGTGATATCCCCCCTCCTTGTAACAGACATTCCCTCTTCTCCAAGTTAACTCAGGTGAGCGCTTTGTGATGTCATTTCAGTTGGTCACCTGTTTCAAGGTGCAGGTTGGCTTGCCAGTGTGTTATGTTATCCCCCATGCCAGAAGAGACATTCCCTCATCTCTAGGGGAACCCAGGTGAGCGCTTTGTGATGTCATTTCAGTTGGTCACCTGTTTCATGGTGGAGGATGGCTTCCGCTGTGACTCCTGGTGTGTTGTGATAACCCCCCTGCTTGTAACAGACATCCCCTCCTCTCCAGGGGAACTCAGGTGAGCGCTTTGTGATGTCATTACAGTTGGTCACCTGTTTCAAGGTGGACGTTGGCTTCCCCTCTGACTCCTGGTGTGTTTTGATATCCCCCCTTGTTGTAATAGACATCCCCTCCACTCCAGGGGAACTCAGGTGAGCGCTTTGTGATATTCCCCCTGCTTGTAACAAACATCCCCTCTTCTCCAGGGGAACTCAGGTGAGCGCTTTGTGATGTCATTTCAGTTGGTCACCTGTTTCAAGGTGGAGGTTGGCTTCCCCTGTGACTCCTGGTGTGTTGTGATATCCCCCCTCCTTGTAACAGACATTCCCTCTTCTCCAAGTTAACTCAGGTGAGCGCTTTGTGATGTCATTTCAGTTGGTCACCTGTTTCAAGGTGCAGGTTGGCTTGCCAGTGTGTTATGTTATCCCCCATGCCAGAAGAGACATTCCCTCATCTCTAGGGGAACCCAGGTGAGCGCTTTGTGATGTCATTTCAGTAGGTCACCTGTTTCATGGTGGAGGATGGCTTCCGCTGTGACTCCTGGTGTGTTGTGATAACCTCCCTGCTTGTAACAGACATCCCCTCTTCTCCAGGGGAACTCAGGTGAGCGCTTTGTGATGTCATTTCAGTTGGTCACCTGTTTCATGGTGGAGGTTGGCTTACGCTGTGACTCCTGGTGTGTTCTGATAACCCCCCTTCTTGTAACAGACATCCCCTCCTCTCCACGGGAACTCAGGTGAGCGCTTTGTGATGTATTTCCGGTGGTCACCTGTTTCAAGGTTGAGGTTGGCTTCCCCTGTGACTCCTGGTGTGTTGTGATATCCCCCCTACTTGTAACAGACATCCCCTCCTCACCAGGGAAACTCAGGTGAGCGCTTTGTGATATCCCTCCTGCTTGTAACAGACATCCCCTGCTCTCCAGGGGAACTCAGGTGAGCGCTTTGTAATGTCATTTCAGTTGGTCACCTGTTTCAAGGTGGAGGTTGGCTTCCCCTGTGACTCCTGGTGTGTTGTGATATCCCCCCTGCTTGTAACAGACATCCCCTCTTCTCCAAGTTAACTCAGGTGAGCGCTTTGTGATGTCATTTCAGTTGGTCACCTGTTTCATTGTGGAGGATGGCTTCCGCTGTGACTCCTGGTGTGTTGTGATAACCCCCCTGCTTGTAACAGACATCCCCTCCTCTCCACGGGAACTCAGGTGAGCGCTTTGTGATGTAATTTCAGATGGTCACCTGTTTCAAGGTGGAGGTTGGCTTCCCCTCTGACTCCTGGTGTGTTTTGATATCCCCCCTTCTTTTAGTAGACATCCCCTCTTCTCCAAGTTAACTCAGGTGAGCGCTTTGTGATGTCATTTCAGTTGGTCACCTGTTTCAAGGTTGAGGTTGGCTTCCCCTGTGACTCCTGGTGTGTTGTGATATCCCCCCTACTTGTAACAGACATCCCCTCCTCACCAGGGAAACTCAGGTGAGCGCTTTGTGATATCCCTCCTGCTTGTAACAGACATCCCCTGCTCTCCAGGGGAACTCAGGTGAGCGCTTTGTAATGTCATTTCAGTTGGTCACCTGTTTCAAGGTGGAGGTTGGCTTCCCCTGTGACTCCTGGTGTGTTGTGATATCCCCCCTGCTTGTAACAGACATCCCCTCTTCTCCAAGTTAACTCAGGTGAGCGCTTTGTGATGTCATTTCAGTTGGTCACCTGTTTCATTGTGGAGGATGGCTTCCGCTGTGACTCCTGGTGTGTTGTGATAACCCCCCTGCTTGTAACAGACATCCCCTCCTCTCCAGGGGAACTCAGGTGAGCGCTTTTTGATGTCATTACAGTTGGTCACCTGTTTCAAGGTGGAGGCTGGCTTCCCCTCTGACTCCTGGTGTGTTTTGATATCCCCCCTGCTTGTAACAGACATCCCCTCCTCTCCAGGGGAACTCAGGTGAGCGCTTTTTGATGTCATTACAGTTGGTCACCTGTTTCAAGGTGGAGGCTGGCTTCTCCTCTGACTCCTGGTGTGTTTTGATATCCCCCCTTGTTGTAATAGACATCCGCTCCACTCCAGGGGAACTCAGGTGAGCGCTTTGTGATATTCCCCCTGCTTGTAACAAACATCCCCTCTTCTCCAGGGGAACTCAGGTGAGCGCTTTGTGATATTCCCCCTGCTTGTAACAAACATCCCCTCTTCTCCAGGGGAACTCAGGTGAGCGCTTTGTGATGTCATTTCAGTTGGTCACCTGATTCAAGGTGGAGGTTGGCTTCCCCTGTGACTCCTGGTGTGTTGTGATATCGCCCCTGCTTGTAACAGACAACCCCCCCTCTCCAGGGGAACTCAGGTGTGCGCTTTGTGATGTCATTACCCTTGGTCACCTGTTTCATGGTGGAGGTTCGGTTCCGCTGTGACTCCTGGTGTGTTGTGATAACCCCCCTTCTTGTAACAGACATCCCCTCCTCTCCACGGGAACTCAGGTGAGCGCTTTGTGATGTCATTTCAGTTGGTCACCTGTTTCAAGGTGGAGGTTGGCTTACCCTCTGACTCCTGGTGTGTTTTGATATCCCCCCTTCTTGTAATAGACATCCCCTCCTCTCCAGGGGAACTCAGGTGTGCGCTTTGTGATGTCATTACCCTTGGTCACCTGTTTCAAGGTGGAGGTTGGCTTCCCCTCTGACTCCTGGTGTGTTTTGATATCCCCCCTTCTTGTAATAGACATCCCCTCCTCTCCAGGGGAACTCAAGTGAGCGCTTTGTGATATCCCCCCTGCTTGTAACAGACATCCCCTCTTCTCCAAGTTAACTCAGGTGAGCGCTTTGTGATATCATTTCAGTTGGTCACCTGTTTCATGGTGGAGGTTGGCTTCCGCTGTGACTCCTGGTGTGTTGTGATAACCCCCCTGCTTGTAACAGACATCCCCTCCTCTCCAGGGGAACTCAGGTGTGCGCTTTGTGATGTCATTACCCTTGGTCACCTGTTTCAAGGTGGAGGTTGGCTTCCCCTCTGACTCCTGGTGTGTTTTGATATCCCCCCTTCTTGTAATAGACATCCCCTCCTCTCCAGGGGAACTCAGGTGAGCGTTTTGTGATATGCCCCCTGCTTGTAACAAACATCCCCTCTTCTCCAGGGGAACTCAGGTGAGCGCTTTCTGATGTCATTTCAGTTGGTCATCTCTTTCAAGGTAGAGGTTGTCTTCCTCTGTGACTCCTGGTGTGTTGTAATATCCCCCATGCTTGTAACAGACATCCCCTATTCTCCAAGTTAACTCAGGTGAGCGCTTTGTGATGTCATTTCAGTTGGTCACCTGTTTCATGGTGGAGGTTGGCTTACGCTGTGACTCCTGGTGTGTTCTGATAACCCCCCTTCTTGTAACAGACATCCCCTCCTCACCAGGGGAACTCAGGTGAGCGCTTTGTGATATCCCTCCTGCTTGTAACAGACGTCCCCTGCTCTCCAGGGGAACTCAGGTGAGTGCTTTGTAATGTCATTTCAGTTGGTCACCTGTTTCAAGGTGGAGGTTGGCTTCCCCTGTGACTCCTGGTGTGTTGTGATATCCCCCCTGCTTGTAACAGACATCCCCTCTTCTCCAAGTTAACTCAGGTGAGCGCTTTGTGATGTCATTTCAGTTGGTCACCTGTTTCATTGTGGAGGATGGCTTCCGCTGTGACTCCTGGTGTGTTGTGATAACCCCCCTGCTTGTAACAGACATCCCCTCCTCTCCAGGGGAACTCAGGTGAGCGCTTTTTGATGTCATTACAGTTGGTCACCTGTTTCAAGGTGGAGGTTGGCTTCCCCTCTGACTCCTGGTGTGTTTTGATATCCCCCCTTGTTGTAATAGACATCCGCTCCACTCCAGGGGAACTCAGGTGAGCGCTTTGTGATATTCCCTCTGCTTGTAACAAACATCCCCTCTTCTCCAGGGGAACTCAGGTGAGCGCTTTGTGATGTCATTTCAGTTGGTCACCTGATTCAAGGTGGTGGTTGGCTTCCCCTGTGACTCCTGGTGTGTTGTGATATCGCCCCTGCTTGTAACAGACAACCCCCCCTCTCCAGGGGAACTCAGGTGTGCGCTTTGTGATGTCATTAAGCTTGGTCACCTGTTTCATGGTGGAGGTTCGGTTCCGCTGTGACTCCTGGTGTGTTGTGATAACCCCCCTTCTTGTAACAGACATCCCCTCCTCTCCACGGGAACTCAGGTGAGCGCTTTGTGATGTCATTTCAGTTGGTCACCTGTTTCAAGGTGGAGGTTGGCTTACCCTCTGACTCCTGGTGTGTTTTGATATCCCCCCTTCTTGTAATAGACATCCCCTCCTCTCCAGGGGAACTCAGGTGTGCGCTTTGTGATGTCATTACCCTTGGTCACCTGTTTCAAGGTGGAGGTTGGCTTCCCCTCTGACTCCTGGTGTGTTTTGATATCCCCCCTTCTTGTAATAGACATCCCCTCCTCTCCAGGGGAACTCAAGTGAGCGCTTTGTGATATCCCCCCTGCTTGTAACAGACATCCCCTCTTCTCCAAGTTAACTCAGGTGAGCGCTTTGTGATATCATTTCAGTTTGGTCACCTGTTTCATGGTGGAGGTTGGCTTCCGCTGTGACTCCTGGTGTGTTGTGATAACCCCCCTGCTTGTAACAGACATCCCCTCCTCTCCAGGGGAACTCAGGTGTGCGCTTTGTGATGTCATTACCCTTGGTCACCTGTTTCAAGGTGGAGGTTGGCTTCCCCTCTGACTCCTGGTGTGTTTTGATATCCCCCCTTCTTGTAATAGACATCTCCTCCTCTCCAGGGGAACTCAGGTGAGCGTTTTGTGATATGCCCCCTGCTTGTAACAAACATCCCCTCTTCTCCAGGGGAACTCAGGTGAGCGCTTTCTGATGTCATTTCAGTTGGTCATCTCTTTCAAGGTAGAGGTTGTCTTCCTCTGTGACTCCTGGTGTGTTGTAATATCCCCCATGCTTGTAACAGACATCCCCTATTCTCCAAGTTAACTCAGGTGAGCGCTTTGTGATGTCATTTCAGTTGGTCACCTGTTTCATGGTGGAGGTTGGCTTACGCTGTGACTCCTGGTGTGTTCTGATAACCCCCCTTCTTGTAACAGACATCCCCTCCTCACCAGGGGAACTCAGGTGAGCGCTTTGTGATATCCCTCCTTCTTGTAACAGACGTCCCCTGCTCTCCAGGGGAACTCAGGTGAGTGCTTTGTAATGTCATTTCAGTTGGTCACCTGTTTCAAGGTGGAGGTTGGCTTCCCCTGTGACTCCTGGTGTGTTGTGATATCCCCCCTGCTTGTAACAGACATCCCCTCTTCTCCAAGTTAACTCAGGTGAGCGCTTTGTGATGTCATTTCAGTTGGTCACCTGTTTCATTGTGGAGGATGGCTTCCGCTGTGACTCCTGGTGTGTTGTGATAACCCCCCTGCTTGTAACAGACATCCCCTCCTCTCCAGGGGAACTCAGGTGAGCGCTTTTTGATGTCATTACAGTTGGTCACCTGTTTCAAGGTGGAGGTTGGCTTCCCCTCTGACTCCTGGTGTGTTTTGATATCCCCCCTTGTTGTAATAGACATCCGCTCCACTCCAGGGGAACTCAGGTGAGCGCTTTGTGATATTCCCCCTGCTTGTAACAAACATCCCCTCTTCTCCAGGGGAACTCAGGTGAGCGCTTTGTGATGTCATTTCAGTTGGTCACCTGATTCAAGGTGGAGGTTGGCTTCCCCTGTGACTCCTGGTGTGTTGTGATATCGCCCCTGCTTGTAACAGACAACCCCCCCTCTCCAGGGGAACTCAGGTGTGCGCTTTGTGATGTCATTACCCTTGGTCACCTGTTTCATGGTGGAGGTTCGGTTCCACTGTGACTCCTGGTATGTTGTGATAACCCCCCTTCTTGTAACAGACATCCCCTCCTCTCCACGGGAACTCAGGTGAGCGCTTTGTGATGTCATTTCAGTTGGTCACCTGTTTCAAGGTGGAGGTTGGCTTCCCCTCTGACTCCTGGTGTGTTGTGATATCCCCCCTGCTTGTAACAGACATCCCCTCTTCTCCAAGTTAACTCAGGTGAGCGCTTTGTGATGTCATTTCAGTTGGTCACCTGTTTCATGGTGGAGGTTGGCTTCTGCTGTAACTCCTGGTGTGTTGTGATATCCCCCCTGCTTGTAACAGAGATCCCGTGCTCTCCAGGGGAACTCAGGTCAGCGCTTTGTGATGTCATTACAGTTGGTCACCTGTTTCAAGGTGGAGGTTGGCTTCCCCTGTGACTCCTGGTGTGTTGTGATATCCCCCCTGCTTGTAACGGACATCCCCTCCTCTCAATGGAAAGTCAAGTCAGCGCTTTGTGATGTCAATTCAGTTGGTCACCTGTTTCAAGGTGGAGGTTGGCTTCCCCTGTGACTCCTGGTGTGTTGTGATATCCCCCCTGCTTGTAACAGACATCCCCTCCTCTCCAGGGGAACTCAGGTGTGCGCTTTGTGATGTCATTACCCTTGGTCACCTGTTTCAAGGTGGAGGTTGGCTTCCCCTCTGACTCCTGGTGTGTTTTGATATCCCCCCTTCTTGTAATAGACATCCCCTCCTCTCCAGGGGAACTCAGGTGAGCGTTTTGTGATATCCCCCCTGCTTGTAACAAACATCCCCTCTTCTCCAGGGGAACTCAGGTGAGCGCTTTCTGATGTCATTTCAGTTGGTCATCTCTTTCAAGGTAGAGGTTGTCTTCCTCTGTGACTCCTGGTGTGTTGTAATATCCCCCATGCTTGTAACAGACATCCCCTATTCTCCAAGTTAACTCAGGTGAGCGCTTTGTGACTCCTGGTGTGTTGTGATAACCCCCCTGCTTGTAACAGACATCCCCTCCTCTCCAGGGGAACTCAGGTGAGCGCTTTGTGATGTCATTTCAGTTGGTCACCTGTTTCATGGTGGAGGTTGGCTTACGCTGTGACTCCTGGTGTGTTCTGATAACCCCCCTTCTTGTAACAGACATCCCCTCCTCACCAGGGGAACTCAGGTGAGCGCTTTGTGATATCCCTCCTGCTTGTAACAGACATCCCCTGCTCTCCAGGGGAACTCAGGTGAGCGCTTTGTAATGTCATTTCAGTTGGTCAAGAGCTCCCGCCAGAACTTGGCAACGAACTGGGGGCCCCGATCCGTCAGCAGGCGCCCCGGGATCCCGTGCAGCCGTAGTATGTGGGTCACGAATAATGAAGCCAATTTTGCAGCTGAAGGCAAGCCAGCGCAAGGGATGAAATGGGCTTGTTTGGAAAAAGCGTCCACCACCACCCAAATGACAGTTTTCCCCTGGCTGGGAGGCAGGTCCGTGATAAAGTCCATTGTGACATCAGTCCACGGACGGGATGGGGTGGGCTGGGGCTGCAATAATCCCTTTTTCTTTCCACCAGCTGGTTTTGAAACGATGCAAGTGGGGCACCCCTGTACGTATTTTTCCACATCCTTGCGCAGAGTTGGCCACCAATAATGTCTCCGGATCAGGTGCAAGGTTTTCACAAACCCAAAATGTCCAGCGGTTTTTGCATCATGACAAAGTTTTAAAACGTCCCCGCGCGCCGCTGTGGGGACAAAAAGCCGCTCGCCTTTAAAAAACAACCCCCCTTTCTCAGTCAGGTCTGGGCGGAGGGAGTGAAATTCAGAGTCCTGTAACACCTCCTTTTGGACCCAACCCCCCGGGATGGACGTCCCAGGTTTTGCTTGGCTGCGCGTCACCGCGGCCATCCCCAGTTGGGCGGGGGTAAAAACTGTATCCACCAATGGGTCACGTTTGCTGTTGTACTGGGGCAGGCGCGACAAGGCATCCGCCAGAAAGTTCATTTTGCCTGGCAGATGCTTGAGGGAGAAGTTGAACCGGGAAAAAAACTCCGCCCACCGCATCTGTTTCGCTGAGAGCGAGCGGGGCTGCTTGAGCGCCTGGAGGTTTTTATGGTCTGTCCATACGACAAAGGGAACTGCGGACCCTTCCAACCAATGCCTCCAGGTGGATAAGGCCAATTTCACTGCAGCTGCCTCTTTCTCCCAAATCGCCCAGTTTCTTTCAGCCCCGGAGAACTTTTTTGACAAATAGGCCAGTGGATGCAACCTCCCATCTTCCCCCTCCTGTAGGATTACGGCCCCCATTGCTACATACGAAGAATCTACTTGCACGGTGAATTGCTTGGTGGGGTCGGCATGGGCCAGCACCGGCTCAGAGGTAAACAGTAGTTTCAACCTCTCAAACGCGTCCTGACACTGGGGGGTCCATTGAAGCGGCGCGCTAGGGCGACACGCTGCCTTTCCCCCCTGTTTCGTTTTTAACAAGTCAGTGAGAGGCAATGCCACCTTGGCGAAATTAGGAATGAACGTTCTATAAAAATTTGCAAATCCTAAGAAACTTTGCAATTGCCTCCTTGTGCGAGGGGGTTCCCAAGCCAACAAATCGCGCACTTTGCCCGGATCCATTTCAACCCCTGCTTGGGAAACCCGGAAGCCCAAGAATTCCACCGCATCTCGGTGGAACTCACATTTTGAAAGTTTGGCAAACAATTGGTGCTTCCGCAGACGGCGGAGCACTTCACGGACCAAATCTGCATGACTCTCAACATTTTCAGAATACACCAAAATATCATCAATGTACACCAACACCCCCTGATACAATAAATCATGCATAATTTCATTGATCATATTCATGAACACGCCCGGAGCGCCGGCGAGGCCGAACGGCATTACAGTGTACTCAAATTGCCCCAGGGGGGTGTTAAAAGCAGTCAAATATTCATGACCCTTTTTTATCCGGACCCGGTAGTAAGCCTCCCTCAAGTCCAATTTCGTGAAAACCCGTGCCCTCCCCAAGTGGCCAAGCAAGTCTTTTATCAGAGGCAGCGGGTAGGCATTACAAGTAGACACAGCATTCAGACCCCGGTAGTCCGTGCAAAGGCGCAAGGACCCGTCTTTCTTTTTCACAAAAAGGACCGGGGCCGCCAAGGGTGACGTAGCGGGTCTGATGAATCCCCGGGCAAGATTTTTGTCCAAGAACTCCCTGAGTTCAGCCATCTCCCTTGGGCTCATTGAATAGAGTTTGGCTTTCGGGAGTGACTCTCCCTTTTTTAGTTCAATGGCACAATCAGTCTTTCGGTGGGGGGGAAGTTGGTTGCACTCAGATTCCGCGAACACATCAGCAAAGTCCCGGTACTCCGGAGGGAGAGTCCCTTTCCCCACGGATCCCAACGCGGCCACTACCCCTTTGTCAGGTGGGGATCGAGGCCGCGCGTGTTGTTTGCAACCCGGGGATGTGAACTCCACGGTCCCCTTCTTCCACTTCACCGTGGGGTCATGTTCCCTCAACCAATCTAGCCCCAACACACATGGGAATGCAGAGTGGGGCGCTACCAGGGGTTGAATCTGCTCCCAGTGTTTTTTTACGTCCAAGTCCATGGGCCGCGTCTTCACCGTCGCTTCCCCCCCGGGAGCGCACTTCCCGTCTAGTTGGGTGATTGGCAGGGGTTCCCCCAAAGGTACCTTGCCCACCCCCAGAGTCTCGGCCAGTGCTGGGCTTACTAAGGACTGGGTGCACCCTGAGTCCACAATGCACCGGACTCCCACCTTCTTCCCGGATTTGGGGTTGGAGAGAGTGGCAGGTAGCAGTATCAAGGGGGAATCACTCACCACGCGTTTGCCCCTATTGGCGGCCTGCTGGCGGGGCGCCTTTACAGCAGACCGTCTTCGTTTCCCGACTGCTCCTCAGCTTGATCCTCGCCATCCGGACCGCTGCCCTCCTCTGAGTCTTCCACGGTTGATGCTGTGACCACAGGCACCAGTAGGGACTTGGCACTTTTCTTCGGGGCCGTTTTCTTGGCGGGTTGGGCTTTCGCCGGGGAGCTGCCAGTAGATTTTGCTCCGGTCACCGTCTTTGAGGGGCATTGAGCAAGGAAGTGGCCGGCTTGGCCACATCCCAGGCACAGCCCTTTCTCCATGCGCCGGGTGCGCTCAGTCGGCTCCAACTTTGCTTTCGGCTTGACTTTCGCGGGGGTAGAGGTTTTCGCTCCGGCCTTCCCCGCCATTCCCTGGAACACTGCCGCCCTCTCTAGACGATTCTCCATCTCCCCGGCCAGATGGATCCATCCGTCAACCGTGAGCGGGTCGTCTAACAGCAGGCATTTGCTGGACAAGTCGGGCGAGAGACCCCCCACGAACGCCAGCACGCGTTGGGGCTCGGTCCAGTCTGGCACCGAGGAGGCAAGCTCTTTGAATTCCCTGGCGTACTCGACCACCGACAATTTCCCTTGCTTCAGGGCTTTGAGCTTTTTCTCCGCGGTCTCCCTCTCAAATGGCTCCACATACATCTGGCGCATGGACCGCAGGAAATGGTTATAATTTCGGATGGCTCGTGGGTTGTAACGGTACAAGTCCAGGAACCACTTTGCTGCCTTGCCCTCCAGGGCTTCCCCCACAAACCGGACGCGCTCGGCGTCGTCGTTAAAAGTGAACCCCATGTCCATCATGTAGGCTTGGAGATGCACCAGGAACGTTGGAAAGGCTGTGGGGTCCCCCGAAAACTTAGCCTTGAACTTGTAGGTGTTCCGCATTTCCACTCCCCAGAGGTGAGGAGGTAGGCGTCCCGGACCCCAACCCGGCTGGGCCGGTAGTCTCCCTCCACGGCCGATGCCTCGTCCTACTCCTGCCGCCGCCCTCGCCTCCGCTGCAGCCCTTGCTGCCTCCGCCGCTCGCGCGGCCGCCGCCGCCGCCTCTCGTGCCGCCGCCGCTGCCGCCGCTTCGGCTCCCGCAACGTTCGCTGCCGCCGCCGCTGCTCCGTCCGCTGCTCCTGCACCGTCCGCCGCTCCGGCGCCTTCTGCCGCTCCGCCGCCCCCGGCGCCTTCGCGCTCCTCGTCTTCGTCTTCCCTCTGCGCTCTGGCCAGGGCCGCCGCCTCGGCCTCCGCAGCTGCTTGCATCGCAGCCGTCTCGCGTTCCCGCAGGGTGAACAGACTTCCCGATCTCCGACCACCGGGTTCGCGGGCACCTCCGCTGTGCACCTCGCGCAGCAGGCGTTGCGTGCGGCGTTGCTCCTCCGGATCCAGCCGACCCGAGAGGTCCTGCAGCCAGTTGGTCACCCTGTCCAGCTTGCACTGCAGGTCCTGTGTCTCACCGGCGGGCTCCAGCCCGTAGCTAGGCATTCCAAGATTATCCGGCCACTGCTCGTCCCCAGTTGGTCGGTCATACTTCGATAAACGCCTGCGTTCGGTGACGTGCCTTTCCAAAAAATCCTCGGGCCCAGGAGTTGCTCCTGTCACGGCCCTGAGCATGCCCGAGCTGTACGGTCCTACCCCGGCACCGTCGCCCTGGGAGAGGTCCCAATCCAGGCCCTCTCCTTGCTCAGTGAAAGTATTTCCTTCGCCCTGCATGATGGCAGGTGAAAGGAGTTGTGAGATTTGACTTAATGTCAAACGTACAAGAAACTCACAACAAACTTCTTAATAAAGAGTTTTATTGGATAGTACTATACGCAAGAGACTGAAAGTCAAATCTGACCAGAGGCCAGATTTGCCCCAGCTTATCAATACATTTCTCCCGCCCAAAACTTGACAGTTCCCAGGGGAGGGGGGCAGGAGAGAGAAGGAGAAAAAAGACATATGTGTAACATAAACAGGATTTCACTCTCACAACCTTGAGAAGGTGACAACAATCCCGCGAGCCCACAACAAGATAAGGTTAACATAACATCACTACTCACTTTTATGGCTAAAAAAACTACAAGGCTTGGAGCAAGCAGGCGCCAGGTCCAATAAAGTAATATAACTGACATGGAGGAACTCAGGCTAATTTATGACAGAGATTCTACAATCCTGACAGTGCGCTTTGTGATGTCATTACCCTTGGTCACCTGTTTCAAGGTGGAGGTTGGCTTCCCCTCTGACTCCTGGTGTGTTTTGATATCCCCCCTTCTTGTAATAGACATCCCCTCCTCTCCAGGGGAACTCAGGTGAGCGTTTTGTGATATCCCCCCTGCTTGTAACAAACATCCCCTCTTCTCCAGGGGAACTCAGGTGAGCGCTTTCTGATGTCATTTCAGTTGGTCATCTCTTTCAAGGTAGAGGTTGTCTTCCTCTGTGACTCCTGGTGTGTTGTAATATCCCCCATGCTTGTAACAGACATCCCCTATTATCCAAGTTAACTCAGGTGAGCGCTTTGTGATGTCATTTCAGTTGGTCACCTGTTTCATGGTGGAGGTTGGCTTACGCTGTGACTCCTGGTGTGTTCTGATAACCCCCCTTCTTGTAACAGACATCCCCTCCTCTCCACGGGAACTCAGGTGAGCGCTTTGTGATGTCATTTCAGATGGTCACCTGTTTCAAGGTGGAGGTTGGCTTCCCCTCTGACTCCTGGTGTGTTTTGATATCCCCCCTTCTTGTAGTAGACATCCCCTCTTCTCCAAGTTAACTCAGGTGAGCGCTTTGTGATGTCATTTCAGTTGGTCACCTGTTTCAAGTTGGAGGTTGGCTTCCCCTGTGACTCCTGGTGTGTTGTGATATCCCCCCTGCTTGTAACAGACATCCCCTCTTCTCCAAGTTAACTCAGGTGAGCGCTTTGTGATGTCATTTCAGTTGGTCACCTGTTTCATGGTGGAGGTTGGCTTCTGCTGTAACTCCTGGTGTGTTGTGATATCCCCCCTGCTTGTAACAGAGATCCCGTGCTCTCCAGGGGAACTCAGGTCAGCGCTTTGTGATGTCATTACAGTTGATCACCTGTTTCAAGGTGGAGGTTGGCTTCCCCTGTGACTCCTGGTGTGTTGTGATATCCCCCCTGCTTGTAACGGACATCCCCTCCTCTCAATGGAAAGTCAAGTCAGCGCTTTGTGATGTCAATTCAGTTGGTCACCTGTTTCAAGGTGGAGGTTGGCTTCCCCTGTGACTCCTGGTGTGTTGTGATATCCCCCCTACTTGTAACAGACATCCCCTCCTCACCAGGGGAACTCAGGTGAGCGCTTTGTGATATCCCTCCTGCTTGTAACAGACATCCCCTGCTCTCCAGGGGAACTCAGGTGAGCGCTTTGTAATGTCATTTCAGTTGGTCACCTGTTTCAAGGTGGAGGTTGGCTTCCCCTGTGACTCCTGGTGTGTTGTGATATCCCCCCTGCTTGTAACAGACATCCCCTCTTCTCCAAGTTAACTCAGGTGAGCGCTTTGTGATGTCATTTCAGTTGGTCACCTGTTTCATTGTGGAGGATGGCTTCCGCTGTGACTCCTGGTGTGTTGTGATAACCCCCCTGCTTGTAACAGACATCCCCTCCTCTCCAGGGGAACTCAGGTGAGCGCTTTTTGATGTCATTACAGTTGGTCACCTGTTTCAAGGTGGAGGTTGGCTTCCCCTCTGACTCCTGGTGTGTTTTGATATCCCCCCCTTGTTGTAATAGACATCCCCTCCACTCCAGGGGAACTCAGGTGAGCGCTTTGTGATATTCCCCCTGCTTGTAACAAACATCCCCTCTTCTCCAGGGGAACTCAGGTGAGCGCTTTGTGATGTCATTTCAGTTGGTCACCTGTTTCAAGGTTGAGGTTGGCTTCCCCTGTGACTCCTGGTGTATTGTGATATCCCCCCTGCTTGTAACAGACATCCCCTCCTCACCAGGGGAACTCAGTTGAGCGCTTTCTGATATCCCCCCTGCTTGTAACAGACTTCCCCTGCTCTCCAGGGGAACTCAGGTGAGCGCTTTGTGATGTCATTTCAGTTGGTCCCCTGATTCAAGGTGGAGGTTGGCTTCCCCTGTGACTCCTGGTGTGTTGTGATATCGCCCCTGCTTGTAACAGACAACCCCCCCTCTCCAGGGGAACTCAGGTGTGCGCTTTGTGATGTCATTACCCTTGGTCACCTGTTTCATGGTGGAGGTTCGGTTCCGCTGTGACTCCTGGTGTGTTGTGATAACCCCCCTTCTTGTAACAGACATCCCCTCCTCTCCACGGGAACTCAGGTGAGCGCTTTGTGATGTCATTTCAGTTGGTCACCTGTTTCAAGGTGGAGGTTGGCTTCCCCTCTGACTCCTGGTGTGTTTTGATATCCCCCCTTCTTGTAATAGACATCCCCTCATCTCCAGGGGAACTCAAGTGAGCGCTTTGTGATATCCCCCCTGCTTGTAACAGACATCCCCTATTCTCCAAGTTAACTCAGGTGAGCGCTTTGTGATGTCATTTCAGTTGGTCACCTGTTTCATGGTGGAGGTTGGCTTACGCTGTGACTCCTGGTGTGTTTTGATATCCCCCCTTCTTGTAGTAGACATCCCCTCCTCTCCAGCGGAACTCAGGTGAGCGCTTTGTGATGTCATTTCAGTTGGTCACCTGTTTCAAGTTGGAGGTTGGCTTCCCCTGTGACTCCTGGTGTGATATCCCCCCTGCTTGTAACAGACATCCCCTCCTCTCCACGGGAACTCAGGTGAGCGCTTTGTGATGTCATTTCAGATGGTCACCTGTTTCAAGGTGGAGGTTGGCTTCCCCTCTGACTCCTGGTGTGTTTTGATATCCCCCCTTCTTGTAGTAGACATCCCCTCCTTTCCAGGGGAACTCAGGTGAGCGCTTTGTGATGTCATTTCAGTTGGTCACCTGTTTCAAGTTGGAGGTTGGCTTCCCCTGTGACTCCTGGTGTGTTGTGATATCCCCCCTGCTTGTAACAGACATCCCCTCTTCTCCAAGTTAACTCAGGTGAGCGCTTTGTGATGTCATTTCAGTTGGTCACCTGTTTCATGGTGGAGGTTGGCTTCTGCTGTGACTCCTGGTGTGTTGTGATATCCCCCCTGCTTGTAACAGAGATCCCGTGCTCTCCATGGGAACTCAGGTCAGCGCTTTGTGATGTCATTACAGTTGGTCACCTGTTTCAAGGTGGAGGTTGGCTTCCCCTGTGTCTCCTGGTGTGTTGTGATATCCCCCGTGCTTGTAACAGACATCCCCTCCTCTCAAGGGAAAGTCAAGTCAGCGCTTTGTGATGTCAATTCAGTTGGTCACCTGTTTCAAGGTGGACGTTGGCTTCCCCTGTGACCCCTGGTGTGTTGTGATATCCCCCCTGCTTGTAACAGACATCCCCTCCTCAGCAGGGGAACTCAGGTGAGCGCTTTGTGATATCCCCCCTTGTTGTAACAGACATCCCCTCATCTCTAGGGGAACTCAGGTGAGCGCTTTGTGATGTCATTTCAGTTGGTCACCTTTTTCAAGGTGGAGGTTGGCTTCCCCTGTGACTCCTGGCGTGTTGTGATATCCCCCCTGCTTGTAACAAACATCCCCTCCTCACCAGGGGAACTCAGGTGAGCGCTTTGTGATGTCATTTCAGTTGGTCACCTGTTTCATGGTGGAGGATGGCTTCCGCTGTGACTCCTGGTGTGTTGTGATAACCTCCCTGCTTGTAACAGACATCCCCTCCTCTCCAGGGGAACTCAGGTGAGCGCTTTGTGATGTCATTACAGTTGGTCACCTGTTTCAAGGTGGAGGTTGGCTTCCCCTCTGACTCCTGGTGTGTTTTGATATCCCCCCTTGTTGTAATAGACATCCCCTCCACTCCAGGGGAACTCAGGTGAGCGCTTTGTGATATTCCCCCTGCTTGTAACAAACATCCCCTCTTCTCCAGGGGAACTCAGGTTAGCGCTTTGTGATGTCATTTCAGTTGGTCATCTGTTTCATGGTGGAGGTTGTCTTCCCATGTGACTCCTGGTGTGTTATGATATCCCCACTGCTTGTAACAGACATCCACTCGTCTCCAGGGGAACTCAGGTGAGCGCTTTGTGATGTCATTTCAGTAGGTCACCTGTTTCAAGGTGGAGGTTGGCTTGCCAGTGTGTTATGTTATCCCCCATGCCAGAAGAGACATTCCCTCATCTCCAGGGGAACTGAGGTGAGTGCTTTGTGATGTCATTGTAGTACGTCACAAGATTCCAGCTGGAGCTTGGCTTCCCCTCTGGTCTAGTGTGTTATGTGTTCCGCCATGCCAGTAAGAGACATTCCTTTGTCTCCATGGGAATAGAGTTGAGCGCTTTGTGATGTCATTTCAGTAGGTCTTAAGGTTCTAGTTGGAGGATGGCTTTCAGTCTGACTTGTAGTGTGTTATGTTATCCGCCCTGACATTAAGAGACATTTCCTCATCTCCAGGGGAAGTAAGTGAGTGAGTCATTTCAGTTGGTCACCTGTTTCAAGGTGAAGGTTGGCTTCCCCTGTGACTCCTGGTGTGTTGTGATATCCCCCCTGCTTGTAACAGACATCCCCTCTTCTCCAAGTTAACTCAGGTGAGCCCTTTGTGATGTCATTTCAGTTGGTCACCTGTTTCATGGTGGAGGTTGGCTTCCGCTGTGACTCCTGGGGTGTTGTGATAACCCCCCTTCTTGTAACAGACATCCCCTCCTCTCCACGGGAACTCAGGTGAGCGCTTTGTGATGTCATTTCAGTTGGTCACCTTTTTCAAGGTGGAGGTTGGCTTCCCCTGTGACTCCTGGCGTGTTGTGATATCCCCCCTGCTTGTAACAGAGATCCCGTGCTCTCCAGGGGAACTCAGGTCAGCGCTTTGTGATGTCATTACAGTTGGTCACCTATTTCAAGGTGGAGGTTGGCTTCCCCTGTGTCTCCTGGTGTGTTGTGATATCCCCCCTGCTTGTAACGGACATCCCCTCCTCTCAAGGGAAAGTCAAGTCAGCGCTTTGTGATGTCAATTCAGTTGGTCACCTGTTTCAAGGTGGACGTTGGCTTCCCCTGTGACCCCTGGTGTGTTGTGATATCCCCCCTGCTTGTAACAGACATCCCCTCCTCAGCAGGGGAACTCAGGTGAGCGCTTTGTGATATCCCCCCTGCTTGTAACAGACATCCCCTCTTCTCCAAGTTAACTCTGGTGAGCCCTTTGTGATGTCATTTCAGTTGGTCACCTGTTTCATGGTGGAGGTTGGCTTCCGCTGTGACTCCTGGGGTGTTGTGATAACCCCCCTTCTTGTAACAGACATCCCCTCCTCTCCACGTCAACTCAGGTGAGCGCTTTGTGATGTCATTTCAGTTGGTCACCTTTTTCAAGGTGGAGGTTGGCTTCCCCTGTGACTCCTGGCGTGTTGTGATATCCCCCCTGCTTGTAACAGACATCCCCCATGCCAGAAGAGACATTCCCTCATCTCTAGGGGAACCCAGGTGAGCGCTTTGTGATGTCATTTCAGTTGGTCACCTGTTTCATGGTGGAGGATGGCTTCCGCTGTGACTCCTGGTGTGTTGTGATAACCCCCCTGCTTGTAACAGACATCCCCTCCTCTCCAGGGGAACTCAGGTGAGCGCTTTGTGATATCCCTCCTGCTTGTAACAGACATCCCCTCTTCTCCAGGGGAACTCAGGTGAGCGCTTTGTGATGTCATTTCAGTTGGTCACCAGTTTCAAGGTGGAGGTTGGCTTCCCCTGTGACTCCTGGTGTGTTGTGATATCCCCCCTCCTTGTAACAGACATTCCCTCTTCTCCAAGTTAACTCAGGTGAGCGCTTTGTTATGTCATTTCAGTTGGTCACCTGTTTCAAGGTGCAGGTTGGCTTGCCAGTGTGTTATGTTATCCCCCATGCCAGAAGAGACATTCCCTCATCTCTAGGGGAACCCAGGTGAGCGCTTTGTGATGTCATTTCAGTTGGTCACCTGTTTCAAGGTTGAGATTGTCTTCCCCTGTGAATCCGGGCGTGTTGTGATATCCCTCCTGCTTTTAACAGACATCCCATCATCTCTAGGGGAACTCAGGTGAGCGCTTTTTGATGTCATTTCAGTTGGTCACCTGTTTCAAGGTGGACGTTGGCTTCCCCTGTGACCCCTGGTGTGTTGTGATATCCCCCCTGCTTGTAACAGACATCCCCTCCTCAGCAGGGGAACTCAGGTGAGCGCTTTGTGATATCCCCCCTGCTTGTAACAGACATCCCCTCTTCTCCAAGTTAACTCTGGTGAGCCCTTTGTGATGTCATTTCAGTTGGTCACCTGTTTCATGGTGGAGGTTGGCTTCCGCTGTGACTCCTGGGGTGTTGTGATAACCCCCCTTCTTGTAACAGACATCCCCTCCTCTCCACGTCAACTCAGGTGAGCGCTTTGTGATGTCATTTCAGTTGGTCACCTTTTTCAAGGTGGAGGTTGGCTTCCCCTGTGACTCCTGGCGTGTTGTGATATCCCCCCTGCTTGTAACAGACATCCCCCATGCCAGAAGAGACATTCCCTCATCTCTAGGGGAACCCAGGTGAGCGCTTTGTGATGTCATTTCAGTTGGTCACCTGTTTCATGGTGGAGGATGGCTTCCGCTGTGACTCCTGGTGTGTTGTGATAACCCCCCTGCTTGTAACAGACATCCCCTCCTCTCCAGGGGAACTCAGGTGAGCGCTTTGTGATATCCCTCCTGCTTGTAACAGACATCCCCTCTTCTCCAGGGGAACTCAGGTGAGCGCTTTGTGATGTCATTTCAGTTGGTCACCAGTTTCAAGGTGGAGGTTGGCTTCCCCTGTGACTCCTGGTGTGTTGTGATATCCCCCCTGCTTGTAACAGACATCTCCTCCTCTCCAAGTTAACTCAGGTGAGCGCTTTGTTATGTCATTTCAGTTGGTCACCTGTTTCAAGGTGCAGGTTGGCTTGCCAGTGTGTTATGTTATCCCCCATGCCAGAAGAGACATTCCCTCATCTCTAGGGAAACCCAGGTGAGCGCTTTGTGATGTCATTTCAGTTGGTCACCTGTTTCATGGTGGAGGATGGCTTCCGCTGTGACTCCTGGTGTGTTGTGATAACCCCCCTGCTTGTAACAGACATAACCTCCTCTCCAGGGGAACTCAGGTGAGCGCTTTGTGATGTCATTACAGTTGGTCACCTGTTTCAAGGTGGAGGTTGGCTTCCCCTCTGACTCCTGGTGTGTTTTGATATCCCCCCTTGTTGTAATAGACATCCCCTCCACTCCAGGGGAACTCAGGTGAGCGCTTTGTGATATTCCCCCTGCTTGTAACAAACATCCCCTCTTCTCCAGGGGAACTCAGGTGAGCGCTTTGTGATGTCATTTCAGTTGGTCATCTGTTTCAAGGTGGAGGTTGTCTTCCCCTGTGACTCCTGGTGTGTTATGATATCCCCCCTGCTTGTAACAGACATCCCCTCGTCTCCAGGTGTACTCTGGTGAGCGCTTTGTGATGTCATTTTAGTAGGTCACCTGTTTCAAGGTGGAGGTTGGCTTGCCAGTGTGTTATGTTATCCCCCATGCCAGAAGAGACATTCCCTCATCTCCAGGGGCACTGAGGTGAGTGCTTTGTGATGTCATTGTAGTACGTCACAAGATTCCAGCTGGAGCTTGGCTTCCCCTCTGGTCTAGTGTGTTATGTGTTCCGCCATGCCAGTAAGAGACATTCCTTTGTCTCCATGGGAATAGAGTTGAGCGCTTTGTGATGTCATTTCAGTAGGTCTTAAGGTTCTAGTTGGACGATGGCTTTCACTCTGACTTCTAGTGTGTTATGTTATCCGCCATGACATTAAGAGACATTTCCTCATCTCCAGGGGAAGTGAGTGAGTGAGTCATTTCAGTTGGTCACCTGTTTCAAGGTGAAGGTTGGCTGCCCCTGTGACTCCTGGCGTGTTGTGATATCCCCCCTGCTTGTAACAGACATCCCCTCATCTCTAGGGGAACTCAGGTGAGCGCTTTGTGATGTCATTTCAGTTGGTCACCTGTTTCAAGTTGGAGGTTGTCTTCCCCTGTAACTCCTGGTGTGTTGTGATATCCCCCCTGCTTGTAACAGACATCCCCTCCTCTCCATGGGAACTCAGGTGAACGCTTTGTGATGTCATTTCAGTTGGTCACCTGTTTCATGGTGGAGGTTGACTTCCCCTGTGACTCCTGGTGTGTTGTGATATCCCCCCTGCTTGTAACAGACATCCCCTCCTCTCCACGGGAACTCAGGTGAGCGCTTTGTGATGTCATTTCAGTTGGTCACCTGTTTCAAGGTGGAGGTTGGCTTCCCCTGTGACTCCTGGCGTGTTGTGATATCCCCCCTACTTGTAACAGACATCCCCTCCTCACCAGGGGAACTCAGTTGAGCGCTTTCTGATATCCCCTCTGCTTGTATCAGACTTCCCCTGCTCTCCAGGGGAACTCAGGTGAGCGCTTTGTGATGTCATTTCAGTTGGTAACCTGTTTCAAGTTGGAGGTTGGCTTCCCCTGAGACTCCTGGTGTGTTGTGATATCCCCCCTGCTTGTAACAGACATCCCCACTTCTCCAAGTTAACTCAGGTGAGCGCTTTGTGATGTCATTTCAGTTGGTCACCTGTTTCATGGTGGAGGTTGGCTTCCCCTATGACTCCTGGTGTGTTGTGATATCCCCCCTGCTTGTAACAGACAGACCCTCCTCACCAGGGGAACTCAGTTGAGCGCTTTCTGATATCCCCCCTGCTTGTAACAGACTTCCCCTGCTCTCCAGGGGAACTCAGGTGAGCGCTTTGTGATGTCATTTCAGTTGGTCACCTGTTTCAAGTTGGAGGTTGGCTTCCCCTGTGACTCCTGGTGTGTTGTGATATCCCCCCTGCTTGTAACAGACATCCCCTCCTCACCAGGGGAACTCAGGTGAGCGCTTTGTGATATCCCCCCTGCTTTTAACAGAGGTCCCCTGCTCTCCAGGGGAACTCAGGTGAGCGCTTTGTGATGTCATTTCAGTTGGTCACCTGTTTCAAGGTTGAGATTGTCTTCCCCTGTGAATCCGGGCGTGTTGTGATATCCCTCCTGCTTTTAACAGACATCCCATCATCTCTAGGGGAACTCAGGTGAGCGCTTTTTGATGTCATTTCAGTTGGTCACCTGTTTCAAGGTTGAGGTTGGCTTCCCCTGTGACTCCTGGTGTGTTGTGATATCCCCCCTGCTTGTAACAGACATCCCCTCCTCACCAGGGGAACTCAGGTGAGCGCTTTCTGATATCCCCCCTGCTTGTAACAGACATCCCCTGCTCTCCAGGGGAACTCAGGTGAGCGCTTTTTGATGTCATTTCAGTTGGTCACCTGTTTCAAGGTTGAGGTTGGCTTCCCCTAAGACTCCTGGTGTGTTGTGATATCCCCCCTGCTTGTAACAGACATCCCCTCCTCACCAGGGGAACTCAGTTGAGCGCTTTCTGATATCCCCTCTGCTTGTAACAGACTTCCCCTGCTCTCCAGGGGAACTCAGGTGAGCGCTTTGTGATGTCATTTCAGTTGGTCACCTGTTTCAAGTTGGAGGTTGGCTTCCCCTGTGACTCCTGGTGTGTTGTGATATCCCCCCTGCTTGTAACAGACATCCCCACTTCTCCAAGTTAACTCAGGTGAGCGCTTTGTGATGTCATTTCAGTTGGTCACCTGTTTCATGGTGGAGGTTGGCTTCCGCTGTGACTCCTGGGGTGTTGTGATAACCCCCCTTCTTGTAACAGACATCCCCTCCTCTCCACGGGAACTCAGGTGAGCGCTTTTTGATGTCATTTCAGTTGGTCACCTGTTTCAAGGTTGAGGTTGGCTTCCCCTATGACTCCTGGTGTGTTGTGATATCCCCCCTGCTTGTAACAGACATCCCCTCCTCACCAGGGGAACTCAGTTGAGCGCTTTCTGATATCCCCCCTGCTTGTAACAGACTTCCCCTGCTCTCCAGGGGAACTCAGGTGAGCGCTTTGTGATGTCATTTCAGTTGGTCACCTGTTTCAAGTTGGAGGTTGGCTTCCCCTGTGACTCCTGGTGTGTTGTGATATCCCCCCTGCTTGTAACAGACATCCCCTCTTCTCCAAGTTAACTCAGGTGAGCGCTTTGTGATGTCATTTCAGTTGGTCACCTGTTTCATGGTGGAGGTTTGCTTCCGCTGTGACTCCTGGTGTGTTGTGATATCCCCCCTGCTTGTAACAGACATCCCCTCCTCACCAGGGGAACTCAGGTGAGCGCTTTCTGATATCCCCCCTGCTTGTAACAGACATCCCCTGCTCTCCAGGGGAACTCAGATGAGCGCTTTGTGATGTCATTTCAGTTGGTCACCTGATTCAAGGTGGAGGTTGGCTTCCACTGTGACTCCTGGTGTGTTGTGATATCCCCCCTGCTTGTAATAGACATCCCCTCCTCTCCAGGGGAACTCAGGTGAGCGCTTTTTGATGTCATTTCAGTTGGTCACCTGTTTCAAGGTTGAGGTTGGCTTCCGCTGTGACTCCTGGTGTGTTGTGATATCCCCCCTGCTTGTAACAGACATCCCCTCCTCACCAGGGGAACTCAGTTGAGCGCTTTCTGATATCCCCCCTGCTTGTAACAGACTTCCCCTGCTCTCCAGGGGAACTCAGGTGAGCGCTTTGTTATGTCATTTCAATTGGTCACCTGTTTCAAGGTGGAGGTTGGCTTGCCAGTGTTTTATGTTATCCCCCATGCCAGAAGAGACATTCCCTCATCTCTAGGGGAACCCAGGTGAGCGCTTTGTGATGTCATTACAGTTGGTCACCTGTTTCAAGGTGGAGGTTGGCTTCCCCTCTGACTCCTGGTGTGTTTTGGTATCCCCCCTTGTTATAATAGACATCCCCTCCACTCCAGGGGAACTCAGGTGAGCGCTTTGTGATATTCCCCCTGCTTGTAACAAACATCCCCTCTTCTCCAGGGGAACTCAGGTGAGCGCTTTGTGATGTCATTTCAGTTGGTCATCTGTTTCAAGGTGGAGGTTGTCTTCCCCTGTGACTCCTGGTGTGTTATGATATCCCCCCTGCTTGTAACAGACATCCCCTCGTCTCCAGGTGTACTCTGGTGAGCGCTTTGTGATGTCATTTCAGTAGGTCACCTGTTTCAAGGTGGAGGTTGGCTTGCCAGTGTGTTATGTTATCCACCATGCCAGAAGAGACGTTCCCTCATCTCCAGGGGAACTGAGGTGAGTGCTTTGTGATGTCATTGTAGTACGTCACAAGATTCCAGCTGGAGCTTGGCTTCCCCTCTGGTCTAGTGTGTTATGTGTTCCGCCATGCCAGTAAGAGACATTCCTTTGTCTCCACGGGAATAGAGTTGAGCGCTTTGTGATGTCATTTCAGTAGGTCTTAAGGTTCTAGTTGGACGATGGCTTTCACTCTGACTTCTAGTGTGTTATGTTATCCGCCATGACATTAAGAGACATTTCCTCATCTCCAGGGGAAGTGAGTGAGTGAGTCATTTCAGTTGGTCACCTGTTTCAAGGTGAAGGTTGGCTGCCCCTGTGACTCCTGGCGTGTTGTGATATCCCCCCTGCTTGTAACAGACATCCCCTCATCTCTAGGGGAACTCAGGTGAGCGCTTTGTGATATCCCCCCTGCTTTTAACAGAGGTCCCCTGCTCTCCAGGGGAACTCAGGTGAGCGCTTTGTGATGTCATTTCAGTTGGTCACCTGTTTCATGGTTGAGATTGTCTTCCCCTGTGAATCCGGGCGCGTTGTGATATCCCTCCTGCTTTTAACAGACATCCCATAATCTCTAGGGGAACTCAGGTGAGCGCTTTTTGATGTCATTTCAGTTGGTCACCTGTTTCAAGGTTGAGGTTGGCTTCCCCTGTGACTCCTGGTGTGTTGTGATATCCCCCCTGCTTGTAACAGACATCCCCTCCTCACCAGGGGAACTCAGGTGAGCGCTTTCTGATATCCCCCCTGCTTGTAACAGACATCCCCTGCTCTCCAGGGGAACTCAGGTGAGCGCTTTGTGTTGTCATTTCAGTTGGTCACCTGATTCAAGGTGGAGGTTGGCTTCCCCTGTGACTCCTGGTGTGTTGTGATATCCCCCCTGCTTGTAATAGACATCCCCTGCTCTCCAGGGGAACTCAGGTGAGCGCTTTGTGTTGTCATTTCAGTTGGTCACCTGATTCAAGGTGGAGGTTGGCTTCCCCTGTGACTCCTGGTGTGTTGTGATATCCCCCCTGCTTGTAATAGACATCCCCTGCTCTCCAGGGGAACTCAGGTGAGCGCTTTGTGTTGTCATTTCAGTTGGTCACCTGTTTCATGGTGGAGGTTGGCTTCCCCTGTGACTCCTGGTGTGTTGTGATATCCCCCCTGCTTGTAATAGACATCCCCTGCTCTCCAGGGGAACTCAGGTGAGCGCTTTGTGTTGTCATTTCAGTTGGTCACCTGATTCAAGGTGGAGGTTGGCTTCCCCTGTGACTCCTGGTGTGTTGTGATATCCCCCCTGCTTGTAATAGACATCCCCTCCTCTCCAGGGGAACTAAGGTGAGCGCTTTTTGATGTCATTTCAGTTGGTCACCTGTTTCAAGGTTGAGGTTGGCTTCCCCTATGACTCCTGGTGTGTTGTGATATCCCCCCTGCTTGTAACAGACATCCCCTCCTCACCAGGGGAACTCAGTTGAGCGCTTTCTGATATCCCCCCTGCTTGTAACAGCCTTCCCCTGCTCTCCAGGGGAACTCAGGTGAGCGCTTTGTGATGTCATTTCTGTTGGTCACCTGTTTCAAGGTGGAGGTTGGCTTGCCAGTGTGTTATGTTATCCCCCATGCCAGAAGAGACATTCCCTCATCTCTAGGGGAACCCAGGTGAGCGCTTTGTGATGTCATTTCAGTTGGTCACCTGTTTCATGGTGGAGGATGGCTTCCGCTGTGACTCCTGGTGTGTTGTGATATCCCCCCTGCTTGTAACAGACATCCCCTCCTCTCCAGGGGAACTCAGGTGAGCGCTTTGTGATATCCCTCCTGCTTGTAACAGACATCCCCTGCTCTCCAGGGGAACTCAGGTGAGCGCTTTGTGATGTCATTTCAGTTGGTCACCTGTTTCAAGGTGGAGGTTGGCTTCCCCTGTGACTCCTGGTGTGTTGTGATATCCCCCCTCCTTGTAACAGACATTCCCTCTTCTCCAAGTTAACTCAGGTGAGCGCTTTGTGATGTCATTTCAGTTGGTCACCTGTTTCAAGGTGCAGGTTGGCTTGCCAGTGTGTTATGTTATCCCCCATGCCAGAAGAGACATTCCCTCATCTCTAGGGGAACCCAGGTGAGCGCTTTGTGATGTCATTTCAGTTGGTCATCTGTTTCAAGGTGGAGGTTGTCTTCCCCTGTGACTCCTGGTGTGTTATGATATCCCCCCTGCTTGTAACAGACATCCCCTCGTCTCCAGGTGTACTCTGGTGAGCGCTTTGTGATGTCATTTCAGTAGGTCACCTGTTTCAAGGTGGAGGTTGGCTTGCCAGTGTGTTATGTTATCCACCATGCCAGAAGAGACATTCCCTCATCTCCAGGGGAACTGAGGTGAGTGCTTTGTGATGTCATTGTAGTACGTCACAAGATTCCAGCTGGAGCTTGGCTTCCCCTCTGGTCTAGTGTGTTATGTGTTCCGCCATGCCAGTAAGAGACATTCCTTTGTCTCCATGGGAATAGAATTGAGCGCTTTGTGATGTCATTTCAGTAGGACTTAAGGTTCTAGTTGGACGATGGCTTTCACTCTGACTTCTAGTGTGTTATGTTATCCGCCATGACATTAAGAGACATTTCCTCATCTCCAGGGGAAGTGAGTGAGTGAGTCATTTCAGTTGGTCACCTGTTTCAAGGTGAAGGTTGGCTGCCCCTGTGACTCCTGGCGTGTTGTGATATCCCCCCTGCTTGTAACAGACATCCCCTCATCTCTAGGGGAACTCAGGTGAGCGCTTTGTGATGTCATTTCAGTTAGTCACCTGTTTCAAGTTGGAGGTTGTCTTCCCCTGTAACGCCTGGTGTGTTGTGATATCCCCCCTGCTTGTAACAGACATCCCCTCTTCTCCAAGTTAACTCAGGTGAGCGCTTTGTGATGTCATTTCAGTTGGTCACCTGTTTCATGGTGGAGGTTGGCTTCCGCTGTGACTCCTGGGGTGTTGTGATAACCCCCCTTCTTGTAACAGACATCCCCTCCTCTCCAAGTTAACTCAGGTGAGCGCTTTGTGATGTCATTTCAGTTGGTCACCTGTTTCATGGTGGAGGTTGGCTTCCCCTGTGACTCCTGGTGTGTTGTGATATCCCCCCTGCTTGTAACAGACATCCCCTCCTCTCCACGGGAACTCAGGTGAGCGCTTTGTGATGTCATTTCAGTTGGTCACCTGTTTCAAGGTGGAGGTTGGCTTCCCCTTTGACTCCTGGCGTGTTGTGATATCCCCCCTGCTTGTAACAGACATCCCCTCCTCACCAGGGGAACTCAGGTGAGCTCTTTGTGATATCCCCCCTGCTTGTAACAGAGGTCCCCTGCTCTCCAGGGGAACTCAGGTGAGCGCTTTGTGATGTCATTTCAGTTGGTCACCTGTTTCAAGGTTGAGATTGTCTTCCCCTGTGAATCCGGGCGTGTTGTGATATCCCTCCTGCTTTTAACAGACATCCCCTCATCTCTAGGGGAACTCAGGTGAGCGCTTTTTGATGTCATTTCAGTTAGTCACCTGTTTCAAGGTTGAGGTTGGCTTCCCCTGTGACTCCTGGTGTGTTGTGATATCCCCCCTGCTTGTAACAGACATCCCCTCTTCTCCAAGTTAACTCAGGTGAGCGCTTTGTGATGTCATTTCAGTTGGTCACCTGTTTCATGGTGGAGGTTGGCTTCCGCTGTGACTCCTGGGGTGTTGTGATAACCCCCCTTCTTGTAACAGACATCCCCTCCTCTCCACGGGAACTCAGGTGAGCGCTTTTTGATGTCATTTCAGTTGGTCACCTGTTTCAAGGTTGAGGTTGGCTTCCCCTATGACTCCTGGTGTGTTGTGATATCCCCCCTGCTTGTAACAGACATCCCCTCCTCACCAGGGGAACTCAGTTGAGCGCTTTCTGATATCCCCCCTGCTTGTAACAGACTTCCCCTGCTCTCCAGGGGAACTCAGGTGAGCGCTTTGTGATGTCATTTCAGTTGGTCACCTGTTTCAAGTTGGAGGTTGGCTTCCCCTGTGACTCCTGGTGTGTTGTGATATCCCCCCTGCTTGTAACAGACATCCCCTCTTCTCCAAGTTAACTCAGGTGAGCGCTTTGTGATGTCATTTCAGTTGGTCACCTGTTTCATGGTGGAGGTTGGCTTCTTCTGTGACTCCTGGTGTGTTGTGATATCCCCCCTGCTTGTAACAGACATCCCCTCCTCACCAGGGGAACTCAGTTGAGCGCTTTCTGATATCCCCCCTGCTTGTAACAGACTTCCCCTGCTCTCCAGGGGAACTCAGGTGAGCGCTTTGTGATGTCATTTCTGTTGGTCACCTGTTTCAAGGTGGAGGTTGGCTTGCCAGTGTGTTATGTTATCCCCCATGCCAGAAGAGTCATTCCCTCATCTCTAGGGGAACCCAGGTGAGCGCTTTGTGATGTCATTTCAGTTGGTCACCTGTTTCATGGTGGAGGATGGCTTCCGCTGTGACTCCTGGTGTGTTGTGATAACCCCCCTGCTTGTAACAGACATCCCCTCCTCTCCAGGGGAACTCAGTTGAGCGCTTTCTGATATCCCCCCTGCTTGTAACAGACTTCCCCTGCTCTCCAGGGGAACTCAGGTGAGCGCTTTGTGATGTCATTTCAGTTGGTCACCTGTTTCAAGTTGGAGGTTGGCTTCCCCTGTGACTCCTGGTGTGTTGTGATATCCCCCCTGCTTGTAACAGACATCCCCTCTTCTCCAAGTTAACTCAGGTGAGCGCTTTGTGATGTCATTTCAGTTGGTCACCTGTTTCATGGTGGAGGTTGGCTTCTTCTGTGACTCCTGGTGTGTTGTGATATCCCCCCTGCTTGTAACAGACATCCCCTCCTCACCAGGGGAACTCAGTTGAGCGCTTTCTGATATCCCCCCTGCTTGTAACAGACTTCCCCTGCTCTCCAGGGGAACTCAGGTGAGCGCTTTGTGATGTCATTTCTGTTGGTCACCTGTTTCAAGGTGGAGGTTGGCTTGCCAGTGTGTTATGTTATCCCCCATGCCAGAAGAGTCATTCCCTCATCTCTAGGGGAACCCAGGTGAGCGCTTTGTGATGTCATTTCAGTTGGTCACCTGTTTCATGGTGGAGGATGGCTTCCGCTGTGACTCCTGGTGTGTTGTGATAACCCCCCTGCTTGTAACAGACATCCCCTCCTCTCCAGGGGAACTCAGGTGAGCGCTTTGTGATATCCCTCCTGCTTGTAACAGACATCCCCTGCTCTCCAGGGGAACTCTGGTGAGCGCTTTGTGATGTCATTTCAGTTGGTCACCTGTTTCATGGTGGAGGTTGGCTTCCCCTCTGACTCCTGGTGTGTTTTGATATCCCCCCTTGTTGTAATAGACATCCCCTCCACTCCAGGGGAACTCAGGTGAGCGCTTTGTGATATTCCCCCTGCTTGTAACAAACATCCCCTCTTCTCCAGGGGAACTCAGGTGAGCGCTTTGTGATGTCATTTCAGTTGGTCATCTGTTTCAAGGTGGAGGTTGTCTTCCCCTGTGACTCCTGGTGTGTTATGATATCCCCCCTGCTTGTAACAGACATCCCCTCGTCTCCAGGTGTACTCTGGTGAGCGCTTTGTGATGTCATTTTAGTAGGTCACCTGTTTCAAGGTGGAGGTTGGCTTGCCAGTGTGTTATGTTATCCACCATGCCAGAAGAGACATTCCCTCATCTCCAGGGGAACTGAGGTGAGTGCTTTGTGATGTCATTGTAGTACGTCACAAGATTCCAGCTGGAGCTTGGCTTCCCCTCTGGTCTAGTGTGTTATGTGTTCCGCCATGCCAGTAAGAGACATTCCTTTGTCTCCATGGGAATAGAGTTGAGCGCTTTGTGATGTCATTTCAGTAGGTCTTAAGGTTCTAGTTGGAGGATGGCGTTGACTCTGACTTGTAGTGAGTTATGTTATCCACCCTGACATTAAGAGACATGTCCTCATCTCCAGGGGAAGTGAGTGAGTGAGTCATTTCAGTTGGTCACCTATTTCAAGGTGAAGGTTGGCTGCTCCTGTGACTCCTGGCGTGTTGTGATATCCCCCCTGCTTGTAACAGACATCCCCTCATCTCTAGGGGAACTCAGGTGAGCGCTTTGTGATGTCATTTCAGTTGGTCACCTGTTTCAAGTTGGAGGTTGTCTTCCCCTGTAACTCCTGGTGTGTTGTGATATCCCCCCTGCTTGTAACAGACATCCCCTCTTCTCCAAGTTAACTCAGGTGAGCGCTTTGTGATGTCATTTCAGTTGGTCACCTGTTTCATGGTGGAGGTTGGCTTCCGCTGTGACTCCTGGGGTGTTGTGATAACGCCCCTTCTTGTAACAGACATCCCCTCCTCTCCACGGGAACTCAGGTGAGCGCTTTGTGATGTCATTTCAGTTGGTCACCTGTTTCAAGGTGGAGGTTGGCTTCCCCTGTGACTCCTGGCGTGTTGTGATATCCCCCCTGCTTGTAACAGACATCCCCTCCTCACCAGGGGAACTCAGGTGAGCGCTTTGTGGTATCCCCCCTGCTTGTAACAGAGGTCCCCTGCTCTCCAGGGGAACTCAGGTGAGCGCTTTGTGATGTCATTTCAGTTGGTCACCTGTTTCAAGTTGGAGGTTTGCTTCCCCTGTGACTCCTGGTGTGTTGTGATATCCCCCCTGCTTGTAACAGACATCCCCTCTTCTCCAAGTTAACTCAGGTGAGCGCTTTTTGATGTCATTTCAGTTGGTAACCTGTTTCAAGGTTGAGGTTGGCTTCCCCAGTGACTCCTGGTGTGTTGTGATATCCCCCCTGCTTGTAACAGACATCCCCTCCTCACCAGGGGAACTCAGGTGAGCGCTTTGTGATGTCATTTCAGTTGATCACCTGATTCAAGGTGGAGGTTGGCTTCCCCTGTGATTCCTGGTGTGTTGTGATATCCCCCCTGCTTGTAATAGACATCCCCTCCTCTCCAGGGGAACTCAGGTGAGCGCTTTGTGATATCCCCCCTGCTTCTAACAGAGATCCCCTGCTCTCCAGGGGAACTCACTTCAGCACTTTGTGATGTCATTTCAGTTGGTCACCTGATTCAAGGTGGAGGTTGGCTTCCCCTGTGACTCCTGGCGTGTTGTGATATCCCCCCTGCTTGTAACAGACATCCCCTCCTCACCAGGGGAACTCAGGTGAGCGCTTTGTGATATCCCCCCTGCTTGTAACAGACATCCCCTGCTCTCTAGGGGAACTCAGGTGAGCGCTTTGTGATGTCATTTCAGTTGGTCACCTGTTTCAAGGTTAAGATTGTCTTCCCCTGTGAATCCGGGCGTGTTGTGATATGCCTCCTGCTTTTAACAGACATCCCCTCATCTCTAGGGGAACTCAGGTGAGCGCTTTGTGATGTCATTTCAGTTGGTCACCTGTTTCAAGGTTGAGGTTGGCTTCCCCTGTGACTCCTGGTGTGTTGTGATATCCCCCCTGCTTGTAACAGACATCCCCTCCTCACTAGGGGAACTTAGGTGAGCCCTTTCTGACATCCCCCCTGCTTGTAACAGACATCCCCTGCTCTCCAGGGGAACTCAGGTGAGCGCTTTGTGATGTCATTTCAGTTGGTCACCTGTTTCAAGTTGGAGGTTGGCTTCCCCTGTGACTCCTGGAGTGTTGTGATATCCCCCCTGCTTGTAACAGACATCCCCTCTTCTCCAAGTTAACTCAGGAGAGCGCTTTGTGATGTCATTTCAGTTGGTCACCTGTTTCATGGTGGAGGTTGGCTTCCGCTTTGACTCCTGGTGTGTTGTGGTATCCCCCCTGCTTGTAACAGACATCCCCTGCTCTCCAGGGGAACTCAGGTGAGCGCTTTGTGATGTCATTTCAGTTGGTCACCTGTTTCAAGGTTGAGATTGTCTTCCCCTGTGAATCCGGGCGTGTTCTGATATCCCTCCTGCTTTTAACAGACATCCCCTCATCTCCACGGGAACTCAGGTGAGCGCTTTGTGATGTCATTTCAGTTGGTCACCTGTTTCAAGGTGGAGGTTGGCTTCCCCTGTGACTCCTGGTGTGTTGTGGTATCCCCCCTACTTGTAACAGACATCCCCTGCTCTCCAGGGGAACTCAGGTGAGCGCTTTGTGATGTCATTACAGTTGGTCACCTGTTTCAAGGTTGAGATTGTCTTCCCCTGTGACTCCTGGTGTGTTTTGATATCCCCCCTTCTTGTAACAGACATCCCCTCCTCTCCACGGGAACTCAGGTGAGCGCTTTGTGATGTCATTTCAGTTGGTCACCTGTTTCAAGTTGGAGGTTGGCTTCCCCTCTGACTCCTGGTGTGTTTTGATATCCCCCCTGCTTATAACAGACATCCCCTCAACTCTAGGGGAACTCAGGTGAGCGCTTTGTGATGTCATTTCAGTTGGTCACCTGTTTCAAGGTGGAGGTTGGCTTCCCCTGTGACTCCTGGCGTGTTGTGATATCCCCCCTGCTTGTAACAGACATCCCCTCCTCACCAGGGGAACTCAGGTGAGCGCTTTGTGATATCCCCCCTGCTTGTAACAGACATCCCCTGCTCTCCAGGGGAACTCAGGTGAGCGCTTTGTGATGTAATTTCAGTTGGTCACCTGTTTCAAGGTTGAGGTTGGCTTCCCCTGTGACTCCCGGTGTGTTGTGATATCCCCCCTGCTTGTAACAGACATCCCCTCCTCACTAGGGGAACTGAGGTGAGCCCTTTCTGATATCCCCCCTGCTTGTAACAGACATCCCCTGCTCTCCAGGGGAACTCAGGTGAGCGCTTTGTGATGTCATTTCAGTTGGTCACCTGTTTCAAGTTGGAGGTTGGCTTCCCCTGTGACTCCTGGTGTGTTGTGATATCCCCCCTGCTTGTAACAGACATCCCCTCTTCTCCAAGTTAACTCAGGAGAGCGCTTTGTGATGTCATTTCAGTTGGTCACCTGTTTCATGGTGGAGGTTGGCTTCCGCTTTGACTCCTGGTGTGTTGTGGTATCCCCCCTGCTTGTAACAGACATCCCCTGCTCTCCAGGGGAACTCAGGTGAGCGCTTTGTGATGTCATTTCAGTTGGTCACCTGTTTCAAGGTTGAGATTGTCTTCCCCTGTGAATCCGGGCGTGTTCTGATATCCCTCCTGCTTTTAACAGACATCCCCTCATCTCCACGGGAACTCAGGTGAGCGCTTTGTGATGTCATTTCAGTTGGTCACCTGTTTCAAGGTGGAGGTTGGCTTCCCCTGTGACTCCTGGTGTGTTGTGGTATCCCCCCTACTTGTAACAGACATCCCCTGCTCTCCAGGGGAACTCAGGTGAGCGCTTTGTGATGTCATTACAGTTGGTCACCTGTTTCAAGGTTGAGATTGTCTTCCCCTGTGACTCCTGGTGTGTTTTGATATCCCCCCTTCTTGTAACAGACATCCCCTCCTCTCCACGGGAACTCAGGTGAGCGCTTTGTGATGTCATTTCAGTTGGTCACCTGTTTCAAGTTGGAGGTTGGCTTCCCCTCTGACTCCTGGTGTGTTTTGATATCCCCCCTGCTTATAACAGACATCCCCTCCTCACCAGGGGAACTCAGGTGAGCGCTTTGTGATATCCCCCCTGCTTGTAACAGACATCCCCTGCTCTCCAGGGGAACTCAGGTGAGCGCTTTGTGATGTCATTTCAGTTGGTCAACTGTTTCAAGGTTGAGGTTGGCTTCCCCTGTGACTCCCGGTGTGTTGTGATATCCCCCCTGCTTGTAACAGACATCCCGTCTTCTCAAAGTTAACTCAGGTGAGCGCTTTGTGATGTCATTTCAGTTGGTCACCTGTTTCATGGTGGAGGTTGGCTTCCGCTGTGACTCCTGGTGTGTTGTGATAACCCCCATTCTTGTAACAGACATCCCCTCCTCTCCAGGGGAACTCAGGTGAGCGCTTTGTGATGTCATTTCAGTTGGTCACCTGTTTCAAGGTGGAGGTTGGCTTCCCCTCTGACTCCTGGTGTGTTTTGATATCCCCCCTTCTTGTAATAGACATCCCCTCCTCTCCAGGGGAACTCAGGTGAGCGCTTTGTGATGTCATTTCAGTTGGTCACCTCTTTCAAGGTTGAGATTGTCTTCCCCTGTGAATCCGGGCGTGTTTTGATATCCCCCCTGCTTGTAACAGACATCCCCTCCTCACCAGGGGAACTCAGGTGAGCGCTTTCTGATATCCCTCCTGCTTTTAACAGACATCCCATCATCTCTAGGGGAACTCAGGTGAGCGCTTTTTGATGTCATTTCAGTTGGTAACCTGTTTCAAGGTTGAGGTTGGCTTCCCCAGTGACTCCTGGTGTGTTGTGATATCCCCCCTGCTTGTAACAGACATCCCCTCCTCACCAGGGGAACTCAGGTGAGCGCTTTCTGATATCCCCCCTGCTTGTAACAGACATCCCCTGCTCTCCTGGGGAACTCAGGTGAGCGCTTTGTGATGTCATTTCAGTTGATCACCTGATTCAAGGTGGAGGTTGGCTTCCCCTGTGATTCCTGGTGTGTTGTGATATCCCCCCTGCTTGTAATAGACATCCCCTCCTCTCCAGGGGAACTCAGGTGAGCGCTTTGTGATATCCCCCCTGCTTGTAACAGAGATCCCCTGCTCTCCAGGGGAACTCACTTCAGCACTTTGTGATGTCATTTCAGTTGGTCACCTGATTCAAGGTGGAGGTTGGCTTCCCCTGTGACTCCTGGCGTGTTGTGATATCCCCCCTGCTTGTAACAGACATCCCCTCCTCACCAGGGGAACTCAGGTGAGCGCTTTGTGATATCCCCCCTGCTTGTAACAGACATCCCCTGCTCTCTAGGGGAACTCAGGTGAGCGCTTTGTGATGTCATTTCAGTTGGTCACCTGTTTCAAGGTTAAGATTGTCTTCCCCTGTGAATCCGGGCGTGTTGTGATATGCCTCCTGCTTTTAACAGACATCCCCTCATCTCTAGGGGAACTCAGGTGAGCGCTTTGTGATGTCATTTCAGTTGGTCACCTGTTTCAAGGTTGAGGTTGGCTTCCCCTGTGACTCCTGGTGTGTTGTGATATCCCCCCTGCTTGTAACAGACATCCCCTCCTCACTAGGGGAACTTAGATGAGCCCTTTCTGACATCCCCCCTGCTTGTAACAGACATCCCCTGCTCTCCAGGGGAACTCAGGTGAGCGCTTTGTGATGTCATTTCAGTTGGTCACCTGTTTCAAGTTGGAGGTTGGCTTCCCCTGTGACTCCTGGAGTGTTGTGATATCCCCCCTGCTTGTAACAGACATCCCCTCTTCTCCAAGTTAACTCAGGAGAGCGCTTTGTGATGTCATTTCAGTTGGTCACCTGTTTCATGGTGGAGGTTGGCTTCCGCTTTGACTCCTGGTGTGTTGTGGTATCCCCCCTGCTTGTAACAGACATCCCCTGCTCTCCAGGGGAACTCAGGTGAGCGCTTTGTGATGTCATTTCAGTTGGTCACCTGTTTCAAGGTTGAGATTGTCTTCCCCTGTGAATCCGGGCGTGTTCTGATATCCCTCCTGCTTTTAACAGACATCCCCTCATCTCCACGGGAACTCAGGTGAGCGCTTTGTGATGTCATTTCAGTTGGTCACCTGTTTCAAGGTGGAGGTTGGCTTCCCCTGTGACTCCTGGTGTGTTGTGGTATCCCCCCTACTTGTAACAGACATCCCCTGCTCTCCAGGGGAACTCAGGTGAGCGCTTTGTGATGTCATTACAGTTGGTCACCTGTTTCAAGGTTGAGATTGTCTTCCCCTGTGACTCCTGGTGTGTTTTGATATCCCCCCTTCTTGTAACAGACATCCCCTCCTCTCCACGGGAACTCAGGTGAGCGCTTTGTGATGTCATTTCAGTTGGTCACCTGTTTCAAGTTGGAGGTTGGCTTCCCCTCTGACTCCTGGTGTGTTTTGATATCCCCCCTGCTTATAACAGACATCCCCTCAACTCTAGGGGAACTCAGGTGAGCGCTTTGTGATGTCATTTCAGTTGGTCACCTGTTTCAAGGTGGAGGTTGGCTTCCCCTGTGACTCCTGGCGTGTTGTGATATCCCCCCTGCTTGTAACAGACATCCCCTCCTCACCAGGGGAACTCAGGTGAGCGCTTTGTGATATCCCCCCTGCTTGTAACAGACATCCCCTGCTCTCCAGCGGAACTCAGGTGAGCGCTTTGTGATGTAATTTCAGTTGGTCACCTGTTTCAAGGTTGAGGTTGGCTTCCCCTGTGACTCCCGGTGTGTTGTGATATCCCCCCTGCTTGTAACAGACATCCCCTCCTCACTAGGGGAACTGAGGTGAGCCCTTTCTGATATCCCCCCTGCTTGTAACAGACATCCCCTGCTCTCCAGGGGAACTCAGGTGAGCGCTTTGTGATGTCATTTCAGTTGGTCACCTGTTTCAAGTTGGAGGTTGGCTTCCCCTGTGACTCCTGGTGTGTTGTGATATCCCCCCTGCTTGTAACAGACATCCCCTCTTCTCCAAGTTAACTCAGGAGAGCGCTTTGTGATGTCATTTCAGTTGGTCACCTGTTTCATGGTGGAGGTTGGCTTCCGCTTTGACTCCTGGTGTGTTGTGGTATCCCCCCTGCTTGTAACAGACATCCCCTGCTCTCCAGGGGAACTCAGGTGAGCGCTTTGTGATGTCATTTCAGTTGGTCACCTGTTTCAAGGTTGAGATTGTCTTCCCCTGTGAATCCGGGCGTGTTCTGATATCCCTCCTGCTTTTAACAGACATCCCCTCATCTCCACGGGAACTCAGGTGAGCGCTTTGTGATGTCATTTCAGTTGGTCACCTGTTTCAAGGTGGAGGTTGGCTTCCCCTGTGACTCCTGGTGTGTTGTGGTATCCCCCCTACTTGTAACAGACATCCCCTGCTCTCCAGGGGAACTCAGGTGAGCGCTTTGTGATGTCATTACAGTTGGTCACCTGTTTCAAGGTTGAGATTGTCTTCCCCTGTGACTCCTGGTGTGTTTTGATATCCCCCCTTCTTGTAACAGACATCCCCTCCTCTCCACGGGAACTCAGGTGAGCGCTTTGTGATGTCATTTCAGTTGGTCACCTGTTTCAAGTTGGAGGTTGGCTTCCCCTCTGACTCCTGGTGTGTTTTGATATCCCCCCTGCTTATAACAGACATCCCCTCAACTCTAGGGGAACTCAGGTGAGCGCTTTGTGATGTCATTTCAGTTGGTCACCTGTTTCAAGGTGGAGGTTGGCTTCCCCTGTGACTCCTGGCGTGTTGTGATATCCCCCCTGCTTGTAACAGACATCCCCTCCTCACCAGGGGAACTCAGGTGAGCGCTTTGTGATATCCCCCCTGCTTGTAACAGACATCCCCTGCTCTCCAGGGGAACTCAGGTGAGCGCTTTGTGATGTAATTTCAGTTGGTCACCTGTTTCAAGGTTGAGGTTGGCTTCCCCTGTGACTCCCGGTGTGTTGTGATATCCCCCCTGCTTGTAACAGACATCCCCTCCTCACTAGGGGAACTGAGGTGAGCCCTTTCTGATATCCCCCCTGCTTGTAACAGACATCCCCTGCTCTCCAGGGGAACTCAGGTGAGCGCTTTGTGATGTCATTTCAGTTGGTCACCTGTTTCAAGTTGGAGGTTGGCTTCCCCTGTGACTCCTGGTGTGTTGTGATATCCCCCCTGCTTGTAACAGACATCCCCTCTTCTCCAAGTTAACTCAGGAGAGCGCTTTGTGATGTCATTTCAGTTGGTCACCTGTTTCATGGTGGAGGTTGGCTTCCGCTTTGACTCCTGGTGTGTTGTGGTATCCCCCCTGCTTGTAACAGACATCCCCTGCTCTCCAGGGGAACTCAGGTGAGCGCTTTGTGATGTCATTTCAGTTGGTCACCTGTTTCAAGGTTGAGATTGTCTTCCCCTGTGAATCCGGGCGTGTTCTGATATCCCTCCTGCTTTTAACAGACATCCCCTCATCTCCACGGGAACTCAGGTGAGCGCTTTGTGATGTCATTTCAGTTGGTCACCTGTTTCAAGGTGGAGGTTGGCTTCCCCTGTGACTCCTGGTGTGTTGTGGTATCCCCCCTACTTGTAACAGACATCCCCTGCTCTCCAGGGGAACTCAGGTGAGCGCTTTGTGATGTCATTACAGTTGGTCACCTGTTTCAAGGTTGAGATTGTCTTCCCCTGTGACTCCTGGTGTGTTTTGATATCCCCCCTTCTTGTAACAGACATCCCCTCCTCTCCACGGGAACTCAGGTGAGCGCTTTGTGATGTCATTTCAGTTGGTCACCTGTTTCAAGTTGGAGGTTGGCTTCCCCTCTGACTCCTGGTGTGTTTTGATATCCCCCCTGCTTATAACAGACATCCCCTCCTCACCAGGGGAACTCAGGTGAGCGCTTTGTGATATCCCCCCTGCTTGTAACAGACATCCCCTGCTCTCCAGGGGAACTCAGGTGAGCGCTTTGTGATGTCATTTCAGTTGGTCAACTGTTTCAAGGTTGAGGTTGGCTTCCCCTGTGACTCCCGGTGTGTTGTGATATCCCCACTGCTTGTAACAGACATCCCGTCTTCTCAAAGTTAACTCAGGTGAGCGCTTTGTGATGTCATTTCAGTTGGTCACCTGTTTCATGGTGGAGGTTGGCTTCCGCTGTGACTCCTGGTGTGTTGTGATAACCCCCATTCTTGTAACAGACATCCCCTCCTCTCCAGGGGAACTCAGGTGAGCGCTTTGTGATGTCATTTCAGTTGGTCACCTGTTTCAAGGTGGAGGTTGGCTTCCCCTCTGACTCCTGGTGTGTTTTGATATCCCCCCTTCTTGTAATAGACATCCCCTCCTCTCCAGGGGAACTCAGGTGAGCGCTTTGTGATGTCATTACCGTTGGTCACCTGTTTCAAGGTGGAGGTTGGCTTCCCCTGTGACTTCGGGTGTGTTGTGATATCCCCCCTGCTTGTAACAGACATCCCCTCCTCAGCAGGGGAACTCAGGTGAGCGCTTTGTGATATCCCCCCTGCATGTAACAGACATCCCCTCATCTCTAGGGGAACTCTGGTGAGCGCTTTGTGATGTCATTTCAGTTGCTCACCAGTTTCAAGGTGGAGGTTGGCTTCCCCTGTGACTCCTGGTGTGTTTTGATATCCGCCCTTCTTGTTACAGACATTCCCTCCTCACCAGGGGAACTCAGGTGAGCGCTTTGTGATAGCCCCCCTGCTTGTAACAGACATCCCCTGCTCTCCAGGGGAACTCAGGTGAGCGCTTTGTGATGTCATTTCAGTTGGTCACCTGTTTCAAGGTGGAGGTTGGCTTCCGCTGTGACTCCTGGTGTGTTGTGATATCCCCCCTGCTTATAACAGACATCCCCTCATCTCTAGGGGAACTCAGGTGAGCGCTTTGTGATGTCATTTCAGTTGGTCACCTGTTTCAAGGTGGAGGTTGGCTTCCCCTGTGACTCCTGGCGTGTTGTGATATCCCCCCTGCTTGTAACAGACATCCCCTCCTCACCAGGGGAACTCAGGTGAGCGCTTTGTGATAGCCTCCCTGCTTGTAACAGACATCCCCTGCGCTCCAGGGGAACTCAGGTGAGCGCTTTGTGATGTCATTTCAGTTGGTCACCTGATTCAAGGTTGAGATTGTCTTCCCCTGTGAATCCGGGCATGTTGTGATATGCCTCCTGCTTTTAACAGACATCCCCTCATCTCTAGGGGAACTCAGGTGAGCGCTTTGTGATGTCATTTCAGTTGGTCATCTGTTTCAAGGTTGAGGTTGGCTTCCCCTGTGACTCCCGCTGTGTTGTGATATCCCCCCTGCTTGTAACAGACATCCCCTCCTCACCAGAGGAACTCAGGTGAGCCCTTTCTGATATCCCCCCTGCTTGTAACAGACATCCCCTGCTCTCCAGGGGAACTCAGGTGAGCGCTTTGTGATGTCATTTCAGTTGGTCACCTGTTTCAAGTTGGAGGTTGCCTTCCCCTGTGACTCCTGGCGTTTTGTGATATCCCCCCTGCTTGTAACAGACATCCCCTCCTCACCAGGGGAACTCAGGTGAGCCCTTTCTGATATCCCCCCTGCTTGTAACAGACATCCCATGCTCTCGAGGGGAACTCAGGTGAGCTTTTTGTGATGTCATTTCAGTTGGTCACCTGTTTCAAGGTGGAGGTTGGCTTCCGCTGTGACTCCTGGTGTGTTGTGATATCCCCCCTGCTTATAACAGACATCCCCTCAACTCTAGGGGAACTCAGGTGAGCGCTTTGTGATGTCATTTCAGTTGGTCACCTGTTCAAGGTGGAGGTTGGCTTCCCCTGTGACTCCTGGCGTGTTGTGATATCCCCCCTTCTTGTAACAGACATCCCCTCCTCACCAGGGGAACTCAGGTGAGCGCTTTGTGATAGCCCCCCTGCTTGTAACAGACATCCCCTGCTCTCCAGGGGAACTCAGGTGAGCGCTTTGTGATGTCATTTCAGTTGGTCACCTGTTTCAAGGTGGAGGTTGGCTTCCGCTGTGACTCCTGGTGTGTTGTGATATCCCCCCTGCTTATAACAGACATCCCCTCATCTCTAGGGGAACTCAGGTGAGCGCTTTGTGATGTCATTTCAGTTGGTCACCTGTTTCAAGGTGGAGGTTGGCTTCCCCTGTGACTCCTGGCGTGTTGTGATATCCCCCCTGCTTGTAACAGACATCCCCTCCTCACCAGGGGAACTCAGGTGAGCGCTTTGTGATAGCCTCCCTGCTTGTAACAGACATCCCCTGCGCTCCAGGGGAACTCAGGTGAGCGCTTTGTGATGTCATTTCAGTTGGTCACCTGTTTCAAGGTTGAGATTGTCTTCCCCTGTGAATCCGGGCATGTTGTGATATGCCTCCTGCTTTTAACAGACATCCCCTCATCTCTAGGGGAACTCAGGTGAGCGCTTTGTGATGTCATTTCAGTTGGTCACCTGTTTCAAGGTTGAGGTTGGCTTCCCCTGTGACTCCCGGTGTGTTGTGATATCCCCCCTGCTTGTAACAGACATCCCCTCCTCACCAGAGGAACTCAGGTGAGCCCTTTCTGATATCCCCCCTGCTTGTAACAGACATCCCCTGCTCTCCAGGGGAACTCAGGTGAGCGCTTTGTGATGTCATTTCAGTTGGTCACCTGTTTCAAGTTGGAGGTTGGCTTCCCCTGTGACTCCTGGCGTTTTGTGATATCCCCCCTGCTTGTAACAGACATCCCCTCCTCACCAGGGGAACTCAGGTGAGCCCTTTCTGATATCCCCCCTGCTTGTAACAGACATCCCATGCTCTCCAGGGGAACTCAGGTGAGCGCTTTGTGATGTCATTTCAGTTGGTTACCTGTTTCAAGTTGGAGGTTGGCTTCCGCTGTGACTCCTGGTGTGTTGTGATAACCCCCCTGCTTGTAACAGACATCCCCTCCTCTCCAGGGGAACTCAGGTGTGCGCTTTGTGATGTCATTACACTTGGTCACCTGTTTCAAGGTAGAGGTCGGCTTCCCCTCTGACTCCTGGTGTGTTTTGATATCCCCCCTTCTTGTAACAGACATCCCCTGCTCTCCAGGGGAACTCAGGTGAGCGCTTTGTGATGTCATTTCAGTTGGTCACCTGTTTCAAGGTGGAGGTTGGCTTCCGCTGTGACTCCTGGTGTGTTGTGATATCCCCCCTGCTTATAACAGACATCCCCTCATCTCTAGGGGAACTCAGGTGAGCGCTTTGTGATGTCATTTCAGTTGGTCACCTGTTTCAATGTGGAGGTTGGCTTCCCCTGTGACTCCTGGCGTGTTGTGATATCCCCCCTGCTTGTAACAGACATCCCCTCCTCACCAGGGGAACTCAGGTGAGCGCTTTGTGATAGCCCCCCTGCTTGTAACAGACATCCCCTGCTCTCCAGGGGAACTCAGGTGAGCGCTTTGTGATGTCATTTCGGTCACCTGTTTCAAGGTTGAGATTGTCTTCCCCTGTGAATCCGGGCGTGTTGTGATATGCCTCCTGCTTTTAACAGACATCCCCTCATCTCTAGGGTAACTCAGGTGAGCGCTTTGTGATGTCATTTCAGTTGGTCACCTGTTTCAAGGTTGAGGTTGGCTTCCCCTGTGACTCCCGGTGTGTTGTGATATCCCCCCTGCTTGTAACAGACATCCCCTCCTCACCAGAGGAACTCAGGTGAGCGCTTTCTGATATCCCCCCTGCTTGTAACAGACATCCCCTCCTCTCCAGGGGAACTCAGGTGAGCGCTTTGTGATGTCATTACCGTTGGTCACCTGTTTCAAGGTGGAGGTTGGCTTCCCCTGTGACTTCGGGTGTGTTGTGATATCCCCCCTGCTTGTAACAGACATCCCCTCCTCAGCAGGGGAACTCAGGTGAGCGCTTTGTGATATCCCCCCTGCATGTAACAGACATCCCCTCATCTCTAGGGGAACTCTGGTGAGCGCTTTGTGATGTCATTTCAGTTGCTCACCAGTTTCAAGGTGGAGGTTGGCTTCCCCTGTGACTCCTGGTGTGTTTTGATATCCGCCCTTCTTGTTACAGACATCCCCTGCTCTCCAGGGGAACTCAGGTGAGCACTTTGTGATAGCCCCCCTGCTTGTAACAGACATCCCCTGCTCTCCAGGGGAACTCAGGTGAGCGCTTTGTGATGTCATTTCAGTTGGTCACCTGTTTCAAGGTTGAGGTTGTCTTCCCCTGTGACTCCCGGTGTGTTGTGATATCCCCCCTGCTTGTAACAGACATCCCCTCCTCACCAGAGGAACTCAGGTGAGCCCTTTCTGATATCCCCCCTGCTTGTAACAGACATCCCCTGCTGTCCAGGGGAACTCAGGTGAGCGCTTTGTGATGTCATTTCAGTTGGTCACCTGTTTCAAGTTGGAGGTTGGCTTCCCCTCTGACTCCTGGTGTGTTTTGATATCCGCCCTTCTTGTAACAGACATCCCCTGCTCTCCAGGGGAACTCAGGTGAGCGCTTTGTGATGTCATTTCAGTTGGTCACCTGTTTCAAGGTGGAGGTTGGCTTCCGCTGTGACTCCTGGTGTGTTGTGATATCCCCCCTGCTTATAACAGACATCCCCTCAACTCTAGGGGAACTCAGGTGAGCGCTTTGTGATGTCATTTCAGTTGGTCACCTGTTTCAAGGTGGAGGTTGGCTTCCCCTGTGACTCCTGGCGTGTTGTGATATCCCCCCTGCTTTTAACAGACATCCCCTCCTCACCAGGGGAACTCAGGTGAGCGCTTTGTGATAGCCCCCCTGCTTGTAACAGACATCCCCTGCTCTCCAGGGGAACTCAGGTGAGCGCTTTGTGATGTTATTTCAGTTGGTCACCTGTTTCAAGGTGGAGGTTGGCTTCCGCTGTGACTCCTGGTGTGTTGTGATATCCCCCCTGCTTATAACAGACATCCCCTCATCTCTAGGGGAACTCAGGTGAGCGCTTTGTGATGTCATTTCAGTTGGTCACCTGTTTCAAGGTGGAGGTTGGCTTCCCCTGTGACTCCTGGCGTGTTGTGATATCCCCCCTGCTTGTAACAGACATCCCCTCCTCACCAGGGGAACTCAGGTGAGCGCTTTGTGATAGCCTCCCTGCTTGTAACAGACATCCCCTGCGCTCCAGGGGAACTCAGGTGAGCGCTTTGTGATGCCATTTCAGTTGGTCACCTGTTTCAAGGTTGAGATTGTCTTCCCCTGTGAATCCGGGCATGTTGTGATATGCCTCCTGCTTTTAACAGACATCCCCTCATCTCTAGGGGAACTCAGGTGAGCGCTTTGTGATGTCATTTCAGTTGGTCACCTGTTTCAAGGTTGAGGTTGGCTTCCCCTGTGACTCCCGGTGTGTTGTGATATCCCCCCTGCTTGTAACAGACATCCCCTCCTCACCAGAGGAACTCAGGTGAGCCCTTTCTGATATCCCCCCTGCTTGTAACAGACATCCCCTGCTCTCCAGGGGAACTCAGGTGAGCGCTTTGTGATGTCATTTCAGTTGGTCACCTGTTTCAAGTTGGAGGTTGGCTTCCCCTGTGACTCCTGGCGTTTTGTGATATCCCCCCTGCTTGTAACAGACATCCCCTCCTCACCAGGGGAACTCAGGTGAGCCCTTTCTGATATCCCCCCTGCTTGTAACAGACATCCCATGCTCTCCAGGGGAACTCAGGTGAGCGCTTTGTGATGTCATTTCAGTTGGTTACCTGTTTCAAGTTGGAGGTTGGCTTCCGCTGTGACTCCTGGTGTGTTGTGATAACCCCCCTGCTTGTAACAGACATCCCCTCCTCTCCAGGGGAACTCAGGTGTGCGCTTTGTGATGTCATTACACTTGGTCACCTGTTTCAAGGTAGAGGTCGGCTTCCCCTCTGACTCCTGGTGTGTTTTGATATCCCCCCTTCTTGTAACAGACATCCCCTGCTCTCCAGGGGAACTCAGGTGAGCGCTTTGTGATGTCATTTCAGTTGGTCACCTGTTTCAAGGTGGAGGTTGGCTTCCGCTGTGACTCCTGGTGTGTTGTGATATCCCCCCTGCTTATAACAGACATCCCCTCATCTCTAGGGGAACTCAGGTGAGCGCTTTGTGATGTCATTTCAGTTGGTCACCTGTTTCAATGTGGAGGTTGGCTTCCCCTGTGACTCCTGGCGTGTTGTGATATCCCCCCTGCTTGTAACAGACATCCCCTCCTCACCAGGGGAACTCAGGTGAGCGCTTTGTGATAGCCCCCCTGCTTGTAACAGACATCCCCTGCTCTCCAGGGGAACTCAGGTGAGCGCTTTGTGATGTCATTTCGGTCACCTGTTTCAAGGTTGAGATTGTCTTCCCCTGTGAATCCGGGCGTGTTGTGATATGCCTCCTGCTTTTAACAGACATCCCCTCATCTCTAGGGGAACTCAGGTGAGCGCTTTGTGATATCATTTCAGTTGGTCACCTGTTTCAAGGTTGAGGTTGGCTTCCCCTGTGACTCCCGGTGTGTTGTGATATCCCCCCTGCTTGTAACAGACATCCCCTCCTCACCAGAGGAACTCAGGTGAGCGCTTTCTGATATCCCCCCTGCTTGTAACAGACATCCCCTGCTCTCCAGGGGAACTCAGGTGAGCGCTTTGTGATGTCATTTCAGTTGGTCACCTGTTTCAAGTTGGAGGTTGGCTTCTCCTGTGACTCATGGTGTGTTGTGATATCCCCCCTGCTTGTACCAGACATTCCCTCTTCTCCAAGTTAACTCAGGTGAGCGCTTTGTGATGTCATTTCAGTTGGTCACCTGTTTCATGGTGGAGGTTGGCTTCCGCTGTGACTCCTGGTGTGTTGTGATAACCCCCCTTCTTGTAACAGACATCCCCTCCTCTCCAGGGGAACTCAGGTGAGCGCTTTGTGATGTCATTTCAGTTGGTCACCTGTTTCAAGGTGGAGGTTGGCTTCCCCTGTGACTCCTAGTGTGTTTTGATATCCCCCCTTCTTGTAATAAAGGTAAAGGTAAAGGTATCCCCTGTGCAAGCACCGAGTCATGTCTGACCCTTGGGGTGACGCCCTCTAGCGTTTTCATGGCAGACTCGATACGGGGTGGTTTGCCAGTGCCTTCCCCAGTCATCACCGTTTACCCCCCAGCAAGCTGGGTACTCATTTTACCGACCTCGGAAGGATGGAAGGCTGAGTCAACCTTGAGCCGGCTGCTGGGATTGAACTCCCAGCCTTATGGGCAAAGCTTTCAGACGGCTGCCTTACCACTCTGCGCCACAAGAGGCTCTATAAGAGGCTCCTTCTTGTAATAGACATCCCCTAATCTCTAGTGGAACTCAGGTGAGCGCTTTGTTATATCCCCCCTACTTATAACAGACATCCCCTCCTCTCCAGGGGAACTCAGGTGAGCGCTTTGTGATGTCATTTCAGTTGGTCACCTGTTTCAAGGTGGAGGCTGGCTTCCCCTGTGACTCCTGGTGTGTTGTGATATCCCCCCTGCTTGTAACAGACATCCCCTGCTCTCCAGGGGAACTCAGGTGAGCGCTTTGTGATGTCATTTCAGTTGGTCACCTGTTTCAAGGTGGAGGTTGGCTTCCGCTGTGACTCCTGGTGTGTTGTGATATCCCCCCTGCTTATAACAGACATCCCATCATCTCTAGGGGAACTCAGGTGAGCGCTTTGTGATGTCATTTCAGTTGGTCACCGTTTTCAAGGTTGAGGTTGGCTTCCCCTGTGACTCCTGGTGTGTTGTGATATCCCCCCTGCTTGTAACAGACATCCCCTCCTCACCAGGGGAACTCAGGTGAGCCCTTTCTGATATCCCCCCTGCTTGTAACAGACATCCCCTAATCTCTAGTGGAACTCAGGTGAACGATTTGTGGTGCCATTTCAGTTGGTCACCTGTTTCAAGGTGGAGGTTGGCTTCCCCTGTGACTCCTGGTGTGTTGTGATATCCCCCCTGCTTGTAACAGACATCCCCTAATCTCTAGTGGAACTCAGGTGAGCGCTTTGTTATATCCCCCCTGCTTGTAACAGACATCCCCTCATCTCTAGGGGAACTCAGGTGAGCGCTTTGTAATGTCATTTCAGTTGGTCACATGTTTCAAGGTTGAGGTTTGCTTCCCCTGTGACTCCTGGTGTGTTGTGATATCCCCCCTGCTTGTAACAGACATCCCCTCCTCTCCAGGGAAACTCAGGTGAGCGTTTGTGATATCCCCCCTGCATGTAACAGACATCCCCACCTCTCCAGGTGAACTCAGGTGAGCGCTTTGTGATGTCATTTCAGTTGATCACCTGTTTCAAGGTGGAGGTTGGCTTCCCCTGTGACTCCTGGTGTGTTGTGATATCCCCCCTGCTTGTAACAGACATCCCTTCCTCAGCAGGGGAACTCAGGTGCGCGCTTTGTGATGTCATTTCAGTTGGTCACATGTTTAAATGTTGAGGTTGGCTTCTCCTGTGACTCCTGGTGTGTTGTGATATCCCCCCTGCTTGTAACAGACATTCCCTCCTCTCCAGGGGAACTCAGGTGAGCGCTTTGTGATATCCCCCTGCTTGTAACAGAGATCCCCTGCTCTCCAGGGGAACTCAGGTCAGCGCTTTGTGATGTCATTTCAGTTGGTCACCTGTTTCAAGGTGGAGTTTGGCTTCCCCTGTGACTCCTGGTGTGTTGTGATATCCCTCCTGCTTTTAACAGACATCCCCTCATCTCTAGGGGAACTCAGGTGATCGCTTTGTGATGTCATTTCAGTTGGTCACCTGTTTCAAGGTGGAGGTTGGCTTCCCCTGTGACTCCTGGTGTGTTGTGATATCCCCCCTGCTTGTAACAGACATCCCCTCTTCTCCAAGTTAACTCAGGTGAGCGCTTTGTGATGTCATTTCAGTTGGTCACCTGTTTCATGGTGGAGGTTGGCTTCCGCTGTGACTCCTGGTGTGTTGTGATAACCCCCCTTCTTGTAACAGACATCCCCTCCTCTCCAGGGCAACTCAGGTGAGCGCTTTGTGATGTCATTTCAGTTGGTCACCTGTTTCAAGGTGGAGGTTGGCTTCCCCTCTGACTCCTGGTGTGTTTTGATATCCCCCCTTCTTGTAATAGACATCCCCTGCTCTCCAGGGGAACTCAGGTGAGCGCTTTGTGATGTCATTTCAGTTGGTCACCTGTTTCAAGGTGGAGGTTGGCTTCCGCTGTGACTCCTGGTGCGTTGTGATATCCCCCCTGCTTGTAACGGACATCCCCTCCTCTCCAGGGGAACTCTGGTGAGCGCTTTGTGATGTCATTTCAGGTGGTCACCTGTTTCAAGGTGGAGGTTGGCTTCCCCTGTGACTCCTGGTGTGTTGTGATATCCCCCCTGCTTGTAACAGACATCCCCTCCTCAGCAGGGGAACTCAGGTGAGCGCTTTGTGATATCCCCCCTGCTTGTAACAGACATCCCCTCCTCTCCAGGGTAACTCTGGTGAGCGCTTTGTGTTATCCCCCCTGCTTGTAACAGACATCCCCTCATCTCTAGGGGAACTCAGGTGAGCGCTTTGTGATGTAATTTCAGTTGGTCACATGTTTCTAGGTTGAGGTTGGCTTCCCCTGTGACTCCTGGTGTGTTGTGATATCCCCCCTGCTTGTAACAGACATCCCCTCCTCACCAGGGGAACTCAGGTGAACGCTTTGTGATATCCCCCCTGCTTGTAACAGACATCCCCTGCTCTCCAGGGGAACTCAGGTGAACGCTTTGTGATGTCATTTCAGTTGGTCACCTGTTTCAAGGTGGAGGTTGGCTTCCCCTGTGACTCCTGGTGTGTTGTGATATCCCCTCTGCTTGTAACAGACATCCCCTCTTCTCCAAGTTAACTCAGGTGAGCGCTTTGTGATGTCATTTCAGTTGGTCACCTGTTTCATGGTGGAGGTTGGCTTCCGCTGTGACTCCTGATGTGTTGTGATAACCCCCCTTCTTGTAACAGACAACCCCTCCTCTCCACGGGAACTCAGGTGAGCGCTTTGTGACGTCATTTCAGTTGGTCACCTGTTTCAAGGTGGAGGTTGGCTTCCCCTCTGACTCCTGGTGTGTTTTGATATCCCCCCTTCTTGTAATAGAAATCCCCTCCTCTCCAGGGAAACTCAGGTGAGCGCTTTGTGATATCCCCCTGCTTGTAACAGAGATCCCCTGCTCTCCAGGGGAACTCAGGTCAGCGCTTTGTGATGTCATTTCAGTTGGTCACCTGTTTCAACGTGGAGGTTGGCTTCCCCTGTGACTCCTGGTGTGTTGGGATATCCCCCCTGCTTGTAACAGACATCCCCTCCTCTCCAGGGTAACTCTGGTGAGCGCTTTGTGTCATCCCCCCTGCTTGTAACAGACATCCCCTCATCTCTAGGGGAACTCAGGTGAGCGCTTTGTGATGTCATATCAGTTGGTCACATGTTTCTAGGTTGAGGTTGGCTTCCCCTGTGACTCCTGGTGTGTTGTGATATCCCCCCTGCTTGTAACAGACATCCCCTCCTCACCAGGGGAACTCAGGTGAACGCTTTGTGTTATCCCCCCTGCTTGTAACAGACATCCCCTGCTCTCCAGGGGAACTCAGGTGAACGCTTTGTGATGTCATTTCAGTTGGTCACCTGTTTCAAGGTGGAGGTTGGCTTCCCCTGTGACTCCTGGTGTGTTGTGATATCCCCCCTGCTTGTAACAGACATCCCCTCTTCTCCAAGTTAACTCAGGTGAGCGCTTTGTGATGTCATTTCAGTTGGTCACCTGTTTCATGGTGGAGGTTGGCTTCCGCTGTGACTCCTGATGTGTTGTGATAACCCCCCTGCTTGTAACAGACATCCCCTCCTCTCCACGGGAACTCAGGTGAGCGCTTTGTGACGTCATTTGAGTTGGTCACCTGTTTCAAGGTGGAGGTTGGCTTCCCCTCTGACTCCTGGTGTGTTTTGATATCCCCCCTTCTTGTAATAGAAATCCCCTCCTCTCCAGGGAAACTCAGGTGAGCGCTTTGTGATATCCCCCTGCTTGTAACAGAGATCCCCTGCTCTCCAGGGGAACTCAGGTCAGCGCTTTGTGATGTCATTTCAGTTGGTCACCTGTTTCAACGTGGAGGTTGGCTTCCCCTGTGACTCCTGGTGTGTTGGGATATCCCCCCTGCTTGTAACAGACATCCCCTCCTCTCCAGGGTAACTCTGGTGAGCGCTTTGTGTTATCCCCCCTGCTTGTAACAGACATCCCCTCATCTCTAGGGGAACTCAGGTGAGCGCTTTGTGATGTCATTTCAGTTGGTCACATGTTTCTAGGTTGAGGTTGGCTTCCCCTGTGACTCCTGGTGTGTTGTGATATCCCCCCTGCTTGTAACAGACATCCCCTCCTCACCAGGGGAACTCAGGTGAACGCTTTGTGATATCCCCCCTGCTTGTAACAGACATCCCCTGCTCTCCAGGGGAACTCAGGTGAACGCTTTGTGATGTCATTTCAGTTGGTCACCTGTTTCAAGGTGGAGGTTGGCTTCCCCTGTGACTCCTGGTGTGTTGTGATATCCCCCCTGCTTGTAACAGACATCCCCTCTTCTCCAAGTTAACTCAGGTGAGCGCTTTGTGATGTCATTTCAGTTGGTCACCTGTTTCATGGTGGAGGTTGGCTTCCGCTGTGACTCCTGGTGTGTTGTGATATCCCCCCTGCTTGTAACAGACATCCCCTCCTCTCCAGGGGAACTCAGGTGAGCGCTTTGTGATATCCCCCCTGCTTGTAACAAACATCCCCTCTTCTCCAGGGGAACTCAGGTGAGCGCTTTGTGATGTCATTTCAGTTGGTCATCTGTTTCAAGGTGGAGGTTTTCTTCCTCTGTGACTCCTGGTGTGTTGTGATATCCCCCCTGCTTGTAACAGACATCCCCTCCTCTCCAGGGTAACTCTGGTGAGCGCTTTGTGATATCCCCCTGCTTGTAACAGACATCCCCTCCTCTCCAGTGGAACTCAGGTGAGCGCTTTGTGATGTCATTACAGTTGGTCACCTGTTTCAAGGTGGAGGTTGGCTTCCCCTCTGACTCCTGGTGTGTTTTGATATCCCCACTTCTTGTAATAGACATCCCCTCCTCTCCAGGGGAACTCAGGTGAGCGCTTTGTGATATCCCCCCTGCTTGTAACAAACATCCCCTCTTCTCCAGGGGAACTCAGGTGAGCGCTTTGTGATGTCATTTCAGTTGGTCATCTGTTTCAAGGTGGAGGTTTTCTTCCTCTGTGACTCCTGGTGTGTTGTGATATCCCCCCTGCTTGTAACAGACATCCCCTCCTCTCCAGGGTAACTCTGGTGAGCGCTTTGTGATATCCCCCTGCTTGTAACAGAGATCCCCTGCTCTCCAGGGGAACTCAGGTGAGCACTTTGTGATGTCATTTCAGTTGGTCACCTGTTTCAAGGTGGAGTTTGGCTTCCCCTCTGACTCCTGGTGTGTTTTGATATCCCCACTTCTTGTAATAGACATCCCCTCCTCTCCAGGGGAACTCAGGTGAGCGCTTTGTGATATCCCCCCTGCTTGTAACAAACATCCCCTCTTCTCCAGGGGAACTCAGGTGAGCGCTTTGTGATGTCATTTCAGTTGGTCATCTGTTTCAAGGTGGAGGTTTTCTTCCTCTGTGACTCCTGGTGTGTTGTGATATCCCCCCTGCTTGTAACAGACATCCCCTCCTCTCCAGGGTAACTCTGGTGAGCGCTTTGTGATATCCCCCTGCTTGTAACAGACATCCCCTCCTCTCCAGTGGAACTCAGGTGAGCGCTTTGTGATGTCATTACAGTTGGTCACCTGTTTCAAGGTGGAGGTTGGCTTCCCCTCTGACTCCTGGTGTGTTTTGATATCCCCACTTCTTGTAATAGACATCCCCTCCTCTCCAGGGGAACTCAGGTGAGCGCTTTGTGATATCCCCCCTGCTTGTAACAAACATCCCCTCTTCTCCAGGGGAACTCAGGTGAGCGCTTTGTGATGTCATTTCAGTTGGTCATCTGTTTCAAGGTGGAGGTTTTCTTCCTCTGTGACTCCTGGTGTGTTGTGATATCCCCCCTGCTTGTAACAGACATCCCCTCCTCTCCAGGGTAACTCTGGTGAGCGCTTTGTGATATCCCCCTGCTTGTAACAGAGATCCCCTGCTCTCCAGGGGAACTCAGGTGAGCGCTTTGTGATGTCATTACAGTTGGTCACCTGTTTCAAGGTGGAGGTTGGCTTCCCCTCTGACTCCTGGTGTGTTTTGATATCCCCCCTTCTTGTAACAGACATCCCCTCCTCTCCAGGGTAACTCTGGTGAGCGCTTTGTGTTATCCCCCCTGCTTGTAACAGACATCCCCTCATCTCTAGGGGAACTCAGGTGAGCGCTTTGTGATGTCATTTCAGTTGGTCACATGTTTCTAGGTTGATGTTGGCTTCCCCTGTGAATCCTGGTGTGTTGTGATATCCCCCCTGCTTGTAACAGACATCCCCTGCTCTCCAGGGGAACTCAGGTGAACGCTTTGTGATGTCATTTCAGTTGGTCACCTGTTTCAAGGTGGAGGTTGGCTTCCCCTGTGACTCCTGGTGTGTTGTGATATCCCCCCGGCTTGTAACAGACATCCCCTCCTCTCCAGGGGAACTCTGGTGAGCGCTTTGTGATGTCATTTCAGTTGGTCACCTGTTTCAAGGTGGAGGTTGGCTTCCCCTGTGACTCCTGGTGTGTTGTGATATCCCCCCTGCTTGTAACAGACATCCTCTCGTCTCCAGGTGTACTCTGGTGAGCGCTTTGTGATGTCATTTCAGTTAGTCACCTGTTTCAAGGTGGAGGCTGGCTTGCCAGTGTGTTATGTTATCCCCCATGCCAGAAGAGACATTCCCTCATCTCCAGGGGAACTGAGGTGAGGGCTTTGTGATGTCATTGTAGTACGTCACAAGATTCCAGCTGGAGCTTGGCTTCCCCTCTGGTCTAGTGTGTTATGTGTTCCGCCATGCCTGTAAGAGACATTCCTTTGTCTCCATGGGAATAGTGTTGAGCGCTTTGTGATGTCATTTCAGTAGGTCTTAAGGTTCTAGTTGGAGGATGGCTTTGACTCTGACTTGTAGTGTGTTATGTTATCCGCCCTGACATTAAGAGACATGTCCTCAACTCCAGGGGAAGTAAGTGAGTGAGTCATTTCAGTTGGTGAGCGCTTTGTGATGTCATTTCAGTTGGCCACATGTTTCAAGGTTGAGGTTGGCTTCCCCTGTGACTCCTGGTGTGTTGTGATATCCCCCCTGCTTGTAACAGACATCCCCTCCTCACCAGGGGAACTCAGGTGAGCGCTCTGTGATATCCCCCCTGCTTATAACAGACATCCCCTGCTCTCCAGGGGAACTCAGGTGAGCGCTTTGTGATGTCATTTCAGTTGGTCACCTGTTTCAAGGTGGAGGTTGGCTTCCCCTGTGACTCCTGGTGTGTTGTGATATCCCCCCTGCTTGTAACAGACATCCCCTCTTCTCCAAGTTAACTCAGGTGAGCGCTTTGTGATGTCATTTCAGTTGGTCACCTGATTCATGGTGGAGGTTGGCTTCCGCTGTGACTCCTAGGGTGTTGTGAAAACCCCCCTTCTTGTAACAGTCATCCCCTCCTCTCCACGGGAACTCAGGTCAGCGCTTTGTGATGTCATTTCAGTTGGTCACATGTTTCAAGGTTGAGGTTGGCTTCCCCTGTAACTCCTGGTGTGTTATGATATCCCCCCTGCTTGTAACAGACATCCCCTCCTCACCAGGGGAACTCAGGTGAGCGCTTTGTGATATCCCCCCTGCTTGTAACAGACATCCCCTGCTCTCCAGGGGAACTCAGGTGAGCGCTTTGTGATGTCATTTCAGTTGGTCACCTGTTTCAAGGTGGAGGTTGGGTTCCCCTGTGTCTCCTGGTGTGTTGTGATATCCCCCCTGGTTGTAACAGACATCCCCTCTTCTTCAAGTTAACTCAGGTGAGCGCTTTGTGATGTCACTACAATTGGTCACCTGTTTCAAGGTGGAGGTTGGCTTCCCCTCTGACTCCTGGTGTGTTGTGATATCCCCCCTGCTTGTAACAAACATCCCCTCTTCTTCAAGTTAACTCAGGTGAGCGCTTTGTGATATCCCCCCGGCTTGTAACAGACATCCCCTCCTCTCCAGGGGAACTCTGGTGAGCGCTTTGTGATGTCATTTCAGTTGGTCACCTGTTTCAAGGTGGAGGTTGGCTTCCCCTGTGACTCCTGGTGTGTTGTGATATCCCCCCTGCTTATAACAGACATCCCCTCCTCACCAGGGGAACTCAGGTGAGCCCTTTCTGATATCCCCCCTGCTTGTAACAGACATCCCCTGCTCTCTAGGGGAACTCAGGTGAGCGCTTTGTGATGTCATTTCAGTTGGTCACCTGTTTCAAGTTGGAGGTTGGCTTCCCCTGTGACTCCTGGTGTGTTGTGATATCCCCCCTGCTTGTAACAGATATCCCCTCTTCTCCAAGTTAACTCAGGTGAGCGCTTTGTGATGTCATTTCAGTTGGTCACCTGTTTCATTGTGGAGGTTGGCTTCCGCTGTGACTCCTGGTGCGTTGTGATATCCCCCCTGCTTTAACGGACATCCCCTCCTCTCCAGGGGAACTCTGGTGAGCGCTTTGTGATGTCATTTCAGTTGGTCACCTGTTTCAAGGTGGAGGTTGGCTTCCCCTGTGACTCCTGGTGTGTTGTGATATCCCCCCTGCTTGTAACAGACATCCCCTCCTCAGCAGGGGAACTCAGGTGAGCGCTTTGTGATATCCCCCCTCCTTGTAACAGACATCCCCTCATCTCTAGGGGAACTCAGGTGAGCGCTTTGTGATGTCATTACAGTTGGTCACCTGTTTCAAGGTGGAGGTTGGCTTCCCCTCTGACTCCTGGTGTTTTTTGAAATCCCCCCTTCTTGTAATAGACATCCCCTCCACTCCAGGGGAACTCAGGTGAGCGCTTTGTGATATCCCCCCTGCTTGTAACAAACATCCCCTCTTCTCCAGGGGAACTCAGTTGAGCGCTTTGTGATGTCATTTCAGTTGGTCATCTGTTTCAAGGTGGAGGTTGTCTTCCCCTGTGACTCCTGGTGTGTTATGATATCCCCCCTGCTTGTAACAAACATCCCCTCTTCTCCAGGGGAACTCAGGTGAGCGCTTTGTGATGTCATTTCAGTTGGTCATCTGTTTCAAGGTGGAGGTTGTCTTCCCCTGTGACTCCTGGTGTGTTATGATATCCCCCCTGCTTGTAACAGACATCCCCTCGTCTCCAGGTGTACTCTGGTGAGCGCTTTGTGATGTCATTTCAGTTGGTCACCTGTTTCAAGGTGGAGGCTGGCTTGCCAGTGTGTTATGTTATCCCCCATGCCAGAAGAGACATTCCCTCATCTCCAGGGGAACTGAGGTGAGTGCTTTGTGATGTCATTGTAGTACGTCACAAGATTCCAGCTGGAGCTTGGCTTCCCCTCTGGTCTAGTGTGTTATGTGTTGCGCCATGCCGGTAAGAGACATTCCTTTGTCTCCATGCGAATAGAGTTCAGCGCTTTGTGATGTCATTTCAGTAGGTCTTAAGGTTCTAGTTGGAGGATGGCTTCTAGTGTGTTATGTTATCCGCCCTGACATTAAGAGACATGTCCTCATCTCCAGGGGAAGTAAGTGAGTGAGTCATTTCAGTTGGTCACCTGTTTCAAGGTGAAGGTTGGCTGCCCCTGTGACTCCTGGTGTGTTGTGATATCCCCCCTGCTTGTAACAGACATCCCCTCTTCTCCAAGTTAACTCAGGTGAGCGCTTTGTGATGTCATTTCAGTTGGTCACCTGATTCATGGTGGAGGTTGGCTTCCGCTGTGACTCCTAGGGTGTTGTGAAAACCCCCCTTCTTGTAACAGTCATCCCCTCCTCTCCACGGGAACTCAGGTGAGCGCTTTGTGATGTCATTTCAGTTGGTCACCTGTTTCAAGGTGGAGGTTGGCTTCCCCTCTGACTCCTGGTGTGTTTTGATTTCCCCCCTTCTTGTAATAGACATCCCCTCCTCTCCAGGGGAACTCAGGTGAGCGCTTTGTGATATCCCCCCTGCTTGTAACAGACATCCCCTCATCTCTAGGGGAACTCAGGTGAGGGCTTTGTGATGTCATTTCAGTTGGCCACATGTTTCAAGGTTGAGGTTGGCTTCCCCTGTGACTCCTGGTGTGTTGTGATATCCCCCCTGCTTGTAACAGACATCCCCTCCTCACCAGGGGAACTCAGGTGAGCGCTTTGTGATATCCCCCCTGCTTCTAACAGACATCCCCTGCTCTCCAGGGGAACTCAGGTGAGCGCTTTGTGATGTCATTTCAGTTGGTCACCTGTTTCAAGATGGAGGTTGGCTTCCCCTGTGACTCCTGGTGTGTTGTGATATCCCCCCTGCTTGTAACAGACATCCCCTCTTCTCCAAGTTAACTCAGGTGAGCGCTTTGTGATGTCATTTCAGTTGGTCACCTGTTTCATGGTGGAGGTTGGCTTCCGCTGTGACTCCTGGTGTGTTGTGATAACCCCCCTGCTTGTAACAGACATCCCCTCCTCTCCAGGGGAACTCAGGTGAGCGCTTTGTGATGTCATTACAGTTGGTCACCTGTTTCAAGGTGGAGGTTGGCTTCCCCTCTGACTCCTGGTGTGTTTTGATATCCCCACTTCTTGTAATAGACATCCCCTCCTCTCCAGGGGAACTCAGGTGAGCGCTTTGTGATGTCATTTCAGTTGGTCATCTGTTTCAAGGTGGAGGTTGTCTTCCTCTGTGACTCCTGGTGTGTTGTGTTATCAACCCTGCTTGTAACAGACATCCCCTCTTCTCCAAGTTAACTCAGTTGAGCGCTTTGTGATGTCATTTCAGTTGGTCACCTGTTTCATGGTGGAGGTTGGCTTCCCCTCTGACTCCTGGTGTGTTTTGATATCCCCCCTTCTTGTAATAGAAATGCCCTCCTCTCCCGGGAAACTCAGGTGAGCGCTTTGTGATATCCCACTGCTTGTAACAGAGATCCCCTGCTCTCCAGGGGAACTCAGGTCAGCGCTTTGTGATGTCATTTCAGTTGGTCACATGTTTCAAGGTTGAGGTTGGCTTCCCCTGTAACTCCTGGTGTGTTTTGATATCCCCCCTGCTTGTAACAGACATCCCCTCCTCACCAGGGGAACTCAGGTGAACGCTTTGTGATATCCCCCCTGCTTGTAACAGACATCCCCTCATCTCTAGGGGAACTCAGGTGAGCGCTTTGTGATGTCATTTCAGTTGGTCACATGTTTCAAGGTTGAGGTTGGCTTCCCCTGTGACTCCTGGTGTGTTGTGATATCCCCCCTGCTTGTAACAGACATCCCCTCCTCACCAGGGGAACTCAGGTGAACGCTTTGTGATATCCCCCCTGCTTGTAACAGACATCCCCTGCTCTCCAGGGGAACTCAGGTGAACGCTTTGTGATGTCATTTCAGTTGGTCACCTGTTTCAAGGTGGAGGTTGGCTTCCCCTGTGACTCCTGGTGTGTTGTGATATCCCTCCTGCTTGTAACAGACATCCCCTCATCTCTATGGGAACTCAGGTCAGCGCTTTGTGATGTCATTTCACTTGGTCACATGTTTCAAGGTTGAGGTTGGCTTCCCCTGTAACTCCTGGTGTGTTATGATATCCCCCCTGCTTGTAACAGACATCCCCTCCTCACCAGGGGAACTCAGGTGAGCGCTTTGTGATGTCATTTCAGTTGGTCACCTGTTTCAAGGTGGAGGTTGGGTTCCCCTGTGTCTCCTGGTGTGTTGTGATATCCCCCCTGGTTGTAACAGACATCCCCTCTTCTTCAAGTTAACTCAGGTGAGCGCTTTGTGATGTCATTTCAGTTGGTCACCTGTTTCATGGTGGAGGTTGGCTTCCGCTGTGACTCCTGGTGTGTTGTGATATCCCCCCTGCTTGTAACAGACATCCCCTCCTCTCCAGGGGAACTCCGGTGAGCGCTTTGTGATGTCATTTCAGTTGGTAACCTGTTTCAAGGTGGAGGTTGGCTTCCCCTGTGACTCCTGGTGTGTTATGATATCCCCCCTGCTTGTAACAGACATTCCCTCCTCTCCAGGGGAACTCAGGTGAGAGCTTTGTGATATCCCCCCTGCTTGTAACAGACATCCCCTCCTCACCAGGGGAACTCAGGTGAGCGCTTTGTGATATCCCCCCTGCTTATAACAGACATCCCCTGCTCTCCAGGGGAACTCAGGTGAGCGCTTTGTGATGTCATTTCAGTTGGTCACCTGTTTCAAGGTGGAGGTTGGCTTCCCCTGTGACTCCTGGTGTGTTGTGATATCCACCCTGCTTGTAATAGACATCCCCTCCTCTCCAGGAGAACTCAGGTGAGCGCTTTGTGATATCCCCCCTGCTTGTAACAGACATCCCCTCATCTCTAGGGGAACTCAGGTGAGCGCTTTGTGATGTCATTTCAGTTGGTCACCTGTTTCAAGGTGGAGGTTGGCTTCCCCTGTGACTCCTGGTGTGCTGTGATATCCCCCCTGCTTGTAACAGACATCCCCTCTTCTCCAAGTTAACTCAGGTGAGCGCTTTGTGATGTCATTTCAGTTGGTCACCTGTTTCATGGTGGAGGTTGGCTTCCGCTGTGACTCCTGGTGTGTTGTGATAACCCCCCTGCTTGTAACAGACATCCCCTCCTCTCCAGGGGAACTCAGGTGAGCGCTTTGTGATGTCATTACAGTTGGTCACCTGTTTCAAGGTGGAGGTTGGCTTCCCCTCTGACTCCTGGTGTGTTTTGATATCCCCACTTCTTGTAATAGACATCCCCTCCTCTCGAGGGGAACTCAGGTGAGCGCTTTGTGATATCCCCCCTGCTTGTAACAAACATCCCCTCTTCTCCAGGGGAACTCAGGTGAGCGCTTTGTGATGTCATTTCAGTTGGTCATCTGTTTCAAGGTGGAGGTTGTCTTCCTCTGTGACTCCTGGTGTGTTGTGATATCCCCCCTGCTTGTAACAGACATCCCCTCTTCTCCAAGTTAACTCAGGCGAGCGCTTTGTGATGTCATTACAGTTGGTCACCTGTTTCAAGGTGGAGGTTGGCTTCCCCTCTGACTCCTGGTGTGTTGTGATATCCCCCCTGCTTGTAACAAACATCCCCTCTTCTTCAAGTTAACTCAGGTGAGCGCTTTGTGATGTCATTACAGTTGGTCACCTGTTTCAAGGTGGAGGTTGGCTTCCCCTCTGACTCCTGGTGTGTTGTGATATCCCCCCTGCTTGTAACAAACATCCCCTCTTCTCCAGGGGAACTCAGGTGAGCGCTTTGTGATGTCATTTCAGTTGGTCATCTGTTTCAAGGTGGAGGTTGTCTTCCTCTGTGACTCCTGGTGTGTTGTGATATCCCCCCTGCTTGTAACAGACATCCCCTCTTCTCCAAGTTAAAGCAGGTGAGCGCTTTGTGATGTCATTACAGTTGGTCACCTGTTTCAAGGTGGAGGTTGGCTTCCCCTCTGACTCCTGGTGTGTTTTGATATCCCCACTTCTTGTAATAGACATCCCCTCCTCTCCAGGGGAACTCAGGTGAGCGCTTTGTGATGTCATTTCAGTTGGTCATCTGTTTCAAGGTGGAGGTTGTCTTCCTCTGTGACTCCTGGTGTGTTGTGATATCAACCCTGCTTGTAACAGACATCCCCTCTTCTCCAAGTTAACTCAGTTGAGCGCTTTGTGATGTCATTTCAGTTGGTCACCTGTTTCATGGTGGAGGTTGGCTTCCGCTGTGACTCCTGATGTGTTGTGATAACCCCCCTTCTTGTAACAGACATCCCCTCCTCTCCACGGGAACTCAGGTGAGCGCTTTGTGACGTCATTTCAGTTGGTCACCTGTTTCAAGGTGGAGGTTGGCTTCCCCTCTGACTCCTGGTGTGTTTTGATATCCCCCCTTCTTGTAATAGAAATGCCCTCCTCTCCCGGGAAACTCAGGTGAGCGCTTTGTGATATCCCACTGCTTGTAACAGAGATCCCCTGCTCTCCAGGGGAACTCAGGTCAGCGCTTTGTGATGTCATTTCAGTTGGTCACCTGTTTCAACGTGGAGGTTGGCTTCCCCTGTGACTCCTGGTGTGTTGTGATATCCCCCCTGCTTGTAACAGACATCCCCTCCTCTCCAGGGTAACTCAGGTGAACGCTTTGTGATATCCCCCCTGCTTGTAACAGACATCCCCTCATCTCTAGGGGAACTCAGGTGAGCGCTTTGTGATGTCATTTCAGTTGGTCACATGTTTCAAGGTTGAGGTTGGCTACCCCTGTGACTCCTGGTGTGTTGTGATATCCCCCCTGCTTGTAACAGACATCCCCTCCTCACCAGGGGAACTCAGGTGAACGCTTTGTGATATCCCCCCTGCTTGTAACAGACATCCCCTGCTCTCCAGGGGAACTCAGGTGAACGCTTTGTGATGTCATTTCAGTTGGTCACCTGTTTCAAGGTGGAGGTTGGCTTCCCCTGTGACTCCTGGTGTGTTGTGATATCCCCCCTGCTTGTAACAGACATCCCCTCATCTCTATGGGAACTCAGGTCAGCGCTTTGTGATGTCATTTCAGTTGGTCACATGTTTCAAGGTTGAGGTTGGCTTCCCCTGTAACTCCTGGTGTTTTATGATATCCCCCCTGCTTGTAACAGACATCCCCTCCTCACCAGGGGAACTCAGGTGAGCGCTTTGTGATATCCCCCCTGCTTGTAACAGACATCCCCTGCTCTCCAGGGGAACTCAGGTGAGCGCTTTGTGATGTCATTTCAGTTGGTCACCTGTTTCAAGGTGGAGGTTGGGTTCCCCTGTGTCTCCTGGTGTGTTGTGATATCCCCCCTGGTTGTAACAGACATCCCCTCTTCTTCAAGTTAACTCAGGTGAGCGCTTTGTGATATCATTTCAGTTGGTCACCTGTTTCATGGTGGAGATTGGCTTCCGCTGTGACTCCTGGTGTGTTGTGATATCCCCCCTGCTTGTAACAGACATCCCCTCCTCTCCAGGGGAACTCCGGTGAGCGCTTTGTGATGTCATTTCAGTTGGTAACCTGTTTCAAGGTGGAGGTTGGCTTCCCCTGTGACTCCTGGTGTGTTGTGATATCCCCCCTGCTTGTAACAGACATTCCCTCCTCTCCAGGGGAACTCAGGTGAGAGCTTTGTGATATCCCCCCTGCTTGTAACAGACATCCCCTCCTCACCAGGGGAACTCAGGTGAGCGCTTCGTGATATCCCCCCTGCTTATAACAGACATCCCCTGCTCTCCAGGGGAACTCAGGTGAGCGCTTTGTGATGTCATTTCAGTTGGTCACCTGTTTCAAGGTGGAGGTTGGCTTCCCCTGTGACTCCTGGTGTGTTGTGATATCCACCCTGCTTGTAATAGACATCCCCTCCTCTCCAGGGGAACTCAGGTGAGCGCTTTGTGATATCCCCCCTGCTTGTAACAGACATCCCCTCATCTCTAGGGGAACTCAGGTGAGGGCTTTGTGATGTCATTTCAGTTGGCCACATGTTTCAAGGTTGAGGTTGGCTTCCCCTGTGACTCCTGGTGTGTTGTGATATCCCCCCTGCTTATAACAGACATCCCCTGCTCTCCAGGGGAACTCAGGTGAGCGCTTTGTGATGTCATTTCAGTTGGTCACCTGTTTCAAGGTGGAGGTTGGCTTCCCCTGTGACTCCTGGTGTGTTGTGATATCCCCCCTGCTTGTAACAGACATCCCCTCTTCTCCAAGTTAACTCAGGTGAGCGCTTTGTGATGTCATTTCAGTTGGTCACCTGTTTCATGGTGGAGGTTGGCTTCCGCTGTGACTCCGGGTGTGTTGTGATAACCCCCCTGCTTGTAACAGACATCCCCTCCTCTCCAGGGGAACTCAGGTGAGCGCTTTGTGATGTCATTACAGTTGGTCACCTGTTTCAAGGTGGAGGTTGGCTTCCCCTCTGACTCCTGGTGTGTTTTGATATCCCCACTTCTTGTAATAGACATCCCCTCCTCTCCAGGGGAACTCAGGTGAGCGCTTTGTGATATCCCCCCTGCTTGTAACAAACATCCCCTCTTCTCCAGGGGAACTCAGGTGAGCGCTTTGTGATGTCATTTCAGTTGGTCATCTGTTTCAAGGTGGAGGTTGTCTTCCTCTGTGACTCCTGGTGTGTTGTGATATCCCCCCTGCTTGTAACAAACATCCCCTCTTCTTCAAGTTAACTCAGGTGAGCGCTTTGTGATGTCATTACAGTTGGTCACCTGTTTCAAGGTGGAGGTTGGCTTCCCCTCTGACTCCTGGTGTGTTGTGATATCCCCCCTGTTTGTAACAAACATCCCCTCTTCTCCAGGGGAACTCAGGTGAGCGCTTTGTGATGTCATTTCAGTTGGTCATCTGTTTCAAGGTGGAGGTTGTCTTCCTCTGTGACTCCTGGTGTGTTGTGATATCCCCCCTGCTTGTAACAGACATCCCCTCTTCTCCAAGTTAACTCAGGTGAGCGCTTTGTGATGTCATTACAGTTGGTCACCTGTTTCAAGGTGGAGGTTGGCTTCCCCTCTGACTCCTGGTGTGTTTTGATATCCCCACTTCTTGTAATAGACATCCCCTCCTCTCCAGGGGAACTCAGGTGAGCGCTTTGTGATGTCATTTCAGTTGGTCATCTGTTTCAAGGTGGAGGTTGTCTTCCTCTGTGACTCCTGGTGTGTTGTGATATCAACCCTGCTTGTAACAGACATCCCCTCTTCTCCAAGTTAACTCAGTTGAGCGCTTTGTGATGTCATTTCAGTTGGTCACCTGTTTCATGGTGGAGGTTGGCTTCCGCTGTGACTCCTGATGTGTTGTGATAACCCCCCTTCTTGTAACAGACATCCCCTCCTCTCCACGGGAACTCAGGTGAGCGCTTTGTGACGTCATTTCAGTTGGTCACCTGTTTCAAGGTGGAGGTTGGCTTCCCCTCTGACTCCTGGTGTGTTTTGATATCCCCCCTTCTTGTAATAGAAATGCCCTCCTCTCCCGGGAAACTCAGGTGAGCGCTTTGTGATATCCCACTGCTTGTAACAGAGATCCCCTGCTCTCCAGGGGAACTCAGGTCAGCGCTTTGTGATGTCATTTCAGTTGGTCACCTGTTTCAACGTGGAGGTTGGCTTCCCCTGTGACTCCTGGTGTGTTGTGATATCCCCCCTGCTTGTAACAGACATCCCCTCCTCTCCATGGTAACTCAGGTGAACGCTTTGTGATATCCTCCCTGCTTGTAACAGACATCCCCTGCTCTCCAGGGGAACTCAGGTGAACGCTTTGTGATGTCATTTCAGTTGGTCACCTGTTTCAAGGTGGAGGTTGGCTTCCCCTGTGACTCCTGGTGTGTTGTGATATCCCCCCTGCTTGTAACAGACATCCCCTCATCTCTATGGGAACTCAGGTCAGCGCTTTGTGATGTCATTTCAGTTGGTCACATGTTTCAAGGTTGAGGTTGGCTTCCCCTGTAACTCCTGGTGTGTTATGATATCCCCCCTGCTTGTAACAGACATCCCCTCCTCACCAGGGGAACTCAGGTGAGCGCTTTGTGATATCCCCCCTGCTTGTAACAGACATCCCCTGCTCTCCAGGGGAACTCAGGTGAGCGCTTTGTGATGTCATTTCAGTTGGTCACCTGTTTCAAGGTGGAGGTTGGGTTCCCCTGTGTCTCCTGGTGTGTTGTGATATCCCCCCTGGTTGTAACAGACATCCCCTCTTCTTCAAGTTAACTCAGGTGAGCGCTTTGTGATGTCATTTCAGTTGGTCACCTGTTTCATGGTGGAGGTTGGCTTCCGCTGTGACTCCTGGTGTGTTGTGATATCCCCCCTGCTTGTAACAGACATCCCCTCCTCTCCAGGGGAACTCCGGTGAGCGCTTTGTGATGTCATTTCAGTTGGTCACCTGTTTCAAGGTGGAGGTTGGCTTCCCCTGTGACTCCTGGTGTGTTGTGATATCCCCCCTGCTTGTAACAGACATCCCCTCTTCTCCAAGTTAACTCAGGTGAGCGCTTTGTGATGTCATTTCAGTTGGTCACCTGTTTCATGGTGGAGGTTGGCTTCCGCTGTGACTCCGGGTGTGTTGTGATAACCCCCCTGCTTGTAACAGACATCCCCTCCTCTCCAGGGGAACTCAGGTGAGCGCTTTGTGATGTCATTACAGTTGGTCACCTGTTTCAAGGTGGAGGTTGGCTTCCCCTCTGACTCCTGGTGTGTTTTGATATCCCCACTTCTTGTAATAGACATCCCCTCCTCTCCAGGGGAACTCAGGTGAGCGCTTTGTGATATCCCCCCTGCTTGTAACAAACATCCCCTCTTCTCCAGGGGAACTCAGGTGAGCGCTTTGTGATGTCATTTCAGTTGGTCATCTGTTTCAAGGTGGAGGTTGTCTTCCTCTGTGACTCCTGGTGTGTTGTGATATCCCCCCTGCTTGTAACAAACATCCCCTCTTCTTCAAGTTAACTCAGGTGAGCGCTTTGTGATGTCATTACAGTTGGTCACCTGTTTCAAGGTGGAGGTTGGCTTCCCCTCTGACTCCTGGTGTGTTGTGATATCCCCCCTGCTTGTAACAAACATCCCCTCTTCTCCAGGGGAACTCAGGTGAGCGCTTTGTGATGTCATTTCAGTTGGTCATCTGTTTCAAGGTGGAGGTTGTCTTCCTCTGTGACTCCTGGTGTGTTGTGATATCCCCCCTGCTTGTAACAGACATCCCCTCTTCTCCAAGTTAACTCAGGTGAGCGCTTTGTGATGTCATTACAGTTGGTCACCTGTTTCAAGGTGGAGGTTGGCTTCCCCTCTGACTCCTGGTGTGTTTTGATATCCCCACTTCTTGTAATAGACATCCCCTCCTCTCCAGGGGAACTCAGGTGAGCGCTTTGTGATGTCATTTCAGTTGGTCATCTGTTTCAAGGTGGAGGTTGTCTTCCTCTGTGACTCCTGGTGTGTTGTGATATCAACCCTGCTTGTAACAGACATCCCCTCTTCTCCAAGTTAACTCAGTTGAGCGCTTTGTGATGTCATTTCAGTTGGTCACCTGTTTCATGGTGGAGGTTGGCTTCCGCTGTGACTCCTGATGTGTTGTGATAACCCCCCTTCTTGTAACAGACATCCCCTCCTCTCCACGGGAACTCAGGTGAGCGCTTTGTGACGTCATTTCAGTTGGTCACCTGTTTCAAGGTGGAGGTTGGCTTCCCCTCTGACTCCTGGTGTGTTTTGATATCCCCCCTTCTTGTAATAGAAATGCCCTCCTCTCCCGGGAAACTCAGGTGAGCGCTTTGTGATATCCCACTGCTTGTAACAGAGATCCCCTGCTCTCCAGGGGAACTCAGGTCAGCGCTTTGTGATGTCATTTCAGTTGGTCACCTGTTTCAACGTGGAGGTTGGCTTCCCCTGTGACTCCTGGTGTGTTGTGATATCCCCCCTGCTTGTAACAGACATCCCCTCCTCTCCAGGGTAACTCAGGTGAACGCTTTGTGATATCCCCCCTGCTTGTAACAGACATCCCCTCATCTCTAGGGGAACTCAGGTGAGCGCTTTGTGATGTCATTTCAGTTGGTCACATGTTTCAAGGTTGAGGTTGGCTTCCCCTGTGACTCCTGGTGTGTTGTGATATCCCCCCTGCTTGTAACAGACATCCCCTCCTCACCAGGGGAACTCAGGTGAACGCTTTGTGATATCCCCCCTGCTTGTAACAGACATCCCCTGCTCTCCAGGGGAACTCAGGTGAACGCTTTGTGATGTCATTTCAGTTGGTCACCTGTTTCAAGGTGGAGGTTGGCTTCCCCTGTGACTCCTGGTGTGTTGTGATATCCCCCCTGCTTGTAACAGACATCCCCTCATCTCTATGGGAACTCAGGTCAGCGCTTTGTGATGTCATTTCAGTTGGTCACATGTTTCAAGGTTGAGGTTGGCTTCCCCTGTAACTCCTGGTGTGTTATGATATCCCCCCTGCTTGTAACAGACATCCCCTCCTCACCAGGGGAACTCAGGTGAGCGCTTTGTGATATCCCCCCTGCTTGTAACAGACATCCCCTGCTCTCCAGGGGAACTCAGGTGAGCGCTTTGTGATGTCATTTCAGTTGGTCACCTGTTTCAAGGTGGAGGTTGGGTTCCCCTGTGTCTCCTGGTGTGTTGTGATATCCCCCCTGGTTGTAACAGACATCCCCTCTTCTTCAAGTTAACTCAGGTGAGCGCTTTGTGATGTCATTTCAGTTGGTCACCTGTTTCATGGTGGAGGTTGGCTTCCGCTGTGACTCCTGGTGTGTTGTGATATCCCCCCTGCTTGTAACAGACATCCCCTCCTCTCCAGGGGAACTCCGGTGAGCGCTTTGTGATGTCATTTCAGTTGGTCATCTGTTTCAAGGTGGAGGTTGTCTTCCTCTGTGACTCCTGGTGTGTTGTGATATCCCCCCTGCTTGTAACAGACATCCCCTCTTCTCCAAGTTAACTCAGGCGAGCGCTTTGTGATGTCATTACAGTTGGTCACCTGTTTCAAGGTGGAGGTTGGCTTGCCCTCTGACTCCTGGTGTGTTGTGATATCCCCCCTGCTTGTAACAAACATCCCCTCTTCTTCAAGTTAACTCAGGTGAGCGCTTTGTGATGTCATTACAGTTGGTCACCTGTTTCAAGGTGGAGGTTGGCTTCCCCTCTGACTCCTGGTGTGTTGTGATATCCCCCCTGCTTGTAACAAACATCCCCTCTTCTCCAGGGGAACTCAGGTGAGCGCTTTGTGATGTCATTTCAGTTGGTCATCTGTTTCAAGGTGGAGGTTGTCTTCCTCTGTGACTCCTGGTGTGTTGTGATATCCCCCCTGCTTGTAACAGACATCCCCTCTTCTCCAATTTAACTCAGGTGAGCGCTTTGTGATGTCATTACAGTTGGTCACCTGTTTCAAGGTGGAGGTTGGCTTCCCCTCTGACTCCTGGTGTGTTGTGATATCCCCCCTGCTTGTAACAAACATCCCCTCTTATCCAGGGGAACTCAGGTGAGCGCTTTGTGATGTCATTTCAGTTGGTCACCTGTTTCATGGTGGAGGTTGGCTTCCGCTGTGACTCCTGGTGTGTTGTGATATCCCCCCTGCTTGTAACAGACATCCCCTCCTCTCCAGGGGAACTCTGGTGAGCGCTTTGTGATGTCATTTCAGTTGGTCACCTGTTTCAAGGTGGAGGTTGGCTTCCCCTGTGACTCCTGCTGTGTTGTGATATCCCCCCTGCTTGTAACAGACATCCCTTCCTCAGCAGGGGAACTCAGGTGAGCGCTTTGTGATATCCCCCCTGCTTGTAACAGACATTCCCTCATCTCTAGGGGAACTCAGGTGAGCGCTTTGTGATGTCATTTCAGTTGGTCACCTGTTTCATGGTGGAGGTTGGCTTCCGCTGTGACTCCTGGTGTGTTGTGATATCCCCTCTGCTTGTAACAGACATCCCCTCCTCTCCAGAGGAACTCTGGTGAGCGCTTTGTGATGTCATTTCAGTTGGTCACCTGTTTCAAGGTGGAGGTTGGCTTCCCCTGTGACTCCTGCTGTGTTGTGATATCCCCCCTGCTTGTAACAGATATCCCTTCCTCAGCAGGGGAACTCAGGTGAGCGCTTTGTGATATCCCCCCTGCTTGTAACAGACATCCCCTCATCTCTAGGGGAACTCAGGTGAGCGCTTTGTGATGTCATTTCAGTTGGTCACCTGTTTCATGGTGGAGGTTGGCTTCCGCTGTGACTCCTGGTGTGTTGTGATATCCCCTCTGCTTGTAACAGACATCCCCTCCTCTCCAGAGGAACTCTGGTGAGCGCTTTGTGATGTCATTTCAGTTGGTCACCTGTTTCAAGGTGGAGGTTGGCTTCCCCTGTGACTCCTGCTGTGTTGTGATATCCCCCCTGCTTGTAACAGATATCCCTTACTCAGCAGGGGAACTCAGGTGAGCGCTTTGTGATATCCCCCCTGCTTGTAACAGACATCCCCTCATCTCTAGGGGAACTCAGGTGAGCGCTTTGTGATGTCATTTCAGTTGGTCACCTGTTTCAAGGTTGAGGTTGGCTTCCCCTGTGACTCCTGGTGTGTTGTGATATCCCCCCTGCTTGTAACAGACATCCCCTCATCTCTAGGGGATCTCTGGTGAGCGCTTTGTGATGTCATTTCAGTTGGTCACCTGTTTCAAGGTGGAGGTTGGCTTCCCCTGTGACTACTGCTGTGTTGTGATATCCCCCCTGCTTGTAACAGATATCCCTTCCTCAGTAGGGGAACTCAGGTGAGCGCTTTGTGATATCCCCCCTGCTTGTAACAGACATCCCCATATCTCTAGGGGAACTCAGGTGAGCGCTTTGTGATGTCATTTCAGTTGGTCAACTGTTTCAAGGTGGAGGTTGGCTTCCCCTGTGACTCCTGGTGTGATTTGTTATCCCCCCTGCTTGTAACAGACATCCCCTCTTCTCCAAGTTAACTCTGGTGAGCGCTTTGTGATGTCATTTCAGTTGGTCACCTGTTTCAAGGTTGAGGTTGGCTTCCCCTGTGACTCCTGGTGTGTTGTGATATCCCGCCTGCTTGTAACAGACATCCCCTCCTCTCCAGGGGAACTCAGGTGAGCGCTTTGTGATATCCCCCCTGCTTGTAACAAACATCCCCTCTTATCCAGGGGAACTCAGGTGAGCGCTTTGTGATGTCATTTCAGTTGGTCACCTGTTTCATGGTGGAGGTTGGCTTCCGCTGTGACTCCTGGTGTGTTGTGATATCCCCCCTGCTTGTAACAGACATCCCCTCCTCTCCAGGGGAACTCTGGTGAGCGCTTTGTGATGTCATTTCAGTTGGTCACCTGTTTCAAGGTGGAGGTTGGCTTCCCCTGTGACTCCTGGTGTGTTGTGATATCCCCCCTGCTTGTAACAGACATCCCCTCCTCTCCAGGGGAACTCTGGTGAGCGCTTTGTGATGTCATTTCAGTTGGTCACCTGTTTCAAGGTGGAGGTTGGCTTCCCCTGTGACTCCTGCTGTGTTGTGATATCCCCCCTGCTTGTAACAGACATCCCTTCCTCAGCAGGGGAACTCAGGTGAGCGCTTTGTGATATCCCCCCTGCTTGTAACAGACATTCCCTCATCTCTAGGGGAACTCAGGTGAGCGCTTTGTGATGTCATTTCAGTTGGTCACCTGTTTCATGGTGGAGGTTGGCTTCCGCTTTGACTCCTGGTGTGTTGTGATATCCCCTCTGCTTGTAACAGACATCCCCTCCTCTCCAGGGGAACTCTGGTGAGTGCTTTGTGATGTCATTTCAGTTGGTCACCTGTTTCAAGGTGGAGGTTGGCTTCCCCTGTGACTCCTGCTGTCTTGTGATATCCCCCCTGCTTGTAACAGATATCCCTTACTCAGCAGGGGAACTCAGGTGAGCGCTTTGTGATATCCCCCCTGCTTGTAACAGACATCCCCTCATCTCTAGGGGAACTCAGGTGAGCGCTTTGTGATGTCATTTCAGTTGGTCACCTGTTTCAAGGTTGAGGTTGGCTTCCCCTGTGACTCCTGGTGTGTTGTGATATCCCCCCTGCTTGTAACAGACATACCCTCATCTCTAGGGGATCTCTGGTGAGCGCTTTGTGATGTCATTTCAGTTGGTCACCTGTTTCAAGGTGGAGGTTGGCTTCCCCTGTGACTCCTGCTGTGTTGTGATATCCCCCGTGCTTGTAACAGATATCCCTTCCTCAGCAGGGGAACTCAGGTGAGCGCTTTGTGATATCCCCCCTGCTTGTAACAGACATCCCCATATCTCTAGGGGAACTCAGGTGAGCGCTTTGTGATGTCATTTCAGTTGGTCAACTGTTTCAAGGTGGAGGTTGGCTTCCCCTGTGACTCCTGGTGTGATTTGTTATCCCCCCTGCTTGTAACAGACATCCCCTCTTCTCCAAGTTAACTCAGGTGAGCGCTTTGTGATGTCATTTCAGTTGGTAACCTGTTTCATGGTGGAGGTTGGCTTCCGCTGTGACTCCTGGTGTGTTGTGATAACCCCCCTGCTTGTAACAGACATCCCCTCCTCTCCAGGGGAACTCAGGTGAGCGCTTTGTGATGTCATTACAGTTGGTCACCTGTTTCAAGGTGGAGGTTGGCTTCCCCTCTGACTCCTGGTGTGTTTTGATATCCCCCCTTCTTGTAATAGACATCCCCTCCTCTCCAGGGGAACTCAGGTGAACGCTTTGTGATGTCATTTCAGTTGGTCATCTGTTTCAAGTTGGAGGTTGTCTTCCTCTGCGACTCCTGGTGTGTTATGATATCCCCCCTGCTTGTAACAGACATCCCCTCGTCTCCAGGTGTACTCTGGTGAGCGCTTTGTGATGTCATTTCAGTAGGTCACCTGTTTCAAGGTGGAGGTTGGCTTGCCAGTGTGTTATGTTATCCACCATGCCAGAAGAGACATTCCCTCATGTCCAGGGGAACTGAGGTGAGTGCTTTGTGATGTCATTGTAGTACGTCACAAGATTCCAGCTGGAGCTTGGCTTCCCCTCTGGTCTAGTGTGTTATGTGTTCCGCTATGCCAATAAGAGACATTCCTTTGTCTCCATGGGAATAGAGTTGAGCGCTTTGTCATTTCAGTAGGTCTTAAGGTTCTAGTTGGAGGATGGCTTTGACTCTGACTTGTAGTGTGTTATGTTATCCGCCCTGACATCCCTCCTCTCCAGGGGAACTCAGGTGAGAGCTTTGTGATATCCCCCCTGCTTGTAACAGACATCGCCTCCTCACCAGGGGAACTCAGGTGAGCGCTTTGTGATATCCCCCCTGCTTATAACAGACATCCCCTGCTCTCCAGGGGAACTCAGGTGAGCGCTTTGTGATGTCATTTCAGTTGGTCACCTGTTTCAAGGGGGAGGTTGGCTTCCCCTGTGACTCCTGGTGTGTTGTGATATCCCCCCTGCTTGTAACAGACATCCCCTCTTCTCCAAGTTAACTCAGGTGAGCGCTTTGTGATGTCATTTCAGTTGGTCACCTGTTTCATGGTGGAGGTTGGCTTCCGCTGTGACTCCTGAGGTGTTGTGATATCCCCCCTGCTTGTAACAGAGATCCCCTGCTCTCCAGGGGAACTCAGGTGAGCGCTTTGTGATGTCATTTCAGTTGGTCACCTGTTTCAAGGTGGAGGTTGGCTTCCCCTGTGACTCCTGGTGTGTTGTGATATCCCCCCTGCTTGTAACAGACATCCCCTCCTCTCCAGCGGAACTCAGGTGAGCGCTTTGTGATGTCATTACAGTTGGTCACCTGTTTCAAGGTGGAGGTTGGCTTCCCCTCTGACTCCTGGTGTGTTTTGATATCCCCCCTTCTTGTAATAGACATCCCCTCCTCTCCCGGGGAACTCAGGTGAGCGCTTTGTGATATCCCCCCTGCTTGTAACAAACATCCCCTCTTCTCCAGGGGAACTCAGGTGAGCGCTTTGTGATGTCATTTCAGTTGGTCACCTGTTTCATGGTGGAGGTTGGCTTCCTCTGTGACTCCTGGTGTGTTGTGATATCCCCCCTGCTTGTAACAGACATCCCCTCCTCTCCAGGGGAACTCTGGTGAGCGCTTTGTGATGTCATTTCAGTTGGTCACCTGTTTCAAGGTGGAGGTTGGCTTCCCCTGTGACTCCTGGTGTGTTGTGATATCCCCCCGGCTTGTAACAGACATCCCCTCCTCTCCAGGGGAACTCTGGTGAGCGCTTTGTGATGTCATTTCAGTTGGTCACCTGTTTCAAGGTGGAGGTTGGCTTCCCCTGTGACTCCTGGTGTGTTGTGTTATCCCCCCTGCTTGTAACAGACATCCCCTCATCTCTAGGGGAACTCAGGTCAGCGCTTTGTGATGTCATTTCAGTTGGTCACATGTTTCAAGGTTGAGGTTGGCTTCCCCTGTAACTCCTGGTTTGTTGTGATATCCCCCCTGCTTGTAACAGACATCCCCTCCTCACCAGGGGAACTCAGGTGAGCGCTTTGTGATATCCCCCCTGCTTGTAACAGACATCCCCTGCTCTCCAGGGGAACTCAGGTGAGCGCTTTGTGATGTCATTTCAGTTGGTCACCTGTTTCAAGGTGGAGGTTGGCTTCCCCTGTGACTCCTGGTGTGTTGTGACATTCCCCCCTGCTTGTAACAGACATCCCCTCTTCTCCTAGTTAACTCAGGTGAGCGCTTTGTGATGTCATTTCTGTTGGTCACCTGTTTCATGGTGGAGGTTGGGTTCCGCTGTGACTCCTGGTGTGTTGTGATAACCCCCCGGCTTGTAACAGACATCCCCTCCTCTCCAGGGGAACTCAGGTGAGCGCTTTGTGATGTCATTACAGTTGGTCACCTGTTTCAAGGTGGAGGTTGGCTTACCCTCTGACTCCTGGTGTGTTTTGATATCCCCCCTTCTTGTAATAGACATCCGCTCCTCTCCAGGGGAACTCAGGTGAGCGCTTTGTGATATCCCCCCTGCTTGTAACAAACATCCTCTCTTCTCCAGGGGAACTCAGGTGAGCGCTTTGTGATGTCATTTCAGTTGGTCACCTGTTTCATGGTGGAGGTTGGCTTCCGCTGTGACTCCTGGTGTGTTGTGATATCCCCCCTGCTTGTAACAGACATCCCCTCCTCTCCAGGGGAACTCTGGTGAGCGCTTTGTGATGTCATTTCACTAGGTCACCTGTTTCAAGGTGGAGGTTGGCTTCCCCTGTGACTCCTGGTGTGTTGTGATATCCCCCCTGCTTGTAACAGACATCCCTTCCTCAGCAGGGGAACTCAGGTGAGCGCTTTGTGATATCCCTCCTGCTTGTAACAGACATCCCCTCATCTCTAGGGGAACTCAGGTGAGCGCTTTGTGATGTCATTTCAGTTGGTCACATGTTTCAAGGTTGAGGTTGGCTTCCCCTGTGACTCCTGGTGTGTTGTGATATCCCCCCTGCTTGTAACAGACATTCCCTCCTCTCCAGGGGAACTCAGGTGAGAGCTTTGTGATATCCCCCCTGCTTGTAACAGACATCCCCTCCTCACCAGGGGAACTCAGGTGAGCGCTTTGTGATATCCCCCCTGCTTATAACAGACATCCCCTGCTCTCCAGGGGAACTCAGGTGAGCGCTTTGTGATGTCATTTCAGTTGGTCACCTGTTTCAAGGGGGAGGTTGGCTTCCCCTGTGACTCCTGGTGTGTTGTGATATCCCCCCTGCTTGTAACAGACATCCCCTCTTCTCCAAGTTAACTCAGGTGAGCGCTTTGTGATGTCATTTCAGTTGGTCACCTGTTTCATGGTGGAGGTTGGCTTCCGCTGTGACTCCTGGTGTGTTGTGATAACCCCCCTGCTTGTAACAGACATCCCCTCCTCTCCAGGGGAACTCAGGTGAGCGCTTTGTGATGTCATTACAGTTGGTCACCTGTTTCAAGGTGGAGGTTGGCTTCCCCTCTGACTCCTGGTGTGTTTTGATATCCCCCCTTCTTGTAATAGACATCCCCTCCTCTCCAGGGGAACTCAGGTGAACGCTTTGTGATGTCATTTCAGTTGGTCATCTGTTTCAAGGTGGAGGTTGTCTTCCTCTGTGACTCCTGGTGTGTTGTGATATCCCCCCTGCTTGTAACAGACATCCCCTCGTCTCCAGGTGTACTCTGGTGAGCGCTTTGTGATGTCATTTCAGTAGGTCACCTGTTTCAAGGTGGAGGTTGGCTTGCCAGTGTGTTATGTTATCCCCCATGCCAGAAGAGACATTCCCTCATCTCCAGGGGAACTGAGGTGAGTGCTTTGTGATGTCATTGTAGTACGTCACAAGATTCCAGCTGGAGCTTGGCTTCCCCTCTGGTCTAGTGTGTTATGTGTTCCCCCATGCCAGTAAGAGACATTCCTTTGTCTCCATGGGAATAGAGTTGAGCGCTTTGTCATGTCATTTCAGTAGGTCTTAAGGTTCTAGTTGGAGGATGGCTTTGACTCTGACTTGTAGTGTGTTATGTTATCCGCCCTGACATTAAGAGACATTTCCTCATCTCCAGGGGATGTAAGTGAGTGAGTCATTTCAGTTGGTCACCTGTTTCAAGGTGAAGGTTGGCTTCCCCTGTGACTCCTGGTGTGTTGTGATATCCCCCCTGCTTGTAAAAGACATCCCCTCCTCTCCAGGGGAACTCAGGTGAGCGCTTTGTGATATCCCCCCTGCTTGTAACAAACATCCCCTCTTCTCCAGGGGAACTCAAGTGAGCGCTTTGTGATGTCATTTCAGTTGGTCACCTGTTTCATGGTGGAGGTTGGCTTCCTCTGTGACTCCTGGTGTGTTGTGATATCCCCCCTGCTTGTAACAGACATCCCCTCCTCTCCAGGGGAACTCTGGTGAGCGCTTTGTGATGTCATTTCAGTTGGTCACCTGTTTCAAGTTGGAGGTTGGCTTCCCCTGTGACTCCTGGTGTGTTGTGATATCCCCCCGCCTTGTAACAGACATCCCCTCCTCTCCAGGGGAACTCTGGTGAGCGCTTTGTGATGTCATTTCAGTTGGTCACCTGTTTCAAGGTGGAGGTTGGCTTCCCCTGTGACTCCTGGTGTGTTGTGTTATCCCCCCTGCTTATAGCAGACATCCCCTCATCTCTAGGGGAACTCAGGTCAGCGCTTTGTGATGTCATTTCAGTTGGTCACATGTTTCAAGGTTGAGGTTGGCTTCCCCTGTAACTCCTGGTGTGTTGTGATATCCCCCCTGCTTGTAACAGACATCCCCTCCTCACCAGGGGAACTCAGGTGAGCGCTTTGTGATATCCCCCCTGCTTGTAACAGACATCCCCTGCTCTCCAGGGGAACTCAGGTGAGCGCTTTGTGATGTCATTTCAGTTGGTCACCTGTTTCAAGGTGGAGGTTGGCTTCCCCTGTGACTCCTGGTGTGTTGTGACATTCCCCCCTGCTTGTAACAGACATCCCCTCTTCTCCAAGTTAACTCAGGTGAGCGCTTTGTGATGTCATTTCAGTTGGTCACCTGTTTCAAGGTGGAGGTTGGCTTCCGCTGTGACTCCTGGTGTGTTGTGATAACCCCCTGCTTGTAACAGACATCCCCTCCTCTCCAGGGGAACTCAGGTGAGCGCTTTGTGATATCCCCCCTGCTTGTAACAAACATCCCCTCTTCTCCAGGGGAACTCAGGTGAGCGCTTTGTGATGTCATTTCAGTTGGTCACCTGTTTCATGGTGGAGGTTGGCTTCCGCTGTGACTCCTGGTGTGTTGTGATATCCCCCCTGCTTGTAACAGACATCCCCTCCTCTCCAGGGGAACTCTGGTGAGCGCTTTGTGATGTCATTTCACTAGGTCACCTGTTTCAAGGTGGAGGTTGGCTTCCCCTGTGACTCCTGGTGTGTTGTGATATCCCCCCTGCTTGTAACAGACATCCCTTCCTCAGCAGGGGAACTCAGGTGAGCGCTTTGCGATATCCCTCCTGATTGTAACAGACATCCCCTCATCTCTAGGGGAACTCAGATGAGCGCTTTGTGATGTCATTTCAGTTGGTCACCTGTTTCAAGGTTGAGGTTGGCTTCCCCTGTGACTCCTGGTGTGTTGTGACATCCCCCCTGCTTGTAACAGACATCCCTTCCTCAGCAGGGGAACTCAGGTGAGCGCTTTGTGATATCCCTCCTGCTTGTAACAGACATCCCCTCATCTCTAGGGGAACTCAGGTGAGCGCTTTGTGATATCCCCCCTGCTTGTAACAGACATCCCCTCCTCTCCAGGGGAACTCAGGTGAGAGCTTTGTGATATCCCCCCTGCTTGTAACAGACATCCCCTCCTCACCAGGGGAACTCAGGTGAGCGCTTTGTGATATCCCCCCTGCTTATAACAGACATCCCCTGCTCTCCAGGGGAACTCAGGTGAGCGCTTTGTGATGTCATTTCAGTTGGTCACCTGTTTCAAGGTGGAGGTTGGCTTCCCCTGTGACTCCTGGTGTGTTGTGATATCCCCCCTGCTTGTAACAGACATCCCCTCTTCTCCAAGTTAACTCAGGTGAGCGCTTTGTGATGTCATTTCAGTTGGTCACCTGTTTCATGGTGGAGGTTGGCTTCCGCTGTGACTCCTGAGGTGTTGTGATAACCCCCCTTCTTGTAACAGACATCCCCTCCTCTCCACGGGAACTCAGGTGAGCGCTTTGTGATGTCATTTCAGTTGGTCACCTGTTTCAAGGTGGAGGTTGGCTTCCCCTCTGACTCCTGGTGTGTTTTGATATCCCCCCTTCTTGTAATAGACATCCCTTCCTCAGCAGGGGAACTCAGGTGAGCGCTTTGTGATATCCCTCCTGCTTGTAACAGACATCCCCTCATCTCTAGGGGAACTCAGGTGAGCGCTTTGTGATGTCATTACAGTTGGTCACCTGTTTCAAGGTGGAGGTAGGCTTCCCCTATTACTCCTGGTGTGTTGTGATATCCCCCCTGCTTGTAACAGACATCCCCTCTTCTCCAAGTTAACTCAGGTGAGCGCTTTGTGATGTCATTTCAGTTGGTCACCTGTTTCAAGGTGGAGGTTGGCTTCCCCTGTGACTCCTGGTGTGTTGTGATATCCCCCCTGCTTGTAACAGACATCCCCTCTTCTCCAAGTTAACTGAGGTGAGCGCTTTGTGATGTCATTTCAGTTGGTCACCTGTTTCATGGTGGAGGTTGGCTTCCGCTGTGACTCCTGGTGTGTTGTGATAACCCCCCTGCTTGTAACAGACATCCCCTCCTCTCCAGGGGAACTCAGGTGAGCGCTTTGTGATGTCATTACAGTTGGTCACCTGTTTCAAGGTGGAGGATGGCTTCCCCTCTGACTCCTGGTGTGTTTTGATACCCCCCCTTCTTGTAATAGACATCCCCTCTTCTCCAAATTAACTCAGGTGAGCGCTTTGTGATGTCATTTCAGTTGGTCACCTGTTTCATGGTGGAGGTTGGCTTCCGCTGTGACTCCTGGTGTGTTTTGATATCCCCCCTGCTTGTAATAGACATCCCGTCCTCTCCAGGGGAACTCAGGCGAGCGCTTTGTGATATCCCCCCTGCCTGTAACAGAGATCCCGTCCTCTCCAGGGGAACTCAAGTGAGCGCTTTGTGATATCGCTCCTGCCTGTAACAGACATTCCCTCCTCTCCTGGTGAACTCAGGTGAGCGCTTTGTGATGTCATTTCAGTTGGTCACCTTTTTCAAGGTAGAGGTTGGCTTCCCCTGTGACTCCTGGCGTGTTGTGGTATCCCCCCTGCTTATAACAGACATCCCGTCCTCTCCAAGGGAACTGAGGTGAGCACTTTGTGATATCCCCCCTACTTCTAACTGACATCCCCTGCTCTCCAGGGGAACTCAGGTGAGCGTTTTGTGATGTCATTTCAGTTGGTCACCTGTTTCAAGGTTGAGGTTGGCCTCCCCTGTGACTCCTGGTGTATTGTGATATCCCCCCTGCTTGTAACAGACATCCCCTCTTCTCCAAGTTAACTCAGGTGAGCGCTTTGTGATGTCATTTCAGTTGGTCACCTGTTTCATGGTGGAGGTTGGCTTCCGCTGTGACTCCTGGTGTGTTTTGATATCCCCCCTGCTTGTAATAGACATCCCCTGCTCTCCAGGGGAACTCAGGTGAGCGTTTTGTGATGTCATTTCAGTTGGTCACCTGTTTCAGGGTTGAGGTTGGCCTCCCCTGTGACTCCTGGTGTGTTGTGATATCCCTCCTGCTTGTAACAGACATCCCCTCCTCTCCAGGGGAACTCAGGTGAGCGCTTTGTGATGTCATTTCAGTTGGTCACCTGTTTCAAGGTTGAGGTTGGCTTCCCCTGTGACTCCTGGTGTGTTGTGATATCCCCCCTGCTTGTAACAGACATCCCCCCCTCACCAGGGGAACTCAGGTGAGCGCTTTGTGATATCCCCCCTGCTTGTAACAGAGATCCCGTCCTCTCCAGGGGAACTGAAGTGACCGCTTTGTGATATCCCCCCGGCTTATAACAGACATCCCCTCATCTCTAGGGGAACTCAGGTGAGCGCTTTGTGATGTCATTTCAGTTGGTCACCTGTTTCAAGGTGGAGGTTGGCTTCCCCTGTGACTCCTGGCGTGTTGTGATATCCCCCCTGCTTGTAACAGACATCCCCTCCTCACCAGGGGAACTCAGGTGAGCGCTTTCTGATATCCCCCCTACTTGTAACAGAGATCCCCTGCTCTCCAGGGGAATTCAGGTGAGCGCTTTGTGATGTCATTTCCGTTGGTCACCTGTTTCAAGGTGGAGGTTGGCTTCCCCTGTGACTGCTGGTGTGTTGTGATATCCCCCCCCCCCCCGCTTGTAACAGACATCCCCTCTTCTCCAAGTTAACTCAGGTGAGCGCTTTGTGATGTCATTTCAGTTGGTCACCTGTTTCAAGGTGAAGGTTGGCTTCCCCTGTGACTCCTGGTGTGTTGTGATATCCCCCCTGCTTGTAAAAGACATCCCCTCCTCTCCAGGGGAACTCAGGTGAGCGCTTTGTGATATCCCCCCTGCTTGTAACAAACATCCCCTCTTCTCCAGGGGAACTCAGGTGAGCGCTTTGTGATGTCATTTCAGTTGGTCACCTGTTTCATGGTGGAGGTTGGCTTCCTCTGTGACTCCTGGTGTGTTGTGATATCCCCCCTGCTTGTAACAGACATCCCCTCCTCTCCAGGGGAACTCTGGTGAGCGCTTTGTGATGTCATTTCAGTTGGTCACCTGTTTCAAGTTGGAGGTTGGCTTCCCCTGTGACTCCTGGTGTGTTGTGATAACCCCCCTGCTTGTAACAGACATCCCCTCCTCTCCAGGGGAACTCTGGTGAGCGCTTTGTGATGTCATTTCAGTTGGTCACCTGTTTCAAGGTGGAGGTTGGCTTCCCCTGTGACTCCTGGTGTGTTGTGTTATCCCCCCTGCTTGTAGCAGACATCCCCTCATCTCTAGGGGAACTCAGGTCAGCGCTTTGTGATGTCATTTCAGTTGGTCACATGTTTCAAGGTTGAGGTTGGCTTCCCCTGTAACTCCTGGTGTGTTGTGATATCCCCCCTGCTTGTAACAGACATCCCCTCCTCACCAGGGGAACTCAGGTGAGCGCTTTGTGATATCCCCCCTGCTTGTAACAGACATCCCCTGCTCTCCAGGGGAACTCAGGTGAGCGCTTTGTGATGTCATTTCAGTTGGTCACCTGTTTCAAGGTGGAGGTTGGCTTCCCCTGTGACTCCTGGTGTGTTGTGACATTCCCCCCTGCTTGTAACAGACATCCCCTCTTCTCCAAGTTAACTCAGGTGAGCGCTTTGTGATGTCATTTCAGTTGGTCACCTGTTTCAAGGTGGAGGTTGGCTTCCGCTGTGACTCCTGGTGTGTTGTGATAACCCCCTGCTTGTAACAGACATCCCCTCCTCTCCAGGGGAACTCAGGTGAGCGCTTTGTGATATCCCCCCTGCTTGTAACAAACATCCCCTCTTCTCCAGGGGAACTCAGGTGAGCGCTTTGTGATGTCATTTCAGTTGGTCACCTGTTTCATGGTGGAGGTTGGCTTCCGCTGTGACTCCTGGTGTGTTGTGATATCCCCCTTGCTTGTAACAGACATCCCCTCCTCTCCAGGGGAACTCTGGTGAGCGCTTTGTGATGTCATTTCACTAGGTCACCTGTTTCAAGGTGGAGGTTGGCTTCCCCTGTGACTCCTGGTGTGTTGTGATATCCCCCCTGCTTGTAACAGACATCCCTTCCTCAGCAGGGGAACTCAGGTGAGCGCTTTGCGATATCCCTCCTGATTGTAACAGACATCCCCTCATCTCTAGGGGAACTCAGATGAGCGCTTTGTGATGTCATTTCAGTTGGTCACCTGTTTCAAGGTTGAGGTTGGCTTCCCCTGTGACTCCTGGTGTGTTGTGACATCCCCCCTGCTTGTAACAGACATCCCTTCCTCAGCAGGGGAACTCAGGTGAGCGCTTTGTGATATCCCTCCTGCTTGTAACAGACATCCCCTCATCTCTAGGGGAACTCAGGTGAGCGCTTTGTGATGTCATTTCAGTTGGTCACATGTTTCAAGGTTGAGGTTGGCTTCCCCTGTGACTCCTGGTGTGTTGTGATATCCCCCCTGCTTGTAACAGACATTCCCTCCTCTCCAGGGGAACTCAGGTGAGAGCTTTGTGATATCCCCCCTGCTTGTAACAGACATCCCCTCCTCACCAGGGGAACTCAGGTGAGCGCTTTGTGATATCCCCCCTGCTTATAACAGACATCCCCTGCTCTCCAGGTGAACTCAGGTGAGCGCTTTGTGATGTCATTTCAGTTGGTCACCTGTTTCAAGGTGGAGGTTGGCTTCCCCTGTGACTCCTGGTGTGTTGTGATATCCCCCCTGCTTGTAACAGACATCCCCTCTTCTCCAAGTTAACTCAGGTGAGCGCTTTGTGATGTCATTTCAGTTGGTCACCTGTTTCATGGTGGAGGTTGGCTTCCGCTGTGACTCCTGAGGTGTTGTGATAACCCCCCTTCTTGTAACAGACATCCCCTCCTCTCCACGGGAACTCAGGTGAGCGCTTTGTGATGTCATTTCAGTTGGTCACCTGTTTCAAGGTGGAGGTTGGCTTCCCCTCTGACTCCTGGTGTGTTTTGATATCCCCCCTTCTTGTAATAGACATCCCTTCCTCAGCAGGGGAACTCAGGTGAGCGCTTTGTGATATCCCTCCTGCTTGTAACAGACATCCCCTCATCTCTAGGGGAACTCAGGTGAGCGCTTTGTGATGTCATTACAGTTGGTCACCTGTTTCAAGGTGGAGGTTGGCTTCCCCTATTACTCCTGGTGTGTTGTGATATCCCCCCTGCTTGTAACAGACATCCCCTCTTCTCCATGTTAACTCAGGTGAGCGCTTTGTGATGTCATTTCAGTTGGTCACCTGTTTCAAGGTGGAGGTTGGCTTCCCCTGTGACTCCTGGTGTGTTGTGATATCCCCCCTGCTTGTAACAGACATCCCCTCTTCTCCAAGTTAACTGAGGTGAGCGCTTTGTGATGTCATTTCAGTTGGTCACCTGTTTCATGGTGGAGGTTGGCTTCCGCTGTGACTCCTGGTGTGTTGTGATAACCCCCCTGCTTGTAACAGACATCCCCTCCTCTCCAGGGGAACTCAGGTGAGCGCTTTGTGATGTCATTACAGTTGGTCACCTGTTTCAAGGTGGAGGATGGCTTCCCCTCTGACTCCTGGTGTGTTTTGATACCCCCCCTTCTTGTAATAGACATCCCCTCCTCTCCAGGGGAACTCAGGTGAGCGCTTTGTGATGTCATTTCAGTTGGTCACCTGTTTCAAGGTGGAGGTTGGCTTCCCCTGTGACTGCTGGTGTGTTGTGATATCCCCCCCCCCGCTTGTAACAGACATCCCCTCTTCTCCAAGTTAACTCAGGTGAGCGCTTTGTGATGTCATTTCAGTTGGTCACCTGTTTCATGGTGGAGGTTGGCTTCCGCTGTGACTCCTGGTGTGTTTTGATATCCCCCCTGCTTGTAATAGACATCCCGTCCTCTCCAGGGGAACTCAGGCGAGCGCTTTGTGATATCCCCCCTGCCTGTAACAGAGATCCCGTCCTCTCCAGGGGAACTCAAGTGAGCGCTTTGTGATATCGCTCCTGCCTGTAACAGACATTCCCTCTTCTCCTGGTGAACTCAGGTGAGCGCTTTGTGATTTCATTTCAGTTGGTCACCTTTTTCAAGGTAGAGGTTGGCTTCCCCTGTGACTCCTGGCGTGTTGTGGTATCCCCCCTGCTTATAACAGACATCCCGTCCTCTCCAAGGGAACTGAGGTGAGCACTTTGTGATATCCCCCCTACTTCTAACTGACATCCCCTGCTCTCCAGGGGAACTCAGGTGAGCGTTTTGTGATGTCATTTCAGTTGGTCACCTGTTTCAGGGTTGAGGTTGGCCTCCCCTGTGACTCCTGGTGTGTTGTGATATCCCTCCTGCTTGTAACAGACATCCCCTCCTCTCCAGGAGAACTCAGGTGAGCGCTTTGTGATGTCATTTCAGTTGGTCACCTGTTTCAAGGTTGAGGTTGGCTTCCCCTGTGACTCCTGGTGTGTTGTGATATCCCCCCTGCTTGTAACAGACATCCCCCCCTCACCAGGGGAACTCAGGTGAGCGCTTTGTGATATCCCCCCTGCTTGTAACAGAGATCCCGTCCTCTCCAGGGGAACTGAAGTGACCGCTTTGTGATATCCCCCCGGCTTATAACAGACATCCCCTCATCTCTAGGGGAACTCAGGTGAGCGCTTTGTGATGTCATTTCAGTTGGTCACCTGTTTCAAGGTGGAGGTTGGCTTCCCCTGTGACTCCTGGCGTGTTGTGATATCCCCCCTGCTTGTAACAGACATCCCCTCCTCACCAGGGGAACTCAGGTGAGCGCTTTCTGATATCCCCCCTACTTGTAACAGAGATCCCCTGCTCTCCAGGGGAATTCAGGTGAGCGCTTTGTGATGTCATTTCCGTTGGTCACCTGTTTCAAGGTGGAGGTTGGCTTCCCCTGTGACTGCTGGTGTGTTGTGATATCCCCCCCCCGCTTGTAACAGACATCCCCTCTTCTCCAAGTTAACTCAGGTGAGCGCTTTGTGATGTCATTTCAGTTGGTCACCTGTTTCATGGTGGAGGTTGGCTTCCGCTGTGACTCCTGGTGTGTTTTGATATCCCCCCTGCTTGTAATAGACATCCCGTCCTCTCCAGGGGAACTCAGGCGAGCGCTTTGTGATATGCCCCCTGCCTGTAACAGACATTCCCTCCTCTCCTGGTGAACTCAGGTGAGCGCTTTGTGATGTCATTTCAGTTGGTCACCTTTTTCAAGGTAGAGGTTGGCTTCCCCTGTGACTCCTGGTGTGTTGTGGTATCCCCCCTGCTTATAACAGACATCCCGTCCTCTCCAAGGGAACTGAGGTGAGCACTTTGTGATATCCCCCCTGCTTCTAACTGACATCCCCTGCTCTCCAGGGGAACTCAGGTGAGCGTTTTGTGATGTCATTTCAGTTGGTCACCTTTTTCAAGGTAGAGGTTGGCTTCCCCTGTGACTCCTGGTGTGTTGTGGTATCCCCCCTGCTTATAACAGACATCCCGTCCTCTCCAAGGGAACTGAGGTGAGCACTTTGTGATATCCCCCCTGCTTCTAACTGACATCCCCTGCTCTCCAGGGGAACTCAGGTGAGCGCTTTGTGATGTCATTTCAGTTGGTCACCTGTTTCAAGGTTGAGGTTGGCTTCCCCTGTGACTCCTGGTGTGTTGTGATATCCCCCCTGCTTGTAACAGACATCCCCCCCTCACCAGGGGAACTCAGGTGAGCGCTTTGTGATATCCCCCCTGCTTGTAACAGACATCCCCTGCTCTCCAGGGGTATTCAGGTGAGCGTTTTGTGATGTCATTTCATTTGGTCACCTGTTTCAAGGTGGAGGTGGGCTTCCCCTGTGACTGCTGGTGTGTTGTGATATCCCCCCTGCTTGTAACAGACATCCCGTCCTCTCCAGGTGAACTCAGGTGAGCGCTTTGTGATGTCATTTCAGTTGGTCACCTGTTTCACGGTGGAGGTTGGCTCCCCCTGTGACTCCTGGTGTGTTGTGATATCCCCGCTGCTTGTAACAGACATCCCTTCATCTCTAGTGGAACTCAGGTGAGCGCTTTGTGATACCATTTCAGTTGGTCACCTGTTTCAAGGTGGAGGTTGGCTTCCCCTGTGACTCCTGGTGTGTTCTGATATCCCCCCTGCTTATAACAGACATCCCGTCCTCTCCAAGGGAACTGAGGTGAGCACTTTGTAATATCCCCCCTGCTTCTAACTGACATCCCCTGCTCTCCAGGGGAACTCAGGTGAGCGCTTTGTGATGTCATTTCAGTTGGTCACCTGTTTCAAGGTTGAGGTTGGCTTCCCCTGTGACTCCTGGCGTGTTGTGATATCCCCCCTGCTTGTAACAGACATAACCTCCTCACCAGGGGAACTCAGGTGAGCGCTTTCTGATATCCCCCCTGCTTGTAACAGAGATCCCCTGCTCTCCAGGGGAATTTAGGTGAGCGCTTTGTGATGTCATTTCAGTTGGTCACCTGTTTCAAGGTGGAGGTTGGCTTCCCCTGTGACTGCTGGTGTGTTGTGATATCCCCCCCCCCGCTTGTAACAGACATCCCCTCTTCTCCAAGTTAACTCAGGTGAGCGCTTTGTGATGTCATTTCAGTTGGTCACCTGTTTCATGGTGGAGGTTGGCTTCCGCTGTGACTCCTGGTGTGTTTTGATATCCCCCCTGCTTGTAATAGACATCCCCTGCTCTCCAGGGGAACTCAGGTGAGCGTTTTGTGATGTCATTTCAGTTGGTCACCTGTTTCAGGGTTGAGGTTGGCCTCCCCTGTGACTCCTGGTGTGTTGTGATATCCCCCCTGCTTGTAACAGACATCCCCCCCTCACCAGGGGAACTCAGGTGAGCGCATTGTGATATCCCCCTGCTTGTAACAGACATCCCCTGCTCTCCAGGGGTATTCAGGTGAGCGCTTTGTGATGTCATTTCATTTGGTCACCTGTTTCAAGGTGGAGGTTGGCTTCCCCTGTGAATGCTGGTGTGTTGTGATATCCCCCCTGCTTGTAACAGACATCCCGTCCTCTCCAGGGGAACTCAGGCGAGCGCTTTGTGATATCCCCCCTGCCTGTAACAGAGATCCCGTCCTCTCCAGGGGAACTCAAGTGACCGCTATGTGATATCCCTCGTGCTTATAACAGACATCGCGTCCTCTCCAAGGGAACTGAGGTGAGCACTTTGTGATATCCCCCCTGCTTCTAACTGACATCCCCTGCTCTCCAGGGGAACTCAGGTGAGCGCTTTGTGATGTCATTTCAGTTGGTCACCTGTTTCAAGGTGGAGATTGTCTTCCCCTGTGAATCCTGGCGTGTTGTGATATCCCCCCTACTTCTAACAGACATCCCCTCATCTCTACGGGAACTCAGGTGAGCGCTTTGTGATGTCATTTCAGTTGGTCACCTGTTTCAAGGTGGAGGTTTGCTTCCCCTGTGACTCCTGGAGTGTTGTGATATCCCCCCTGCTTGTAACAGACATCCCCTCCTCTCCATGGGAACTCAGGGGAGCGCTTTGGGATGTCATTTCAGTTGGTCACCTGTTTCAAGGTGGAGGTTGGCTTCCCCTGTGACTCCTGGTGTGTTGTGATATCCCCCATGCTTGTAACAGACATCTCCTCCTCTCCATGGGAACTCAGGTGAGTGATTTGTGATATCCCCCCTGCTTGTAACAGACATTCCCACCTCTCCAGGTGAACTCAGGTGAGCGCTTTGTGATGTCATTTCAGTTGGTCACCTGTTTCAAGGTTGAGGTTGGCCTCCCCTGTGACTCCTGGTGTGTTGTGATATACCCCTGCATGTAACAGCTACCCCTCCTCTCCAGGTGTACTCTGGTGAGCGCTTTGTGATGTCATTTCAGTAGGTCACCTGTTTCAAGGTGGAGGTTGGCTTCCCCTGTGACTCCTGGTGTGTTGTGATATCCCCCCTGCTTGTAACGGACATCCCCTCCTCTCAAGGGAAAGTTAAGTCAGCGCTTTGTGATGTCATTTCAGTTGGTCACCTGTTTCAAGGTTGAGGTTGGCCTCCCCTGTGACTCCTGGTGTGTTGTGATATACCCCTGCATGTAATAGCTACCCCTCCTCTCCAGGTGTACTCTGGTGAGCGCTTTGTGATGTCATTTCAGTAGGTCACCTGTTTCAAGGTGGAGGTTGGCTTGCCAGTGTGTTATGTTATCCCCCATGCCAGAAGAGACATTCCCTCATCTCCAGGGGAACTGAGGTGAGTGCTTTGTGATGTCATTGTAGTACGTCACAAGATTCCAGCTGGAGCTTGGCTTCCCCTCTGGTCTAGTGTGTTATGTGTTCCGCCATGCCAGTAAGAGACATTCCTTTGTCTCCCTGGGAATAGAGTTGAGCATTTTGTGATGTCATTTCAGTAGGCCTTAAGGTTCTAGTTGGAGGATGGCGTTGACTCTGACTTGTAGTGAGTTATGTTATCCACCCTGACATTAAGAGACATGTCCTCATCTCCAGGGGAAGTAAGTGAGTGAGTCATTCCAGTTGGTCACCTGTTTCAAGGTGAAGGTTGGCTGCCCCTGTGACTTCTGGTGTGTTGTGATATCCCCCCTGCTTGTAACAGACATCCCCTCCTCTCCACGGGAACTCAGGTGAGCGCTTTGTGATATCCCCCCTGCCTGTAACAGAGATCCCGTCCTCTCCAGGGGAACTCAAGTGAGTGCTTTGTGATATCCCCCCTGCTTCTAACTGACATCCCCTGCTCTCCAGGGGAACTCAGGTGAGCGCTTTGTGATGTCATTTCAGTTGGTCACCTGTTTCAAGGGGGAGGTTGGCTTCCCCTGTGACTGCTGGTGTGTTGTGATATCCCCCCCCCCGCTTGTAACAGACATCCCCTCTTCTCCAAGTTAACTCAGGTGAGCGCTTTGTGATGTCATTTCAGTTGGTCACCTGTTTCATGGTGGAGGTTGGCTTCCGCTGTGACTCCTGGTGTGTTTTGATATCCCCCCTGCTTGTAATAGACATCCCCTGCTCTCCAGGGGAACTCAGGTGAGCGTTTTGTGATGTCATTTCAGTTGGTCACCTGTTTCAGGGTTGAGGTTGGCCTCCCCTGTGACTCCTGGTGTGTTGTGATATCCCTCCTGCTTGTAACAGACATCCCCTGCTCTCCAGGGGAACTCAGGTGAGCGCTTTGTGATGTCATTTCAGTTGGTCACCTGTTTCAAGGTGGAGGTTGGCTTCCCCTGTGACTGCTGGTGTGTTGTGATATCCCCCCCGCTTGTAACAGACATCCCGTCCTCTCCAGGGGAACTCAGGCGAGCGCTTTGTGATATCCCCCCTGCCTGTAACAGAGATCCCGTCCTCTCCAGGGGAACTCAAGTGACCGCTTTGTGATATCCCCCCTGCTTCTAACTGACATCCCCTGCTCTCCAGGGGAACTCAGTTGAGCGTTTTGTGATGTCATTTCAGTTGGTCACCTGTTTCAAGGTGGAGGTTGGCTTCCCCTGTGACTCCTGGTGTGTTGTGATATCCCCCCTGCTTGTAACAGACATCCCCTCTTCTCCAGGGGAACTCAGGTGAGCGCTTTGTGATATCCCCCCTGCTTGTAACTGAGGTCCCCTGCTCTCCAGGGGAACTCAGGTGAGCGCTTTGTGATGTCATTTCAGTTGGTCACCTTTTTCAAGGTAGAGGTTGGCTTCCCCTGTGACTCCTGGCGTGTTGTGATATCCCCCCTGCTTGTAACAGACATCCCCTCCTCACCAGGGGAACTCAGGTGAGCGCTTTCTGATATCCCCCCTGCTTGTAACAGAGATCCCCTGCTCTCCAGGGGAATTCAGGTGAGCGCTTTGTGATGTCATTTCCGTTGGTCACCTGTTTCAAGGTGGAGGTTGGCTTCCCCTGTGACGGCTGGTGTGTTGTGATATCCCCCCCCGCTTGTAACAGACATCCCCTCTTCTCCAAGTTAACTCAGGTGAGCGCTTTGTGATGTCATTTCAGTTGGTCACCTGTTTCATGGTGGAGGTTGGCTTCCGCTGTGACTCCTGGTGTGTTTTGATATCCCCCCTGCTTGTAATAGACATCCCGTCCTCTCCAGGGGAACTCAGGCGAGCGCTTTGTGATATGCCCCCTGCCTGTAACAGAGATCCCGTCCTCTCCAGGGGAACTCAAGTGAGCGCTTTGTGATATCCCTCCTGCCTGTAACAGACATTCCCTCCTCTCCTGGTGAACTCAGGTGAGCGCTTTGTGATGTCATTTCAGTTGGTCACCTTTTTCAAGGTAGAGTTTGGCTTCCCCTGTGACTCCTGGTGTGTTGTGGTATCCCCCCTGCTTATAACAGACATCCCGTCCTCTCCAAGGGAACTGAGGTGAGCACTTTGTGATATCCCCCCTGCTTCTAACTGACATCCCCTGCTCTCCAGGGGAACTCAGGTGAGCGTTTTGTGATGTCATTTCAGTTGGTCACCTTTTTCAAGGTAGAGGTTGGCTTCCCCTGTGACTCCTGGTGTGTTGTGGTATCCCCCCTGCTTATAACAGACATCCCGTCCTCTCCAAGGGAACTGAGGTGAGCACTTTGTGATATCCCCCCTGCTTCTAACTGACATCCCCTGCTCTCCAGGGGAACTCAGGTGAGCGCTTTGTGATGTCATTTCAGTTGGTCACCTGTTTCAAGGTTGAGGTTGGCTTCCCCTGTGACTCCTGGTGTGTTGTGATATCCCCCCTGCTTGTAACAGACATCCCCCCCTCACCAGGGGAACTCAGGTGAGCGCTTTGTGATATCCCCCTGCTTGTAACAGACATCCCCTGCTCTCCAGGGGTATTCAGGTGAGCGCTTTGTGATGTCATTTCATTTGGTCACCTGTTTCAAGGTGGAGGTTGGCTTCCCCTGTGAATGCTGGTGTGTTGTGATATCCCCCCTGCTTGTAACAGACATCCCGTCCTCTCCAGGGGAACTCAGGCGAGCGCTTTGTGATATCCCCCCTGCCTGTAACAGAGATCCCGTCCTCTCCAGGGGAACTCAAGTGACCGCTATGTGATATCCCTCGTGCTTATAACAGACATCCCGTCCTCTCCAAGGGAACTGAGGTGAGCACTTTGTGATATCCCCCCTGCTTCTAACTGACATCCCCTGCTCTCCAGGGGAACTCAGGTGAGTGCTTTGTGATGTCATTTCAGTTGGTCACCTGTTTCAAGGTGGAGATTGTCTTCCCCTGTGAATCCTGGCGTGTTGTGATATCCCCCCCTACTTCTAACAGACATCCCCTCATCTCTACGGGAACTCAGGTGAGCGCTTTGTGATGTCATTTCAGTTGGTTACCTGTTTCAAGGTGGAGGTTTGCTTCCCCTGTGACTCCTGGAGTGTTGTGATATCCCCCCTGCTTGTAACAGACATCCCCTCCTCTCCAGGGGAACTCAGGGGAGCGCTTTGGGATGTCATTTCAGTTGGTCACCTGTTTCAAGGTGGAGGTTGGCTTCCCCTGTGACTCCTGGTGTGTTGTGATATCCCCCCTACTTGTAACAGACATCTCCTCCTCTCCATGGGAACTCAGGTGAGTGATTTGTGATATCCCCCCTGCTTGTAACAGACATTCCCACCTCTCCAGGTGAACTCAGGTGAGCGCTTTGTGATGTCATTTCAGTTGGTCACCTGTTTCACGGTGGAGGTTGGCTCACCCTTTGACTCCTGGTGTGTTGTGATATCCCCCCTGCTTGTAACAGACATCCCTTCATCTCTAGTGGAACTCAGGTGAGCGCTTTGTGATGCCATTTCAGTTGGTCACCTGTTTCAAGGTGGAGGTTGGCTTCCCCTGTGACTCCTGGTGTGTTGTGATATCCCCCCTGCTTGTAACGGACATCCCCTCCTCTCAAGGGAAAGTTAAGTCAGCGCTTTGTGATGTCATTTCAGTTGGTCACCTGTTTCAAGGTTGAGGTTGGCCTCCCCTGTGACTCCTGGTGTGTTGTGATATACCCCTGCATGTAACAGCTACCCCTCCTCTCCAGGTGTACTCTGGTGAGCGCTTTGTGATGTCATTTCAGTAGGTCACCTGTTTCAAGGTGGAGGTTGGCTTCCCCTGTGACTCCTGGTGTGTTGTGATATCCCCCCTGCTTGTAACGGACATCCCCTCCTCTCAAGGGAAAGTTAAGTCAGCGCTTTGTGATGTCATTTCAGTTGGTCACCTGTTTCAAGGTTGAGGTTGGCCTCCCCTGTGACTCCTGGTGTGTTGTGATATACCCCTGCATGTAATAGCTACCCCTCCTCTCCAGGTGTACTCTGGTGAGCGCTTTGTGATGTCATTTCAGTAGGTCACCTGTTTCAAGGTGGAGGTTGGCTTGCCAGTGTGTTATGTTATCCCCCATGCCAGAAGAGACATTCCCTCATCTCCAGGGGAACTGAGGTGAGTGCTTTGTGATGTCATTGTAGTACGTCACAAGATTCCAGCTGGAGCTTGGCTTCCCCTCTGGTCTAGTGTGTTATGTGTTCCGCCATGCCAGTAAGAGACATTCCTTTGTCTCCCTGGGAATAGAGTTGAGCATTTTGTGATGTCATTTCAGTAGGCCTTAAGGTTCTAGTTGGAGGATGGCGTTGACTCTGACTTGTAGTGAGTTATGTTATCCACCCTGACATTAAGAGACATGTCCTCATCTCCAGGGGAAGTAAGTGAGTGAGTCATTCCAGTTGGTCACCTGTTTCAAGGTGAAGGTTGGCTGCCCCTGTGACTTCTGGTGTGTTGTGATATCCCCCCTGCTTGTAACAGACATCCCCTCCTCTCCACGGGAACTCAGGTGAGCGCTTTGTGATATCCCCCCTGCCTTTAACAGAGATCCCGTCCTCTCCAGGGGAACTCAAGTGAGCGCTTTGTGATATCCCTCCTGCCTGTAACAGACATTCCCTCCTCTCCTGGTGAACTCAGGTGAGCGCTTTGTGATGTCATTTCAGTTGCTCACCTTTTTCAAGGTAGAGGTTGGCTTCCCCTGTGACTCCTGGTGTGTTGTGGTATCCCCCCTGCTTATAACAGACATCCCGTCCTCTCCAAGGGAACTGAGGTGAGCACTTTGTGATATCCCCCCTGCTTCTAACTGACATCCCCTGCTCTCCAGGGGAACTCAGGTGAGCGTTTTGTGATGTCATTTCAGTTGGTCACCTGTTTCAGGGTTGAGGTTGGCCTCCCCTGTGACTCCTGGAGTGTTGTGATATCCCTCCTGCTTGTAACAGACATCCCCTCCTCTCCAGGGGAACTCAGGTGAGCGCTTTGTGATGTCATTTCAGTTGGTCACCTGTTTCAAGGTTGAGGTTGGCTTCCCCTGTGACTCCTGGTGTGTTGTGATATCCCCCCTGCTTGTAACAGACATCCCCCCCTCACCAGGGGAACTCAGGTGAGCGCTTTGTGATATCCCCCCTGCTTGTAACAAACATCCCCTGCTCTCCAGGGGTATTCAGGTGAGCGCTTTGTGATGTCATTTCAGTTGGTCACCTGTTTCAAGGTGGAGGTTGGCTTCCCCTGTGACTGCTGGTGTGTTGTGATATCCCCCCCGCTTGTAACAGACATCCCGTCCTCTCCAGGGGAACTCAGGCGAGCGCTTTGTGATATCCCCCCTGCCTGTAACAGAGATCCCGTCCTCTCCAGGGGAACTCAAGTGACCGCTTTGTGATATCCCCCCTGCTTCTAACTGACATCCCCTGCTCTCCAGGGGAACTCAGGTGAGCGTTTTGTGATGTCATTTCAGTTGGTCACCTGTTTCAAGGTGGAGGTTGGCTTCCCCTGTGACTCCTCTTGTGTTGTGATATCCCCCCTGCTTATAAAAGACATCCCCTCATCTCTAGGGGAACTCAGGTGAGCGCTTTGTGATGTCATTTCAGTTGGTCACCTGTTTCAAGGTGGAGGTTGGCTTCCCCTGTGACTCCTGGCGTGTTGTGATATCCCCCCTGCTTGTAACAGACATCCCCTCCTCACCAGGGGAACTCAGGTGAGCGCTTTGTGATGTCATTTCCGTTGGTCACCTGTTTCAAGGTGGAGGTTGGCTTCCCCTGTGACTGCTGGTGTGTTGTGATATCCCCCCCCCCGCTTGTAACAGACATCCCCTCTTCTCCAAGTTAACTCAGATGAGCGCTTTGTGATGTCATTTCAGTTGGTCACCTGTTTCATGGTGGAGGTTGGCTTCCGCTGTGACTCCTGGTGTGTTTTGATATCCCCCCTGCTTGTAATAGACATCCCGTCCTCTCCAGGGGAACTGAGGTGAGCACTTTGTGATATCCCCCCTGCTTCTAACTGAAATCCCCTGCTCTCCAGGGGAACTCAGGTGAGCGTTTTGTGATGTCATTTCAGTTGGTCACCTTTTTCAAGGTAGAGGTTGGCTTCCCCTGTGACTCCTGGTGTGTTGTGGTATCCCCCCTGCTTATAACAGACATCCCGTCCTCTCCAAGGGAACTGAGGTGAGCACTTTGTGATATCCCTCCTGCTTCTAACTGACATCCCCTGCTCTCCAGGGGAACTCAGGTGAGCGCTTTGTGATGTCATTTCAGTTGGTCACCTGTTTCAAGGTGGAGGTTGGCTTCCCCTGTGACTCCTGGTGTGTTGTGATATCCCCCCTGCTTGTAACGGACATCCCCTCCTCTCAAGGGAAAGTTAAGTCAGCGCTTTGTGATGTCATTTCAGTTGGTCACCTGTTTCAAGGTTGAGGTTGGCCTCCCCTGTGACTCCTGGTGTGTTGTGATATACCCCTGCATGTAACAGCTACCCCTCCTCTCCAGGTGTACTCTGGTGAGCGCTTTGTGATGTCATTTCAGTAGGTCACCTGTTTCAAGGTGGAGGTTGGCTTCCGCTGTGACTCCTGGTGTGTTGTGATAACCCCCCTGCTTGTAACAGACATCCCCTCTTCTCCAGGGGAACTCAGGTGAGCGCTTTGTGATGTCATTTCAGTTGGTCATCTGTTTCAAGGTGGAGGTTGTTTTCCTCTGTGACTCCTGGTGTGTTATGATATCTCCCCTGCTTGTAACAGACATCCCCTCGTCTCCAGGTGTACTCTGGTGAGCGCTTTGTGATGTCATTTCAGTAGGTCACCTGTTTCAAGGTGGAGGTTGGCTTGCCAGTGTGTTTTGTTATCCACCATGCCAGAAGAGACATTCCCTCATCTCCAGGGGCACTGAGGTGAGTGCTTTGTGATGTCATTGTAGTACGTCACAAGATTCCAGCTGGAGCTTGGCTTCCCCTCTGGTCTAGTGTGTTATGTGTTCCGCCATGCCAGTAAGACACATTCCTTTGTCTCCCTGGGAATAGAGTTGAGCATTTTGTGATGTCATTTCAGTAGGCCTTAAGGTTCTAGTTGGAGGATGGCGTTGACTCTGACTTGTAGTGAGTTATGTTATCCACCCTGACATTAAGAGACATGTCCTCATCTCCAGGGGAAGTAAGTGAGTGAGTCATTCCAGTTGGTCACCTGTTTCAAGGTGAAGGTTGGCTGCCCCTGTGACTTCTGGTGTGTTGTGATATCCCCCCTGCTTGTAACAGACATCCCCTCCTCTCCACGGGAACTCAGGTGAGCGCTTTGTGATATCCCCCCTGCCTTTAACAGAGATCCCGTCCTCTCCAGGGGAACTCAAGTGAGCGCTTTGTGATATCCCTCCTGCCTGTAACAGACATTCCCTCCTCTCCTGGTGAACTCAGGTGAGCGCTTTGTGATGTCATTTCAGTTGCTCACCTTTTTCAAGGTAGAGGTTGGCTTCCCCTGTGACTCCTGGTGTGTTGTGGTATCCCCCCTGCTTATAACAGACATCCCGTCCTCTCCAAGGGAACTGAGGTGAGCACTTTGTGATATCCCCCCTGCTTCTAACTGACATCCCCTGCTCTCCAGGGGAACTCAGGTGAGCGTTTTGTGATGTCATTTCAGTTGGTCACCTGTTTCAGGGTTGAGGTTGGCCTCCCCTGTGACTCCTGGAGTGTTGTGATATCCCTCCTGCTTGTAACAGACATCCCCTCCTCTCCAGGGGAACTCAGGTGAGCGCTTTGTGATGTCATTTCAGTTGGTCACCTGTTTCAAGGTTGAGGTTGGCTTCCCCTGTGACTCCTGGTGTGTTGTGATATCCCCCCTGCTTGTAACAGACATCCCCTCTTCTCCAGGGGAACTCAGGTGAGCGCTTTGTGATGTCATTTCAGTTGGTCATCTGTTTCAAGGTGGAGGTTGTCTTCCCCTGTGACTCCTGGTGTGTTATGATATCTCCCCTGCTTGTAACAGACATCCCCTCGTCTCCAGGTGTACTCTGGTGAGCGCTTTGTGATGTCATTTCAGTAGGTCACCTGTTTCAAGGTGGAGGTTGGCTTGCCAGTGTGTTTTGTTATCCACCATGCCAGAAGAGACATTCCCTCATCTCCAGGGGCACTGAGGTGAGTGCTTTGTGATGTCATTGTAGTACGTCACAAGATTCCAGCTGGAGCTTGGCTTCCCCTCTGGTCTAGTGTGTTATGTGTTCCGCCATGCCAGTAAGACACATTCCTTTGTCTCCCTGGGAATAGAGTTGAGCATTTTGTGATGTCATTTCAGTAGGCCTTAAGGTTCTAGTTGGAGGATGGCGTTGACTCTGACTTGTAGTGAGTTATGTTATCCACCCTGACATTAAGAGACATGTCCTCATCTCCAGGGGAAGTAAGTGAGTGAGTCATTCCAGTTGGTCACCTGTTTCAAGGTGAAGGTTGGCTGCCCCTGTGACTTCTGGTGTGTTGTGATATCCCCCCTGCTTGTAACAGACATCCCCTCCTCTCCACGGGAACTCAGGTGAGCGCTTTGTGATATCCCCCCTGCCTGTAACAGAGATCCCGTCCTCTCCAGGGGAACTCAAGTGAGCGCTTTGTGATATCCCTCCTGCCTGTAACAGACATTCCCTCCTCTCCTGGTGAACTCAGGTGAGCGCTTTGTGATGTCATTTCAGTTGCTCACCTTTTTCAAGGTAGACGTTGGCTTCCCCTGTGACTCCTGGTGTGTTGTGGTATCCCCCCTGCTTATAACAGACATCCCGTCCTCTCCAAGGGAACTGAGGTGAGCACTTTGTGATATCCCCCCTGCTTCTAACTGACATCCCCTGCTCTCCAGGGGAACTCAGGTGAGCGTTTTGTGATGTCATTTCAGTTGGTCACCTGTTTCAGGGTTGAGGTTGGCCTCCCCTGTGACTCCTGGAGTGTTGTGATATCCCTCCTGCTTGTAACAGACATCCCCTCCTCTCCAGGGGAACTCAGGTGAGCGCTTTGTGATGTCATTTCAGTTGGTCACCTGTTTCAAGGTTGAGGTTGGCTTCCCCTGTGACTCCTGGTGTGTTGTGATATCCCCCCTGCTTGTAACAGACATCCCCCCCTCACCAGGGGAACTCAGGTGAGCGCTTTGTGATATCCCCCCTGCTTGTAACAAACATCCCCTGCTCTCCAGGGGTATTCAGGTGAGCGCTTTGTGATGTCATTTCAGTTGGTCACCTGTTTCAAGGTGGAGGTTGGCTTCCCCTGTGACTGCTGGTGTGTTGTGATATCCCCCCCGCTTGTAACAGACATCCCGTCCTCTCCAGGGGAACTCAGGCGAGCGCTTTGTGATATCCCCCCTGCCTGTAACAGAGATCCCGTCCTCTCCAGGGGAACTCAAGTGACCGCTTTGTGATATCCCCCCTGCTTCTAACTGACATCCCCTGCTCTCCAGGGGAACTCAGGTGAGCGTTTTGTGATGTCATTTCAGTTGGTCACCTGTTTCAAGGTGGAGGTTGGCTTCCCCTGTGACTCCTCTTGTGTTGTGATATCCCCCCTGCTTATAAAAGACATCCCCTCATCTCTAGGGGAACTCAGGTGAGCGCTTTGTGATGTCATTTCAGTTGGTCACCTGTTTCAAGGTGGAGGTTGGCTTCCCCTGTGACTCCTGGCGTGTTGTGATATCCCCCCTGCTTGTAACAGACATCCCCTCCTCACCAGGGGAACTCAGGTGAGCGCTTTGTGATGTCATTTCCGTTGGTCACCTGTTTCAAGGTGGAGGTTGGCTTCCCCTGTGACTGCTGGTGTGTTGTGATATCCCCCCCCCCCGCTTGTAACAGACATCCCCTCTTCTCCAAGTTAACTCAGATGAGCGCTTTGTGATGTCATTTCAGTTGGTCACCTGTTTCATGGTGGAGGTTGGCTTCCGCTGTGACTCCTGGTGTGTTTTGATATCCCCCCTGCTTGTAATAGACATCCCGTCCTCTCCAGGGGAACTGAGGTGAGCACTTTGTGATATCCCCCCTGCTTCTAACTGACATCCCCTGCTCTCCAGGGGAACTCAGGTGAGCGTTTTGTGATGTCATTTCAGTTGGTCACCTTTTTCAAGGTAGAGGTTGGCTTCCCCTGTGACTCCTGGTGTGTTGTGGTATCCCCCCTGCTTATAACAGACATCCCGTCCTCTCCAAGGGAACTGAGGTGAGCACTTTGTGATATCCCCCCTGCTTCTAACTGACATCCCCTGCTCTCCAGGGGAACTCAGGTGAGCGCTTTGTGATGTCATTTCAGTTGGTCACCTGTTTCAAGGTTGAGGTTGGCTTCCCCTGTGACTCCTGGTGTGTTGTGATATCCCCCCTTCTTGTAACAGACATCCCCCCCTCACCAGGGGAACTCAGGTGAGCGCTTTGTGATATCCCCCCTGCTTGTAACAGACATCCCCTGCTCTCCAGGGGTATTCAGGTGAGCGCTTTGTGATGTCATTTCATTTGGTCACCTGTTTCAAGGTGGAGGTTGGCTTCCCCTGTGACTGCTGGTGTGTTGTGATATCCCCCCTGCCTGTAACAGAGATCCCGTCCTCTCCAGGGGAACTCAAGTGACCGCTTTGTGATATCCCTCGTGGTTATAACAGACATCCCGTCCTCTCCAAGGGAACTGAGGTGAGCACTTTGTGATATCCCCCCTGCTTCTAACTGACATCCCCTGCTCTCCAGGGGAACTCAGGTGAGCGCTTTGTGATGTCATTTCAGTTGGTCACCTGTTTCACGGTGGAGATTGTGTTCCCCTGTGAATCCTGGCGTGTTGTGATATCCCCCCCTACTTCTAACAGACATCCCCTCATCTCTACGGGAACTCAGGTGAGCGCTTTGTGATGTCATTTCATGTGGTCACCTGTTTCAAGGTGGAGGTTTGCTTCCCCTGTGACTCCTGGAGTGTTGTGATATCCCCCCTGCTTGTAACAGACATCCCCTGCTCTCCAGGGGTATTCAGGTGAGCACTTTGTGATGTCATTTCAGTTGGTCACCTGTTTCAAGGTGGAGGTTGGCTTCCCCTGTGACTGCTGGTGTGTTGTGATATCCCCCCTGCTTGTAACAGACATCCCGTCCTCTCCAGGGGAACTCAGGCGAGCGCTTTGTGATATCCCCCCTGCCTGTAACAGAGATCCCGTCCTCTCCAGGGGAACTCAAGTGAGCGCTTTGTGATATCCCTCCTGCCTGTAACAGACATTCCCTCCTCTCCTGGTGAACTCAGGTGAGCGCTTTGTGATGTCATTTCAGTTGGTCACCTTTTTCAAGGTAGAGGTTGGCTTCCCCTGTGACTCCTGGTGTGTTGTGGTATCCCCCTTGCTTATAACAGACATCCCGTCCTCTCCAAGGGAACTGAGGTGAGCACTTTGTGATATCCCCCCTGCTTCTAACTGACATCCCCTGCTTTCCAGGGGAACTCAGGTGAGCGTTTTGTGATGTCATTTCAGTTGGTCACCTTTTTCAAGGTAGAGGTTGGCTTCCCCTGTGACTCCTGGTGTGCTGTGGTATCCCCCCTGCTTATAACAGACATCCCGTCCTCTCCAAGGGAACTGAGGTGAGCACTTTGTGATATCCCCCCTGCTTCTAACTGACATCCCCTGCTCTCCAGGGGAACTCAGGTGAGCGTTTTGTGATGTCATTTCAGTTGGTCACCTGTTTCAAGGTTGAGGTTGGCCTCCCCTGTGACTCCTGGTGTGTTGTGATATCCCTCCTGCTTGTAACAGACATCCCCTCCTCTCCAGGGGAACTCAGGTGAGCGCTTTGTGATGTCATTTCAGTTGGTCACCTGTTTCAAGGTTGAGGTTGGCCTCCCCTGTGACTCCTGGTGTGTTGTGATATCCCCCCTGCTTGTAACAGACATCCCCCCCTCACCAGGGGAACTCAGGTGAGCGCTTTGTGATATCCCCCCTGCTTGTAACAGACATCCCCTGCTCTCCAGGGGTATTCAGGTGAGCGCTTTGTGATGTCATTTCATTTGGTCACCTGTTTCAAGGTGGAGGTTGGCTTCCCCTGTGACTGCTGGTGTGTTGTGATATCCCCCCTGCTTGTAACAGACATCCCGTCCTCTCCAGGGGAACTCAGGCGAGCGCTTTGTGATATACCCCCTGCCTGTAACAGAGATCCCGTCCTCTCCAGGGGAACTCAAGTGTCCGCTTTGTGATATCCCTCGTGCTTATAACAGACATCCCGTCCTCTCCAAGGGAACTGAGGTGAGCACTTTGTGATATCCCCCCTGCTTCTAACTGACATCCCCTGTTCTCCAGGGGAACTCAGGTGAGCGCTTTGTGATGTCATTTCAGTTGGTCACCTGTTTCAAGGTGGAGATTGTCTTCCCCTGTGAATCCTGGCGTGTTGTGATATCCCCCCCTACTTCTAACAGACATCCCCTCATCTCTACGGGAACTCAGGTGAGCGCTTTGTGATGTCATTTCAGTTGGTCACCTTTTTCAAGGTGGAGGTTTGCTTCCCCTGTGACTCCTGGAGTGTTGTGATATCCCCCCTGCTTGTAACAGACATCCCCTCCTCTCCAGGGGAACTCAGGGGAGCGCTTTGGGATGTCATTTCAGTTGGTCACCTGTTTCAAGGTGGAGGTTGGCTTCCCCTGTGACTCCTGGTGTGTTGTGATATCCCCCCTGCTTGTAACAGACATCTTCTCCTCTCCATGGGAACTCAGGTGAGTGATTTGTGATATCCCCCCTGCTTGTAACAGACATTCCCACCTCTCTAGGTGAACTCAGGTGAGCACTTTGTGATGTCATTTCTGTTGGTCACCTGTTTCACGGTGGAGGTTGGCTCCCCCTGTGACTCCTGGTGTGTTGTGATATCCCTCCTGCTTGTAACAGACATCCCTTCATCTCTAGTGGAACTCAGGTGAGCGCTTTGTGATGCCATTTCAGTTGGTCACCTGTTTCAAGGTGGAGGTTGGCTTCCCCTGTGACTCCTGGTGTGTTGTGATATCCCCCCTGCTTGTAACGGACATCCCCTCCTCTCAAGGGAAAGTTAAGTCAGCGCTTTGTGATGTCATTTCAGTTGGTCACCTGTTTCAAGGTTGAGGTTGGCCTCCCCTGTGACTCCTGGTGTGTTGTGATATACCCCTGCATGTAACAGCTACCCCTCCTCTCCAGGTGTACTCTGGTGAGCGCTTTGTGATGTCATTTCAGTAGGTCACCTGTTTCAAGGTGGAGGTTGGCTTCCCCTGTGACTCCTGGTGTGTTGTGATATCCCCCCTGCTTGTAACGGACATCCCCTCCTCTCAAGGGAAAGTTAAGTCAGCGCTTTGTGATGTCATTTCAGTTGGTCACCTGTTTCAAGGTTGAGGTTGGCCTCCCCTGTGACTCCTGGTGTGTTGTGATATACCCCTGCATGTAATAGCTACCCCTCCTCTCCAGGTGTACTCTGGTGAGCGCTTTGTGATGTCATTTCAGTAGGTCACCTGTTTCAAGGTGGAGGTTGGCTTGCCCTCTGACTTCCAGTGTGTTATGTTATCCCCCATGCCAGAAGAGACATTCCCTCATCTCCAGGGGAACTGAGGTGAGTGCTTTGTGATGTCATTGTAGTACGTCACAAGATTCCAGCTGGAGCTTGGCTTCCCCTCTGGTCTAGTGTGTTATGTGTTCCGCCATGCCAGTAAGAGACATTCCTTTGTCTCCATGGGAATAGAGTTGAGCGCTTTGTGATGTCATTTCAGTAGGTCTTAAAGTTCTAGTTGGAGGATGGCTTTGACTCTGACTTTTATTGTGTTATGTTATCCGCCCTGACATTAAGAGACATGTCCTCATCTCCAGGGGAAGTAAGTGAGTGAGTCATTCCAGTTGGTCACCTGTTTCAAGGTGAAGGTTGGCTGCCCCTTGACTTCTGGTGTGTTGTGATATCCCCCCTGCTTGTAACAGACATCCCCTCCTCTCCACGGGAACTCAGGTGAGCGCTTTGTGATATCCCCCCTGCTTGTAACAGACATCCCCTGCTCTCCAGGGGAACTCAGGTGAGCGTTTTGTGATGTCATTTCAGGTGGTCACCTGTTTCAAGGTGGAGGTTGGCTTCCGCTGTGACTCCTGGTGTGTTGTGATATCCCCCCTGCTTATAACAGACATCCCCTCATCTCTAGGGGAACTCAGGTGAGCGCTTTGTGATGTCATTTCAGTTGGTCACCTCTTTCAAGGTGGAGGTTTGCTTCCCCTGTGACTCCTGGCGTGTTGTGATATCCCCCCTGCTTGTAACAGACATCCCCTCCTCACCAGGGGAACTCAGGTGAGCGCTTTGTGATATCCCCCCTGCTTGTAACAGAGATCCCCTGCTCTCCAGGGGAACTCAGGTGAGCGCTTTGTGATGTCATTTCAGTTGGTCACCTGTTTCAAGGTTGAGATTGTCTTCCCCTGTGAATCCGGGCGTGTTGTGATATCCCTCCTGCTTTTAACAGACATCCCCTCATCTCTAGGGGATCTCATGTGAGCGCTTTGTGATGTCATTTCAGTTGGTCACCTGTTTCAAGGTTGAGGTTGGCTTCCCCTGTGACTCCTGGTGTGTTGTGATATCCCCCCTGCTTGTTACAGACATACCCTCCTCACCAGAGGAACTCAGGTGAGCGCTTTGTGATATCCCCCCTGCTTGTAACAGAAATCCCCTGCTCTCCAGGGGAACTCAGGTGAGCGCTTTGTGATGTCATTTCAGTTGGTCACTTGTTTCATGGTGGAGGTTGGCTTGCGCTGTGACTCCTGGTGTGTTGTGATATCCCCCTACTTGTAACAGACATCCCCTCATCTCTACGGGAACTCAGGTGAGCACTTTGTGATGTCATTTCAGTTGGTCACCTGTTTCAAGGTGGAGGTTGGCTTCCCCTGTGACTCCTGGTGTGTTGTGATATCCCCCCTGCTTGTAACAGACATCCCCTCCTTTCCAGGGGAACTCTGGTGAGCGCTTTGTGATGTCATTTCAGTTGGTCACCTGTTTCAAGGTGGAGTTTGGCTTCCCCTGTGACTCCTGGTGTGTTGTGATATCCCCCCTGCTTGTAACAGACATCCCCTGCTCTCCAGGGGAACTCAGGTGAGCGTTTTGTGATGTCATTTCAGGTGGTCACCTGTTTCAAGGTGGAGGTTGGCTTCCGCTGTGACTCCTGGTGTGTTGTGATATCCCCCCTGCTTATAACAGACATCCCCTCATCTCTACGGGAACTCAGGTCAGCGCTTTGTGATGTCATTTCAGTTGGTCACTTGAGTCAAGGTTGACGTTGGCTTCCCCTGTGACTCCTGGTGTGTTTTGATATCCCCCCTTCTTGTAATAGACATCCCCTCCTCTCCAGGGGAACTGAGGTGAGCGCTTTGTGATCTCCCCCCTGCTTGTAACAGACAACCCCACCTCTCCAGGTGAACTCAGGTGAGCGCCTTGTGATGTCATTTCATTTGGTCACTTGTTTCAAGGTTGAGGTTGGCTTCCCCTGTGACTCCTGGTGTGTTGTGGTATCCCCCCTTCTTGTAATAGACATCCCCTCCTCTCCAGGGGAACTCTGGTGAACGCTTTGTGATATCCCCCCTGCTTGTAACAGAGATCCCCTGCTCTCCAGGGGAACTCAGGTCAGCGCTTTGTGATGTCATTTCAGTTGGTCACCTGTTTCAAGGTGGAGATTGTCTTCCCCTGTGAATCCTGTCGTGTTGTCATATCCCCCCTACTTGTAACAGACATCCCCTCATCTCTACGGGAACTCAGGTGAGCGCTTTGTGATGTCATTTCAGTTGGTCACCTGTTTCAAGGTGGAGGTTGGCTTCCGCTGTGACTCCTGGTGTGTTGTGATATCCCCCCTGCTTGTAACAAACATCCCCTCCTCTCCACGGGAACTCAGGTGAGCGCTTTGTGATGTCATTTCAGTTGGTCACCTGTTTTAAGGTGGAGATTGTCTTCCCCTGTGAAACCTGGCGTGTTGTGATATCCCCCCTGCTTGTAACAGACATCCCCTCCTCTCCAGGGGAACTCAGGTGAGTGCTTTGTGATATCCCCACTGCTTGTAACAGACATCCCCTCCTCTCCAGGGGATCTAAGGTGAGCGCTTTGTGATTTCTTTTCAGTTGGTTACCTGTTTCAAGGTGGAGGTTGGCTTCCCCTCTGACTCCTGGTGTGTTGTGATATCCCCCCCCCCCCGCTTGTAACCGACATCCCCTCCTCTCCAGGGGAACTCAGGTGAGCGCTTTTTGATGCCATTTGCGTAGGACACCTGTTTCAAGGTGGAGGTTGGCTTCCCCTGTGACTCCTGGTGTGTTGTGATATCCCCCCTGCTTGTAACAGACATCCCCTGCTCTCCAGGGGAACTCAGTTGAGTGTTTTGTGATGTCATTTTAGGTGGTGACCTGTTTCAAGGTGGAGGTTGGCTTCCGCTGTGACTCCTGGTGTGTTGTGATATCCCCCCTGCTTATAACAGACATCCCCTCATCTCTAGGGGAACTCAGGTGAGCGCTTTGTGATGTCATTTCAGTTGGTCACCTGTTTCAAGGTGGAGGTTGGCTTCCCCTGTGACTCCTGGCGTGTTGTGATATCCCCCCTGCTTGTAACAGACATCCCCTGCTCTCCAGGGGAACTCAGGTGAGCGCTTTGTGATATCCCCCCTGCTTGTAACAGACAATCCCTCATCTCCAGGGGAACTCAGGTGAGCGCTTTGTGATGTCATTTCAGTTGGTCATCTGTTTCAAGGTGGAGGTAGTCTTACCCTGGTGTGTTGTGATATCCCCCCTGCTTGCAACAGACATTCCCTCATCTCCAGGGGAACTCAGGTGAGCGCTTTGTGATGTCATTTCAGTTGGTCATCTGTTTCAAGGTGGAGGTTGGCTTCTCCTGTGACTCCTGGTGTGTTGTGATATCCCCCCTGCTTGTAACAGACATCCCCTCCTCTCCAGGGGAACTCAGGTGAGTGCTTTGTGATATCCCCACTGCTTGTAACAGACATCCCCTCCTCTCCAGGGGATCTAAGGTGAGCGCTTTGTGATTTCTTTTCAGTTGGTTACCTGTTTCAAGGTGGAGGTTGGCTTCCCCTCTGACTCCTGGTGTGTTGTGATATCCCCCCCCCCCCGCTTGTAACCGACATCCCCTCCTCTCCAGGGGAACTCAGGTGAGCGCTTTTTGATGCCATTTCTGTTGGTCACCTGTTTCAAGGTGGAGGTTGGCTTCCCCTGTGACTCCTGGTGTGTTGTGATATCCCCCCTGCTTGTAACAGACATCCCCTGCTCTCCAGGGGAACTCAGGTGAGCGCTTTGTGATATCCCCCCTGCTTGTAACAGACAATCCCTCATCTCCAGAGGAACTCAGGTGAGCGCTTTGTGATGTCATTTCAGTTGGTCATGTGTTTCAAGGTGGAGGTAGTCTTCCCCTGGTGTGTTGTGATATCCCCCCTGCTTGTAACAGACATTCCCTCATCTCCAGGGGAACTCAGGTGAGCGCTTTGTGATGTCATTTCAGTTGGTCATCTGTTTCAAGGTGGAGGTTGGCTTCTCCTGTGACTCCTGGTGTGTTGTGATATCCCCCCTGCTTGTAACAGACATCTCCTCCTCTCCATGGGAACTCAGGTGAGCGCTTTCTGATATCACCCCTGCTTATAGCAGACATCCCCTCCTCTCCAGGTGAACTCAGGTGAGCTCTTTGTGATGTCATTTCAGTTGGTCACCTGTTTCAAGGTTGAGGTTGGCTTCCCCTGTGACTCTTGGTGTGTTGTGGTATCCCCTATGCTTGTAACAGACATCCCGTCCTCTCCAGTGGAACTCAAGTGAGTGCTTTGTGATATCCCTCCTGCCTGTAACAGACATTCCCTCCTCTCCTGGTGAACTCGGGTGAGCGCTTTGTTATGTCATTTCAGTTGGTCACCTGTTTCAAGGTTGAGGTTGGCCTCCCCTGTGACTCCTGGTGTGTTGTGATATCCCTCCTTCTTGTAACAGACATCCCCTCCTCTCCTGGTGAACTCTGGGGAGCGCTTTGTTATGTCATTTCAGTTGGTCACCTTTTTCAAGGTTGAGGTTGCCTTCCCCTGTGACTCCAGGTGTGTTGTGGTATCCCCCCCCCCGCTTGTAACCGACATCCCCTCCTCTCCAGGGGAACTCAGGTGAGCGCTTTTTGATGCCATTTCTGTTGGTCACCTGTTTCAAGGTGGAGGTTGGCTTCCCCTGTGACTCCTGGTGTGTTGTGATATCCCCCCTGCTTGTAACAGACATCCCCTGCTCTCCAGGGGAACTCAGGTGAGCGCTTTGTGATATCCCCCCTGCTTGTAACAGACAATCCCTCATCTCCAGGGGAACTCAGGTGAGCGCTTTGTGATGTCATTTCAGTTGGTCATCTGTTTCAAGGTGGAGGTAGTCTTCCCCTGGTGTGTTGTGATATCCCCCCTGCTTGTAACAGACATTCCCTCATCTCCAGGGGAACTCAGGTGAGCGCTTTGTGATGTCATTTCAGTTGGTCATCTGTTTCAAGGTGGAGGTTGGCTTCTCCTGTGACTCCTGGTGTGTTGTGATATCCCCCCTGCTTGTAACAGACATCTCCTCCTCTCCATGGGAACTCAGGTGAGCGCTTTGTGATATCACCCCTGCTTATAACAGACATCCCCTCCTCTCCAGGTGAACTCAGGTGAGCTCTTTGTGATGTCATTTCAGTTGGTCACCTGTTTCAAGGTTGAGGTTGGCTTCCCCTGTGACTCTTGGTGTGTTGTGGTATCCCCTATGCTTGTAACAGACATCCCGTCCTCTCCAGTGGAACTCAAGTGAGTGCTTTGTGATATCCCTCCTGCCTGTAACAGACATTCCCTCCTCTCCTGGTGAACTCTGGTGAGCGCTTTGTTATGTCATTTCAGTTGGTCACCTGTTTCAAGGTTGAGGTTGCCTTCCCCTGTGACTCCAGGTGTGTTGTGGTATCCCCCCTGCTTATAACAGACATCCCGTACTCTCCAGGGGAACTCAGGCGAGCGCTTTGTGATGTCATTTCAGTTGGTCACCTGTTTCAAGGTGGAGGTTGGCTTCCCCTGTGACTGCTGGTGTGTTGTGATATCCCCCCCCCCGCTTGTACCAGACATCCCCTCTTCTCCAAGTTAACTCAGGTGAGCGCTTTGTGATGTCATTTCAGTTGGTCACCTGTTTCATGGTGGAGGTTGGCTTCCCCTGTGACTCCTGGTGTGTTTTGATATCCCCCCTGCTTGTAACAGACATCCCCCCCTCACCAGGGGAACTCTGGTGAGCGCTTTGTGATATCCCCCCTGCTTGTAAGAGACATCCCCTGCTCTCCAGGGGAATTAAGGCGAGCGCTTTGTGATGTCATTTCAGTTGGTCACCTGTTTCAAGGTGGAGGTTGGCATCCCCTGTGACTGCTGGTGTGTTGTGATATCCCCCCCCGCCCGCTTGTACCAGACATCCCCTCTTCTCCAAGTTAACTCAGGTGAGCGCTTTGTGATGTCATTTCAGTTGGTCACCTGTTTCATGGTGGAGGTTGGCTTCCGCTGTGACTCCTGGTGTGTTTTGATATCCCCCCTGCTTAGAACAGACATCCCCTCCTCTCCAGGGGAACTCAGGTGAGCGCTTTGTGATATCCCCCCTGCCTGTAAGAGACATCCTCTGCTCTCCAGGGGAACTCAGGTGAGCGTTTTGTGATGTCATTTTAGTTGGTCACCTGTTTCAAGGTGGAGGTTGGCTTCCCCTGTGACTGCTGGTGTGTTGTGATATCCCCCCCGCTTGTAACAGACATCCCGTCCTCTCCAGGGGAACTCAGGCGAGCGCTTTGTGATATCCCCCCTGCCTGTAACAGAGATCCCGTCCTCTCCAGGGGAACTCAAGTGACCGCTTTGTGATATCCCTCCTGCCTGTAACAGACATTCCCTCCTCTCCTGGTGAACTCAGGTGAGCGCTTTGTGATGTCATTTCAGTTGGTCACCTGTTTCAAGGTGGAGTTTGGCTTCCGCTGTGACTCCTCTTGTGTTGTGATATCCCCCCTGCTTATAACAGACATCCCCTCATCTCTAGGGGAACTCAGGTGAGCGCTTTGTGATGTCATTTCAGTTGGTCACCTGTTTCAAGGTGGAGTTTGGCTTCCCCTGTGACTCCTGGCGTGTTGTGATATCCCCCCTGCTTGTAACAGACATCCCCTCCTCTCCAGGGGAACTCAGGTGAGCGCTTTCTGATATCCCCCCTGCTTGTAACAGAGATCCCCTGCTCTCCAGGGGAACTCAGGTGAGCGCTTTGTGATGTCATTTCAGTTGGTCACCTGTTTCAAGGTGGAGATTGTCTTCCCCTGTGAATCCTGGCGTGTTGTGATATCCCCCCCTACTTCTAACAGACATCCCCTCATCTCTACGGGAACTCAGGTGAGCGCTTTGTGATGTCATTTCTGTTGGTCACCTGTTTCAAGGTGGAGGTTTGCTTCCCCTGTGACTCCTGGAGTGTTGTGATATCCCCCCTGCTTGTAACAGACATCCCCTCCTCTCCAGGGGAACTCAGGGGAGCGCTTTGGGATGTAATTTTAGTTGGTCACCTGTTTCAAGGTGGAGGTTGGCTTCCCCTGTGACTCCTGGTGTGTTGTGATATCCCCCCTGCTTGTAACAGACATCTCCTCCTCTCCATGGGAACTCAGGTGAGTGATTTGTGATATCACCCCTGCTTATAACAGACATCCCCTCCTGTCCAGGGGAACTCAGGTGAGGGCTTTGTGATATCCCCCCTGCTTGTAACAGACATTCCCACCTCTCCAGGTGAACTCAGGTGAGCGCTTTGTGATGTCATTTCAGGTGGTCACCTGTTTCAAGGTGGAGGTTGGCTTCCGCTGTGACTCCTGGTGTGTTGTGATATCCCCCCTGCTTATAACAGACATCCCCTCATCTCTAGGGGAACTCAGGTGAGCGCTTTGTGATGTCATTTCAGTTGGTCACCTGTTTCAAGGTGAATGTTGGCTTCCCCTGTGACTTCTGGTGTGTTGTGATATCCCCCCTGCTTGTAACAGACATCCCCTCCTCACCAGGGGAACTCAGGTGAGCGCTTTGTGATATCCCCCCTGCTTGTAACAGAGATCCCCTGCTCTCCAGGGGAACTCAGGTGAGCGCTTTGTGATGTCATTTCAGTTGGTCACCTGTTTCAAGGTTGAGATTGTCTTCCCCTGTGAATCCGGGCGTGTTGTGATATCCCTCCTGCTTTTAACAGACATCCCCTCATCTCTAGGGGATCTCATGTGAGCGCTTTGTGATGTCATTTCAGTTGGTCACCTTTTTCAAGGTTGAGGTTGGCTTCCCCTGTGACTCCTGGTGTGTTGTGATATCCCCCCTGCTTGTTACAGACATCCCCTCACCAGAGGAACTCAGGTGAGCGCTTTGTGATATCCCCCCTGCTTGTAACAGAAATCCCCTGCTCTCCAGGGGAACTCAGGTGAGCGCTTTGTGATGTCATTTCAGTTGGTCACCTGTTTCATGGTGGAGGTTGGCTTCCGCTGTGACTCCTGGTGTGTTGTGATATCCCCCCTACTTGTAACAGCCATCCCCTCATCTCTACGGGAACTCAGGTGAGCACTTTGTGATGTCATTTCAGTTGGTCACCTGTTTCAAGGTGGAGGTTGGCTTCCCCTGTGACTCCTGGTGTGTTGTGATATCCCCCCTGCTTGTAACAGACATCCCCTCCTTTCCTGGGGAACTCTGGTGAGCGCTTTGTGATGTCATTTCAGTTGGTCACCTGTTTCAAGGTGGAGGTTGGCTTCCCCTGTGACTCCTGGTGTGTTGTGATATCCCCCCTGCTTGTAACAGACATCCCCTGCTCTCCAGGGGAACTCAGGTGAGCGTTTTGTGATGTCATTTCAGGTGGTCACCTGTTTCAAGGTGGAGGTTGGCTTCCGCTGTGACTCCTGGTGTGTTGTGATATCCCCCCTGCTTATAACAGACATCCCCTCATCTCTAGGGGAACTCTGGTGAGCGCTTTGTGATGTCATTTCAGTTGGTCACCTGTTTCAAGGTGGAGGTTGGCTTCCCCTGTGACTCCTGGTGTGTTGTGATATCCCCCCTGCTTGTAACGGACATCCCCTCCTCTCAAGGGAAAGTCAAGTCAGCGCTTTGTGATGTCATTTCAGCTGGTCACCTGTTTCAAGGTTGAGGTTGGCTTCCCCTGTGACTCCTGGTGTGTTGTGATATCCCCCTGCTTGTAACAGACATCCCCTCCTCAGCAGGGGAACTCAGGTGAGCGCTTTGTTATGTCCCCCCTGCTTGTAACAGACATCCCCTCATTTCTAGGGGAAGTCAGGTGAGCGCTTTGTGATGTCATTTCAGTTGGTCACCTATTTCAAGGTGGAGGTTGGCTTCCCCTGTGACTCCTGGTGTGTTGTGATATCCCCCTGCTTGTAACAGACATCCCCTCTTCTCCAAGTTAACTCAGGTGAGCGCTTTGTGATGTCATTTCAGTTGGTCACCTGTTTCATGGTGCAGGTTGGCTTCCCCTGTGGCTGCTGGTGTGTTGTGATATCCCCCCCTGCCTGTAACAGACATCCCCTCCTCTCCAGGGGAACTCAGGTGAGCTCTTTGTGATATCCCCCCTGCTTATAACAGACATCCCCTCCTCACCAGGGGAATTCAAGTGAGCGCTTTGTGATATCCCCCCTGCTTGTAACAGACATCCCGTCCTCTCCAGGGGAACTCAGGTGAGCGCTTTGTGATTTCATTTCCGTTGGTCACCTGTTTCAAGGTGGAGTTTGGCTTCCCCTGTGACTCCTGGTGTGTTGTGATATCCCCCCTGCTTGTAACAGACATCTCCTCCTCACCAGGGGAACTCAGGTGACCGCTTTGTGATGTCATTTCAGTAGGTCACCTGTTTCAAGGTGGAGGTTGGCTTGCCCTCTGACTTCCAGTGTGTTATGTTATCCCCCATGCCAGAAGAGACATTCCCTCATCTCCAGGGGAACTGAGGTGAGTGCTTTGTGATGTCATTGTAGTACGTCACAAGATTCCAGCTGGAGCTTGGCTTCCCCTCTGGTCTAGTGTGTTATGTGTTCCGCCATGCTAGTAAGAGACATTCCTTTGTCTCCATGGGAATAGAGTTGAGCCCTTTGTGATGTCATTTCAGTAGGTCTTAAGGTTCTAGTTGGAGGATGGCTTGGACTCTGACTTCTAGTGTGTTATGTTATCCGCCCTGACATTAAGAGACATGTCCTCATCTCCAGGGGAAGTAAGTGAGTGAGTCATTTCAGTTGGTCACCTGTTTCAAGGTGAAGGTTGGCTGCCCCTGTGACTTCTGGTGTGTTGTGATATCCCCCCTGCTTGTAACAGACATCCCCTCCTCTCCACGGGAACTCAGGAGAGCGCTTTGTTATGTCATTTCAGTTGGTCACCTTTTTCAAGGTGGAGATTGTCTTCCCCTGTGAATCCTGGCGTGTTGTTATATCCCCCCTACTTGTAACAGACATCCCCTCATCTCTAGGGGAACTCAGGTGAGCGCTTTGCGATGTCATTTCTGTTGGTCACCTGTTTCAAGGTGGAGGTTGGCTTCCCCTGCGACTCCGGGTGTGTTGTGATATCCCCCCTGCTTGTAACAGACATCCCCTCCTCTCCAGGGGAACTCAGGTGAGCGCTTTGTGATATCCCCCCTGCTTGTAACAAACATCCCCTCCTCTCCAGGGGATCTAAGGTGAGCGCTTTGTGATTTCTTCTCAGTTGGTTACCTGTTTCAAGGTGGAGGTTGGCTTCCCGTCTGACTCCTGGTGTGTTGTGATATCCCCCCCCCCGCTTGTAACCGACATCCCCTCCTCTCCAGGGGAACTCAGGTGAGCGCCTTGTGATGTCATTTCAGTTGGTCACCTGTTTCAAGGTTGAGATTGTCTTCCCCTGTGAATCCGGGCGTGTTGTGATATCCCTCCTGCTTTTACCAGACATCCCCTCATCTCTAGGGGAACTCAGGTGAGCGCTTTGTCTTCCCCTGTGAATCCTGTCGTGTTGTCATATCCCCCCTACTTGTAACAGACATCCCCTCATCTCTACGGGAACTCAGGTTTGCGCTTTGTGATGTCATTTCAGTTGGTCACCTGTTTCAAGGTGGAGGTTGGCTTCCCCTGTGACTCCTGGTGTGTTGTGATATCCCCCCTGCTTGTAACAGACATCCCCTCCTCTCCACGGGAACTCAGGTGAGCGCTTTGTGATCTCATTTCAGTTGGTCACCTGTTTTAAGGTGGAGATTGTCTTCCCCTGTGAATCCTGGCGTGTTGTGATATCCCCCCTGCTTGTAACAGACATCCCCTCCTCTCCAGGGGAACTCAGGTGAGTGCTTTGTGATATCCCCACTGCTTGTAACAGACATCCCCTCCTCTCCAGGGGATCTAAGGTGAGCGCTTTGTCTTTCCCTGTGAATCCTGTCGTGTTGTCATATCCCCCCTACTTGTAACAGACATCCCCTCATCTCTACGGGAACTCAGGTGAGCGCTTTGTGATGTCATTTCAGTTGGTCACCTGTTTCAAGGTGGAGGTTGGCTTCCCCTGTGACTCCTGGTGTGTTGTGATATCCCCCCCCCCCCCGCTTGTAACCGACATCCCCTCCTCTCCAGGGGAACTCAGGTGAGCGCTTTTTGATGCCATTTCTGTTGGTCACCTGTTTCAAGGTGGAGGTTGCCTTCCCCTGTGACTCCTGGTGTGTTGTGATATCCCCCCTGCTTGTAACAGACATCTCCTCCTCTCCAGGGGAACTCAGGTGAGCGCTTTGTGATCTCCCCCCTGCTTATAACAGACATCCCCTCTTCTCCAGGGGAACTCAGGTGAGCGCTTTGTGATATCCTCCCCTGTTTATAACAGACATCCCGTCCTCTCCAGGGGAACTCAGTTGAGTGTTTTGTGATGTCATTTTAGGTGGTGACCTGTTTCAAGGTGGAGGTTGGCTTCCGCTGTGACTCCTGGTGTGTTGTGATATCCCCCCTGCTTATAAGAGACATCCACTCATCTCTAGGGGAACTCAGGTGAGCGCTTTGTGATGTCATTTCAGTTGGTCACCTGTTTCAAGGTGGAGGTTGGCTTCCCCTGTGACTCCTGGCGTGTTGTGATATCCCCCCTGCTTGTAACAGACATCCCCTCCTCACCAGGGGAACTCAGGTGAGTGTTTTTTGATATCCCCCCTGCTTGTAACAGAGATCCCCTGCTCTCCAGGGGAACTCAGGTGAGTGCTTTGTGATGTCATTTCAGTTGGTCACCTGTTTCAAGGTTGAGATTGTCTTCCCCTGTGAATCCGGGCGTGTTGTGATATCCCTCCTGCTTTTAACAGACATCCCCTCCTCTCCAGGGGAACTCAGGTGAGCGCTTTTTGATGCCATTTCTGTTGGTCACCTGTTTCAAGGTGGAGGTTGGCTTCCCCTGTGACTCCTGGTGTGTTGTGATATCCCTCCTGCTTTTACCAGACATCCCCTCATCTCTAGGGGAACTCAGGTGAGCGCTTTGTCTTCTCCTGTGAATCCTGTCGTGTTGTCATATCCCCCCTACTTGTAACAGACATCCCCTCATCTCTACGGGAACTCAGGTGAGCGCTTTGTGATGTCATTTCAGTTGGTCACCTGTTTCAAGGTGGAGGTTGGCTTCCCCTGTGACTCCTGGTGTGTTGTGATATCCCCCCTGCTTGTAACAGACATCCCCTCCTCTCCACGGGAACTCAGGTGAGCGCTTTGTGATCTCATTTCAGTTGGTCACCTGTTTTAAGGTGGAGATTGTCTTCCCCTGTGAATCCTGGCGTGTTGTGATATCCCCCCTGCTTGTAACAGACATCCCCTCCTCTCCAGGGGAACTCAGGTGAGTGCTTTGTGATATCCCCACTGCTTGTAACAGACATCCCCTCCTCTCCAGGGGATCTAAGGTGAGCGCTTTGTCTTTCCCTGTGAATCCTGTCGTGTTGTCATATCCCCCCTACTTGTAACAGACATCCCCTCATCTCTACGGGAACTCAGGTGAGCGCTTTGTGATGTCATTTCAGTTGGTCACCTGTTTCAAGGTGGAGGTTGGCTTCCCCTGTGACTCCTGGTGTGTTGTGATATCCCCCCCCCCCGCTTGTAACCGACATCCCCTCCTCTCCAGGGGAACTCAGGTGAGCGCTTTTTGATGCCATTTCTGTTGGTCACCTGTTTCAAGGTGGAGGTTGCCTTCCCCTGTGACTCCTGGTGTGTTGTGATATCCCCCCTGCTTGTAACAGACATCTCCTCCTCTCCAGGGGAACTCAGGTGAGCGCTTTGTGATCTCCCCCCTGCTTATAACAGACATCCCCTCTTCTCCAGGGGAACTCAGGTGAGCGCTTTGTGATATCCTCCCCTGTTTATAACAGACATCCCGTCCTCTCCAGGGGAACTCAGTTGAGTGTTTTGTGATGTCATTTTAGGTGGTGACCTGTTTCAAGGTGGAGGTTGGCTTCCGCTGTGACTCCTGGTGTGTTGTGATATCCCCCCTGCTTATAAGAGACATCCCCTCATCTCTAGGGGAACTCAGGTGAGCGCTTTGTGATGTCATTTCAGTTGGTCACCTGTTTCAAGGTGGAGGTTGGCTTCCCCTGTGACTCCTGGCGTGTTATGATATCCCCCCTGCTTGTAACAGACATCCCCTCCTCACCAGGGGAACTCAGGTGAGTGTTTTTTGATATCCCCCCTGCTTGTAACAGAGATCCCCTGCTCTCCAGGGGAACTCAGGTGAGTGCTTTGTGATGTCATTTCAGTTGGTCACCTGTTTCAAGGTTGAGATTGTCTTCCCCTGTCAATCCGGGCGTGTTGTGATATCCCTCCTGCTTTTAACAGACATCCCCTCATCTCTAGGGGAACTCAGGTGAGCGCTTTGTGGTGTCATTTCAGTTGGTCACCTGTTTCAAGGTTGAGGTTGGCTTCCCCTGTGACTCCTGGTGTCTTGTGATATCCCCCCTGCTTGTAACAGACATCCCCTCCTCACCAGGGGAACTCAGGTGAGCGCTTTCTGATATCCCCCCTGCTTGTAACAGACATCCCCTGCTCTCCAGGGGAACTCAGGTGAGCGCTTTGTGATATCCCCCCTGCTTGTAACAGAGATCCCCTGCTCTCCAGGGGAACTCAGGTCAGCGCTTTGTGATTTCTTTTCAGTTGGTTACCAGTTTCAAGGTGGAGGTTGGCTTCCCCTCTGACTCCTGGTGTGTTGTGATATCCCTCCCCGCTTGTAACCGACATCCCCTCCTCTCCAGGGGAACTCAGGTGAGGGCTTTTTGATGCCATTTCTGTTGGTCACCTGTTTCAAGGTGGAGGTTGGCTTCCCCTGTGACTCCTGGTGTGTTGTGATATCCCCCCTGCTTGTAACGGACATCCCCTCCTCTCCAGGGAAAGTTAAGTCAGCGCTTTGTGATGTCATTTCAGTTGGTCACCTGTTTCAAGGTTGAGGTTCGCCTCCCCTGTGACTCCTGGTGTGTTGTGATATCCCCCCTGCTTGTAACAGACATCTCCTCCTCTCCAGGGGAACTCAGGTGAGCGCTTTGTGATCTCCCCCCTGCTTATAACAGACATCCCCTCTTCTCCAGGGGAACTCAGGTGAGCGCTTTGTGATATCCTCCCCTGTTTATAACAGACATCCCGTCCTCTCCAGGGGAACTCAGTTGAGTGTTTTGTGATGTCATTTTAGGTGGTGACCTGTTTCAAGGTGGAGGTTGGCTTCCGCTGTGACTCCTGGTGTGTTGTGATATCCCCCCTGCTTATAAGAGACATCCCCTCATCTCTAGGGGAACTCAGGTGAGCGCTTTGTGATGTCATTTCAGTTGGTCACCTGTTTCAAGGTGGAGGTTGGCTTCCCCTGTGACTCCTGGCGTGTTGTGATATCCCCCCTGCTTGTAACAGACATCCCCTCCTCACCAGGGGAACTCAGGTGAGTGTTTTTTGATATCCCCCCTGCTTGTAACAGAGATCCCCTGCTCTCCAGGGGAACTCAGGTGAGTGCTTTGTGATGTCATTTCAGTTGGTCACCTGTTTCAAGGTTGAGATTGTCTTCCCCTGTGAATCCGGGCGTGTTGTGATATCCCTCCTGCTTTTAACAGACATCCCCTCCTCTCCAGGGGAACTCAGGTGAGCGCTTTTTGATGCCATTTCTGTTGGTCACCTGTTTCAAGGTGGAGGTTGGCTTCCCCTGTGACTCCTGGTGTGTTGTGATATCCCCCCTGCTTGTAACAGACATCTCCTCCTCTCCAGGGGAACTCAGGTGAGCGCTTTGTGATCTCCCCCCTGCTTGTAACAGACATCCCCTGCTCTCCAGGGGAACTCAGGTGAGCGCTTTGTGATGTCATTTCAGTTGGTCACCTGTTTCAAGGTTGAGATTGTCTTCCCCTGTCAATCCGGGCGTGTTGTGATATCCCTCCTGCTTTTAACAGACATTCCCTCATCTCTAGGGGAACTCAGGTGAGCGCTTTGTGGTGTCATTTCAGTTGGTCACCTGTTTCAAGGTTGAGGTTGGCTTCCCCTGTGACTCCTGGTGTCTTGTGATATCCCCCCTGCTTGTAACAGACATCCCCTCCTCACCAGGGGAACTCAGGTGAGCGCTTTCTGATATCCCCCCTGCTTGTAACAGACATCCCCTGCTCTCCAGGGGAACTCAGGTGAGCGCTTTGTGATATCCCCCCTGCTTGTAACAGAGATCCCCTGCTCTCCAGGGGAACTCAGGTCAGCGCTTTGTGATTTCTTTTCAGTTGGTTACCAGTTTCAAGGTGGAGGTTGGCTTCCCCTCTGACTCCTGGTGTGTTGTGATATCCCTCCCCGCTTGTAACCGACATCCCGTCCTCTCCAGGGGAACTCAGGTGAGGGCTTTTTGATGCCATTTCTGTTGGCCACCTGTTTCAAGGTGGAGGTTGGCTTCCCCTGTGACTCCTGGTGTGTTGTGATATCCCCCCTGCTTGTAACGGACATCCCCTCCTCTCCAGGGAAAGTTAAGTCAGCGCTTTGTGATGTCATTTCAGTTGGTCACCTGTTTCAAGGTTGAGGTTCGCCTCCCCTGTGACTCCTGGTGTGTTGTGATATCCCCCCTGCTTGTAACAGACATCTCCTCCTCTCCTGGGGAACTCAGGTGAGCGCTTTGTGATCTCCCCCCTGCTTATAACAGACATCCCCTCTTCTCCAGGGGAACTCAGGTGAGCGCTTTGTGATATCCTCCCCTGTTTATAACAGACATCCCGTCCTCTCCAGGGGAACTCAGTTGAGTGTTTTGTGATGTCATTTTAGGTGGTGACCTGTTTCAAGGTGGAGGTTGGCTTCCGCTGTGACTCCTGGTGTGTTGTGATATCCCCCCTGCTTATAAGAGACATCCCCTCATCTCTAGGGGAACTCAGGTGAGCGCTTTGTGATGTCATTTCAGTTGGTCACCTGTTTCAAGGTGGAGGTTGGCTTCCCCTGTGACTCCTGGCGTGTTGTGATATCCCCCCTGCTTGTAACAGACATCCCCTCCTCACCAGGGGAACTCAGGTGAGTGTTTTTTGATATCCCCCCTGCTTGTAACAGAGATCCCCTGCTCTCCAGGGGAACTCAGGTGAGTGCTTTGTGATGTCATTTCCGTTGGTCACCTGTTTCAAGGTTGAGATTGTCTTCCCCTGTGAATCCGGGCGTGTTGTGATATCCCTCCTGCTTTTAACAGACATCCCCTCCTCTCCAGGGGAACTCAGGTGAGCGCTTTTTGATGCCATTTCTGTTGGTCACCTGTTTCAAGGTGGAGGTTGGCTTCCCCTGTGACTCCTGGTGTGTTGTGATATCCCCCCTGCTTGTAACAGACATCTCCTCCTCTCCAGGGGAACTCAGGTGAGCGCTTTGTGATCTCCCCCCTGCTTGTAACAGACATCCCCTGCTCTCCAGGGGAACTCAGGTGAGCGCTTTGTGATGTCATTTCAGTTGGTCACCTGTTTCAAGGTTGAGATTGTCTTCCCCTGTCAATCCGGGCGTGTTGTGATATCCCTCCTGCTTTTAACAGACATCCCCTCATCTCTAGGGGAACTCAGGTGAGCGCTTTGTGGTGTCATTTCAGTTGGTCACCTGTTTCAAGGTTGAGGTTGGCTTCCCCTGTGACTCCTGGTGTCTTGTGATATCCCCCCTGCTTGTAACAGACATCCCCTCCTCACCAGGGGAACTCAGGTGAGCGCTTTCTGATATCCCCCCTGCTTGTAACAGACATCCCCTGCTCTCCAGGGGAACTCAGGTGAGCGCTTTGTGATATCCCCCCTGCTTGTAACAGAGATCCCCTGCTCTCCAGGGGAACTCAGGTCAGCGCTTTGTGATTTCTTTTCAGTTGGTTACCAGTTTCAAGGTGGAGGTTGGCTTCCCCTCTGACTCCTGGTGTGTTGTGATATCCCTCCCCGCTTGTAACCGACATCCCCTCCTCTCCAGGGGAACTCAGGTGAGGGCTTTTTGATGCCATTTCTGTTGGTCACCTGTTTCAAGGTGGAGGTTGGCTTCCCCTGTGACTCCTGGTGTGTTGTGATATCCCCCCTGCTTGTAACGGACATCCCCTCCTCTCCAGGGAAAGTTAAGTCAGCGCTTTGTGATGTCATTTCAGTTGGTCACCTGTTTCAAGGTTGAGGTTCGCCTCCCCTGTGACTCCTGGTGTGTTGTGATATACCCCTGCATGTAACAGCTACCCTTCCTCTCCAGGTGTACTCTGGTGAGCGCTTTGTGATGTCATTTCAGTAGGTCACCTGTTTCAAGGTGGAGGTTGGCTTCCCCTGTGACTCCTGGTGTGTTGTGATATCCCCCCTGCTTGTAACGGACATCCCCTCCTCTCAAGGGAAAGTTAAGTCAGCGCTTTGTGATGTCATTTCAGTTGGTCACCTGGTTCAAGGTTGAGGTTGGCCTCCCCTGTGACTCCTGGTGTGTTGTGATATACCCCTGCATGTAACAGCTACCCCTCCTCTCCAGGTGTACTCTGGTGAGCGCTTTGTGATGTCATTTCAGTAGGTCACCTGTTTCAAGGTGGAGGTTGGCTTGCCCTCTGACTTCCAGTGTGTTATGTTATCCCCCATGCCAGAAGAGACATTCCCTCATCTCCAGGGGAACTGAGGTGAGTGCTTTGTGATGTCATTGTAGTACGTCACAAGATTCCAGTGGAGCTTGGCTTCCCCTCTGGTCTAGTGTGTTATGTGTTCCGCCATGCCAGTAAGAGACATTCCTTTGTCTCCCTGGGAATAGAGTTGAGCATTTTTTGATGTCATTTCAGTAGGCCTTAAGGTTCTAGTTGGAGGATGGCGTTGACTCTGACTTGTAGTGAGTTATGTTATCCGCCCTGACATTAAGGGACATAGAATCATAGAATCATAGAATCATAGAATCATGGAGTTGGAAGGGGCCATACAGGCCATCTAGTCCAACCCCCTGCTCAACGCAGGATTAGCCCAAAGCATCCTAAAGCATCCAAGAAAAGTGTGTATCCAACCTTTGCTTGAAGACTGCCAGTGAGGGGGAGCTCACCACCTCCTTAGGCAGCCTATTCCACTGCTGAACTACTCTGACTGAGAAAAACTTTTTCCTGATATCTAGCCTATATCGTTGTACTTGAAGTTTAAACCCATTACTGCGTGTCCTTTCCTCTGCAGCCAGCAGAAACAGCATCCTGCCCTCCTCCAAGTGACAACCTTTCAAATACTTAAAGAGGGCTATCATGTCCCCTCTCAACCTCCTTTTCTCCAGGCTGAACATTCCCAAGTCCCTCAACCTATCTTCATAGGGCTTGGTCCCTTGGCCCCAGATCATCTTCGTCGCTCTCCTCTGTACCCTTTCAATTTTATCGATGTCCTTCTTGAAGTGAGGCCTCCAGAACTGCACACAGTACTCCAGGTGTGGTCTGACCACTGCCGTATACAATGGGACTATGACATCTTGTGATTTTGATGTGATGCCTCTGTTGATACAGCCCAAAATGGCATTTGCCTTTTTTACCGCTGCATCACACTGCCTGCTCATGTTTAGTTTACAATCCACAAGTACCCCAAGGTCTCGTTCACACACAGTGCTACCTAGAAGCGTATCCCCCATCCAGTAGGCATGCTTTTCATTTTTCTGACCCAGATGCAGAACTTTACACTTATCTTTATTAAATTGCATCTTGTTCTCATTTGCCCATTTTTCCATTGTGTTCAGATCTCGTTGAACTCTGTCTCTATCTTCCGGAGTATTTGCCAGTCCTCCCAATTTGGTGTCATCTGCAAACTTGATGAGTAGTCCCTCCACCCCCTCATCTAGATCATTAATAAATATGTTAAGCTAATGGTAAGCGATGAGGATTATATAGGACGTGTGATTCAAATAAAATGGCAGAGGGACATCCAATTGCCTGATCAAGTAGTACATAAAATTATAAAGGGAAATAAACAGATAAAATTAGACAAATATAAGGAAATGACTAGAAAGTTAATTTGGAAATGGTATAGAACGCCGGCCCAGTTGGCGTATATGATAAAAGGGCTGACCCCAAAATGTTGGCACTGTGGAAAGGATAAGGGATATTATATACATATGTGGTGGGAGTGTACCGAAGTTTCTGGATATTGGAGAAATATAATTCAGGAAATGGAAAATATTCTAGGAATTACAATAGTGAAAGAAGCAAATATGTTGTTTGCAGGTATTTTGGGATATGATTTAAAGGAAAAAAAGGATCTCAAATTATATAAAGCCATGGTACTTGCAATACAAGCCGCTGTTGCTAGGGGATGGAAAGATAAATCAAAGTGGACATGGGAAAGCTGGTTTCAGTATCTCTATGAGGATGTTAGCTCTGAAATTGTGATCTGTTTAAGAGGGGAGGCCTTATGGGAAGAGAAAAAGGAAAGGATAAATAGTAATTGGACAAAGTATTTCCATTGGTTGAGATCGACTGGGAACAGGGAGAGTAAGAATAAAGCCTTGAGCGGGATCAAGAAGCTGTGTACATGGTTGAAAGAGTTATAAGGAAACGGCAGGTAGGGTGGAGGGTGGGGGTGGAGTGAGGGAGGGAGAAAATGAGAAATGTAATTATAACATGAACAACTATTGTCAATAATCAAAGATTGAATAAAATAAAAAATTTAATTAAAAAAAAAAATGTTAAAAAGTACCGGGCCGAGCACCGAACCCTGAGGTACCCCGCTACTCACCTCTCTCCAGTCTGATGAAACACCATTGACAACAACTCTTTGAGTGCGGTTCTCTAACCAATTCCCTATCCACCTAACGATCTGAAAATCCAGATTGCAGTCCTTCAACTTATCCATCAGAACATCATGGGGAACCTTGTCAAAAGCTTTACTAAAATCCAAGTAAATGACATCAACCAAATTTCCCCGATCCAGCAAACCTGTTACTTGTTCAAAAAAGGAAACTAGGTTGGTCTGGCAGGACCTGTTGGAGACAAATCCATGCTGACTTCCTTGGATCACCAAATTGTCCTCCAGATGTTTGCAGATCGCTCCCTTTAATATCTGCTCCATTATCTTCCCCACAACAGAGGTCAGACTCACTGGTCTGTAGTTTCCCGGGTCATCCTTCCTCCCTTTTTTGAAGATCGGAATAACGTTTGCTCTTTTCCAGTCCTCCGGGACATCTCCAGTCCTTAAAGAGGTTCCGAAGATGATGGACAAGGGCTGTGCAAGTTCTCTGGAAAGTTCTTTGAGTACTCTCGGGTGCATTTCATCTGGACCAGGGGATTTGAACTCATCCAGTGCAGCTAAATGCCTCTCGACCACCTCTCTATCCATGTTAACCTGCCACCCAGACACTATCCTTTGGCTACAGCCATCTCTAGATGTGCCTAAACACTTTGACCTGTGGGAAAAAACAGATGTAAAATAGGCACTAAGCCTTTCTGCTTTCTCTGCATCTTTCGTTAGAGTTTGTCCATCCGCACCCAACAGCGGGCCTATTGCCTCCTTTACTTTACGTTTGCTCCTCACGTAACTGAAAAATGTTTTCTTGTTACAATGGGCTTCCCTGGCCAATCTTAGCTCACTCTCAGCTTTGGCCTTCCCCTGGAGATGACATGTCCTCATCTCCAGGGGAAGTAAGTGAGTGAGTCATTCCAGTTGGTCACCTGTTTCAAGGTGAAGGTTGGCTGCCCCTGTGACTTCTGGTGTGTTGTGATATCCCCCCTGCTTGTAACAGAGATCCCCTGCTCTCCAGGGGAACTCAGGTGAGCGCTTTGTGATGTCATTTCAGTTGGTCACCTGTTTCAAGGTTGAGATTGTCTTCCCCTGTGAATCCGGGCGTGTTGTGATATCCCTCCGGCTTTTAACAGACATCCCCTCATCTCTAGGGGATCTCATGTGAGCGCTTTGTGATGTCATTTCAGTTGGTCACCTGTTTCAAGGTTGAGGTTGGCTTCCCCTGTGACTCCTGGTGTGTTGTGATATCCCCCCTGCTTGTTACAGACATCCCCTGCTCTCCAGGGGAACTCAGGTGAGCGCTTTGTGATGTCATTTCAGTTGGTCACCTGTTTCAAGGTTGAGATTGTCTTCCCCTGTGAATCCGGGCGTGTTGTGATATCCCTCCGGCTTTTAACAGACATCCCCTCATCTCTAGGGGATCTCATGTGAGCGCTTTGTGATGTCATTTCAGTTGGTCACCTGTTTCAAGGTTGAGGTTGGCTTCCCCTGTGACTCCTGGTGTGTTGTGATATCCCCCCTGCTTGTTACAGACATCCCCTCCTCACCAGAGGAACTCAGGTGAGCGCTTTGTGATATCCCCCCTGCTTGTAACAGACATCCCCTGCTCTCCAGGGGAACTCAGGTGAGCGCTTTGTGATGTCATTTCAGTTGGTCACCTGTTTCAAGGTGGAGGTTAGCTTCCCCTGTGACTCTTGGTGTGTTGTGATATCCCCCCTGCTTGTAACAGATATCCCCTCTTCTCCAAGTTAACTCAGGTGAGCGCTTTGTGATGTCATTTCAGTTGGTCACCTGTTTCAAGGTGGAGGTTGGCTTCCCCTGTGACTCCTGTTGTGTTGTGATATCCCCCCTGCTTGTAACAGACATCCCCTCCTTTCCAGGGGAACTCTGGTGAGCGCTTTGTGATGTCATTTCAGTTGGTCACCTGTTTCAAGGTGGAGGTTGGCTTCCCCTGTGACTCCTGTTGTGTTGTGATATCCCCCCTGCTTGTAACAGACATCCCCTCCTTTCCAGGGGAACTCTGGTGAGCGCTTTGTGATGTCATTTCAGTTGGTCACCTGTTTCAAGGTGGAGGTTGGCTTCCCCTGTGACTCCTGGTGTGTTGTGATATCCCCCCTGCTTGTAACGGACATCCCCTCCTCTCAAGGGAAAGTCAAGTCAGCGCTTTGTGATGTCATTTCAGCTGGTCACCTGTTTCAAGGTGGAGGTTGACTTCCCCTGTGACTCCTGGTGTGTTGTGATATCCCCCTGCTTGTAACAGACATCCCCTCCTCAGCAGGGGAACTCAGGTGAGCGCTTTGTTATGTCCCCCCTGCTTGTAACAGACATCCCCTCATTTCTAGGGGAAGTCAGGTGAGCGCTTTGTGATGTCATTTCAGTTGGTCACCTATTTCAAGGTGGAGGTTGGCTTCCCCTGTAACTCCTGGTGTGTTGTGATATCCCCCCTGTTTGTAACAGACATCCCCTCTTCTCCAAGTTAATTCAGGTGAGCGCTTTTTGATGTCATTTCAGTTGGTCACCTGTTTCATGGTGGAGGTTGGCTTCCCCTGTGGCTCCTGGTGTGTTGTGATATCCCCCCTGCTTGTAACAGACATCCCCTCCTCTCCAGGGGAACTCAGGTGAGTGCTTTGTGATGTCATTACAGTTGGTCACCTGTTTCAAGGTGGAGATTGTCTTCTCCTGTGAATCCTGGCGTGTTGTTATATCCCCCCTACTTGTAACAGACTTCCCCTCCTCTCCAGGGGATCTAAGGTGAGCGCTTTGTGATTTCTTCTCAGTTGGTTACCTGTTTCAAGGTTGAGGTTGGCTTCCCCTGTGACTCCTGGTGTGTTTTGATATCCCCCCTTCTTGTAATAGACATCCCCTCCTCTCCAGGGGAACTCAGGTGAATGCTTGGTGATATCCCCCCTGCTTGTAACAGAGATCCCCTGCTCTCCAGGGGAACTCAGGTCAGCGCTTTGTTATGTCATTTCAGTTGGTCACCTGTTTCATGGTGGAGGTTGGCTTCTGCTGTGACTCCTGGTGTGTTGTGATAACCCCCCTTCTTGTAACAGACATCCCCTCCTCTCCAGGGGAACTCAGGTGAGCGCTTTGTGATGTCATTTCAGTTGGTCACCTGTTTCAAGGTGGAGGTTGGCTTCCCCTCTGACTCCTGGTGTGTTGTGATAACCCCCCTTCTTGTAACAGACATTCGCTCATCTCCAGGGGAACTGAGGTGAGTGCTTTGTGATGTCATTGTAGTACGTCACAAGATTCCAGCTGGAGCTTGGCTTCCCCTCTGGTCTAGTGTGTTATGTGTTCCGCTATGCCAGTAAGAGACATTCCTTTGTCTCCCTGGGAATACAGTTGAGCGCTTTGTGATGTCATTTCAGTAGGTCTTAAGGTTCTAGTTGGAGGATGGCTTTGACTCTGACTTCTAGTGTGTTATGTTATCCGCCATGACATTAAGAGACATTTCCTCATCTCCAATGGAAGTGAGTGAGTGACTCATTTCAGTTGGTCACCTGTTTCAAGGTGAAGGTTGTCTGCCCCTGTGACTTCTGGTGTGTTGTGATATCCCCCCTGCTTGTAACAGACATCCCCTCCTCTCCATGGGAACTCAGGTGAGCGCTTTGTGATGTCATTTCAGTTGGTCACCTGTTTTAAGGTGGAGATTGTCTTCCCCTGTGAATCCTGGCGTGTTGTGATATCCCCCCTGCTTGTAACAGACATCCCCTCCTCTCCAGGGGATCTAAGGTGAGCGCTTTGTGATTTCTTTTCAGTTGGTTACCTGTTTCAAGGTGGAGGTTGGCTTCCCCTCTGACTCCTGGTGTGTTGTGATACACCCCCCCCCCCGTTTGTAACCGACATCCCCTCCTCTCCAGGGGAACTCAGGTGAGCGCTTTTTGATGCCATTTCTGTTGGTCTCCTGTTTCAAGGTGGAGGTTGGCTTCCCCTGTGACTCCTGGTGTGTTGTGATATCCCCCCTGCTTGTAACAGACATCTCCTCCTCTCCAGGGGAACTCAGGTGAGCGCTTTGTGATCTCCCCCCTGCTTGTAACAGACATCCCCACCTCTCCAGGTGAACTCAGGTGAGCGCCTTGTGATGTCATTTCATTTGGTCACTTGTTTCAAGGTTGAGGCTGGCTTCCCCTGTGACTCCTGGTGTGTTGTGGTATCCCCCCTTCTTGTAATAGACATCCCCTCCTCTCCAGGGGAACTCAGGTAAACGCTTTGTGATATCCCCCTGCTTGTAACAGAGATCCCCTGCTCTCCAGGGGAACTCAGGTCAGCGCTTTGTTATGTCATTTCAGTTGGTCACCTGTTTCAAGGTGGAGATTGTCTTCCCCTGTGAATCCTGTCGTGTTGTCATATCCCCCCTACTTGTAACAGACATCCCCTCATCTCTACGGGAACTCAGGTGAGCGCTTTGTGATGTCATTTCAGTTGGTCACCTGTTTCAAGGTGGAGGTTGGCTTCCCCTGTGACTCCAGGTGTGTTGTGATATCCCCCCTGCTTGTAACAGACATCCCCTCCTCTCCACGGGAACTCAGGTGAGCGCTTTGTGATGTCATTACAGTTGGTCACCTGTTTCAAGGTGGAGGTTGGCTTCCCCTCTGACTCCTGGTGTGTTTTGATATCCCCCCTCCTTGTAATAGACATCCCCTCCTCTCCAGGGGAACTCAGGTGAGCGCTTTGTGATATCCCCCCTGCTTGTAACAGACATCCCCTCATTTCTAGGGGAACTCTGGTGAGCGCTTTGTGATGTCATTTCAGTAGGTCTTAAGGTTCTAGTTGGAGGATGGCTTGGACTCTGACTTCTAGTGTGTTATGTTATCTGCCCTGACATTAAGAGACATGTCCTCATCTCCAGGGGAAGTAAGTGAGTGAGTCATTTCAGTTGGTCACCTTTTTGAAGGTGAAGGTTGGCTGCCCCTGTGACTTCTGGTGTGTTGTGATATCCCCCCTGCATGTAACAGACATCCCCTCCTCTCCACGGGAACTCAGGTGAGCGCTTTGCGATGTCATTTCTGTTGGTCACCTGTTTCAAGGTCGAGGTTGGCTTCCCCTGTGACTCCTGGTGTGTTGTGATATCCCCCCTGCTTGTAACAGACATCCCCTCCTCTCCAAGGGAACTCAGGTGAGCGCTTTGTGATATCCCCCCTGCTTGTAACAGACATCCCCTCCTCTCCAGGGGATCTAAGGTGAGCGCTTTGTGATTTCTTCTCAGTTGGTTACCTGTTTCAAGGTGGAGGTTGGCTTCCCCTCTGACTCCTGGTGTGTTGTGATATCCCCCCCCCCCCGCTTGTAACCGACATCCCCTCCTCTCCAGGGGAACTCAGGTGAGCGCTTTGTGATGTCATTTCAGTTGGTCACCTGTTTCAAGGTTGAGATTGTCTTCCCCTGTGAATCCGGGCATGTTGTGATATCCCTCCTGCTTTTACCAGACATCCCCTCATCTCTAGGGGAACTCAGGTGAGCGCTTTGTGATGTCATTTCAGTTGGACACCTGTTTCAAGGTTGAGGTTGGCTTCTCCTGTGACTCCTGGTGTTTTGTGATATCCCCCCTGCTTGTAACAGACATCCCCTCCTCATCAGGGGAACTCAGGTGAGCGCTTTGTGATATCCCCCCGGCTTGTAACAGACATCCCCTCCTCTCCAGGGAAACTCAAGTGAGCACTTTGTGATGTCATTTCAGTTGGTCACCTGTTTCAAGGTGGAGGTTGTCTTCCCCTGTGACTCCTGGCGTGTTGTGATATCCCCCCTGCTTGTAACAGACATCCCCTGCTCTCCAGGGGAACTCAGGTGAGTGTTTTGTGATGTCATTTTAGGTGGTGACCTGTTTCAAGGTGGAGGTTGTCTTCCCCTGTGAATCCGGGTGTGTTGTGATATCCCTCCTGCTTTTAACAGACATCCCCTCATCTCTAGGGGAACTCAGATGAGCGCTTTGTGGTGTCATTTCAGTTGGTCACCTGTTTCAAGGTTGAGGTTGGCTTCCCCTGTGACTCCTGGTGTCTTGTGATATCCCCCCTGCTTGTAACAGACATCTCCTCCTCTCCAGGGGAACTCAGGTGAGCGCTTTGTGATCTCCCCCCTGCTTATAACAGACATCCCCTCCTCTCCAGGGGAACTCAGGTGAGCGTTTTGTGATATCCCCCCCCTGCTTGTAACAGACATCCCCACCTCTCCAGGTGAACTCAGGTGAGCGCCTTGTGATATCATTTCAGTTGGTCACTTGTTTCAAGGTTGAGGTTGGCTTCCCCTGTGACTCCTGGTGTGTTGTGGTATCCCCCCTGCTTATAACAGACATCCCGTCCTCTCCAGGGGAACTCAGGTGAACACTTTGTGATATCCCCCCTGCTTGTAACAGACATCCCCTGCTCTCCAGGGGAACTCAGGTGAGTGTTTTGTGATGTCATTTTAGGTGGTGACCTGTTTCAAGGTGGAGGTTGGCTTCCGCTGTGACTCCTGGTGTGTTGTGATATCCCCCCTGCTTATAACAGACATCCCCTCATCTCTAGGGGAACTCTGGTGAGCGCTTTGTGATGTCATTTCAGTTGGTCACCTGTTTCAAGGTTGAGATTGTCTTCCCCTGTGAATCCGGGCGTGTTGTGATATCCCTCCTGCTTTTAACAGACATCCCCTCATCTCTAGGGGAACTCAGATGAGCGCTTTGTGGTGTCATTTCAGTTGGTCACCTGTTTCAAGGTTGAGGTTGGCTTCCCCTGTGACTCCTGGTGTCTTGTGATATCCCCCCTGCTTGTAACAGACATCCCCTCCTCAGCAGGGGAACGCAGGTGAGCGCTTTCTGATATCCCCCCTGCTTGTAACAGACATCCCCTGCTCTCCAGGGGAACTCAAGTGAGCGCTTTGTGATATCCCCCCTGCTTGTAACAGAGATCCCCTGCTCTCCAGGGGAACTCAGGTGAGCGCTTTGTGATGTCATTTCAGTTGGTCACCTGTTTTAAGGTGGAGATTGTCTTCCCCTGTGAATCCTGGCGTGTTGTGATATCCCCCCTGCTTGTAACAGACATCCCCTCCTCTCCAGGGGAACTCAGGTGAGTGCTTTGTGATATCCCCACTGCTTGTAACAGACATCCCCTCCTCTCCAGGGGATCTAAGGTGAGCGCTTTGTGATTTCTTTTCAGTTGGTTACCTGTTTCAAGGTGGAGGTTGGCTTCCCCTCTGACTCCTGGTGTGTTGTGATATCCCCCCCCCGCTTGTAACCGACATCCCCTCCTCTCCAGGGGAACTCAGGTGAGCGCTTTTTGATGCCATTTCTGTTGGTCACCTGTTTCAAGGTGGAGGTTGGCTTCCCCTGTGACTCCTGGTGTGTTGTGATATCCCCCCTGCTTGTAACAGACATCTCCTCCTCTCCAGGGGAACTCAGGTGAGCGCTTTGTGATCTCCCCCCTGCTTATAACAGACATCCCCTCCTCTCCAGGGGAACTCAGGTGAGCGTTTTGTGATATCCCCCCCCTGCTTGTAACAGACATCCCCACCTCTCCAGGTGAACTCAGGTGAGCGCCTTGTGATATCATTTCAGTTGGTCACTTGTTTCAAGGTTGAGGTTGGCTTCCCCTGTGACTCCTGGCGTGTTGTGGTATCCCCCCTGCTTATAACAGACATCCCGTCCTCTCCAGGGGAACTCAGGTAAACGCTTTGTGATATCCCCCCTGCTTGTAACAGACATCTCCTGCTCTCTAGGGGAACTCAGGTGAGCGCTTTGTGATATCATTTCAGTTCGTCACCTGTTTCAAGGTGGAGGTTGGCTTCCCCTGTGACTCCTGGCGTGTTGTGATATCCCCCCTGCTTGTAACAGACATCCCCTCCTCACCAGGGGAACTCAGGTGAGCGTTTTTTGATATCCCCCCTGCTTGTAACAGAGATCCCCTGCTCTCCAGGGGAACTCAGGTGAGCGCTTTGTGATGTCATTTCGGTCACCTGTTTCAAGGTTGAGATTGTCTTCCGCTGTGAATCCGGGCGTGTTGTGATATCCCTCCTGCTTTTAACAGACATCCCCTCATCTCTAGGGGAACTCAGATGAGCGCTTTGTGGTGTCATTTCAGTTGGTCACCTGTTTGAAGGTTGAGGTTGGCTTCCCCTGTGACTCCTGGTGTCTTGTGATATCCCCCCTGCTTGTAACAGACATCCCCTCCTCACCAGGGGAACTCAGGTGAGCGCTTTCTGATATCCCCCCTGCTTGTAACAGACATCCCCTGCTCTCCAGGGGAACTCAAGTGAGCGCTTTGTGATATCCCCCCTGCTTGTAACAGAGATCCCCTGCTCTCCAGGGGAACTCAGGTCAGCGCTTTGTTATGTCATTTCAGTTGTTCACCTGTTTCAAGGTGGAGATTGTCTTCCCCTGTGAATCATGTCGTGTTGTGATATCCCCCCTACTTGTAACGGACATCCCCTCATCTCTACGGGAACTCAGGTGAGCGCTTTGTGATGTCATTTCAGTTGGTCACCTGTTTCAAGGTGGAGGTTGGCTTCCCCTGTGACTCCTGGTGTGTTGAGATATCCCCCCTGCTTGTAACAGACATCCCCTCATCTCTAGGGGAACTCAGGTGAGCGCTTTGTGATGTCATTTCAGTTGGTCACCTGTTTCAAGGTTGAGGTTGGCTTCTCCTGTGACTCCTGGTGTTTTGTGATATCCCCCCTGCTTGTAACAGACATCCCCTCCTCATCAGGGGAACTCAGGTGAGCGCTTTGTGATATCCCCGCGGCTTGTAACAGACATCCCCTCCTCTCCAGGGGAACTCAGGTGAGCACTTTGTGATGTCATTTCAGTTGGTCACCTGTTTCAAGGTGGAGGTTGTCTTCCCCTGTGACTCCTGGCGTGTTGTGATATCCCCCCTGCTTGTAACAGACATCCCCTCCTCACCAGGGGAACTCAGGTGAGCGTTTTTTGATATCCCCACTGCTTGTAACAGAGATCCCCTGCTCTCCAGGGGAACTCAGGTGAGCGCTTTGTGATGTCATTTCAGTTGGTCACCTGTTTTAAGGTGGAGATTGTCTTCCCCTGTGAATCCTGGCGTGTTGTGATATCCCCCCTGCTTGTAACAGAGATCCCCTGCTCTCCAGGGGAACTCAGGTGAGCGCTTTGTGATGTCATTTCAGTTGGTCACCTGTTTTAAGGTGGAGATTGTCTTCCCCTGTGAATCCTGGCGTGTTGTGATATCCCCCCTGCTTGTAACAGACATCCCCTCCTCTCCAGGGGAACTCAGGTGAGTGCTTTGTGATATCCCCACTGCTTGTAAGAGACATCCCCTCCTCTCCAGGGGATCTAAGGTGAGCGCTTTGTGATTTCTTTTCAGTTGGTTACCTGTTTCAAGGTGGAGGTTGGCTTCCCCTCTGACTCCTGGTGTGTTGTGATATCCCCCCCCCCGCTTGTAACCGACATCCCCTCCTTTCCAGGGGAACTCAGGTGAGCGCTTTTTGATGCCATTTCTGTTGGTCACCTGTTTCAAGGTGGAGGTTGGCTTCCCCTGTGACTCCTGGTGTGTTGTGATATCCCCCCTGCTTGTAACAGACATCTCCTCCTCTCCAGGGGAACTCAGGTGAGCGCTTTGTGATCTCCCCCCTGCTTATAACAGACATCCCCTCCTCTCCAGGGGAACTCAGGTGAGCGTTTTGTGATATCCCCCCCCTGCTTGTAACAGACATCCCCACCTCTCCAGGTGAACTCAGGTGAGCGCCTTGTGATATCATTTCAGTTGGTCACTTGTTTCAAGGTTGAGGTTGGCTTCCCCTGTGACTCCTGGTGTGTTGTGGTATCCCCCCTGCTTATAACAGACATCCCGTCCTCTCCAGGGGAACTCAGGTGAACGCTTTGTGATATCCCCTTTGCTTGTAACAGACATCCCCAGCTCTCTAGGTGAACTCAGGTGAGCGCTTTGTGATGTCATTTCAGTTGGTCACCTGTTTCAACGTGGAGGTTGGCTTCCCCTCTGACTCCTCGTTTGTTGTGATATCCCCCCCGCTTGTAACAGACAACCCCTCATCTCCAGGGGAACTCAGGTGAGCGCTTTGTGATGCCATTTCTGTTGGTCACCTGTTTCAAGGTGGAGGTTGGCTTCCCCTGTGACTCCTGGTGTGTTGTGCTATCCCCCCTGCTTATAACAGACATCCCCTCCTCTCCAGGGGAACTCAGGTGAGCGCTTTGTGATTTCTTTTCAGTTGGTTACCTGTTTCAACATGGAGGTTGGCTTCCCCTCTGACTCCCCGTGTGTTGTGATATCCCCCCCGCTTGTAACAGACAATCCCTCCTCTCGAGGGGAACTCAGGTGAGCGCTTTGTGATGCCATTTCTGTTGGTCACCTGTTTCAACGTGGAGGTTGGCTTCCCTTGTGACTCCTGGTGTGTTGTGATATCCCCCCTGCTTATAACAGACATCCCCTCCTCTCCAGGTGAACTCAGGTGAGCGCTTTGTGATATCCCCTCTTCTTGTAACAGACATCCCCAGCTCTCCAGGTGAACTCAGGTGAGCGCTTTGTGATGTCATTTCAGTTGGTCACCTGTTTCAAGGTTGATGTTGACTTCCCCTGTGACTCCTGGTGTGTTGTGATATCCCCCCTGCTTGTAACAGACATCCCCTCATCTCTAGTGGAACTCAGGTGAGCGCTTTGTGATGCCATTTCAGTTGGTCACCTGTTTCAAGGTTGAGGTTGGCTTCCCCTGTGATTCCTGGTGTGTTGTGATATCCCCCCTGCTTGTAACAGACATCTCCTCCTCTCCATGGGAACTCAGGTGAGCGCTTTGTGATATCCTCCCTGCTTGTAACAGTCATCCCGTCCTCTCCAGGGGAACTTAAGTGAGCGCTTTGTGATTTCCCCCCTGCTTGTAACAGACATCTCCTCCTCTCCATGGGAACTCAGGTGAGCGCTTTGTGATATCCCCCCTGCTTATAACAGACATCCCCTCCTCTCCAGGGGAACTCAAGTGAGCGCTTTGTGATGTCATTTCAGTTGTTCACCTGTTTCAAGGTGGAGGTTGGCTTCCCCTGTGACTCCTGGTGTGTTGTGATATCCCCCCTGCTTGTAACAGACATCCCCTCATCTCTAGTGGAACTCAGGTGAGCGCTTTGTGATGCCATTTCAGTTGGTCACCTGTTTCAAGGTTGAGGTTGGCTTCCCCTGTGATTCCTGGTGTGTTGTGATATCCCCCCCGCTTGTAACAGACAACCCCTCCTCTCCAGGGGAACTCAGGTGAGCGCTTTGTGATGTCATTTCAGTTGTTCACATGTTTCAAGGTGGAGGTTGGCTTCCCCTGTGACTCCTGGTGTGTTGTGATATCCCCCCTGCTTGTAACAGACATCTCCTCCTCTCCGTGGGAACTCAGGTGAGCGCTTTGTGATATTCCTCCTGCCTGTAACAGACATTCCCTCCTCTCCTGGTGAACTCAGGTGAGCACTTTGTGATGTCATTTCAGTTGGTCACCTGTTTCAAGATTGAGGTTGGCTTCCCCTGTGACTCCTGGTGTGTTGTGCTATCCCCCCTGCTTATAACAGACATCCCGTCCTCTCCAGGGGAACTCAGGTGAGCGCTTTGTGATATCCCCCCCTGCTTGTAACAGACATCCCCTGCTTTCCAGGGGAACTCAGGTGGGCGTTTTGTGATGTCATTTCATTTGGTCACCTGTTTCAAGGTGGAGGTTGGCTTCCGCTGTGACTCCTGGTGTGTTGTGATATCCCCCCTGCTTATAACAGACATCCCCTCATCTCTAGGGGAACTCAGGTGAGCGCTTTGTGATAGCATTTCAGTTGGTCACCTGTTTCAAGGTGGAGGTTGGCTTCCCCTGTGACTCCTGGCGTGTTGTGATCTCCCCCCTGCTTATAACAGACATCCCCTCGTCTCCAGGGGAACTCAGGTGAGCGCTTTGTGATATCCCCCCTGCTTGTAACAGACGTCCCCTCCTCTCCAGGGGAACTCAGGTGAGCGCTTTGTGATGTCATTTCAGTGGGTCACCTGTTTCAACGTGGAGGTTGGCTTCCCCTGTGACTCCTGGCGTGTTGTGATATCCCCCCTTCTTGTAACAGACATCCCCTCGTCTCCAGGTGTACTCAGGTGAGCGCTTTGTGATGTCATTTCAGTTGATCACCTGTTTCAAGGTTGAGGTTGGCTTCCCCTGTGATTCCTGGTGTGTTGTGATATCCCCCCTGCTTGTAACAGCTACCCCTCCTCTCCTGAGGTGAGTGCTTTGTGATGTCATTGTAGTACGTCACAAGATTCCAGCTGGAGCTTGGCTTCCCCTCTGGTCTAGTGTGTTATGTGTTCCGCTATACCAGTAAGAGACATTCCTTTGTCTCCATGGGAATAGAGTTGAGCGGTTTGTGATGTCATTTCAGTAGGTCTTAAAGTTCTAGTTGGAGGATGGCTTTGACTCTGACTTTTATTGTGTTATGTTATCCGCCCTGACATTAAGAGACATGTCCTCATCTCCAGGGGAAGTAAGTGAGTGAGTCATTTCAGTTGGTCACCTGTTTCAAGGTGAAGGTTGGCTGCCCTTGTGACTTCTGGTGTGTTGTGATATCCCCCCTGCTTGTAACAGACATCCCCTCCTCTCCAGGTGAACTCAGGTGAGCGCTTTGTGATATCCCCTCTGCTTGTAACAGACATCCCCAGCTCTCCAGGTGAACTCAGGTGAGCGCTTTGTGATGTCATTTCAGTTGGTCACCTGTTTCAAGGTTGATGTTGGCTTCCCCTGTGACTCCTGGTGTGTTGTGATATCCCCCCTGCTTGTAACAGACATCCCCTCATCTCTAGTGGAACTCAGGTGAGCGCTTTGTGATGCCATTTCAGTTGGTCACCTGTTTCAAGGTTGAGGTTGGCTTCCCCTGTGATTCCTGGTGTGTTGTGATATCCCCCCTGCTTGTAACAGACATCTCCTCATCTCTAGGGGAACTCAGGTGAGCGCTTTGTGATGTCATTTCTGTTGGTCACCTGTTTCAAGGTTGAGGTTGGCTTCCCCTCTGACTCCTGGTGTGTTGTGATAACCCCCCTTCTTGTAACAGACATTCGCTCATCTCCAGGGGAACTCAGGTGAGCGCTTTGTGATGTCATTTCAGTAGGTCTTAAGGTTCTAGTTGGAGGATGGCTTTGACTCTGACTTCTAGTGTGTTATGTTATCCGCCATGACATTAAGAGACATTTCCTCATCTCCAATGGAAGTGAGTGAGTGACTCATTTCAGTTGGCCACCTGTTTCAAGGTGAAGGTTGTCTGCCCCTGTGACTTCTGGTGTGTTGTGATATCCCCCCTGCTTGTAACAGACATCCCCTCCTCTCCACGGGAACTCAGGTGAGCACTTTGTGATGTCATTTCAGTTGGTCACCTGTTTTAAGGTGGAGATTGTCTTCCCCTGTGAATCCTGGCGTGTTGTGATATCCCCCCTGCTTGTAACAGACATCCCCTCCTCTCCAGGGGCTCTAAGGTGAGCGCTTTGTGATTTCTTTTCAGTTGGTTACCTGTTTCAAGGTGGAGGTTGGCTTCCCCTCTGACTCCTGGTGTGTTGTGATAAACCCCCTCCCCCGCTTGTAACCGACATCCCCTCCTCTCCAGGGGAACTCAGGTGAGCGCTTTTTGATGCCATTTCTGTTGGTCTCCTGTTTCAAGGTGGAGGTTGGCTTCCCCTGTGACTCCTGGTGTGTTGTGATATCCCCCCTGCTTGTAACAGACATCTCCTCCTCTCCAGGGGAACTCAGGTGAGCGCTTTGTGATCTCCCCCCTGCTTGTAACAGACATCCCCACCTCTCCAGGTGAACTCAGGTGAGCGCCTTGTGATGTCAATTCATTTGGTCACTTGTTTCAAGGTTGAGGCTGGCTTCCCCTGTGACTCCTGGTGTGTTGTGATATCCCCCTGCTTGTAACAGAGATCCCCTGCTCTCCAGGGGAACTCAGGTCAGCGCTTTGTTATGTCATTTCAGTTGGTCACCTGTTTCAAGGTGGAGATTGTCTTCCCCTGTGAATCCTGTCGTGTTGTCATATCCCCCCTACTTGTAACAGACATCCCCTCATCTCTACGGGAACTCAGGTGAGCGCTTTGTGATGTCATTACAGTTGGTCACCTGTTTCAAGGTGGAGGTTGGCTTCCCCTCTGACTCCTGGTGTGTTTTGATATCCCCCCTCCTTGTAATAGACATCCCCTCCTCTCCAGGGAAACTCAGGTGAGCGCTTTGTGATATCCCCCCTGCTTGTAACAGACATCCCCTCATTTCTAGGGGAACTCTGGTGAGCGCTTTGTGATGTCATTTCAGTAGGTCTTAAGGTTCTAGTTGGAGGATGGCTTGGACTCTGACTTCTAGTGTGTTGTGATATCCCCCCTGCATGTAACAGACATCCCCTCCTCTCCACGGGAACTCAGGAGAGCGCTTTGTTATGTCATTTCAGTTGGTCACCTGTTTCAAGGTGGAGGTTGGCTTCCCCTGTGACTCCTGGTGTGTTGTGATATCCCCCCTGCTTGTAACAGACATCCCCTCCTCTCCAAGGGAACTCAGGTGAGCGCTTTGTGATATCCCCCATGCTTGTAACAGACATCCCCTCCTCTCCAGGGGATCTAAGGTGAGCGCTTTGTGATTTCTTCTCAGTTGGTTACCTGTTTCAAGGTGGAGGTTGGCTTCCCCTCTGACTCCTGGTGTGTTGTGATATCCCCCCCCCGCTTGTAACCGACATCCCCTCCTCTCCAGGGGAACTCAGGTGAGCGCTTTGTGATGTCATTTCAGTTGGTCACCTGTTTCAAGGTTGAGATTGTCTTCCCCTGTGAATCCGGGCATGTTGTGATATCCCTCCTGCTTTTACCAGACATCCCCTCATCTCTAGGGGAACTCAGGTGAGCGCTTTGTGATGTCATTTCAGTTGGTCACCTGTTTCAAGGTTGAGGTTGGCTTCTCCTGTGACTCCTGGTGTTTTGTGATATCCCCCCTGCTTGTAACAGACATCCCCTCCTCATCAGGGGAACTCAGGTGAGCGCTTTGTGATATCCCCGCGGCTTGTAACAGACATCCCCTCCTCTCCAGGGGAACTCAGGTGAGCACTTTGTGATGTCATTTCAGTTGGTCACCTGTTTCAAGGTGGAGGTTGTCTTCCCCTGTGACTCCTGGCGTGTTGTGATATCCCCCCTGCTTGTAACAGACATCCCCTCCTCACCAGGGGAACTCAGGTGAGCGCTTTGTGATGTCATTTCAGTTGGTCACCTGTTTTAAGGTGGAGATTGTCTTCCCCTGTGAATTCTGGCGTGTTGTGATATCCCCCCTGCTTGTAACAGACATCCCCTCCTCTCCAGGGGAACTCAGGTGAGTGCTTTGTGATATCCCCACTGCTTGTAACAGACATCCCCTCCTCTCTAGGGGATCTAAGGTGAGCGCTTTGTGATTTCTTTTCAGTTGGTTACCTGTTTCAAGGTGGAGGTTGGCTTCCCCTCTGACTCCTGGTGTGTTGTGATATCCCCCCCCCCTGCTTGTAACCGACATCCCCTCCTCTCCAGGGGAACTCAGGTGAGCGCTTTTTGATGCCATTTCTGTTGGTCACCTGTTTCAAAGTGGAGGTTGGCTTCCCCTGTGACTCCTGGTGTGTTGTGATATCCCCCCTGCTTGTAACAGACATCTCCTCCTCTCCAGGGGAACTCAGGTGAGCGCTTTGTGATCTCCCCCCTGCTTATAACAGACATCCCCTCCTCTCCAGGGGAACTCAGGTGAGCGTTTTGTGATATCCCCCCCCTGCTTGTAACAGACATCCCCACCTCTCCAGGTGAACTCAGGTGAGCGCCTTGTGATATCATTTCAGTTGGTCACTTGTTTCAAGGTTGAGGTTGGCTTCCCCTGTGACTCCTGGTGTGTTGTGGTATCCCCCCTGCTTATAACAGACATCCCGTCCTCTCCAGGGCAACTCAGGTGAACGCTTTGTGATATCCCCCCTGCTTGTAACAGACATCCCCTGCTCTCCAGGGGAACTCAGGTGAGTGTTTTGTGATGTCATTTTAGGTGGTGACCTGTTTCAAGGTGGAGGTTGGCTTCCGCTGTGACTCCTGGTGTGTTGTGATATCCCCCCTGCTTATAACAGACATCCCCTCATCTCTAGGGGAACTCAGGTGAGCGCTTTGTGATGTCATTTCAGTTCGTCACCTGTTTCAAGGTGGAGGTTGGCTTCCCCTGTGACTCCTGGCGTGTTGTGATATCCCCCCTGCTTGTAACAGACATCCCCTCCTCACCAGGGGAACTCAGGTGAGCGTTTTTTGATATCCCCCCTGCTTGTAACAGAGATCCCCTGCTCTCCAGGGGAACTCAGGTGAGCGCTTTGTGATGTCATTTCAGTTGGTCACCTGTTTCAAGGTTGAGATTGTCTTCCGCTGTGAATCCGGGCGTGTTGTGATATCCCTCCTGCTTTTAACAGACATCCCCTCATCTCTAGGGGAACTCAGATGAGCGCTTTGTGGTGTCATTTCAGTTGGTCACCTGTTTCAAGGTTGAGGTTGGCTTCCCCTGTGACTCCTGGTGTCTTGTGATATCCCCCCTGCTTGTAACAGACATCCCCTCCTCACCAGGGGAACTCAGGTGAGCGCTTTCTGATATCCCCCCTTCTTGTAACAGACATCCCCTGCTCTCCAGGGGCACTCAAGTGAGCACTTTGTGATATCCCCCCTGCTTGTAACAGAGATCCCCTGCTCTCCAGGGGAACTCAGGTCAGCGCTTTGTTATGTCATTTCAGTTGTTCACCTGTTTCAAGGTGGAGATTGTCTTCCCCTGTGAATCATGTCGTGTTGTGATATCCCCCCTACTTGTAACAGACATCCCCTCATCTCTACGGGAACTCAGGTGAGCGCTTTGTGATGTCATTTCAGTTGGTCACCTGTTTCAAGGTGGAGGTCGGCTTCCCCTGTGACTCCTGGTGTGTTGTGATATCCCCCCTGCTTGTAACGGACATCCCCTCCTCTCAAGGGAAAGTCAAGTCAGCGCTTTGTGATGTCATTTCAGTTGGTCACCTGTTTCAAGGTGGAGGTTGGCTTCCCCTGTGACTCCTGGTGTGTTGTGATATCCCCCTGCTTGTAACAGACATCCCCTCCTCTCCAGGGGAACTCAGGTGAGCGCTTTGTGATATCCCCTCTGCTTGTAACAGACATCCCCTCATCTCTAGGAGAACTCAGGTGAGCGCTTTGTGATGTCATTTCAGTTGGTCACATGTTTCAAGGTTGAGGTTGGCTTCTCCTGTGACTCCTGGTGTTTTGTGATATCCCCCCTGCTTGTAACAGACATCCCCTCCTCATCAGGGGAACTCAGGTGAGTGCTTTGTGATCTCCCCCCTGCTTATAACAGACATCCCCTCCTCACCAGGGGAACTCAGGTGAGCGTTTTTTGATATCCCCCCTGCTTGTAACAGAGATCCCCTGCTCTCCAGGGGAACTCAGGTGAGCACTTTGTGATGTCATTTCAGTTGGTCACCTGTTTCAAGGTGGAGGTTGTCTTCCCCTGTGACTCCTGGTGTGTTGTGATATCCCCCCTGCTTGTAACAGACATCTCCTCCTCTCCAGGGGAACTCAGGTGAGCGCTTTGTGATATCCCCCCTGCTTGTAACAGACATCCCCACCTCTCCAGGTGAACTCAGGTGAGCGCCTTGTGATGTCATTTCAGTTGGTCACTTGTTTCAAGGTTGCGGTTGGCTTCCCCTGTTTCTCCTGGTATGTTGTGGTATCCCCCCTGCTTGTAAGACGGGGCTCTTCCGCCAGGCTGATAACTGAGGCCGGGCGGAAAGAAGATCAGCCCCCCCCCTCACAAACTGGCGGTAGAGAGCGTCACCCCCCACCGTAGATGAGGATGCGGAGAGCAAATGAGTAGGCTACGCCATCGCTGTTACAATTATTGTAAATCATTGGTTTTTATTGTCATTTTATGGTTTTAGGGGACGGGTTTATGTAAGCCGCCTCGAGCCTTCGGGGGGAGGCGGGGTATAAATATAAATATAATAATAATAATAATAATAATAATAATAACAACAACAACAACAGACATCCCGTCCTCTCCAGGGGAACTCAGGTGAGTGTTTTGTGATGTCATTTTAGGTGGTCACCTGTTTCAAGGTGGAGGTTGGCTTCCCCTGTGACTCCTGGCGTGTTGTGATATCCCCCCTGCTTGTAACAGACATCCCCTCCTCACCAGAGGAACTCAGGTGAGCATTTTTTGATATCCCCCCTGCTTGTAACAGAGATCCCCTGCTCTCCAGGGGAACTCAGGTGAGCGCTTTGTGATGTCATTTCAGTTGGTTACCTGTTTCAAGGTTGAGATTGTCTTCCCCTGTGACTCCTGGCGTGTTGTGATATCCCCCCTGCTTGTAACAGACATCCCCTCCTCACCAGAGGAACTCAGGTGAGCGCTTTGTGATATCCCCGCGGCTTGTAACAGACATCCCCTCCTCTCCAGGGGAACTCAGGTGAGCACTTTGTGATGTCATTTCAGTTGGTCACCTGTTTCAAGGTGGAGGTTGTCTTCCCCTGTGACTCCTGGCGTGTTGTGATATCCCCCCTGCTTGTAACAGACATCCCCTCCTCACCAGGGGAACTCAGGTGAGCGTTTTTTGATATCCCCCCTGCTTGTAACAGAGATCCCCTGCTCTCCAGGGGAACTCAGGTGAGCGCTTTGTGATGTCATTTCAGTTGGTCACCTGTTTTAAGGTGGAGATTGTCTTCCCCTGTGAATTCTGGCGTGTTGTGATATCCCCCCTGCTTGTAACAGACATCCCCTCCTCTCCAGGGGAACTCAGGTGAGTGCTTTGTGATATCCCCACTGCTTGTAACAGACATCCCCTCCTCTCTAGGGGATCTAAGGTGAGCGCTTTGTGATTTCTTTTCAGTTGGTTACCTGTTTCAAGGTGGAGGTTGGCTTCCCCTCTGACTCCTGGTGTGTTGTGATATCCCCCCCCCCGCTTGTAACCGACATCCCCTCCTCTCCAGGGGAACTCAGGTGAGCGCTTTGTGATGTCATTTCAGATGGTCACCTGTTTCAAGGTTGAGATTGTCTTCCCCTGTGAATCCGGGCATGTTGTGATATCCCTCCTGCTTTTACCAGACATCCCCTCATCTCTAGGGGAACTCAGGTGAGCGCTTTGTGATGTCATTTCAGTTGGTCACCTGTTTCAAGGTTGAGGTTGGCTTCTCCTGTGACTGCTGGTGTTTTGTGATATCCCCCCTGCTTGTAACAGACATCCCCTCCTCATCAGGGGAACTCAGGTGAGCGCTTTGTGATATCCCCGCGGCTTGTAACAGACATCCCCTCCTCTCCAGGGGAACTCAGGTGAGCGCTTTGTGATATCCCCCCTGCTTGTAACAGACATCCCCTCCTCACCAGGGGAACTCAGGTGAGCGCTTTCTGATATCCCCCCTGCTTGTAACAGACATCCCCTGCTCTCCAGGGGCACTCAAGTGAGCACTTTGTGATATCCCCCCTGCTTGTAACAGAGATCCCCTGCTCTCCAGGGGAACTCAGGTCAGCGCTTTGTTATGTCATTTCAGTTGTTCACCTGTTTCAAGGTGGAGATTGTCTTCCCCTGTGAATCATGTCATGTTGTGATATCCCCCCTACTTGTAACAGACATCCCCTCATCTCTACGGGAACTCAGGTGAGCGCTTTGTGATGTCATTTCAGTTGGTCACCTGTTTCAAGGTGGAGGTTGGCTTCCCCTGTGACTCCTGGTGTGTTGTGATATCCCCCCTGCTTTTAACGGACATCCCCTCCTCTCAAGGGAAAGTCAAGTCAGCGCTTTGTGATGTCATTTCAGTTGGTCACCTGTTTCAAGGTGGAGGTTGGCTTCCCCTGTGACTCCTGGTGTGTTGTGATATCCCCCTGCTTGTAACAGACATCCCCTCCTCTCCAGGGGAACTCAGGTGAGCGCTTTGTGATATCCCCTCTGCTTGTAACAGACATCCCCTCATCTCTAGGGGAACTCAGATGAGCGCTTTGTGGTGTCATTTCAGTTGGTCACCTGTTTCAAGGTTGAGGTTGGCTTCCCCTGTGACTCCTGGTGTCTTGTGATATCCCCCCTGCTTGTAACAGACATCCCCTCCTCACCAGGGGAACTCAGGTGAGCGCTTTCTGATATCCCCCCTTCTTGTAACAGACATCCCCTGCTCTCCAGGGGCACTCAAGTGAGCACTTTGTGATATCCCCCCTGCTTGTAACAGAGATCCCCTGCTCTCCAGGGGAACTCAGGTCAGCGCTTTGTTATGTCATTTCAGTTGTTCACCTGTTTCAAGGTGGAGATTGTCTTCCCCTGTGAATCATGTCGTGTTGTGATATCCCCCCTACTTGTAACAGACATCCCCTCATCTCTACGGGAACTCAGGTGAGCGCTTTGTGATGTCATTTCAGTTGGTCACCTGTTTCAAGGTGGAGGTCGGCTTCCCCTGTGACTCCTGGTGTGTTGTGATATCCCCCCTGCTTGTAACGGACATCCCCTCCTCTCAAGGGAAAGTCAAGTCAGCGCTTTGTGATGTCATTTCAGTTGGTCACCTGTTTCAAGGTGGAGGTTGGCTTCCCCTGTGACTCCTGGTGTGTTGTGATATCCCCCTGCTTGTAACAGACGTCCCCTCCTCTCCAGGGGAACTCAGGTGAGCGCTTTGTGATATCCCCTCTGCTTGTAACAGACATCCCCTCATCTCTAGGAGAACTCAGGTGAGCGCTTTGTGATGTCATTTCAGTTGGTCACATGTTTCAAGGTTGAGGTTGGCTTCTCCTGTGACTCCTGGTGTTTTGTGATATCCCCCCTGCTTGTAACAGACATCCCCTCCTCATCAGGGGAACTCAGGTGAGTGCTTTGTGATCTCCCCCCTGCTTATAACAGACATCCCCTCCTCACCAGGGGAACTCAGGTGAGCGTTTTTTGATATCCCCCCTGCTTGTAACAGAGATCCCCTGCTCTCCAGGGGAACTCAGGTGAGCACTTTGTGATGTCATTTCAGTTGGTCACCTGTTTCAAGGTGGAGGTTGTCTTCCCCTGTGACTCCTGGTGTGTTGTGATATCCCCCCTGCTTGTAACAGACATCTCCTCCTCTCCAGGGGAACTCAGGTGAGCGCTTTGTGATATCCCCCCTGCTTGTAACAGACATCCCCACCTCTCCAGGTGAACTCAGGTGAGCGCCTTGTGATGTCATTTCAGTTGGTCACTTGTTTCAAGGTTGCGGTTGGCTTCCCCTGTTTCTCCTGGTATGTTGTGGTATCCCCCCTGCTTGTAAGACGGGGCTCTTCCGCCAGGCTGATAACTGAGGCCGGGCGGAAAGAAGATCAGCCCCCCCCCTCACAAACTGGCGGTAGAGAGCGTCACCCCCCACCGTAGATGAGGATGCGGAGAGCAAATGAGTAGGCTACGCCATCGCTGTTACAATTATTGTAAATCATTGGTTTTTATTCTCATTTTATGGTTTTAGGGGACGGGTTTATGTAAGCCGCCTCGAGCCTTCGGGGGGAGGCGGGGTATAAATATAAATATAATAATAATAATAATAATAATAATAATAATAATAATAATAATAATAATAACAACAACAACAGACATCCCGTCCTCTCCAGGGGAACTCAGGTGAGTGTTTTGTGATGTCATTTTAGGTGGTCACCTGTTTCAAGGTGGAGGTTGGCTTCCCCTGTGACTCCTGGCGTGTTGTGATATCCCCCCTGCTTGTAACAGACATCCCCTCCTCACCAGAGGAACTCAGGTGAGCATTTTTTGATATCCCCCCTGCTTGTAACAGAGATCCCCTGCTCTCCAGGGGAACTCAGGTGAGCGCTTTGTGATGTCATTTCAGTTGGTTACCTGTTTCAAGGTTGAGATTGTCTTCCCCTGTGACTCCTGGCGTGTTGTGATATCCCCCCTGCTTGTAACAGACATCCCCTCCTCACCAGAGGAACTCAGGTGAGCGCTTTGTGATATCCCCGCGGCTTGTAACAGACATCCCCTCCTCTCCAGGGGAACTCAGGTGAGCACTTTGTGATGTCATTTCAGTTGGTCACCTGTTTCAAGGTGGAGGTTGTCTTCCCCTGTGACTCCTGGCGTGTTGTGATATCCCCCCTGCTTGTAACAGACATCCCCTCCTCACCAGGGGAACTCAGGTGAGCGTTTTTTGATATCCCCCCTGCTTGTAACAGAGATCCCCTGCTCTCCAGGGGAACTCAGGTGAGCGCTTTGTGATGTCATTTCAGTTGGTCACCTGTTTTAAGGTGGAGATTGTCTTCCCCTGTGAATTCTGGCGTGTTGTGATATCCCCCCTGCTTGTAACAGACATCCCCTCCTCTCCAGGGGAACTCAGGTGAGTGCTTTGTGATATCCCCACTGCTTGTAACAGACATCCCCTCCTCTCTAGGGGATCTAAGGTGAGCGCTTTGTGATTTCTTTTCAGTTGGTTACCTGTTTCAAGGTGGAGGTTGGCTTCCCCTCTGACTCCTGGTGTGTTGTGATATCCCCCCCCCCCGCTTGTAACCGACATCCCCTCCTCTCCAGGGGAACTCAGGTGAGCGCTTTGTGATGTCATTTCAGTTGGTCACCTGTTTCAAGGTTGAGATTGTCTTCCCCTGTGAATCCGGGCATGTTGTGATATCCCTCCTGCTTTTACCAGACATCCCCTCATCTCTAGGGGAACTCAGGTGAGCGCTTTGTGATGTCATTTCAGTTGGTCACCTGTTTCAAGGTTGAGGTTGGCTTCTCCTGTGACTGCTGGTGTTTTGTGATATCCCCCCTGCTTGTAACAGACATCCCCTCCTCATCAGGGGAACTCAGGTGAGCGCTTTGTGATATCCCCGCGGCTTGTAACAGACATCCCCTCCTCTCCAGGGGAACTCAGGTGAGCGCTTTGTGATATCCCCCCTGCTTGTAACAGACATCCCCTCCTCACTAGGGGAACTCAGGTGAGCGCTTTCTGATATCCCCCCTGCTTGTAACAGACATCCCCTGCTCTCCAGGGGCACTCAAGTGAGCACTTTGTGATATCCCCCCTGCTTGTAACAGAGATCCCCTGCTCTCCAGGGGAACTCAGGTCAGCGCTTTGTTATGTCATTTCAGTTGTTCACCTGTTTCAAGGTGGAGATTGTCTTCCCCTGTGAATCATGTCGTGTTGTGATATCCCCCCTACTTGTAACAGACATCCCCTCATCTCTACGGGAACTCAGGTGAGCGCTTTGTGATGTCATTTCAGTTGGTCACCTGTTTCAAGGTGGAGGTTGGCTTCCCCTGTGACTCCTGGTGTGTTGTGATATCCCCCCTGCTTGTAACGGACATCCCCTCCTCTCAAGGGAAAGTCAAGTCAGCGCTTTGTGATGTCATTTCAGTTGGTCACCTGTTTCAAGGTGGAGGTTGGCTTCCCCTGTGACTCCTGGTGTGTTGTGATATCCCCCTGCTTGTAACAGACATCCCCTCCTCTCCAGGGGAACTCAGGTGAGCGCTTTGTGATATCCCCTCTGCTTGTAACAGACATCCCCTCATCTCTAGGAGAACTCAGGTGAGCGCTTTGTGATGTCATTTCAGTTGGTCACATGTTTCAAGGTTGAGGTTGGCTTCTCCTGTGACTCCTGGTGTTTTGTGATATCCCCCCTGCTTGTAACAGACATCCCCTCCTCATCAGGGGAACTCAGGTGAGTGCTTTGTGATCTCCCCCCTGCTTATAACAGACATCCCCTCCTCACCAGGGGAACTCAGGTGAGCGTTTTTTGATATCCCCCCTGCTTGTAACAGAGATCCCCTGCTCTCCAGGGGAACTCAGGTGAGCACTTTGTGATGTCATTTCAGTTGGTCACCTGTTTCAAGGTGGAGGTTGTCTTCCCCTGTGACTCCTGGTGTGTTGTGATATCCCCCCTGCTTGTAACAGACATCTCCTCCTCTCCAGGGGAACTCAGGTGAGCGCTTTGTGATATCCCCCCTGCTTGTAACAGACATCCCCACCTCTCCAGGTGAACTCAGGTGAGCGCCTTGTGATGTCATTTCAGTTGGTCACTTGTTTCAAGGTTGCGGTTGGCTTCCCCTGTGACTCCTGGTATGTTGTGGTATCCCCCCTGCTTGTAAGACGGGGCTCTTCCGCCAGGCTGATAACTGAGGCCGGGCGGAAAGAAGATCAGCCCCCCCCCTCACAAACTGGCGGTAGAGAGCGTCACCCCCCACCGTAGATGAGGATGCGGAGAGCAAATGAGTAGGCTACGCCATCGCTGTTACAATTATTGTAAATCATTGGTTTTTATTGTCATTTTATGGTTTTAGGGGACGGGTTTATGTAAGCCGCCTCGAGCCTTCGGGGGGAGGCGGGGTATAAATATAAATATTATAATAATAATAATAATAATAATAATAATAATAATAATAATAATAATAATAATAATAACAACAACAACAACAGACATCCCGTCCTCTCCAGGGGAACTCAGGTGAGTGTTTTGTGATGTCATTTTAGGTGGTCACCTGTTTCAAGGTGGAGGTTGGCTTCCCCTGTGACTCCTGGCGTGTTGTGATATCCCCCCTGCTTGTAACAGACATCCCCTCCTCACCAGAGGAACTCAGGTGAGCATTTTTTGATATCCCCCCTGCTTGTAACAGAGATCCCCTGCTCTCCAGGGGAACTCAGGTGAGCGCTTTGTGATGTCATTTCAGTTGGTTACCTGTTTCAAGGTTGAGATTGTCTTCCCCTGTGACTCCTGGCGTGTTGTGATATCCCCCCTGCTTGTAACAGACATCCCCTCCTCACCAGAGGAACTCAGGTGAGCGCTTTGTGATATCCCCGCGGCTTGTAACAGACATCCCCTCCTCTCCAGGGGAACTCAGGTGAGCACTTTGTGATGTCATTTCAGTTGGTCACCTGTTTCAAGGTGGAGGTTGTCTTCCCCTGTGACTCCTGGCGTGTTGTGATATCCCCCCTGCTTGTAACAGACATCCCCTCCTCACCAGGGGAACTCAGGTGAGCGTTTTTTGATATCCCCCCTGCTTGTAACAGAGATCCCCTGCTCTCCAGGGGAACTCAGGTGAGCGCTTTGTGATGTCATTTCAGTTGGTCACCTGTTTTAAGGTGGAGATTGTCTTCCCCTGTGAATTCTGGCGTGTTGTGATATCCCCCCTGCTTGTAACAGACATCCCCTCCTCTCCAGGGGAACTCAGGTGAGTGCTTTGTGATATCCCCACTGCTTGTAACAGACATCCCCTCCTCTCTAGGGGATCTAAGGTGAGCGCTTTGTGATTTCTTTTCAGTTGGTTACCTGTTTCAAGGTGGAGGTTGGCTTCCCCTCTGACTCCTGGTGTGTTGTGATATCCCCCCCCCCCGCTTGTAACCGACATCCCCTCCTCTCCAGGGGAACTCAGGTGAGCGCTTTGTGATGTCATTTCAGTTGGTCACCTGTTTCAAGGTTGAGATTGTCTTCCCCTGTGAATCCGGGCATGTTGTGATATCCCTCCTGCTTTTACCAGACATCCCCTCATCTCTAGGGGAACTCAGGTGAGCGCTTTGTGATGTCATTTCAGTTGGTCACCTGTTTCAAGGTTGAGGTTGGCTTCTCCTGTGACTCCTGGTGTTTTGTGATATCCCCCCTGCTTGTAACAGACATCCCCTCCTCATCAGGGGAACTCAGGTGAGCGCTTTGTGATATCCCCGCGGCTTGTAACAGACATCCCCTCCTCTCCAGGGGAACTCAGGTGAGCACTTTGTGATGTCATTTCAGTTGGTCACCTGTTTCAAGGTGGAGGTTGTCTTCCCCTGTGACTCCTGGCGTGTTGTGATATCCCCCCTGCTTGTAACAGACATCCCCTCCTCACCAGGGGAACTCAGGTGAGCGTTTTTTGATATCCCCCCTGCTTGTAACAGAGATCCCCTGCTCTCCAGGGGAACTCAGGTGAGCGCTTTGTGATGTCATTTCAGTTGGTCACCTGTTTTAAGGTTGAGGTTGGCTTCTCCTGTGACTCCTGGTGTTTTGTGATATCCCCCCTGCTTGTAACAGACATCCCCTCCTCATCAGGGGAACTCAGGTGAGTGCTTTGTGATCTCCCCCCTGCTTATAACAGACATCCCCTCCTCACCAGGGGAACTCAGGTGAGCGTTTTTTGATATCCCCCCTGCTTGTAACAGAGATCCCCTGCTCTCCAGGGGAACTCAGGTGAGCAATTTGTGATGTCATTTCAGTTGGTCACCTGTTTCAAGGTGGAGGTTGTCTTCCCCTGTGACTCCTGGTGTGTTGTGATATCCCCCCTGCTTGTAACAGACATCTCCTCCTCTCCAGGGGAACTCAGGTGAGCGCTTTGTGATATCCCCCCTGCTTGTAACAGACATCCCCACCTCTCCAGGTGAACTCAGGTGAGCGCCTTGTGATGTCATTTCAGTTGGTCACTTGTTTCAAGGTTGCGGTTGGCTTCCCCTGTGACTCCTGGTATGTTGTGGTATCCCCCCTGCTTGTAAGACGGAGTTCTTCCGCGAGGCTGATAACTGAGGCCGGGCGGAAAGAAGATCAGCCCCCCCCCCTCACAAACTGGCGGTAGAGAGCGTCACCCCCCACCGTAGATGAGGATGCGGAGAGCAAATGAGTAGGCTACGCCATCGCTGTTACAATTATTGTAAATCATTGGTTTTTATTGTCATTTTATGGTTTTAGGGGACGGGTTTATGTAAGCCGCCTCGAGCCTTCGGGGGGAGGCGGGGTATAAATATAAATATAATAATAATAATAATAATAATAATAATAATAACAACAACAACAGACATCCCGTCCTCTCCAGGGGAACTCAGGTGAGTGTTTTGTGATGTCATTTTAGGTGGTCACCTGTTTCAAGGTGGAGGTTGGCTTCCCCTGTGACTCCTGGCGTGTTGTGATATCCCCCCTGCTTGTAACAGACATCCCCTCCTCACCAGAGGAACTCAGGTGAGCATTTTTTGATATCCCCCCTGCTTGTAACAGAGATCCCCTGCTCTCCAGGGGAACTCAGGTGAGCGCTTTGTGATGTCATTTCAGTTGGTCACCTGTTTCAAGGTTGAGATTGTCTTCCCCTGTGAATCCGGGCGTGTTGTGATATCCCTCCTGCTTTTAACAGACATCCCCTCATCTCTAGGGGAACTCAGGTGAGCGCTTTGTGGTGTCATTTCAGTTGGTCACCTGTTTCAAGGTTGAGGTTGGCTTCCCCTGTGACTCCTGGTGTCTTGTGATATCCCCCCCTGCTTGTAACAGACATCCCCTCCTCACCAGGGGAACTCAGGTGAGCGCTTTCTGATATCCCCCCTGCTTGTAACAGACATCCCCTGCTCTCCAGGGGAACTCAGGTCAGCGCTTTGTGATATCCCCCCTGCTTGTAACAGAGATCCCCTGCTCTCCAGGGGAACTCAGGTGAGCGCTTTTGATGTCATTTCAGTTGGTCACATGTTTCAAGGTTGAGGTTGGCTTCTCCTGTGACTCCTGGTGTTTTGTGATATCCCCCCTGCTTGTAACAGACATCCCCTCCTCATCAGGGGAACTCAGGTGAGCGTTTGTGATATCCCCCCTGCTTGTAACAGACATCCCCTCCTCTCCAGGGGAACTCAGGTGAGCGCTTTGTGATGTCATTTCAGTTGGTCACCTGTTTCATTGTGGAGGTTGGCTTCCCCTGTGACTCCTGGTGTGTTGTGATATCCCCCCTGCTTGTAACAGACATCCCCTCTTCTCCAAGTTAACTCAGGTGAGCGCTTTGTGATGTCATTTCAGTTGGTCACCTGTTTCATTGTGGAGGTTGGCTTCCGCTGTGACTCCTGGTGTGTTGTGATAACCCCCCTGCTTGTAACAGACATCCCTTCCTCTCCAGGGGAACTCAGGTGAGCGCTTTGTGATATCCCCCCTGCTTGTAACAGACATCCCTTCCTCTCCAGGGGAACTCAGGTGAGCGCTTTGTGATATCCCCCCTGCTTGTAACAAACATCCCCTCTTCTCCAGGGGAACTCAGGTGAGCGCTTTGTGATGTCATTTCAGTTGGTCATCTGTTTCAAGGTGGACGTTGTCTTCCCCTGTGACTCCTGGTGTGTTGTGATATCCCCCCTGCTTGTAACAGACATCTCCTCGTCTCCAGGTGTACTCAGGTGAGCGCTTTGTTATGTCATTTCAGTTGGTCACCTGTTTCAAGGTGGAGGTTGGCTTCCCCTGTGACTCCTGGTGTGTTGTGATATCCCCCCTGCTTGTAACGGACATCCCCTCCTCTCAAGGGAAAGTCAAGTCAGCGCTTTGTGATGTCATTTCAGTTGGTCACCTGTTTCAAGGTGGAGGTTGGCTTCCCCTGTGACTCCTGGTGTGTTGTGATATCCCCCTGCTTGTAACAGACATCCCCTCCTCATCAGGGGAACTCAGGTGAGCGCTTTGTGATATCCCCCCTGCTTGTAACAGACATCCCCTCCTCTCCAGGGGAACTCAGGTGAGCGCTTTGTGATGTCATTTCAATTGGTCACCTGTTTCAAGGTGGAGGTTGGCTTCCCCTGTGACTCCTGGTGTGTTGTGATATCCCCCCTGCTTGTAACACATATCCCCTCTTCTCCAAGTTAACTCAGGTGAGCGCTTTGTGATATCCCCCCTGCTTGTAATAGACATCCCTTCCTCTCCTGGGGAACTCAGGTGAGCGCTTTGTGATATCCCCCCTGCTTGTAACAAACATCCCCTCTTCTCCAGGGGAACTCAGGTGAGCGCTTTGTGATGTCATTTCAGTTGGTCATCTGTTTCAAGGTGGACGTTGTCTTCCCCTGTGACTCCTGGTGTGTTGTGATATCCCCCCTGCTTGTAACAGACATCTCTTCGTCTCCAGGTGTACTCATGTGAGCGCTTTGTGATGTCATTTCAGTTGGTCCCCTGTTTCAAGGTGGAGGTTGGCTTCCCCTGTGACTGCTGGTGTGTTGTGATATCCCCCCTGCTTGTAACAGACATCCCCTCCTCACCAGGGGAACTCAGGAGTAGTACTAAGGGTGTACCATTCATCATGACAGGTGCCCCAGCCAATGAGCGTGCAGTATTTTTTGACCAATGAGAGCGCAGAGGAGGCGGGACTAAGGCGGGTGTAAGGTCCTGCCCACGTGGTCAGGTTGGCCCCTCCCTCTGAAATGGGAGGGGTTGGAATTATGTCTTGTTGTAGCCTGAGTCTTGGTTTAATTAAAATATGTAGATTAATATTGGATCTTTGATGCCAAAAAAAACCAATCCTGCAGGGTGGGCTCTTGTAAGTATTTACAAGAAGAGTCTCCCTGCAGAAGCACCTGAGAGAAAAGCCGATCAGAATGCCCCTGTAGATGGTGCTGTATTTTTTATCCTTGTTAATTTCAAAGTATCATAGCTCGCTTAAAAAATAGGCAGAATGATTTTAGATCTTTGATGCTAAAAACCAACCCTGCAGGGCGGGCTCTTGTAAGGATTTACAAGAAGTGTCTCCCCCTGCAGAAGCACATAGGGCGAAAAAGCAATCACGATGTCCCATAGTTGGTACTTGGACATTGCTCAAAGTTTTTATCCTTGTTAATTTCAAAAGTATCATAGCCTGCATAAAATAAGCAGATTAATTTGGGATCTTTGATGCTAAAAAACAAAACAAAAACATCCCACAACAGTGCTGCCTGCTGTACAGTTTTACACATAGGGAGTACCCCGGGTCTCCAAAGGGGGTTCTCTGTGTGGCTGGAAGAAGTCTCAGAGAGTGTGCCACGGGGGCTGGTTGGTGGAGTGTTGTAGCTTGAGTCATGGTTTAATTAAAATAAGCAGATTAATTTTGGATCTTTGATGCTAAAAAACCAATCCTGCAGGGTGGGCTCTTGTAAGTATTTACAAGAACAGTCTCCCTGCAGAAGCACATAGGGCGAAAAGCAATCATGATGTCCGAATTTGGTTCTTGGACATAGCCCAAAGTTTTTTATCTTTGTTAATTTTAAACGTATTATAGTTTAATTAAAATAATCAGGTTAATTTTGGATCTTTGATGCTAAAAGCCAGCCCTGCAGAGCGGGCTGTTGTACAGTTTTATACATAGGGAATGCTCTGGGACTCCAAAGGGGTTCTCTGTGTGAATGGAAGAAGTTTCAGAGAGTGTGGCAGGGGATGGTAGGTGGGGTTTTTTTGGGTGGGGGCTCGGGGGGTGCATTTTTTCCCTTCTACACTCAGTATCCAACTATGGCTTGATTAAAATAACAAAATGAATAAATTTTGGATCTTTGGTGCTAAAAGCCAGCCCTGCAGAGCGGACTGTTGTATGGTTTTACACATAAGGAGTGCTCTGGGACTCCAAAGGGGTTCTCTGTGTGGCTGGAAAAGTCTCAGAGTGTGTGCCAGGGGTGCTAGGAAGGGGGTTTTTTTTTTTTTTTTGGAGCTCCAGGAGCGCGCATGCTACCAGCATTTAAACGTGCTAACGAGCGTGCCTTTCAAATGGGAGAGAGGGAAGGCATCCAGGGTGCTTTCTGCTACTGCAGAACCCACTGCCCCCATGGAAACCACACCAGTGTATCTACTGCAGAGTCAGGATGAATATATATTTCTGTTCAAACACATAGCTCTCAGCCTGTAGGATCTGGCTTTCTAAGGAATTGCTCAGCCAGTTTGCCTACTGAATAGCTCACATATGTCAGAAAGGAAAAGGCTGGTTAGGCTCCGCCCCCTCCCCTCGAAACGTCAGGGAGTGTTGATTGTGGCTTGCTGGAGCTTGGGTGTCCAGCGGGTGTGTTTCGATGTGATTAGTAGAAGGGTGGGGTACGACTAATGGGTTTTTTCTTCTATCGTGGGGGGATATCTGATCATTCGTGGAATAGAATATAGGAATTTCTGAGTGCACTCTTAAAACTGACCAACATGAAGTTTTTTATTCTTGTTCATTTCAAAGTGGCAGGCCTTCCCCCCCCCCCCCCCCGATACACAGAGCCTGAAAGCAGCTGGCTGTATACAGTCAACGATGTGAGAGCCTCTGAGTTGACTGATTTATTTTTGGAGGGTGGGTGCCCAGGGAGATTCACAATATAAAGAAAATACATAAAATATATCACATAAAATACATACAAAAGCAAATTTTAAAACCACAATGTAGGACTACTTTAATCCGATGCAATCCTAAGTAAAGCCGACAGCTGCCTAGGAAGGACCAAAAGCGGGAGGTTCAAGTGTACAACCCAGAGGAGCTTGTTCCACAAGTGTGGGGCTGCTGCCGAAAAGGCCCTTTTTTCATGTAACCACCAAATAAGCTTCTTTGGTTACTGGGACAACCAGACAGGCCTCTCCCAGTGATCTTAATTCCAGGACTGAGTTTTTCTAGGCAGCGGTATATTTTGTGTACAAGGAAGCCTTCAGACGTGTGAGCTCTCACTTGCTGTCTGCCATGGTAAGCCACATGGAGGATCACCATCTCACTGAGAAGAATTAGATCTACATACTAGGGAAGGTCTTGTCATTGGAACACAAACTCAATAATTTGGCTCTCAAAAGCTGCTAAAGGGGATCTGATGTGGACTTGAGCCGTGCAAAACTTGTCCCAAAGTTGTTTCACTAATTAAAACAACAACAACAAAAAATGCCCTTCTCCAAGCCTGGATGTGTCTGCGGGGGTGGGGGGGGGGGGAGTTGAGCATAATACAGATACCTGTATTTTTCCTATACCAGGACTTAATGGACCTAGGGAGGGGTGGAAAAGTTCCAATGGGGTAAATAACAGATGGAAAGGAGAAAGTTCCTCATTACCACAACACCAGTCTAGTCACACACACTCTACTTCTATCTAGGGCCGAATTACATGCTCAGTTTTCTGGTCTGTGCCTGTTTTCCTAGATGCTATTCCTGGGGCATCTCTTGCCACCCTACAAAAAGCAGGGGCCCCCCCTCCCCCCTATGTGTACTTTTGTTTTATAGTCTTGTGTTAATGCCACATCTCATACTGGTGAAATTCACAAAATAATAAATACCACAACATAGACAGAGTGTAAAAGAGCACCCCCCCTCACCCCCCACAAAATATTCTCAACACAGCGTGTTTAATCAAGAATATTATTTATTTATTTGGATTTTTATACAATGTTTAAACAAAGTTATACCTGACAACAGCAATGTTCCTACACGTTCTGAAAACCTGCTGTCAGCAATCTGAACATGTTTGATCAGATATACAACGTTAGGGCAACTCAGACCATCAGTTCTCCATCAGAGGTCTCCAACATAGCCTGACAATCATGTCTTTTAAATTTTCTAAGGGAATGCTCAGTGCAAGCAGGTGTGGACAGACAGCTCTCTGTGCAACAGGGTGCCTTCTAAAAATGCTTTTTCAATTGCACTTCGGGTTGCTTTAGAACAAAGTAGGGTTGATGGGGGAACATTAAGATTCCGTTATTTTAGCGGATGTGTAAGGGGGTGTGGTGGGAATAGGCTGAGGCTCCTGTATCTGTTTCAGTATTGATAAGAGATCCTTCCGAGAAAAAGCAGGGTGTGTGTCTTAACTGTTCCTCCACTGTGCCCTGGCCTCTGGGGGGAAAAAAAAACAGGCCATTCCCCCCCCCCCCCCCAACACCCTTCAAACACAATAATGGGTTTGCAAAACTTCGAGCTCCCCCCCCCCCCCGTACACAGAACCCTGAAATTTAAGATTCGGTTATTTTAATAATTGGATATACATTCAGCTAAACTATTAATGTGTAATGTTCATTACAGCCCCTTGATATTTCACCACAACAGGAGGTTCCAGAGACCAGAGTGGTAGACATGGATCTTCTCTGGTATGGAGCAGTTACATCCTTCAGTTTAGCCTGCCTCAAAAGGGTGTGTTGCAAGGGGGCTACAATTGTTTGTGTGTGTGTGTGTGGTGGTGGGGGGGGGAATTAAATGCAAAATGCTTGCTTTTCATTTGCACTTTGGGTTGCTTTAGAACAAACCATGAGTTGAGGGGAATCCTGCTAATAAGATAATAGCCAGTCAAGGACTTCCATACATAGGGACTGTCCTTAGTATCTACCGTAAAGCACTGTTGGCACAGCAGCACTGACATTGCAGGCTCACACTGTTTTCACCCCCATTCTCCTGTTAAAGCTCAGACGATTTGTTTACTCAGACTGACTGCGTACACCTAATTCTGCAATGGTAGTTAGAGTGCATCTCAAAACATCTATTTCAGTAAAGGAAATCATAAATCTGTAGCTTATGTTTCCTATGCACATTACCTATTTGAGACATTGCTTACCACGAGAGTGATCCATTGAGGGCTACAACTGACACAAGCATCAGCTTAAAAAAATCAAAAATCAAAAAAGGACCCCCCCTCCCGTGTTACCAATAGTCTATGGAAAATCACAGTATTAGTGTTTTTCTTTGGTATCACTGGAGAGCAGGTAGCATCTCGGGTGGTTTTTTGGAACTTGTCTCTTTCTTGTCCCCCAAAATGAAGTGCGGTGCGGGTTACTGAGTTTTAAATTGTAGACTTTAAGATTCAGTTATTTTAATAATTGGGTATGCATTCACCTAAACTTTGAATTCCATTAGTAGATATCCAGGCAGTCTCAAATGCAACCTTACCACATGTCTAAAAGCAGTTTGCGGATCTGAAGGAGTAAGAGTTTAAAGAGAAACTGTCACGTGTGAAAAATTTTCCTCCTGGCCTTTCTTAGCATTTTTTGGGGTATAAAATTATCGACTTGCTTGTCACTAATCAAGACTTCTGTGAGGACACCCGAGGTAAAGATTTTTTTCAACAGGTGTCTTCAAACAGCAACTTCAGCCTTTAAATACACGTATTCTCCGAATTCTGGTATTTGCTTTCAGGTTACAAAAAAAAATTTGAACTGTGTAGAACATTAGAAATTTAGAAGTAAGGGCTTTAGTTCTGGTCACCCAGCATTGTGAAGCATCTATGTTCATTATAGGACTTGATATTTCATCACATCAAGGGGTTTCATACTGATATAGATTATATAGATTTGTGGAACACAATTGAGAACACAAATACAGATTTGTGGAACACACTTTAGACACAGTCTGTCTATGGTTTATTTTTAGGTCAGGCAGAATGTATCTTGAGTTCATTGTGGCACTATGTGTATAGTTATTTCTTTGTCTCTCAAAGTAACCTTGACTTTGTCAAAAGCAGATAGCTCCTGAATGTAGCATCCCTCCATATAAAGGAATGTATTCTTTGAAACATAGAGCGAGAAAATTGTAATAAGATATATAGCCATCTGTGATAGGTCAGATTGTACGCCCTTCGTCGTCGACCTGATTGGTCAAAGGGACAGTGAGGGAGTGAGCGTCAGGATACCTCATGATGACGTATCAAGGTCTTAAAAATGAGCTGCACTGATGCAGACTTCAGAGAATGCACCAATTAGCTTTCTCTCCATGCTTGCAAACATGTATCCTAAATAAATCCTCTTGCTGCTTAGCTGTCTTTGTTGTGGTCTTGTAAATTTTACACTGTATGATCCATAACAATTTGGTGTCAGAAGTGGGATCCGTTTTTGGATCATTTTGACTCTCTGGCTGAAGAACTTATTGGTCTCAATTTCGGGGAGGCGCCCTGGTCTTCTTTTGACTAGCCCTGGATGAGTTCCATTGCTTCGCAGCCAGTGAGTCAAGAACCCAGCAGCAACCGGCAAGGATTTCTTGGTGAGTAGATTGGTTAAATAAGAACACTGCTCCAATAATATATTTGGGTGTGATTTTTAACGGGCATCTGACTGGCATGTAAGAAGCATTAGGCTGCCAGCCGTGGGACTTTGGTCCCGAAAGACTCAGATGACAGGCTCTGGAAGTACACCAAAGATATTGTTGGGTGGTTTTTTCAATGGGCGTCTGACTGGCTACTAAGAAGCATTAGGCTGCCAGCCTTGGGACTGCGGTCCCGAAAGACTCAGACGACAGCCTCTGGAAGGAAACATTGTACAATGGGGAGTAAGACGTCTAATAATAGGTTTTCTGTGGGGGACGCCCCGTCTACTGGCAGTCAGACTGCGCAAGAGTCCCGGTCTTTCTGCGAACAGTCAGATAAGAATTCCTAAGGATGGTCCAGTGGGACAGGTGTGTGAAATATGGGATAATAAATTTAAAGGAGATGGATCCATGAAACTGTGGCCAGAATATGCTTTGAAAAATAATTATAAGTGCCCCCTTTGGGCTCTTGTTATCTTTTGTATGTTTGTTATCTTTTGTGTGTTTATTTGTTTGAAGGAGGAGGGTCACTGGAGGCAGGGGAGGGAATCCCTTGTGTTCTGCTGTGGAGTGAAATAATGCAGAGTGGAAAATGTAAAATGGCCATCCCTTGTATGGCAGTAAGAAACAAAATAGTCAAACCCTCTGCTCCCTCCAAGCAGAATAATAAAACATGGGATCCGCTCATTTGTTCTCCTACCCCTCCCTATCAACCCCCTAGTCCCGATGGTCCTGTGCATGAGGAAGAGGATCCAGGGAGGGGAAGTTGATCCTGGTTTTCTCCCCGCTCTGGAGCCTACAGGGAGAAGTAACCCTTCCTCTGCACGCATCATTGGGCTGGCAGAGCTTAGGGATCTTTATGATCAAACTGAATATTGGGGAGATGGAACAATGCAGGCAGCCTTGGACAGCCAGCTATTGATGTGGAGGCTTCTGCCCCGAAATTAAACATGGCTGCCGAGTTCCCTCTCCGCCAGGTTCTGCAAGGAAACAACCAGATTGGCTATGTTGAGGTGCCCCTTACTTCTGCTGATATTTGGGGAATGAGGGGGCATCTTCCAAAATTCAGGAGGACCCAGAAGAATTTAGATTGGCTTTTGGGACCTTCCTTTTTCACACCTACTGAAATTCAACATCTTGGCCGAGGTGGTTAATAGTGGCATAGAATAGGGTAGGAAAGTTTGGATTGAAAGAGGAGCAAGGCAACCAAGGAGTCTGGTAAATAAAGGTAATGAGAAGGAGGGATGTAGAAAAGGAGAAATTAAAGGTACAGTTGATGATATAAACAGTACAAGAGTTACTGTACTGGTAAAGGAGTGTGGAAGGGGCAAAATGAAAGGGTTTTGGCTGGGAAAGCATAAGACAGACTACGGACTTGTCCCAAGCAAAGCAGGCTAAAAGAGAAAGTGAGAGAAAAGCGAAAGAGGGGTGGCAGAATCAGAGATTGGTATGTTCTGTTGCTTTTATGTTTTTTTTGGGTTCATAAATATCTAGGCAGGCTAAAAGGAGTATACCCTGGACAGGATTCATAATTTGTAAGTGAGAAAAAAATTATATTTGTATTGAAATATGGGAAAATGGATAGGTTTTCCTTCTGCTAACATATCACCCTTTGTGATTCCTGTAGTATTACAAGAAACCAAATGAAATAATGTATTGATGTGTTAAAGGTGTTATTAACTGAGCAATGTTTATTCTAACTCTGCCTCTACATGATAAGTCTTAAAGTTATTCATATCATCATGTTATTAAAAAAGTTTTTGGCTTTTATGAGAATCTCTGGTTAGAGAACAAGTGGGCTCTATATTGAATGTAATAAATAATATGTGTATTTCCATTGGTAAGAACTAAATGTGTTTTTTTATTTTGGGTGCAAAGAGATAATTTTATGTGTGTGCTAAATGAAAGGCAGCTGGGAGACAAGATTGTTCTCCCCCTCCCCTCACAGTTCTTGTTTGCCCTTTGTTAGTTTCCACTATATAAGTCAGTGGGTTTCATGGGAGTTTCTTAAATCTCCAAAGAGTTGGCTTCCATAAGATATGAGAAACCCTAATTTTGTAAATGGAGTAAAAATTATTAGGCTCAGTGAAGCCAAAATAGGCTTTCTTTCCCCCTCTCTGTTTTTGTCCAGCGATGGAATGGAATCTCAAGGTTTCTGTGTCTAGGAGACGCATTTTAAAATCTGACAAGGGGGAGAGAACGGGGGATTGAAAAATGGTCTTTGCAATGAAACTTCTTTTTTTATTAGAAAGTAAAATGTTCGGGGTTGTTTTGGTTTTAAAATTGAATCATCTGCTTTGAACTATGTCTGTTTAGGTTTGGTTTGTTTATGTTTGACAACTAAGAAGTGAAGGTGTCTGTATATTGTAAATTAGGTTGGATATAACCAAAAGCAACTTGTTTTTAGATAAATTTTGTAATGTGAAAGTTTTTTTTATTGTTTTAAAATAATCCTGGGCGGGAGATAACAACCAGGGGCTTATCACGTCACAGGAATTCTTTTTTGGTCACCCAACCCTCCCCCTTTCTCTGGTAGAGAAAAAAAAGAGAGAGAGAAAGTTAAAAGTTCTGCCCAAGAGAGGGGGGAGAGAAGGGGGAATATCAGCGTTTTTCAGAAGCACATTAGCTCTGGCATGGGCTAAAATAACCTATGGTCTTCATGGGTTTAAATATAAGTTTTGATTAAGTGAAAGCTGAGCATGATATAAATGGGAGCAAATGAAACTGTTATCTAAAGGTTTTTAAGTCTTCACCCTATGAGAACTCTTTTAGACTGAAATCTTTTAATGTAATGCTTTTTAAATAAATGCTTAGTCTCAAAACAGGGACTTTATTTGTATAAGCCTCCATCTTCCTCTGACATTTTAAACTGGACATTACCCTGTTGTGGGAAAGTTGTGGGGAAATGGCAGAGGAAATTTGGAAATACCTGGAAAATGTCTAAATGCTGTTAAAATGATGATGGGTCTTGATATTGGTTGAAGGGTTTATAACTGAGTGATATTGGTTGAAGGGTTTATAAAGCTGGAAAACAGGCAGAGGGAAAATGGAAAGAGGTTTGTGGGAGTAAAGATGTTAATATTGAGGGTTGGAGGCAATCCTGGACTGTGTAGATTTCTGGGAGAATGAAATAAATTGTACATTCTTGCTGATACCTGACTGTTCTTTGGTGCTGATTGGAAGAGATTTATTGAGTAAATTACATGCTTATGTATTTTTACTAAAGGGGGTATTGATGGGTTATTGTGTGTAGATAAGAAAGTTTGAGAAGAAGTCAAGGAAGGCCAGGGAGAGAAAAGGAAAATGGTTAGAATTGTATGCTATTGAAGAGAGGATTGGGTTTGTTACCGGGTATATAGGAGCTTGGGCTCGTAACATTTGGATAGAAAGAGCCTCATAATTTTATTTTATAATGTTCCAATATTGATCATTGTATAAAAGAAATACAGGTAATGTATAGACTGGTGTAGAATCTCAGAGCTAAGGTAATATTAATTTGTCAGATCCATATATTTTTCAAACCACCTGCCTGGAAACCAAAATCCCAGGAGGGCGTTTATCTCATTCTCTCTTACACAATCTTGTTTCAAGAAACTGTTTGCTTTCAGATGGAAATACCTAATGAACAGGTATCAAGATTTACAACAGGTAGACCGTGTTGTCCCAAGGATTTGTTGATTTTCAATTTATTTTTGAGCAGATGTTTAGAGAAACAGGACCCATGGAAAAAGGTTTTGTCTACAAAATATGTGATTCCAGCATTCAAGCAACTGTAAGTTTGTTTAAAAAATTGTGAAACAAAAGAGATTTTGCGATTTTAAAGGAAAGGCCAGACTGCTTTATGTTAAGTGTGTTACAGAAACACAAGAAAACCTTGTGAGGAATCCAGAAGAAATCAAAACCTTAAAAAAAACGAAACAAGAGATTTATAACAAGCACCAACCCAGGGCCCGCCAGATTTTCTTATTGTTTGTCTATAAACATCAAAGCAAAGCTGCAGGACTCTGGACTCACCCATGGAAAGGTAAGGCGCAACCTATTGCTTGCTTTTCCAAGCAGATGGATGCACTAGACCTGCTGTTCCTCGTGGTGCAAGAGGTCAGGCTGGTGTGATGGGATTGCCTGGACCAGCTGGCAAACATTATGTTCACAGAGGCTGTGGTTTCCCTGGCTCAGATGTCATTGCTGGCCTCAAGGATCCCCCTGGTGAACATGGATCTCTTGGCCCTGCTGGATCCAAAGGATCTCCCGGTGAAGCTGGATGCCCAGGTGAACCTGGTCTCCCTGGAGCCAAGGATCTGACTGGTAATCCTGGCAACCCTAGTTCTGATGGTAAGACTGGACCTGCTAGTCAAGATAAACCTCATGGCTAGAGGATGGCCTCAAGATTCAAGGGCCATTGCAGTTACTTTGATGGAGAAGGCTCAGAAGTATCTTGGAACAGCCCCTCCATGTCTACTGTCCATATGGCAGTGATTAATCAATTCGAGACTGTTGGTGTATGAAAGTATCTTGCTGTAACAACTGGCTAAACCCAGCCACACTGTTTTCCTTGGAGACAGAACTGACCCCTGATTAAGAGGATTGATGTGAACACCAAGGTCAGGCTGGATCTAAAGAAATGGAGAGTGGATCACAGACTATGATGTTGTCACAAGCAATGACATTCTGGAAGTCAGCCCTCTCCCACCTGCATGATCAGCTGAGACCGCAGAGGTTTAGGCTCTCATATAAGCCTTACACCTGAGAAAAAGGTAAGAAGAAAAATATTTATATAGACTCAAAGTATGGACATGGGTTAATAAGTTCAAATGAAAACTTATAGCAAAAGGGGTCCCTCACATCAAATGAGGCTGAATTAATGTTTCAAGATTTTGTTAAAAGTTATTCCAGGCTATGGAACACCTTGAAGAAGTGGCCGTGATCTGAGTAAGGGCCAACACCAGGCACCAGACCGAAGAAGGCCAAAAGAAACCAGAATGCAAGGCAACAAAATGATTTTTAAGTGCCTTAAATTAGGCATAAAGTGTACCTCACTAATTATAAAGAAAGATTAATAAAACAGGAGGAGAGAGAAAATGGATGGTGTTTGGATCTAGACACTGGCTGGTAAAAATTATACCTATAAGGTACGTGTTTGTTTTGTTTTATTCTGCTCTGAGTTCTTCTAGTCTATACATAAAAAGAAACAGTAATTTAGGATCTGGTTAGATATATTATATTGGAACAGAGGTGAGATAATAGATAAATAGTATAAAATGTTTTAGGTGTTAATAAATCTGCTGAAAGACCAACTCTGTTAAAAATGTAAACTTTAATAATTTCTTGACTTGTTTTGTCAATAGCTTCATGTCCCAGAAAGCAGAGTGGGCCGAACTATTCCTCAGTCATCTCTTGTGAGGGGATGTTTGGATTGAAGCTAAATGTTTGGATTGAAGTTAAATGTGGCAAAAACATTCTAACAAGGGAGTTGGACTGGATGATCCAGGAGGTCCCTTCCAATTATGTGATTTTATGATTTTATTGTTCTGTGATTTTATGTTAATAAATCAAAGGGAAAATGAGTAATATTTCCCTTAGAAAAACTGATAAGAGCTTTCCATAGCTCTTGTCAGCTTAGGTGTGTGAGCATGAAAAACAATTGGAAATTACTAGGGGATTTTTCAAGAATTCTTTAAAGATCTAGGACACAGTTAATTATAAATTGACTTTTGCTCTATGACTTTCCAGTTTATTTCTTAACCAGGTAACCAAGTATGGATGAAGTCCTGAGAAACAAGATTACTAAAACTGATGATGAAGTGGAAATTCCTTTCCAAATATTGTTGACTGGTGATAATGAGTGTCAAAATAGATTCCAGAGACAATGGGTCCATTTTACCGTATGTGAGCTGCTGCAATATCTTTTGAGGCTGAAGAACAAATTGCTGCCTAATAAAAACTTTAACGCACGTGCAAGTGCAAACTTGGGATGGCAGGAATTATAAACATCCGAAACCACCCATCTCCAGAACTACCTTTCAGTCGAGTAACACAGAACTCATGAGAAGTCATCAAGGGGATGACCCAGAGACTCATTATGTTATCTTTGCAGGAGCTTTTAAAAATTGTTTATTATTTCTTTATGGGCTATAATTGATTTAGGAGGGTACCTTCTGTTCTTTCTATTTTGGGAAAATCTAGAAAGACTACAAGAGAGACCCAGCTATTTATGCTTATTGGGGAAGGGTTGTTTTTCTTTCTTTAAACACTAATCTTCACCAGAAGTGGAAGGTAAGATTTTATGTTTACAGGAACATACACAATGAAAGCAAACAAATTAGAAATTTGTTTTACCCTGAGTGGTACTTTTTGGGATATCTGATACTATTTTCCATAAGATTACAAGCGAATCAACCAGATCATTTTGTATATAACACTATCAGTGTACCTCCCCCTTTAGTGAATAATAGAACACTATATTCTAGATTCCAGGGAAATTTCCATATTTTCTGTTTACAACCCAGACATCAAGCCCCAAAAGGTATTGGCTTGAGAAATGCAAAACTCATCAATGGGGAACACTGATTAACAGAACTATAATTACCTGGATGCCCCTGTTTCTAACTTGAATGGAGGTGGATGAATATGTAAAGAATTAACATGGGAATTGACATACATACATAATGATAAATATATGGGAGATGCAAAAGGTTGGGTAAAACATACAAAGAGATATGTATATAAAAGCAATTATTTTGTACTTTCTTGGGATACACCTCTCTGGTGGGACAGATGATCTGGGACCAAGGGACCAATTTATCAAAATCGCTTAGCTTTAAATTATTTGCTTGCTGCAAATAATGTGTGTGGTGGTGGTGTGTGCAGAATAATCTCCAGACAAACAGAGGCCAAAATATTAGCCCTGTAAGAATACAAACCACTCTCTAACACAGATTCAACTGAAGGAGAAACCATAATAGAAGAAAAATGTTAATGTGTTCCACAAAGAAGAGTTAAAAAAATATAGATTATATAGATTTGTGGAACACAATTGAGAACACAAATACAGATTTGTGGAACACACTTTAGACACAGTCTGTCTATGGTTTATTTTTAGGTCAGGCAGAATGTATCTTGAGTTCATTGTGGCACTATGTGTATAGTTATTTCTTTGTCTCTCAAAGTAACCTTGAGTTTGTCAAAAGCAGATAGCTCCTGAATGTAGCATCCCTCCATATAAAGGAATGTATTCTTTGAAACATAGAGCGAGAAAATTGTAATAAGATATATAGCCATCCGTGATAGGTCAGATTGTACGCCCTTCGTCGTCGACCTGATTGGTCAAAGGGACAGTGAGGGAGTGAGCGTCAGGATACCTCATGATGACGTATCAAGATCTTAAAAATGAGCTGCACTGATGCAGACTTCAGAGAATGCACTAATTAGCTTTCTCTCCATGCTTGCAAACATGTATCCTAAATAAATCCTCTTGCTGCTTAGCTGTCTTTGTTGTGGTCTTGTAAATTTTACACTGTATGATCCATAACAATACCTTTTTGGTGATCGACAGAATTGTGTCATACCAGTAATATTATGCAACCGGCATGTATAAATGCATATTAAAAGATCAGTTGTATAAAATAAAGTCACTCGGACCCTGTCTGACCTGTGATTTCACTGAGACAGGAAGATGTGTAAGGATGTGTGGTGGGATGAGAGAAGAGTAATATTCATGTTTCTGGAAAGTATTGATAAGCATTCCCCCCTGGAAAAAACAGGATGCATGTATTCGCAGTTCCTCTAGCGTGTCTGCCCTCTGAAAACAGCCGCTCCCCACCCCACCCACTCCAAACACAAGAGGGGCTTTGCAAATCCTGCTCTCTGTACATTGTACTCTGAAATGAAGTGCAGTGGGGGTTTGTTGTTGTTGTTGTTAGTTGCGAAGTCGTGTCCATCCCAGTGCAACCCCATGGACAAAGATCCTCCAGGCCTTCCTGTCCCCTACCATTCCCCGGAGTCCATTTAAGTTTGCACCGACTGCTTCAGTGACTCCATCCAGCCACCTCATTCTCTGTCATCCCCTTCTTCTTTTGCCCACAGTCGCTCCCAGCATTAGGCTCTTCTCCAGGGAGTCCTTCCTTCTCATGAGGTGGCCAAAGTATTTGAGTTTCATCTTCAGCAGTGGGGATTATTGAGTCTTAAATTGTAGACTTTCAGTTATTTTAATAATAATCGGGTATGCATTCACCTAAATTTTGAATTCCCTTATTAAATATCCAGGCAGTCTGAAATGCATCTGTACTGCATGTTTAAAAGCAGTTTGTAGATCTGAAGGAGTAACATCTTAAAGAGAAACTGTCATGGGTGAATATTTCCCCCCTGTACTTTCCTTTCTTAGCATTTTTTTTCCGAGGGGGGGGCTATACAATTGTCAATTTGCTTCTTCAGTAACGGAATTTAATCACTAATCAAGACTTCTGTGAGGAAAGCGGAGGCAGAGAGGGCCCCCTGACTGCAGCCCCCCTGCCCCCTGATCCTAATGATTATAGTCAGACATCAGAAAAAGTCATCCTCTTTTCGATTTTTTTTTTTTGGTCTCTTTTTCTCGGTTTCAGCATTATGTTGTATAAACGCTTCACGTGCATCCAAAACCATTCTCAAATATCATTATTTAAAATAATTTATAATTCTGCAAACTTCTTTCATGCCATGGCCCTTCAATATGTGGGACAAATCTAATCTTTTTCTCCTCACTTTTGTATTCTGGATTATTTTATCTAATTAGCTGCCATTTGTGATAGTTTACTTGAGTCCCTTATTGTAAAGAAGAGTTTACTTAACTCTTCTAATGTAAATTAGACTCTTCTACCACATATGTATAGCGACGAAATAGCACAATAACATTATGCATAATAAATTGTTATTTCATTAGTTTGGAATAATTAACATTGGCCAATACATTGGAGGAAGCCAACCTTTTATTATTATTCAGCCACCCTGATTTTAACGCTTTCTAAACATAGGAGTAACAATTTGCAGTTGGATCATTAAATCTACAGGTAACATTTTTTTATATAATTCCTAAGAAATGTCTGGCTAAAATGCGTAGGGACTGTTGTAAGAATAGGCCAATAGCAAGGCTGTTTGCATTAAGTGATCTTGAGTGCGCATTAGTGAGACAACATGAGGCTCTTACATACCCTTGCTCTAACAGTTCCCAAAACAAGATTATTTATTTATTTATTTATTATTTTACCAAACACCTAATGCTTTCTAAGGAGGGCCTGTGGTCATTGTTTGTTTATCTCGAATTGTGTCAAGCTGAATAACGTTGATATCACAGTATGCTTGGGTGAACGTTGAACCTTATCTGCTTTCTTTTGCAGAAGACAGAAACATTATCAGGAAAACATGTTCCTTCACGTTTTCTAGTGACCCTGGTTTGTGAAATGACCAAACACCCCCCCACACACACACACACACACACAACTCTCCTTCCCCTTTTGCACAACTGATCGCAGCAAGGCTTCCTTCGCATCCAAATTCATTCTCAAATTCCTCGGGTTAAATAAATTTCAGAGAACTGGCTTAATTATTTACAATTCCCGGCAACCTTCATTTTGTAATATTTCATTTAATCTCCATCTAAATTGGACTAGGTTTCAAGAACCAAATTTACCAGGTTGTGGTCAGAAAAATGTATCCTATGAGCGAGAGAGAACAATTTCCCCATACTTAATTCTAACAGCATATATAATTCTGCAGACTTCTTTCGTGTCGTGCCCTTCAATACGTGGGGCAAATCTAATCTTCTGTACTTACTTGGCGCGTGCCCCCCTGCTGCTTGCCAAGCCCCCCACAAGAATTACCAAGTGTTTGTTCTACTGGATTCTGCAACTTGGCTTAGTAGGTCTTCCACAATCAATATGTTTACAGCTTATAATGCTAAAGGGTGTTCAAATTTGGCTCAAACAGTGTATATACTACTTATTAAAAATGTATCCCCTTTACTGCTGTACAGTTTGTTACACATCTAATTAAAATATAAATAAAATTTATTGATTTATTTATTTATATTTACTTAGGATGTTATATTTATAGAAAGAACAATCTGAGCACATGGTATAAAAATTACCTATCTGGATACCTTAGTATCACCTTTTTGTTATTTGGAACTCATGTTCACTAAATTGTTCAGACAAATTGTAAAGGTTCACATATTTTTGTAATCTATAGTTTTTTACATAGTAATCCCTGTCAGCCATCATTTCCATATTTTTTCAGTTTCTCAAAGAAGAAGAGTTGGTTCTTATATGCCGCTTTTCCCTACCCGAAGGAGGCTCAAAGCGGCTTCCAATCGCCTTCCCTTTCCTCTCCCCACAACAGACACCCTGTGGGGTGGGTGAGGCTGAGAGAGCCCTGATATCACTGCTTGGTCAGAACATTTCTATCAGTGCCGTGGCGAGCCCAAGGTCACCCAGCTGGATGCATGTGGGGGAGTGCAGAAGCGAACCTGGCATGCCAGATTAGAAGTCCGCACTCCTAACCACTACACCAAACTGGCTCTGTGTTACAGGTTCCAACAGTATCTCTAACTCATGGATAAAACTAGACAAAGATCTCCCAAAATGTAAAGCCAAAATTGCTTTACGATCCACATCGCTCTGAATAAAGCCCGATTGGGCATCTGCTGAGCTACTACCCTCAATCCTATGAAACAATTTCAAATCCAAGTGGAGGGGTGAGGTGCATTGAACGTGTACTTCTTAGGCGCCTTTCTTTTACAACTACAGCAACAAAGTTTTTATTCTCCCTCTACTCATAGATGCTCCTGAGAATGCAGGCGGAGGAAAAGTCTGATTCCCCCTATAGTAGCGATCCCCAACCTGTGGGCTCCGGACCACATGTGGTCCTTCGACTAATTGGAGGTGGGCCCCGAAGGACGCCTTCTCCCCCACCCCCGGCCCTTTACAACAGTGGAGGCCAGGGCGCCGGGCCACGGTTCCCTCTCCCCGCCCCCCCTGCAGTAAAAAACTTCCCAGACCGCAAGCTTTTACCAAACACCTAATGCTTTCTTGCGCCTGGGAAGCTTCTTACTGCGGGGGGGGGGGGAGAGGGAATCAGGGCCATGGCGCGCATGTGCGCATGCGCGGCCCAGATGGGGCCGCGCTCGCGCGCTGCGCGGGCGGGACAGTTGCTCTGCCGGTCCCCAGCCGAAAAAAGGTTAGGGACCACTGCTTTACAACACACTTCATTGTTGTGGCATGTCTGTATCTTATTTTGAAGGGATGTTTAAACATTACCATAGCGATCAGGGAGCGTTAGGGCAGTGGTTGAGAGTAGAGGAGTAAACTACCCCCCCCCCCTACCGGGCCTCAGTAAAAGGCGTTGAGTGGTCCCCGGTGAGTGGTCCCCTGCGTTGAGTGGTCCCTGGTGATAAAAAGGCTGGGGACCACTGCCCTATAGAATGGGAAGACCCCCATACTCAAGCAGGTGGGCAAATATTGTGCACGCATATATAGCTTGAGGGGAAGACAACTGAAGCTATCAGTGGTTATTTAGAGAAGTTTTATTATTAAATTTTAATTTTGTAACCTTAAATTTAAAATTTGGAGGTTCTTTTACTTTCTGTGAGCGGTGTCATCCTTTGCAGTGTGCTTATCATAATTGACAGCTCCGGCACCCCTCAAGAAGCTGTACTTTTGATGGTATGATATCTGGTAACAATAGTCACAGCAGTCGCGTTTCACAGGGCAATGTGCCGCCTCGACTATCTGTACAAACAACTGCCAATCCACTTCTTCATCAGAGAGCTGCAACAGAAAAACACAATCCTATTTTTTATTTCTGCCCCACTGCTGAGGAATTCCTGACAGTTAGAGGGGTTTCTCAGTGGAACAGGCTTCCTCGGGAGGCTCTCCATCTTTGGAGATTTTTAATCAGAGGCTGGAGAGCCATCTGACGGAGAGGCTGATTCTGTGAAGGCTCAAGGGGGTGGCAGGTGACAGTGGGTGAGCGAGAGGGTTGTGGGTGTCCTGCATTTTGCGGGGAGGGGGGTTAGACTAGACGGCCCCTTCCAACTCTTATGATTCTATGAATCTATTATTCTTTCTCCTCTCGTCCCACACCCCCTCACTACTTACCCCTTCTACTAAAAACTGAGCACACTCTGAGTGCTCTTCCTCTTCAGCTGCAGCTTTTCCGCCATCTTGTGAAACTACGTTGCACGCTGCTTCTTCAGGCTCACCCCCTTCTTCACGAACAGGCCCTCTCTCCGACTTCATTTCTTCACATCTTGCTTCTTCCATGAGATCCGAATCCATCGGCATGGGCTTCATTTCCTCATTAATTGCCACTTCCATCATGCCAGGGGCATACAGGAGCAGCAGAAGATGCACAAGAACGAGCTTTGTTCAGTTTTAAAGAAAGTCCCCAGTTCAGGGCCTCTCCCTCACTGGCACGTGTAAATACGCGGGATGATCCCAGCACGAGGGAGGACCCGGTCTTGAACCTGCTGAGGGGGTCACGGGGCATTTCCTGTGGTATAGCAAACCTCTTCATTATATACAAACTTGAATCGTATTGGTTGTGGAAGACCTACTAAGCCAAGTTGCAGAATCCAGTAGAACAAACACTTTGTAAATAAGGATTTACAAGAAGAACACTTCTTGTAAATCCTTACAAGAGCCCGCCCTGCAGGGTTGGTTTTTAGCATTAAAGATCTAAAATCATTCTGCCTATTTTTTAAGCGAGCTATGATACTTTGAAATTAACAAGGATAAAAAATACAGCACCATCTACAGGGGCATTCTGATCGGCTTTTCTCTCAGGTGCTTCTGCAGGGAGACTCTTCTTGTAAATACTTACAAGAGCCCACCCTGCAGGATTGGTTTTTTTAGCATCAAAGATCCAATATTAATCTGCTTATTTTAATTAAACCAAGACTCAGGCTACAACAAGACATAATTCCAACCCCTCCCATTTCAGAGGGAGGGGCCAACCTGACCACATGGGCAGGACCTTACACCCACCTTAGTCCCGCCTCCTCTGCGCTCTCATTGGTCAGAAAATACTGCACGCTCATTGGCTGGGGCACCTGTCATGATGAATGGTACACCCTTAGTACTACTCCTGAGTTCCCCTGGTGAGGAGGGGATGTCTGTTACAAGCAGGGGGGATATCACAACACACCAGGAGTCACAGGGGAAGCCAACCTCCACCTTGAAACAGGAGACCAACTGAAATGACATCACAAAGCGCTCACCTGAGTTCCCCTGGAGAGCAGGGGATCTCTGTTACAAGCAGGGGGGATATCACACAGCGCTCACCTGAGTTCCCCTGGAGAGCAGGGGATCTCTGTTACAAGCAGGGGGGATATCACACAGCGCTCACCTGAGTTCCCCTGGTGAGGAGGGGATGTCTGTTACAAGCAAGGGGGATATCACAATATGCCAGGAGTAACATGGGAAGCCAACTTCCACCTTGAAACAGGTGACCAAATGAAATGACATCACAAAAGGCTCACCTGAGTACCCCTGGAGAGCAGGGGATGTCTGTTACAAGCAGGGGGGATATCACAAAGCGCTCACCTGAGTTCCCCTGGAGAGGACGGGATGTCTGTTATAAGCAGGGGGGATACCATAACACACCAGGAGTCACAGGGGAAGCCAACCTCAACCTTGAAAAAGGTGACCAACTGAAATGACATCACAAAGCGCTCACCTGAGTTCCACTAGAGATGAGGGGATGTCTGTTACAAGCAGGGGGGATATCACAACACGCCAGGAGTCACAGGGGAAGCCAACCTCAACCTTGAAACAGGTGACCAACTGAAATGACATCACAAAGCGCTCACTTGAGTTCACCTGGAGAGCTGGGGATGTCTGTTACAAGCAGAGGGGATATCACAAAGCGCTCACCTGAGTTCCCCTGGAGAGGAGGGGATGTCTGTTATAAGCAGGGGGGATATCACAAAGCGCTCACCTCAGTTCCCATGGAGAGGAGGAGATGTCTGTTACAAGCAGAGGGGATATCACAAAGCGCTCACCTGAGTTCCCCTGGAGAGGAGGGGATGTCTGTTATAAGCAGGGGGGATATCACAAAGCGCTCACCTGAGTTCCCATGGAGAGGAGGAGATGTCTGTTACAAGCAGGGGGGATATCACAACACACCAGGAGTCACAGGGGAAGCCAAGCTCCACCTTGAAACAGGTGACCAACAGAAATGGCATCACAAAGCGCTCACCTGAGTTCCCCTGGAGAGGAGGGGTTGTCTGTTACAAGCAGGGGGGATACCACAACACACCAGGAGTCACAGGGGAAGCCAACCTCAACCTTGAAAAAGGTGACCAACTGAAACGACATCACAAAGCGCTCACCTGAGTTCACCAGGAGAGGAGGGAATGTCTGTTACAGGCAGGAGGGATATCACAAAGCGCTCACTCAAGTTCCCCTGGAGAGGACGTGATGTCTGTTACAAGCAGGGGGGATATCACGAAACGCCAGGAGTCACAGGGGAAGCCAACCTCCACCTTGAAACAGGTGACCAACTGAAATGGCATCACAAAGCGCTCACCTGAGTTCCACTAGAGATGAGGGGATGAGCCAACCTGACCACGTGGGCAGGACCTTACACCCGCCTTAGTCCCGCCTCCTCTGCGCTCTCATTGGTCAGAAAATACTGCACGCTCATTGGCTGGGGCACCTGTCATGATGAATGGTATACCCTTAGTACTACTCCCCCCTACTTGTAACAGACATCCCCTCCTCACCAGCGGAACTCAGGTGAGCGCTTTGTGATATCTCCCCTGCTTGTAACAGAGATCCCCTGCTCTCCAGGGGAACTCAGGTGAGCGCTTTGTGATGTCATTTCAGTTGGTCACCTGTTTCAAGGTGGAGGTTGGCTTCCCCTGTGACTCCTGGTGTGTTGTGATATCTCCCCTGCTTGTAACAGAGATCCCCTGCTCTCCAGGGGAACTCAGGTGAGCGCTTTGTGATGTCATTTCAGTTGGTCACCTGTTTCAAGGTGGAGGTTAGCTTCCCCTGTGACTCCTGGTGTTGTCAGGTTTGTTAGAAAACCCTGTCATAAATTAGCCTGAGTTTCTCCATGACAGTTAGATTGCTTGGTGCATGCTAGTTAAAAGTGAAACTATGTTATTATAGCCATTATCTCTGAATGTATTTTTCTGTGAGGCCTCTCGGCTGGGTCTGGTTCTGCTAACCATAACATCTTATCTCAGCTTGAAGACAGCCAAGGACATGTGAAAGTAACACTGTTTTTAATTGCATTTGTCTCCTCTTTCTTCCTCCCCTCCCTTGGGAACTTTCAAGTTTTGGGCGGGAGAATTGTATTGATAAGGAGAAGCAAATCTGTCCTCAGGCAGATTTGACTTCTCTAGTCTAGGTGTATGAAGTACTTCTCATTAAACTTTCTATTTCTAAGAAGTTGTTTGTGAGTCCTTGCAACGTCTGACAGGTGTGTTGTGATATCCCCCCTGCTTGTAACAGACATCCCCTCCTCTCCAGTGAAAGTCAAGTCAGCGCTTTGTGATGTCATTTCAGATGGTCACCTGTTTCAAGGTGGAGGTTGGCTTCCCCTGTGACTCCTGGTGTGTTGTGATATCCCCCATGCTTGAAACAGACATCCCCTCCTCACCAGGGGAACTCAGGTGAGCGCTTTGTGATATCCCCCCTGCTTGTAACAGACATCCCCTGCTCTCCAGGGGAACTCAGGTGAGCGCTTTGTGATGTCATTTCAGTTGGTCACCTGTTTCAAGGTGGAGATTGGCTTCCCCTGTGAATCCTGGTGTGTTGTGATATCCCCCCTGCTTGTAACAGACATCCCCTCATCACTAGGGGAACTCAGGTGAGCGCTTTATGATGTCATTTCAGTTGGTCACCTGTTTCAAGGTGGAGGTTGCCTTCCCCTGTGACTCCTGGTGTATTGTAATATCCCACCTGCTTGTAACAGACATCCCCTTCTCTCCAGGGGAACTCAGGTGAGCGCTTTGTGATTTCTTTTGCGTTGGTTACCTGTTTCAAGGTGGAGGTTGGCTTCCCCTCTGACTCCTGGTGTTTTGTGATATCCCCCCTGCTTGTAATATCCCACCTGCCTCTTCTCCATGGGAACTCAGGTGAGCTCTTTGTGATATCCCCCCTGCTTATAACAGACATCCCCTCCTCTCCAGGGGAACTCAGGTGAGCGCTTTGTGATATCCCCCCTGCTTATAACAGACATCCCCTCCTCTCCAGAGGAACTCAAGTGAGCGCTTTGTGATATCCCCCCTGCTTGTAACAGACATCCCCTCCTCTCCAGGTGAACTCAGGTGAGCGCTTTGTGATGTCATTTCAGTTGGTCACCTGTTTCAAGGTTGAGGTTGGCTTCCCCTGTGACTCCTGGTGTGTTGGGATATCCCCCCTGCTTGTAACAGACATCCCCTCATCTTTAGTGGAACTCAGGTGAGCGCTTTGTGATGCCATTTCAGTTGGTCACCTGTTTCAAGATGGAGGTTGGCTTCCCCTGTGACTCCTGGCGTGTTGTGATATCCCCCCTGCTTGTAACAGACATCCCGTCCTCTCCAGGGGAACTCAAGTGAGCGCTTTGTGATATCCCCCTGCCTGTAACAGACAACCCCTCCTCTCCAGGGGAACTCAGGTGAGCTCTTTGTGATATCCCCCCTGCTTATAACAGACATCCCCTCCTCACCAGGGGAATTCAAGTGAGCGCTTTGTGATATCCCCCCTGCTTGTAACAGACATCCCGTCCTCTCCAGGGGAACTCAGGTGAGCGCTTTGTGATTTCATTTCCGTTGGTCACCTGTTTCAAGGTGGAGTTTGGCTTCCCCTGTGACTCCTGGTGTGTTGTGATATCCCCCCTGCTTGTAACAGACATCTCCTCCTCACCAGGGGAACTCAGGTGACCGCTTTGTGATGTCATTTCAGTAGGTCACCTGTTTCAAGATGGAGGTTGGCTTGCCCTCTGACTTCCAGTGTGTTATGTTATCCCCCATGCCAGAAGAGACATTCCCTCATCTCCAGGGGAACTGAGGTGAGGGCTTTGTGATGTCATTGTAGTACGTCACAAGATTCCAGCTGGAGCTTGGCTTCCCCTCTGGTCTAGTGTGTTATGTGTTCCGCTATGCCAGTAAGAGACATTCCTTTGTCTCCCTGGGAATACAGTTGAGCGCTTTGTGATGTCATTTCAGTAGGTCTTAAGGTTCTAGTTGGACGATGGCTTTCACTCTGACTTCTAGTGTGTTATGTTATCCGCCATGACATTAAGAGACATTTCCTCATCTCCAGGGGAAGTAAGTGAGTGAGTCATTTCAGTTGGTCACCTGTTTCAAGGTGAAGGTGGGCTGCCCCTGTGACTCCTGGTGTGTTGTGATATCCCCCCTGCTTGTAACAGACATCCCCTCCTCTCCACGGGAACTCAGGTGAGCGCTTTGTGATGTCATTTCAGTTGGTCACCTGTTTCAGGGTGGAGGTTGACTTCCCCTGTGACTCCTGGTGTGTTGTGATATCCCCCCTGCTTGTAACAGACATCCCCTCCTCTCCAGGGAATGTCAAGTCAGCGCTTTGTGATGTAATTTCAGTTGGTCACCTGTTTCAATGTGGTATCCCCCCTGCTTATAACAGACATCCCGTCTTCTCCAGGGGAACTCAGGTGAGCGCTTTGTGATATCCCCCCTGCTTGTAACAGACATCCCCTGCTCTCCAGGGGAACTCAGGTGAGCGCTTTGTGATGTCATTTCAGTTGGTCACCTGTTTCAAGGTGGAGGTTGGCTTCCGCTGTGACTGCTGGTGTGTTGTGATATCCCCCCTTCTTATAACAGACATCCCCTCATCTCTAGGGAAACTCAGGTGAGCGCTTTGTGATATCATTTCAGTTGGTCACCTGTTTCAAGGTGGAGGTTGGCATCCCCTGTGACTCCTGGCGTGTTGTTATATCCCACCTGCTTGTAACAGACATCCCGTCCTCTCCAGGGGAACTCAAGTGAGCGCTTTGTGATATCCCCCCTGCTTGTAACAGACATCCCCTGCTCTCCAGGGGAACTCAGGTGAGCGCTTTGTGATTTCTTTTCAGTTGGTTACCTGTTTCAACGTGGAGGTTGGCTTCCCCTCTGACTCCTTGTGTGTTGTGATATCCCCCCTGCTTGTAACAGACATCCCCTCCACTCCAGGGGAACTCAGGTGAGCGCTTTGTGATGTCATTTCAGTTGGTCACCTGTTTCAATGTTGAGGTTGGCTTTCCTTGTGACTCCGGGTGTGTTGTGATATCCCCCCTGCTTGTAACAGACATCTTCTCTACATGGGAACTCAGGTGAGCGCTTTGTGATATCCCCCCTGCTTATAACAGACATCCCCTCCTCTCCAGGGGAACTCAGGTGAGCGCTTTGTGATATCCCCTCAGCTTTAACAGACATCCCCAGCTCTCCAGGTGAGCGTTTTGTGATGTCATTTCAGTTGGTCACCTGTTTCAAGGTTGAGGTTGGCTTTCCTTGTGACTCCTGGTGTGTTGTGATATCCCCCCTGCTTGTAACAGACATCCCCTCCTCTCCAGGGGAACTCAGGTGAGCTCTTTGTGATTTCTTTTCAGTTGGTTACCTGTTTCAACGTTGAGGTTGGCTACCCCTCTGACTCCTCGTGTGTTGTGATATCCCCCCCGCTTGTAACAGACAACCCCTCCTCTCCAGGGGAACTCAGGTGAGCGCTTTGTGATGCCATTTCTGTTGGTCACCTGTTTCAAGGTGGAGGTTGGCTTCCCCTGTGACTCCTGGTGTGTTGTGATATCCCCCCTGCTTGTAACAGACATCTCCTCCTCTCCATGGGAACTCAGGTGAGCGCTTTGTGATATCCCCCCTGCTTATAACAGACATCCCCTCCTCTCCAGGGGAACTCAGGTGAGCGCTTTGTGATATCCCCTCTGCTTTTAACAGACATCCCCAGCTTTCCAGGTCAACTCAGGTGAGCGCTTTGTGATGCCATTTCTGTTGGTCACCTGTTTCAAGGTGGAGGTTGGCTTCCCCTGTGACTCCTGGTGTGTTGTGATATCCCCCCTGCTTGTAACAGACATCTCCTCTCCATGGGAACTCAGGTGAGCGCTTTGTGATATCCCCCCTGCTTATAACAGACAACCCCTCCTCTCCAGGGGAACTCAGGTGAGCGCTTTGTGATGCCATTTCAGTTGGTCACCTGTTTCATGGTGGAGGTAGGCTTCCGCTGTGACTCCTGGTGTGTTGTGATATCCCCCCTGCTTATAACAGACATCCCCTCATCTCTAGGGGAACTCAGGTGAGCGCTTTGTGATATCACCCCTGCTTGTAACGGACATCCCCTGCTCTCCAGGGGAACTCAGGTGAGCGCTTTGTGATGTCATTTCAGTTGGTCACCTGTTTCAAGGTGGAGGTTGGCTTCCGCTTTGACTCCTGGTGTGTTGTGATACCACCCCTGCTTGTAACAGACATCTCCTGCTCTCCAGGGGAACTCAGGTGAGAGCTTTGTGATATCATTTCAGTTGGTCACCTGTTTCAAGGTGGAGGTTGGCATTACCTGTGACTCCTGGCGTGTTGTGATATCCCCCCTGCTTGTAACAGACATTCCGTCCTTTCCAGGGGAACTCAAGTGAGCGCTTTGTGATATCCCCCTGCTTGTAACAGACATCCCCTGCTCTCCAGGGGAACTCAGGTGAGCGCTTTGTGATTTCTTTTTAGTTGGTTACCTGTTTCAAGGTGGAGGTTGGCTTCCCCTGTTTCTCCTGGTGTGTTGTGATATCCCCCCTGCTTGTAACAGACATCCCCTTCTCTCCAGGGGAACTCAGGTGAGCGCTTTGTGATGCCATTTCTGTTGGTCACCTGTTTCAAGGTGGAGGTTGGCTTCGCCTGTGACTCCTGGTGTGTTGTGATATCCCCCCTGCTTGTAACAGACATCCCCTCCTCTCCAGGGGAACTCAGGTGAGCGCTTTGTGATATCCCCCCTGCTTGTAACAGCCATCCCCTCCTCTCCAGGGGAACTCAGGTGAGCGCTTTGTGATATCCCCCCTGCTTATAACACACATCCCCTCCTCTCCATGGGAACTCAGGTGAGCGCGTTGTGATATCCCCCTGCTTGTAACAGACATCCCCACCTCTCCAGGTGAACTCAGGTGAGCGCTTTGTGATATCCCCTCAGCTTTAACAGACATACCCAGCTCTCCAGGTGAGCGTTTTGTGATGTCATTTCAGTTGGTCACCTGTTTCAAGGTTGAGGTTGGCTGTCCTTGTGACTCCTGGTGTGTTGTAATATCCCCCCGGCTTGTAACAGACATCCCCTCCTCTCCAGGGGAACTCAGGTGAGCCCTTTGTGATTTCTTTTCAGTTGGTTACCTGTTTCAACGTGGAGGTTGGCTACCCCTCTGACTCCTCGTGTGTTGTGATATCCCCCCCGCTTGTAACAGAAAACCCCTCCTCTCCAGGGGAACTCAGGTGAGCGCTTTGTGATGCTATTTCTGTTGGTCACCTGTTTCAAGGTGGAGGTTGGCTTCCCCTGTGACTCCTGGTGTGTTGTGATATCCCCCCTGCTTGTAACAGACATCTCCTCCTCTCCATGGGAACTCAGGTGAGCGCTTTGTGATATCCCCCCTGCTTATAACAGACATCCCCACCTCTCCAGGGGAACTCAGGTGAGCGCTTTGTAATATCCCCTCTGCTTTTAACAGACATCCGCTTCTCTCCAGGGGAACTCAGGTGAGCGCTTTGTGATGCCATTTCTGTTGGTCACCTGTATCAAGGTGGAGGTTGGCTTCCCCTGTGACTCCTGGTGTGTTGTGATATCCCCCCTGCTTGTAACAGACATCCCCTCCTCTCCAGGGGAACTCAGGTGAGCGCTTTGTGATATCCCCCCTGCTTGTAACAGCCATCCCCTCCTCTCCAGGGGAACTCAGGTGAGCGCTTTGTGATATCCCCCCTGCTTATAACACACATCCCCTCCTCTCCAGGGGAACTCAGGTGAGCGCGTTGTGATATCCCCCCTGCTTGTAACAGACATCCCCACCTCTCCAGGTGAACTCAGGTGAGCGCTTTGTGATGCCATTTCAGTTGGTCACCTGTTTCAAGGTGGAGGTTGGCTTCCCTTGTGACTCCTGGCGTGTTGTGATATCCCCCCTGCTTGTAACAGACATCCCGTCGTCTCCCGGGGAACTCAAGTGAGCGCTTTGTGATATCCCTCCTGCCTGTAACAGACATTCCCTCCTCTCCTGGTGAACTCAGGTGAGCTCTTTGTGATGTCATTTCTGTTGGTCATCTGTTTCAAGGTGGACGTTGGCTTCCCCTGTGACTCCTGGCGTGTTGTGATATCCCCCCTGCTTGTAACAGACATCCCCTCCTCACCAGGGGAACTCAGGTGAGCGCTTTGTGATATCCCCCCGGCTTGTAACAGACCTCCCCTCCTCTCCAGGGGAACTCAGTTGAGCTCTTTGTGATGTCATTTCTGTTGGTCATCTGTTTCAAGGTGGACGTTGGCTTCCCCTGTGACTCCTGGTGTGTTGTGATATCCCCCTGCTTGTAACTGTCAGGATTGTAGAATGTCTGTCATAAATTAGCCTGAGTTCTTCCATGACAGTTTTATTGCTTGGTGCCTGGTTGCCACAGGTCCTATATTCTTGCTAACAATTATAAGTGAATTATGTTGTTGTAACTCTTATCACCTGTTGAGGCCTCTCGGCTGGTTCTGGTTTCGCTATTACCCAGTCAAGGGCATGAGAATGTATCACTGTTTTAATTGCAAGGGAGTGGCGGGCTATAAATCTAATAATAATAATAATAATAATAATAATGTGCCTCTTCTCTCCTTCTCCCCTCCCTTGGGAACTTTCAAGTTTTGAGCGGGAGAATTGTATTGCTAAGCAGAAGCAAATCTGTACTCTAGTCAGATTTGACTTTGCAGTCCTAGAGCGTGTAGTACTTTTCAAGGAGCTTTCATCAGCGGTACCGGGTTGGGCTGAACCCCAGAGAGTGCATGCGTTCGTGGAGGAGCTCTCCGGAGATTTGTCCAGCAAGTGCCTCCTCCTGGAAGACCCACTGACGGTGGCGGGATGGGTGCAGTTGGCAGGAGAGATGGAGAGCCGGCTGGAACGGGCGGCCGAATATCAAGGAGTTGCGGACAAGACGGGGACGAAGACTTCTACCCCCAAGAAAGCCAAGCCCAAGGCGAAACTGGAGCCGAGTGAGCGCACTCGGCGCATGGAAAAGGGATTGTGTCTGGGTTGTGGTCAGGCTGGCCACTTCCTCGCACAATGCCCAACCAAGACGTCACCCAGTGCCTAGTCAACGGGAGGAACCCCAGCCAAAGCGTCCACCACTAAGAAAACGGCCCTGAAGAAAAGTGCCAAGTCCTTGCTTGCTCCAGCTGGGGCCGCACCTGTGGTGGAGGAATCGGAGGACAGCAGCGGCCAGGATGAAGAAGTTCAATCAGAGGAGCAGTTGGGAAACGAAGACGGTCTGCTGTAAAGGCGCCCCGCCAGCAGGCCTCCGGCAGGGGCAGACGCATGGTGAGTGACTCCCCCCTGGTCCTTTTGCCCGCGACCCTCACAGAGCCCAACTCTGGGAAAAAAGTGGGGGTTCGTTGCATTGTGGACTCAGGGTGTACCAAAACCCTAGTTAGCCCAGCGCTAGCCGAGACTTTGGGGGTGGGGAAGGTGCCTCTGGGGGAGCCCCTACCCATTACCCAACTGGATGGGAAATGTGCCCCAGGGGGGGAGGCTACGGTGAAAACGCTCCCGATGGACTTGGACGTTGAGAAACATTGGGAGCAAATTCAACCCCTAGTAGCGCCCCACTCCGCTTTCCCATGCGTGCTAGGTTTGGACTGATTGAGGGAGCATGACCCCACGGTGAAGTGGAAAAAGGGAACAGTGGAGTTTTCCTCACCTAGTTGCAAGCAGCATGTGCGGCCCCAACTCGCTCAAACCTGTAGAGCCGTGGCCGCAGTAGGGACCGCCGGGGGGGGGGCGGCCATCCCTAGGGAGTATCGAGACTTTGCTGATGTGTTCGCAGAGGCCGAATGCGACCAACTTCCTCCCCACCGTAAAACAGATTGTGCCATTGAGTTAAAGAAAGGGGAGCCACTTCCCAAAGCCAAACTTTACTCTATGAGCCCTAGAGAAATGAAAGAACTTAGGGAGTTCTTGGACAAAAACTTAGCCCGGGGATTTATCAGACCTGCGACTTCTCCCCTGGCTGCCCCGGTCCTCTTTGTGAAAAAGAAAGACGGGTCCTTGCGCCTCTGTACGGACTACAGGGGGCTGAACGCTGTTTCCACCTGCAATGCTTACCCGCTGCCTTTGATTAAGGACTTGCTGGGACATTTGGGGAGGGCTCGGATTTTTACAAAACTGGACTTGAGAGAAGCCTATTACCGGGTCCGTATAAAGAAGGGGCATGAGTATTTGACTGCTTTTAACACCCCCCTGGGGCAATTTGAATACATTGGCATGCCGTTCGGCCTCGCCAGCGCTCCGGGCGTGTTCATGAACATGATAAATGAAATTATGCATGATTTGTTGTATCAAGGGGTACTGGTGTACATTGATGATATTTTAGTGTATTCAGAAGACGTGGGCAAACACGCCAAATTAGTCCGCGAAGTGCTCTGCCGGCTGCGGAAGCACCATTTGTTTGCCAAACTTTCAAAGTGTGAATTCCACCAGGATGCGGTGGAATTTCTAGGTTTCCGGGTCCCCCAAGCGGGGATCGAAATGGACCCGGGCAAGGTGCGTGACTTGCTGGCCTGGGAACCTCCCCGGACGCGGAGGCGGCTCCAGAGTTTCTTGGGATTTGCAAACTTTTATAGAACGTTTATCCCTAGTTTTGCCAAGGTGGCATTGCCGCTCACTGACTTGTTGAAAACAAAAGAAGGGGGAAAAGTGGCAAATCGACCGGGCGCCCCACTCCAGTGGACCCCCCGGTGTCAGGAAGCTTTCGAGAATTTGAAGCTCCTCTTCACATCTGAGCCCGTGTTGGCCCATGCTGACCCAGCTAAGCAATTCACCGTGCAAGTAGATTCCTCGGATGTAGCAATGGGGGCCGTGATCCTACAAGAGGGGGAGGATGGGAAGCTACACCCCTTAGCCTATCTGTCAAAAAAGTTTTCCGGGGCAGAACGCAACTGGGCAATTTGGAAAAAAGAGGTAGCTGCAGTAAAATTGGCGCTTGCCACATGGAGACATTGGTTGGAGGGGTCCGCCGTCCCGTTTGTAGTTTGGACAGACCATAAAAATCTCCAAGCACTCAAGCAGCCCTGCTCACTCTCTGCCAAGCAAATGCGGTGGGCAGAGTTTTTCTCTCGTTTCAACTTTACTCTTAAGCATCTGCCAGGCAAAATGAACTTTTTGGCGGATGCTCTCTCCCGCTTGCCCCAGTACAACAGTAAGTGCGACGCATTGGAGGACACGGTTTTCACCCCCGCCCAACTGGGGATGGCCGCGGTGACGCACAGTCAAACAAAGACAGGAAACTCGATTCCCGGTGGGTGGGTTCAGAAGGAGGTGTTACAGGACTCTGAGTTTGCTTCCCTCCGCCCTGACCTAGCCGACAAGGGGGGCCTGTTTTTCAAGGGGGAGCGCCTTTACGTTCCCGCGGCAGCGCGCGGGGACATTTTAAAACTTTGCCACGATGCAAAAACCGCAGGTCATTTTGGTTTTGTGAAAACTTTGCACCTGGTCAGAAGACATTATTGGTGGCCAACGTTGCGGAGCGATGTGGAGAAATACGTGCAAGGCTGCCCCACCTGCCTGGTTTCCAAACCCCCAGGAGGAAAGAAAAGAGGGCTGCTGCAGCCTCTGCCCACCCCTGCCCGTCCCTGGTCCGATGTTACCATGGATTTTATTACGGACCTGCCTCCCAGCCAGGGCAAGACTGTAGTTTGGGTGGTGGTGGATGCATTTTCAAAGCAAGCCCATTTTATTCCCTGTACGGGCTTGCCCTCGGCGGCCAAACTGGCTTCTATGTTTGTGACCCACATAATCTGCCTACATGGAATTCCTAGGCGTTTGCTCACGGATCGGGGCCCCCAGTTCGTTGCCAAGTTCTGGCAGGAGCTTTTGAAGTTGCTGGGAATAGAGCAAGCCCTGACCTCAGGCTACCACCCGGAGTCCAACGGTCAAACTGAGCGGGTGAACCAAATACTTGAACAGTATCTGCGCTGTTTTATTAACCACCAACAAAATGATTGGGTCGCCCTCTTGCCACTGGCTGAATTCGCCTACAACAACGGGGTGCATGCCTCCACAGGAGTATCTCCCTTTAAGGTGGTGTACGGGACTGACCTAGTGGCTGCACCTACCTGGGAATTAGTGTCTGCTGAAGCCCCTGAACTTCTTTGACAGATAGGCTAAGGTGTGCAGCTTCCCATCCTCCCCCTCTTGTAGAATTACGGCCCCCATGGCTACATCCGAGGAATCTACTTGCACGGTAAATTGCTTTGTTGGGTCAGCATGGGCCAACACCGGTTCGGATGTAAAAAGGAGCTTCAGATTCTCAAAGGCTTTCTGACACAGGGGGGTCCACTGGAGTGGGGCGCCCGGTCGATTTGCCGCTTTTCCCCCCTCCTTCGTTTTCAACAAGTCAGTGAGCGGCAATGCCACCTTGGCAAAGCTGGGAATAAACGTTCTATAAAAGTTTGCAAATCCTAAGAAGCTCTGGAGCTGCCTCATTGTCCTGGGAGGTTCCCAGGCCAACAAGTCACGCACTTTGCTCGGGTCCATTTCAATTCCCTCTTTGGACACCCGGAAACCCAAAAACTCCACCGCGTCCCGGTGGAATTCGCATTTGGAGAGTTTGGCAAACAGATGGTGCTTCCGCAGCCAACTGAGCACTTCGCGGACTAATTTGGCGTGTTTGCCCAGGTCTTCTGAATACACCAAAATATCATCAATGTAAACCAGTACCCCTTGATACAATAAATCATGCATAATTTCATTTATCATGTTAATGAACACGCCCGGAGCGCCGGCGGGGCCGAACAGCATGACAGTGTATTCAAATTGGCCAATGGGGGTGTTGAAAGCGGTCAGGTACTCATGCCCCTTCTTTATGCGGACCCTGTAATAGGCTTCCCTCAAATCCAGTTTCGTAAAAATCCGGGCCCTCCCCAAATGTCCCAACAAGTCTTTAATCAAAGGCAAGGGGTAGGCATTGCAGGTGGAAACAGCATTCAGCCCCCTGTAGTCCGTACAGAGGTGTAGGGACCCATCCTTCTTTTTCAAAAAAAGGACTGGGGCAGCCAGGGCAGACGTGGCCGGTCGGAAAAATCCTCTGGCTATATTCTTGTCCAAGAACTCCCTGAGCTCCTTCATTTCCCTAGGGCTCATGGAATACAATTTGGCTTTGGGAAGCGGCTCCCCCTTCTTCAGTTCAATTGCACAATCTGTTTTGCGGTGGGGAGGTAGTTGGTCGCATTCGGTCTCTGCAAACACATCCTCAAACTCTCAATACTCCCGTGGGAGGGCAGGAGCCCTAGCCGCCCCTACTGCGGCCACTGTTCGACAGTCTCGAGCGGGTTGGGGCTGCACATGCTGCTTGCAACTGGGTGACGAAAACTTCACCGACCCTTTCTTCCATTTCACCGTGGGATCGTGTTCCCGCCTCAGTTCTCCCTAAGCAGCTTAAAATCACCGTTTCTTTTTCTCCCCATAACATTCATCCTATGAGAGACTGGAATGGTCCACAGTTACCCAGCAGGCCTCAGTTCTCCCTGAGCAGCTTAAAAATCATCTTTTCTTTCTCTCCCCATAACATCCCTCCTATGAAAGAGACTGGAATGGTCCACAGTTACCCAGAAGGCCTCAGTTCTCCCTAAGCAGCTTAAAATCACCTCATAGGAAGTATGTTATGGGGAGAGAAAGAAAAGGTGTTTTTAAACTGTTTAGGGAGAACTGAGGCCTAGTGGGTAACTGTGGACCATTCCAGTTCTCTCAGACCTCTCTCATAGGAAGTATGTTATGGGGAGAGAAAGAAAAGATGATTTAAGCTGCTTAGGGAGAACTGTGGCCTGCTGGGTAACTGTGGACCATTCCATTCTCTTTCATAGAAGGGATGTTATGGGGAGAGAAAGAAAAGATGATTTTTAAGCTGCTTAGGGAGAACTGAGGCCTGCTGGGTAACTGTGGACCATTCCAGTCTCTTTCATAGGAGGGATGTTATAGGGAGAGAAAGAAAAGATGATTTTTAAGCTGCTTAGGGAGAACTGAGGCCTGCTGGGTAACTGTGGACCATTCCAGTCTCTTTCATAGGAGGGATGTTATAGGGAGAGAAAGAAAAGATGATTTTTAAGCTGCTTAGGGAGAACTGAGGCCTGGTGGGTAACTGTGGACCATTCCAGTTCTCTCAGACCTCTCTCATAGGAAGTATGTTATGGGGAGAGAAAGAAAAGATGATTTAAGCTGCTTAGGGAGAACTGTGGCCTGCTGGGTAACTGTGGACCATTCCATTCTCTTTCATACAAGGGATGTTATGGGGAGAGAAAGAAAAGATGATTTTTAAGCTGCTTAGGGAGAACTGAGGCCTGCTGGGTAACTGTGGACCATTCCAGTCTCTTTCATAGGAGGGATGTTATAGGGAGAGAAAGAAAAGATGATTTTTAAGCTGCTTAGGGAGAACTGAGGCCTGCTGGGTAACTGTGGACCATTCCAGTCTCTTTCATAGGAGGGATGTTATAGGGAGAGAAAGAAAAGATGATTTTTAAGCTGCTGAGGGAGAACTGAGGCCTGCTGGGTAACTGTGGACCATTCCAGGCTCTTTCATAGGAGGGATGTTATGGGGAGAGAAAGAAAAGATGATTTTTAAGCTGCTTATGGAGAACTGAGGCCTGGTGGGTAACTGTGGACCATTCCAGTTCTCTCAGATCTCTCATAGGAAGTATGTTATGGGGAGAGAAAGAAAAGATGATTTTTAAGCTGCTTAGGGAGAACTGAGGCCTGCTGGGTAACTGTGGACCATTCCAGGCTCTTTCATAGGAGGGATGTTATGGGGAGAGAAAGAAAAGATGATTTTTAAGCTGCTTATGGAGAACTGAGGCCTGGTGGGTAACTGTGGACCATTCCAGTTCTCTCAGACCTCTCTCATAGGAAGTATGTTATGGGGAGAGAAAGAAAAGATGATTTAAGCTGCTTAGGGAGAACTGTGGCCTGCTGGGTAACTGTGGACCATTCCATTCTCTTTCATAGGAGGGATGTTATGGGGAGAGAAAGAAAAGATGATTTTTAAGCTGCTTAGGGAGAACTGAGGCCTGCTGGGTAACTGTGGACCATTCCAGTCTCTTTCATAGGAGGGATGTTATAGGGAGAGAAAGAAAAGATGATTTTTAAGCTGCTTAGGGAGAACTGAGGCCTGCTGGGTAACTGTGGACCATTCCATTCTCTTTCATAGAAGGGATGTTATGGGGAGAGAAAGAAAAGATGATTTTTAAGCTGCTTAGGGAGAACTGAGGCCTGCTGGGTAACTGTGGACCATTCCAGGCTCTTTCATAGGAGGGATGTTATGGGGAGAGAAAGAAAAGATGATTTTTAAGCTGCTTATGGAGAACTGAGGCTTGGTGGGTAACTGTGGACCATTCCAGTTCTCTCAGACCTCTCTCATAGGAAATATGGGGAGAGAAAGAAAAGGTGATTTTAAACTGCTTAGGGAGAACTGAGGCCTAGTGGGTAACTGTGGACCATTCCAGTTCTCTCAGACCTCTCTCATAGGAAGTATGGGGAGAGAAAGAAAAGATGATTTAAGCTGCTGAGGGAGAACTGAGGCCTGCTGGGTAACCGTGGACCATTCCAGTCTCTTTCATAGGAGGGATGTTATAGGGAGAGAAAGAAAAGATGATTTTTAAGCTGCTTAGGGAGAACTGAGGCCTGCTGGGTAACTGTGGACCATTCCAGTCTCTTTCATAGGAGGGATGTTATGGGGAGAGAAAGAAAAGATGATTTAAGCTGCTGAGGGAGAACTGAGGCCTGCTGGGTAACCGTGGACCATTCCAGTCTCTTTCATAGGAGGGATGTTATAGGGAGAGAAAGAAAAGATGATTTTTAAGCTGCTGAGGGAGAACTGAGGCCTGCTGGGTAACCGTGGACCATTCCAGTCTCTTTCATAGGAGGGATGTTATAGGGAGAGAAAGAAAAGATGATTTTTAAGCTGCTTAGGGAGAACTGAGGCCTGCTGGGTAACTGTGGACCATTCCAGTCTCATTCATAGAAGGGATGTTATGGGGAGAGAAAGAAAAGATGATTTAAGCTGCTGAGGGAGAACTGAGGCCTAGTGGGTTACTGTGGACCATTCCAGTTCTCTCAGACCTCTCTCATAGGAAGTATGTTATGGGGAGAGAAAGAAAAGGTGATGTTAAACTGCTTAGGGAGAATTGAGGCCTTCTGGGTAACTGTGGACCATTCCAATTGTCTCAGACTTTTCTCATAGGATGAATGTTATGGGGAGTGAAAGAAAAGGTAAATTTAAACTGCTTAGGGAGAACTGAGGCCTGGTGGGGAACTGTGGACCAATACAGTTCCCTCAGACCTCTCTCATAGGAAGTATGTTATGGGGAGAGAAAGAAAAGGTGATTTTAAACTGCTTAGCGAGAACTGAGGCCTGCTGGGTAACTGTGGACCATTCCAGTCTCTTTCATAGGAGGGATGTTATGGGGAGAGAAAGAAAAGATGATTTTTAAGCTGCTCAGGGAGAACTGAGGCCTGCTGGGTAACTGTGGACCTTTCCAGTTCTCTTAGACCTCTCTCATAGGAAGTATGTTATGGGGAGAGAAAGAAAAGGTGATTTTAAACTGCTTAGCGAGAACTGAGGCCTAGTGGGTAACTGTGGACCATTCCAGTTCTCTCAGACCTCTCTCATAGGAAGTATGTTATGGGGAGAGAAAGAAAAGATCATTTTTAAGCTGCTTATGGAAAACTGAGGCCTGCTGGGTAACTGTGGACCATTCCAGTCTCTTTCATAGGAGGGATGTTATAGGGAGAGAAAGAAAAGATGATTTTAAGCTGCTTAGGGAGAACTGAGGCCAGCTGGGTAACTGTGGACCATTCCAGTTCTCTCAGACCTCTCTCATAGGAAGCATGTTATGGGGAGAAAAAGAAAAGGTGAATTTAAACTGCTTAGGGAGAACTGCCTGGAGGGTAACTGTGGACCAATACAGTTCCCTCAGACCTCTCTCATAGGAATTATGTTATGGGGAGAGAAAGAAAGGTGATTTTAAACTGTTTAGGGAGAACTGAGGCCTGCTGGGTAGCTGCGGGCTATTGCAGTATCTTTCATATGAGGAATATTATGAGGAGAGAAAGAAAAGATAATTTTTAAGCTGCTTATGGAGAACTGAGGCCTGCTGGGTAACTGTGGACATTCCTTTCTCTCATGGGATTAATGTTATGGGGAGAGAAAGAAAAGGTGATTTTAAACTGCTTAGGGAGAACTGAGCCCTTGTGGGTTACTGTGGACCATTCCAGTTCTCTGAGACCTCTCTCATAGGAAGTATGTTATGGGGAGAGAAAGAAAAGATGATTTAAGCTGCTTAGGGAGAACTGTGGACTGCTGGGTAACTGTGGACCATTCCATTCTCTTTCATAGGAGGGATGTTATGGGGAGAGAAAGAAAAGATGATTTTTAAGCTGCTTATGGAGAACTGAGGCCTTTTGGGTAACTGTGGACCATTCCAGTCTCTTTCATAGGAGGGATGTTATAGGGAGAGAAAGAAAAGGTGATTTTTAAGCTGCTTAGGGAGAACTGGGGCCTGGTGTGTAACTGTCAACCATTCCAGTTCTCTCAGACCTCTTTCATAGGAAGTATGGGGAGAGAAAGAAAAGATGATTTAAGCTGCTGAAGGAGAACTGAGGCCTGCTGTTTAACTGTGGACCATTCCAGGCTCTTTCATAGGAGGGATGTTATGGGGAGAGAAAGAAAAGATGATTTTTAAGCTGCTTATGGAGAACTGAGGCCTGGTGGGTAACTGTGGACCATTCCAGTTCTCTCAGACCTCTCTCATAGGAAGTATGTTATGGGGAGAGACAGAAAAGGTGATTTTAAACTGTTTAGCGAGAACTGAGGCCTAGTGGGTAACTGTGGACCATTCCAGTTCTCTCAGACCTCTCTCATAGGAAGTATGGGGAGAGAAAGAAAAGATGATTTAAGCTGCTGAGGGAGAACTGAGGCCTTTTGGGTAACTGTGGACCATTCCAGGCTCTTTCATAGGAGGGATGTTATGGGGAGAGAAAGAAAAGATGATTTTTAAGCTGCTTATGGAGAACTGAGGCCTGGTGGGTAACTGTGGACCATTCCAGTTCTCTCAGACCTCTCTCATAGGAAGTATGTTATGGGGAGAGAAAGAAAAGGTGATTTTAAACTGCTTAGGGAGAACTGAGGCCTGGTGGGTTACTGTGGACCATTCCAGTTCTCTCAGACCTCTCTCATAGGAAGTATGTTATGGGGAGAGAAAGAAAAGATGATTTAAGCTGCTTAGGGAGAACTGTGGCCTGCTGGGTAACTGTGGACCATTCCATTCTCTTTCATAGGAGGGATGTTATGGGGAGAGAAAGAAAAGATGATTTTTAAGCTGCTTATGGAGAACTGAGGCCTTTTGGGTAACTGTGGACCATTCCAGTCTCTTTCATAGGAGGGATGTTATAGGGAGAGAAAGAAAAGGTGATTTTTAAGCTGCTTAGGGAGAACTGGGGCCTGGTGTGTAACTGTCAACCATTCCAGTTCTCTCAGACCTCTTTCATAGGAAGTATGGGGAGAGAAAGAAAAGATGATTTAAGCTGCTGAAGGAGAACTGAGGCCTGCTGTTCAACTGTGGACCATTCCAGGCTCTTTCATAGGAGGGATGTTATGGGGAGAGAAAGAAAAGATGATTTTTAAGCTGCTTATGGAGAACTGAGGCCTGGTGGGTAACTGTGGACCATTCCAGTTCTCTCAGACCTCTTTCATAGGAAGTATGTTATGGGGAGAGAAAGAAAAGGTGATTTTAAACTGCTTAGCGAGAACTGAGGCCTAGTGGGTAACTGTGGACCATTCCAGTTCTCTCAGACCTCTCTCATAGGAAGTATGGGGAGAGAAAGAAAAGATGATTTAAGCTGCTGAGGGAGAACTGAGGCCTTTTGGGTAACTGTGGACCATTCCAGGCTCTTTCATAGGAGGGATGTTATGGGGAGAGAAAGAAAAGATGATTTTTAAGCTGCTTATGGAGAACTGAGGCCTGGTGGGTAACTGTGGACCATTCCAGTTCTCTCAGACCTCTCTCATAGGAAGTATGTTATGGGGAGAGAAAGAAAAGGTGATTTTAAACTGCTTAGGGAGAACTGAGGCCTGGTGGGTTACTGTGGACCATTCCAGTTCTCTCAGACCTCTCTCATAGGAAGTATGTTATGGGGAGAGAAAGAAAAGATGATTTAAGCTGCTTAGGGAGAACTGTGGCCTGCTGGGTAACTGTGGACCATTCCATTCTCTTTCATAGGAGGGATGTTATGGGGAGAGAAAGAAAAGATGATTTTTAAGCTGCTTAGGGAGAACTGAGGCCTGGTGGGTTACTGTGGACCATTCCAGTTCTCTCAGACTTTTCTCATAGGATGAATGTTATGGGGATTGAAAGAAAAAGTAAATTTAAACTGCTTAGGGAGAACTGAGGCCTGGTGGGGAACTGTGGACCAATACAGTTCCCTCAGACCTCTCTCATAGGAAGTATGTTATGGGGAGGGAAAGAAAAGGTGATTTTTAAGCTGCTTAGGGAGAACTGAGGCCTGCTGGGTAACTGTGGACCTTTCCAGTTCTCTTAGACCTCTCTCATAGGAAGTATGTTATGGGGAGAGAAAGAAAAGGTGATTTTAAACTGCTTAGCGAGAACTGAGGCCTAGTGGGTAACTGTGGACCATTCCAGTTCTCTCAGACCTCTCTCATAGGAAGTATGGGGAGAGAAAGAAAAGATGATTTAAGCTGCTGAGGGAGAACTGAGGCCTGCTGGGTAACTGTGGACCATTCCAGTCTCTTTCATAGGAGGGATGTTATGGGGAAAGAAAGAAAAGATGATTTTTAAGCTGCTCAGGGAGAACTGAGGCCAGCTGGGTAACTGTGGACCATTCCAGTTCTCTCAGACCTCTCTCATAGGAAGCATGTTATAGGGAGAAAAAGAAAAAGGTGATTTTAAATTGCTTAGGGAGAACTGAGGCCTGGTGGACCATTCCAGTTCTCTCAGACCTCTCTCATAGGAAGTATGTTATGGGGAGAGAAAGAAAAGATGATTTAAGCTGCTTAGGGAGAACTGAGGCCTGCTGGGTAACTGTGGAACATTCCAGTCTCTTTCATAGGAGGGATGGGGAGAGAAAGAAAAGATCATTTTTAAGCTGCTTATGGAAAACTGAGGCCTGCTGGGTAACTGTGGACCATTCCAGTCTCTTTCATAGGAGGGATGTTATAGGGAGAGAAAGAAAAGATGATTTTAAGCTGCTTAGGGAGAACTGAGGCCAGCTGGGTAACTGTGGACCATTCCAGTTCTCTCAGACCTCTCTCATAGGAAGCATGTTATGGGGAGAAAAAGAAAAGGTGAATTTAAAGTGCTTAGGGAGAACTGCCTGGAGGGTAACTGTGGACCAATACAGTTCCCTCAGACCTCTCTCATAGGAATTATGTTATGGGGAGAGAAAGAAAGGTGATTTTAAACTGTTTAGGGAGAACTGAGGCCTGCTGGGTAGCTGCGGGCTATTGCAGTATCTTTCATATGAGGAATGTTATGAGGAGAGAAAGAAAAGATAATTTTTAAGCTGCTTATGGAGAACTGAGGCCTGCTGGGTAACTGTGGACATTCCTTTCTCTCATGGGATTAATGTTATGGGGAGAGAAAGAAAAGGTGATTTTAACCTGCTTAGGGAGAACTGAGCCCTGGTGGGTTACTGTGGACCATTCCAGTTCTCTCAGACCTCTCTCATAGGAAGTATGTTATGGGGAGAGAAAGAAAAGATGATTTAAGCTGCTTAGGGAGAACTGTGGACTGCTGGGTAACTGTGGACCATTCCATTCTCTTTCATAGGAGGGATGTTATGGGGAGAGAAAGAAAAGATGATTTTTAAGCTGCTTATGGAGAACTGAGGCCTTTTGGGTAACTGTGGACCATTCCAGTCTCTTTCATAGGAGGGATGTTATAGGGAGAGAAAGAAAAGGTGATTTTTAAGCTGCTTAGGGAGAACTGGGGCCTGGTGTGTAACTGTCAACCATTCCAGTTCTCTCAGACCTCTTTCATAGGAAGTATGGGGAGAGAAAGAAAAGATGATTTAAGCTGCTGAAGGAGAACTGAGGCCTGCTGTTTAACTGTGGACCATTCCAGGCTCTTTCATAGGAGGGATGTTATGGGGAGAGAAAGAAAAGATGATTTAAGCTGCTTAGGGAGAACTGTGGCCTGCTGGGTAACTGTGGACCATTCCAGTTCTCTCAGACCTCTCTCATAGGAAGTATGTTATGGGGAGAGAAAGAAAAGGTGATTTTAAACTGCTTAGCGAGAACTGAGGCCTAGTGGGTAACTGTGGACCATTCCAGTTCTCTCAGACCTCTCTCATAGGAAGTATGGGGAGAGAAAGAAAAGATGATTTAAGCTGCTGAGGGAGAACTGAGGCCTTTTGGGTAACTGTGGACCAATACAGTTCCCTCAGACCTCTCTCATAGGAAGTATGTTATGGGGAGGGAAAGAAAAGGTGATTTTTAAGCTGCTTAGGGAGAACTGAGGCCTGCTGGGTAACTGTGGACCTTTCCAGTTCTCTTAGACCTCTCTCATAGGAAGTATGTTATGGGGAGAGAAAGAAAAGGTGATTTTAAACTGCTTAGCGAGAACTGAGGCCTAGTGGGTAACTGTGGACCTTTCCAGTTCTCTCAGACCTCTCTCATAGGAAGTATGGGGAGAGAAAGAAAAGATGATTTAAGCTGCTGAAGGAGAACTGAGGCCTGCTGTTTAACTGTGGACCATTCCAGGCTCTTTCATAGGAGGGATGTTATGGGGAGAGAAAGAAAAGATGATTTTTAAGCTGCTTATGGAGAACTGAGGCCTGGTGGGTAACTGTGGACCATTCCAGTTCTCTCAGACCTCTTTCATAGGAAGTATGTTATGGGGAGAGAAAGAAAATGTGATTTTAAACTGCTTAGCGAGAACTGAGGCCTAGTGGGTAACTGTGGACCATTCCAGTTCTCTCAGACCTCTCTCATAGGAAGTATGGGGAGAGAAAGAAAAGATGATTTAAGCTGCTGAGGGAGAACTGAGGCCTTTTGGGTAACTGTGGACCATTCCAGGCTCTTTCATAGGAGGGATGTTATGGGGAGAGAAAGAAAAGATGATTTTTAAGCTGCTTATGGAGAACTGAGGCCTGGTGGGTAACTGTGGACCATTCCAGTTCTCTCAGACCTCTCTCATAGGAAGTATGTTATGGGGAGAGAAAGAAAAGGTGATTTTAAACTGCTTAGGGAGAACTGAGGCCTGGTGGGTTACTGTGGACCATTCCAGTTCTCTCAGACCTCTCTCATAGGAAGTATGTTATGGGGAGAGAAAGAAAAGATGATTTAAGCTGCTTAGGGAGAACTGTGGCATGCTGGGTAACTGTGGACCATTCCATTCTCTTTCATAGGAGGGATGTTATGGGGAGAGAAAGAAAAGATGATTTTTAAGCTGCTTAGGGAGAACTGAGGCCTGGTGGGTTACTGTGGACCATTCCAGTTCTCTCAGACCTCTCTCATAGGAAGCATGTTATGGGGAGAAAAAGAAAAGCTGAATTTAAACTGCTTAGGGAGAACTGCCTGGAGGGTAACTGTGGACCAATACAGTTCCCTCAGACCTCTCTCATAGGAATTATGTTATGGGGAGAGAAAGAAAGGTGATTTTAAACTGTTTAGGGAGAACTGAGGCCTGCTGGGTAGCTGCGGGCTATTGCAGTATCTTTCATATGAGGAATGTTATGAGGAGAGAAAGAAAAGATAATTTTTAAGCTGCTTATGGAGAACTGAGGCCTGCTGGGTAACTGTGGACATTCCTTTCTCTCATGGGATTAATGTTATGGGGAGAGAAAGAAAAGGTGATTTTAACCTGCTTAGGGAGAACTGAGCCCTGGTGGGTTACTGTGGACCATTCCAGTTCTCTCAGACCTCTCTCATAGGAAGTATGTTATGGGGAGAGAAAGAAAAGATGATTTAAGCTGCTTAGGGAGAACTGTGGACTGCTGGGTAACTGTGGACCATTCCATTCTCTTTCATAGGAGGGATGTTATGGGGAGAGAAAGAAAAGATGATTTTTAAGCTGCTTATGGAGAACTGAGGCCTTTTGGGTAACTGTGGACCATTCCAGTCTCTTTCATAGGAGGGATGTTATAGGGAGAGAAAGAAAAGGTGATTTTTAAGCTGCTTAGGGAGAACTGGGGCCTGGTGTGTAACTGTCAACCATTCCAGTTCTCTCAGACCTCTTTCATAGGAAGTATGGGGAGAGAAAGAAAAGATGATTTAAGCTGCTGAAGGAGAACTGAGGCCTGCTGTTTAACTGTGGACCATTCCAGGCTCTTTCATAGGAGGGATGTTATGGGGAGAGAAAGAAAAGATGATTTAAGCTGCTTAGGGAGAACTGTGGCCTGCTGGGTAACTGTGGACCATTCCATTCTCTTTCATAGGAGGGATGTTATGGGGAGAGAAAGAAAAGATGATTTTTAAGCTGCTTAGGGAGAACTGAGGCCTGGTGGGTTACTGTGGACCATTCCAGTTCTCTCAGACTTTTCTCATAGGATGAATGTTATGGGGAGTGAAAGAAAAAGTAAATTTAAACTGCTTAGGGAGAACTGAGGCCTGGTGGGGAACTGTGGACCAATACAGTTCCCTCAGACCTCTCTCATAGGAAGTATGTTATGGGGAGGGAAAGAAAAGGTGATTTTTAAGCTGCTTAGGGAGAACTGAGGCCTGCTGGGTAACTGTGGACCTTTCCAGTTCTCTTAGACCTCTCTCATAGGAAGTATGTTATGGGGAGAGAAAGAAAAGGTGATTTTAAACTGCTTAGCGAGAACTGAGGCCTAGTGGGTAACTGTGGACCATTCCAGTTCTCTCAGACCTCTCTCATAGGAAGTATGGGGAGAGAAAGAAAAGATGATTTAAGCTGCTGAGGGAGAACTGAGGCCTGCTGGGTAACTGTGGACCATTCCAGTCTCTTTCATAGGAGGGATGTTATGGGGAGAGAAAGAAAAGATGATTTTTAAGCTGCTCAGGGAGAACTGAGGCCTGCTGGGTAACTGTGGACCATTCCAGTTCTCTCAGACCCCTCTCATAGGAAGCATGTTATAGGGAGAAAAAGAAAAAGGTGATTTTAAATTGCTTAGGGAGAACTGAGGCCTGGTGGACCATTCCAGTTCTCTCAGACCTCTCTCATAGGAAGTATGTTATGGGGAGAGAAAGAAAAGATGATTTAAGCTGCTTAGGGAGAACTGAGGCCTGCTGGGTAACTGTGGAACATTCCAGTCTCTTTCATAGGAGGGATGGGGAGAGAAAGAAAAGATGATTTTTAAGCTGCTTATGGAGAACTGAGGCCTTTTGGGTAACTGTGGACCATTCCAGTCTCTTTCATAGGAGGGATGTTATAGGGAGAGAAAGAAAAGATGATTTTAAGCTGCTTAGGGAGAACTGAGGCCAGCTGGGTAACTGTGGACCATTCCAGTTCTCTCAGACCTCTCTCATAGGAAGCATGTTATGGGGAGAAAAAGAAAAGGTGAATTTAAACTGCTTAGGGAGAACTGCCTGGAGGGTAACTGTGGACCAATACAGTTCCCTCAGACCTCTCTCATAGGAATTATGTTATGGGGAGAGAAAGAAAAGGTGATTTTAAACTGCTTAGGGAGAACTGAGGCCTGGTGGGTTACTGTGGACCATTCCAGTTCTCTCAGACCTCTCTCATAGGAAGTATGTTATGGGGAGAGAAAGAAAAGATGATTTAAGCTGCTTAGGGAGAACTGTGGACTGCTGGGTAACTGTGGACCATTCCATTCTCTTTCATAGGAGGGATGTTATGGGGAGAGAAAGAAAAGATGATTTTTAAGCTGCTTATGGAGAACTGAGGCCTTTTGGGTAACTGTGGACCATTCCAGTCTCTTTCATAGGAGGGATGTTATAGGGAGAGAAAGAAAAGGTGATTTTTAAGCTGCTTAGGGAGAACTGGGGCCTGGTGTGTAACTGTCAACCATTCCAGTTCTCTCAGACCTCTTTCATAGGAAGTATGGGGAGAGAAAGAAAAGATGATTTAAGCTGCTGAAGGAGAACTGAGGCCTGCTGTTTAACTGTGGACCATTCGAGGCTCTTTCATAGGAGGGATGTTATGGGGAGAGAAAGAAAAGATGATTTTTAAGCTGCTTATGGAGAACTGAGGCCTGGTGGGTAACTGTGGACCATTCCAGTTCTCTCAGACCTCTCTCATAGGAAGTATGTTATGGGGAGAGAAAGAAAAGGTGATTTTAAACTGCTTAGCGAGAACTGAGGCCTAGTGGGTAACTGTGGACCATTCCAGTTCTCTCAGACCTCTCTCATAGGAAGTATGGGGAGAGAAAGAAAAGATGATTTAAGCTGCTGAGGGAGAACTGAGGCCTTTTGGGTAACTGTGGACCATTCCAGGCTCTTTCATAGGAGGGATGTTATGGGGAGAGAAAGAAAAGGTGATTTTAAACTGCTTAGGGAGAACTGAGGCCTGGTGGGTTACTGTGGACCATTCCAGTTCTCTCAGACCTCTCTCATAGGAAGTATGTTATGGGGAGAGAAAGAAAAGATGATTTAAGCAGCTTAGGGAGAACTGTGGCCTGCTGGGTAACTGTGGACCATTCCATTCTCTTTCATAGGAGGGATGTTATGGGGAGAGAAAGAAAAGATGATTTTTAAGCTGCTTAGGGAGAACTGAGGCCTGGTGGGTTACTGTGGACCATTCCAGTTCTCTCAGACCTCTCTCATAGGAAGTATGTTATGGGGAGAGAAAGAAAAGGTGATTTTTAACTGCTTAGGGAGAACTGAGGCCTGGTGGGTTACTGTGGACTATTCCAGTTCTCTCAGACCTCTCTCATAGGAAGTATGTTATGGGGAGAGAAAGAAAAGGTGATTTTAAACTGCTTAGGGAGAACTGAGGCCTGCTGGGTAACTGTGGACCATTCCAGTCTTTCTCATAGGAAGTATGTTATGGGGAGAGAAAGAAAAGGTGATGTTAAACTGCTTAGGGAGAACTGAGGCCTGGTGGGTAACTGTGGACCATTCCAATTGTCTCAGACTTTTCTCATAGGATGAATGTTATGGGGAGAGAAAGAAAAGGTGAATTTAAACTGCTTAGGGAGAACTGCGGCCTGCTGGGTAACTGTGGACCATTCCAGTCTCTTTCATAGGCGGGATGTTATGGGGAGAGAAAGAAAAGATGATTTTTAAGCTGCTTATGGAGAATTGAGGCCCGCTGGGTAACTGTGGACCATTCCAGTCTCTTTCATAGGAGGGATGGGGAGAGAAAGAAAAGATGATTCTTAAGCTGCTTAGGGAGAACTGAGGCCTGCTGGGTAAGTGTTGACCATTCCAGTCTCTTTCATAGGAGGGATGTTATGGGGAGAGAAAGAAAAGATGATTTTTAAGCTGCTTATGGAGAACTGAGGCCTGCTGGGTAACTGTGGACCATTCCAGTCTCTCTCATAGGAAGTATGTTATGAGGAGAGAAAGAAAAGGTGATTTTAAACTGCTTAGGGAGAACGGAGGCCTGGTGGGTAACTGTGGACCATTCCAATTGTCTCAGACTTTTCTCATACGATGAATGTTATGGGGAGTGAAAGAAAAGGTGAATTTAAACTGCTTAGGGAGAACTGAGGCCTGGTGGGGAAATGTGGACCATTCCAGTCTCTCTCATAGGAAGTATGTTATAGGGAGAGAAAGAAAAGGTGATTTTAAACTGCTTAGGGAGAACTGAGGCCTGGTGGGTTACTGTGGACCATTCCAGTCTCTCTCATAGGAAGTTTGTTATGGGGAGAGAAAGAAAAGGTGATTTTAAACTGCTTAGGGCAAACTGAGGCCTGCTGGGTTGACCATTAACTGTTACCCTGGTGGGTAACTGTGGACCATTCCAATTGTCTCAGACTTTTCTCATAAGATGAATGTTATGGGAGTGAAAGAAAAGGTGAATTTAAACTGCTTAGGGAGAACTGAGGCCTGGTGGGGAACTGTGGACCAATACAGTTCCCTCAGACCTCTCTCATAGGAAGTATGTTATGGGGAGGGAAAGAAAAGGTGATTTTAAACTGCTTAGGGAGAACTGAGGCCTGCTGGGTAACTGTGGACTATTCCAGTCTCTCTCATAGGAAGTATGTTATGGGGAGAGAAAGAAAAGGTGATTTTAAACTGCTTAGGGAGAACTGAGGCCTGGTGGGTTACTGTGGACCATTCCAGTTCTCTCAGACCTCTCTCATAGGTAGTATGTTATGGGGAGAGAAAGAAAAGGTGATTTTAAACTGCTTAGGGAGAACTGAGGCCTGGTGGGTAACTGTGGACCATTCCAATTGTCTCAGACTTTTCTCATAGGATGAAAGTTATGGGGAGAGAAAGAAAAGGTGAATTTAAACTGCTTAGGGAGAACTGAGGCCTGCTGGGTAACTGTGGACCATTCCAGTCTCTTTCATAGGCGGGATGTTATGGGGAGAGAAAGAAAAGATGATTTTTAAGCTGCTTATGGAGAATTGAGGCCCGCTGGGTAACTGTGGACCATTCCAGTCTCTTTCATAGGAGGGATGGGGAGAGAAAGAAAAGATGATTTTTAAGCTGCTTAGGGAGAACTGAGGCCTGCTGGGTAAGTGTTGACCATTCCAGTCTCTTTCATAGGAGGGATGTTATGGGGAGAGAAAGAAAAGATGATTTTTAAGCTGCTTATGGAGAACTGAGGCCTGCTGGGTAACTGTGGACCATTCCAGTCTCTCTCATAGGAAGTATCTTATGGGGAGAGAAAGAAAAGGTAATTTTAAACTGCTTAGGGAGAACGGAGGCCTGGTGGGTAACTGTGGACCATTCCAGTCTCTTTCATAGGAGGGATGTTATGGGGAGAGAAAGAAAAGATGATTTTTAAGCTGCTTATGGAGAACTGAGGCCTGCTGGGTAACTGTTGACCATTCCAGTCTCTTTCATAGGAGGGATGTTATGAGGATAGAAAGAAAAGGTGATCTTAAACTGCTTAGGGAGAACGGAGGCCTGGTGGGTAACTGTGGACCAATACAGTTCCCTCAGACCTCTGTCATAGGAAGTATGTTATGGGGAGGGAAAGAAAAGGTGATTTTTAAGCTGCTTATGGAGAAGTGAGGCCTCCTGGGTAACTGTGGACCTTTCCAGTTCTCTTAGACCTCTCTCATAGGAAGTATGTTATGGGGAGAGAAAGAAATGGTGATTTTAAACTGCTTAGCGAGAACTGAGGCCTAGTGGGTAACTGTGGACCATTCCAGTTCTCTCAGACCTCTCTCATAGGAAGTATGGGGAGAGAAAGATGATTTAAGCTGCTGAGGGAGAACTGAGGCCTGCTGGGTAACTGTGGACCATTCCAGTCTCTTTCATAGGAGGGATGTTATGGGGAGAGAAAGAAAAGGTGATTTTAAACTGCTTAGGGAGAACTGAGGCCTGGTGGGTAACTGTGGACCATTCCAATTGTCTCAGACTTTTCTCATGGGATGAATGTTCTGGGGAGAGAAAGAAAAGGTGAATTTAAACTGCTTAGGGAGAACTGAGGCCTGGTGGGTAACTGTGGACCAATACAGTTCCCTCAGACCTCTCTCATAGGAAGTATGGGGAGAGAAAGAAAAGATGATTTAAGCTGCTGACGGAGAACTGAGGCCTTTTGGGTAACTGTGGACCATTCCAGGCTCTTTCATAGGAGGGATGTTATGGGGAGAGAAAGAAAAGATGATTTTTAAGCTGCTTATGGAGAACTGAGGCCTGGTGGGTAACTGTGGACCATTCCAGTTCTCTCAGACCTCTCTCATAGGAAGTATGTTATGGGGAGAGAAAGAAAAGGTGATTTTAAACTGCTTAGGGAGAACTGAGGCCTGGTGGGTTACTGTGGACCATTCCAGTTCTCTCAGACCTCTCTCATAGGAAGTATGTTATGGGGAGAGAAAGAAAAGATGATTTAAGCTGCTTAGGGAGAACTGTGGCCTGCTGGGTAACTGTGGACCATTCCATTCTCTTTCATAGGAGGGATGTTATGGGGAGAGAAAGAAAAGATGATTTTTAAGCTGCTTAGGGAGAACTGAGGCCTGGTGGGTTACTGTGGACCATTCCAATTGTCTCAGACTTTTCTCATACGATGAATGTTATGGGGAGTGAAAGAAAGGGTGATTTTAAACTGCTTAGGGAGAACTGAGGCCTGGTGGGTTACTGTGGACCATTCCAGTCTCTCTCATAGGAAGTATGTTATGGGGAGATAAAGAAAAGGTGATTTTAAACTGCTTAGGGCGAACTGAGGCCTGCTGGGTTACTGTGGACCATTCCAGTTCTCTCAGACCTCTCTCATAGGAAGTATGTTATGGGGAGAGAAAGAAAAGGTGATTTTAAACTGCTTAGGGAGAACTGAGGCCTGCTGGGTAACTGTGGACTATTCCAGTCTCTCTCATAGGAAGTATGTTATGGGGAGAGAAAGAAAAGGTGATTTTAAACTGCTTAGGGAGAACTGAGGCCTGGTGGGTTACTGTGGACCATTCCAGTTCTCTCAGACCTCTCTCATAGGTAGTATGTTATGGGGAGAGAAAGAAAAGGTGATTTTAAACTGCTTAGGGAGAACTGAGGCCTGGTGGGTAACTGTGGACCATTCCAATTGTCTCAGACTTTTCTCATAGGATGAATGTTATGGGGAGAGAAAGAAAAGGTGAATTTAAACTGCTTAGGGAGAACTGAGGCCTGCTGGGTAACTGTGGACCATTCCAGTCTCTTTCAAATTGATATAGATTATATAGATTTGTGGAACACAATTGAGAACACAAATACAGATTGGTGGAACACACTTTAGACACAGTCTGTCTATGGTTTATTTTTAGGTCAGGCAGAATGTATCTTGAGTTCATTGTGGCACTATGTGTATAGTTATTTCTTTGTCTCTCAAAACCTTGAGTTTGTCAAAAGCAGATAGCTCCTGAATGTAGCATCCCTCCATATAAAGGAATGTATTATTTGAAACAAAGAGCGAGAAAATTGTAATAAGATATATAGCCATCCGTGATAGGTCAGACTGTACGCCCTTCGTCGTTGACCTGATTGGTCAAAGGGACAGTGAGGGACTGAGCGTCAGGATACCTCATGATGACGTATCAAGGTCTTAAAAATGAGCTGCACTGATGCAGACTTCAGAGAATGCACCAATTAGCTTTCTCTCCATGCTTGCATACATGTATCCTAAATAAATCCTCTTGCTGCTTAGCTGTCTTTGTTGTGGTCTTGTAAATTTTACACTGTATGATCCATAACAATTTGGTGTTAGAAGTGGGATCCGCTTTTGGATCATTTTGACTCTCTGGCTGAAGAACTTATTGGTCTCAATTTCAGTGAGGCGCCCTGGTCTTCTTTTGACTAGCCCTGGATGAGTTCCATTGCTTCGCAGCCAGTGAGTCAAGAACCCAGCAGCAACAGGCAAGGATTTCTTGGTGAGTAGATTGGTTAAATAAGAACACTGCTCCAATAATATATTTGGGTGTGATTTTTAACGGGCATCTGACTGGCATATAAGAAGCATTAGGCTGCCAGCCGTGGGACTGTGGTCCCGAAAGACTCAGATGACAGGCTCTGGAAATACACCAAAGGTGTTGTTGGGTGGTTTTTTCAACGGGCGTCTGACTGGCTACTAAGAAGCATTAGGCTGCCAGCCGTGGGACTGCGGTCCCGAAAGACTCAGACGACAGGCTCTGGAAGGAAACATTGTACAATGGGGAGTAAGACGTCTAATAATAGGTTTTCTGTGGGGGACGCCCCGTCTGCTGGCAGTCAGACTGCGCAAGAGTCCCGGTCTTTCTGCGAACAGTCAGATAAGAATTCCTAAGGATGGTCCAGTGGGACAGGTGTGTGAAATATGGGATAATAAATTTAAAGGAGATGGATCCATGAAACTGTGGCCAGAAAATGCTTTGAAAAATAATTATGTGCCCCCTTTGGGCTCTTGTTATCTTTTGTATGTTTGTTATCTTTTGTATGTTTATTTGTTTGAAGGAGGAGGGTCACTGGAGGCAGGGGAGGGAATCCCTTGTGTTCTGCTGTGGAGTGAAATAATGCAGAGTGGAAAATGTAAAATGGCCATCCCTTGTATGGCAGTAAGAAACAAAATAGTCAAACCCTCTGCTCCCTCCAAGCAGAATAATAAAACATGGGATCCGCTCATTTGTTCTCCTCCCCCTCCCTATCAACCCCCTAGTCCCGATGGTCCTGTGCATGAGGAAGAGGATCCAGGGAGGGGAAGTTGATCCTGGTTTTCTCCCCGCTCTGGAGCCTACAGAGAGAAGTAACCCTTCCTCTGCATGCATCATTGGGCTGGCAGAGCTTAGGGATCTTTATGATCAAACTGAATATTGGGGAGATGGAACAATGCAGGCAGCCTTGGGACAGCCAGCTATTGATGTGGAGGCTTCTGCCCCGAAATTAAACGTGGCTGCCGAGTTCCCTCTCTGCCAGGTTCTGCAAGGAAATAACCAGATTGGCTATGTTGAGGTGCCCCTTACTTCTGCTGATATTCGGGGAATGAGGGGGCATCTTCCAAAATTCAGGAGGACCCAGAAGAATTTAGATTGGCTTTTGGGACCTTCCTTTTTCACACTTACTGAAATTCAACATTTTGGCAGAGGTGGTTAATAGTGGCATAGGAAAGTTTGGATTGAAAGAGGAGTAAGGCAATCAAGGAGTCTGGTAAATAACGGTAATGAGAAGGAGGGATATAGAAAAGGAGAAATTAAAGGTACAGCTGATGATATAAACAGTACAAGAGTTACTGTACTGGTAAAGGAGTGTGGAAGGGACAAAATGAAAGGGTTTTAGCTGGGAAAGCATGAGACAGAGTACGGATTTGTCCCAAGCAAAGCAGGCTAAAAGAGAAAGTGAGAGAAAAGCGAAAGAGGGGTGGCGGAATCAGAGATTGGTATGTTCTGTTGCTTTTATGTTTTTTTTGGGTTCATAAATATCTAGGCAGGCTAAAAGGAGTATACCCTGGACAGGATTTAAAATCCATAATTGGTAAGTGAGAAAAAAATATATATTTGTATTGAAATATGGAAAAATTGATAGGTTTTCTTTCTGCTAATATATCACCATTTGTGATTCCTGTAGTATTACAAGAAACCAAATGAAATAATGTATTGATGTGTTAAAGGTGTTATTAATTGAGCAATGTTTATTCTAACTCTGCCTCTACATGATTAAGTCTTGAAGTTATTCATATCATCATGTTATTAAGAAAGTTTTTGGCTTTTATGAGAATCTCTGGTTAGAGAACAAGTGTGCTCTATATTGAATGTAATAAATAATATGTGTATTTCCATTGGTAAGAACTAAATGTGTTTTTTATTTTGGGTGCAAAGAGATAATTTTATGTGTGTGCTAAATGAAGGGCGGCTGGGAGACAAGATTGTTCTCCCCCCCCCTCACAGTTCTTGTTTGCCCTTTGTTAGGTTCCACTATATAAGTCAGTGGGTTTTATGGGAGTTTCTTAAATCTCCAAAGAGTTGGCTTCCATAAGATATGAGAAACCCTAATTTTGTAAATGGAGTAAAAATTATTAGGCTCAGTGAAGCCAAAATAGGCTTTCTTTCCCCCTCTCTGTTTTTGTCCAGCGATGGAATGGAATCTCAAGGTTTCTGTGTCTAGGAGACGCATTTTAAAATCTGACAAGGGGGAGAGAACGGGAGATTGAAAAATGGTCTTTGCAATGAAATTTCTTTTTTTATTAGAAAGTAAAATGTTCGGGGTTGTTTTGGTTTTAAAATTGAATCATCTGCTTTGAACTATGTCTGTTCAGGTTTGGTTTGTTTATGTTTGACAACTAAGAAGTGAAGGTGTCTGTATATTGTAAATTAGGTTGGATATAACCAAAAGCAACTTGTTTTTAGATAAATTTTGTAATGTGAAAGTTTTTTTTTATTGTTTTAAAATAATCCTGGGCGGGAGATAACAACCAGGGGCTTATCACGTCACAGGAATTCTTTTTTGGTCACCCAACCCTCCCCCTTTCTCTGGTAGAGAAAAAAAAGAGAGAGAGAAAGTTAAAAGTTCTGCCCAAGAGAGGGGGGAGATAAGGGGGAATATCAGCGTTTTTCAGAAGCACATTAGCTCTGGCATGGGCTAAAATAACCTATGGTCCTTATGGGTTTAAATATAAGTTTTGATTAAGTGAAAGCTGAGCACGATATAAATGGGAGCAAATGAAACTGTTATCTAAAGGTTTTTAAGTTTTCACCCTATGAGAACTCTTTTAGACTGAAGTCTTTTAATGTAATGCTTTTAAAATAAATGCTTAGTCCTAAAACAGGGACTTTATTTGTATAAGCCTCCATCTTCCTCTGACATTTTAAACTGGACATTACCCTGTTGTGAGAAAGTTGTGGGAAAATGGCAGAGGAAATTTGGAAATACCTGGAAAATGTCTAAATGCTGTTAAAATGATGATGGGTCTTGATAAACTGAGTTATATTGGTTGAAGGGAAAACAGGCTGGAAAACAGGCAGAGCTGGAAAACAGGCAGAGGGAAAATGGAAAGAGGTTTGTAGGAGTCAAGATGTTAGTATTGAGGGTTGGAGGTAACCCTGGACAGTGTAGATTTCTGGGAGAATGAAATAAATTGTTCGTTCCTGCTGATACCTGACTGTTCTTTGGTGCTGATTGGAAAAGATTTATTGAGTAAATTGCATGCTTATGTATTTTTACTAAAGGGGGTAACTCTGAAAAGGAGAGATGGGTTATTGTATGTAGATAAGAAAGTTTGAGAAGAAGAAGACAAGGAAGGCCAGTGAGAGAAAAGGGAAATGGTTAGAATTGTATACTATTGAAGAGAGGATTGGGCTTGTTACCAGGTATATAGGAGCTTGGGCTCGTAACATTTGGATAGAAAGAGCCTCCTAATCTTATTTTATAATGTTCCAATATTGATCATTGTATAAAAGAAATACAGGTAATGTATAGACTGGTGTAGAATCTCAGAGCTAAGGTAATATTAATTTGTCAGATCCATATATTTTTCAAACCACCTGCCTGGAAACCAAAATCCCAGGAGAGCGTTTTTCTCATTCTCTCTTACACAATCTTGTTTCAAAAAACTGTTTGCTTTCAGATGGAAATACCTAATGAACAGGTATCAAGATTTACAACAGGTAGACCATGTTGTCCCAAGGATTTGTTGATTTTCAATTTATTTTTGAGCAGCTGTTTACAGAAACAGGACCCATGGAAAAAGGTTTTGTCTACAAAATATGTGATTCCAGCATTCAAGCAACTGTAAGTTTGTTTTAAAAAATTGTGAAACAAAAGAGATTTTATGATTTTAAAGGAAAGGCCAGACTGCTTTATGTTAAGTGTGTTACAGAAACACAAGAAAACCTTGTGAGGAATCCAGAAGAAATCAAAACCTTTAAAAAAACTGAAACAAGAGATTTATAACAAGCACCAACCCGGGGCCCACCAGATTTTCTTATTGTTTGTCTATAAACACCAAAGCAATGCTGCAGGACTCTGGACTCACCCATGGAAAGGTAAGGCGCAACCTATTGCTTGCTTTTCCAAGCAGATGGATGCACTAGACCTGCTGTTCCTCGTGGTGCAAGAGGTCAGGCTGGTGTGATGGGATTGCCTGGACCAGCTGGCAAACATGATGTTCCCAGAGGCTGTGGTTCCCCTGGCTCAGATGTCATTGCTGGCCTCAAGGATCCCTCTGGTGAACATGGATCTCTTGGCCCTGCTGGAACCAAAGGATCTCCCGGTGAAGCTGGATGCCCAGGTGAACCTGGTCTCCCTGGAGCCAAGGATCTGACTGGTAATCCTGGCAACCCTAGTTCTGATGGTAAGACTGGACCTGCTAGTCAAGATAAACCATATGGCTAGAGGATGGCCTCAAGATTCAAGGGCCATTGCAGTTACTTTGATGGAGAAGACTCAGAAGTATCTTGGAACAGCCCCTCCATGTCTACTGTCCATATGGCAGTGATTAATCAATTCGAGACTGTATGAAAGTATCTTGCTGTAACAACTGGCTAAACCCAGCCACACTGTTTTCCTTGGAGACAGAACTGACCCCTAATTAAGATGGTATAGGATTGATGTGAACACCAAGATCAGGCTGGATCTAAAGAAATGGAGAGTGGATCACAGACTATGATGTTGTCACAAGCAATGACATTCTGGAAGTCAGCCCTCTCCCACCTGCATGATCAGCTGAGACCACAGAGGTTTAGGCTCTCATATAAGCCTTACACCTGAGAAAAAGGTAAGAAGAAAAATATTTATATAGACTCAAAGTATGGACATGGGTTAATAAGTTCAAATGAAAACTTATAGCAAAAGGGGTCCCTCACATCAAATGAGGCTGAATTAATGTATCAAGAAAGTTATTCCAGGCTATGGAACACCTTGAAGAAGTGGCCGTGATCTGAGTAAGGGCCAACACCAGGCACCAGACCGAAAAAGGCCAAAAGAAACCAGAATGTAAGGCAACAAAATGATTTTAAGTGCCTTAAATTAGGCATAAAGTGTACCTCACTAATTATAAAGAAAGATTAATAAAACAGGAGGAGAGAGAAAATGGATGGTGTTTGGATCTAGACACTGGCTGGTAAAAATTATACCTATAAGGTATGGGTTTGTTTTGTTTTATTCTGCTCTGAGTTCTTCAAGTCTATACATAAAAAGAAACAGTAATTTAGGATGTGGTTAGATATATTATATTGGAACAGAGGTGAGATAATAGATAGATAAATAGTATAAAATGTTTTAGGTGTTAATAAATCTGCTGAAAGACTAACTCTGTTAAAAATGTAAACTTTAATAATTTCTTGACTTGTTTTGTCAATAGCTTCATTTCCCAGAAAGCAGAGTGGGCCGAACTATTCCTCAGTCATCTCTTGTGAGGGGATGTTTGGATTGAAGCTAAATGTTTGGATTGAAGTTAAATGTGGCAAAAACATTCTAACAAGGGAGTTGGACTGGATGATCCAGGAGGTCCCATCTAATTATGTGATTTTATGGTTTTATTGTTCTGTGATTTTATGATTCTATGTTAATAACTCAAAGGGAAAATGAGTAATATTTCCCTTAGAGAAAATAATATGAGCTTTCCATAGCTCTTGTCAGCTTAGGTGTGTGAGCGTGAAAAACAATTGGAAATTACTAGGGGATTTGTCAAGAATTCTTTAAAGATCTAGGACACAGTTAATTATAAATTGACTTTTGCCCTATGACTTTCCAGTTTATTTCTTAACCAGGTAACCAAATATGGATGAAGTCCTGAGAAACCAGATTATTAAAACTGATGATGAAGTGGAAATTCCTTTCCAAATATTGTTGACTGGTGATAATGAGTGTCAAAATAGATTCCTGAGACAATGGGTCCATTTTACCGTATGTGAGCTGCTGCAATATCTTTTGAGGCTGAAGAACAAATTGCTGCCTAATAAAAACTTTAACGCATGTGCTAGTGCAAATTTGGGATGGCAGGAATTATAAACAACAGAAACCACCCATCTCCAGAACTACCTTTCAGTCAAGTAACACAGAACTCATGAGGAGTCATCAAGGGGATGATCCTATTTGGGACCCAGAGACTTATTATGTTATCTTTGCAGGAGCTTTTGAAAATTGTTTATTTATCATTTCTTTATGGGCTATAATTGATTTAGGAGGGTATCTTATGTTCTTTCTATTTTGGGAAAATCTAGAAAGACTACAAGAGAGACCCAGCTATTTACGCTTATTGGGGAAGGGTTGTTTTTCTTTCTTTAAACACTAATCTTCACCAGAAGTGGCAGGTAAGATTTTATGTTTACAGGAACATACACAATGAAAGCAAACAAATTAGAAATTTGTTTTACCCTAGGTGGTACTTTTTGGGATATCTGATACTATTTTCCATAAGATTACAAGCAAATCAACCAGATCCTATAAATCCTTTTGTATATAACACTATCAGTGTACCTCCCCCTTTAGTGAATAATAGAACACTATATTCTAGATTCCAGGGAAATTTCCAGATTTTCTGTTATAGCCCAGACATCAAGCCCCAAAAGGTATTGGCTTGAGATACGCAAAACTCATCAATGGGGAACACTGATTAACAGAACTATAATTACCTGGATGCCCCTGTTTCTAACTTGAATGGAGGTGGATGAATATATAAAGAATTAACATGGGAATTGACATACATACACAATGATAAATATATGGGTGATGCAAAAGGTTGGGTAAAACATACAAAGAGATATGTATATAAAAACAATTATTTTGTACTTTCTTGGGATACACCTCTCTGGTGGGACAGATGATCTGGGACCAAGGGACCAAGCCCTATGAAGATAGGTTGAGGGACTTGGGAATGTTCAGCCTGGAGAAAAGGAGATTGAGAGGAGACATGATAGCCCTCTTTAAGTATCTGAAAGGTTGTCACTTGGAGGAGGGCAGGATGCTGGTTCCCTTAGCTGCAGAGGAGAGGACACGTAGTAATGGGTTTAAACTATAAGTACAACGATATAGGCTAGATATCAGGGAACAAATTTAACAGTCAGAGTAGTTCAGCAGTGGAATGGGCTGCCTGGGGAGGTGGTGAGCTCCCCCTTACTGGCAGTCTTCAAGCAAAGGTTGGATACACACTTTTCTTGGATGCTTTAGGATGATTTGGACTGATCCTGCGTTGAGCAGGGGGTTGGACTAGATGGCCTGTATGGCCCCTTCCAACTCTATGATTCTATGATTCTATGAATACTGAATTTAAAGGCCTAAAAAGAGTAATCCAAAGTCTAAGAAAGACAAAGCTCAATTCATGGGCCACTTAAACTGCAAAGGTTTTAAACCTAATAACAGAGCAATTTATCAAAATCGCTTGGCTTTAAATTATTTGCTTGTTGCAAATAATGTGTGTGGTGGTGGTATGTGCAGAATAATCTCCAGACAAACAGAGGCCAAAATATTAGCCCTGTAAGAATACAAACCACTCTCTAACACAGATGCAACTGAAGGAGAAACCATGATAGAAGGAAAAAAAATGTTAATGTGTTCCACAAAGAAGAGTTAAAAAAATAAAAGGGGGGAATTGATATAGATTATATAGATTTGTGGAACACAATTGAGAACACAAATACAGATTGGTGGAACACACTTTAGACACAGTCTGTCTATGGTTTATTTTTAGGTCAGGCAGAATGTATCTTGAGTTTATTGTGGCACTATGTGTATAGTTATTTCTTTGTCTCTCAAAACCTTGAGTTTGTCAAAAGCAGATAGCTCCTGAATGTAGCATCCCTCCATATAAAGGAATGTATTATTTGAAACAAAGAGCGAGAAAATTGTAATAAGATATATAGCCATCCGTGATAGGTCAGATTGTACGCCCTTCGTCGTTGACCAGATTGGTCAAAGGGACAGTGAGGGACTGAGCGTCAGGATACCTCATGATGACGTATCAAGGTCTTAAAAATGAGCTGCACTGATGCAGACTTCAGAGAATGCACCAATTAGCTTTCTCTCCATGCTTGCAAACATGTATCCTAAATAAATCCTCTTGCTGCTTAGCTGTCTTTGTTGTGGTCTTGTAAATTTTACACTGTATGATCCATAACAATAGGAGGGATGGGGAGAGAAAGAAAAGATGATTTTTAAGCTGCTTAGGGAGAACTGAGGCCTGCTGGGTAACTGTTGACCATTCCAGTCTCTTTCATAGGAGGGATGTTATGGGGAGAGAAAGAAAAGATGATTTTTAAGCTGCTTATGGAGAACTGAGGCCTGCTGGGTAACTGTGGACCATTCCAGTCTCTCTCATAGGAAGTATGTTATGGGGAGAGAAAGAAAAGGTGATTTTAAACTGCTTAGGGAGAACGGAGGCCTGGTGGGTAACTGTGGACCATTCCAGTCTCTTTCATAGGAGGGATGTTATGGGGAGAGAAAGAAAAGATGATTTTTAAGCTGCATATGGAGAACTGAGGCCTGCTGGGTAACTGTTGACCATTCCAGTCTCTTTCATAGGAGGGATGTTATGAGGAGAGAAAGAAAAGGTGATTTTAAACTGCTTAGGGAGAACGGAGGCCTGGTGGGAAACTATGGACCATTCCAATTGTCTCAGACTTTTCTCATAGGATGAATGTTATGGGGAGTGAAAGAAAAGGTGAATTTAAACTGCTTAGGGAGAACTGAGGTCTGGTGGGGAACTGTGGACCAATACAGTTCCCTCAGACCTCTCTCATAGGAAGTATGTTATGGGGAGGGAAAGAAAAGGTGATTTTTAAGCTGCTTTTGGAGAAGTGAGGCCTGCTGGGTAACTGTGGACCTTTCCAGTTCTCTTAGACCTCTCTCATAGGAAGTATGGGGAGAGAAAGAAAAGATGATTTAAGCTGCTGAGGGAGAACTGAGGCCTGCTGGGTAACTGTGGACCATTCCAGTCTCTTTCATAGGAGGGATGTTATGGGGAGAGAAAGAAAAGGTGATTTTTAAGCTGCTTAGGGAGAACTGAGGCCTGCTGGGTAACTGTGGACCATTCCAATTGTCTCAGACTTTTCTCATAGGATGAATGTTATGGGGAGAGAAAGAAAAGGTGAATTTAAACTGCTTAGGGAGAACTGAGGCCTGGTGGGTAACTGTGGACCATTCCAGTTCTCTCAGACCTCTCTCATAGGAATTATGTTATGGGGAAAGAAAGAAAAGGTGAATTTAAACTGCTTAGGGAGAACTGGGGCCTGGTGGGTAACTGTGGACCATTCCAGTTCACTCAGACCTCTCTCATAGGATGAATGTTATGGGGAAAGAAAGAAAAGGTGAATTTAAACTGCTTAAGGAGAACTGAGGCCTGCTGGGTAACTGTTGGCCATTCCAGTCTCTTACATAGGAGGGATGATATGAGGAGAGAAAGAAAAGATAATTTTAAGCTGTTTAGAGAGAACTGAGGCATGCTGGGTAGCTTTGGGCCATTGCAGTATCTTTCGTATGAGGGATGTTATGAGGAGAGAAAGAAAAGATAATTTTTAAGATGCTTATGGAGAACTGAGGCCTGCTGGGTAACTGTGGACAATCCAGTCTCTCAGACCTCTCTCATAGGAAGTATGTTATGGGGAGAGAAAGAAAAGGTGACTTTAAGCCGCTTAGGGAGAACTGAGACCTGTTCTGATAACTGTGGGCCATTCCAGTCTCTTTCATAGGAGGGATGTTATGGGGAGAAAAAGAAAAGGTGATTTTTAAGCTGCTTAGGGAGAACGGAGGCCTACTGGGTAACTGTGGACATTCCTTTCTCTCATGGGATGAATGTTATGGGGAGAGAAAGAAAAGGTGATTTTTAAGCTGCTTAGGGAGAACTGAGGCCTGCTGGATTACTGTGGACCATTCCAGTTCTCTCAGACCTCTCTCATAGGAAGTATGTTATGGGGAGAGAAAGAAAAGGTGATTTTAAACTGCTTAGGGAGAACTGAGGCCTGGTGGGTTACTGTGGACCATTCCAGTTCTCTCAGACCTCTCATAGGAAGTATGTTATGGGGAGAGAAAGAAAAGGTGATTTTAAACTGCTTAGGGAGAACTGAGGCCTGCTGGGTAACTGTGGACCATTCCAGTCTTTCTCATAGGAAGTATGTTATGGGGAGAGAAAGAAAAGGTGATTTTAAACTGCTTAGGGAGAACTGAGGCCTGCTGGGTAACTGTGGACCATTCCAGTCTTTCTCATAGGAAGTATGTTATGGGGAGAGAAAGAAAAGGTGATTTTAAACTGCTTAGGGAGAACTGAGGCCTGGTGGGTTACTGTGGACCATTCCAGTCTCTTTCATAGGAGGGATGTTATGGGGAGAGAAAGAAAAGGTGATTTTAAACTGCTTAGGGAGAACTGAGGCCTGATGGGTAACTGTGGACCATTCCAATTGTCTCAGACTTTTCTCATAGGATGAATGTTATGGGGAGAGAAAGAAAAGGTGAATTTAAACTGCTTAGGGAGAACTGAGGCCTGCTGGGTAACTGTGGACCATTCCAGTCTCTCTCATAGGAAGTATGTTATGGGGAGAGAAAGAAAAGGTGATTTTAAACTGCTTAGGGAGAACGGAGGCCTGGTGGGTAACTGTGGACCATTCCAGTCTCTTTCATAGGAGGGATGTTATGGGGAGAGAAAGAAAAGATGATTTTTAAGCTGCATATGGAGAACTGAGGCCTGCTGGGTAACTGTTGACCATTCCAGTCTCTTTCATAGGAGGGATGTTATGAGGAGAGAAAGAAAAGGTGATTTTAAACTGCTTAGGGAGAACGGAGGCCTGGTGGGTAACTATGGACCATTCCAATTGTCTCAGACTTTTCTTATAGGATGAATGTTATGGGGAGTGAAAGAAAAGGTGAATTTAAACTGCTTAGGGAGAACTGAGGCCTGGTGGGGAACTGTGGACCAATACAGTTCCCTCAGACCTCTCTCATAGGAAGTATGTTATGGGGAGGGAAAGAAAAGGTGATTTTTAAGCTGCTTTTGGAGAAGTGAGGCCTGCTGGGTAACTGTGGACCTTTCCAGTTCTCTTAGACCTCTCTCATAGGAAGTATGGGGAGAGAAAGAAAAGATGATTTAAGCTGCTGAGGGAGAACTGAGGCCTGCTGGGTAACTGTGGACCATTCCAATTGTCTCAGACTTTTCTCATAGGATGAATGTTATGGGGAGAGAAAGAAAAGGTGAATTTAAACTGCTTAGGGAGAACTGAGGCCTGGTGGGTAACTGTGCACCATTCCAGTTCTCTCAGACCTCTCTCATAGGAATTATGTTATGGGGAAAGAAAGAAAAGGTGAATTTAAACTGCTTAGGGAGAACTGGGGCCTGGTGGGTAACTGTGGACCATTCCAGTTCTCTCAGACCTCTCTCATAGGATGAATGTTATGGGGAAAGAAAGAAAAGGTGAATTTAAACTGCTTAAGGAGAACTGAGGCCTGCTGGGTAACTGTTGGCCATTCCAGTCTCTTACATAGGAGGGATGATATGAGGAGAGAAAGAAAAGATAATTTTAAGCTGTTTAGAGAGAACTGAGGCATGCTGGGTAGCTTTGGGCCATTGCAGTATCTTTCGTATGAGGGATGTTATGAGGAGAGAAAGAAAAGATAATTTTTAAGATGCTTATGGAGAACTGAGGCCTGCTGGGTAACTGTGGACAATCCAGTCTCTCAGACCTCTCTCATAGGAAGTATGTTATGGGGAGAGAAAGAAAAGGTGACTTTAAGCCGCTTAGGGAGAACTGAGACCTGTTCTGATAACTGTGGGCCATTCCAGTCTCTTTCATAGGAGGGATGTTATGGGGAGAAAAAGAAAAGGTGATTTTTAAGCTGCTTAGGGAGAACGGAGGCCTACTGGGTAACTGTGGACATTCCTTTCTCTCATGGGATGAATGTTATGGGGAGAGAAAGAAAAGGTGATTTTTAAGCTGCTTAGGGAGAACTGAGGCCTGCTGGGTAACTGTGGACCATTCCAGTCTTTCTCATAGGAAGTATGTTATGGGGAGAGAAAGAAAAGGTGATTTTAAACTGCTTAGGGAGAACTGAGGCCTGGTGGGTTACTGTGGACCATTCCAGTCTCTTTCATAGGAGGGATGTTATGGGGAGAGAAAGAAAAGGTGATTTTAAACTGCTTAGGGAGAACTGAGGCCTGATGGGTAACTGTGGACCATTCCAATTGTCTCAGACTTTTCTCATAGGATGAATGTTATGGGGAGAGAAAGAAAAGGTGAATTTAAACTGCTTAGGGAGAACTGAGGCCTGCTGGGTAACTGTGGACCATTCCAGTCTCTCTCATAGGAAGTATGTTATGGGGAGAGAAAGAAAAGGTGATTTTAAACTGCTTAGGGAGAATTGAGACCTGCTGGGTAACTGTGGACCATTCCAGTCTCTTTCATAGGAGGGATGTTATGGGGAGAGAAAGAAGAGATGATTTTTAAGCTGCTTATGGAGAACTGAGGCCTGCTGGGTAACTGTGGACCATTCCAGTCTCTTTCATAGGAGGGATGTTATAAGGAGATAAAAAAAAAGATGATTTTTAAGCTGCTTAGGGAGAACTGAGGCCTGCTGGGTAACTGTGGACCATTCCAGTTCTCTCAGACCTCTCTCATAGGAAGCATGTTATGGTGAAAGAAAAGGTGATTTTAAATGGCTTAGGGAGAACTGAGGCCTAGTGGGTAACTGTGGACCATTCCAGTTCTCTCGGACCTCTCTCATAGGAAGTATGTTATGGGGAGAGAAAGAAAAGGTGATTTTAAACTGCTTAGGGAGAACTGAGGCCTAGTGGGTAACTGTGGACCATTCCAGTTCTCTCATAGGAAGTATGTTATGGGGAGAGAAAGAAAAGATGATTTTTAAGCTGCTTAGGGAGAACTGAGGCCTGCTGGGTAACTGTGGACCATTCCAGTCTCTCTCATAGGAAATCATGTTATGGGGAGAGAAAGAAAAGGTGATTTTAAACTGCTTAGGGAGAACTGAGGCCTAGTGGGTAACTGTGGACCATTCCAGTTCTCTCAGACCTCTCTCATAGGAAGTATGTTATGGGGAGAGAAAGAAAAGATGATTTAAGCTGCTTAGGGAGAACTGAGTCCTACTGGGTATCTGTGGACCATTCCAGTCTCTTTCATAGGAGGGATGTTATGGGGAGAGAAAGAAAAGATGATTTTTAAGCTGCTTATGGAGAACTGCCCCCTTCAAGGATCGCTGCCTTGTTGTGGCAAGGGGGCTTGCGTAGTTCAGTGAAGCTATGAGCTATGCCGTGCAGGGCCACCCAAGACGGACAGGTCATAGCTGAGAGCTCTGACAAAAGGTGATCCACTGGAGAAGGCAATGGCAAACCACTCCAGTATCTTTGCCATGAAAACTCTATGGACAGTTCCAATAGGCATAACGATATGACGCTGGAAGATGAGCCCCTCAGGTCGGAAGGTCTCCAATATGCTACTGGGGATGAGCAGACGGCTAGTACGAGTAGCGCCAGAATGAATGAAGCGGCTGGGCCAAAGCCGAAAGGACGCTCAGTTGTGGAAGTAACTGGTGGCGAAAAGACAGTCCGATGCTGTAATGATTTTTATTCCATAGGAACCTGGAACGTCAGATCCATGAATCAAGGCAAGCTGGACGTGGTTAAACAAGAAATGAGAAGACTGAACATCGACATTTTAGGAATCAGTGAACTAAAATGGACAGGAATGGGTGAATTTAATTCAGATGACCATCAGGTATACTACTGTGGACAAGAATCTCGCAGAAGAAATGGAGTAGCATTCATAATCAATAAGAGAGTAGGAAAAGCAGTCTTGGGATACAATCCCCAAAATGACAGAATGATCTCAGTTCGAATCCAAGGCAAACCATTCAACATCACAGTGATCCAGGTCTACGCCCCAACCACTGCTGCTGAAGAGGATGAAGTTGATCAGTTCTATGAAGCCCTACAACACCTTCTAGAAGCAACACCCAAAAATGATGTGCTTATCATCATGGGGGATTGGAATGCTAAAGTAGGAAGCCAAAAGATAACCGGGATAACAGGCACGATTGGCCTTGGAGTACAAAATGAAGCAGGGCACAGGCTGGTAGAATTTTGTCAAGAGAATACAATGGTCATAGCAAACACTCTTTTCCAGCAACCCAAGAGACGACTCTACACATGGACATCACCAGACGGTCAACACAGAAATCAGATTGACTATGTGCTCTGCAGCCAAAGATGGAAAAGTTCTATCCAGTCAATAAAAACAAGACCAGGAGCTGATTGTGGTTCAGATCATGAGCTTCTTGTTGCAAAATTTAGGCTTAAATTGAAGAAAGTAGGGAAAAGCACTAGGCCACTCAGGTATGAACTAAATCATATCCCTGACGAATACACAGTGGAGGTGACAAATAGATTTAAGGAATTAGATCTGATAGACAGAGTGCCTGAAGAACTATGGACGGAGGTTCGCAACATTGTACAAGAGGTAGCAACTAAAACCATCCCAAAGAAAAAGAAATGCAAGAAATCAAAATGGCTGTCTGAGGAAGCTTTACAAATAGCTAAGGAGAGAAGGGAAGTGAAAGGCAAGGGAGAAAGAGAAAGATACACCCAATTGAATGCAGAATTCCAGAGAAAAGCTAGAAGAGATAAGAATGCCTTCTTAAATGAACAGTGCAAACAAATAGAAGAAAACAATAGAATGGGGAGGACCAGAGATCTTTTCAAGAAAATTGGAGATATGAAGAGAACGTTTCATGCAAAGATGGGTATGATAAGGGACCAAAATGGTAGGGACCTCACAGAAGCAGAAGAGATCAAACAAAGGTGGCAAAATTATACAGAAGAACTATACAAGAGCGAGCTTAACATCCCTGATGACCACAATGGGGTAGTTACTGACCTGGAGCCAGACATCCTGGAATGTGAAGTCAAATGGGCCTTAGGAAGTCTGAGCAACAATAAAGCTAGTGGTAGTGACAGCATTCCAGTTGAACTATTCAAAATCTTAAAGGACGATGCAGTAAAAGTGCTACACTCAATATGCCAGCAAATTTGGAAAACTCAACAATGGCCACAGGATTGGAAAAGGTCAGTTTACATTCCAATCCCAAAGAAGGGCAATGCCAAAGAATGTTCAAACTACTGCACCATCGCACTAATTTCTCATGCTAGCAAAGTTATGCTCAAAATTTTACAAGCTAGGCTCCAGCAATATGTGGACCGAGAACTTCCAGAAGTACAGGCAGGATTTCGAAGAGGCAGAGGAACTAGAGATCAAATTGCCAACATACGCTGGATCATGGAGAAAGCTAGGGAGTACCAGAAGAACGTCTACTTCTGCTTCATTGACTATGCTAAAGCCTTTGATTGTGTGGAGCACAACAAATTGTGGCAAGTTCTTAAAGAGATGGGAATACCAGAGCATCTTATTTGTCTCTTGAGAAATTTATATGCAGGTCAAGAAGCAACAGTGAGAACTGAACATGGAATCACTGACTGGTTCAAAATTGAGAAAGGAGTTCGGCAAGGCTGTATACTGTCGCCTTGCCTATTTAACTTGTATGCAGAGTACATCATGAGAAATGCGGGATTAGAGGAGTCACAAATTGGGATCAAGATTGCAGGGAGAAATATCAACAACCTCAGATATGCAGATGATACCACTCTAATGGCAGAAAGTGAAGAGGAACTAAAGAGCCTGTTGATGCGGGTGAAGGAGGAGAGTGCCAAAGTTGGCTTGAAACTCAACATCAAGAAAACAAAGATCATGGCATCCGGCCCTCTCAATTCCTGGCAAATAGAAGGGGAAGAAATGGAGATAGTGACAGATTTTATTTTCCTGGGCTCCAAGATCACTGCAGATGGGGACTGCAGCAAAGAAATTAAAAGACGCTTGCTCCTGGGGAGGAAAGCTATGGCAAATCTAGACAGCATCCTAAAAAGCAGAGACATCACCCTGCCAACAAAAGTGCGTTTAGTCAAGGCTATGGTCTTCCCAGTTGCAATGTATGGCTGCAAAAGTTGGACCATAAGGAAGGCCGAGCGTCAAAGAATTGAGGCTTTTGAACTCTGGTGCTGGAGAAGACTCTTGCGAGTCCCTTGGACTGCAAGGCGAACAAACCAGTCAGTCCTAGAGGAGATCAGCCCTGACTGCTCTTTAGAAGGCCAGATCCTGAAGATGAAACTCAAATATTTTGGCCACCTCATGAGAAGGAAGGACTCCCTGGAGAAGAGCCTAATGCTGGGAGAGATCGAGGGCAAAAGAAGAAGGGGACGACAGAGAATGAGGTGGATGGATGGAGTCACTGAAGCAGTAGGTGCAAACTTAAATGGACTCCGGGGAATGGTAGAGGACAGGAAGGCCTGGAGGATCATTGTCCATGGGGTCGCGTTGGGTCGGACACGACTTCGCACATAACAACAACAACAATGGAGAACTGAGGCCTGCTGGGTAACTGTGGACCATTCCAGTCTCTTTCATAGGAGGGATGTTATGGGGAGAGAAAGAAAAGATGATTTTTAAGCTGCTTAGCGAGAACTGAGGCCTGCTGGGTAACTGTGGACCATTCCAGTCTCTCTCATAGGAAGCATGTTATGGGGAGAGAAAGAAAAGGTGATTTTAAAGTGCTTAGGGAGAACTGAGACCTGCTGGGTAACTGTGGACCATTCCAGTCTCTTTCATAGGAGGGATGTTATGGGGAGAGAAAGAAGAGATGATTTTTAAGCTGCTTAGGGAGAACTGAGGCCTGCTGGGTAACTGTGGACCATTCCATTCTCTTTCATAGGAGGGATGTTATAAGGAGAGAAAAAAAAGATGATTTTTAAGCTGCTTAGGGAGAACTGAGGCCTGCTGGGTAACTGTGGACCATTCCAGTTCTCTCAGACCTCTCTCATAGGAAGCATGTTATGGTGAAAGAAAAGGTGATTTTAAATGGCTTAGGGAGAACTGAGGCCTAGTGGGTAACTGTGGACCATTCCAGTTCTCTCGGACCTCTCTCATAGGAAGTATGTTATGGGGAGAGAAAGAAAAGGTGATTTTAAACTGCTTAGGGAGAACTGAGGCCTAGTGGGTAACTGTGGACCATTCCAGTTCTCTCATAGGAAGTATGTTATGGGGAGAGAAAGAAAAGATGATTTTTAAGCTGCTTAGGGAGAACTGAGGCCTGCTGGGTAACTGTGGACCATTCCAGTCTCTCTCATAGGAAATCATGTTATGGGGAGAGAAAGAAAAGGTGATTTTAAACTGCTTAGGGAGAACTGAGGCCTAGTGGGTAACTGTGGACCATTCCAGTCTCTTTCATAGGAGGGATGTTATGGGGAGAGAAAGAAAAGATGATTTTTAAGCTGCTTAGCGAGAACTGAGGCCTGCTGGGTAACTGTGGACCATTCCAGTCTCTCTCATAGGAAGCATGTTATGGGGTGAGAAAGAAAAGGTGATTTTAAAGTGCTTAGGGAGAACTGAGGCCTAGTGGGTAACTGTGGACCATTCCAGTTCTCTCAGATCTCTCTCATAGGAAGTATGTTATGGGGAGAGAAAGAAAAGATGATTTAAGCTGCTTAGGCAGTACTGAGGCCTGCTGGGTAACTGTTGGCCATTCCAGTCTCTTTCATAGGAGGGATGTTATGGGGAGAGAAAGAAAAGATGATTTTTAAGCTGCTTAGGCAGAACTGAGGCCTGCTGGGTAACTGTGTGCCATTCCAGTCTCTTTCATAGGAGGGATGTTATGGGGAGAGAAAGAAAAGATGATTTTTAAGCTGCTTAGGCAGAACTGAGGCCTGCTGGGTAACTGTGGACCATTCCAGTCTCTTTCATAGGAGGGATGTTATGGGGAGAGAAAGAAAAGATGATATCCCTCCTGCCTGTAAAAGACATCCCGTCCTCTCCACGGGAACTCAGGTGAGCGCTTTGTGATGTCATTTCAGTTCGTCACCTGTTTCAAGGTTGTTATGGATCATACAGTGTAAAATTTACAAGACCACAACAAAGACAGCTAAGCAGCAAGAGGATTTATTTAGGATACATGTATGCAAGCATGGAGAGAAAGCTAATTGGTGCATTCTCTGAAGTCTGCATCAGTGCAGCTCATTTTTAAGACCTTGATACGTCATCATGAGGTATCCTGACGCTCAGTCCCTCACTGTCCCTTTGACCAATCAGGTCGACGACGAAGGGCGTACAATCTGACCTATCACGGATGGCTATATATCTTATTACAATTTTCTCGCTCTTTGTTTCAAATAATACATTCCTTTATATGGAGGGATGCTACATTCAGGAGCTATCTGCTTTTGACAAACTCAAGGTTTTGAGAGACAAAGAAATAACTATACACATAGTGCCACAATGAACTCAAGATACATTCTGCCTGACCTAAAAATAAACCATAGACAGACCTTGTCTAAAGTGTGTTCCACAAATCTGTATTTGTGTTCTCAATTGTGTTCCACAAATCTATATAATCTTTTATTTTTTTTAACTCTTCTTTGTGGAACGCATTAACATTTTTCTTCTATCATGGTTTCTCCTTCAGTTGAATCTGTGTTAGAGAGTGGCTTGTATTCTTACAGGGCTAATATTTTGGCCTCTGTTTGTCTGGAGATTATTCTACACACACCACCACCACACACATTTGCAGCAAGCAAATAATTTAAAGCCAAGCGATTTTGATAAATTGCTCTGTTAAACTTAATTTGCTTTTATGTTATTAAGTTTAAAACTTTTGCAGTTTAAGTGGCCCATGCATTGAGTTTTGTCTATATTAGACTTTGGATTACTCTTTTCAGGCCTTTAAATTCAATATTCATAAAATCATAGAATCATAAAGTTGGAAGGGGCCATACAGGCCATCTAGTTCAACCCCCTGCTCAACGCAGGATCAGTCCAAATCATCCTAAAGCATCCAAGAAAAGTGTGTATCCAACCTTTGCTTGAAGACTGCCAGTGAGGGGGAGTTCACCACCTCCTTAGGCAGCCTATTCCACTGCCGAACTACTCTAACTGTGAGAATTTTTTCCTGATCTCTAGCCTATATCGTTGTACTTGTAGTTTAAACCCATTACTACGTGTCCTCTCCTCTGCAGCCAACGGAAACAGCATCCTGCCCTCCTCCAAGTGACAACCTTTCAAATACTTATCATGTCAAATACTATCAAATAATATCATGTCCCCTCTCAACCTCCTTTTCTCCAGGTTGAACATTCCCAAGTCCCTCAACCTATCTTCATAAGGCTTGGTCCCTTGGTCCCAGAACATCTGTCCCACCAGAGAGGTGTATCCCAAGAAAGTACAAAATAATTGTTTTTATATACATATCTCTTTGTATGTTTTACCCAACCTTTTGCATCTCCCATATATTTATCATTGTGTATGTATGACAATTCCCATGTTAATTCTTTACATATTCATCCACCTCCATTCAAGTTAGAAACAGGGGCATTCAGGTAATTATAGTTCTGTTAATCAGTGTTCCCCATTGATGAGTTTTGCATATCTCAAGCCAATACCTTTTGGGGCTTGATGTCTGGGTTGTAAACAGAAAATATGGAAATTTCCCTGGAATCTAGAATATAGTGTTCTATTATTCACTAAAGGGGGAGGTACACTGATAGTGTTATATACAAAAGGGTTTATAGGATCTGGTTGATTCGCTTGTAATCTTACGGAAAATAGTATCATATATCCCAAAAAGTACCATCCAGGGTAAAACAAATTTCTAATTAATTTGTTTGCTTTCATTGTGTATGTTCCTGTAAACATAAAATCTTACCTTCCACTTCTGGTGAAGATTAGTGTTTAAAGAAAGAAAAACAACCCTTCCCCAATAAGCGTAAATAGCTGGGTCTCTCTTGTAGTCTTTCTAGATTTTCTCAAAATAGAAAGAACAGAAGGTACCCTCCTAAATCAATTATAGCCCATAAAGAAATGATAAATAAACAATTTTCAAAAGCTCCTGCAAAGATAACATAATAAGTCTCTGGGTCCCAAATAGGATCATCCCCTTGATGACTCCTCATGAGTTCTGTGTTACTTGACTGAAAGGTAGTTCTGGAGATGGGTGGTTTCGGATGTTTATAATTCCTGCCATCCCAAGTTTGCACTTGCACGTGCGTTAAAGTTTTTATTAGGCAGCATTTTTTTCTTCAGCCTCAAAAGATATTGCAGCAGCTCACATACGGTAAAATGGACCCATTGTCTCTGGAATCTATTTTGACACTCATTATCACCAGTCAACAATATTTGGAAAGGAATTTCCACTTCATCATCAGTTTTAATAATCTGGTTTCTCAGGACTTCATCCATACTTGGTTACCTGGTTAAGAAATAAACTGGAAAGTCATAGGGCAAAAGCCAATTTATAATTAACTGTGTCCTAGGTCTTTAAAGAATTCTTGACAAATCCCCTAGTAATTTTCAATTGTTTTTCACGCTCACACACCTAAGCTGACAAGAGCTATGGAAAACTCTTATCAGTTCTTCTAAGGGAAATGTTACTCATTTTCCCTTTGATTTATTAACATAAAATCATAAAATCACAGAACAATAAAATCATAAAATCATATAATTAGATGGGACCTCCTGGATCATCCAGTCCAACTCCCTTGTTAGAATGTTTTTGCCACATTTAACTTCAATCCAAACATTTAGCTTCAATCCAAACATCCCCTCACAAGAGATGACTGAGGAATAGTTCGGCCCACTCTGCTTTCTGGGAAATGAAGCTATTGACAAAACAAGTCAAGAAATTATTAAAGTTTACATTTTTAACAGAGTTAGTCTTTCAGCAGATTTATTAACACCTAAAACATTTTATACTATTTATCTATCTATTATCTCACCTCTGTTCCAATATAATATATCTAACCAGATCCTAAATTACTGTTTCTTTTTATGTATAGACTTGAAGAACTCAGAGCAGAATAAAACAAAACAAACACATACCTTATAGGTATAATTTTTACCAGCCAGTGTCTAGATCCAAACACCATCCATTTTCTCTCTCCTCCTGTTTTATTAATCTTTCTTTATAATTAGTGAGGTACACTTTATGCCTAATTTAAGGCACTTAAAAATCATTTTGTTGCCTTACATTCTGGTTTCTTTTGGCCTTCTTCGGTCTGGTGCCTGGTGTTGGCCCTTACTCAGATCACGGCCACTTCTTCAAGGTGTTCCATAGCCTGGAATAACTTTCTTGATACATTAATTCAGCCTCATTTGATGTGAGGGACCCCTTTTGCTATAAGTTTTCATTTGAACTTATTAACCCATGTCCATACTTTGAGTCTATATAAATATTTTTCTTCTTACCTTTTTCTCAGGTGTAAGGCTTATATGAGAGCCTAAACCTCTGTGGTCTCAGCTGATCATGCAGGTGGGAGAGGGCTGACTTCCAGAATGTCATTGCTTGTGACAACATCATAGTCTGTGATCCACTCTCCATTTCTTTAGATCCAGCCTGATCTTGGTGTTCACATCAATCCTATACCATCTTAATTAGGGGTCAGTTCTGTCTCCAAGGAAAACAGTGTGGCTGGGTTTAGCCAGTTGTTACAGCAAGATACTTTCATACAGTCTCGAATTGATTAATCACTGCCATATGGACAGTAGACATGGAGGGGCTGTTCCAAGATACTTCTGAGCCTTCTCCATCAAAGTAACTGCAATGGCCCTTGAATCTTGAGGCCATCCTCTAGCCATGAGGTTTATCTTGACTAGCAGGTCCAGTCTTACCATCAGACCAGGGTTGCCAGGATTACCAGTCAGATCCTTGGCTCCAGGGAGACCAGGTTCACCTGGGCATCCAGCTTCACTGGGAGATCCTTTGGATACAGCAGGGCCAAGAGATCCATGTTCACCAGGGGGATCCTTGAGGCCAGCAATGACATCTGAGCCAGGGAAACCACAGCCTCTGGGAACATCATGTTTGCCAGCTGGTCAAGGCAATCCCATCACACCAGCCTGACCTCTTGCACCATGAGGAACAGCAGGTCTAGTGCGTCCATCTGCTTGGAAAAGCAAGCAATAGGTTGCGCCTTACCTTTCCTTGGGTAAGTCCAGAGTCCTGCAGCATTGCTTTGGTGTTTATAGACAAACAATAAGAAAATCTGGCAGGCCCCGGGTTGGTGCTTGTTATAAATCTCTTGTTTCAGTTTTTTTTATGGTTTTGATTTCTTCTGGATTCCTCACAAGGTTTTCTTGTGTTTCTGTAACACACTTAACATAAAGCAGTCTGGCCTTTCCTTTAAAATCGCAAAATCTCTTTTGTTTAACAATTTTTTAAAACAAACTTACAGTTGCTTGAATGCTGGAATCACATATTTTGTAGACAAAACCTTTTTCCATGGGTCCTGTTTCTGTAAACATCTGCTCAAAAATAAATTGAAAATCAACAAATCCTTGGGACAACACGGTCTACCTGTTGTAAATCTTGATACCTGTTCATTAGGTATTTTCATCCGAAAGCAAACAGTTTCTTGAAACAAGATTGTGTAAGAGAGAATGAGAAAAACGCCCTCCTGGGATTTTGGTTTCCAGGCAGGTGGTTTGAAAAATATATGGATCTGACAAATTAATATTACCTTAGCTCTGAGATTCTACACCAGTCTATACATTACCTGTATTTCTTTTATACAATGATGAATATTGGAACATTATAAAATAAAATTACGAGGCTCTTTCTATCCAAATGTTATGAGCCCAAGATCCTATATACCTGGTAACAAGCCCAATCCTCTCTTCAATAGTATACAATTCTAACCATTTTCCTTTTCTCTCCCTGGCCTTCCTTGACTTCTTCTCAAACTTTCTTATCTACATACAATAACCCATCTATCCTTTTCAGAGATACCCCTTTTAGTAAAAATACATAAGCATGTAATTTACTCAATAAATCTCTTCCAATCAGCACCAAAGAACAGTCAGGTATCAGCAAGAACGAACAATTTATTTAATTCTCCCAGAAATCTACACAGTCCAGGATTGCCTCCAACCCTCAATATTAACATCTTTACTCCCACAAACCTCTTTCCATTTTCCCTCTGCCTGTTTTCTAGCTTTATAAACCCTTCAATCAATATCACTCCGTTTACCAAGACCCATCATCCTTTTAACAGCATTTAGACATTTTCCCGGTACTTCCAAATTTCCTCTGCCATTTTCCCACAACTTTCTCACAACAGGGTAATGTCCAGTTTAAAATGTCAGAGGAAGATGGAGGCTTATACAAATAAAGTCCCTGTTTTGAGACTAAGCATTTATTTAAAAAGCATTACATTAAAAGACTTCAGTCTAAAACAGTTCTCATAGGGTGAAAACTTAAAAACCTTTAGATAACAGTTTCATTTGCTCCCATTTATATTGTGCTCAGCTTTCACTTAATCAAAACTTAGGGCCATTTCGCACAGAGCTCAAAGTTGCTATTTGGTTGCTGTTAGCGAAATCGCTACTTCAACTAGCGAAATGTAACTAGCCGTGCCCGTAACGCACAGCTGCGGTTTTTGCGGAATTTAGCACTTTCACTTCTCGTCACTTTCGTAACCCACAGGCTTCCGGTTCTCCGTCTTTTCGCTACAAAGGAGGTCCCTTTTTAGCGCTTCTGGCCTCCCGTGCCCGTCAATCAAACTGCGGGCACACCTTTGACCTCGACCCTAAAGCCGGACTTGTCGGGGTTCCCTTTTTTTAAAAAAAACCCAGGAAAATCCGTAGCAACGCGTTATCGTCAAATCATTGGCGCCCTTGGAACGTGTTTTCTATTGTTTTCTATGAACCAGAGGTTGATGCATTGATATGTTTGATAGGTTAATCCCCGCCCACAGTACACGCCCACAGGTTACCTGCTTATATGCACCTGGGCAGACACGCGGTCGGCCTCTCTTTGTTTGCGTAGCCTACTGCCCGCAGCACAGGTTAACGTTGCAATGGAGAGGATTATTTTTCAATTGTTGGCTCAGATGCTTGCGGTGGTCCAGCGTATCCGCACCACTGTGCAGCATAGGAGGGCTGCTTCAGAGGAATACCGAGAACGTATTGCCAGAGCGATGACCAGCAGTACAAGACGTTCTCAACGGGCAACCATGGCGGCAAAGAGGCACTGGCAAGCTCTGGCAGAGGTCCGGTTCCCCCCACGGTTCTGGGTGGACGAAAGATCCTCTGACTGGTGGGAAAATTTTGTGTGGGCTCGCTGGGATGATGACCACTGGATTGCCAACTTTAGAATGTCTAGGGGGACATTTTTTGAACTCGTGGAGGCTCTACGTGGACGCATGGAGAGGCAAGTCACTGGCATGCGGCGCCCCGTGCCAGTGGAAAAAAGGGTGGCGGTCGCATTGTGGTACTTGGCCACCCCTCAGTACTTCCGGACAGTAGCCCAGCAATTCCGACTCGGAGTCACTACGGTTGGCGATATCCTTAAGGAGTTCTGCCTCGCCATGGAGGCGGAATTGTTCAGCAAAGTCGTGTGCCTCGGAGACCGGCTTGGAGCGGTGAGTGTCATTCTATCCCCTTTGCCCTTTAAATTTTTTTTCTTGTTTGACAGGTCAGCAACGAAGACGCGATACACCCCACGCTGACATGCCATGGCTTATATTCTTTTCTTTCCCTTATTCCAGAGTATGGACGGGTTTGCCAGGCTTGGATTCCCGCATTGTTTTGCGGCCGTCGATGGAAGCCACATCCCTATCCGTGCCCCCGGGGGAAGCATAAAGGAGTACGGGAACAGGAAGGACTTTTGTTCTGTTCTCCTGCAAGGAACTGTGGACTTCTCCGGCCGGTTTATCGATGCCGAGGTGGGGTGGAGTGGCAGGAGGCATGATGCCCTTGTTTTCAGGGAATCGAACCTCAGGAAAGCCATGGACGAAGGGGTCTTTGTTCCAGGAAACCCCACCGCCACCATTGAGGGCGCGCGTGTGCCGGCGTTGGTGCTCGGGGACGGAGCCTACCCATTACGACGCTGGCTCATGACTCCCTACAAGCGGCCAAGGACAGACGTGCAGAGCCACTACAACCTCAGTCACTCCCGGGCAAGGAATGTAGTGGAGCGTGCCTTTGGACGTTTGAAGTCCCGGTTCCGTTGCCTGATGTCCCGACTCCATGTGCATATAGACAATGTGACTCCGCTGATCTTCGCGTGTGTCATTTTGCACAACATATGCGAGGACAAGGGACATAACATCCCCTTCCCTGTGGATGAACCTGATCCTGTAGTTCTTGAGGACACACAAGACATCCCTGAAGCAAGGAGAAAAAGGATCTATGCTGAGGGGTGCAAGGTTTGGGACGCCATAGCCACCCACATCTACAGAAACAGGAGGCGTGTTTAATTGTTTTTCCTACTCTGTTGTTGAATAAAGTTTTGTGTTCTTTGTTTAACCTTGTCTTGTGCGGTTTGTGTACTTAGCCAGCAAAAAAACGGGGATTCTCTGGTCCAAAAGCACTTTGACAGCCCTAAATGCTAACTCCCCACTGAAATTGACAAACACAATACGGAAGCGCTGAACGGGGAAAGTTCGGGGAGGCGGGTAGCCAGGAAGTATTGGCGACCCCTGTCAAACCGGAGGATCAATCCACTTATGTTCCAAGGAATAATTTTATTGGTGGGCAGCTTTGATACATTTAAAATAGGCACGGCAGGAGGTCCAGCCACCCCACGCTCCTCCTCCTCCTGCGTCCCGGGTATGAAATCTGAAAAAAGGGAAAAAAAAAACATGATTTAGGACCAAAGTGTGGCAAAGCAAGCTTCACACCCTAAAGCAGCAACGTTGAGGGACTCTCTTCTGTCTCTTAGCAGTGCTGCTGCCCTGCACAAACAGAAAAGCACAAAGCAGTTAAACCCCCCCCCTTATTGCAACTGATACTTACCAACATTTGTTGACGCCCCGGAATCACTGTCCTCTGCCACCGCTGCAGGGGACTTGAGGACCACCGTCCCAGGCATCTGTGTCTCTGTGGACAAGAGCAGAAAATAGTGAAAAAGGAGCAAGCATACAACCTGAACCACACATCAAGGTCCCAAAGTAGTGGCTAGAGCACTGCAGAAGGCCTATGGCTGAGGCATGCTGCAAAACTGTTTGGGTTGTTGGTTAAACACAACCGTTTTAAAAAGCCACCCAAAGCAATCCACAAACATCCTAGCATAGCATGCGTTGCAACGAACACACGAGAAAACGATGCCCAAACGTCAGAACACACATTTGCTCAAAATGAAATATAAAATAAAAATAAAATTACTTACCGGAGGCAAGGGGCGTTTGCTCAGGAACCTCCTCTGGCTCCCCAGGAGCGATGGCCATCAGGTCCAGCGTGACCAATTCCGCAGCTCGTTGCTGGACGGGGGGTGGAGGCCGAAAGCTGGACGAGGTGCCCTCGCCGGGATCCTCCTCAGCGGGTGGTTCCTCGACCGGGGCAGCCGGCTTCCGAACCACCTTAAGGCTCCTCCCGACGCGCTTCGGCCTGCCGGCTCCTTCCCCGTCGCCGTACAGCGGGCGCTGCTCCTCAAAGTAGGGGCAGGTCACCTTCTCGTTGCCGGAACCCTTATTACGGTTCACGGCACGCATGTACTCCGCCCGCATTGTTTTAGTTTTGGACCGGCATTCAAGGCCGGTCCTGTTGTGGCCCAGGGCACGCATCTTTATGGCCACTTGTTCGAAGACCTCCCTATTCCTGTGCGAGGACTGGAAGGCGTCCTGGATTTTCTCTTCCGAGAAAATCGCGATCAGGTCCCTGATCTCCGCGTCCCTCCAAGTTGGGCCACGGCCGGTTGCAGGGACGGACGACGCTTGCGAGGAAGATTCCATGGTGCCTTCGCTAGTAGCTGAGCAAAATGGTGGTGCGAGGTGCAGGGTGCAACGGATCATATACCTTCCCGCACACAAAGACAAAGGGACTAGCCGGCTCCTGATTGGTGGAGGGCAGTAGGGGACACGCACATTGGCCACATTAGGTCACATGTCACGTTCAAAACTCCTCGCGCGGGAACAGGATCTGCTCCTAATGGCCAGATTAGCGCCTTTTGTTTGACTTCTCGCATGCGCTGATTCGTCCACACGCGGGAAGAGCAGTTTGAACATGCAGCGGGAGCCATTTTAGTGAAATGTCCGCCATTACAAAAACGCATGCCGGTGTAAAACCGAGAGCAAGTGCAGCGGTACGCGACAGTTCCCCAATAATATTCACCAACCAAAGCATAAATCAATGACATGTAACTGGCGAACGTTCGTTGGCATGGTCAGCGCACAGTTTTTAAAAATGAACGGTGGACGGCGACTCCGCTTGCCGGAGGTCTAGCCGCCGATGGAAGGGGTTGTCCGCACCCAAGCACAACCACGCACCCGGAACCACACAAAGACCCACTACACATAAACCGCCCCTCATGGTATCACCTCGAATCATATCTATTGAACCCCACTAATCTAAACAGGAGACTGCGAGCGGCGAACGTTCGTTGGCACGCTCAGAGCAAAGTTTTTTAAAATGCTCCCCGTACGTTGACTCCGCTAGTACTGGCCGAAGGTAGACGGGGTTTTAAGCTTTGGGCAAATGTTTGTAACGTGACGGTGTGTGCCACTGTGCTTTTGAAAAACTCTTGTGGTGTCCGGGCAGAATTCAGAAAGTGATCGTGCTTGAAAGCCAGTCGCTGTCTCGTTGCCTCGTAGATCCCCACTCGCTCGGAGAAAAAAAATGGCGGACAGTTCGCCGGAAGTTAGGAGGAAAGGCTCGGGAGGAGGGACTTTGAAGAAACCGCAACAATGGTAACGCACAAGTCTGTGGCGCTATTGTCGCAGATTGGTTGCAGGAGTGTATCGCTATCCGGAGGGTGAATCCACTTTTCTGGATTCCCCTAGAAGCGCTACAACGAAGCGCTTTTTGCGGGTCGGTTGCAGGACTGTTGCAGATTGTGTACGACGTCGTGGGTTATGGCAAATTTGTAGCGTTTCCAATTGGCAACCATCCTGCTACTTTGAAGCCGTGCGAAATGGCCCTTATATTTAAACCCATAAAGACCATAGGTTATTTTAGCCCATGCCAGAGCTAATGTGCTTCTGAAAAACGCTGATATTCCCCCTTCTCTCCCCCCTCTCTTGGGCAGAACTTTTAACTTTCTCTCTCTCTTTTTTTTCTCTACCAGAGAAAGGGGAAGGGTTGGGTGACCAAAAAAGAATTCCTGTGACGTGATAAGCCCCTGGTTGTTATCTCCCGCCCAGGATTATTTTAAAACAATAAAAAAAAACTTTCACATTACAAAATTTATCTAAAAACAAGTTGCTTTTGGTTATATCCAACCTAATTTACAATATACAGACACCTTCACTTCTTAGTTGTCAAACATAAACAAACCAAACCTGAACAGACATAGTTCAAAGCAGGTGATTCAATTTTAAAACCAAAACAACCCCGAACATTTTACTTTCTAATAAAAAAAGAAATTTCATTGCAAAGACCATTTTTCAATCCCCCGTTCTCTCCCCCTTGTCAGATTTTAAAATGCGTCTCCTAGACACAAAAACCTTGAGATTCCATTCCATCGCTGGACTAAAACAGAGAGGGGGAAAGAAAGCCTATTTTGGCTTCACTGAGCCTAATAATTTTTACTCCATTTACAAAATTAGGGTTTCTCATATCTTATGGAAGCCAACTCTTTGGAGATTTAAGAAACTCACATAAAACCCACTGACTTATATATGGAAACTAACAAAGGGCAAACAAGAACTGTGAGAGGAGGGGGAGAACAATCTTGTCTCCCAGCTGCCTTTCATTAGGCACACACATAAAATTATCTCTTTGCACCCAAAATAAAAAAACACATTTAGTTCTTACCAATGGAAATACACATATTATTTATTACATTCAATATAGAGCCCACTTGTTCTCTAACCAGAGATTCTCATAAAAGCCAAAAACCTTCTTAATAACATGATGATATGAATAACTTCAAGACTTATCATGAAGAGGCAGAGTTAGAATAAACATTGCTCAATTAATAACACCTTTAACACATCAATACATTATTTCATTTGGTTTCTTGTAATACTACAGGAATCACAAAGGGTGATATGTTAGCAGAAAGAAAACCTATCAATTTTTCCATATTTCAATACAAATTTAATTTTTTTCTCACTTACCAATTATGGATTTTAAATCCTGTCCAGGGTATACTCCTTTTAGCCTGCCTAGATATTTATGAACCCAAAAAAAACATAAAAGCAACAGAACATACCAATCTCTGATTCCGCCACCCCTCTTTCGCTTTTCTCTCACTTTCTCTTTTAGCCTGCTTTGCTTGGGACAAATCCGTACTCTGTCTTATGCTTTCCCAGCTAAAACCCTTTCATTTTGCCCCTTCCACACTCCTTTACCAGTACAGTAACTCTTGTACTGTTTATATCATCAACTGTACCTTTAATTTCTCCTTTTCTACATCCCTCCTTCTCATTACCTTTATTTACCAGACTCCTTGGTTGCCTTGCTCCTCTTTCAATCCAAACTTTCCTAGCCTATTCTATGCCACTATTAACCACCTCTGCCAAAATGTTGAATTTCAGTAGGTGTGAAAAAGGAAGGTCCCAAAAGCCAATCTAAATTCTTCTGGGTCCTCCTGAATTTTGGAAGATGCCCCCTCATTCCCCGAATATCAGCAGAAGTAAGGGGCACCTCAACATAGCCAATCTGGTTATTTCCTTGCGGAACCTGGCGGAGAGGGAACTCGGCAGCCATGTTTAATTTCGGGGCAGAAGCCTCCACATCAATAGCTGGCTGTCCAAGGCTGCCTGCATTGTTCCATCTCCCCAATATTCAGTTTGATCATAAAGATCCCTAAGCTCTGCCAGCCCAATGATGCGTGCAGAGGAAGGGTTACTTCTCCCTGTAGGCTCCAGAGCGGGGAGAAAACCAGGATCAACTTCCCCTCCCTGGATCCTCTTCCTCATGCACAGGACCATCGGGACTAGGGGGTTGATAGGGAGGGGGAGGAGAACAAATGAGCGGATCCCATGTTTTATTATTCTGCTTGGAGGGAGCAGAGGGTTTGACTATTTTGTTTCTTACTGCCATACAAGGGATGGCCATTTTACATTTTCCACTCTGCATTATTTCACTCCACAGCAGAACACAAGGGATTCCCTCCCCTGCCTCCAGTGACCCTCCTCCTTCAAACAAATAAACACACAAAAGATAACAAACATACAAAAGATAACAAGAGCCCAAAGGGGGCACTTATAATTATTTTTCAAAGCATATTCTGGCCACAGTTTCATGGATCCATCTCCTTTAAATTTATTATCCCATATTTCACACACCTGTCCCACTGGACCATCCTTAGGAATTCTTATCTGACTGTTCGCAGAAAGACCGGGACTCTTGCGCAGTCTGACTGCCAGCAGACGGGGCGTCCCCCACAGAAAACCTATTATTAGACGTCTTACTCCCCATTGTACAATGTTTCCTTACAGAGCCTGTCGTCTGAGTCTTTCGGGACCACAGTCCCACGGCTGGCAGCCTAATGCTTCTTACATGCCAGTCAGATGCCCGTTAAAAATCACACCCAAATATATTATTGGAGCAGTGTTCTTATTTAACCAATCTACTCACCAAGAAATCCTTGCCTGTTGCTGCTGGGCTCTTGACTGACTGGCTGCGAAGCAATGGAACTCATCCAGGGCTAGTCAAAAGAAGACCAGGGCGCCTCCCCGAAATTGAGACCAATAAGTTCTTCAGCCAGAGAGTCAAAATGATCCAAAAGCGGATCCCACTTTTGACACCAAATTGTTATGGATCATACAGTGTAAAATTTACAAGACCACAACAAAGACAGCTAAGCAGCAAGAGGATTTATTTAGGATACATGTTTGCAAGCATGGAGAGAAAGCTAATTGGTGCATTCTCTGAAGTCTGCATCAGTGCAGCTCATTTTTAAGACCTTGATACGTCATCATGAGGTATCCTGACGCTCAGTCCCTCACTGTCCCTTTGACCAATCAGGTCGACGACGAAGGGCGTACAATCTGACCTATCACGGATGGCTATATATCTTATTACAATTTTCTCGCTCTTTGTTTCAAATAATACATTCCTTTATATGGAGGGATGCTACATTCAGGAGCTATCTGCTTTTGACAAACTCAAGGTTTTGAGAGACAAAGAAATAACTATACACATAGTGCCACAATGAACTCAAGATACATTCTGCCTGACCTAAAAATAAACCATAGACAGACTGTGTCTAAAGTGTGTTCCACAAATCTGTATTTGTGTTCTCAATTGTGTTCCACAAATCTATATATTCTATATCAAGGTGGAGGTTGGCTTCCGCTGTCTCTCCTGGTGTGTTGTGATATCCCCCCTGCTTGTAACAGACATCCCCTCATCTCTAGGGGAACTCAGGTGAGCGCTTTGTGATGTCATTTCTGTTGGTCACCTGTTTCAAGGTGGAAGTTGGCTTCCCCTGTGACTCCTGGTGTGTTGTGATATCCCCCCTGCTTGTAACAGACATCCCCTCCTCACCAGGGGAACTCAGGTGAGCGCTTTGTGATATCCCCCCTGCTTGTAACACAGATCCCCTGCTCTCCAGGGGAACTCAGGTGAGCGCTTTGTGATGCCATTTCAGTTGGTCACCTGTTTCAAGGTGGAGGATGGGTTCCCCTGTGACTCCTGGTGTGTTGTGGTATCCCCCCTGCTTGTAACAGACTTCACGTCCTCTCCAGGGGAATTCAAGTGAGCGCTTTGTGATATCCCTCCTGCCTGTAACAGACATTCCCTCCTCTCCTGGTGAACTCAGGTGAGCGCTTTGTGATGTCATTTCAGTTGGTCACCTTTTTCAAGGTTGAGGTTGGCTTCCCCTGTGACTCCTGGTGTGTTGTGGTATCCCCCCTGCTTGTAACAGATATCCCCTCCTCACCAGGGGAACTCAGGTGAGCGCTTTGTGATATCCCCCCTGCTTGTAACAGAGATCCCCTGCTCTCCAGGGGAACTCAGGTGAGCGCTTTGTGATGTCATTTCAGTTGGTCATCTGTTTCAAGGTGGAGGTTGGCTTCCCCTGTGACTCCTGGTGTGTTGTGATATCCCTCCTGCTTGTAACAGACATTCCCTCCTCTCCTGGTGAACTCAGGTGAATGCTTTGTGATATCCCCCCTGCTTGTAACAGACATACCCTCATCTCTAGGGGAACTCAGGTGAGCGCTTTATGATGTCATTTCAGTTGGTCACTTGTTTCAACAGGGAGGTTGGCTTCCGCTGTCTCTCCTGGTGTGTTGTGATATCCCCCCCCCCGCTTGTAACAGACATCTCCTCATCGCTAGGGAACACAGGTGAGCGCTTTGTGATGTAATTTCAGTTGGTCACCTGTTTCAAGGTGGAGGTTGGCTTCCCCTGTGACTCCTGGCGTGTTGTGATATCCCCCCCCCCGCTTGTAACAGACATCCCCTCCTCTCCAGGGGAACTCAGGTGAGCGCTTTGTGATGTCATTTCAGTTGGTCACCTGTTTCAAGGTGGAGATTGTCTTCCCATGTGAATTCTGGTGTGTTGTGATATCCCCCCTGCTTGTAACAGACATCCCCTCGTCTCCCGGTGTACTCTGGTGAGCGCTTTGTGATGCCATTTCTGTTGGTCACCTGTTTCAAGGTGGAGGTTGGCTTCCGTTGTGACTCCTCTTGTGTTGTGATATCCCCCCTGCTTATAACCAACATCCCCTCATCTCTAGGGGAACTCAGGTGAGCACTTTTTGATGTCATTTCAGTTGGTCATCTCCTCCTCTCCAGGGGAACTCAGGTGAGCGCTTTGTGATCTCCCCCCTGCTTATAACAGACATCCCCTCCTCTCCAGGGGAACTCAGGTGAGCGCTTTGTGATATCCCCCCTGCTTGTAACAGACATCCCCACCTCTCCAGGTGAACTCAGGTGAGTGCTTTGTGATGTCATTTTAGTTGGTCACCTGTTTCAAGGTGGAGGTTGGCTTCCACTGTGACTCCTGGTGTGTAGTGATATCCCCCCTGCTTGTATCAGACATCCCCTCATCTCTAGTGGAACTCAGGTGAGCGCTTTGTGATGCCATTTCAGTTGGTCACCTGTTTCAATGTGGAGGTTGGCTTCCCCTGTGACTCCTGGTGTGTTGTGGTATCCCCCCTGCTTGTAACAGACATCCCGTCCTCTCCAGGGGAACTCAAGTGAGCGCTTTGTGATGTCATTTCAGTTGGTCACCTTTTTCAAGGTTGAGGTTGGCTTCCCCTGTGACTCCTGGTGTGTTGTGGTATCCCCCCTGCTTGTAACAGACATCCCGTCCTCTCCAAGGGAACTCAGGTGAGCGCTTTGTGATATCCCCCCTGCTTGTAACAGACATCCCCTGCTCTCCAGGGGAACTCAGGTGAGCGTTTTGTGATGTCATTTCAGTTTGTCACCTGTTTCAAGGTGGAGGTTGGCTTCCGCTGTGACTCCTCTTGTGTTGTGATATCCCCCCTGCTTATAACAGACATCCCCTCATCTCTAGGGGAACTGAGTTGAGCACTTTTTGATGTCATTTCAGTTGGTCACCTGTTTCAAGGAGGAGGTTGGCATCCCCTGTGACTCCTGGCGTGTAGTGATATCCCCCCTGCTTGTAACAGACATCCCCTCCTCACCAGGGGAACTCAGGTGAGCGTTTTGTGATGTCATTTCAGTTTGTCACCTGTTTCAAGGTGGAGGTTGGCTTCCGTTGTGACTCCTCTTGTGTTGTGATATCCCCCCTGCTTATAACCAACATCCCCTCATCTCTAGGGGAACTCAGGTGAGCACTTTTTGATGTCATTTCAGTTGGTCACCTGTTTCAAGGTGGAGGTTGGCTTCCCCTGTGACTCCTGTTGTGTTGTGATATCCCCCCTGCTTGTAACAGAAATCTCCTCCTTTCCATGGGAACTCTGGTGAGCGCTTTGTGATATCCCCCCTGCTTGTAACAGAGATCCCCTACTCTCCAGGGGAACTCAGGTGAGCGCTTTGTGATGTCATTTCAGTTGGTCACCTGTTTCAAGGTGGAGATTGTCTTCCCCTGTGAAGTCTGGCGTGTTGTGATATCCTCCCCCACTTGTAACGGACATCCCCTCCTCTCCAGGGGAACTCAGGTGAGCGCTTTGTGATGCCATTTCTGTTGGTCACCTGTTTCAAGGTGGAGGTTGGCTTCCCCTGTGACTCCTGGTGTGTTGTGATATCCCCCCTTCTTGTAACAGACATCTCCTCCTCTCCATGGGAACTCAGGTGAGCGCTTTGTGATATCCCCCCTGCTTGTAACAGACATCCCCACCTCTCCAGGTGAACTCAGGTGAGGGCTTTCTGATCCCATTTCAGTTGGTCACCTGTTTCAAGGGGGAGGTTGGCTTCCCCTGTGACTCCTGGTGTGTTGTGGTATCCTCCCTGCTTGTAACAGACATCCCGTGCTCTCCAGGGTAACTCATGTGAGCGCTTTGTGATATCCCTCCTGCCTGTAACAGACATCCCCTCCTCTCTAGGGGAACTCAGGTGAGCGCTTTGTGATGCCATTTCTGTTGGTCACCTGTTTCAAGGTGGATATTGGCTTCCCCTGTGACTCCTGGTGTGTTGTGATATCCCCCCTGCTTGTAACAGAAATCTCCTCCTCTCCATGGGAACTCAGGTGAGCGCTTTGTGATATCCCCCCTGCTTGTAACAGAGATCCCCTGCTGTCCAGGGGAACTCAGGTGAGCGCTTTGTGATGCCATTTCTGTTGGTCACCTGTTTCAAGGTGGAGGTTGGCTTCCCTTGTGACTCCTGGTGTGTTGTGATATCCCCCCTGCTTGTAACAGACATCTCCTCCTCTCCATGGGTACTCAGGTGAGCGATTTGTGATATCTCCCCTGCTTATAACAGACATCCCCTCCTCTCCAGGGGAACTCAGGTGAGCGCTTTGTGATATCCCCCCTGCTTGTAACAGACATCCCCACCTCTCCAGGTGAACTCAGGTGAGCGCTTTGTGATGTCATTTCAGTTGGTCACCTGTTTTAAGGTGGAGGTTGGCTTCCCCTGTGACTCCTGGTGTGTTGCGATATCCCCCCTGCTTGTAACAGACATCCCCTCATATCTAGTGGAACACAGGTGAGCGCTTTGTGATGCCATTTCAGTTGGTCACCTGTTTCAAGGTGGAGATTGGCTTCCCCTGTGACTCCTGTTGTGTTGTGATATCCCCCCTGCTTGTAACAGTAATCTCCTCCTCTCTATGGGAACTCAGGTGAGCGCTTTTTTGATATCCCCCCTGCTTGTAACAGAGATCCCCTGCTCTCCAGGGGAACTCAGGTGAGCGCTTTGTGATGTCATTGTAGTACGTCACTAGATTCCAGCTGGAGCTTGGCTTCCCCTCTGGTCTAGTGTGTTATGTGTTCCGCCATGCTAGTAAGAGACATTCCTTTGTCTCCATGGGAATAGAGTTGAGCGCTTCGTGATGTCATTTCAGTAGGTCTTAAGGTTCTAGTTGGAGGATGGCTTTGACTCTGACTTCTAGTGTGTTATGTTATCCGCCATGACATTAAGAGACATTTCCTCAATTCCAGGGGAAGTGAGTGAGTGAGTCATTTCAGTTGGTCACCTGTTTCAAGGTGAAGGTTGGCTGCCCCTGTGACTTCTGGTGTGTTGTGATATCCCCCCTGCTTGTAACAGGCATCCCCTCCTCTCTACGGGAACTCAGGTGAGCACTTTGTGATGTCATTTCAGTTGGTCACCTGTTTCAAGGTGGAGATTGTCTTCCCATGTGAATCCTGGTGTGTTGTGATATCCCCCCTGCTAGTAACAGCTACCCCTCCTCTCCAGGTGTACTCTGATGAGCGCTTTGTGATGTCATTTCAGTAGGTCACCAGTTTCAAGGTGGAGGTTGGCTTGCCCTCTGACTTCCAGTGTGTTATGTTATCCCCCATGCCAGAAGAGACATTCCCTCATCTCCAGGGGAACTGAGGTGAGTGCTTTCTGATGTCATTGTAGTACGTCACAAGATTCCAGCTGGAGCTTGGCTTCCCCTCTGGTCTAGTGTGTTATGTGTTCCGCCATGCTAGTAAGAGACATTCCTTTATCTCCATGGGAATAGAGTTGAGAGCTTTGTGATGTCATTTCAGTAGGTCTTAAGGTTCTAGTTGGATGATGGCTTTCACTCTGACTTCTAGTGTGTTATGTTATCCGCCATGACATTAAGAGACATTTCCTCAACTCCAGGGGAAGTGAGTGAGTGAGTCATTTCAGTTGGTCACCTGTTTCAAGGTGGAGGTTGGCTTCCCTTGTGACTCCTGGTGTGTTGTGATATCCCCCCTGCTTGTAACAGACATCTCCTCCTCTCCATGGGAACTCAGGTGAGCGATTTGTGATATCTCCCCTGCTTATAACAGACATCCCCTCCTCTCCAGGGGAACTCAGGTGAGCACTTTGTCATATCCCCCCTGCTTGTAACAGACATCCCCACTTCTCCAGGTGAACTCAGGTGAGCGCTTTGTGATGTCATTTCAGTTGGTCACCTGTTTCAAGGTGGAGATTGTCTTCCCATGTGAATTCTGGTGTGTTGTGATATCCCCCCTGCTTGTAACAGACATCCCCTCGTCTCCAGGTGTACTCTGGTGAGCGCTTTGTGATGTCATTTCAGTAGGTCACCTGTTTCAAGATGGAGGTTGGCTTGCCAGTGTGTTATGTTATCCCCCCTGCCAGAAGAGACATTCCCTCATCTCCAGGGGAACTGAGGTGAGTGCTTTGTGATGTCATTGTAGTACGTCACAAGATTCCAGCTGGATCTTGGCTTCCCCTCTGGTCTAGTGTGTTATGTGTTCCGCCATGCTAGTAAGAGACATTCCTTTGTCTCCCTGGGAATAGAGTTGAGCGCTTTGTGATGTCATTTCAGTAGGTCTTAAGGTTCTAGTTGGAGGATGGCTTTGACTGTGACTTCTAGTGTGTTATGTTATCCGCCATGACATTAAGAGACATTTCCTCAACTCCAGGGGAAGTGAGTGAGTGAGTCATTTCAGTTGGTCACCTGTTTCAAGGTGAAGGTTGGCTGCCCCTGTGACTTCTGGTGTGTTGTGATATCCCCCCTGCTTGTAACAGACATCCCCTCCTCTCCAGGAGAACTCAGGTGAGCGCTTTGTGATATCCCCCCTGCTTGTAACAGACATCCCCTGCTCTCCAGGGGAACTCAGGTGAGCGCTTTGTGATGTCATTTCAGTTGGTCGCCTGTTTCAAGGTGGAGATTGTCTTCCCCTGTGAATCCTGGCGTGTTGTTATATCCCCCCTACTTGTAACAGACATCCCCTCATCTCTAGGGGAACTCAGGTGAGCGCTTTGTGATGTCATTTCTGTTGGTCACCTGTTTCAAGGTGGAGGTTGGCTTCCCCTGTGACTCCTGGTGTGTTGTGATATCCCCCCTGCTTGTAACAGACATCCCCTCCTCTCCAGGAGAACTCAGGTGAGCGGATTGTGATATCCCCCCTGCTTGTAACAGACATCCCCTCCTCTCCAGGGGAACTCAGGTGAGCGCTTTGTGATGTCATTTCAGTTGGTCACCTGTTTCAAGGTTGAGGTTGGCTTCCCCTGTGACTCCTAGTGTGTTGTGATATCCCCCCTGCTTGTAACAGACATCCCCTCCTCACCAGGGGAACTCAGGTAAGCGCTTTGTGATATCCCCCCTGCTTGTAACAGACATCCCCTGCTCTCCAGGGAAACTCAGGTGAGCGCTTTGTGATGTCATTTCAGTTGGTCACCTGTTTCAAGGTGGAGGTTGGCTTCCCCTGTGACTCCTGGTGTGTTGTGATATCCCCCCTGCTTGTAACAGACATCCGCTCCTCTCCAGGGGAACTCAGGTGAGCGCTTTGTGATATTCCCCCTGCTTGTAACAGAGATCCCCTGCTCTCCAGGGGAACTCAGGTCAGCGCTTTGTGATGTCATTTCAGTTGGTCACCTGTTTCAAGGTGGAGATTGTCTTCCCCTGTGACTCCTGGTGTGTTGTGATATCCCCCCTGCTTGTAACAGACATCCGCTCCTCTCCAGGGGAACTCAGGTGAGCGCTTTGTGATATTCCCCCTGCTTGTAACAGAGATCCCCTGCTCTCCAGGGGAACTCAGGTCAGCGCTTTGTGATGTCATTTCAGTTGGTCACCTGTTTCAAGGTGGAGATTGTCTTCCCCTGTGAATCCTGTCGTGTTTTGATATCCCCCCTACTTGTAACAGACATCCCCTCATCTCTACGGGAACTCAGGTGTGCGCTTTGTGATGACATTTCAGATGGTCACCTGTTTCAAGGTGGAGGTTGGCTTCCCCTGTGACTCCTGGTGTGTTGTGATATCCCCCCTGTTTGTAACGGACATCCCCTCCTCTCAAGGGAAAGTCAAGTCAGCGCTTTGTGATGTCATTTCAGTAGGTCTTAAGGTTCTAGTTGGAGGATGGCTTTGACTCTGACTTCTAGTGTGTTATGTTATCCGCCCTGACATTAAGAGACATGTCCTCATCTCCAGGGGAAGTAAGTGAGTGAGTCATTTCAGTTGGTCACCTGTTTCAAGGTGAAGGTTGGCTGCCCCTGTGACTTCTGGTGTGTTGTGATATTCCCCCTGCTTGTAACAGACATCCCCTGCTCTCCAGGGGAACTCAGGTGAGCGTTTTGTGATGTCATTTCAGGTGGTCACCTGTTTCAAGGTGGAGGTTGGCTTCCGCTGTTACTCCTGGTGTGTTGTGATATCCCCCCTGCTTGTAACGGACATCCCCTCCTCTCAAGGGAAAGTCAAGTCAGCGCTTTGTGATGTCATTTCAGTTGGTCACCTGTTTCAAGGTAGAGGTTGGCTTCCCCTGTGACTCCTGGTGTGTTGTGATATCCCCCTGCTTGTAACAGACATCCCCTCCTCAGCAGGGGAACTCAGGTGAGCGCTTTGTTATATCCCCCCTGCTTGTAACAGACATCCCCTCATCTCTAGGGGAACTCAGGTGAGCGCTTTGTGATGTCATTTCAGTTGGTCACCTGTTTCAAGGTGGAGGTTGGCTTCCCCTGTGACTCCTGGTGTGTTGTGATATCCCCCCTGCTTGTAACAGCTACCCCTCCTCTTTAGGTGTACTCTGGTGAGCGCTTTGTGATTTCATTTCAGTAGGTCACCTGTTTCAAGGTGGAGGTTGGCTTGCCCTCTGACTCCTGGTGTGTTGTGATAATCGCCCTGCTTGTAACAGACATCCCCTCCTCTCCAGGGGAACTCAGCTGAGCGCTTTGTGATGTCATTAGAGTTGGTGACCTGTTTCAAGGTGGAGGTTGACTTCCCCTCTGACTCCTAGTGTGTTTTGATATCCCCCCTCCTTGTAATAGACATCCCCTCCTCTCCAGGGGGACTCAGGTGAGCGCTTTGTGATATCCCCCCTGCTTGTAACAAACATCCCCTCTTCTCCAGGGGAACTCAGGTGAGCGCTTTGTGATGTCATTTCAGTTGGTCACCTGTTTCAAGGTTGAGGTTGGCTTCCCCTGTGACTCCTGGTGTGTTGTGATATCCCCCCTACTTGTAACAGACATCCCCTCCTCTCCAGGGAAACTCAGGTGAGCGCTTTGTGATATCCCCCCTGCTTGTAACAGAGATCCCCTGCTCTCCAGGGGAACTCAGGTGAGCGCTTTATGATGTCATTGTTGTACGTCACAAGATTCTAGCTGGAGCTTGGCTTCCCCTCTGGTCTAGTGTGTTATGTGTTCCGCCATGCTAGTAAGAGACATTCCTTTGTCTCCATGGGAATAGAGTTGAGCGCTTCGTGATGTCATTTCAGTAGGTCTTAAGGTTCTAGTTGGAGGATGGCTTTGACTCTGACTTCTAGTGTGTTATGTTATTCGCTATGACATTAAGAGACATTTCCTTAATTCCAGGGGAAGTGAGTGAGTGAGTCATTTCAGTTGGTCACCTGTTTCAAGGTGAAGGTTGGCTTCCCCTGTGACTTCTGGTGTGTTGTGATATCCCCCCTGCTTGTAACAGGCATCCCCTCCTCTCTACGGGAACTCAGGTGAGCGCTTTGTGATGTCATTTCAGTTGGTCACCTGTTTCAAGATGGAGATTGTCTTCCCATGTGAATCCTGGTGTGTTGTGATATCCCCCCTGCTAGTAACAGCTACCCCTCCTCTCCAGGTGTACTCTGATGAGCGCTTTGTGATGTCATTTCAGTAGGTCACCAGTTTCAAGGTGGATGTTGGCTTGCCAGTGTGTTATGTTATCCCCCATGCCAGAAGAGACATTCCCTCATCTCCAGGGGAACTGAGGTGAGTGCTTTCTGATGTCATTGTAGTACGTCACAAGATTCCAGCTGGAGCTTGGCTTCCCCATTGGTCTAGTGTGTTATGTGTTCCGCCATGCGAATAAGAGACATTCCTTTGTCTCCATGGGAATAGAGTTGAGCGCTTTGTGATGTCATTTCAGTAGGTCTTAAGGTTCCAGTTGGAGGATGGCTTTGACTCTGACTTCTAGTGTGTTATGTTATCCGCCATGACATTAAGAGACATTTCCTCATCTCCAGGGGAAGTGAGTGAGTGAGTCATTTCAGTTGGTCACCTGTTTCAAGGTGGAGGTTGGCTTCCCTTGTGACTCCTGGTGTGTTGTGATACCCCCCCTGCTTGTAACAGACATCTCCTCCTCTCCATGGGAACTCAGGTGAGCGATTTGTGATATCTCCCCTGCTTATAACAGACATCCCCTCCTCTCCAGGGGAACTCAGGTGAGCTCTTTGTGATATCCCCCCTGCTTGTAACAGACATCCCCACTTCTCCAGGTGAACTCAGGTGAGCGCTTTGTGATGTCATTTCAGTTGGTCACCTGTTTCAAGGTGGAGATTGTCTTCCCATGTGATTTCTGGTGTGTTGTGATATCCCCCCTACTTGTAACAGACATCCCCTCCTCTCCAGGGAAACTCAGGTGAGCGCTTTGTGATATCCCCCCTGCTTGTAACAGAGATCCCCTGCTCTCCAGGGGAACTCAGGTGAGCGCTTTATGATGTCATTGTTGTACGTCACAAGATTCTAGCTGGAGCTTGGCTTCCCCTCTGGTCTAGTGTGTTATGTGTTCCGCCATGCTAGTAAGAGACATTCCTTTGTCTCCATGGGAATAGAGTTGAGCGCTTCGTGATGTCATTTCAGTAGGTCTTAAGGTTCTAGTTGGAGGATGGCTTTGACTCTGACTTCTAGTGTGTTATGTTATTCGCTATGACATTAAGAGACATTTCCTTAATTCCAGGGGAAGTGAGTGAGTGAGTCATTTCAGTTGGTCACCTGTTTCAAGGTGAAGGTTGGCTTCCCCTGTGACTTCTGGTGTGTTGTGATATCCCCCCTGCTTGTAACAGGCATCCCCTCCTCTCTACGGGAACTCAGGTGAGCGCTTTGTGATGTCATTTCAGTTGGTCACCTGTTTCAAGATGGAGATTGTCTTCCCATGTGAATCCTGGTGTGTTGTGATATCCCCCCTGCTAGTAACAGCTACCCCTCCTCTCCAGGTGTACTCTGATGAGCGCTTTGTGATGTCATTTCAGTAGGTCACCAGTTTCAAGGTGGATGTTGGCTTGCCAGTGTGTTATGTTATCCCCCATGCCAGAAGAGACATTCCCTCATCTCCAGGGGAACTGAGGTGAGTGCTTTCTGATGTCATTGTAGTACGTCACAAGATTCCAGCTGGAGCTTGGCTTCCCCATTGGTCTAGTGTGTTATGTGTTCCGCCATGCGAATAAGAGACATTCCTTTGTCTCCATGGGAATAGAGTTGAGCGCTTTGTGATGTCATTTCAGTAGGTCTTAAGGTTCCAGTTGGAGGATGGCTTTGACTCTGACTTCTAGTGTGTTATGTTATCCGCCATGACATTAAGAGACATTTCCTCATCTCCAGGGGAAGTGAGTGAGTGAGTCATTTCAGTTGGTCACCTGTTTCAAGGTGGAGGTTGGCTTCCCTTGTGACTCCTGGTGTGTTGTGATACCCCCCCTGCTTGTAACAGACATCTCCTCCTCTCCATGGGAACTCAGGTGAGCGATTTGTGATATCTCCCCTGCTTATAACAGACATCCCCTCCTCTCCAGGGGAACTCAGGTGAGCTCTTTGTGATATCCCCCCTGCTTGTAACAGACATCCCCACTTCTCCAGGTGAACTCAGGTGAGCGCTTTGTGATGTCATTTCAGTTGGTCACCTGTTTCAAGGTGGAGATTGTCTTCCCATGTGATTTCTGGTGTGTTGTGATATCCCCCCTGCTTGTAACAGACATCCCCTCGTCTCCCGGTGTACTCTGGTGAGCGCTTTGTGATGTCATTTCAGTAGGTCACCTGTTTCAAGATGGAGGTTGGCTTGCCAGTGTGTTATGTTATCCCCCCTGCCAGAAGAGACATTCCCTCATCTCCAGGGGAACTGAGGTGAGTGCTTTGTGATGTCATTGTAGTACGTCACAAGATTCCAGCTGGAACTGAGGTGAACTGAGGTGAGTGCTTTGTGATGTCATTGTAGTACGTCACAAGATTCCAGCTGGAGCTTGGCTTCCCCTCTGGTCTAGTGTGTTATGTGTTCCGCCATGCCTCTAAGAGACATTCCTTTGTCTCCATGGGAATAGAGTTGAGAGCTTTGTGATGTCATTTCAGTAGGTCTTAAGGTTCTAGTTGGAGGATGGCTTTGACTCTGACTTCTAGTGTGTTATGTTATCCGCCATGACATTAAGAGACATTTCCTCAACTCCAGGGGAAGTGAGTGAGTGAGTCATTTCAGTTGGTCACCTGTTTCAAGGTGAAGGTTGGCTGCCCATGTGACTTCTGGTGTGTTGTGATATCCCCCCTGCTTGTAACAGACATCCCCTCCTCTCCAGGAGAACTCAGGTGAGCGCTTTGTGATATCCCCCCTGCTTGTAACAGACATCCCCTGCTCTCCAGGGGAACTCAGGTGAGCGCTTTGTGATGTCATTTCAGTTGGTCGCCTGTTTCAAGGTGGAGATCGTCTTCCCCTGTGACTCCTGGTGTGTTGTGATATCCCCCCTGTTTGTAACAGACATCCCCTCCTCTCCAGGGGAACTCAGCTGAGCGCTTTGTGATGTCATTAGAGTTGGTCACCTGTTTCAAGGTGGAAGTTGGCTTCCCCATGTGAATCCTGGTGTGTTGTGATATCCTCCCTGCTTGTAACAGACATACCCTCCTCTCCATGGGAACTCAGGTGAGCGCTTTGTGATATCCCCCCTTCTTGTAACAGAGATCCCCTGGTCTCCAGGGGAACTCAGGTGAGCGCTTTGTGATATCCCCCCTGCTTGTAACAGACATCCCCTGCTCTCCAGGGGAACTCAGGTGAGCGCTTTGTGATGTCATTTCAGTTGGTCGCCTGTTTCAAGGTGGAGATTGTCTTCCCCTGTGAATCCTGGCGTGTTGTTATATCCCCCCTACTTGTAACAGACATCCCCTCATCTCTAGGGGAACTCAGGTGAGCGCTTTGTGATGTCATTTCTGTTGGTCACCTGTTTCAAGGTGGAGGTTGGCTTCCCCTGTGACTCCTGGTGTGTTGTGATATCCCCCCTGCTTGTAACAGACATCCCCTCCTCTCCAGGAGAACTCAGGTGAGCGGATTGTGATATCCCCCCTGCTTGTAACAGACATCCCCTCCTCTCCAGGGGAACTCAGGTGAGCGCTTTGTGATGTCATTTCAGTTGGTCACCTGTTTCAAGGTTGAGGTTGGCTTCCCCTGTGACTCCTGGTGTGTTGTGATATCCCCCCTGCTTGTAACAGACATCCCCTCCTCACCAGGGGAACTCAGTTGAGCGCTTTGTGATATCCCCCCTGCTTGTAACAGACATCTCCTGCTCTCCAGGGAAACTCAGGTGAGCGCTTTGTGATGTCATTTCAGTTGGTCACCTGTTTCAAGGTGGAGGTTGGCTTCCCCTGTGACTCCTGGTGTGTTGTGATATCCCACCTGCTTGTAACAGACATCCCCTCCTCTCCAGGGGAACTCAGGTGAGCGCTTTGTGATATTCCCCCTGCTTGTAACAGAGATCCCCTGCTCTCCAGGGGAACTCAGGTCAGCGCTTTGTGATGTCATTTCAGTTGGTCACCTGTTTCAAGGTGGAGATTGTCTTCCCCTGTGAATCCTGTCGTGTTGTGATATCCCCCCTACTTGTAACAGACATCCCCTCATCTCTACGGGAACTCAGGTGTGCGCTTTGTGATGACATTTCAGATGGTCACCTGTTTCAAGGTGGAGGTTGGCTTCCCCTGTGACTCCTGGTGTGTTGTGATATCCCCCCTGCTTGTAACAGACATCCCCTCCTCTCCAGGGGAACTCTGGTGAGCGCTTTGTGATGTCATTTCAGTTGGTCACCTGTTTCAAGGTGGAGGTTGGCTTCCCCTGTGACTCCTGGTGTGTTGTGATATCCCCCCTGTTTGTAACGGACATCCCCTCCTCTCAAGGGAAAGTCAAGTCAGCGCTTTGTGATGTCATTTCAGTAGGTCTTAAGGTTCTAGTTGGAGGATGGCTTTGACTCTGACTTCTAGTGTGTTATGTTATCCGCCCTGATTTTAAGAGACATGTCCTCATCTCCAGGGGAAGTAAGTGAGTGAGTCATGTCAGTTGGTCACCTGTTTCAAGGTGAAGGTTGGCTGCCCCTGTGACTCCTGGCGTGTTGTGATATCCCCCCTGCTTGTAACAGACATCCCCTCCTCTCCACGGGAACTCAGGTGAGCGCTTTGTGATATCCCCCCTGCTTGTAACAGACATTCCCTGCTCTCCAGGGGAACTCAGGTGAGCGTTTTGTGATGTCATTTCAGGTGGTCACCTGTTTCAAGGTGGAGGTTGGCTTCCGCTGTTACTCCTGGTGTGTTGTGATATCCCCCCTGCTTGTAACGGACATCCCCTCCTCTCAAGGGAAAGTCAAGTCAGCGCTTTGTGATGTCATTTCAGTTGGTCACCTGTTTCAAGGTAGAGGTTGGCTTCCCCTGTGACTCCTGGTGTGTTGTGATATCCCCCTGCTTGTAACAGACATCCCCTCCTCAGCAGGGGAACTCAGGTGAGCGCTTTGTTATATCCCCCCTGCTTGTAACAGACATCCCCTCATCTCTAGGGGAACTCAGGTGAGCGCTTTGTGATGTCATTTCAGTTGGTCACCTGTTTCAAGGTGGAGGTTGGCTTCCCCTGTGACTCCTGGTGTGTTGTGATATCCCCCCTGCTTGTAACAGCTACCCCTCCTCTTCAGGTGTACTCTGGTGAGCGCTTTGTGATTTCATTTCAGTAGGTCACCTGTTTCAAGGTGGAGGTTGGCTTGCCCTCTGACTCCTGGTGTGTTGTGATAACCGCCCTGCTTGTAACAGACATCCCCTCCTCTCCAGGGGAACTCAGCTGAGCGCTTTGTGATGTCATTAGAGATGGTCACCTGTTTCAAGGTGGAGGTTGACTTCCCCTCTGACTCCTAGTGTGTTGTGATATCCCCCCTGCTTGTAACAGACATCCCCTCGTCTCCAGGTGTACTCAGGTGAGCGCTTTGTGATGTCATTTCAGTTGATCACCTGTTTCAAGGCTGAGATTGGCTTCCCCTGTGACTCCTAGTGTGTTTTGATATCCCCCCTCCTTGTAATAGACATCCCCTCCTCTCCAGGGGGACTCAGGTGAGCGCTTTGTGATATCCCCCCTGCTTGTAACAAACATCCCCTCTTCTCCAGGGGAACTCAGGTGAGCGCTTTGTGATGTCATTTCAGTTGGTCATCTGTTTCAAGGTGGAGGTCTTCCGCTGTGACTCCTGGTGTGTTGTGATATCCCCCCGGCTTGTAACAGCTACCCCTCCTCTCCTGAGGTGAGTGCTTTGTGATGTCATTTTAGTAGGTCTCCAGATTCTAACTGGAGCTTGGCTTGCCCTCTGACTTCCGGTGTCTTATGTTATCCCCCATGCCAGAAGAGACATCCCCTCCTCTCAAGGGAAAGTCAAGTCAGCGCTTTGTGATGTCATTTCAGTAGGTCTTAAGGTTCTAGTTGGAGGATGGCTTTGACTCTGACTTGTAGTGTGTTATGTTATCCGCCCTGACATTAAAAGACATGTCCCCATCTCCAGGGGAAGTAAGTGAGTGAGTCATTTCAGTTGGTCACCTGTTTCAAGGTGAAGGTTGGCTGCCCCTGTGACTTCTGGTGTGTTGTGATATCCCCCCTGCTTGTAACAGACATCCCCTCCTCTCCACGGGAACTCAGGTGAGTGCTTTGTGATGTCATTTCAGTTGGTCACCAGTTTCAAGGTGGAGATTGTCTTCCCCTGTGAATCCTGGCGTGTTGTTATATCCCCCCTACTTGTAACAGACATCCCCTCATCTCTAGGGGAACTCAGGTGAGCGCTTTGTGATGTCATTTCTGTTGGTCACCTGTTTCAAGGTGGAGGTTGGCTTCCATTTTGACTCCTGGTGTGTTGTGATATCCCCCCTGCTTGTAACAGACATCCCCTCCTCTCCAGGGGAACTCAGGTGAGCGCTTTGTGATATCCCCCCTGCTTGTAACAGACATCCCCTCCTCTCCAGGGGATCTAAGGTGAGCGCTTTGTGATGCCATTTCTGTTGGTCACCTGTTTCAAGGTGGAGGTTGGCTTCCCCTGTGACTCCTGGTGTGTTGTGATATCCCCCCTGCTTGTAAAATATATCCCCTCTTCTCCAAGTTAACTCAGGTGAGCGCTTTGTGATGTCATTTCAGATGGTCACCTGTTTCATGGTGGAGGTTGGCTTCCGCTGTGACTCCTGGTGTGTTGTGATATCCCCCCTGCTTGTAACAGACATCCCCTCCTCTCCAGGGGAACATTTTGACTCCTGGTGTGTTGTGATATCCCCCCTGCTTGTAACAGACATCCCCTCCTCTCCAGGGGAACTCAGGTGAGCGCTTTGTGATATCCCCCCTGCTTGTAACAGACATCCCCTTCTCTCCAGGGGATCTAAGGTGAGCGCTTTGTGATGCCATTTCTGTTGGTCACCTGTTTCAAGGTGGAGGTTGGCTTCCCCTGTGACTCCTGGTGTGTTGTGATATCCCCCCTGCTTGTAACAGACGTCTCCTCCTGTCCATGGGAACTCCGGTGAGCGCTTTGTGATCTCCCCCCTGCTTATAACAGACATCCCCTCCTCTCCAGGGGAACTCAGGTAAGCGCTTTGTGATATCCCCCCTGCTTGTAACAGACATCCCCACCTCTCCAGGTGAACTCAGGTGAGCGCCTTGTGATGTCATTTCAGTTGGGCACTGGTTTCAAGGTTGAGGTTGGCTTCCCCTGTGACTCCTGGTGTGTTGTGATATCCCCCCTGCTTGTAAAAGACATCCCCTCTTCTCCAAGTTCACTCAGGTGAGCGCTTTGTGATATCCCCCCTGCTTGTAACAGACATCCCCTCCTCTCCAGGGGAACTCAGGTGAGCGCTTTGTGATATCCCCCCTGCTTGTAACAGACATCCCCACCTCTCCAGGTGAACTCAGGTGAGCGCCTTGTGATGTCATTTCAGTTGGGCACTTGTTTCAAGGTTGAGGTTGGCTTCCCCTGTGACGCCTGGTGTGTTGTGATATCCCCCCTGCTTGTAACAGACATCCCCTCATCTTTTGTGGAACTCAGGTGAGCGCTTTGTGATGCCATTTCAGTTGGTCACCTCTTTCAAGGTGGAGGTTGGCTTCCCCTGTGACTCCTGGTGTGTTGTGGTATCCCCCCTGCTTATGACAGACATCCCGTCCTATCCAGGGGAACTCAGGTGAGCGCTTTGTGATATCCCCCCTGCTTGTAACAGACATCCCCTGCTCTCCAGGGGAACTCAGGTGAGCGTTTTGTGATGTCATTTCAGGTGGTGACCTGTTTCAAGGTGGAGGTTGGCTTCCGCTGTGACTCCTGGTGTGTTGTGATATCCCCCCTGCTTATAACAGACATCCCCTCATCTCTAGGGGAACTCAGGTGAGCAATTTGTGATATCCCCCGTGCTTGTAACAGAGATCCCCTGCTCTCCAGGGTAACTCAGGTGAGCGCTTTGTGATGTCATTTCAGTTGGTCACCTGTTACAAGGTTGAGATTGTCTTCCCCTGTGAATCCGGGCGTGTTGTGATTTCCCTCCGGCTTTTAACAGTCATCCCCTCATCTCTAGGGGAACTCGGGTGAGCGCTTTCTGATATCATTTCAGTTGGTCACCTGTTTCAAGGTGGAGGTTGGCTTCCCCTGTGACTCCTGGTGTGTTGTGATATCCCCCCTGCTTGTAAAAGATATCCCCTCTTCTCCAAGTTAACTCAGGTGAGCGCTTTGTGATGTCATTTGAGTTGGTCACCTTTTTCATGGTGGAGTTTGGCTTTCGCTGTGACTCCTGGTGTGTTGTGATATCCCCCCTGCTTGTAACAGACATCCCGTCCTCTCCAGGGGAACTCAGGTGAGCGCTTTGTGATATCCCCCCTGCTTGTAACAGACATCCCCTCCTCTCCAGGGGATCTAAGGTGAGCGCTTTGTGATGCCATTTCTGTTGGTCACCTGTTTCAAGGTGGAGGTTGGCTTCCCCTGTGACTCCTGGTGTGTTGTGATATCCCCCCTGCTTGTAACAGACGTCTCCTCCTCTCCATGGGAACTCAGGTGAGCAATTTGTGATATCCCCCCTGCTTGTAACAGAGATCCCCTGCTCTCCAGGGGAACTCAGGTGAGCGCTTTGTGATGTCATTTCAGTTGGTCACCTGTTTCAAGGTTGAGATTGTCTTCCCCTGTGAATCCGGGCGTGTTGTGATATCCCCCCTGCTTGTAAAAGACATCCCCTCTTCTCCAAGTTAACTCAGGTGAGCGCTTTGTGATGTCATTTCAGTTGGTCACCTGTTTCATGGTGGAGGTTGGCTTCCGCTGTGACTCCTGGTGTGTTGTGATAACCCCCCTGCTTGTAACAGACATCCCCTCCTCTCCAGGGGAACTCAGGTGAGCGCTTTGTGATGTCATTACAGTTGGTCACCTGTTTCAAGGTGGAGGTTGGCTTCCCCTCTGACTCCTGGTGTGTTTTGATATCCCCCCTCCTTGTAATAGACATCCCCTCCTCTCCAGGGGAACTCAGGTTAGCGCTTTGTGATGTCATTTCAGTTGATCACCTGTTTCAAGTTTGAGGTTGGCTTCCCCTGTGACTCCTGGTGTGTTGTGATATCCCCCCTGCTTGTAACAGAGATCCCCTCATCTCTAGGGGAACTCAGATGAGCGTTTTGTGATGTCATTTCTGTTGGTCACCTGTTTCAAGGTGGAGGTTGGCTTCCCCTGTGAGTCCTGGTGTGTTGTGATATCCCCCCTGCTTGTAACAGACATCCCCTCCTCTCCAGGGGAACTCAGGTGAGCGCTTTGTGATATCCCCCCTGCTTGTAACAGACATCCCCTCCTCTCCAGGGGATCTAAGGTGAGTGCTTTGTGATTTCTTTTCAGTTGGTTACCTGTTTCAAGGTGGAGGTTGGCTTCCCGTCTGACTCCTGGTGTGTTGTGATATCCCCCCCGCTTTTAACCGACATCCCCTCCTCTCCAGGGGAACTCAGGTGAGCGCTTTGTGATGCCATTTCTGTTGGTCACCTGTTTCAAGGTGGAGGTTGGCTTCCCCTGTGACTCCTGGTGTGTTGTGATATCCCCCCTGCTTGTAATAGGCGTCTCCTCCTCTCCATGGGAACTCAGGTGGGCGCTTTGTGATCTCCCCCCTGCTTATAACAGACATCCCCTCCTCTCCAGGGGAACTCACGTGAGCGCTTTGTGATATCCCCCCTGCTTGTAACAGACATCCCCTTCTCTCCAGGGGAACTCAGGTGAGCGTTTTGTGATGTCATTTCAGGTGGTGACCTGTTTCAAGGTTGAGGTTGACTTCCGCTGTGACTCCTGGTGTGTTGTGATATCCCCCCTGCTTATAACAGACATCCCCTCATCTCTAGGGGAACTCAGGTGAGCGCTTTGTGATGTCATTTCAGTTGGTCACCTGTTTCAAGGTGGAGGTTGGCTTCCCCTGTGACTCCTGGCGTGTTGTGATATCCTTCCTGCGTGTAACTGACATCCCCTCCTCACCAGGGGAACTCAGGTGAGCAATTTGTGATATCCCCCCTGCTTGTAACAGAGATCCCCTGCTCTCCAGGGGAACTCAGGTGAGCGCTTTGTGATGTCATTTCAGTTGGTCACCTGTTTCAAGGTTGAGATTGTCTTCCCCTGTGAATCCGGGCGTTTTGTGATATCCCCCCTGCTTTTAACAGACATCCCCTCATCTCTAGGGGAACTGAGGTGAGCGCTTTCTGATGTCATTTCTGTTGGTCACCTGTTTCAAGGTGGAGGTTGGCTTCCCCAGTGACTCCTGTTGTGTTGTGATATCCCCCCTGCTTGTAAAAGACATCCCCTCTTCTCCTAGTTAACTCAGGTGAGCGCTTTGTGATGTCATTTCAGTTGGTCACCTGTTTCATGGTGGAGGTTGGCTTCCGCTGTGACTCCTGGTGTGTTGTGATAACCCCCCTGCTTGTAACAGACATCCCCTCCTCTCCAGGGGAACTCAGGTGAGCGCTTTGTGATGTCATTACAGTTGGTCACCTGTTTCAAGGTGGAGGTTGGCTTCCCCTCTGACTCCTGGTGTGTTTTGATATCCCCCCTCCTTGTAATAGACATCCCCTCCTCTCCAGGGGAACTCAGGTGAGCGCTTTGTGATATCCCCCCTGCTTGTAACAAACATCCCCTCTTCTCCAGGGGAACTCAGGTGAGCGCTTTGTGATGTCATTTCAGTTGGTCATCTGTTTGAAGGTGGAGGTTGTCTTCTCCTGTGACTCCTGGTGTGTTGTGATATCCCCCCCGCTTTTAACAGCTACCCCTCCTCTCCTGAGGTGAGTACTTTGTGATGTCATTGTAGTACGTCACAAGATTCCAGCTGGAGCTTGGCTTCCCCTCTGGTCTAGTGTGTTATGTGTTCCGCCATGCCTGTAAGAGACATTCCTTTGTCTCCATGGGAATAGAGTTGAGCGCTTTGTGATGTCATTTCAGTAAGTCTTAAGGTTCTAGTTGGAGGATGGCTTTCACTCTGACTTGTAGTGTGTTATGTTATCCGCCCTGACATTAAGAGACATGTCCTCATCTCCAGGGGAAGTAAGTGAGTGAGTCATTTCAGTTGGTTACCTGTTTCAAGGTTGAGATTGTCTTCCCCTGTGAATCCGGGCGTGTTGTGATATCACTCCTGCTTTTAACAGACATCCCCTCATCTCTAGGGGAACTCAGGTGAGCGCTTTGTGATGTCATTTCAGTTGGTCACCTGTTTCAAGGTTGAGGTTGGCTTCCCCTGTGACTCCTGGTGTGTTGTGATATCCCCCCTGCTTGTAACAGACATCCCTCCTCACCAGGGGAACTCAGGTGAGCGCTTTGTGATATCCCCCCTGCTAGTAACAGACATCCCCTGCTCTCCAGGGGAACTCAGGTGAGCGCTTTGTGATGTCATTTCAGTTTGTCAACTGTTTCAAGGTGGAGGTTGGCTTCCCCTGTGACTCCTGGTGTGTTGTGATATCCCCCCTGCTTGTAACAGACATCCCCTCTTCTCCAAGTTAACTCAGGTGAGCGCTTTGTGATGTCATTTCAGTTGGTCACCTGTTTCATGGTGGAGGTTGGCTTCCGCTGTAACTCCTGGTGTGTTGTGATAACACCCCTTCTTGTAACGGACATCCCCTCCTCTCCAGGGGAACTCAGGTGAGCGCTTTGTGATGTCATTTCAGTTGGTCACCTGTTTCAAGGTGGAGGTTGGCTTCCCCTGTGACTCCTGGCGTGTTGTGATATCCCCCCTGCGTGTAACAGACATCCCCTCCTCTCCAGGGGAACTCAGGTGAGCGCTTTGTGATCTCCCCCCTGCTTATAACAGACATCCCCTCCTCTCCAGGGGAACTCACGTGAGCGCTTTGTGATGCCATTTCAGTTGGTCACCTCTTTCAAGGTGGAGGTTGGCTTCCCCTGTGACTCCTGGTGTGCTGTGGTATCCCCCCTGCTTATAACAGACATCCCGTCCTATCCAGGGGAACTCAGGTGAGCGCTTTGTGATATCCCCCCTGCTTGTAACAGACATCCCCTTCTCTCCAGGGGAACTCAGGTGAGCGTTTTGTGATGTCATTTCAGGTGGTGACCTGTTTCAAGGTGGAGGTTGACTTCCGCTGTGACTCCTGGTGTGTTGTGATATCCCCCCTGCTTATAACAGACATCCCCTCATCTCTAGGGGAACTCAGGTGAGCGCTTTGTGATGTCATTTCAGTTGGTCACCTGTTTCAAGGTGGAGGTTGGATTCCCCTGTGACTCCTGGCGTGTTGTGATATCCTTCCTGCGTGTAACTGACATCCCCTCCTCACCAGGGGAACTCAGGTGAGCAATTTGTGATATCCCCCCTGCTTGTAACAGAGATCCCCTGCTCTCCAGGGGAACTCAGGTGAGCGCTTTGTGATGTCATTTCAGTTGGTCACCTGTTTCAAGGTTGAGATTGTCTTCCCCTGTGAATCCGGGCGTTTTGTGATATCCCCCCTGCTTTTAACAGACATCCCCTCATCTCTAGGGGAACTGAGGTGAGCGCTTTCTGATGTCATTTCTGTTGGTCACCTGTTTCAAGGTGGAGGTTGGCTTCCCCAGTGACTCCTGTTGTGTTGTGATATCCCCCCTGCTTGTAAAAGACATCCCCTCTTCTCCTAGTTAACTCAGGTGAGCGCTTTGTGATGTCATTTCAGTTGGTCACCTGTTTCATGGTGGAGGTTGGCTTCCGCTGTGACTCCTGGTGTGTTGTGATAACCCCCCTGCTTGTAACAGACATCCCCTCCTCTCCAGGGGAACTCAGGTGAGCGCTTTGTGATGTCATTACAGTTGGTCACCTGTTTCAAGGTGGAGGTTGGCTTCCCCTCTGACTCCTGGTGTGTTTTGATATCCCCCCTCCTTGTAATAGACATCCCCTCCTCTCCAGGGGAACTCAGGTGAGCGCTTTGTGATATCCCCCCTGCTTGTAACAAACATCCCCTCTTCTCCAGGGGAACTCAGGTGAGCGCTTTGTGATGTCATTTCAGTTGGTCATCTGTTTGAAGGTGGAGGTTGTCTTCTCCTGTGACTCCTGGTGTGTTGTGATATCCCCCCCGCTTTTAACAGCTACCCCTCCTCTCCTGAGGTGAGTACTTTGTGATGTCATTGTAGTACGTCACAAGATTCCAGCTGGAGCTTGGCTTCCCCTCTGGTCTAGTGTGTTATGTGTTCCGCCATGCCTGTAAGAGACATTCCTTTGTCTCCATGGGAATAGAGTTGAGCGCTTTGTGATGTCATTTCAGTAAGTCTTAAGGTTCTAGTTGGAGGATGGCTTTCACTCTGACTTGTAGTGTGTTATGTTATCCGCCCTGACATTAAGAGACATGTCCTCATCTCCAGGGGAAGTAAGTGAGTGAGTCATTTCAGTTGGTTACCTGTTTCAAGGTTGAGATTGTCTTCCCCTGTGAATCCGGGCGTGTTGTGATATCACTCCTGCTTTTAACAGACATCCCCTCATCTCTAGGGGAACTCAGGTGAGCGCTTTGTGATGTCATTTCAGTTGGTCACCTGTTTCAAGGTTGAGGTTGGCTTCCCCTGTGACTCCTGGTGTGTTGTGATATCCCCCCTGCTTGTAACAGACATCCCTCCTCACCAGGGGAACTCAGGTGAGCGCTTTGTGATATCCCCCCTGCTAGTAACAGACATCCCCTGCTCTCCAGGGGAACTCAGGTGAGCGCTTTGTGATGTCATTTCAGTTTGTCAACTGTTTCAAGGTGGAGGTTGGCTTCCCCTGTGACTCCTGGTGTGTTGTGATATCCCCCCTGCTTGTAACAGACATCCCCTCTTCTCCAAGTTAACTCAGGTGAGCGCTTTGTGATGTCATTTCAGTTGGTCACCTGTTTCATGGTGGAGGTTGGCTTCCGCTGTAACTCCTGGTGTGTTGTGATAACACCCCTTCTTGTAACGGACATCCCCTCCTCTCCAGGGGAACTCAGGTGAGCGCTTTGTGATGTCATTTCAGTTGGTCACCTGTTTCAAGGTGGAGGTTGGCTTCCCCTGTGACTCCTGGCGTGTTGTGATATCCCCCCTGCGTGTAACAGACATCCCCTCCTCTCCAGGGGAACTCAGGTGAGCGCTTTGTGATCTCCCCCCTGCTTATAACAGACATCCCCTCCTCTCCAGGGGAACTCACGTGAGCGCTTTGTGATGCCATTTCAGTTGGTCACCTCTTTCAAGGTGGAGGTTGGCTTCCCCTGTGACTCCTGGTGTGCTGTGGTATCCCCCCTGCTTATAACAGACATCCCGTCCTATCCAGGGGAACTCAGGTGAGCGCTTTGTGATATCCCCCCTGCTTGTAACAGACATCCCCTTCTCTCCAGGGGAACTCAGGTGAGCGTTTTGTGATGTCATTTCAGGTGGTGACCTGTTTCAAGGTGGAGGTTGACTTCCGCTGTGACTCCTGGTGTGTTGTGATATCCCCCCTGCTTATAACAGACATCCCCTCATCTCTAGGGGAACTCAGGTGAGCGCTTTGTGATGTCATTTCAGTTGGTCACCTGTTTCAAGGTGGAGGTTGGATTCCCCTGTGACTCCTGGCGTGTTGTGATATCCCCCCTGCGTGTAACTGACATCCCCTCCTCACCAGGGGAACTCAGGTGAGCAATTTGTGATATCCCCCCTGCTTGTAACAGAGATCCCCTGCTCTCCAGGGGAACTCAGGTGAGCGCTTTGTGATGTCATTTCAGTTGGTCACCTGTTTCAAGGTTGAGATTGTCTTCCCCTGTGAATCCGGGCGTTTTGTGATATCCCCCCTGCTTTTAACAGACATCCCCTCATCTCTAGGGGAACTGAGGTGAGCGCTTTCTGATGTCATTTCAGTTGGTCACCTGTTTCAAGGTGGAGGTTGGCTTCCCCAGTGACTCCTGTTGTGTTGTGATATCCCCCCTGCTTGTAAAAGACATCCCCTCTTCTCCTAGTTAACTCAGGTGAGCGCTTTGTGATGTCATTTCAGTTGGTCACCTGTTTCATGGTGGAGGTTGGCTTCCGCTGTGACTCCTGGTGTGTTGTGATAACCCCCCTGCTTGTAACAGACATCCCCTCCTCTCCAGGGGAATTCAGGTGAGCGCTTTGTGATGTCATTACAGTTGGTCACCTGTTTCAAGGTGGAGGTTGGCTTCCCCTCTGACTCCTGGTGTGTTTTGATATCCCCCCTCCTTGTAATAGACATCCCCTCCTCTCCAGGGGAACTCAGGTGAGCGCTTTGTGATATCCCCCCTGCTTGTAACAAACATCCCCTCTTCTCCAGGGGAACTCAGGTGAGCGCTTTGTGATGTCATTTCAGTTGGTCATCTGTTTGAAGGTGGAGGTTGTCTTCTCCTGTGACTCCTGTTGTGTTGTGATATCCCCCCCGCTTTTAACAGACATCCCCTCTTCTCCAAGTTAACTCAGGTGAGCGCTTTGTGATGTCATTTCAGTTGGTCACCTGTTTCATGGTGGAGGTTGGCTTCCGCTGTAACTCCTGGTGTGTTGTGATAACACCCCTTCTTGTAACGGACATCCCCTCCTCTCCAGGGGAACTCAGGTGAGCGCTTTGTGATGTCATTTCAGTTGGTCACCTGTTTCAAGGTGGAGGTTGGCTTCCCCTGTGACTCCTGGCGTGTTGTGATATCCCCCCTGCGTGTAACAGACATCCCCTCCTCACCAGGGGAACTCAGGTGAACGCTTTGTGGTATCCCCCCTGCTTGTAACAGACATCCCCTGCTCTCCAGGGGAACTCAGGTGAGCGTTTTGTGATGTCATTTCAGTTGGTCCCCTGTTTGAAGGTGGAGATTGTCTTCCCCTGTGAATCCTGTCGTGTTGTGATATCCCCCCTACTTGTAACAGACATCCCCTCATCTCTAGGGGAACTCAGGTGAGCGCTTTGCGATGTCATTTCAGGTGGTCACATGTTTCAAAATTGAGGTTGACTTCCCCTGTGACTCCTGGTGTTTTGTGATAACCCCCTTCCTTGTAACAGACATCCCCTCCTCATCAGGGGAACTCAGGTGAGCGCTTTGTGATATCCCCCCTGCTTGTCACAAACATCCCCTCTTCTCCAGGGGAACTCAGGTGAGTGCTTTGTGATGTCATTTCAGTTGGTCATCTGTTTTAAGGTAGAGGTTGTCTTCCCCTGTGACTCCTGGTGTGTTGTGATATCCCCCCTGCTTGTAACAGACATCCCCTCGTCTCCAGGTGTACTCAGGTGAGCGCTTTGTGATGTCATTTCAGTTGATCACCTGTTTCAAGGTTGAGGTTGGCTTCTCCTGTGACTCCTGGTGTGTTGTGATATCCCTCCTGCTTTTAACAGACATCCCCTCATCTCTAGGGGAACTCAGGTGAGCGCTTTGTGATGTCATTTCAGTTTGTCAACTGTTTCAAGGTGGAGGTTGGCTTCCCCTGTGACTCCTGGTGTGTTGTGATATCCCCCCTGCTTGTAACAGACATCCCCTCTTCTCCAAGTTAACTCAGGTGAGCGCTTTGTGATGTCATTTCAGTTGGTCACCTGTTTCATGGTGGAGGTTGGCTTCCGCTGTAACTCCTGATGTGTTGTGATAACCCCCCTGCGTGTAACAGACATTCCCTCCTCTCCAGGGGAACTCAGGTGAGCGCTTTGTGATGTCATTTCAGTTGGTCACCTGTTTCAAGGTGGAGGTTGGCTTCCCCTGTGACTCCTGGCGTGTTGTGATATCCCCCCTGCGTGTAACAGACATCCCCTCCTCACCAGGGGAACTCAGGTGAGCGCTTTGTGATATCCCCCCTGCTTGTAACAGAGATCCCCTGCTCTCCAGGGGAACTCAGGTGAGCCCTTTGTCATGTCATTTCAGTTGGTCACCTGTTTCAAGGTTGAGGTTGGCTTCCCCTGTGACTCCTGGTGTGTTGTGATATCCCCCCTGCTTTTAACAGACATCCAATCCTCACCAGGGGAACTCAGGTGAGCGCTTTCTGATATCCCCCCTGCTTGTAACAGACATCCCCTCCTCACCAGGGGAACTCAGGTGAGCGCTTTCTGATATCCCCCCTGCTTGTAACAGACATCCCCTGCTCTCCAGGGGAACTCAGGTGAGCGCTTTGTGATATCATTTCAGCTGGTCACCTGTTTCATGGTGGAGGTTGGCTTCCGCTGTGACTCCTGGTGTGTTGTGATAACCCCCCTTCTTGTAACAGACATCCCCTGCTCTCCAGGGGAACTCAGGTGAGCGTTTTGTGATGTCATTTCACTTTGTCACCTGTTTCAAGGTGGAGGTTGGCTTCCCCTCTGACTCCTGGTGTGTTTTGATATCCCCCCTTCTTGTAATAGACATCCCCTCCTCTCCAGGGGAACTCAGGTGAGCACTTTGTGATATCCCCCCTGCTTGTAACAGACATCCCCTTCTCTCCAGGGGAACTCAGGTGAGAGTTTTGTGATGTCATTTCAGTTGGTCACCTGTTTGAAGGTGGAGATTGTCTTCCCCTGTGAATCCTGTCGTGTTGTGATATCCCCCCTACTTGTAACAGACATCCCCTCATCTCTAGGGGAACTCAGGTGAGCGCTTTGTGATGTCATTTCAGGTGGTCACATGTTTCAAAATTGAGGTTGGCTTCCCCTGTGACTCCTGGTGTTTTGTGATAACCCCATTCCTTGTAACAGACATCCCCTCCTCATCAGGGGAACTCAGGTGAGCGCTTTGTGATATCCCCCCTGCTTGTCACAAACATCCCCTCTTCTCCAGGGGAACTCAGGTGAGTGCTTTGTGATGTCATTTCAGTTGGTCATCTGTTTTAAGGTAGAGGTTGTCTTCCCCTGTGACTCCTGGTGTGTTGTGATATCCCCCCTGCTTGTAACAGACATCCCCTCGTCTCCAGGTGTACTCAGGTGAGCGCTTTGTGATGTCATTTCAGTTGATCACCTGTTTCAAGGTTGAGGTTGGCTTCTCCTGTGACTCCTGGTGTGTTGTGATATCCCTCCTGCTTTTAACAGACATCCCCTCATCTCTAGGGGAACTCAGGTGAGCGCTTTGTGGTGTCATTTCAGTTGGTCACCTGTTTCAAGGTTGAGGTTGGCTTCCCCTGTGACTCCTGTTGTGTTGTGATATCCCCCCTGCTTGTAACAGACATCCCCTCCTCACCAGGGGAACTCAGGTGAGCGCTTTGTGATATCCCCCCTTCTTGTAACAGACATCCCCTCATCTCTAGGGGAACTCAGGTGAGCGCTTTGTGATGTCATTTCAGTTGGTCACCTGTTTCAAGGTGGAGGTTGGCTTCCCCTGTGACTCCTGGTGTGTTGTGATATCCCCCCTGCTTGTAACAGACATCCCCTCTTCTCCAAGTTAACTCAGGTGAGCGCTTTGTGATGTCATTTCAGTTGGTCACCTGTTTCATGGTGGAGGATGGCTTCTGCTGTGACTCCTGGTGTGTTGTGATAACCCCCCTGCTTGTAACAGACATTCCCTCCTCTCCTGGTGAACTCAGATGAGCGCTTTGTGATGTCATTTCAGTTGGTCACCTGTTTCAAGGTGGAGGTTGGCTTCCCCTCTGACTCCTGGTCTGTTTTGATATCCCCCCTTCTTGTAATAGACATCCCCTCCTCAGCAGGGGAACTCAGGTGAGCGCTTTGTGATATCCCCCCTTCTTGTAACAGACATCCCCTCATCTCTAGGGGAACTCAGGTGAGCGCTTTGTGATGTCATTTCAGTTGGTCACCTGTTTCAAGGTGGAGGTTGGCTTCCCCTGTGACTCCTGGTGTGTTGTGATATCCCCCCTGCTTGTAACAGACATCCCCTCTTCTCCAAGTTAACTCAGGTGAGCGCTTTGTGATGTCATTTCAGTTGGTCACCTGTTTCATGGTGGAGGATGGCTTCTGCTGTGACTCCTGGTGTGTTGTGATAACCCCCCTGCTTGTAACAGACATCCCCTCGTCTCCAGGGGAACTCAGGTGAGGGCTTTGTGATGTCATTACAGTTGGTCACCTGTTTCAAGGTGGAGGTTGGCTTCCCCTCTGACTCCTGGTGTGTTTTGATATCCCCCCTTGTTGTAATAGACATCCCCTAAACTCCAGGGGAATTCAGGTGAGCGCTTTGTGATATTCCCCCTGCTTGTAACAAACATCCCCTCTTCTCCAGGGGAACTCAGGTGAGCGCTTTGTGATGTCATTTCAGTTGGTCACTTGTTTCATGGTGGAGGCTGGCTTCCGCTGTGACTCCTGGTGTGTTGTGATATCCCCCCTGCTTGTAACAGACATCCCCTCTTCTCCAGGGGAACTCAGGTGAGCGCTTTGTGATGTCATTTCAGGTGGTTACATGTTTCAAAATTGAGGTTGGCTTCCCCTGTGACTCCTGGTGTTTTGTGATATCCCCCCTGCTTGTAACAGACATCCCCTCCTCACCAGGGGAACTCAGGTGAGCGCTCTCTGATATCCCCCCTGCTTGTGACAGACATCCCCTGCTCTCCAGGGGAACTCAAGTGAGCGCTTTGTGATATCCCTCCTGCCTGTAACAGAGGTCCCCTGCTCTCCAGGGGAACTCAGGTCAGCGCTTTGTTATGTCCTTTCAGTTGGTCACCTGTTTGAAGGTGGAGATTGTTTTCCCCTGTGAATCCTGTCGTGTTGTGATATCCCCCCTACTTGTAACAGACATCCCCTCTTCTCCAAGTTAACACAGGTGAGCGCTTTGTGATGTCATTTCAGTTGGTCACCTGTTTCATGGTGGAGGATGGCTTCCGCTGTGACTCCTGGTGTGTTATGATATCCCCCCTGCTTGTAACAGACATCCCCTCCTCAGCAGGGGAACTCAGGTGAGCGGTTTGTGATATCCCCCCTGCTTGTAACAGACATCCCCTCATCTCTAGGGGAACTCAGGTGAGCGCTTTGTGATGTCATTTCAGTTGGTCACATGTTTCAAAGTTGAGGTTGCCTTCCCCTGTGACTCCTGGTGTGTTGTGATATCCCCCCTACTTGTAACAGACATCCCCTCCACACCAGGGGAACTCAGGTGAGCGCTTTGTGATATCCCTCCTGCTTGTAACAGACATCCCCTGCTCTCCATGGGAACTCAGGTGAGCGCTTTGTGATGTCATTTCAGTTGGTCACCTGTTTCAAGGTGGAGGTTGGCTTCCCCTGTGACTCCTGGTGTGTTGTGATATCCCCCCTGCTTGTAACAGACATCCCCTCTTCTCCAAGTTAACTCAGGTGAGCGCTTTGTGATGTCATTTCAGTTGGTCACCTGTTTCATGGTGGAGGATGGCTTCCGCTGTGACTCGTGGTGTGTTGTGATAACCCCCCTGCTTGTAACAGACATCCCCTCGTCTCCAGGGGAACTCAGGTGAGGGCTTTGTGATGTCATTACAGTTGGTCACCTGTTTCAAGGTGGAGGTTGGCTTCCCCTCTGACTCCTGGTGTGTTTTGATATCCCCCCTTGTTGTAATAGACATCCCCTAAACTCCAGGGGAACTCAGGTGAGCGCTTTGTGATATTCCCCCTGCTTGTAACAAACATCCCCTCTTCTCCAGGGGAACTCAGGTGAGCGCTTTGTGATGTCATTTCAGGTGGTCACATGTTTCAAAATTGAGGTTGGCTTCCCCTGTGACTCCTGGTGTTTTGTGATAACCCCCTTCCTTGTAACAGACATCCCCTCCTCATCAGGGGAACTCAGGTGAGCGCTTTGTGATATCCCCCCTGCTTGTCACAAACATCCCCTCTTCTCCAGGGGAACTCAGGTGAGTGCTTTGTGATGTCATTTCAGTTGGTCATCTGTTTTAAGGTAGAGGTTGTCTTCCCCTGTGACTCCTGGTGTGTTGTGATATCCCCCCTGCTTGTAAGAGACATCCCCTCGTCTCCAGGTGTACTCCGGTGAGCGCTTTGTGATGTCATTTCAGTTGATCACCTGTTTCAAGGTTGAGGTTGGCTTCTCCTGTGACTCCTGGTGTGTTGTGATATCCCTCCTGCTTTTAACAGACATCCCCTCATCTCTAGGGGAACTCAGGTGAGCGCTTTGTGGTGTCATTTCAGTTGGTCACCTGTTTCAAGGTTGAGGTTGGCTTCCCCTGTGACTCCTGTTGTGTTGTGATATCCCCCCTGCTTGTAACAGACATCCCCTCCTCACCAGGGGAACTCAGGTGAGCGCTTTCTGATATCCCTCCTGCCTGTAACAGACATTCCCTCCTCTCCTGGTGAACTCAGGTGAGCGCTTTGTGATGTCATTTCAGTTGGTCACCTGTTTCAAGGTGGAGGTTGGCTTCCCCTCTGACTCCTGGTCTGTTTTGATATCCCCCCTTCTTGTACTAGACATCCCCTCCTCTCCAGGCGAACTCAGGTGAGCGCTTTGTGATATCCCCCCTGCTTGTAACAGAGGTCCCCTGCTCTCCAGGGGAACTCAGGTCAGCGCTTTGTTATGTCCTTTCAGTTGGTCACCTGTTTGAAGGTGGAGATTGTTTTCCCCTGTGAATCCTGTCGTGTTGTGATATCCCCCCTACTTGTAACAGACATCCCCTCTTCTCCAAGTTAACACAGGTGAGCGCTTTGTGATGTCATTTCAGTTGGTCACCTGTTTCATGGTGGAGGTTGGCTTCCGCTGTGACTCCTGGTGTGTTATGATATCCCCCCTGCTTGTAACAGACATCCCCTCCTCAGCAGGGGAACTCAGGTGAGCGCTTTCTCATATCCCCCCTTCTTGTAACAGACATCCCCTCATCTCTAGGGGAACTCAGGTGAGCGCTTTGTGATGTCATTTCAGTTGGTCACATGTTTCAAGGTGGAGGTTGGCTTCCGCTGTGACTCCTGGTGTGTTATGATATCCCCCCTGCTTGTAACAGACATCCCCTCCTCAGCAGGGGAACTCAGGTGAGCGCTTTCTCATATCCCCCCTTCTTGTAACAGACATCCCCTCATCTCCTGGTGAACTCAGATGAGCGCTTTGTGATGTCATTTCAGTTGGTCACCTGTTTCAAGGTGGAGGTTGGCTTCCCCTCTGACTCCTGGTCTGTTTTGATATCCCCCCTTCTTGTAATAGACATCCCCTCCTCAGCAGGGGAACTCAGGTGAGCGCTTTGTGATATCCCCCCTTCTTGTAACAGACATCCCCTCATCTCTAGGGGAACTCAGGTGAGCGCTTTGTGATGTCATTTCAGTTGGTCACCTGTTTCAAGGTGGAGGTTGGCTTCCCCTGTGACTCCTGGTGTGTTGTGATATCCCCCCTGCTTGTAACAGACATCCCCTCTTCTCCAAGTTAACTCAGGTGAGCGCTTTGTGATGTCATTTCAGTTGGTCACCTGTTTCATGGTGGAGGATGGCTTCTGCTGTGACTCCTGGTGTGTTGTGATAACCCCCCTGCTTGTAACAGACATCCCCTCGTCTCCAGGGGAACTCAGGTGAGGGCTTTGTGATGTCATTACAGTTGGTCACCTGTTTCAAGGTGGAGGTTGGCTTCCCCTCTGACTCCTGGTGTGTTTTGATATCCCCCCTTGTTGTAATAGACATCCCCTAAACTCCAGGGGAATTCAGGTGAGCGCTTTGTGATATTCCCCCTGCTTGTAACAAACATCCCCTCTTCTCCAGGGGAACTCAGGTGAGCGCTTTGTGATGTCATTTCAGTTGGTCACTTGTTTCATGGTGGAGGCTGGCTTCCGCTGTGACTCCTGGTGTGTTGTGATATCCCCCCTGCTTGTAACAGACATCCCCTCTTCTCCAGGGGAACTCAGGTGAGCGCTTTGTGATGTCATTTCAGGTGGTTACATGTTTCAAAATTGAGGTTGGCTTCCCCTGTGACTCCTGGTGTTTTGTGATATCCCCCCTGCTTGTAACAGACATCCCCTCCTCACCAGGGGAACTCAGGTGAGCGCTCTCTGATATCCCCCCTGCTTGTGACAGACATCCCCTGCTCTCCAGGGGAACTCAAGTGAGCGCTTTGTGATATCCCTCCTGCCTGTAACAGAGGTCCCCTGCTCTCCAGGGGAACTCAGGTCAGCGCTTTGTTATGTCCTTTCAGTTGGTCACCTGTTTGAAGGTGGAGATTGTTTTCCCCTGTGAATCCTGTCGTGTTGTGATATCCCCCCTACTTGTAACAGACATCCCCTCTTCTCCAAGTTAACACAGGTGAGCGCTTTGTGATGTCATTTCAGTTGGTCACCTGTTTCATGGTGGAGGATGGCTTCCGCTGTGACTCCTGGTGTGTTATGATATCCCCCCTGCTTGTAACAGACATCCCCTCCTCAGCAGGGGAACTCAGGTGAGCGGTTTGTGATATCCCCCCTGCTTGTAACAGACATCCCCTCATCTCTAGGGGAACTCAGGTGAGCGCTTTGTGATGTCATTTCAGTTGGTCACATGTTTCAAAGTTGAGGTTGCCTTCCCCTGTGACTCCTGGTGTGTTGTGATATCCCCCCTACTTGTAACAGACATCCCCTCCACACCAGGGGAACTCAGGTGAGCGCTTTGTGATATCCCTCCTGCTTGTAACAGACATCCCCTGCTCTCCATGGGAACTCAGGTGAGCGCTTTGTGATGTCATTTCAGTTGGTCACCTGTTTCAAGGTGGAGGTTGGCTTCCCCTGTGACTCCTGGTGTGTTGTGATATCCCCCCTGCTTGTAACAGACATCCCCTCTTCTCCAAGTTAACTCAGGTGAGCGCTTTGTGATGTCATTTCAGTTGGTCACCTGTTTCATGGTGGAGGATGGCTTCCGCTGTGACTCGTGGTGTGTTGTGATAACCCCCCTGCTTGTAACAGACATCCCCTCGTCTCCAGGGGAACTCAGGTGAGGGCTTTGTGATGTCATTACAGTTGGTCACCTGTTTCAAGGTGGAGGTTGGCTTCCCCTCTGACTCCTGGTGTGTTTTGATATCCCCCCTTGTTGTAATAGACATCCCCTAAACTCCAGGGGAACTCAGGTGAGCGCTTTGTGATATTCCCCCTGCTTGTAACAAACATCCCCTCTTCTCCAGGGGAACTCAGGTGAGCGCTTTGTGATGTCATTTCAGGTGGTCACATGTTTCAAAATTGAGGTTGGCTTCCCCTGTGACTCCTGGTGTTTTGTGATAACCCCCTTCCTTGTAACAGACATCCCCTCCTCATCAGGGGAACTCAGGTGAGCGCTTTGTGATATCCCCCCTGCTTGTCACAAACATCCCCTCTTCTCCAGGGGAACTCAGGTGAGTGCTTTGTGATGTCATTTCAGTTGGTCATCTGTTTTAAGGTAGAGGTTGTCTTCCCCTGTGACTCCTGGTGTGTTGTGATATCCCCCCTGCTTGTAAGAGACATCCCCTCGTCTCCAGGTGTACTCCGGTGAGCGCTTTGTGATGTCATTTCAGTTGATCACCTGTTTCAAGGTTGAGGTTGGCTTCTCCTGTGACTCCTGGTGTGTTGTGATATCCCTCCTGCTTTTAACAGACATCCCCTCATCTCTAGGGGAACTCAGGTGAGCGCTTTGTGGTGTCATTTCAGTTGGTCACCTGTTTCAAGGTTGAGGTTGGCTTCCCCTGTGACTCCTGTTGTGTTGTGATATCCCCCCTGCTTGTAACAGACATCCCCTCCTCACCAGGGGAACTCAGGTGAGCGCTTTCTGATATCCCTCCTGCCTGTAACAGACATTCCCTCCTCTCCTGGTGAACTCAGGTGAGCGCTTTGTGATGTCATTTCAGTTGGTCACCTGTTTCAAGGTGGAGGTTGGCTTCCCCTCTGACTCCTGGTCTGTTTTGATATCCCCCCTTCTTGTACTAGACATCCCCTCCTCTCCAGGCGAACTCAGGTGAGCGCTTTGTGATATCCCCCCTGCTTGTAACAGAGGTCCCCTGCTCTCCAGGGGAACTCAGGTCAGCGCTTTGTTATGTCCTTTCAGTTGGTCACCTGTTTGAAGGTGGAGATTGTTTTCCCCTGTGAATCCTGTCGTGTTGTGATATCCCCCCTACTTGTAACAGACATCCCCTCTTCTCCAAGTTAACACAGGTGAGCGCTTTGTGATGTCATTTCAGTTGGTCACCTGTTTCATGGTGGAGGTTGGCTTCCGCTGTGACTCCTGGTGTGTTATGATATCCCCCCTGCTTGTAACAGACATCCCCTCCTCAGCAGGGGAACTCAGGTGAGCGCTTTCTCATATCCCCCCTTCTTGTAACAGACATCCCCTCATCTCTAGGGGAACTCAGGTGAGCGCTTTGTGATGTCATTTCAGTTGGTCACATGTTTCAAGGTGGAGGTTGGCTTCCGCTGTGACTCCTGGTGTGTTATGATATCCCCCCTGCTTGTAACAGACATCCCCTCCTCAGCAGGGGAACTCAGGTGAGCGCTTTCTCATATCCCCCCTTCTTGTAACAGACATCCCCTCATCTCTAGGGGAACTCAGGAGAGCGCTTTGTGATGTCATTTCAGTTGGTCACATGTTTCAAAGTTGAGGTTGGCTTCCCCTGTGACTCCTGGTGTGTTGTGATATCCCCCCTACTTGTAACAGACATCCCCTCCTCACCAGGGGAACTCAGGTGAGCGCTTTGTGATATCCCTCCTGCTTGTAACAGACATCCCCTGCTCTCCAGGGGAATTCAGGTGAGCGCTTTGTGATGTCATTTCAGTTGGTCACCTGTTTCAAGGTGGAGGTTGGCTTCCCCTGTGACTCCTGGTGTGTTGTGATATCCCCCCTGCTTGTAACAGACATCCCCTCTTCTCCAAGTTAACTCTGGTGAGCGCTTTGTGATGTCATTTCAGTTGGTCACCTGTTTCATGGTGGAGGATGGCTTCCGCTGTGACTCCTGGTGTGTTGTGATAACCCCCCTGCTTGTAACAGACATCCCCTCGTCTCCAGGGGAACTCAGGTGAGGGCTTTGTGATGTCATTACAGTTGGTCACCTGTTTCAAGGTGGAGGTTGGCTTCCCCTCTGACTCCTGGTGTGTTTTGATATCCCCCCTTGTTGTAATAGACATCCCCTAAACTCCAGGGGAACTCAGGTGAGCGCTTTGTGATATTCCCCCTGCTTGTAACAAACATCCCCTCTTCTCCAGGGGAACTCAGGTGAGCGCTTTGTGATGTCATTTCAGTTGGTCACTTGTTTCATGGTGGAGGTTGGCTTCCGCTGTGACTCCTGGTGTGTTGTGATATCCCCCCTGCTTGTAACAGACATCCCCTCTTCTCCAGGGGAACTCAGGTGAGCGCTTTGTGATGTCATTTCAGTTGGTCACTTGTTTCATGGTGGAGGTTGTCTTCCCCTGTGACTCCTGGTGTGTTATGATATCCCCCCTGCTTGTAACAGACATCCCCTCATCTCTAGGGGAACTCAGGTGAGCGCTTTGTGATGTCATTTCAGTTGGTCACCTGTTTCAAGGTGGAGGTTGGCTTCCCCTGTGACTCCTGGCGTGTTGTGATATCCCCCCTGCTTGTAACAGACATCCCCTCCTCACCAGGGGAACTCAGGTGATCTCTTTGTGATATCCCCCCTGCTTGTAACAGACATCCCCTGCTCTCCAGGGGAACTCAGGTGAGCGCTTTGTGATGTCATTTCAGTTGGTCACCTGTTTCAAGGTGGAGGTTGGCTTCCCCTGTGACTCCTGGTGTGTTGTGATATCCCCCCTACTTGTAACAGACATCCCCTCCTCACCTGGGGAACTCAGGTGAGCGGTTTGTGATACCCCTCCTGCTTGTAACATACATCCCCTGCTCTCCAGGGGAACTCAGGTGAGCGCTTTGTGAGGTCATTTCAGTTGGTCACCTGTGTCAAGGTGGAGGTTGGCTTCCCCTGTGACTCCTGGTGTGTTGTGATATCCCCCCTGCTTGTAACAGACATCCCCTCTTCTCCAAGTTAACACAGGTGAGCGCTTTGTGATGTCATTTCAGTTGGTCACCTGTTTCATGGTGGAGGATGGCTTCCGCTGTGACTCCTGGTGTGTTGTGATATCCCCCCTGCTTGTAACAGACATCCCCTCCTCACCAGGGGAACTCAGGTGAGCGCTTTCTGATATCCCTCCTGCCTGTAACAGACATTCCCTCCTCTCCTGGTGAACTCAGGTGAGCGCTTTGTGATGTCATTTCAGTTGGTCACCTGTTTCAAGGTGGAGGTTGGCTTCCCCTCTGACTCCTGGTCTGTTTTGATATCCCCCCTTCTTGTACTAGACATCCCCTCCTCTCCAGGCGAACTCAGGTGAGCGCTTTGTGATATCCCCCCTGCTTGTAACAGAGGTCCCCTGCTCTCCAGGGGAACTCAGGTCAGCGCTTTGTTATGTCCTTTCAGTTGGTCACCTGTTTGAAGGTGGAGATTGTTTTCCCCTGTGAATCCTGTCGTGTTGTGATATCCCCCCTACTTGTAACAGACATCCCCTCTTCTCCAAGTTAACACAGGTGAGCGCTTTGTGATGTCATTTCAGTTGGTCACCTGTTTCATGGTGGAGGTTGGCTTCCGCTGTGACTCCTGGTGTGTTATGATATCCCCCCTGCTTGTAACAGACATCCCCTCCTCAGCAGGGGAACTCAGGTGAGCGCTTTCTCATATCCCCCCTTCTTGTAACAGACATCCCCTCATCTCTAGGGGAACTCAGGTGAGCGCTTTGTGATGTCATTTCAGTTGGTCACATGTTTCAAGGTGGAGGTTGGCTTCCGCTGTGACTCCTGGTGTGTTATGATATCCCCCCTGCTTGTAACAGACATCCCCTCCTCAGCAGGGGAACTCAGGTGAGCGCTTTCTCATATCCCCCCTTCTTGTAACAGACATCCCCTCATCTCTAGGGGAACTCAGGTGAGCGCTTTGTGATGTCATTTCAGTTGGTCACATGTTTCAAAGTTGAGGTTGGCTTCCCCTGTGACTCCTGGTGTGTTGTGATATCCCCCCTACTTGTAACAGACATCCCCTCCTCACCAGGGGAACTCAGGTGAGCGCTTTGTGATATCCCTCCTGCTTGTAACAGACATCCCCTGCTCTCCAGGGGAATTCAGGTGAGCGCTTTGTGATGTCATTTCAGTTGGTCACCTGTTTCAAGGTGGAGGTTGGCTTCCCCTGTGACTCCTGGTGTGTTGTGATATCCCCCCTGCTTGTAACAGACATCCCCTCTTCTCCAAGTTAACTCTGGTGAGCGCTTTGTGATGTCATTTCAGTTGGTCACCTGTTTCATGGTGGAGGATGGCTTCCGCTGTGACTCCTGGTGTGTTGTGATAACCCCCCTGCTTGTAACAGACATCCCCTCGTCTCCAGGGGAACTCAGGTGAGGGCTTTGTGATGTCATTACAGTTGGTCACCTGTTTCAAGGTGGAGGTTGGCTTCCCCTCTGACTCCTGGTGTGTTTTGATATCCCCCCTTGTTGTAATAGACATCCCCTAAACTCCAGGGGAACTCAGGTGAGCGCTTTGTGATATTCCCCCTGCTTGTAACAAACATCCCCTCTTCTCCAGGGGAACTCAGGTGAGCGCTTTGTGATGTCATTTCAGTTGGTCACTTGTTTCATGGTGGAGGTTGGCTTCCGCTGTGACTCCTGGTGTGTTGTGATATCCCCCCTGCTTGTAACAGACATCCCCTCTTCTCCAGGGGAACTCAGGTGAGCGCTTTGTGATGTCATTTCAGTTGGTCACTTGTTTCATGGTGGAGGTTGTCTTCCCCTGTGACTCCTGGTGTGTTATGATATCCCCCCTGCTTGTAACAGACATCCCCTCATCTCTAGGGGAACTCAGGTGAGCGCTTTGTGATGTCATTTCAGTTGGTCACCTGTTTCAAGGTGGAGGTTGGCTTCCCCTGTGACTCCTGGCGTGTTGTGATATCCCCCCTGCTTGTAACAGACATCCCCTCCTCACCAGGGGAACTCAGGTGATCTCTTTGTGATATCCCCCCTGCTTGTAACAGACATCCCCTGCTCTCCAGGGGAACTCAGGTGAGCGCTTTGTGATGTCATTTCAGTTGGTCACCTGTTTCAAGGTGGAGGTTGGCTTCCCCTGTGACTCCTGGTGTGTTGTGATATCCCCCCTACTTGTAACAGACATCCCCTCCTCACCTGGGGAACTCAGGTGAGCGCTTTGTGATACCCCTCCTGCTTGTAACATACATCCCCTGCTCTCCAGGGGAACTCAGGTGAGCGCTTTGTGAGGTCAGTTCAGTTGGTCACCTGTGTCAAGGTGGAGGTTGGCTTCCCCTGTGACTCCTGGTGTGTTGTGATATCCCCCCTGCTTGTAACAGACATCCCCTCTTCTCCAAGTTAACACAGGTGAGCGCTTTGTGATGTCATTTCAGTTGGTCACCTGTTTCATGGTGGAGGATGGCTTCCGCTGTGACTCCTGGTGTGTTGTGATATCCCCCCTGCTTGTAACAGACATCCCCTCCTCACCAGGGGAACTCAGGTGAGCGCTTTCTGATATCCCTCCTGCCTGTAACAGACATTCCCTCCTCTCCTGGTGAACTCAGGTGAGCGCTTTGTGATGTCATTTCAGTTGGTCACCTGTTTCAAGGTGGAGGTTGGCTTCCCCTCTGACTCCTGGTCTGTTTTGATATCCCCCCTTCTTGTACTAGACATCCCCTCCTCTCCAGGCGAACTCAGGTGAGCGCTTTGTGATATCCCCCCTGCTTGTAACAGACATCCCCTCCTCACCAGGGGAACTCAGGTGAGCGCTTTCTGATATCCCTCCTGCCTGTAACAGACATTCCCTCCTCTCCTGGTGAACTCAGGTGAGCGCTTTGTGATGTCATTTCAGTTGGTCACCTGTTTCAAGGTGGAGGTTGGCTTCCCCTCTGACTCCTGGTCTGTTTTGATATCCCCCCTTCTTGTACTAGACATCCCCTCCTCTCCAGGCGAACTCAGGTCAGCGCTTTGTTATGTCCTTTCAGTTGGTCACCTGTTTGAAGGTGGAGATTGTTTTCCCCTGTGAATCCTGTCGTGTTGTGATATCCCCCCTACTTGTAACAGACATCCCCTCTTCTCCAAGTTAACACAGGTGAGCGCTTTGTGATGTCATTTCAGTTGGTCACCTGTTTCATGGTGGAGGTTGGCTTCCGCTGTGACTCCTGGTGTGTTATGATATCCCCCCTGCTTGTAACAGACATCCCCTCCTCAGCAGGGGAACTCAGGTGAGCGCTTTCTCATATCCCCCCTTCTTGTAACAGACATCCCCTCATCTCTAGGGGAACTCAGGTGAGCGCTTTGTGATGTCATTTCAGTTGGTCACATGTTTCAAGGTGGAGGTTGGCTTCCGCTGTGACTCCTGGTGTGTTATGATATCCCCCCTGCTTGTAACAGACATCCCCTCCTCAGCAGGGGAACTCAGGTGAGCGCTTTCTCATATCCCCCCTTCTTGTAACAGACATCCCCTCATCTCTAGGGGAACTCAGGTGAGCGCTTTGTGATGTCATTTCAGTTGGTCACATGTTTCAAAGTTGAGGTTGGCTTCCCCTGTGACTCCTGGTGTGTTGTGATATCCCCCCTACTTGTAACAGACATCCCCTCCTCACCAGGGGAACTCAGGTGAGCGCTTTGTGATATCCCTCCTGCTTGTAACAGACATCCCCTGCTCTCCAGGGGAATTCAGGTGAGCGCTTTGTGATGTCATTTCAGTTGGTCACCTGTTTCAAGGTGGAGGTTGGCTTCCCCTGTGACTCCTGGTGTGTTGTGATATCCCCCCTGCTTGTAACAGACATCCCCTCTTCTCCAAGTTAACTCTGGTGAGCGCTTTGTGATGTCATTTCAGTTGGTCACCTGTTTCATGGTGGAGGATGGCTTCCGCTGTGACTCCTGGTGTGTTGTGATAACCCCCCTGCTTGTAACAGACATCCCCTCGTCTCCAGGGGAACTCAGGTGAGGGCTTTGTGATGTCATTACAGTTGGTCACCTGTTTCAAGGTGGAGGTTGGCTTCCCCTCTGACTCCTGGTGTGTTTTGATATCCCCCCTTGTTGTAATAGACATCCCCTAAACTCCAGGGGAACTCAGGTGAGCGCTTTGTGATGTCATTTCAGTTGGTCACTTGTTTCATGGTGGAGGTTGGCTTCCGCTGTGACTCCTGGTGTGTTGTGATATCCCCCCTGCTTGTAACAGACATCCCCTCTTCTCCAGGGGAACTCAGGTGAGCGCTTTGTGATGTCATTTCAGTTGGTCACTTGTTTCATGGTGGAGGTTGTCTTCCCCTGTGACTCCTGGTGTGTTATGATATCCCCCCTGCTTGTAACAGACATCCCCTCATCTCTAGGGGAACTCAGGTGAGCGCTTTGTGATGTCATTTCAGTTGGTCACCTGTTTCAAGGTGGAGGTTGGCTTCCCCTGTGACTCCTGGCGTGTTGTGATATCCCCCCTGCTTGTAACAGACATCCCCTCCTCACCAGGGGAACTCAGGTGATCTCTTTGTGATATCCCCCCTGCTTGTAACAGACATCCCCTGCTCTCCAGGGGAACTCAGGTGAGCGCTTTGTGATGTCATTTCAGTTGGTCACCTGTTTCAAGGTGGAGGTTGGCTTCCCCTGTGACTCCTGGTGTGTTGTGATATCCCCCCTACTTGTAACAGACATCCCCTCCTCACCTGGGGAACTCAGGTGAGCGCTTTGTGATACCCCTCCTGCTTGTAACATACATCCCCTGCTCTCCAGGGGAACTCAGGTGAGCGCTTTGTGAGGTCATTTCAGTTGGTCACCTGTGTCAAGGTGGAGGTTGGCTTCCCCTGTGACTCCTGGTGTGTTGTGATATCCCCCCTGCTTGTAACAGACATCCCCTCTTCTCCAAGTTAACACAGGTGAGCGCTTTGTGATGTCATTTCAGTTGGTCACCTGTTTCATGGTGGAGGATGGCTTCCGCTGTGACTCCTGGTGTGTTATGATATCCCCCCTGCTTGTAACAGACATCCCCTCTTCTCCAGGTGTACTCTGGTGAGCGCTTTGTGATGTCATTTCAGTAGGTCACCTGTTTCAAGGTGGAGGTTGGCTTGCCAGTGTGTTATGTTATCCCCTATGCCAGAAGAGACATTCCCTCATCTCCAGGGGAACTGAGGTGAGTGTTTTGTGATGTCATTTGAGTAGGTCTTAAGGTTCTAGTTGGAGGATGGCTTTCACTCTGACTTCTAGTGTGTTATGTTATCCGCCCTGACATTAAGAGACATGTCCAAATCTCCAGGGGAAGTAAGTGAGTGATTCATTTCAGTTGGTTACCTGTTTCAAGGTGAAGGTTGGCTGCCCCTGTGACTCCTGGCGTGTTGTGATATCCCCCCTGCTTGTTACAGACATCCCCTCCTCACCAGGGGAACTCAGGTGAGCGCTTTCTGATATCCCCCCTGCTTGTAACAGACATCCCCTGCTCTCCAGGGGAACTCTGGTGAGCGCTTTGTGATGTCATTTCAGTTGGTCACCTGTTTCATGGTGGAGGTTGTCTTCCCCTGTGACTCCTGGTGTGTTATGATATCCCCCCTGCTTGTAACAGACATCCCCTCATCTCTAGGGGAACTCAGGTGAGCGCTTTGTGATGTCATTTCAGTTGGTCACCTGTTTCAAGGTGGAGGTTGGCTTCCCCTGTGACTCCTGGTGTGTTGTGATATCCCCCCTGCTTGTAACAGACATCCCCTCCTCAGCAGGGGAACTCAGGTGAGCGCTTTGTGATATCCCCCCTTCTTGTAACAGACATCCCCTCATCTCTAGGGGAACTCAGGTGAGCGCTTTGTGATGTCATTTCAGTTGGTCACATGTTTCAAGGTTGAGGTTGGCTTCCCCTGTGACTCCTGGTGTGTTGTGATATCCCCCCTACTTGTAACAGACATCCCCTCCTCACCAGGGGAACTCAGGTGAGCGCTTTGTGATATCCCTCCTGCTTGTAACAGACATCCCCTGCTCTCCAGGGGAACTCAGGTGAGCGCTTTGTGATGTCATTTCAGTTGGTCACCTGTTTCAAGGTGGAGGTTGGCTTCCCCTGTGACTCCTGGTGTGTTGTGATATCCCCCCTACTTGTAACAGACATCCCCTCCTCACCTGGGGAACTCAGGTGAGCGCTTTGTGATACCCCTCCTGCTTGTAACATACATCCCCTGCTCTCCAGGGGAACTCAGGTGAGCGCTTTGTGAGGTCATTTCAGTTGGTCACCTGTGTCAAGGTGGAGGTTGGCTTCCCCTGTGACTCCTGGTGTGTTGTGATATCCCCCCTGCTTGTAACAGACATCCCCTCTTCTCCAAGTTAACACAGGTGAGCGCTTTGTGATGTCATTTCAGTTGGTCACCTGTTTCATGGTGGAGGATGGCTTCCGCTGTGACTCCTGGTGTGTTATGATATCCCCCCTGCTTGTAACAGACATCCCCTCTTCTCCAGGTGTACTCTGGTGAGCGCTTTGTGATGTCATTTCAGTAGGTCACCTGTTTCAAGGTGGAGGTTGGCTTGCCAGTGTGTTATGTTATCCCCTATGCCAGAAGAGACATTCCCTCATCTCCAGGGGAACTGAGGTGAGTGTTTTGTGATGTCATTTGAGTAGGTCTTAAGGTTCTAGTTGGAGGATGGCTTTCACTCTGACTTCTAGTGTGTTATGTTATCCGCCCTGACATTAAGAGACATGTCCAAATCTCCAGGGGAAGTAAGTGAGTGATTCATTTCAGTTGGTTACCTGTTTCAAGGTGAAGGTTGGCTGCCCCTGTGACTCCTGGCGTGTTGTGATATCCCCCCTGCTTGTTACAGACATCCCCTCCTCACCAGGGGAACTCAGGTGAGCGCTTTCTGATATCCCCCCTGCTTGTAACAGACATCCCCTGCTCTCCAGGGGAACTCTGGTGAGCGCTTTGTGATGTCATTTCAGTTGGTCACCTGTTTCATGGTGGAGGTTGTCTTCCCCTGTGACTCCTGGTGTGTTATGATATCCCCCCTGCTTGTAACAGACATCCCCTCATCTCTAGGGGAACTCAGGTGAGCGCTTTGTGATGTCATTTCAGTTGGTCACCTGTTTCAAGGTGGAGGTTGGCTTCCCCTGTGACTCCTGGTGTGTTGTGATATCCCCCCTGCTTGTAACAGACATCCCCTCCTCAGCAGGGGAACTCAGGTGAGCGCTTTGTGATATCCCCCCTTCTTGTAACAGACATCCCCTCATCTCTAGGGGAACTCAGGTGAGCGCTTTGTGATGTCATTTCAGTTGGTCACATGTTTCAAGGTTGAGGTTGGCTTCCCCTGTGACTCCTGGTGTGTTGTGATATCCCCCCTACTTGTAACAGACATCCCCTCCTCACCAGGGGAACTCAGGTGAGCGCTTTGTGATATCCCTCCTGCTTGTAACAGACATCCCCTGCTCTCCAGGGGAACTCAGGTGAGCGCTTTGTGATGTCATTTCAGTTGGTCACCTGTTTCAAGGTGGAGGTTGGCTTCCCCTGTGACTCCTGGTGTGTTGTGATATCCCCCCTGCTTGTAACAGACATCCCCTTTTCTCCAAGTTAACTCAGGTGAGCGCTTTGTGATGTCATTTCAGTTGGTCACCTGTTTCATGGTGGAGGTTGGCTTCCCCTCTGACTCCTGGTGTGTTTTGATATCCCCCCTTGTTGTAATAGACATCCCCTAAACTCCAGGGGAACTCAGGTGAGCGCTTTGTGATATTCCCCCTGCTTGTAACAAACATCCCCTCTTCTCCAGGGGAACTCAGGTGAGCGCTTTGTGATGTCATTTCAGTTGGTCACTTGTTTCATGGTGGAGGTTGTCTTCCCCTGTGACTCCTGGTGTGTTATGATATCCCCCCTGCTTGTAACAGACATCCCCTCATCTCTAGGGGAACTCAGGTGAGCGCTTTGTGATGTCATTTCAGTTGGTCACCTGTTTCAAGGTGGAGGTTGGCTTCCCCTCTTACTCCTGGTGTGTTTTGATATCCCCCCTTCTTGTAATAGACATCCCCTCCTCTCCAGGCGAACTCAGGTGAGCGCTTTGTGATACCCCTCCTGCTTGTAACAGAGATCCCCTGCTCTCCAGGGGAACTCAGGTCAGCGCTTTGTTATGTCATTTCAGTTGGTCACCTGTTTGAAGGTGGAGATTGTTTTCCCCTGTGAATCCTGTCGTGTTGTGATATCCCCCCTACTTGTAACAGACATCCCCTCATCTCTACGGGAACTCAGGTGAGCGCTTTGTGATGTCATTTCAGTTGGTCACCTGTTTCAAGGTGGAGGTTGGCTTCCCCTGTGACTCCTGGTGTGTTGTGATATCCCCCCTGCTTGTAACAGACATCCCCTCTTCTCCAAGTTAACTCAGGTGAGCGCTTTGTGATGTCATTTCAGTTGGTCACCTGTTTCATGGTGGAGGTTGGCTTCCCCTCTGACTCCTGGTGTGTTTTGATATCCCCCCTTGTCGTAATAGACATCCCCTAAACTCCAGGGCAACTCAGGTGAGCGCTTTGTGATATTCCCCCTGCTTGTAGCAAACATCCCCTCTTCTCCAGGGGAACTCAGGTGAGCGCTTTGTGATGTCATTTCAGTTGGTCACTTGTTTCATGGTGGAGGTTGTCTTCCCCTGTGACTCCTGGTGTGTTATGATATCCCCCCTGCTTGTAACAGACATCCCCTCATCTCTAGGGGAACTCAGGTGAGCGCTTTGTGATGTCATTTCAGTTGGTCACCTGTTTCAAGGTGGAGGTTGGCTTCCCCTGTGACTCCTGGTGTGTTGTGATATCCCCCCTGCTTGTAACAGACATCCCCTCCTCAGCAGGGGAACTCAGGTGAGCGCTTTGTGATATCCCCCCTTCTTGTAACAGACATCCCCTCATCTCTAGGGGAACTCAGGTGAGCGCTTTGTGATGTCATTTCAGTTGGTCACATGTTTCAAGGTTGAGGTTGGCTTCCCCTGTGACTCCTGGTGTGTTGTGATATCCCCCCTACTTGTAACAGACATCCCCTCCTCACCAGGGGAACTCAGGTGAGCGCTTTGTGATATCCCTCCTGCTTGTAACAGACATCCCCTGCTCTCCAGGGGAACTCAGGTGAGCGCTTTGTGATGTCATTTCAGTTGGTCACATGTTTCAAGGTTGAGGTTGGCTTCCCCTGTGACTCCTGGTGTGTTGTGATATCCCCCCTGCTTGTAACAGACATCCCCTCCTCACCAGGGGAACTCAGGTGAGCGCTTTCTGATATCCCTCCTGCCTGTAACAGACATTCCCTCCTCTCCTGGTGAACTCAGGTGAGCGCTTTGTGATGTCATTTCAGTTGGTCACCTGTTTCATGGTGGAGGTTGTCTTCCCCTGTGACTCCTGGTGTGTTATGATATCCCCCCTGCTTGTAACAGACATCCCCTCATCTCTAGGGGAACTCAGGTGAGCGCTTTGTGATGTCATTTCAGTTGGTCACCTGTTTCAAGGTGGAGGTTGGCTTCCCCTCTTACTCCTGGTGTGTTTTGATATCCCCCCTTCTTGTAATAGACATCCCCTCCTCTCCAGGCGAACTCAGGTGAGCGCTTTGTGATACCCCTCCTGCTTGTAACAGAGATCCCCTGCTCTCCAGGGGAACTCAGGTGAGCGCTTTGTGATGTCATTTCAGTTGGTCACCTGTTTCAAGGTGGAGGTTGGCTTCCGCTGTGACTCCTGGTGTGTTGTGATATCCCCCCTGCTTGTAACAGACATCCCCTCTTCTCCAGGGGAACTCAGGTGAGCGCTTTGTGATGTCATTTCAGTTGGTCACTTGTTTCATGGTGGAGGTTGTCTTCCCCTGTGACTCCTGGTGTGTTATGATATCCCCCCTGCTTGTAACAGACATCCCCTCATCTCTAGGGGAACTCAGGTGAGCGCTTTGTGATGTCATTTCAGTTGGTCACCTGTTTCAAGGTGGAGGTTGGCTTCCCCTGTGACTCCTGGCGTGTTGTGATATCCCCCCTGCTTGTAACAGACATCCCCTCCTCACCAGGGGAACTCAGGTGATCTCTTTGTGATATCCCCCCTGCTTGTAACAGACATCCCCTGCTCTCCAGGGGAACTCAGGTGAGCGCTTTGTGATGTCATTTCAGTTGGTCACCTGTTTCAAGGTGGAGGTTGGCTTCCCCTGTGACTCCTGGTGTGTTGTGATATCCCCCCTACTTGTAACAGACATCCCCTCCTCACCTGGGGAACTCAGGTGAGCGCTTTGTGATACCCCTCCTGCTTGTAACATACATCCCCTGCTCTCCAGGGGAACTCAGGTGAGCGCTTTGTGAGGTCATTTCAGTTGGTCACCTGTGTCAAGGTGGAGGTTGGCTTCCCCTGTGACTCCTGGTGTGTTGTGATATCCCCCCTGCTTGTAACAGACATCCCCTCTTCTCCAAGTTAACACAGGTGAGCGCTTTGTGATGTCATTTCAGTTGGTCACCTGTTTCATGGTGGAGGATGGCTTCCGCTGTGACTCCTGGTGTGTTATGATATCCCCCCTGCTTGTAACAGGCATCCCCTCTTCTCCAGGTGTACTCTGGTGAGCGCTTTGTGATGTCATTTCAGTAGGTCACCTGTTTCAAGGTGGAGGTTGGCTTGCCAGTGTGTTATGTTATCCCCTATGCCAGAAGAGACATTCCCTCATCTCCAGGGGAACTGAGGTGAGTGTTTTGTGATGTCATTTGAGTAGGTCTTAAGGTTCTAGTTGGAGGATGGCTTTCACTCTGACTTCTAGTGTGTTATGTTATCCGCCCTGACATTAAGAGACATGTCCAAATCTCCAGGGGAAGTAAGTGAGTGATTCATTTCAGTTGGTTACCTGTTTCAAGGTGAAGGTTGGCTGCCCCTGTGACTCCTGGCGTGTTGTGATATCCCCCCTGCTTGTTACAGACATCCCCTCCTCACCAGGGGAACTCAGGTGAGCGCTTTCTGATATCCCCCCTGCTTGTAACAGACATCCCCTGCTCTCCAGGGGAACTCTGGTGAGCGCTTTGTGATGTCATTTCAGTTGGTCACCTGTTTCATGGTGGAGGTTGTCTTCCCCTGTGACTCCTGGTGTGTTATGATATCCCCCCTGCTTGTAACAGACATCCCCTCATCTCTAGGGGAACTCAGGTGAGCGCTTTGTGATGTCATTTCAGTTGGTCACCTGTTTCAAGGTGGAGGTTGGCTTCCCCTGTGACTCCTGGTGTGTTGTGATATCCCCCCTGCTTGTAACAGACATCCCCTCCTCAGCAGGGGAACTCAGGTGAGCGCTTTGTGATATCCCCCCTTCTTGTAACAGACATCCCCTCATCTCTAGGGGAACTCAGGTGAGCGCTTTGTGATGTCATTTCAGTTGGTCACATGTTTCAAGGTTGAGGTTGGCTTCCCCTGTGACTCCTGGTGTGTTGTGATATCCCCCCTACTTGTAACAGACATCCCCTCCTCACCAGGGGAACTCAGGTGAGCGCTTTGTGATATCCCTCCTGCTTGTAACAGACATCCCCTGCTCTCCAGGGGAACTCAGGTGAGCGCTTTGTGATGTCATTTCAGTTGGTCACCTGTTTCAAGGTGGAGGTTGGCTTCCCCTGTGACTCCTGGTGTGTTGTGATATCCCCCCTGCTTGTAACAGACATCCCCTTTTCTCCAAGTTAACTCAGGTGAGCGCTTTGTGATGTCATTTCAGTTGGTCACCTGTTTCATGGTGGAGGTTGGCTTCCCCTCTGACTCCTGGTGTGTTTTGATATCCCCCCTTGTTGTAATAGACATCCCCTAAACTCCAGGGGAACTCAGGTGAGCGCTTTGTGATATTCCCCCTGCTTGTAACAAACATCCCCTCTTCTCCAGGGGAACTCAGGTGAGCGCTTTGTGATGTCATTTCAGTTGGTCACTTGTTTCATGGTGGAGGTTGTCTTCCCCTGTGACTCCTGGTGTGTTATGATATCCCCCCTGCTTGTAACAGACATCCCCTCATCTCTAGGGGAACTCAGGTGAGCGCTTTGTGATGTCATTTCAGTTGGTCACCTGTTTCAAGGTGGAGGTTGGCTTCCCCTCTTACTCCTGGTGTGTTTTGATATCCCCCCTTCTTGTAATAGACATCCCCTCCTCTCCAGGCGAACTCAGGTGAGCGCTTTGTGATACCCCTCCTGCTTGTAACAGAGATCCCCTGCTCTCCAGGGGAACTCAGGTCAGCGCTTTGTTATGTCATTTCAGTTGGTCACCTGTTTGAAGGTGGAGATTGTTTTCCCCTGTGAATCCTGTCGTGTTGTGATATCCCCCCTACTTGTAACAGACATCCCCTCATCTCTACGGGAACTCAGGTGAGCGCTTTGTGATGTCATTTCAGTTGGTCACCTGTTTCAAGGTGGAGGTTGGCTTCCCCTGTGACTCCTGGCGTGTTGTGATATCCCCCCTGCTTGTAACAGACATCCCCTCCTCACCAGGGGAACTCAGGTGATCTCTTTGTGATATCCCCCCTGCTTGTAACAGACATCCCCTGCTCTCCAGGGGAACTCAGGTGAGCGCTTTGTGATGTCATTTCAGTTGGTCACCTGTTTCAAGGTGGAGGTTGGCTTCCCCTGTGACTCCTGGTGTGTTGTGATATCCCCCCTACTTGTAACAGACATCCCCTCCTCACCTGGGGAACTCAGGTGAGCGCTTTGTGATACCCCTCCTGCTTGTAACATACATCCCCTGCTCTCCAGGGGAACTCAGGTGAGCGCTTTGTGAGGTCATTTCAGTTGGTCACCTGTGTCAAGGTGGAGGTTGGCTTCCCCTGTGACTCCTGGTGTGTTGTGATATCCCCCCTGCTTGTAACAGACATCCACTCTTCTCCAAGTTAACACAGGTGAGCGCTTTGTGATGTCATTTCAGTTGGTCACCTGTTTCATGGTGGAGGATGGCTTCCGCTGTGACTCCTGGTGTGTTATGATATCCCCCCTGCTTGTAACAGACATCCCCTCTTCTCCAGGTGTACTCTGGTGAGCGCTTTGTGATGTCATTTCAGTAGGTCACCTGTTTCAAGGTGGAGGTTGGCTTGCCAGTGTGTTATGTTATCCCCTATGCCAGAAGAGACATTCCCTCATCTCCAGGGGAACTGAGGTGAGTGTTTTGTGATGTCATTTGAGTAGGTCTTAAGGTTCTAGTTGGAGGATGGCTTTCACTCTGACTTCTAGTGTGTTATGTTATCCGCCCTGACATTAAGAGACATGTCCAAATCTCCAGGGGAAGTAAGTGAGTGATTCATTTCAGTTGGTTACCTGTTTCAAGGTGAAGGTTGGCTGCCCCTGTGACTCCTGGCGTGTTGTGATATCCCCCCTGCTTGTTACAGACATCCCCTCCTCACCAGGGGAACTCAGGTGAGCGCTTTCTGATATCCCCCCTGCTTGTAACAGACATCCCCTGCTCTCCAGGGGAACTCTGGTGAGCGCTTTGTGATGTCATTTCAGTTGGTCACCTGTTTCATGGTGGAGGTTGTCTTCCCCTGTGACTCCTGGTGTGTTATGATATCCCCCCTGCTTGTAACAGACATCCCCTCATCTCTAGGGGAACTCAGGTGAGCGCTTTGTGATGTCATTTCAGTTGGTCACCTGTTTCAAGGTGGAGGTTGGCTTCCCCTGTGACTCCTGGTGTGTTGTGATATCCCCCCTGCTTGTAACAGACATCCCCTCCTCAGCAGGGGAACTCAGGTGAGCGCTTTGTGATATCCCCCCTTCTTGTAACAGACATCCCCTCATCTCTAGGGGAACTCAGGTGAGCGCTTTGTGATGTCATTTCAGTTGGTCACATGTTTCAAGGTTGAGGTTGGCTTCCCCTGTGACTCCTGGTGTGTTGTGATATCCCCCCTGCTTGTAACAGACATCCCCTTTTCTCCAAGTTAACTCAGGTGAGCGCTTTGTGATGTCATTTCAGTTGGTCACCTGTTTCATGGTGGAGGTTGGCTTCCCCTCTGACTCCTGGTGTGTTTTGATATCCCCCCTTGTTGTAATAGACATCCCCTAAACTCCAGGGGAACTCAGGTGAGCGCTTTGTGATATTCCCCCTGCTTGTAACAAACATCCCCTCTTCTCCAGGGGAACTCAGGTGAGCGCTTTGTGATGTCATTTCAGTTGGTCACTTGTTTCATGGTGGAGGTTGTCTTCCCCTGTGACTCCTGGTGTGTTATGATATCCCCCCTGCTTGTAACAGACATCCCCTCATCTCTAGGGGAACTCAGGTGAGCGCTTTGTGATGTCATTTCAGTTGGTCACCTGTTTCAAGGTGGAGGTTGGCTTCCCCTGTGACTCCTGGTGTGTTGTGATATCCCCCCTGCTTGTAACAGACATCCCCTCCTCAGCAGGGGAACTCAGGTGAGCGCTTTGTGATATCCCCCCTTCTTGTAACAGACATCCCCTCATCTCTAGGGGAACTCAGGTGAGCGCTTTGTGATGTCATTTCAGTTGGTCACATGTTTCAAGGTTGAGGTTGGCTTCCCCTGTGACTCCTGGTGTGTTGTGATATCCCCCCTACTTGTAACAGACATCCCCTCCTCACCAGGGGAACTCAGGTGAGCGCTTTGTGATATCCCTCCTGCTTGTAACAGACATCCCCTGCTCTCCAGGGGAACTCAGGTGAGCGCTTTGTGATGTCATTTCAGTTGGTCACATGTTTCAAGGTTGAGGTTGGCTTCCCCTGTGACTCCTGGTGTGTTGTGATATCCCCCCTGCTTGTAACAGACATCCCCTCCTCACCAGGGGAACTCAGGTGAGCGCTTTCTGATATCCCTCCTGCCTGTAACAGACATTCCCTCCTCTCCTGGTGAACTCAGGTGAGCGCTTTGTGATGTCATTTCAGTTGGTCACCTGTTTCAAGGTGGAGGTTGGCTTCCCCTCTGACTCCTGGTCTGTTTTGATATCCCCCCTTCTTGTACTAGACATCCCCTCCTCTCCAGGCGAACTCAGGTGAGCGCTTTGTGATATCCCCCCTGCTTGTAACAGAGGTCCCCTGCTCTCCAGGGGAACTCAGGTCAGCGCTTTGTTATGTCCTTTCAGTTGGTCACCTGTTTGAAGGTGGAGATTGTTTTCCCCTGTGAATCCTGTCGTGTTGTGATATCCCCCCTACTTGTAACAGACATCCCCTCTTCTCCAAGTTAACACAGGTGAGCGCTTTGTGATGTCATTTCAGTTGGTCACCTGTTTCATGGTGGAGGTTGGCTTCCGCTGTGACTCCTGGTGTGTTATGATATCCCCCCTGCTTGTAACAGACATCCCCTCCTCAGCAGGGGAACTCAGGTGAGCGCTTTCTCATATCCCCCCTTCTTGTAACAGACATCCCCTCATCTCTAGGGGAACTCAGGTGAGCTCTTTGTGATGTCATTTCAGTTGGTCACATGTTTCAAGGTGGAGGTTGGCTTCCGCTGTGACTCCTGGTGTGTTATGATATCCCCCCTGCTTGTAACAGACATCCCCTCCTCAGCAGGGGAACTCAGGTGAGCGCTTTCTCATATCCCCCCTTCTTGTAACAGACATCCCCTCATCTCTAGGGGAACTCAGGTGAGCGCTTTGTGATGTCATTTCAGTTGGTCACATGTTTCAAAGTTGAGGTTGGCTTCCCCTGTGACTCCTGGTGTGTTGTGATATCCCCCCTACTTGTAACAGACATCCCCTCCTCACCAGGGGAACTCAGGTGAGCGCTTTGTGATATCCCTCCTGCTTGTAACAGACATCCCCTGCTCTCCAGGGGAATTCAGGTGAGCGCTTTGTGATGTCATTTCAGTTGGTCACCTGTTTCAAGGTGGAGGTTGGCTTCCCCTGTGACTCCTGGTGTGTTGTGATATCCCCCCTGCTTGTAACAGACATCCCCTCTTCTCCAAGTTAACTCTGGTGAGCGCTTTGTGATGTCATTTCAGTTGGTCACCTGTTTCATGGTGGAGGATGGCTTCCGCTGTGACTCCTGGTGTGTTGTGATAACCCCCCTGCTTGTAACAGACATCCCCTCGTCTCCAGGGGAACTCAGGTGAGGGCTTTGTGATGTCATTACAGTTGGTCACCTGTTTCAAGGTGGAGGTTGGCTTCCCCTCTGACTCCTGGTGTGTTTTGATATCCCCCCTTGTTGTAATAGACATCCCCTAAACTCCAGGGGAACTCAGGTGAGCGCTTTGTGATATTCCCCCTGCTTGTAACAAACATCCCCTCTTCTCCAGGGGAACTCAGGTGAGCGCTTTGTGATGTCATTTCAGTTGGTCACTTGTTTCATGGTGGAGGTTGGCTTCCGCTGTGACTCCTGGTGTGTTGTGATATCCCCCCTGCTTGTAACAGACATCCCCTCTTCTCCAGGGGAACTCAGGTGAGCGCTTTGTGATGTAATTTCAGTTGGTCACTTGTTTCATGGTGGAGGTTGTCTTCCCCTGTGACTCCTGGTGTGTTATGATATCCCCCCTGCTTGTAACAGACATCCCCTCATCTCTAGGGGAACTCAGGTGAGCGCTTTGTGATGTCATTTCAGTTGGTCACCTGTTTCAAGGTGGAGGTTGGCTTCCCCTGTGACTCCTGGCGTGTTGTGATATCCCCCCTGCTTGTAACAGACATCCCCTCCTCACCAGGGGAACTCAGGTGATCTCTTTGTGATATCCCCCCTGCTTGTAACAGACATCCCCTGCTCTCCAGGGGAACTCAGGTGAGCGCTTTGTGATGTCATTTCAGTTGGTCACCTGTTTCAAGGTGGAGGTTGGCTTCCCCTGTGACTCCTGGTGTGTTGTGATATCCCCCCTACTTGTAACAGACATCCCCTCCTCACCTGGGGAACTCAGGTGAGCGCTTTGTGATACCCTTCCTGCTTGTAACATACATCCCCTGCTCCAGGGGAACTCAGGTGAGCGCTTTGTGAGGTCATTTCAGTTGGTCACCTGTGTCAAGGTGGAGGTTGGCTTCCCCTGTGACTCCTGGTGTGTTGTGATATCCCCCCTGCTTGTAACAGACATCCCCTCTTCTCCAAGTTAACACAGGTGAGCGCTTTGTGATGTCATTTCAGTTGGTCACCTGTTTCATGGTGGAGGATGGCTTCCGCTGTGACTCCTGGTGTGTTGTGATATCCCCCCTGCTTGTAACAGACATCCCCTCCTCACCAGGGGAACTCAGGTGAGCGCTTTCTGATATCCCTCCTGCCTGTAACAGACATTCCCTCCTCTCCTGGTGAACTCAGGTGAGCGCTTTGTGATGTCATTTCAGTTGGTCACCTGTTTCAAGGTGGAGGTTGGCTTCCCCTCTGACTCCTGGTCTGTTTTGATATCCCCCCTTCTTGTACTAGACATCCCCTCCTCTCCAGGCGAACTCAGGTGAGCGCTTTGTGATATCCCCCCTGCTTGTAACAGAGGTCCCCTGCTCTCCAGGGGAACTCAGGTCAGCGCTTTGTTATGTCCTTTCAGTTGGTCACCTGTTTGAAGGTGGAGATTGTTTTCCCCTGTGAATCCTGTCGTGTTGTGATATCCCCCCTACTTGTAACAGACATCCCCTCTTCTCCAAGTTAACACAGGTGAGCGCTTTGTGATGTCATTTCAGTTGGTCACCTGTTTCATGGTGGAGGTTGGCTTCCGCTGTGACTCCTGGTGTGTTATGATATCCCCCCTGCTTGTAACAGACATCCCCTCCTCAGCAGGGGAACTCAGGTGAGCGCTTTCTCATATCCCCCCTTCTTGTAACAGACATCCCCTCATCTCTAGGGGAACTCAGGTGAGCGCTTTGTGATGTCATTTCAGTTGGTCACATGTTTCAAGGTGGAGGTTGGCTTCCGCTGTGACTCCTGGTGTGTTATGATATCCCCCCTGCTTGTAACAGATATCCCCTCCTCAGCAGGGGAACTCAGGTGAGCGCTTTCTCATATCCCCCCTTCTTGTAACAGACATCCCCTCATCTCTAGGGGAACTCAGGTGAGCGCTTTGTGATGTCATTTCAGTTGGTCACATGTTTCAAAGTTGAGGTTGGCTTCCCCTGTGACTCCTGGTGTGTTGTGATATCCCCCCTACTTGTAACAGACATCCCCTCCTCACCAGGGGAACTCAGGTGAGCGCTTTGTGATATCCCTCCTGCTTGTAACAGACATCCCCTGCTCTCCAGGGGAATTCAGGTGAGCGCTTTGTGATGTCATTTCAGTTGGTCACCTGTTTCAAGGTGGAGGTTGGCTTCCCCTGTGACTCCTGGTGTGTTGTGATATCCCCCCTGCTTGTAACAGACATCCCCTCTTCTCCAAGTTAACTCTGGTGAGCGCTTTGTGATGTCATTTCAGTTGGTCACCTGTTTCATGGTGGAGGATGGCTTCCGCTGTGACTCCTGGTGTGTTGTGATAACCCCCCTGCTTGTAACAGACATCCCCTCGTCTCCAGGGGAACTCAGGTGAGGGCTTTGTGATGTCATTACAGTTGGTCACCTGTTTCAAGGTGGAGGTTGGCTTCCCCTCTGACTCCTGGTGTGTTTTGATATCCCCCCTTGTTGTAATAGACATCCCCTAAACTCCAGGGGAACTCAGGTGAGCGCTTTGTGATATTCCCCCTGCTTGTAACAAACATCCCCTCTTCTCCAGGGGAACTCAGGTGAGGGCTTTGTGATGTCATTTCAGTTGGTCACTTGTTTCATGGTGGAGGTTGGCTTCCGCTGTGACTCCTGGTGTGTTGTGATATCCCCCCTGCTTGTAACAGACATCCCCTCTTCTCCAGGGGAACTCAGGTGAGCGCTTTGTGATGTCATTTCAGTTGGTCACTTGTTTCATGGTGGAGGTTGTCTTCCCCTGTGACTCCTGGTGTGTTATGATATCCCCCCTGCTTGTAACAGACATCCCCTCATCTCTAGGGGAACTCAGGTGAGCGCTTTGTGATGTCATTTCAGTTGGTCACCTGTTTCAAGGTGGAGGTTGGCTTCCCCTGTGACTCCTGGCGTGTTGTGATATCCCCCCTGCTTGTAACAGACATCCCCTCCTCACCAGGGGAACTCAGGTGATCTCTTTGTGATATCCCCCCTGCTTGTAACAGACATCCCCTGCTCTCCAGGGGAACTCAGGTGAGCGCTTTGTGATGTCATTTCAGTTGGTCACCTGTTTCAAGGTGGAGGTTGGCTTCCCCTGTGACTCCTGGTGTGTTGTGATATCCCCCCTACTTGTAACAGACATCCCCTCCTCACCTGGGGAACTCAGGTGAGCGCTTTGTGATACCCCTCCTGCTTGTAACATACATCCCCTGCTCTCCAGGGGAACTCAGGTGAGCGCTTTGTGAGGTCATTTCAGTTGGTCACCTGTGTCAAGGTGGAGGTTGGCTTCCCCTGTGACTCCTGGTGTGTTGTGATATCCCCCCTGCTTGTAACAGACATCCCCTCTTCTCCAAGTTAACACAGGTGAGCGCTTTGTGATGTCATTTCAGTTGGTCACCTGTTTCATGGTGGAGGATGGCTTCCGCTGTGACTCCTGGTGTGTTATGATATCCCCCCTGCTTGTAACAGACATCCCCTCTTCTCCAGGTGTACTCTGGTGAGCGCTTTGTGATGTCATTTCAGTAGGTCACCTGTTTCAAGGTGGAGGTTGGCTTGCCAGTGTGTTATGTTATCCCCTATGCCAGAAGAGACATTCCCTCATCTCCAGGGGAACTGAGGTGAGTGTTTTGTGATGTCATTTGAGTAGGTCTTAAGGTTCTAGTTGGAGGATGGCTTTCACTCTGACTTCTAGTGTGTTATGTTATCCGCCCTGACATTAAGAGACATGTCCAAATCTCCAGGGGAAGTAAGTGAGTGATTCATTTCAGTTGGTTACCTGTTTCAAGGTGAAGGTTGGCTGCCCCTGTGACTCCTGGCGTGTTGTGATATCCCCCCTGCTTGTTACAGACATCCCCTCCTCACCAGGGGAACTCAGGTGAGCGCTTTCTGATATCCCCCCTGCTTGTAACAGACATCCCCTGCTCTCCAGGGGAACTCTGGTGAGCGCTTTGTGATGTCATTTCAGTTGGTCACCTGTTTCATGGTGGAGGTTGTCTTCCCCTGTGACTCCTGGTGTGTTATGATATCCCCCCTGCTTGTAACAGACATCCCCTCATCTCTAGGGGAACTCAGGTGAGCGCTTTGTGATGTCATTTCAGTTGGTCACATGTTTCAAGGTTGAGGTTGGCTTCCCCTGTGACTCCTGGTGTGTTGTGATATCCCCCCTACTTGTAACAGACATCCCCTCCTCACCAGGGGAACTCAGGTGAGCGCTTTGTGATATCCCTCCTGCTTGTAACAGACATCCCCTGCTCTCCAGGGGAACTCAGGTGAGCGCTTTGTGATGTCATTTCAGTTGGTCACCTGTTTCAAGGTGGAGGTTGGCTTCCCCTGTGACTCCTGGTGTGTTGTGATATCCCCCCTGCTTGTAACAGACATCCCCTTTTCTCCAAGTTAACTCAGGTGAGCGCTTTGTGATGTCATTTCAGTTGGTCACCTGTTTCATGGTGGAGGTTGGCTTCCCCTCTGACTCCTGGTGTGTTTTGATATCCCCCCTTGTTGTAATAGACATCCCCTAAACTCCAGGGGAACTCAGGTGAGCGCTTTGTGATATTCCCCCTGCTTGTAACAAACATCCCCTCTTCTCCAGGGGAACTCAGGTGAGCGCTTTGTGATGTCATTTCAGTTGGTCACTTGTTTCATGGTGGAGGTTGTCTTCCCCTGTGACTCCTGGTGTGTTATGATATCCCCCCTGCTTGTAACAGACATCCCCTCATCTCTAGGGGAACTCAGGTGAGCGCTTTGTGATGTCATTTCAGTTGGTCACCTGTTTCAAGGTGGAGGTTGGCTTCCCCTCTTACTCCTGGTGTGTTTTGATATCCCCCCTGCTTGTAACAGACATCCCCTCCTCACCAGGGGAACTCAGGTGAGCGCTTTCTGATATCCCCCCTCCTTGTAACAGACATCCCCTGCTCTCCAGGGGAACTCAGGTGAGCGCTTTGTGATGTCATTTCAGTTGGTCACTTGTTTCATGGTGGAGGTTGTCTTCCCCTGTGACTCCTGGTGTGTTATGATATCCCCCCTGCTTGTAACAGACATCCCCTCATCTCTAGGGGAACTCAGGTGAGCGCTTTGTGATGTCATTTCAGTTGGTCACCTGTTTCAAGGTGGAGGTTGGCTTCCCCTCTTACTCCTGGTGTGTTTTGATATCCCCCCTGCTTGTAACAGACATCCCCTCCTCACCAGGGGAACTCAGGTGAGCGCTTTCTGATATCCCCCCTCCTTGTAACAGACATCCCCTCCTCTCCAGGCGAACTCAGGTGAGCGCTTTGTGATACCCCTCCTGCTTGTAACAGAGATCCCCTGCTCTCCAGGGGAACTCAGGTCAGCGCTTTGTTATGTCATTTCAGTTGGTCACCTGTTTGAAGGTGGAGATTGTTTTCCCCTGTGAATCCTGTCGTGTTGTGATATCCCCCCTACTTGTAACAGACATCCCCTCATCTCTACGGGAACTCAGGTGAGCGCTTTGTGATGTCATTTCAGTTGGTCACCTGTTTCAAGGTGGAGGTTGGCTTCCCCTGTGACTCCTGGTGTGTTGTGATATCCCCCCTTGTCGTAATAGACATCCCCTAAACTCCAGGGGAACTCAGGTGAGCGCTTTGTGATATTCCCCCTGCTTGTAACAAACATCCCCTCTTCTCCAGGGGAACTCAGGTGAGCGCTTTGTGATGTCATTTCAGTTGGTCACTTGTTTCATGGTGGAGGTTGTCTTCCCCTGTGACTCCTGGTGTGTTATGATATCCCCCCTGCTTGTAACAGACATCCCCTCATCTCTAGGGGAACTCAGGTGAGCGCTTTGTGATGTCATTTCAGTTGGTCACCTGTTTCAAGGTTGAGATTGTCTTCCCCTGTGAATCCGGGCGTGTTGTGATATCCCTCCTGCTTTTAACAGACATCCCCTCATCTCTAGGGGAACTCAGGTGAGCGCTTTGTGATGTCATTTCAGTTGGTCACATGTTTCAAGGTGGAGGTTGGCTTCCCCTGTGACTCCTGGTGTGTTGTGATATCCCCCCTGCTTGTAACAGACATCCCCTCCTCAGCAGGGGAACTCAGGTGAGCGCTTTGTGATATCCCCCCTTCTTGTAACAGACATCCCCTCATCTCTAGGGGAACTCAGGTGAGCGCTTTGTGATGTCATTTCAGTTGGTCACATGTTTCAAGGTTGAGGTTGGCTTCCCCTGTGACTCCTGGTGTGTTGTGATATCCCCCCTACTTGTAACAGACATCCCCTCCTCACCAGGGGAACTCAGGTGAGCGCTTTGTGATATCCCTCCTGCTTGTAACAGACATCCCCTGCTCTCCAGGGGAACTCAGGTGAGCGCTTTGTGATGTCATTTCAGTTGGTCACCTGTTTCAAGGTGGAGGTTGGCTTCCCCTGTGACTCCTGGTGTGTTGTGATATCCCCCCTGCTTGTAACAGACATCCCCTCTTCTCCAAGTTAACTCAGGTGAGCGCTTTGTGATGTCATTTCAGTTGGTCACCTGTTTCATGGTGGAGGTTGGCTTCCCCTCTGACTCCTGGTGTGTTTTGATATCCCCCCTTGTTGTAATAGACATCCCCTAAACTCCAGGGGAACTCAGGTCAGCGCTTTGTGATATTCCCCCTGCTTGTAACAAACATCTCCTCTTCTCCAGGGGAACTCAGGTGAGCGCTTTGTGATGTCATTTCAGTTGGTCACTTGTTTCATGGTGGAGGTTGTCTTCCCCTGTGACTCCTGGTGTGTTATGATATCCCCCCTGCTTGTAACAGACATCCCCTCATCTCTAGGGGAACTGAGGTGAGCGCTTTGTGATGTCATTTCAGTTGGTCACCTGTTTCAAGGTGGAGGTTGGCTTCCCCTCTGACTCCTGGTGTGTTTTGATATCCCCCCTTCTTGTAATAGACATCCCCTCCTCTCCAGGCGAACTCAGGTGAGCGCTTTGTGATACCCCTCCTGCTTGTAACAGAGATCCCCTGCTCTCCAGGGGAACTCAGGTCAGCGCTTTGTTATGTCATTTCAGTTGGTCACCTGTTTGAAGGTGGAGATTGTTTTCCCCTGTGAATCCTGTCATGTTGTGATATCCCCCCTACTTGTAACAGACATCCCCTCATCTCTACGGGAACTCAGGTGAGCGCTTTGTGATGTCATTTCAGTTGGTCACCTGTTTCAAGGTGGAGGTTGGCTTCCCCTGTGACTCCTGGTGTGTTGTGATATCCCCCCTGCTTGTAACAGACATCCCCTCCTCTCCAGGGGAACTCTGGTGAGCGCTTTGTGATGTCATTTCAGTTGGTCACCTGTTTCAAGGTGGAGGTTGGCTTCCCCTGTGACTCCTGGTATGTTGTGATATCCCCCCTGCTTGTAACAGACATCCCCTCCTCACCAGGGGAACTCAGGTGAGCGCTTTGTGATACCCCTCCTGCTTGTAACATACATCCCCTGCTCTCCAGGGGAACTCAGGTGAGCGCTTTGTGAGGTCATTTCAGTTGGTCACCTGTTTCAAGGTGGAGGTTGGCTTCCCCTGTGACTCCTGGTGTGTTTTGATATCCCCCCTGCTTGTAACAGACATCCCCTCCTCTCCAGGGGAACTCTGGTGAGCGCTTTGTGATGTCATTTCAGTTGGTCACCTGTTTCAAGGTGGAGGTTGGCTTCCCCTGTGACTCCTGGTATGTTGTGATATCCCCCCTGCTTGTAACAGACATCCCCTCCTCACCAGGGGAACTCAGGTGAGCGCTTTGTGATACCCCTCCTGCTTGTAACATACATCCCCTGCTCTCCAGGGGAACTCAGGTGAGCGCTTTGTGAGGTCATTTCAGTTGGTCACCTGTTTCATGGTGGAGGATGGCTTCCCCTGTGACTCCTGGTGTGTTGTGATATCCCCCCTGCTTGTAACAGACATCCCCTCTTCTCCAAGTTAACTCAGGTGAGCGCTTTGTGATGTCATTTCAGTTGGTCACCTGTTTCATGGTGGAGGATGGCTTCCGCTGTGACTCCTGGTGTGTTATGATATCCCCCCTGCTTGTAACAGACATCCCCTCGTCTCCAGGTGTACTCTGGTGAGTGCTTTGTGATGTAATTTCATTAGGTCACCTGTTTCAAGGTGGAGGTTGGCTTGCCAGTGTGTTATGTTATCCCCCATGCCAGAAGAGACATTCCCTCATCTCCAGGGGAACTGAGGTGAGTGCTTTGTGATGTCATTGTAGTACGTCACAAGATTCCAGCTGGAGCTTGGCTTCCCCTCTGGTCTAGTGTGTTATGTGTTCCGCCATGCCAGTAAGAGACATTCCTTTGTCTCCATGGGAATAGAGTTGAGCACTTTGTGATGTCATTTGAGTAGGTCTTAAGGTTCTAGTTGGAGGATGGCTTTCACTCTGACTTGTAGTGTGTTATGTTATCCGCCCTGACATTAAGAGATATGTCCTCATCTCCAGGGGAAGTAAGTGAGTGAGTCATTTCAGTTGGTCACCTTTTTCAGGTGAGCTCAGCTGAGCGCTTTGTGATGTCATTACAGTTGGTCACCTGTTTCAAGGTGGAGGTTGGCTTCCCCTCTGACTCCTGGTGTGTTTTGATATCCCCCCTTGTTGTAATAGACATCCCCTCTTCTCCAGGGGAACTAAGGTGAGCGCTTTGTGATGTCATTTCAGTTGGTCACTTGTTTCATGGTGGAGGTTGTCTTCCCCTGTGACTCCTGGTGTGTTATGATATCCCTCCTGCTTGTAACATACATCCCCTGCTCTCCAGGGGAACTCAGGTGAGCGCTTTGTGAGGTCATTTCAGTTGGTCAGCTGTTTCAAGGTGGAGGTTGGCTTCCCCTGTGACTCCTGGTGTGTTGTGATATCCCCCCTGCTTGGAACAGACATCCCCTCTTCTCCAAGTTAACTCAGGTGAGCGCTTTGTGATGTCATTTCAGTTGGTCACCTTTTTCATGGTGGAGGATGGCTTCCGCTGTGACTCCTGGTGTGTTATGATATCCCCCCTACTTGTAACAGACATCCCCTCGTCTCCAGGTGTACTCTGGTGAGCGCTTTGTGATGTCATTTCAGTTGGTCACCTGTTTCAAGGTGGAGGTTGGCTTCCCCTCTGACTCCTAGTGTGTTTTGATATCCCCCCTTGTTGTAATAGACATCCCCTAAACTCCAGGGGAACTCAGGTGAGCGCTTTGTGATATTCCCCCTGCTTGTAACAAACATCCCCTCTTCTCCAGGGGAACTCAGGTGAGCGCTTTGTGATGTCATTTCAGTTGGTCACTTGTTTCATGGTGGAGGTTGGCTTCCGCTGTGACTCCTGGTGTGTTGTGATATCCCCCCTGCTTGTAACAGACATCCCCTCTTCTCCAGGGGAACTCAGGTGAGCGCTTTGTGATGTCATTTAGGTTGGTCACTTGTTTCATGGTGGAGGTTGGCTTCCGCTGTGACTCCTGGTGTGTTATGATATCCCCCCTGCTTGTAACAGACATCCCCTCATCTCTAGGGGAACTCAGGTGAGCGCTTTGTGATGTCATTTCAGTTGGTCACCTATTTCAAGGTGGAGGTTGGCTTCCCCTGTGACTCCTGGCGTGTTGTGATATCCCCCCTGCTTGTAACGGACATCCCCTCCTCACCAGGGGAACTCAGGTGAGCGCTTTGTGATCTCCCCCCTGCTTGTAACAGAGGTCCCCTGCTCTCCAGGGGAAATCAGGTGAGCGCTTTGTGATGTCATTTCAGTTGGTCACCTGTTTCAAGGTTGAGATTGTCTTCCCCTGTGAATCCGGGCGTGTTGTGATATCCCTCCTGCTTTTAACGGACATCCCCTCATCTCTAGGGGAACTCAGGTGGGCGCTTTGTGATGTCATTACAGTTGGTCACATGTTTCAAGGTTGAGGTTGGCTTCCCCTGTGACTCCTGGTGTGTTGTGATATCCCCCCTACTTGTAACAGACATCCCCTCCTCACCAGGGGAACTCAGGTGAGCGCTTTGTGATGTCATTTCAGTTGGTCACCTGTTTCAAGGTGGAGGTTGGCTTTCCCTGTGACTCCTGATGTGTTGTGATATCCCCCCTGCTTGTAACAGACATCCCCTCCTCTCCAGGGGAACTCTGGTGAGCGCTTTGTGATGTCATTTCAGTTGGTCACCTGTTTCAAGGTGGAGGTTGGCTTCCCCTGTGACTCCTGGTGTGTTGTGATATCCCCCCTGCTTGTAACGGACATCCCCTACTCTCAAGGGAAAGTCAAGTCAGCGCTTTGTGATGTCTATTCAGTTGGTCACCTGTTTCAAGGTGGAGGTTGGCTTCCCCTGTGACTCCTGGTGTGTTGTGATATCCGCCCTGCTTGTAACAGACATCCCCTCCTCAGCAGGGGAACTCAGGTGAGCGCTTTGTGATATCCCCCCTTCTTGTAACAGACATTCCCTCATCTCTAGGGGAACTCAGGTGAGCGCTTTGTGATGTCATTTCAGTTGGTCACATGTTTCAAGGTTGAGGTTGGCTTCCCCTGTGACTCCTGGTGTGTTGTGATATCCCCCCTACTTGTAACAGACATCCCCTCCTCACCAGGGGAACTCAGGTGAGCGCTTTGTGATATCCCTCCTGCTTGTAACAGACATCCCCTGCTCTCCAGGGGAACTCAGGTGAGCGCTTTGTGATGTCATTTCAGTTGGTCACCTGTTTCAAGGTGGAGGTTGGCTTCCCCTGTGACTCCTGGTGTGTTGTTATATCCCCCCTGCTTGTAACAGACATCCCCTCTTCTCCAAGTTAACTCAGGTGAGCGCTTTGTGATGTCATTTCAGTTGGTCACCTGTTTTATGGTGGAGGATGGCTTCCGCTGTGACTCCTGGTGTGTTGTGATAACCCCCCTGCTTGTAATAGACATCCCCTCGTCTCCAGGGGAACTCAGGTGAGCGCTTTGTGATGTCATTACAGTTGGTCACCTGTTTCAAGGTGGAGGTTGGCTTCCCCTCTGACTCCTGGTGTGTTTTGATATCCCCCCTTGTTGTAATAGACATCCCCTAAACTCCAGGGGAACTCAGGTGAGCGCTTTGTGATATTCCCGCTGCTTGTAACAAACATCCCCTCTTCTCCAGGGGAACTCAGGTGAGCGCTTTGTGATGTCATTTCAGTTGGTCACTTGTTTCATGGTGGAGGTTGGCTTCCGCTGTGACTCCTGGTGTGTTGTGATATCCCCCCTGCTTGTAACAGACATCCCCTCTTCTCCAGGGGAACTCAGGTGAGCGCTTTGTGATGTCATTTCAGTTGGTCACTTGTTTCATGGTGGAGGTTGTCTTCCCCTGTGACTCCTGGTGTGTTATGATATCCCCCCTGCTTGTAACAGACATCCCCTCATCTCTAGGGGAACTCAGGTGAGCGCTTTGTGATGTCATTTCAGTTGGTCACATGTTTCAAGGTTGAGGTTGGCTTCCCCTGTGACTCCTGGTGTGTTGTGATATCCCCCCTACTTGTAACAGACATCCCCTCCTCACCAGGGGAACTCAGGTGAGCGCTTTGTGATACCCCTCCTGCTTGTAACATACATCCCCTGCTCTCCAGGGGAACTCAGGTGAGCGCTTTGTGAGGTCATTTCAGTTGGTCACCTGTTTCAAGGTGGAGGTTGGCTTCCCCTGTGACTCCTGGTGTGTTGTGATATCCCCCCTGCTTGGAACAGACATCCCCTCTTCTCCAAGTTAACTCAGGTGAGCGCTTTGTGATGTCATTTCAGTTGGTCACCTTTTTCATGGTGGAGGATGGCTTCCGCTGTGACTCCTGGTGTGTTATGATATCCCCCCTACTTGTAACAGACATCCCCTCGTCTCCAGGTGTACTCTGGTGAGCGCTTTGTGATGTCATATCAGTAGGTCACCTGTTTCAAGGTGGAGGTTGGCTTGCCAGTGTGTTATGTTATCCCCCATGCCAGAAGAGACATTCCCTCATCTCCAGGGGAACTGAGGTGAGTGCTTTGTGATGTCATTGTAGTACGTCACAAGATTCCAGCTGGAGCTTGGCTTCCCCTCTGGTCTAGTGTGTTATGTGTTCCGCCATGCCAGTAAGAGACATTCCTTTGTCTCCCTGGGAATAGAGTTGAGCACTTTGTGATGTCATTTGAGTAGGTCTTAAGGTTCTAGTTGGAGGATGGCTTTCACTCTGACTTCTAGTGTGTTATGTTATCTGCCCTGACATTAAGAGACATGTCCTCATCTCCAGGGGAAGTAAGTGAGTGAGTCATTTCAGTTGGTCACCTGTTTCAGGTGAGCTCAGGTGAGCGCTTTGTGATGTCATTACAGTTGGTCACCTGTTTCAAGGTGGAGATTGGCTTCCCCTCTTACTCCTGGTGTGTTTTGATATCCCCCCTTGTTGTAATAGACATCCCCTAAACTCCAGGGGAACTCAGGTGAGCGCTTTGTGATATTCCCCCTGCTTGTAACAAACATCCCCTCTTCTCCAGGGGAACTCAGGTGAGCGCTTTGTGATGTCATTTCAGTTGGTCACTTGTTTCATGGTGGAGGTTGGCTTCCGCTGTGACTCCTGGTGTGTTATGATATCCCCCCTGCTTGTAACAGACATCCCCTCATCTCTAGGGGAACTCAGGTGAGCGCTTTGTGATGTCATTTCAGTTGGTCACCTGTTTCAAGGTGGAGGTTGGCTTCCCCTGTGACTCCTGGCGTGTTGTGATATCCCCCCTGCTTGTAACAGACATCCCCTCCTCACCAGGGGAACTCAGGTGAGCGCTTTGTGATATCCCCCCTGCTTGTAACAGAGGTCCCCTGCTCTCCAGGGGAACTCAGGTGAGCGCTTTGTGATGTCATTTCAGTTGGTCACCTGTTTCAAGGTTGAGATTGTCTTCCCCTGTGAATCCGGGCGTGTTGTGATATCCCTCCTGCTTTTAACGGACATCCCCTCATCTCTAGGGGAACTCAGGTGGGCGCTTTGTGATGTCATTACAGTTGGTCACATGTTTCAAGGTTGAGGTTGGCTTCCCCTGTGACTCCTGGTGTGTTGTGATATCCCCCCTACTTGTAACAGACATCCCCTCCTCACCAGGGGAACTCAGGTGAGCGCTTTGTGATGTCATTTCAGTTGGTCACCTGTTTCAAGGTGGAGGTTGGCTTTCCCTGTGACTCCTCATGTGTTGTGATATCCCCCCTGCTTGTAACAGACATCCCCTCCTCTCCAGGGGAACTCTGGTGAGCGCTTTGTGATGTCATTTCAGTTGGTCACCTGTTTCAATGTGGAGGTTGGCTTCCCCTGTGACTCCTGGTGTGTTGTGATATCCCCCCTGCTTGTAACGGACATCCCCTACTCTCAAGGGAAAGTCAAGTCAGCGCTTTGTGATGTCTATTCAGTTGGTCACCTGTTTCAAGGTGGAGGTTGGCTTCCCCTGTGACTCCTGGTGTGTTGTGATATCCGCCCTGCTTGTAACAGACATCCCCTCCTCAGCAGGGGAACTCAGGTGAGCGCTTTGTGATATCCCCCCTTCTTGTAACAGACATTCCCTCATCTCTAGGGGAACTCAGGTGAGCGCTTTGTGATGTCATTTCAGTTGGTCACATGTTTCAAGGTTGAGGTTGGCTTCCCCTGTGACTCCTGGTGTGTTGTGATATCCCCCCTACTTGTAACAGACATCCCCTCCTCACCAGGGGAACTCAGGTGAGCGCTTTGTGATATCCCTCCTGCTTGTAACAGACATCCCCTGCTCTCCAGGGGAACTCAGGTGAGCGCTTTGTGATGTCATTTCAGTTGGTCACCTGTTTCAAGGTGGAGGTTGGCTTCCCCTGTGATTCCTGGTGTGTTGTGATATCCCCCCTGCTTGTAACAGACATCCCCTCTTCTCCAAGTTAACTCAGGTGAGCGCTTTGTGATGTCATTTCAGTTGGTCACCTGTTTCATGGTGGAGGATGGCTTCCGCTGTGACTCCTGGTGTGTTGTGATAACCCCCCTGCTTGTAACAGACATCCCCTCGTCTCCAGGGGAACTCAGGTGAGCGCTTTGTGATGTCATTACAGTTGGTCACCTGTTTCAAGGTGGAGGTTGGCTTCCCCTCTGACTCCTGGTGTGTTTTGATATCCCCCTTGTTGTAATAGACATCCCCTAAACTCCAGGGGAACTCAGGTGAGCGCTTTGTGATATTCCCCCTGCTTGTAACAAACATCCCCTCTTCTCCAGGGGAACTCAGGTGAGCGCTTTGTGATGTCATTTCAGTTGGTCACTTGTTTCATGGTGGAGGTTGGCTTCCGCTGTGACTCCTGGTGTGTTGTGATATCCCCCCTGCTTGTAACAGACATCCCCTCTTCTCCAGGGGAACTCAGGTGAGCGCTTTGTGATGTAATTTCAGTTGGTCACTTGTTTCATGGTGGAGGTTGGCTTCCGCTGTGACTCCTGGTGTGTTGTGATATCCCCCCTGCTTGTAACAGACATCCCCTCCTCACCAGGGGAACTCAGGTGAGCGCTTTGTGATGTCATTTCAGTTGGTCACCTGTTTCAAGGTTGAGATTGTCTTCCCCTGTGAATCCGGGCGTGTTGTGATATCCCTCCTGCTTTTAACGGACATCCCCTCATCTCTAGGGGAACTCAGGTGAGCACTTTTTGATGTCATTTCAGTTGGTCACCTGTTTCAAGGTTGAGGTTGGCTTCCCCTGTGACCCTGATGTGTTGTGATATCCCTCCTGCTTGTAACAGACATCCCCTCCTCACCAGGGGAACTCAGGTGAGCGCTTTCTGATATCCCCCCTCCTTGTAACAGACATCCCCTGCTCTCCAGGGGAACTCAGGTTACTTCTTGTAACAGACATCCACTCCTCTCCACGGGAACTCAGGTGAGCGCTTTGTGATGTCATTTCAGTTGGTCACCTGTTTCCAGGTGGAGGTTGGCTTCCCCTCTGACTCCTGGTGTGTTTTGATATCCCCCCTTCTTGTAATAGACATCCCCTCCTCTCCAGGGGAACTCAGGTGAGCGCTTTGTGATATCCCCCGTGCTTGTAACAGAGATCCCCTGCTCTCCAGGGGAACTCACTTCAGCGCTTTGTGATGTCATTTCAGTTGGTCACCTGTTTCAAGGTGGAGGTTGTCTTCCCCTGTGACTCCTGGTGTGTTGTGATATCCCCCCTGCTTGTAACGGACATCCCCTACTCTCAAGGGAAAGTCAAGTCAGCGCTTTGTGATGTCAATTCAGTTGGTCACCTGTTTCAAGGTGGAGGTTTGCTTCCCCTGTGACTCCTGGTGTGTTATGATATCCCCCCTGCTTGTAACAGACATCCCCTCCTCAGCAGGGGAACTCAGGTGAGCGCTTTGTGATATCCCCCCTTCTTGTAACAGACATCCCCTCATCTCTAGGGCAACTCAGGTGAGCGCTTTGTGATGTCATTTCAGTTGGTCACATGACTCAAGGTTGAGGTTGGCTTCACCTGTGACTCCTGGTGTGTTGTGATATCCCTCCTGCTTGTAACAGACATCCCCTGCTCTCCAGGGGAACTCAGGTGAGCGCTTTGTGATGTCATTTCAGTTGGTCACCTGTTTCAAGGTGGAGGTTGGCTTCCCCTGTGACTCCTGGTGTGTTGTGATATCCCCCCTGCTTGTAACAGACATCCCCTCTTCTCCAAGTTAACTCAGGTCAGTGCTTTGTGATGTCATTTCAGTTGGTCACCTGTTTCCAGGTGGAGGTTGGCTTACCCTCTGACTCCTGGTGTGTTTTGATATCCCCCCTTCTTGTAATAGACATCACCTCCTCTCCAGGGGATCTCAGGTGAGCGCTTTGTGATATCCCCCCTGCTTGTAACAGAGATCCCCTGCCCTCCAGGGGAACTCACTTCAGCGCTTTGTGATGTCATTTCAGTTGGTCACCTGTTTCAAGGTGGAGGTTGGCTTCCCCTGTGTCTCCTGGTGTGTTGTGATATCCCCCCTGCTTGTAACAGACATCCCCTCCTCTCCAGGGGAACTCTGGTGAGCGCTTTCTGATGTCATTTCAGTTGGTCACCTGTTTCAAGGTGGAGGTTGGCTTCCCCTGTGACTCCTGGTGTGTTGTGATATCCCCCCTGCTTGTAACGGACATCCCCTACTCTCAAGGGAAAGTCAAGTCAGCGCTTTGTGATGTCAAATCAGTTGGTCACCTGTTTCAAGGTGGAGGTTTGCTTCCCCTGTGACTCCTGGTGTGTTGTGATATCCCCCCTGCTTGTAACAGACATCCCCTCCTCAGCAGGGGAACTCAGGTGAGCGCTTTGTGATATCCCCCCTTCTTGTAACAGACATCCCCTCATCTCTAGGGCAACTCAGGTGAGCGCTTTGTGATGTCATTTCAGTTGGTCACATGACTCAAGGTTGAGGTTGGCTTCCCCTGTGACTCCTGGTGTGTTGTGATATCCCCCCTGCTTGTAACAGACATCCCCTCCTCAGCAGGGGAACTCAGGTGAGCGGTTTGTGATATCCCTCCTGCTTGTAACAGACATCCCCTGCTCTCCTGGGGAACTCAGGTGAGCGCTTTGTGATGTCATTTCAGTTGGTCACCTGTTTCAAGGTGGAGGTTGGCTTCCCCTGTGACTCCTGGTGTGTTGTGATATCCCCCCTGCTTGTAACAGACATCCCCTCTTCTCCAAGTTAACTCAGGTGAGCGCTTTGTGATGTCATTTCAGTTGGTCACCTGTTTCATGGTGGAGGTTGGCTTCCGCTGTGACTCCTGGGGTGTTGTGATAACCCCCCTTCTTGTAACAGACATCCCCTCCTCTCCAGGGGAACTCAGGTGAGCGCTTTGTGATGTCATTTCAGTTGGTCACATGTTTCAAGGTGGAGGTTGGCTTCCCCTGTGACTCCTGGCGTGTTGTGATATCCCCCCTGCTTGTAACAGACTTCCCCTCCTCACCAGGGGAACTCAGGTGAGCGCTTTGTGATATCCCCCCTGCTTGTAACAGAGGTCCCCTGCTCTCCAGGGGAACTCAGGTGAGCGCTTTGTGATGTCATTTCAGTTGGTCACCTGTTTCAAGGTGGAGGTTGGCTTCCCCTGTGTCTCCTGGTGTGTTGTGATATCCCCCCTGCTTGTAACAGACATCCCCTCCTCTCCAGGGGAACTCTGGTGAGCGCTTTCTGATGTCATTTCAGTTGGTCACCTGTTTCAAGGTGGAGGTTGGCTTCCCCTGTGACTCCTGGTGTGTTGTGATATCCCCCCTGCTTGTAACGGACATCCCCTACTCTCAAGGGAAAGTCAAGTCAGCGCTTTGTGATGTCAATTCAGTTGGTCACCTGTTTCAAGGTGGAGGTTTGCTTCCCCTGTTCTCCTGGTGTGTTGTGATATCCCCCCTGCTTGTAACAGACATCCCCTCCTCAGCAGGGGAACTCAGGTGAGCGGTTTGTGATATCCCTCCTGCTTGTAACAGACATCCCCTGCTCTCCTGGGGAACTCAGGTGAGCGCTTTGTGATGTCATTTCAGTTGGTCACCTGTTTCAAGGTGGAGGTTGGCTTCCCCTGTGACTCCTGGTGTGTTGTGATATCCCCCCTGCTTGTAACAGACATCCCCTCTTCTCCAAGTTAACTCAGGTGAGCGCTTTGTGATGTCATTTCAGTTGGTCACCTGTTTCATGGTGGAGGTTGGCTTCCGCTGTGACTCCTGGGGTGTTGTGATAACCCCCCTTCTTGTAACAGACATCCCCTCCTCTCCAGGGGAACTCAGGTGAGCGCTTTGTGATGTCATTTCAGTTGGTCACATGTTTCAAGGTGGAGGTTGGCTTCCCCTGTGACTCCTGGCGTGTTGTGATATCCCCCCTGCTTGTAACAGACATCCCCTCCTCACCAGGGGAACTCAGGTGAGCGCTTTGTGATATCCCCCCTGCTTGTAACAGAGGTCCCCTGCTCTCCAGGGGAACTCAGGTGAGCGCTTTGTGATGTCATTTCAGTTGGTCACCTGTTTCAAGGTGGAGGTTGGCTTCCCCTGTGTCTCCTGGTGTGTTGTGATATCCCCCCTGCTTGTAACAGACATCCCCTCCTCTCCAGGGGAACTCTGGTGAGCGCTTTCTGATGTCATTTCAGTTGGTCACCTGTTTCAAGGTGGAGGTTGGCTTCCCCTGTGACTCCTGGTGTGTTGTGATATCCCCCCTGCTTGTAACGGACATCCCCTACTCTCAAGGGAAAGTCAAGTCAGCGCTTTGTGATGTCAATTCAGTTGGTCACCTGTTTCAAGGTGGAGGTTTGCTTCCCCTGTTCTCCTGGTGTGTTGTGATATCCCCCCTGCTTGTAACAGACATCCCCTCCTCAGCAGGGGAACTCAGGTGAGCGGTTTGTGATATCCCTCCTGCTTGTAACAGACATCCCCTGCTCTCCTGGGGAACTCAGGTGAGCGCTTTGTGATGTCATTTCAGTTGGTCACCTGTTTCAAGGTGGAGGTTGGCTTCCCCTGTGACTCCTGGTGTGTTGTGATATCCCCCCTGCTTGTAACAGACATCCCCTCTTCTCCAAGTTAACTCAGGTGAGCGCTTTGTGATGTCATTTCAGTTGGTCACCTGTTTCATGGTGGAGGTTGGCTTCCGCTGTGACTCCTGGGGTGTTGTGATAACCCCCCTTCTTGTAACAGACATCCCCTCCTCTCCAGGGGAACTCAGGTGAGCGCTTTGTGATGTCATTTCAGTTGGTCACCTGTTTCAAGGTGGAGGTTGGCTTCCCCTGTGTCTCCTGGTGTGTTGTGATATCCCCCCTGCTTGTAACAGACATCCCCTCCTCTCCAGGGGAACTCTGGTGAGCGCTTTCTGATGTCATTTCAGTTGGTCACCTGTTTCAAGGTGGAGGTTGGCTTCCCCTGTGACTCCTGGTGTGTTGTGATATCCCCCCTGCTTGTAACGGACATCCCCTACTCTCAAGGGAAAGTCAAGTCAGCGCTTTGTGATGTCAATTCAGTTGGTCACCTGTTTCAAGGTGGAGGTTTGCTTCCCCTGTTCTCCTGGTGTGTTGTGATATCCCCCCTGCTTGTAACAGACATCCCCTCCTCAGCAGGGGAACTCAGGTGAGCGGTTTGTGATATCCCTCCTGCTTGTAACAGACATCCCCTGCTCTCCTGGGGAACTCAGGTGAGCGCTTTGTGATGTCATTTCAGTTGGTCACCTGTTTCAAGGTGGAGGTTGGCTTCCCCTGTGACTCCTGGTGTGTTGTGATATCCCCCCTGCTTGTAACAGACATCCCCTCTTCTCCAAGTTAACTCAGGTGAGCGCTTTGTGATGTCATTTCAGTTGGTCACCTGTTTCATGGTGGAGGTTGGCTTCCGCTGTGACTCCTGGGGTGTTGTGATAACCCCCCTTCTTGTAACAGACATCCCCTCCTCTCCAGGGGAACTCAGGTGAGCGCTTTGTGATGTCATTTCAGTTGGTCACCTGTTTCAAGGTGGAGGTTGGCTTCCCCTGTGTCTCCTGGTGTGTTGTGATATCCCCCCTGCTTGTAACAGACATCCCCTCCTCTCCAGGGGAACTCTGGTGAGCGCTTTCTGATGTCATTTCAGTTGGTCACCTGTTTCAAGGTGGAGGTTGGCTTCCCCTGTGACTCCTGGTGTGTTGTGATATCCCCCCTGCTTGTAACGGACATCCCCTACTCTCAAGGGAAAGTCAAGTCAGCGCTTTGTGATGTCAATTCAGTTGGTCACCTGTTTCAAGGTGGAGGTTTGCTTCCCCTGTTCTCCTGGTGTGTTGTGATATCCCCCCTGCTTGTAACAGACATCCCCTCCTCAGCAGGGGAACTCAGGTGAGCGGTTTGTGATATCCCTCCTGCTTGTAACAGACATCCCCTGCTCTCCTGGGGAACTCAGGTGAGCGCTTTGTGATGTCATTTCAGTTGGTCACCTGTTTCAAGGTGGAGGTTGGCTTCCCCTGTGACTCCTGGTGTGTTGTGATATCCCCCCTGCTTGTAACAGACATCCCCTCTTCTCCAAGTTAACTCAGGTGAGCGCTTTGTGATGTCATTTCAGTTGGTCACCTGTTTCATGGTGGAGGTTGGCTTCCGCTGTGACTCCTGGGGTGTTGTGATAACCCCCCTTCTTGTAACAGACATCCCCTCCTCTCCAGGGGAACTCAGGTGAGCGCTTTGTGATGTCATTTCAGTTGGTCACATGTTTCAAGGTGGAGGTTGGCTTCCCCTGTGACTCCTGGCGTGTTGTGATATCCCCCCTGCTTGTAACAGACATCCCCTCCTCACCAGGGGAACTCAGGTGAGCGCTTTGTGATATCCCCCCTGCTTGTAACAGAGGTCCCCTGCTCTCCAGGGGAACTCAGGTGAGCGCTTTGTGATGCCATTTCAGTTGGTCACCTGTTTCAAGGTTGAGATTGTCTTCCCCTGTGAATCCGGGCGTGTTGTGATATCCCTCCTGCTTTTAACAGACATCCCCTCATCTCTAGGGGAACTCAGGTGAGCGCTTTTTGATGTCATTTCAGTTGATCACCTGTTTCAAGGTTGAGGTTGGCTTCCCCTGTGACTCCTGGTGTGTTGTGATATCCCCCCTGCTTGTAACAGACATCCCCTCCTCACCAGGGGAACTCAGGTGAGCGCTTTCTGATATCCCCCCTTCTTGTAACAGACATCCCCTGCTCTCCAGGGGAACTCAGGTGAGCGCTTTGTGATGTCATTTCAGTTGGTCACCTGTTTCAAGGTGGAGGTTGGCTTCCCCTGTGACTCCTGGTGTGTTGTGATATCCCCCCTGCTTGTAACAGACATCCCCCCTTCTCCAAGTTAACTCAGGTGAGCGCTTTGTGATGTCATTTCAGTTGGTCACCTGTTTCATGGTGGAGGTTGGCTTCCGCTGTGACTCCTGGTGTGTTGTGATAACCCCCCTTCTTGTAACAGACATCCCCTCCTCTCCACGGGAACTCAGGTGAGCGCTTTGTGATGTCATTTCAGTTGGTCACCTGTTTCAAGGTGGAGGTTGGCTTCCCCTCTGACTCCTGGTGTGTTTTGATATCCCCCCTTCTTGTAATAGACATCCCCTCCTCTCCCGGGGAACTCAGGTGAGCGCTTTGTGATATCCCCCCTGCTTGTAACAGAGATCCCCTGCTCTCCAAGGGAACTCACTTCAGCGCTTTGTGATGTCATTTCAGTTGGTCACCTGTTTCAAGGTGGAGGTTGGCTTCCCCTGTGACTCCTGGTGTGTTGTGATATCCCCCCTGCTTGTAACAGACATCCCCTCCTCTCCAGGGGAACTCTGGTGAGCGCTTTGTGATGTCATTTCAGTTGGTCACCTGTTTCATGGTGGAGGTTGGCTTCCCCTGTGACTCCTGGTGTGTTGTGATATCCCCCCTGCTTGTAACAGACATCCCCTCCTCAGCCGGGGAACTCAGGTGAGCGCTTTGTGATATCCCCCCTTCTTGTAACAGACATCCCCTCCTCTCCAGGGGAACTCAGGTGAGTGCTTTGTGATGTCATTTCAGTTGGTCACATGTTTCAAGGTGGAGGTTGGCTTCCCCTGTGACTCCTGGCGTGTTGTGATATCCCCCCTACTTGTAACAGACATCCCCTCCTCACCAGGGGAACTCAGGTGAGCGCTTTGTGATATTCCTCCTGTTTGTAACAGACATCCCCAGCTCTCCAGGGGAACTCAGGTGAGCGCTTTGTGATGTCATTTCAGTTGGTCACCTGTTTCAAGGTGGAGGTTGGCTTCCCCTGTGACTCCTGGTGAGTTGTGATATCCCCCCTGCTTCTAACAGACATCCCCTCTTCTCCAAGTTAACTCAGGTGAGCGCTTTGTGATGTCATTTCAGTTGGTCACCTGTTTCATGGTGGAGGATGGCTTCCGCTGTGACTCCTGGTGTGTTGTGATAACCCCCCTGCTTGTAACAGACATCCCCTCCTCTCCAGGGGAACTCAGGTGAGCGCTTTGTGATGTCATTACAGTTGGTCACCTGTTTCAAGGTGGAGGTTGGCTTCCCCTGTGACTCCTGGCGTGTTGTGATATCCCCCCTGCTTGTAACAGACATCCCCTCCACTCCAGGGGAACTCAGTTGAGCACTTTGTGATATTCCCCCTGCTTGTAACAAACATCCCCTCTTCTCCAGGTGTACTCTGGTGAGCGCTTTGTGATGTCATTTCAGTAGGTCACCTGTTTCAAGGTGGAGGTTGTCTTCCCCTGTGACTCCTGGTGTGTTATGATATCCCCCCTGCTTGTAACAGACATCCCCTCGTCTCCAGGTGTACTCTGGTGAGCGCTTTGTGATGTCATTTCAGTAGGTCACCTGTTTCAAGGTGGAGGTTGGCTTGCCAGTGTGTTATGTTATCCCCCATGCCAGAAGAGACATTCCCTCATCTCCAGGGGAACTGAGGTGAGTGCTTTGTGATGTCATTGTAGTACGTCACAAGATTCCAGCTGGAGCTTGGCTGCCCCTCTGGTCTAGTGTGTTATGTGTTCCGCCATGCCAGTAAGAGACATTCCTTTGTCTCCATGGGAATGGAGTTGAGCGCTTTGTGATGTCATTTCAGTAGGTCTTAAGGTTCTAGTTGGAGGATGGCTTTCACTCTGACTTCTAGTGTGTTATGTTATACGCCATGACATTAAGAGACATTTCCTCATCTTCAGGGGAAGTGAGTGAGTGAGTCATTTCAGTTGGTCACCAGTTTCAAGTTGGAGGTTGGCTTCCCCTGTGACTCCTGGTGTGTTGTGATATCCCCCCTGCTTGTAACATAAATCCCCTCTTCTCCAAGTTAACTCAGGTGAGCGCTTTGTGATGTCATTTCAGTTGGTCACCTGTTTCATGGTGGAGGTTGGCTTCCGTTGTGACTCCTGGTGTGTTGTGATATCCCCCCTGCTTGTAACAGACATCCCCTCTTCTCCAGGGGAACTCAGGTGAGCGCTTTGTGATTTCATTTCAGTTGGTCACTTGTTTCATGGTGGAGGTTGTCTTCCCCTGTGACTCCTGGTGTGTTATGATATCCCCCCTGCTTGTAACAGACATCCCCTCATATCTAGGGGAACTCAGGTGAGCGCTTTGTGATGTCATTTCAGTTGGTCACCTGTTTCAAGGTGGAGGTTGGCTTCCCCTGTGACTCCTGGCGTGTTGTGATATCCCCCCTGCTTGTAACAGACATCCCCTCCTCACCAGGGGAACTCAGGTGAGCGCTTTGTGATATCCCCCCTGCTTGTAACAGAGGTCCCCTGCTCTCCAGGGGAACTCAGGTGAGCGCTTTGTGATGTCATTTCCGTTGGTCACCTGTTTCAAGATTGATATTGTCTTCCCCTGTGAATCCGGGCGTGTTGTGATATCCCTCCTGCTTTTAACTGACATCCCCTCATCTCTAGGGGAACTCAGGTGAGCGCTTTTTGATGTCATTTCAGTTGGTCACCTGTTTCAAGGTGGAGGTTGGCTTCCCCTGTGACTCCTGGTGTGTTGTGATATCCCCCCTGCTTGTAACGGACATCCCCTACTCTCAAGGGAAAGTCAAGTCAGCGCTTTGTGATGTCAATTCAGTTGGTCACCTGTTTCAAGGTGGAGGTTTGCTTCCCCTGTTCTCCTGGTGTGTTGTGATATCCCCCCTGCTTGTAACAGACATCCCCTCCTCAGCAGGGGAACTCAGGTGAGCGGTTTGTGATATCCCTCCTGCTTGTAACAGACATCCCCTGCTCTCCTGGGGAACTCAGGTGAGCGCTTTGTGATGTCATTTCAGTTGGTCACCTGTTTCAAGGTGGAGGTTGGCTTCCCCTGTGACTCCTGGTGTGTTGTGATATCCCCCCTGCTTGTAACAGACATCCCCTCTTCTCCAAGTTAACTCAGGTGAGCGCCTTGTGATGTCATTTCAGTTGGTCACCTGTTTCATGGTGGAGGTTGGCTTCCGCTATGACTCCTGGGGTGTTGTGATAACCCCCCTTCTTGTAACAGACATCCCCTCCTCTCCAGGGGAACTCAGGTGAGCGCTTTGTGATGTCATTTCAGTTGGTCACATGTTTCAAGGTGGAGGTTGGCTTCCCCTGTGACTCCTGGCGTGTTGTGATATCCCCCCTGCTTGTAACAGACATCCCCTCCTCACCAGGGGAACTCAGGTGAGCGCTTTGTGATATCCCCCCTGCTTGTAACAGAGGTCCCCTGCTCTCCAGGGGAACTCAGGTGAGCGCTTTGTGATGCCATTTCAGTTGGTCACCTGTTTCAAGGTTGAGATTGTCTTCCCCTGTGAATCCGGGCGTGTTGTGATATCCCTCCTGCTTTTAACAGACATCCCCTCATCTCTAGGGGAACTCAGGTGAGCGCTTTTTGATGTCATTTCAGTTGATCACCTGTTTCAAGGTTGAGGTTGGCTTCCCCTGTGACTCCTGGTGTGTTGTGATATCCCCCCTGCTTGTAACAGACATCCCCTCCTCACCAGGGGAACTCAGGTGAGCGCTTTCTGATATCCCCCCTTCTTGTAACAGACATCCCCTGCTCTCCAGGGGAACTCAGGTGAGCGCTTTGTGATGTCATTTCAGTTAGTCACCTGTTTCAAGGTGGAGGTTGGCTTCCCCTGTGACTCCTGGTGTGTTGTGATATCCCCCCTGCTTGTAACAGACATCCCCCCTTCTCCAAGTTAACTCAGGTGAGCGCTTTGTGATGTCATTTCAGTTGGTCACCTGTTTCATGGTGGAGGTTGGCTTCCGCTGTGACTCCTGGTGTGTTGTGATAACCCCCCTTCTTGTAACAGACATCCCCTCCTCTCCACGGGAACTCAGGTGAGCGCTTTGTGATGTCATTTCAGTTGGTCACCTGTTTCAAGGTGGAGGTTGGCTTCCCCTCTGACTCCTGGTGTGTTTTGATATCCCCCCTTCTTGTAATAGACATCCCCTCCTCTCCCGGGGAACTCAGGTGAGCGCTTTGTGATATCCCCCCTGCTTGTAACAGAGATCCCCTGCTCTCCAAGGGAACTCACTTCAGCGCTTTGTGATGTCATTTCAGTTGGTCACCTGTTTCAAGGTGGAGGTTGGCTTCCCCTGTGACTCCTGGTGTGTTGTGATATCCCCCCTGCTTGTAACAGACATCCCCTCCTCTCCAGGGGAACTCTGGTGAGCGCTTTGTGATGTCATTTCAGTTGGTCACCTGTTTCATGGTGGAGGTTGGCTTCCCCTGTGACTCCTGGTGTGTTGTGATATCCCCCCTGCTTGTAACAGACATCCCCTCCTCAGCAGGGGAACTCAGGTGAGCGCTTTGTGATATCCCCCCTTCTTGTAACAGACATCCCCTCCTCTCCAGGGGAACTCAGGTGAGCGCTTTGTGATGTCATTTCAGTTGGTCACATGTTTCAAGGTGGAGGTTGGCTTCCCCTGTGACTCCTGGCGTGTTGTGATATCCCCCCTACTTGTAACAGACATCCCCTCCTCACCAGGGGAACTCAGGTGAGCGCTTTGTGATGTCATTTCAGTTGGTCACATGTTTCAAGGTGGAGGTTGGCTTCCCCTGTGACTCCTGGCGTGTTGTGATATCCCCCCTACTTGTAACAGACATCCCCAGCTCTCCAGGGGAACTCAGGTGAGCGCTTTGTGATGTCATTTCAGTTGGTCACCTGTTTCAAGGTGGAGGTTGGCTTCCCCTGTGACTCCTGGTGAGTTGTGATATCCCCCCTGCTTCTAACAGACATCCCCTCTTCTCCAAGTTAACTCAGGTGAGCGCTTTGTGATGTCATTTCAGTTGGTCACCTGTTTCATGGTGGAGGATGGCTTCCGCTGTGACTCCTGGTGTGTTGTGATAACCCCCCTGCTTGTAACAGACATCCCCTCCTCTCCAGGGGAACTCAGGTGAGCGCTTTGTGATGTCATTACAGTTGGTCACCTGTTTCAAGGTGGAGGTTGGCTTCCCCTGTGACTCCTGGCGTGTTGTGATATCCCCCCTGCTTGTAACAGACATCCCCTCCACTCCAGGGGAACTCAGTTGAGCACTTTGTGATATTCCCCCTGCTTGTAACAAACATCCCCTCTTCTCCAGGTGTACTCTGGTGAGCGCTTTGTGATGTCATTTCAGTAGGTCACCTGTTTCAAGGTGGAGGTTGTCTTCCCCTGTGACTCCTGGTGTGTTATGATATCCCCCCTGCTTGTAACAGACATCCCCTCGTCTCCAGGTGTACTCTGGTGAGCGCTTTGTGATGTCATTTCAGTAGGTCACCTGTTTCAAGGTGGAGGTTGGCTTGCCAGTGTGTTATGTTATCCCCCATGCCAGAAGAGACATTCCCTCATCTCCAGGGGAACTGAGGTGAGTGCTTTGTGATTTCATTGTAGTACGTCACAAGATTCCAGCTGGAGCTTGGCTGCCCCTCTGGTCTAGTGTGTTATGTGTTCCGCCATGCCAGTAAGAGACATTCCTTTGTCTCCATGGGAATGGAGTTGAGCGCTTTGTGATGTCATTTCAGTAGGTCTTAAGGTTCTAGTTGGAGGATGGCTTTCACTCTGACTTCTAGTGTGTTATGTTATACGCCATGACATTAAGAGACATTTCCTCATCTTCAGGGGAAGTGAGTGAGTGAGTCATTTCAGTTGGTCACCAGTTTCAAGTTGGAGGTTGGCTTCCCCTGTGACTCCTGGTGTGTTGTGATATCCCCCCTGCTTGTAACATAAATCCCCTCTTCTCCAAGTTAACTCAGGTGAGCGCTTTGTGATGTCATTTCAGTTGGTCACCTGTTTCATGGTGGAGGTTGGCTTCCGTTGTGACTCCTGGTGTGTTGTGATATCCCCCCTGCTTGTAACAGACATCCCCTCTTCTCCAGGGGAACTCAGGTGAGCGCTTTGTGATGTCATTTCAGTTGGTCACTTGTTTCATGGTGGATGTTGGCTTCCGCTGTGACTCCTGGTGTGTTGTGATATCCCCCCTGCTTGTAACAGACATCCCCTCTTCTCCAGGGGAACTCAGGTGAGCGCTTTGTGATTTCATTTCAGTTGGTCACTTGTTTCATGGTGGAGGTTGTCTTCCCCTGTGACTCCTGGTGTGTTATGATATCCCCCCTGCTTGTAACAGACATCCCCTCATCTCTAGGGGAACTCAGGTGAGCGCTTTGTGATGTCATTTCAGTTGGTCACCTGTTTCAAGGTGGAGGTTGGCTTCCCCTGTGACTCCTGGCGTGTTGTGATATCCCCCCTGCTTGTAACAGACATCCCCTCCTCACCAGGGGAACTCAGGTGAGCGCTTTGTGATATCCCCCCTGCTTGTAACAGAGGTCCCCTGCTCTCCAGGGGAACTCAGGTGAGCGCTTTGTGATGTCATTTCCGTTGGTCACCTGTTTCAAGATTGATATTGTCTTCCCCTGTGAATCCGGGCGTGTTGTGATATCCCTCTTGCTTTTAACTGACATCCCCTCATCTCTAGGGGAACTCAGGTGAGCGCTTTTTGATGTCATTTCAGTTGGTCACCTGTTTCAAGGTGGAGGTTGGCTTCCCCTGTGACTCCTGGTGTGTTGTGATATCCCCCCTGCTTGTAACGGACATCCCCTACTCTCAAGGGAAAGTCAAGTCAGCGCTTTGTGATGTCAATTCAGTTGGTCACCTGTTTCAAGGTGGAGGTTTGCTTCCCCTGTTCTCCTGGTGTGTTGTGATATCCCCCCTGCTTGTAACAGACATCCCCTCCTCAGCAGGGGAACTCAGGTGAGCGGTTTGTGATATCCCTCCTGCTTGTAACAGACATCCCCTGCTCTCCTGGGGAACTCAGGTGAGCGCTTTGTGATGTCATTTCAGTTGGTCACCTGTTTCAAGGTGGAGGTTGGCTTCCCCTGTGACTCCTGGTGTGTTGTGATATCCCCCCTGCTTGTAACAGACATCCCCTCTTCTCCAAGTTAACTCAGGTGAGCGCTTTGTGATGTCATTTCAGTTGGTCACCTGTTTCATGGTGGAGGTTGGCTTCCGCTGTGACTCCTGGGGTGTTGTGATAACCCCCCTTCTTGTAACAGACATCCCCTCCTCTCCAGGGGAACTCAGGTGAGCGCTTTGTGATGTCATTTCAGTTGGTCACCAGTTTCAAGTTGGAGGTTGGCTTCCCCTGTGACTCCTGGTGTGTTGTGATATCCCCCCTGCTTGTAACATAAATCCCCTCTTCTCCAAGTTAACTCAGGTGAGCGCTTTGTGATGTCATTTCAGTTGGTCACCTGTTTCATGGTGGAGGTTGGCTTCCGTTGTGACTCCTGGTGTGTTGTGATATCCCCCCTGCTTGTAACAGACATCCCCTCTTCTCCAGGGGAACTCAGGTGAGCGCTTTGTGATGTCATTTCAGTTGGTCACTTGTTTCATGGTGGATGTTGGCTTCCGCTGTGACTCCTGGTGTGTTGTGATATCCCCCCTGCTTGTAACAGACATCCCCTCTTCTCCAGGGGAACTCAGGTGAGCGCTTTGTGATTTCATTTCAGTTGGTCACTTGTTTCATGGTGGAGGTTGTCTTCCCCTGTGACTCCTGGTGTGTTATGATATCCCCCCTGCTTGTAACAGACATCCCCTCATCTCTAGGGGAACTCAGGTGAGCGCTTTGTGATGTCATTTCAGTTGGTCACCTGTTTCAAGGTGGAGGTTGGCTTCCCCTGTGACTCCTGGCGTGTTGTGATATCCCCCCTGCTTGTAACAGACATCCCCTCCTCACCAGGGGAACTCAGGTGAGCGCTTTGTGATATCCCCCCTGCTTGTAACAGAGGTCCCCTGCTCTCCAGGGGAACTCAGGTGAGCGCTTTGTGATGTCATTTCCGTTGGTCACCTGTTTCAAGATTGATATTGTCTTCCCCTGTGAATCCGGGCGTGTTGTGATATCCCTCCTGCTTTTAACTGACATCCCCTCATCTCTAGGGGAACTCAGGTGAGCGCTTTTTGATGTCATTTCAGTTGGTCACCTGTTTCAAGGTGGAGGTTGGCTTCCCCTGTGACTCCTGGTGTGTTGTGATATCCCCCCTGCTTGTAACGGACATCCCCTACTCTCAAGGGAAAGTCAAGTCAGCGCTTTGTGATGTCAATTCAGTTGGTCACCTGTTTCAAGGTGGAGGTTTGCTTCCCCTGTTCTCCTGGTGTGTTGTGATATCCCCCCTGCTTGTAACAGACATCCCCTCCTCAGCAGGGGAACTCAGGTGAGCGGTTTGTGATATCCCTCCTGCTTGTAACAGACATCCCCTGCTCTCCTGGGGAACTCAGGTGAGCGCTTTGTGATGTCATTTCAGTTGGTCACCTGTTTCAAGGTGGAGGTTGGCTTCCCCTGTGACTCCTGGTGTGTTGTGATATCCCCCCTGCTTGTAACAGACATCCCCTCTTCTCCAAATTAACTCAGGTGAGCGCTCTGTGATGTCATTTCAGTTGGTCACCTGTTTCATGGTGGAGGTTGGCTTCCGCTGTGACTCCTGGGGTGTTGTGATAACCCCCCTTCTTGTAACAGACATCCCCTCCTCTCCAGGGGAACTCAGGTGAGCGCTTTGTGATGTCATTTCAGTTGGTCACATGTTTCAAGGTGGAGGTTGGCTTCCCCTGTGACTCCTGGCGTGTTGTGATATCCCCCCTGCTTGTAACAGACATCCCCTCCTCACCAGGGGAACTCAGGTGAGCGCTTTGTGATATCCCCCCTGCTTGTAACAGAGGTCCCCTGCTCTCCAGGGGAACTCAGGTGAGCGCTTTGTGATGCCATTTCAGTTGGTCACCTGTTTCAAGGTTGAGATTGTCTTCCCCTGTGAATCCGGGCGTGTTGTGATATCCCTCCTGCTTTTAACAGACATCCCCTCATCTCTAGGGGAACTCAGGTGAGCGCTTTTTGATGTCATTTCAGTTGATCACCTGTTTCAAGGTTGAGGTTGGCTTCCCCTGTGACTCCTGGTGTGTTGTGATATCCCCCCTGCTTGTAACAGACATCCCCTCCTCACCAGGGGAACTCAGGTGAGCGCTTTCTGATATCCCCCCTTCTTGTAACAGACATCCCCTGCTCTCCAGGGGAACTCAGGTGAGCGCTTTGTGATGTCATTTCAGTTGGTCACCTGTTTCAAGGTGGAGGTTGGCTTCCCCTGTGACTCCTGGTGTGTTGTGATATCCCCCCTGCTTGTAACAGACATCCCCCCTTCTCCAAGTTAACTCAGGTGAGCGCTTTGTGATGTCATTTCAGTTGGTCACCTGTTTCATGGTGGAGGTTGGCTTCCGCTGTGACTCCTGGTGTGTTGTGATAACCCCCCTTCTTGTAACAGACATCCCCTCCTCTCCACGGGAACTCAGGTGAGCGCTTTGTGATGTCATTTCAGTTGGTCACCTGTTTCAAGGTGGAGGTTGGCTTCCCCTCTGACTCCTGGTGTGTTTTGATATCCCCCCTTCTTGTAATAGACATCCCCTCCTCTCCCGGGGAACTCAGGTGAGCGCTTTGTGATATCCCCCCTGCTTGTAACAGAGATCCCCTGCTCTCCAAGGGAACTCACTTCAGCGCTTTGTGATGTCATTTCAGTTGGTCACCTGTTTCAAGGTGGAGGTTGGCTTCCCCTGTGACTCCTGGTGTGTTGTGATATCCCCCCTGCTTGTAACAGACATCCCCTCCTCTCCAGGGGAACTCTGGTGAGCGCTTTGTGATGTCATTTCAGTTGGTCACCTGTTTCATGGTGGAGGTTGGCTTCCCCTGTGACTCCTGGTGTGTTGTGATATCCCCCCTGCTTGTAACAGACATCCCCTCCTCAGCAGGGGAACTCAGGTGAGCGCTTTGTGATATCCCCCCTTCTTGTAACAGACATCCCCTCCTCTCCAGGGGAACTCAGGTGAGCGCTTTGTGATGTCATTTCAGTTGGTCACATGTTTCAAGGTGGAGGTTGGCTTCCCCTGTGACTCCTGGCGTGTTGTGATATCCCCCCTACTTGTAACAGACATCCCCTCCTCACCAGGGGAACTCAGGTGAGCGCTTTGTGATATTCCTCCTGTTTGTAACAGACATCCCCTCTTCTCCAGGGGAACTCAGGTGAGCGCTTTGTGATTTCATTTCAGTTGGTCACTTGTTTCATGGTGGAGGTTGTCTTCCCCTGTGACTCCTGGTGTGTTATGATATCCCCCCTGCTTCTAACAGACATCCCCTCTTCTCCAAGTTAACTCAGGTGAGCGCTTTGTGATGTCATTTCAGTTGGTCACCTGTTTCATGGTGGAGGATGGCTTCCGCTGTGACTCCTGGTGTGTTGTGATAACCCCCCTGCTTGTAACAGACATCCCCTCCTCTCCAGGGGAACTCAGGTGAGCGCTTTGTGATGTCATTACAGTTGGTCACCTGTTTCAAGGTGGAGGTTGGCTTCCCCTGTGACTCCTGGCGTGTTGTGATATCCCCCCTGCTTGTAACAGACATCCCCTCCACTCCAGGGGAACTCAGTTGAGCACTTTGTGATATTCCCCCTGCTTGTAACAAACATCCCCTCTTCTCCAGGTGTACTCTGGTGAGCGCTTTGTGATGTCATTTCAGTAGGTCACCTGTTTCAAGGTGGAGGTTGTCTTCCCCTGTGACTCCTGGTGTGTTATGATATCCCCCCTGCTTGTAACAGACATCCCCTCGTCTCCAGGTGTACTCTGGTGAGCGCTTTGTGATGTCATTTCAGTAGGTCACCTGTTTCAAGGTGGAGGTTGGCTTGCCATTGTGTTATGTTATCCCCCATGCCAGAAGAGACATTCCCTCATCTCCAGGGGAACTGAGGTGAGTGCTTTGTGATGTCATTGTAGTACGTCACAAGATTCCAGCTGGAGCTTGGCTTCCCCTCTGGTCTAGTGTGTTATGTGTTCCGCCATGCCAGTAAGAGACATTCCTTTGTCTCCATGGGAATGGAGTTGAGCGCTTTGTGATGTCATTTCAGTAGGTCTTAAGGTTCTAGTTGGAGGATGGCTTTCACTCTGACTTCTAGTGTGTTATGTTATACGCCATGACATTAAGAGACATTTCCTCATCTTCAGGGGAAGTGAGTGAGTGAGTCATTTCAGTTGGTCACCAGTTTCAAGTTGGAGGTTGGCTTCCCCTGTGACTCCTGGTGTGTTGTGATATCCCCCCTGCTTGTAACATAAATCCCCTCTTCTCCAAGTTAACTCAGGTGAGCGCTTTGTGATGTCATTTCAGTTGGTCACCTGTTTCATGGTGGAGGTTGGCTTCCGTTGTGACTCCTGGTGTGTTGTGATATCCCCCCTGCTTGTAACAGACATCCCCTCTTCTCCAGGGGAACTCAGGTGAGCGCTTTGTGATGTCATTTCAGTTGGTCACTTGTTTCATGGTGGATGTTGGCTTCCGCTGTGACTCCTGGTGTGTTGTGATATCCCCCCTGCTTGTAACAGACATCCCCTCTTCTCCAGGGGAACTCAGGTGAGCGCTTTGTGATTTCATTTCAGTTGGTCACTTGTTTCATGGTGGAGGTTGTCTTCCCCTGTGACTCCTGGTGTGTTATGATATCCCCCCTGCTTGTAACAGACATCCCCTCATCTCTAGGGGAACTCAGGTGAGCGCTTTGTGATATCCCCCCTGCTTGTAACAGAGGTCCCCTGCTCTCCAGGGGAACTCAGGTGAGCGCTTTGTGATGTCATTTCCGTTGGTCACCTGTTTCAAGATTGATATTGTCTTCCCCTGTGAATCCGGGCGTGTTGTGATATCCCTCCTGCTTTTAACTGACATCCCCTCATCTCTAGGGGAACTCAGGTGAGCGCTTTTTGATGTCATTTCAGTTGGTCACCTGTTTCAAGGTTGAGGTTGGCTTCCCCTGTGACTCCTGATGTGTTGTGATATCCCCCCTGCTTGTAACAGACATCCCCTCCTCACCAGGGGAACTCAGGTGAGCGCTTTCTGATATCCCCCCTCCTTGTAACAGACATCCCCTGCTCTCCAGGGGAACTCAGGTGAGCGCTTTGTGATGTCATTTCAGTTGGTCAACTGTTTCAAGTTGGAGGTTGGCTTCCCCTGTGACTCCTGGTGTGTTGTGATATCCCCCGTGCTTGTAACAGACATCCCCTCTTCTCCAAGTTAACTCAGGTGAGCGCTTTGTGATGTCATTTCAGTTGGTCACCTGTTTCATGGTGGAGGTTGGCTTCCGCTGTGACTCCTGGTGCGTTGTGATAACCCCCCTTCTTGTAACAGACATCCCCTCCTCTCCACGGGAACTCAGGTGAGCGCTTTGTGATGTCATTTCAGTTGGTCACCTGTTTCCAGGTGGAGGTTGGCTCCCCCTCTGACTCCTGGTGTGTTTTGATATCCCCCCTTCTTGTAATAGACATCCCCTCCTCTCCAGGGGAACTCAGGTGAGCGCTTTGTGATATCCCCCCTGCTTGTAACAGAGATCCCCTGCTCTCCAGGGGAACTCACTTCAGCGCTTTGTGATGTCATTTCAGTTGGTCACCTGTTTCAAGGTGGAGGTTGGCTTCCCCTGTGACTCCTGGTGTGTTGTGATATCCCCCCTGCTTGTAACAGACATCCCCTCCTCTCCAGGCGAACTCTGGTGAGCGCTTTGTGATGTCATTTCAGTTGGTCACCTGTTTCAAGGTGGAGGTTGGCTTCCCCTGTGACTCCTGGTGTGTTGTGATATCCCCCCTGCTTGTAACGGACATCCCCTCCTCAGCAGGGGAACTCAGGTGAGCGCTTTGTGATATCCCCCCTTCTTGTAACAGACATCCCCTCATCTCTAGGGCAACTCAGGTGAGCGCTTTGTGATGTCATTTCAGTTGGTCACATGACTCAAGGTTGAGGTTGGTTTCCCCTGTGACTCCTGGTGTGTTGTGATATCCCCCCTGCTTGTAACAGACATCCCCTCCTCAGCAGGGGAACTCAGGTGAGCGCTTTGTGATATCCCCCCTCCTTGTAACAGACATCCCCTGCTCTCCAGGGTAACTCAGGTGAGCGCTTTGTGATGTCATTTCAGTTGGTCACCTGTTTCAAGGTGGAGGTTGGCTTCCCCTGTGACTCCTGGTGTGTTGTGATATCCCCCCTGCTTGTAACAGATATCCCCTCTTCTCCAAGTTAACTCAGGTGAGCGCTTTGTGATGTCATTTCAGTTGGTCACCTGTTTCAAGGTGGAGGTTGGCTTCCCCTGTGACTCCTGGTGTGTTGTGATATCCCCCCTGTTTGTAACAGACATCCCCTCCTCTCCAGGGGAACTCTGGTGAGCGCTTTGTGATGTCATTTCAGTAGGTCACCTGTTTCAAGGTGGTGGTTGGCTTCCCCTGTGACTCCTGGTGTGTTGTGATATCCCCCTGCTTGTAACGGACATCCCCTACTCTCAAGGGAAAGTCAAGTCAGCACTTTGTGATGTCAATTCAGTTGGTCACCTGTTTCAAGGTGGAGGTTTGCTTCCCCTGTGACTCCTGGTGTGTTGTGATATCCCCCCTGCTTGTAACAGACATCCCCTTCTCAGCAGGGGAACTCAGGTGAGCGCTTTGTGATATCCCCCCTTCTTGTAACAGACATCCCCTCCTCAGCAGGGGAACTCAGGTGAGCAGTTTGTGATATCCCTCCTTCTTGTAACAGACATCCCCTGCTCTCCAGGGAAACTCAGGTGAGCGCTTTGTGATGTCATTTCAGTTGGTCACCTGTTTCAAGGTGGAGGTTGGCTTCCCCTGTGACTCCTGGTGTGTTGTGATATCCCCCCTGCTTGTAACAGACATCCCCTCTTCTCCAAGTTAACTCAGGTGAGCGCTTTGTGATGTCATTTCAGTTGGTCACCTGTTTCATGGTGGAGGTTGGCTTCCGCTGTGACTGCTGGGGTGTTGTGATAACCCCCCTTCTTGTAACAGACATCCCCTCCTCTCCACAGATACTCAGGTGAGCGCTTTGTGATGTCATTTCAGTTGGTAACCTGTTTCAAGGTTGAGATTGTCTTCCCCTGTGAATCCGGGCGTGTTGTGATATCCCTCCTGCTTTTAACAGACATCCCCTCATCTCTAGGGGAACTCAGGTGAGCGCTTTTTGATGTCATTTCAGTTGGTCCCCTGTTTCAAGGTTGAGGTTGGCTTCCCCTGTGACCCCTGGTGTGTTGTGATATCCCCCCTGCTTGTAACAGACATCCCCTCCTCACCAGGGGAACTCAGGTGAGCGCTTTCTGATATCCCCCCTGCTTGTAACAGACATCCCCTGCTCTCCAGGGGAACTCAGGTGAGCGCTTTGTGATGTCATTTCAGTTGGTCACCTGTTTCAAGGTGGAGGTTGGCTTCCCCTGTGACTCCTGGTGTGTTGTGATATCCCCCCTGCTTGTAACAGACATCCCCTACTCTCAAGGGAAAGTCAAGTCAGCGCTTTGTGATGTCAATTCAGTTGGTCACCTGTTTCAAGGTGGAGGTTTGCTTCCCCTGTGACTCCTGGTGTGTTGTGATATCCCCCCTGCTTGTAACAGACATCCCCTCCTCAGCAGGGGAACTCAGGTGAGCGCTTTGTGATATCCCCCCTTCTTGTAACAGACATCCCCTCATCTCTAGGGCAACTCAGGTGAGTGCTTTGTGATGTCATTTCAGTTGGTCACATGACTCAAGGTTGAGGTTGGCTTCCCCTGTGACTCCTGGTGTGTTGTGATATCCCCCCTGCTTGTAACAGACATCCCCTCCTCAGCAGGGGAACTCAGGTGAGCGGTTTGTGATATCCCTCCTGCTTGTAACAGACATCCCCTGCTCTCCTGGGGAACTCAGGTGAGCGCTTTGTGATGTCATTTCAGTTGGTCACCTGTTTCAAGGTGGAGGTTGGCTTCCCCTGTGACTCCTGGTGTGTTGTGATATCCCCCCTGCTTGTAACAGACATCCCCTCTTCTCCAAGTTAACTCAGGTGAGCGCTTTGTGATGTCATTTCAGTTGGTCACCTGTTTCATGGTGGAGGTTGGCTTCCGCTGTGACTCCTGGGGTGTTGTGATAACCCCCCTTCTTGTAACAGACATCCCCTCCTCTCCAGGGGAACTCAGGTGAGCGCTTTGTGATGTCATTTCAGTTGGTCACATGTTTCAAGGTGGAGGTTGGCTTCCCCTGTGACTCCTGGCGTGTTGTGATATCCCCCCTGCTTGTAACAGACATCCCCTCCTCACCAGGGGAACTCAGGTGAGCGCTTTGTGATATCCCCCCTGCTTGTAACAGAGGTCCCCTGCTCTCCAGGGGAACTCAGGTGAGCGCTTTGTGATGTCATTTCAGTTGGTCACCTGTTTCAAGGTGGAGGTTGGCTTCCCCTGTGTCTCCTGGTGTGTTGTGATATCCCCCCTGCTTGTAACAGACATCCCCTCCTCTCCAGGGGAACTCTGGTGAGCGCTTTCTGATGTCATTTCAGTTGGTCACCTGTTTCAAGGTGGAGGTTGGCTTCCCCTGTGACTCCTGGTGTGTTGTGATATCCCCCCTGCTTGTAACGGACATCCCCTACTCTCAAGGGAAAGTCAAGTCAGCGCTTTGTGATGTCAATTCAGTTGGTCACCTGTTTCAAGGTGGAGGTTTGCTTCCCCTGTTCTCCTGGTGTGTTGTGATATCCCCCCTGCTTGTAACAGACATCCCCTCCTCAGCAGGGGAACTCAGGTGAGCGGTTTGTGATATCCCTCCTGCTTGTAACAGACATCCCCTGCTCTCCTGGGGAACTCAGGTGAGCGCTTTGTGATGTCATTTCAGTTGGTCACCTGTTTCAAGGTGGAGGTTGGCTTCCCCTGTGACTCCTGGTGTGTTGTGATATCCCCCCTGCTTGTAACAGACATCCCCTCTTCTCCAAGTTAACTCAGGTGAGCGCTTTGTGATGTCATTTCAGTTGGTCACCTGTTTCATGGTGGAGGTTGGCTTCCGCTGTGACTCCTGGGGTGTTGTGATAACCCCCCTTCTTGTAACAGACATCCCCTCCTCTCCAGGGGAACTCAGGTGAGCGCTTTGTGATGTCATTTCAGTTGGTCACATGTTTCAAGGTGGAGGTTGGCTTCCCCTGTGACTCCTGGTGTGTTGTGATATCCCCCCTGCTTGTAACAGACATCCCCTCCTCACCAGGGGAACTCAGGTGAGCGCTTTGTGATATCCCCCCTGCTTGTAACAGACATCCCCTCCTCTCCAGGCGAACTCTGGTGAGCGCTTTGTGATGTCATTTCAGTTGGTCACCTGTTTCAAGGTGGAGGTTGGCTTCCCCTGTGACTCCTGGTGTGTTGTGATATCCCCCCTGCTTGTAACGGACATCCCCTCCTCAGCAGGGGAACTCAGGTGAGCGCTTTGTGATATCCCCCCTTCTTGTAACAGACATCCCCTCCTCAGCAGGGGAACTCAGGTGAGCAGTTTGTGATATCCCTCCTGCTTGTAACAGACATCCCCTGCTCTCCAGGGAAACTCAGGTGAGCGCTTTGTGATGTCATTTCAGTTGGTCACCTGTTTCAAGGTGGAGGTTGGCTTCCCCTGTGACTCCTGGTGTGTTGTGATATCCCCCCTGCTTGTAACAGACATCCCCTCTTCTCCAAGTTAACTCAGGTGAGCGCTTTGTGATGTCATTTCAGTTGGTCACCTGTTTCATGGTGGAGGTTGGCTTCCGCTGTGACTGCTGGGGTGTTGTGATAACCCCCCTTCTTGTAACAGACATCCCCTCCTCTCCACAGGAACTCAGGTGAGCGCTTTGTGATGTCATTTCAGTTGGTAACCTGTTTCAAGGTTGAGATTGTCTTCCCCTGTGAATCCGGGCGTGTTGTGATATCCCTCCTGCTTTTAACAGACATCCCCTCATCTCTAGGGGAACTCAGGTGAGCGCTTTTTGATGTCATTTCAGTTGGTCCCCTGTTTCAAGGTTGAGGTTGGCTTCCCCTGTGACCCCTGGTGTGTTGTGATATCCCCCCTGCTTGTAACAGACATCCCCTCCTCACCAGGGGAACTCAGGTGAGCGCTTTCTGATATCCCCCCTGCTTGTAACAGACATCCCCTGCTCTCCAGGGGAACTCTGGTGAGCGCTTTGTGATGTCATTTCAGTTGGTCACCTGTTTCAAGGTGGAGGTTGGCTTCCCCTGTGACTCCTGGTGTGTTGTGATATCCCCCCTGCTTGTAACAGACATCCCCTACTCTCAAGGGAAAGTCAAGTCAGCGCTTTGTGATGTCAATTCAGTTGGTCACCTGTTTCAAGGTGGAGGTTTGCTTCCCCTGTGACTCCTGGTGTGTTGTGATATCCCCCCTGCTTGTAACAGACATCCCCTCCTCAGCAGGGGAACTCAGGTGAGCGCTTTGTGATATCCCCCCTTCTTGTAACAGACATCCCCTCATCTCTAGGGCAACTCAGGTGAGTGCTTTGTGATGTCATTTCAGTTGGTCACATGACTCAAGGTTGAGGTTGGCTTCCCCTGTGACTCCTGGTGTGTTGTGATATCCCCCCTGCTTGTAACAGACATCCCCTCCTCAGCAGGGGAACTCAGGTGAGCGGTTTGTGATATCCCTCCTGCTTGTAACAGACATCCCCTGCTCTCCTGGGGAACTCAGGTGAGCGCTTTGTGATGTCATTTCAGTTGGTCACCTGTTTCAAGGTGGAGGTTGGCTTCCCCTGTGACTCCTGGTGTGTTGTGATATCCCCCCTGCTTGTAACAGACATCCCCTCTTCTCCAAGTTAACTCAGGTGAGCGCTTTGTGATGTCATTTCAGTTGGTCACCTGTTTCATGGTGGAGGTTGGCTTCCGCTGTGACTCCTGGGGTGTTGTGATAACCCCCCTTCTTGTAACAGACATCCCCTCCTCTCCAGGGGAACTCTGGTGAGCGCTTTCTGATGTCATTTCAGTTGGTCACCTGTTTCAAGGTGGAGGTTGGCTTCCCCTGTGACTCCTGGTGTGTTGTGATATCCCCCCTGCTTGTAACGGACATCCCCTACTCTCAAGGGAAAGTCAAGTCAGCGCTTTGTGATGTCAATTCAGTTGGTCACCTGTTTCAAGGTGGAGGTTTGCTTCCCCTGTTCTCCTGGTGTGTTGTGATATCCCCCCTGCTTGTAACAGACATCCCCTCCTCAGCAGGGGAACTCAGGTGAGCGGTTTGTGATATCCCTCCTGCTTGTAACAGACATCCCCTGCTCTCCTGGGGAACTCAGGTGAGCGCTTTGTGATGTCATTTCAGTTGGTCACCTGTTTCAAGGTGGAGGTTGGCTTCCCCTGTGACTCCTGGTGTGTTGTGATATCCCCCCTGCTTGTAACAGACATCCCCTCTTCTCCAAGTTAACTCAGGTGAGCGCTTTGTGATGTCATTTCAGTTGGTCACCTGTTTCATGGTGGAGGTTGGCTTCCGCTGTGACTCCTGGGGTGTTGTGATAACCCCCCTTCTTGTAACAGACATCCCCTCCTCTCCAGGGGAACTCAGGTGAGCGCTTTGTGATGTCATTTCAGTTGGTCACATGTTTCAAGGTGGAGGTTGGCTTCCCCTGTGACTCCTGGCGTGTTGTGATATCCCCCCTGCTTGTAACAGACATCCCCTCCTCACCAGGGGAACTCAGGTGAGCGCTTTGTGATATCCCCCCTGCTTGTAACAGAGGTCCCCTGCTCTCCAGGGGAACTCAGGTGAGCGCTTTGTGATGTCATTTCAGTTGGTCACCTGTTTCAAGGTTGAGATTGTCTTCCCCTGTGAATCCGGGCGTGTTGTGATATCCCTCCTGCTTTTAACAGACATCCCCTCATCTCTAGGGGAACTCAGGTGAGCGCTTTTTGATGTCATTTCAGTTGGTCACCTGTTTCAAGGTGGAGGTTGGCTTCCCCTCTGACTCCTGGTGTGTTTTGATATCCCCCCTTCTTGTAATAGACATCCCCTCCTCTCCCGGGGAACTCAGGTGAGCGCTTTGTGATATCCCCCCTGCTTGTAACAGAGATCCCCTGCTCTCCAAGGGAACTCACTTCAGCGCTTTGTGATGTCATTTCAGTTGGTCACCTGTTTCAAGGTGGAGGTTGGCTTCCCCTGTGACTCCTAGTGTGTTGTGATATCCCCCCTCCTTGTAACAGACATCCCCTCCTCTCCAGGGGAACTCTGGTGAGCGCTTTGTGATGTCATTTCAGTTGGTCACCTGTTTCATGGTGGAGGTTGGCTTCCCCTGTGACTCCTGGTGTGTTGTGATATCCCCCCTGCTTGTAACAGACATCCCCTCCTCAGCAGGGGAACTCAGGTGAGCGCTTTGTGATATCCCCCCTTCTTGTAACAGACATCCCCTCCTCTCCAGGGGAACTCAGGTGAGCGCTTTGTGATGTCATTTCAGTTGGTCACATGTTTCAAGGTGGAGGTTGGCTTCCCCTGTGACTCCTGGCGTGTTGTGATATCCCCCCTACTTGTAACAGACATCCCCTCCTCACCAGGGGAACTCAGGTGAGCGCTTTGTGATATTCCTCCTGTTTGTAACAGACATCCCCAGCTCTCCAGGGGAACTCAGGTGAGCGCTTTGTGATGTCATTTCAGTTGGTCACCTGTTTCAAGGTGGAGGTTGGCTTCCCCTGTGACTCCTGGTGAGTTGTGATATCCCCCCTGCTTCTAACAGACATCCCCTCTTCTCCAAGTTAACTCAGGTGAGCGCTTTGTGATGTCATTTCAGTTGGTCACCTGTTTCATGGTGGAGGATGGCTTCCGCTGTGACTCCTGGCGTGTTGTGATATCCCCCCTGCTTGTAACAGACATCCCCTCCACTCCAGGGGAACTCAGTTGAGCACTTTGTGATATTCCCCCTGCTTGTAACAAACATCCCCTCTTCTCCAGGTGTACTCTGGTGAGCGCTTTGTGATGTCATTTCAGTAGGTCACCTGTTTCAAGGTGGAGGTTGGCTTGCCAGTGTGTTATGTTATCCCCCATGCCAGAAGAGACATTCCCTCATCTCCAGGGGAACTGAGGTGAGTGCTTTGTGATTTCATTGTAGTACGTCACAAGATTCCAGCTGGAGCTTGGCTGCCCCTCTGGTCTAGTGTGTTATGTGTTCCGCCATGCCAGTAAGAGACATTCCTTTGTCTCCATGGGAATGGAGTTGAGCGCTTTGTGATGTCATTTCAGTAGGTCTTAAGGTTCTAGTTGGAGGATGGCTTTCACTCTGACTTCTAGTGTGTTATGTTATACGCCATGACATTAAGAGACATTTCCTCATCTTCAGGGGAAGTGAGTGAGTGAGTCATTTCAGTTGGTCACCAGTTTCAAGTTGGAGGTTGGCTTCCCCTGTGACTCCTGGTGTGTTGTGATATCCCCCCTGCTTGTAACATAAATCCCCTCTTCTCCAAGTTAACTCAGGTGAGCGCTTTGTGATGTCATTTCAGTTGGTCACCTGTTTCATGGTGGAGGTTGGCTTCCGTTGTGACTCCTGGTGTGTTGTGATATCCCCCCTGCTTGTAACAGACATCCCCTCTTCTCCAGGGGAACTCAGGTGAGCGCTTTGTGATGTCATTTCAGTTGGTCACTTGTTTCATGGTGGATGTTGGCTTCCGCTGTGACTCCTGGTGTGTTGTGATATCCCCCCTGCTTGTAACAGACATCCCCTCTTCTCCAGGGGAACTCAGGTGAGCGCTTTGTGATTTCATTTCAGTTGGTCACTTGTTTCATGGTGGAGGTTGTCTTCCCCTGTGACTCCTGGTGTGTTATGATATCCCCCCTGCTTGTAACAGACATCCCCTCATCTCTAGGGGAACTCAGGTGAGCGCTTTGTGATGTCATTTCAGTTGGTCACCTGTTTCAAGGTGGAGGTTGGCTTCCCCTGTGACTCCTGGCGTGTTGTGATATCCCCCCTGCTTGTAACAGACATCCCCTCCTCACCAGGGGAACTCAGGTGAGCGCTTTGTGATATCCCCCCTGCTTGTAACAGAGGTCCCCTGCTCTCCAGGGGAACTCAGGTGAGCGCTTTGTGATGTCATTTCCGTTGGTCACCTGTTTCAAGATTGATATTGTCTTCCCCTGTGAATCCGGGCGTGTTGTGATATCCCTCCTGCTTTTAACTGACATCCCCTCATCTCTAGGGGAACTCAGGTGAGCGCTTTTTGATGTCATTTCAGTTGGTCACCTGTTTCAAGGTTGAGGTTGGCTTCCCCTGTGACTCCTGATGTGTTGTGATATCCCCCCTGCTTGTAACAGACATCCCCTCCTCACCAGGGGAACTCAGGTGAGCGCTTTCTGATATCCCCCCTCCCTGTAACAGACATCCCCTGCTCTCCAGGGGAACTCAGGTGAGCGCTTTGTGATGTCATTTCAGTTGGTCAACTGTTTCAAGTTGGAGGTTGGCTTCCCCTGTGACTCCTGGTGTGTTGTGATATCCCCCGTGCTTGTAACAGACATCCCCTCTTCTCCAAGTTAACTCAGGTGAGCGCTTTGTGATGTCATTTCAGTTGGTCACCTGTTTCATGGTGGAGGTTGGCTTCCGCTGTGACTCCTGGTGCGTTGTGATAACCCCCCTTCTTGTAACAGACATCCCCTCCTCTCCACGGGAACTCAGGTGAGCGCTTTGTGATGTCATTTCAGTTGGTCACCTGTTTCCAGGTGGAGGTTGGCTCCCCCTCTGACTCCTGGTGTGTTTTGATATCCCCCCTTCTTGTAATAGACATCCCCTCCTCTCCAGGGGAACTCAGGTGAGCGCTTTGTGATATCCCCCCTGCTTGTAACAGAGATCCCCTGCTCTCCAAGGGAACTCACTTCAGCGCTTTGTGATGTCATTTCAGTTGGTCACCTGTTTCAAGGTGGAGGTTGGCTTCCCCTGTGACTCCTGGTGTGTTGTGATATCCCCCCTGCTTGTAACAGACATCCCCTCCTCTCCAGGCGAACTCTGGTGAGCGCTTTGTGATGTCATTTCAGTTGGTCACCTGTTTCAAGGTGGAGGTTGGCTTCCCCTGTGACTCCTGGTGTGTTGTGATATCCCCCCTGCTTGTAACGGACATCCCCTCCTCAGCAGGGGAACTCAGGTGAGCGCTTTGTGATATCCCCCCTTCTTGTAACAGACATCCCCTCATCTCTAGGGCAACTCAGGTGAGCGCTTTGTGATGTCATTTCAGTTGGTCACATGACTCAAGGTTGAGGTTGGTTTCCCCTGTGACTCCTGGTGTGTTGTGATATCCCCCCTGCTTGTAACAGACATGCCCTCCTCAGCAGGGGAACTCAGGTGAGCGCTTTGTGATATCCCCCCTCCTTGTAACAGACATCCCCTGCTCTCCAGGGTAACTCAGGTGAGCGGTTTGTGATATCCCTCCTGCTTGTAAAAGACATCCCCTGCTCTCCAGGGGAACTCAGGTGAGCGCTTTGTGATGTCATTTCAGTTGGTCACCTGTTTCAAGGTGGAGGTTGGCTTCCCCTGTGACTCCTGGTGTGTTGTGATATCCCCCTGCTTGTAACAGACATCCCCTGCTCTCCAGGGGAACTCAGGTGAGCGCTTTGTGATGTCATTTCAGTTGGTCACCTGTTTCAAGGTGGAGGTTGGCTTCCCCTGTGACTCCTGGTGTGTTGTGATATCCCCCCTGCTTGTAACAGACATCCCCTCCTCTCCACGGGAACTCAGGTGAGCGCTTTGTGATGTCATTTCAGTTGGTCACCTGTTTCAAGGTGGAGGTTGGCTTCCCCTCTGACTCCTGGTGTGTTTTGATATCCCCCCTTCTTGTAACAGACATCCCCTCATCTCTAGGGGAACTCAGGTGAGCGCTTTGTGATGTCATTTCAGTTGGTCACATGACTCAAGGTTGAGGTTGGCTTCCCCTGTGACTCCTGGTGTGTTGTGATATCCCCCCTACTTGTAACAGACATCCCCTCCACACCAGGGGAACTCAGGTGAGCGCTTTGTGATATCCCTCCTTCTTGTAACAGACATCCCCAGCTCTCCAGGGGAACTCAGGTGAGCGCTTTGTGATGTCATTTCAGTTGGTCACCTGTTTCAAGGTGGAGGTTGGCTTCCCCTGTGACTCCTGGTGTGTTGTGATATTCCCCCTCCTTCTAACAGAGATCCCCTCTTCTCCAAGTTAACTCAGGTGAGCGCTTTGTGATGTCATTTCAGTTGGTCACCTGTTTCAACGTGGAGGTTGGCTTCCGCTGTGACTCCTTGTGTGTTGTGATATCCCCCCTCCTTGTAACAGACATCCCCTCCTCTCCAGGGGAACTCTGGTGAGCGCTTTGTGATGTCATTTCAGTTGGTCACCTGTTTCAAGGTGGTGGTTGGCTTCCCCTGTGACTCCTGGTGTGTTGTGATATCCCCCCTGCTTGTAACGGACATCCCCTACTCTCAAGGGAAAGTCAAGTCAGCACTTTGTGATATCAATTCAGTTGGTCACCTGTTTCAAGGTGGAGGTTTGCTTCCCCTGTGACTCCTGGTGTGTTGTGATATCCCCCCTGCTTGTAACAGACATCCCCTCCTCAGCAGGGGAACTCAGGTGAGCGCTTTGTGATATCCCCCCTTCTTGTAACAGACATCCCCTCCTCAGCAGGGGAACTCAGGTGAGCGGTTTGTGATATCCCTCCTGCTTGTAACAGACATCCCCTGCTCTCCAGGGGAACTCAGGTGAGCGCTTTGTGATGTCATTTCAGTTGGTCACCTGTTTCAAGGTGGAGGTTGGCTTCCCCTGTGACTCCTGGTGTGTTGTGATATCCCCCCTGCTTGTAACAGACATCCCCTCTTCTCCAAGTTAACTCAGGTGAGCGCTTTGTGATGTCATTTCAGTTGGTCACCTGTTTCATGGTGGAGGTTGGCTTCCGCTGTGACTCCTGGGGTGTTGTGATAACCCCCCTTCTTGTAACAGACATCCCCTCCTCTCCACGGGAACTCAGGTGAGCGCTTTGTGATGTCATTTCAGTTGGTCACATGTTTCAAGGTGGAGGTTGGCTTCCTCTGTGACTCCTGGCGTGTTGTGATATCCCCCCTGCTTGTAACAGACATCCCCTCCTCACCAGGGGAACTCAGGTGAGCGCTTTGTGATGTCATTTCAGTTGGTCACCTGTTTCAAGGTTGAGATTGTCTTCCCCTGTGAATCCGGGCGTGTTGTGATATCCCTCCTGCTTTTAACAGACATCCCCTCATCTCTAGGGGAACTCAGGTGAGCGCTTTTTGATGTCATTTCAGTTGGTCACCTGTTTCAAGGTTGAGGTTGGCTTCCCCTGTGACTCCTGGTGTGTTGTGATATCCCCCCTGCTTGTAACAGACATCCCCTCCTCACCAGGGGAACTCAGGTGAGCGCTTTCTGATATCCCCCCTGCTTGTAACAGACATCCCCTGCTCTCCAGGGGAACTCAGGTGAGCGCTTTGTGATGTCATTTCAGTTGGTCACCTGTTTCAAGGTGGAGGTTGGCTTCCCCTGTGACTCCTGGTGTGTTGTGATATCCCCCCTGCTTGTAACAGACATCCCCTCCTCTCCACGGGAACTCAGGTGAGCGCTTTGTGATGTCATTTCAGTTGGTCACCTGTTTCAAGGTGGAGGTTGGCTTCCCCTCTGACTCCTGGTGTGTTTTGATATCCCCCCTTCTTGTAATAGACATCCCCTCCTCTCCAGGGGAACTCAGGTGAGCGCTTTGTGATATCTCCCCTGCTTGTAACAGAGAACCCGTGCTCTCCAGGGGAACTCACTTCAGCGCTTTGTGATGTCATTTCAGTTGGTCACCTGTTTCAAGGTGGAGGTTGGCTTCCCCTGTGACTCCTGGTGTGTTGTGATATCCCCCCTGCTTGTAACAGACATCCCCTCCTCAGCAGGGGAACTCAGGTGAGCGCTTTGTGATATCCCCCCTTCTTGTAACAGACATCCCCTCATCTCTAGGGGAACTCAGGTGAGCGCTTTGTGATGTCATTTCAGTTGGTCACCTGTTTCAAGGTGGAGGTTGGCTTCCCCTGTGACTCCTGGTGTGTTGTGATATCCCCCCTGCTTGTAACAGACATCCCCTCCTCAGCAGGGGAACTCAGGTGAGCGCTTTGTGATATCCCCCCTTCTTGTAACAGACATCCCCTCATCTCTAGGGGAACTCAGGTGAGCGCTTTGTGATGTCATTTCAGTTGGTCACATGACTCAAGGTTGAGGTTGGCTTCCCCTGTGACTCCTGGTGTGTTGTGATATCCCCCCTACTTGTAACAGACATCCCCTCCACACCAGGGGAACTCAGGTGAGCGCTTTGTGATATCCCTCCTTCTTGTAACAGACATCCCCAGCTCTCCAGGGGAACTCAGGTGAGCTTTGTGATGTCATTTCAGTTGGTCACCTGTTTCAAGGTGGAGGTTGGCTTCCCCTGTGACTCCTGGTGTGTTCTGATATCCCCACTCCTTCTAACAGACATCCCCTCTTCTCCAAGTTAACTCAGGTGAGCGCTTTGTGATGTCATTTCAGTTGGTCACCTGTTTCATGGTGGAGGTTGGCTTCCGCTGCGACTCCTGGGGTGTTGTGATAACACCCCTTCTTGTAACAGACATCCCCTCTTCACCAGGGGAACTCAGGTGAGCGCTTTGTGATATCCCCCCTGCTTGTAACAGAGGTCCCCTGCTCTCCAGGGGAACTCACTTCAGCGCTTTGTGATGTCATTTCAGTTGGTCACCTGTTTCAAGGTTGAGATTGTCTTCCCCTGTGAATCCGGGCGTGTTGTGATATCCCCCCTGCTTGTAACAGAGATCCCCTGCTCTCCAGGGGAACTCAGGTCAGCGCTTTGTGATGTCATTACAGTTGGTCACCTGTTTCAAGGTGGAGGTTGGCTTCCCCTGTGACTCCTGGTGTGTTGTGATATCCCCCCTGCTTGTAACGGACATCCCCTCCTCTCAAGGGAAAGTCAAGTCAGCGCTTTGTGATGTCAATTCAGTTGGTCACCTGTTTCAAGGTGGAGGTTGGCTTCCCCTGTGACTCCTGGTGTGTTGTGATATCCCCCCTGCTTGTAACAGACATCCCCTCCTCAGCAGGGGAACTCAGGTGAGCGCTTTGTGATATCCCCCCTGCTTGTAACAGACATCCCCTCTTCTCCAAGTTAACTCAGGTGAGCGCTTTGTGATGTCATTTCAGTTGGTCACCTGTTTCATGGTGGAGGATGGCTTCCGCTGTGACTCCTGGTGTGTTGTGATAACCCCCCTGCTTGTAACAGACATCCCCTCCTCTCCAGGGGAACTCAGGTGAGCGCTTTGTGATGTCATTACAGTTGGTCACCTGTTTCAAGGTGGAGGTTGGCTTCCCCTCTGACTCCAGGTGTGTTTTGATATCCCCCCTTGTTGTAATTGATATCCCCTCCACTCCAGGGGAACTCAGGTGAGCGCTTTGTGATATTCCCCCTGCTTGTAACAAACATCCCCTCTTCTCCAGGGGAACTCAGGTGAGCGCTTTGTGCTGTCATTTCAGTTGGTCATCTGTTTCAAGGTGGAGGTTGTCTTCCCCTGTGACTCCTGGTGTGTTATGATATCCCCCCTGCTTGTAACAGACATCCCCTCGTCTCCAGGTGTACTCTGGTGAGCGCTTTGTGATGTCATTTCAGTAGGTCACCTGTTTCAAGGTGGAGGTTGGCTTGCCAGTGTGTTATGTTATCCCCCATGCCAGAAGAGACATTCCCTCATCTCCAGGGGAACTGAGGTGAGTGCTTTGTGATGTCATTGTAGTACGTCACAAGATTCCAGCTGGAGCTTGGCTTCCCCTCTGGTCGAGTGTGTTATGTGTTCCGCCATGCCAGTAAGAGACATTCCTTTGTCTCCATGGGAATAGAGTTGAGCGCTTTGTGATGTCATTTCAGTAGGTCTTAAGGTTCTAGTAAGAGATATCCCCTCCTCTCCAGGGGAACTCAGGTGAGCGCTTTGTGATATCCCCCCTGCTTGTAATAGACATCCCCTCGTCTCCAGGGGAACTCAGGTGAGCGCTTTGTGATGTCATTGTAGTACGTCACAAGATTCCAACTGGAGCTTGGCTTCCCCTCTGGTCTAGTGTGTTATGTGTTCCGCCATGCCTGTAAGAGACATTCCTTTGTCTCCATGGGAATAGAGTTTAGCGCTTTGTGATGTCATTTCAGTAGGTCTTAAGGTTCTAGTTGGAGGATGGCTTTCACTCTGACTTGTAGTGTGTTATGTTATCCGCCCTGACATTAAGAGACATGTCCTCATCTCCAGGGGAAGTAAGTGAGTGAGTCATTTCAGTTGGTCACCTTTTTGAAGGTGAAGGTTGGCTGCCCCTGTGACTCCTGGCGAGTTGTGATATCCCCCCTGCTTGTAACAGACATCCCCTCCTCACGAGGGGAACTCAGGTGAGCGCTTTGTGATATCCCCCCTGCTTGTAACAGACATCCACTCATCTCTAGGGGAACTCAGGTGAGCGCTTTGTGATGTCATTTCAGTTGGTCACCTGTTTCATGATGGAGGTTGGCTTCCGCTGTGACTCCTGAGTTGTTGTGATAACCCCCCTTCGTGTAACAGACTTCCCCTTCTCTCCACGGGAACTCAGGTGAGCGCTTTGTGATGTCATTTCAGTTGGTCACCTGTTTCAAGGTGGAGGTTCGCTTCCCCTGTGACTCCTGGCGTGTTGTGATATCCCCCCTGCTTGTAACAGACATCCCGTCCTCACCAGGGGAACTCAGGTGAGCGCTTTGTGATATCCCCCCTGCTTGTAACAGAGGTCCCCTGCTCTCCAGGGGAACTCAGGTGAGCGCTTTGTGATGTCATTTCAGTTGGTCACCTGTTTCAAGGTTGAGATTGTCTTCCCCTGTGAATCCGGGCGTGTTGTGATATCCCTCCTGCTTTTAACAGACATCCCCTCATCTCTAGGGGAACTCAGGTGAGCGCTTTGTGATGTCATTTCAGTTGGTCACATGTTTCAAGGTGGAGGTTGGCTTCCTCTGTGACTCCTGGCGTGTTGTGATATCCCCCCTGCTTGTAACAGACATCCCCTCCTCACCAGGGGAACTCAGGTGAGCGCTTTGTGATGTCATTTCAGTTGGTCACCTGTTTCAAGGTTGAGATTGTCTTCCCCTGTGAATCCGGGCGTGTTGTGATATCCCTCCTGCTTTTAACAGACATCCCCTCATCTCTAGGGGAACTCAGGTGAGCGCTTTTTGATGTCATTTCAGTTGGTCACCTGTTTCAAGGTTGAGGTTGGCTTCCCCTGTGACTCCTGGTGTGTTGTGATATCCCCCCTGCTTGTAACAGACATCCCCTCCTCACCAGGGGAACTCAGGTGAGCGCTTTCTGATATCCCCCCTGCTTGTAACAGACATCCCCTGCTCTCCAGGGGAACTCAGGTGAGCGCTTTGTGATGTCATTTCAGTTGGTCACCTGTTTCAAGGTGGAGGTTGGCTTCCCCTGTGACTCCTGGAGTGTTGTGATATCCCCCCTGCTTGTAACAGACATCCCCTCCTCTCCACGGGAACTCAGGTGAGCGCTTTGTGATGTCATTTCAGTTGGTCACCTGTTTCAAGGTGGAGGTTGGCTTCCCCTCTGACTCCTGGTGTGTTTTGATATCCCCCCTTCTTGTAATAGACATCCCCTCCTCTCCAGGGGAACTCAGGTGAGCGCTTTGTGATATCTCCCCTGCTTGTAACAGAGAACCCGTGCTCTCCAGGGGAACTCACTTCAGCGCTTTGTGATGTCATTTCAGTTGGTCACCTGTTTCAAGGTGGAGGTTGGCTTCCCCTGTGACTCCTGGTGTGTTGTGATATCCCCCCTGCTTGTAACAGACATCCCCTCCTCAGCAGGGGAACTCAGGTGAGCGCTTTGTGATGTCATTTCAGTTGGTCACATGACTCAAGGTTGAGGTTGGCTTCCCCTGTGACTCCTGGTGTGTTGTGATATCCCCCCTACTTGTAACAGACATCCCCTCCACACCAGGGGAACTCAGGTGAGCGCTTTGTGATATCCCTCCTTCTTGTAACAGACATCCCCAGCTCTCCAGGGGAACTCAGGTGAGCTTTGTGATGTCATTTCAGTTGGTCACCTGTTTCAAGGTGGAGGTTGGCTTCCCCTGTGACTCCTGGTGTGTTGTGATATCCCCACTCCTTCTAACAGACATCCCCTCTTCTCCAAGTTAACTCAGGTGAGCGCTTTGTGATGTCATTTCAGTTGGTCACCTGTTTCATGGTGGAGGTTGGCTTCGGCTGCGACTCCTGGGGTGTTGTGATAACCCCCCTTCTTGTAACTGACATCCCCTCTTCACCAGGGGAACTCAGGTGAGCGCTTTGTGATATCCCCCCTGCTTGTAACAGAGGTCCCCTGCTCTCCAGGGGAACTCACTTCAGCGCTTTGTGATATCATTTCAGTTGGTCACCTGTTTCAAGGTTGAGATAGTCTTCCCCTGTGAATCCGGGCGTGTTGTGATATCCCCCCTGCTTGTAACAGAGATCCCCTGCTCTCCAGGGGAACTCAGGTCAGCGCTTTGTGATGTCATTACAGTTGGTCACCTGTTTCAAGGTGGAGGTTGGCTTCCCCTGTGACTCCTTTTTGTGTTGTGATATCCCCCCTGCTTGTAACAGACATCCCCTCCTCAGCAGGGGAACTCAGGTGAGCGCTTTGTGATATCCCCCCTGCTTGTAACAGACATCCCCTCTTCTCCAAGTTAACTCAGGTGAGAGCTTTGTGATGTCATTTCAGTTGGTCACCTGTTTCATGGTGGAGGATGGCTTCCGCTGTGACTCCTGGTGTGTTGTGATAACCCCCCTGCTTGTAACAGACATCCCCTCCTCTCCAGGGGAACTCAGGTGAGCGCTTTGTGATGTCATTACAGTTGGTCACCTGTTTCAAGGTGGAGGTTGGCTTCCCCTCTGACTCCAGGTGTGTTTTGATATCCCCCCTTGTTGTAATTGATATCCCCTCCACTCCAGGGGAACTCAGGTGAGCGCTTTGTGATGTCATTTCAGTAGGTCACCTGTTTCAAGGTGGAGGTTGGCTTGCCAGTGTGTTATGTTATCCCCCATGCCAGAAGAGACATTCCCTCATCTCCAGGGGAACTGAGGTGAGTGCTTTGTGATGTCATTGTAGTACGTCACAAGATTCCAGCTGGAGCTTGGCTTCCCCTCTGGTCTAGTGTGTTATGTGTTCCGCCATGCCAGTAAGAGACATTCCTTTGTCTCCATGGGAATAGAGTTGAGCGCTTTGTGATGTCATTTCAGTAGGTCTTAAGGTTCTAGTAAGAGATATCCCCTCCTCTCCAGGGGAACTCAGGTGAGCGCTTTGTGATATCCCCCCTGCTTGTAACAGACATCCCCTCCTCTCCAGGGGAACTCAGGTGAGCGCTTTGTGATGTCATTGTAGTACGTCACAAGATTCCAACTGGAGCTTGGCTTCCCCTCTGGTCTAGTGTGTTATGTGTTCCGCCATGCCTGTAAGAGACATTCCTTTGTCTCCATGGGAATAGAGTTTAGCGCTTTGTGATGTCATTTCAGTAGGTCTTAAGGTTCTAGTTGGAGGATGGCTTTCACTCTGACTTGTAGTGTGTTATGTTATCCGCCCTGACATTAAGAGACATGTCCTCATCTCCAGGGGAAGTAAGTGAGTGAGTCATTTCAGTTGGTCACCTTTTTGAAGGTGAAGGTTGGCTGCCCCTGTGACTCCTGGCGAGTTGTGATATCCCCCCTGCTTGTAACAGACATCCCCTCCTCACGAGGGGAACTCAGGTGAGCGCTTTTTGATGTCATTTCAGTTGGTCACCTGTTTCAAGGTTGAGGTTGGCTTCCCCTGTGACTCCTGGTGTGTTGTGATATCCCCCCTGCTTGTAACAGACATCCCCTCCTCACCAGGGGAACTCAGTTGAGCGCTTTCTGATATCCCCCCTGCTTGTAACAGACTTCCCCTGCTCTCCAGGGGAACTCAGGTGAGCGCTTTGTGATGTCATTTCAGTTGGTCACCTGTTTCAAGTTGGAGGTTGGCTTCCCCTGTGACTCCTGGTGTGTTGTGATATCCCCCCTGCTTGTAACAGACATCCCCTCTTCTCCAAGTTAACTCAGGTGAGCTCTTTGTGATGTCATTTCAGTTGGTCACCTGTTTCATGGTGGAGGTTGGCTTCCGCTGTGACTCCTGGGGTGTTGTGATGTCCCCCCTGCTTGTAACAGACATCCCCTCTTCTCCAAGTTAACTCAGGTGAGCGCTTTGTGTTATCCCCCCTGCTTGTAACAGAGGTCCCCTGCTCTCCAGGGGAACTCAGGTGAGCGCTTTGTGATGTCATTTCAGTTGGTCACCTGTTTCAAGGTTGAGATTGTCTTCCCCTGTGAATCCGGGCGTGTTGTGATATCCCTCCTGCTTTTAACAGACATCCCCTCATCTCTAGGGGAACTCAGGTGAGCTCTTTTTGATGTCATTTCAGTTGGTCACCTGTTTCAAGGTTGAGGTTGGCTTCCCCTGTGACTCCTGGTGTGTTGTGATATCCCCCCTGCTTGTAACAGACATCCTCTCCTCACCAGGGGAACTCAGTTGAGCGCTTTCTGATATCCCCCCTGCTTGTAACAGACTTCCCCTGCTCTCCAGGGGAACTCAGGTGAGCGCTTTGTGATGTCATTTCAGTTGGTCACCAGTTTCAAGTTGGAGGTTGGCTTCCCCTGTGACTCCTGGTGTGTTGTGATATCCCCCCTGCTTGTAACAGAAATCCCCTCTTCTCCAAGTTAACTCAGGTGAGCGCTTTGTGATGTCATTTCAGTTGGTCACCTGTTTCATGGTGGAGGTTGGCTTCCGCTGTGACTCCTGGGGTGTTGTGATAACCCCCCTTCTTGTAACAGACATCCCCTCTTCACCAGGGGAACTCAGGTGAGCGCTTTGTGATATCCCCCCTGCTTGTAACAGAGGTCCCCTGCTCTCCAGGGGAACTCACTTCAGCGCTTTGTGATGTCATTTCAGTTGGTCACCTGTTTCAAGGTTGAGATTGTCTTCCCCTGTGAATCCGGGCGTGTTGTGATATCCCCCCCTGCTTGTAACAGAGATCCCCTGCTCTCCAGGGGAACTCAGGTCAGCGCTTTGTGATGTCATTACAGTTGGTCACCTGTTTCAAGGTGGAGGTTGGCTTCCCCTGTGACTCCTGGTGTGTTGTGATATCCCCCCTGCTTGTAACGGACATCCCCTCCTCTCAAGGGAAAGTCAAGTCAGCGCTTTGTGATGTCAATTCAGTTGGTCACCTGTTTCAAGGTGGAGGTTGGCTTCCCCTGTGACTCCTGGTGTGTTGTGATATCCCCCCTGCTTGTAACAGACATCCCCTCCTCAGCAGGGGAACTCAGGTGAGCGCTTTGTGATATCCCCCCTGCTTGTAACAGACATCCCCTCTTCTCCAAGTTAACTCAGGTGAGCGCTTTGTGATGTCATTTCAGTTGGTCAGCTGTTTCATGGTGGAGGATGGCTTCCGCTGTGACTCCTGGTGTGTTGTGATAACCCCCCTGCTTGTAACAGACATCCCCTCCTCTCCAGGGGAACTCAGGTGAGCGCTTTGTGATGTTATTACAGTTGGTCACCTGTTTCAAGGTGGAGGTTGGCTTCCCCTCTGACTCCAGGTGTGTTTTGATATCCCCCCTGCTTGTAACAGACATCCCCTCCTCACGAGGGGAACTCAGGTGAGACATCCCCTCATCTCTAGGGGAACTCAGGTGAGCGCTTTGTGATGTCATTTCAGTTGGTCACCTGTTTCATGATGGAGGTTGGCTTCCGCTGTGACTCCTGAGTTGTTGTGATAACCCCCCTTCTTGTAACAGACATCCCCTTCTCTCCACGGGAACTCAGGTGAGCGCTTTGTGATGTCATTTCAGTTGGTCACCTGTTTCAAGGTGGAGGTTGGCTTCCCCTGTGACTCCTGGCGTGTTGTGATATCCCCCCTGCTTGTAACAGACATCCCCTCCTCACCAGGGGAACTCAGGTGAGCGCTTTGTGATATCCCCCCTGCTTGTAACAGAGGTCCCCTGCTCTCCAGGGGAACTCAGGTGAGCGCTTTGTGATGTCATTTCAGTTGGTCACCTGTTTCAAGGTTGAGATTGTCTTCCCCTGTGAATCCGGGCGTGTTGTGATATCCCTCCTGCTTTTAACAGACATCCCCTCATCTCTAGGGGAACTCAGGTGAGCGCTTTTTGATGTCATTTCAGTTGGTCACCTGTTTCAAGGTTGAGGTTGGCTTCCCCTGTGACTCCTGGTGTGTTGTGATATCCCCCCTGCTTGTAACAGACATCCCCTCCTCACCAGGGGAACTCAGTTGAGCGCTTTCTGATATCCCCCCTGCTTGTAACAGACTTCCCCTGCTCTCCAGGGGAACTCAGGTGAGCGCTTTGTGATGTCATTTCAGTTGGTCACCTGTTTCAAGTTGGAGGTTGGCTTCCCCCGTGACTCCTGGTGTGTTGTGATATCCCCCCTGCTTGTAACAGACATGCCCTCTTCTCCAAGTTAACTCAGGTGAGCGCGTTGTGATGTCATTTCAGTTGGTCACCTGTTTCATGGTGGAGGTTGGCTTCCGCTGTGACTCCTGGGGTGTTGTGATGTTCCCCCTGCTTGTAACAGACATCCCCTCTTCTCCAAGTTAACTCAGGTGAGCGCTTTTTGATATCCCCCCTGCTTGTAACAGAGGTCCCCTGCTCTCCAAGGGAACTCAGGTGAGCGCTTTGTGCTGTCATTTCAGTTGGTCACCTGTTTCAAGGTTGAGATTGTCTTCCCCTGTGAATCCGGGCGTGTTGTGATATCCCTCCTGCTTTTAACAGACATCCCCTCATCTCTAGGGGAACTCAGGTGAGCGCTTTTTGATGTCATTTCAGTTGGTCACCTGTTTCAAGGTTGAGGTTGGCTTCCCCTGTGACTCCTGGTGTGTTGTGATATCCCCCCTGCTTGTAACAGACATCCTCTCCTCACCAGGGGAACTCAGTTGAGCGCTTTCTGATATCCCCCCTGCTTGTAACAGACTTCCCCTGCTCTCCAGGGGAACTCAGGTGAGCGCTTTGTGATGTCATTTCAGTTGGTCACCAGTTTCAAGTTGGAGGTTGGCTTCCCCTGTGACTCCTGGTGTGTTGTGATATCCCCCCTGCTTGTAACAGAAATCCCCTCTCCTCCAAGTTAACTCAGGTGAGCGCTTTGTGATGTCATTTCAGTTGGTCACCTGTTTCATGGTGGAGGTTGGCTTCCGCTGTGACTCCTGGGGTGTTGTGATAACCCCCCTTCTTGTAACAGACATCCCCTCTTCACCAGGGGAACTCAGGTGAGCGCTTTGTGATATCCCCCCTGCTTGTAACAGAGGTCCCCTGCTCTCCAGGGAAACTCACTTCAGCGCTTTGTGATGTCATTTCAGTTGGTCACCTGTTTCAAGGTTGAGATTGTCTTCCCCTGTGAATCCGGGCGTGTTGTGATATCCCCCCTGCTTGTAACAGAGATCCCCTGCTCTCCAGGGGAACTCAGGTCAGCGCTTTGTGATGTCATTACAGTTGGTCACCTGTTTCAAGGTGGAGGTTGGCTTCCCCTGTGACTCCTGGTGTGTTGTGATATCCCCCCTGCTTGTAACGGACATCCCCTCCTCTCAAGGGAAAGTCAAGTCAGCGCTTTGTGATGTCAATTCAGTTGGTCACCTGTTTCAAGGTGGAGGTTGGCTTCCCCTGTGACTCCTGGTGTGTTGTGATATCCCCCCTGCTTGTAACAGACATCCCCTCCTCACCAGGGGAACTCAGGTGAGCGCTTTGTGATATCCCCCCTGCTTGTAACAGACATCCCCTCTTCTCCAAGTTAACTCAGGTGAGCGCTTTGTGATGTCATTTCAGTTGGTCAGCTGTTTCATGGTGGAGGATGGCTTCCGCTGTGACTCCTGGTGTGTTGTGATAACCCCCCTGCTTGTAACAGACATCCCCTCCTCTCCAGGGGAACTCAGGTGAGCGCTTTGTGATGTCATTACAGTTGGTCACCTGTTTCAAGGTGGAGGTTGGCTTCCCCTCTGACTCCAGGTGTGTTTTGATATCCCCCCTTGTTGTAATAGACATCCCCTCCACTCCAGGGGAACTCAGGTGAGCGCTTTGTGATATTCCCCCTGCTTGTAACAAACATCCCCTCTTCTCCAGGGGAACTCAGGTGAGCGCTTTGTGATGTCATTTCAGTTGGTCATGTTTCAAGGTGGAGGTTGTCTTCCCCTGTGACTCCTGGTGTGTTATGATATCCCCCCTGCTTGTAACAGACATCCCCTCGTCTCCAGGTGTACTCTGGTGAGCGCTTTGTGATGTCATTTCAGTAGGTCACCTGTTTCAAGGTGGAGGTTGGCTTGCCGGTGTGTTATGTTATCCCCCATGCCAGAAGAGACATTCCCTCATCTCCAGGGGAACTGAGGTGAGTGCTTTGTGATGTCATTGTAGTACGTCACAAGATTCCAGCTGGAGCTTGGCTTCCCCTCTGGTCTAGTGTGTTATGTGTTCCGCCATGCCAGTAAGAGACATTCCTTTGTCTCCATGGGAATAGAGTTGAGCGCTTTGTGATGTCATTTCAGTAGGTCTTAAGGTTCTAGTAAGAGATATCCCCTCCTCTCCAGGGGAACTCAGGTGAGCGCTTTGTGATATCCCCCCTGCTTGTAACAGACATCCCCTCCTCTCCAGGGGAATTCAGGTGAGCGCTTTGTGATGTCATTGTAGTACGTCACAAGATTCCAACTGGAGCTTGGCTTCCCCTCTGGTCTAGTGTGTTATGTGTTCCGCCATGCCTGTAAGAGACATTCCTTTGTCTCCATGGGAATAGAGTTTAGCGCTTTGTGATGTCATTTCAGTAGGTCTTAAGGTTCTAGTTGGAGGATGGCTTTCACTCTGACTTGTAGTGTGTTATGTTATCCGCCCTGACATTAAGAGACATGTCCTCATCTCCAGGGGAAGTAAGTGAGTGAGTCATTTCAGTTGGTCACCTTTTTGAAGGTGAAGGTTGGCTGCCCCTGTGACTCCTGGCGAGTTGTGATATCCCCCCTGCTTGTAACAGACATCCCCTCCTCACGAGGGGAACTCAGGTGAGCGCTTTTTGATGTCATTTCAGTTGGTCACCTGTTTCAAGGTTGAGGTTGGCTTCCCCTGTGACTCCTGGTGTGTTGTGATATCCCCCCTGCTTGTAACAGACATCCCCTCCTCACCAGGGGAACTCAGTTGAGCGCTTTCTGATATCCCCCCTGCTTGTAACAGACTTCCCCTGCTCTCCAGGGGAACTCAGGTGAGCGCTTTGTGATGTCATTTCAGTTGGTCACCTGTTTCAAGTTGGAGGTTGGCTTCCCCTGTGACTCCTGGTGTGTTGTGATATCCCCCCTGCTTGTAACAGACATCCCCTCTTCTCCAAGTTAACTCAGGTGAGCTCTTTGTGATGTCATTTCAGTTGGTCACCTGTTTCATGGTGGAGGTTGGCTTCCGCTGTGACTCCTGGGGTGTTGTGATGTCCCCCCTGCTTGTAACAGACATCCCCTCTTCTCCAAGTTAACTCAGGTGAGCGCTTTGTGTTATCCCCCCTGCTTGTAACAGAGGTCCCCTGCTCTCCAGGGGAACTCAGGTGAGCGCTTTGTGATGTCATTTCAGTTGGTCACCTGTTTCAAGGTTGAGATTGTCTTCCCCTGTGAATCCGGGCGTGTTGTGATATCCCTCCTGCTTTTAACAGACATCCCCTCATCTCTAGGGGAACTCAGGTGAGCGCTTTTTGATGTCATTTCAGTTGGTCACCTGTTTCAAGGTTGAGGTTGGCTTCCCCTGTGACTCCTGGTGTGTTGTGATATCCCCCCTGCTTGTAACAGACATCCTCTCCTCACCAGGGGAACTCAGTTGAGCGCTTTCTGATATCCCCCCTGCTTGTAACAGACTTCCCCTGCTCTCCAGGGGAACTCAGGTGAGCGCTTTGTGATGTCATTTCAGTTGGTCACCAGTTTCAAGTTGGAGGTTGGCTTCCCCTGTGACTCCTGGTGTGTTGTGATATCCCCCCTGCTTGTAACAGAAATCCCCTCTTCTCCAAGTTAACTCAGGTGAGCGCTTTGTGATGTCATTTCAGTTGGTCACCTGTTTCATGGTGGAGGTTGGCTTCCGCTGTGACTCCTGGGGTGTTGTGATAACCCCCCTTCTTGTAACAGACATCCCCTCTTCACCAGGGGAACTCAGGTGAGCGCTTTGTGATATCCCCCCTGCTTGTAACAGAGGTCCCCTGCTCTCCAGGGGAACTCACTTCAGCGCTTTGTGATGTCATTTCAGTTGGTCACCTGTTTCAAGGTTGAGATTGTCTTCCCCTGTGAATCCGGGCGTGTTGTGATATCCCCCCTGCTTGTAACAGAGATCCCCTGCTCTCCAGGGGAACTCAGGTCAGCGCTTTGTGATGTCATTACAGTTGGTCACCTGTTTCAAGGTGGAGGTTGGCTTCCCCTGTGACTCCTGGTGTGTTGTGATATCCCCCCTGCTTGTAACGGACATCCCCTCCTCTCAAGGGAAAGTCAAGTCAGCGCTTTGTGATGTCAATTCAGTTGGTCACCTGTTTCAAGGTGGAGGTTGGCTTCCCCTGTGACTCCTGGTGTGTTGTGATATCCCCCCTGCTTGTAACAGACATCCCCTCCTCAGCAGGGGAACTCAGGTGAGCGCTTTGTGATATCCCCCCTGCTTGTAACAGACATCCCCTCTTCTCCAAGTTAACTCAGGTGAGCGCTTTGTGATGTCATTTCAGTTGGTCAGCTGTTTCATGGTGGAGGATGGCTTCCGCTGTGACTCCTGGTGTGTTGTGATAACCCCCCTGCTTGTAACAGACATCCCCTCCTCTCCAGGGGAACTCAGGTGAGCGCTTTGTGATGTTATTACAGTTGGTCACCTGTTTCAAGGTGGAGGTTGGCTTCCCCTCTGACTCCAGGTGTGTTTTGATATCCCCCCTTGTTGTAATAGACATCCCCTCCACTCCAGGGGAACTCAGGTGAGCGCTTTGTGATTTTCCCCCTGCTTGTAACAGACATCCCCTCGTCTCCAGGTGTACTCTGGTGAGCGCTTTGTGATGTCATTTCAGTAGGTCACCTGTTTCAACGTGGAGGTTGGCTTGCCAGTGTGTTATGTTATCCCCCATGCCAGAAGAGACATTCCCTCATCTCCAGGGGAACTCAGGTGAGTGCTTTGTGATGTCATTGTAGTACGTCACAAGATTCCAGCTGGAGCTTGGCTTCCCCTCTGGTCTAGTGTGTTATGTGTTCCGCCATGCCAGTAAGAGACATTCCTTTGTCTCCATGGGAATAGAGTTGAGCGCTTTGTGATGTCATTTCAGTAGGTCTTAAGGTTCTAGTAAGAGATATCCCCTCCTCTCCAGGGGAACTCAGGTGAGCGCTTTGTGATATCCCCCCTGCTTGTAACAGACATCCCCTCCTCTCCAGGGGAACTCAGGTGAGCGCTTTGTGATGTCATTGTAGTACGTCACAAGATTCCAACTGGAGCTTGGCTTCCCCTCTGGTCTAGTGTGTTATGTGTTCCGCCATGCCTGTAAGAGACATTCCTTTGTCTCCATGGGAATAGATTTTAGCGCTTTGTGATGTCATTTCAGTAGGTCTTAAGGTTCTAGTTGGAGGATGGCTTTCACTCTGACTTGTAGTGTGTTATGTTATCCGCCCTGACATTAAGAGACATGTCCTCATCTCCAGGGGAAGTAAGTGAGTGAGTCATTTCAGTTGGTCACCTTTTTGAAGGTGAAGGTTGGCTGCCCCTGTGACTCCTGGCGAGTTGTGATATCCCCCCTGCTTGTAACAGACATCCCCTCCTCACGAGGGGAACTCAGGTGAGCGCTTTGTGATATCCCCCCTGCTTGTAACAGACATCCCCTCATCTCTAGGGGAACTCAGGTGAGCGCTTTGTGATGTCATTTCAGTTGGTCACCTGTTTCATGATGGAGGTTGGCTTCCGCTGTGACTCCTGGGGTGTTGTGATAACCCCCCTTCTTGTAACAGACATCCCCTTCTCTCCACGGGAACTCAGGTGAGCACTTTGTGATGTCATTTCAGTTGGTCACCTGTTTCATGATGGAGGTTGGCTTCCGCTGTGACTCCTGGCGTGTTGTGATATCCCCCCTGCTTGTAACAGACATCCCCTCCTCACCAGGGGAACTCAGGGGAGCGCTTTGTGATACCCCCCCTGCTTGTAACAGAGGTCCCCTGCTCTCCAGGGGAACTCAGGTGAGCGCTTTGTGATGTCATTTCAGTTGGTCACCTGTTTCAAGGTTGAGATTGTCTTCCCCTGTGAATCCGGGCGTGTTGTGATATCCCTCCTGCTTTTAACAGACATCCCCTCATCTCTAGGGGAACTCAGGTGAGCGCTTTTTGATGTCATTTCAGTTGGTCACCTGTTTCAAGGTTGAGGTTGGCTTCCCCTGTGACTCCTGGTGTGTTGTGATATCCCCCCTGCTTGTAACAGACATCCCCTCCTCACCAGGGGAACTCAGTTGAGCGCTTTCTGATATCCCCCGTGCTTGTAACAGACTTCCCCTGCTCTCCAGGGGAACTCAGGTGAGCGCTTTGTGATGTCATTTCAGTTGGTCACCTGTTTCAAGTTGGAGGTTGGCTTCCCCCGTGACTCCTGGTGTGTTGTGATATCCCCCCTGCTTGTAACAGACATGCCCTCTTCTCCAAGTTAACTCAGGTGAGCGCGTTGTGATGTCATTTCAGTTGGTCACCTGTTTCATGGTGGAGGTTGGCTTCCGCTGTGACTCCTGGGGTGTTGTGATGTCCCCCCTGCTTGTAACAGACATCCCCTCTTCTCCAAGTTAACTCAGGTGAGCGCTTTGTGATATCCCCCCTGCTTGTAACAGAGGTCCCCTGCTCTCCAAGGGAACTCAGGTGAGCGCTTTGTGCTGTCATTTCAGTTGGTCACCTGTTTCAAGGTTGAGGTTGGCTTCCCCTGTGACTCCTGGTGTGTTGTGATATCCCCCCTGCTTGTAACAGACATCCTCTCCTCACCAGGGGAACTCAGTTGAGCGCTTTCTGATATCCCCCCTGCTTGTAACAGACTTCCCCTGCTCTCCAGGGGAACTCAGGTGAGCGCTTTGTGATGTCATTTCAGTTGGTCACCAGTTTCAAGTTGGAGGTTGGCTTCCCCTGTGACTCCTGGTGTGTTGTGATATCCCCCCTGCTTGTAACAGAAATCCCCTCTCCTCCAAGTTAACTCAGGTGAGCGCTTTGTGATGTCATTTCAGTTGGTCACCTGTTTCATGGTGGAGGTTGGCTTCCGCTGTGACTCCTGGGGTGTTGTGATAACCCCCCTTCTTGTAACAGACATCCCCTCTTCACCAGGGGAACTCAGGTGAGCGCTTTGTGATATCCCCCCTGCTTGTAACAGAGGTCCCCTGCTCTCCAGGGGAACTCACTTCAGCGCTTTGTGATGTCATTTCAGTTGGTCACCTGTTTCAAGGTTGAGATTGTCTTCCCCTGTGAATCCGGGCGTGTTGTGATATCCCCCCTGCTTGTAACAGAGATCCCCTGCTCTCCAGGGGAACTCAGGTCAGCGCTTTGTGATGTCATTACAGTTGGTCACCTGTTTCAAGGTGGAGGTTGGCTTCCCCTGTGACTCCTGGTGTGTTGTGATATCCCCCCTGCTTGTAACGGACATCCCCTCCTCTCAAGGGAAAGTCAAGTCAGCGCTTTGTGATGTCAATTCAGTTGGTCACCTGTTTCAAGGTGGAGGTTGGCTTCCCCTGTGACTCCTGGTGTGTTGTGATATCCCCCCTGCTTGTAACAGACATCCCCTCCTCACCAGGGGAACTCAGGTGAGCGCTTTGTGATATCCCCCCTGCTTGTAACAGACATCCCCTCTTCTCCAAGTTAACTCAGGTGAGCGCTTTGTGATGTCATTTCAGTTGGTCAGCTGTTTCATGGTGGAGGATGGCTTCCGCTGTGACTCCTGGTGTGTTGTGATAACCCCCCTGCTTGTAACAGACATCCCCTCCTCTCCAGGGGAACTCAGGTGAGCGCTTTGTGATGTCATTACAGTTGGTCACCTGTTTCAAGGTGGAGGTTGGCTTCCCCTCTGACTCCAGGTGTGTTTTGATATCCCCCCTTGTTGTAATAGACATCCCCTCCACTCCAGGGGAACTCAGGTGAGCGCTTTGTGATGTCATTTCAGTTGGTCATCTGTTTCAAGGTGGAGGTTGTCTTCCCCTGTGACTCCTGGTGTGTTATGATATCCCCCCTGCTTGTAACAGACATCCCCTCGTCTCCAAGTGTACTCTGGTGAGCGCTTTGTGATGTCATTTCAGTAGGTCACCTGTTTCAAGGTGGAGGTTGGCTTGCCAGTGTGTTATGTTATCCCCCATGCCAGAAGAGACATTCCCTCATCTCCAGGGGAACTGAGGTGAGTGCTTTGTGATGTCATTGTAGTACGTCACAAGATTCCAGCTGGAGCTTGGCTTCCCCTCTGGTCTAGTGTGTTATGTGTTCCGCCATGCCAGTAAGAGACATTCCTTTGTCTCCATGGGAATAGAGTTGAGCGCTTTGTGATGTCATTTCAGTAGGTCTTAAGGTTCTAGTAAGAGATATCCCCTCCTCTCCAGGGGAACTCAGGTGAGCGCTTTGTGATATCCCCCCTGCTTGTAACAGACATCCCCTCCTCTCCAGGGGAATTCAGGTGAGCGCTTTGTGATGTCATTGTAGTACGTCACAAGATTCCAACTGGAGCTTGGCTTCCCCTCTGGTCTAGTGTGTTATGTGTTCCGCCATGCCTGTAAGAGACATTCCTTTGTCTCCATGGGAATAGAGTTTAGCGCTTTGTGATGTCATTTCAGTAGGTCTTAAGGTTCTAGTTGGAGGATGGCTTTCACTCTGACTTGTAGTGTGTTATGTTATCCGCCCTGACATTAAGAGACATGTCCTCATCTCCAGGGGAAGTAAGTGAGTGAGTCATTGTCGTGGTTCGGTCCTTGGTGGCTTGGGAACCGGACCGAACCCCGCCATCAGAGGCGCCCGCGATCACGGAGGTAGGGCATGGTGATCATAGGCAAGCCGGCAGCTGGGCGCCCCACCCGATCGTTGAGGTGGCAATGGCCGCTAAAGAACCTCAATGTCCCCCTCCACCTTTTGACAAGGGCCCGGAGATGGCCCTTTGTTCCAGGAAAATGGGCCATCAGGAACCCCGGAAAACCTCGCATATGTGCATGAGTCATGATTGTATCAGCATGTTCCCTCCGCAAGTACTGGGTGGGGCAATACAGCCTAAGGAGGTGGGTTTTGTATAAAAGGGAGCTTCCACCTGGAGTTCGGTGGAAGCTCTTACTCCATACCAGCGGACTCCACGTTGCTGAAATAAAGCTTGTTCCTGTTGTATCGTTCACCAGGCCTGGCGTGACGTTTTCTTCAAAGGGGCACCCTGTTTTTTCAGTTAGCAAGCGGGTCCCCGACATCGTAAGAGCTTCCCACCGAACTCCAGGGTCGGCATCGCATCCGAGCGCTTATCGGGACGGATCCAGAGATGGCGTTTTCAAGCAACGGGGCGGTCTCGACCCCCACGAACCCCGGGAACATGAGTTTAATGTCCCCGGGAGATTTCCTCCGAAAATCGGGGGGCCAGGAGCAGCTGTCCGGGACCCCGAGACCCTCGGCAGCGGCGGCCAAGGGAAGGCGCCGGGCCATGGGGTTCCCAAGCACGGCGGGGAGCGCGCCGAGGTCTGGGGGGTTGGCCCCAACCTGGGACACCCAGCTGAGGCAGGCGCTTCGCCCGGTAGGACCTGAGGAATCCCTAGAGGACCTGCGGCGGGCCATGGCGGACTTGGCCAGGCGCTTGCAGGCAGCTGAAGCCCGTGAGCAAGCTCGGGCCGGGCCCGGAGGGACTGGTAATACAACGGCGGAGGGGATCGCGTCGAGTGAGGACGTCTCCAGCGACGAGGACGAGCCCGGCACTGGTGAGCGGGCCCCGGACCCCGACCCGGAGCAGTTTTCAGTCCCGAGTAGGCGAGACGGCCAGCGGAGAGGCGAGACAGCAGAGGATCTCGGGGGAGCGGGTGAGCCGACGGGGCGGCGAGAGCCGGACCAACGCAGGAGCGACGTGCAAGGCAGGGAGCGGCACGGCGTCGTTGGGCAAGTTGGTAGCCGGTGGAGCGGAGCAGGACGAGACGGCGGACGCCGAGAATCCCGGATCCGGAGGGGGTCGGACTACTCTCCAAAACGTTCCCCCCCAGAGCTTAAGGCGCGTTTCGACGGGACGCCGGACGACCTCCCGCAGTTCCTCCTCCACGCGCTGACGCATGCCCGGAGGCATGGAGACCGGTACGAGGACTCCGAGGACTTGGTCTGGGGGGTGGCCTCGTGTCTCCAGGGCAAGGCGGGTCAGTGGTACCTAGGGTTGGCCGAGCGCGGCGACCCGGCAACTCGGGACCTGCAGGACTTCGTGGTCGCGCTCCGCCGACGATTCCAGGACCCCCAGGCTGAGGACAAGGCAAAGAGTCGGATCAAGGGACTTCGACAGGGTACTAGGGGGGTTATGGACTATATAGACATTTTCCGGAGGGAAGCAGGCAAGGTGTTCTCCTGGAACGAGGAGACCCAAATCGAGTACTTCCGGGAGGGCCTTAACCCGAAGCTCAGGGAATGGGCCGTGATCAAGGGGACGGAAGAAGATCTGTCTACACTGGAGGGGTGGTGTTTTGTGGTCGCCAAGCTGGAAGCCAGCCTGGGTTGGGCCGCCGCACCCCCCCGGGAGGCCAAAGGCGGGTCAGCCGAGGCGCCGAGACCGGGCCCCGACAACTCTCGCCCCAAACGACCCCCGAACCCCGAGCGGGAAAGGAGACGCCGGGAAGGTCTGTGCCTGAAATGCGGGGGGTCAGGACATTTCGCAGCAGCGTGCCAACGGCAAGGGGGGGAGGACCGCGGGCTCTCCCAGGGGGGAGGTGCGACACGCCCCCAGCAGGCACGCCGGGCGGAGGACCTCCGCAACGAACCGGGAAGCGCCCAGGCGACGGGAAACGGCCAGGACCTGCTGTAGACGGCGCCGGGCAGCAGGTCCCGCGGTGCGAGGGAAAACCCCTACAGCATGAGGCGCGACCTCCGAACGTGGTAATTTTAGAGCTCCGGAACCCGGAGAACGGACTAAGTTGGGTGGGGGAGGCTCTTTTGGACTCTGGATGCGACCACAGCATGGTCCACCCCCAGATAGCCCGGGCTTTGGGGCTACCGAAGCGCATTCGGAAGGTTCCCCTGGTTTTCGTCCAGATGGACGGCAGCCCGATTCAGGGGGGACCTTTCGGGGAGGAGGTGGGTCCTATCGCCATCCACATAGGGGACCACCAAGAGCTGCGGTGGCTGATCCAGGTCCCCGTAGCGGGATATCGGGCGGTGTTGGGCCTGGATTGGCTGAAGGAACACAACCCCGTGGTGGACTGGCGGGCGGGGACCCTGAAGTTCGACTTGACGGTGGGTGCACGGCATCGGGTCCCCCACGAGAATTCCAGCCACAAGAGGACGGCGGCGCGTCCCAGGGGAGCGGCGGCGGCGCAGCAGGAGATACCAGAGCCCGAGGTCCCGCCAGAGTACCGAGACATCGCAGCCGTTTTCAGCGAGCGGGAAGCGGACGAGCTACCCCCACACCGCCGCACGGACTGCGCTATCAACATCCCAGAGGGGGCGGTACTACCCAAAGGGCGCATCTACAAGATGAGTGAGGGTGAGCTCAAGGACCTCCGGGAGTTTTTGGGTAAAAATCTGGCCCGAGGTTTCATCCGGCCCGCTTCCAGTCCCATGGGGGCTCCAGTCTTGTTCGTCCGGAAAAAGGATGGGTCCCGACGGCTGTGCCAGGACTACCGGGGCCTCAACGCCATCACAGCGGGGAACGCTTACCCCCTCCCGCTGATCCCGGATTTGCTGGCCCGGCTGGGCAAAGGGACTCTGTTCACTAAGCTGGACCTAAGGGAGGCGTACTACCGGGTACGCATCCGGGAGGGGGATGAGTGGAAAACAGCGTTTAACTGTCAATTGGGACAATTCGAATTCAAAGTGATGCCGTTCGGTTTAAGCGGGGCACCTGGGGTTTTCATGAGTCTAATTAATGAGGTGTTGCAGGACCTTCTGTTTCAGGGGGTGGTTGTTTATTTGGATGACGTCCTGATCTACAGCCAAGATCCCCAAGAGCACGTGACCCTGGTGAGGGAGGTGTTAAAGCGCCTGCTGGCAAACCACCTATACGTGAAGCTGGCTAAGTGCGAATTCCACCGTCCCTCCCTGGACTATTTGGGCTACCGCATCTCAGCCCAGGGCATAGCTATGGACCCCGAGAAGGTGCAGGCGGTGCTGGCCTGGGAAAGGCCCCGCACCCGGAAACAGCTACAAAGCTTCCTGGGGTTTGCTAACTTTTTTAGAGGCTTCATCCCCAGATACTCCTCCGTAGTGGCTCCCCTCACGGACTTGCTAGGTACCAAGGGGAGAGGTCCTCGCGCCACGCGGCCCAGCGCAGCGCTCGGCTGGAATGAGAAATCGGAGGCAGCGTTCCTGGCCCTCAAGCAAGCTTTCGCGTCTGAGCCCACGCTACTGCACGTCGACCCAACCCAGCCGATGGTGGTACAAGTCGACGCCAGCGACGCAGCAGCCGGGGCGGTTCTCCTGCAGCGAGACAAGGCGGGACAGCTGAGGCCGGCGGCCTACCTCTCACGAAAATTCGCCGAAACGGAGCGGAACTGGTCCACCTGGGAGAAGGAGGCGTTTGCGATTAAGTTCGCCCTCACCGAATGGCGGCATTGGCTGGAGGAAACAGAGGAGCCGTTCGAGGTCTGGACAGATCACAAGAATCTGGAGGCGCTCCGGCAACCGCGATCCCTGAACGCCAAGCAGATGAGGTGGGCGGAGTTCTTTTCGCGGTACAATTTCAAGCTTGGTCACATCCCCGGCAAAGAGAATTTCCTCGCGGACGCCCTCTCCCGTCTGCCGCATTATGGGGAGGGGTACGCTCCCTGCACCAGGTCCGTGTTTGGTGAGGAGCAGCTGGGACGGGGGGTCGTCACTAGGCGTCGGGCCAGGGAGGAATGGGAGCCCGACCCGGCGACCGCCCCGCTCCGAGACCGCCTAGTGGCAGCCTACGGGACAGACGGGGAGCTGGCTGAGCTCCGGGACTCTTTGATTTTGGACTCCGGTCTCTGGCGGAGGGGGGAGGCTGTCTACGTCCCGGAAGGGCTACGACGGGAAGCCCTCAGCCTCTGCCACGATGCTAAGACCGCCGGGCACTTCGGTTTCGTAAAATCCTGGAAGTTGGCCCGGCGGCGGTTTTGGTGGCCCAGTCTGCGGCGGGACACAAAAGCTTACGTCAGTGGTTGTCCTGTCTGCCTGACCTGCAAGCCGGGGGTTGGCAAGCCGAAAGGTCTGCTGCACCCGCTCGAGGTCCCGACCCGGCCGTGGTCAGTGATCTCCATGGACTTTATAACAGACTTGCCTCCCAGCAAGGGGAAAACGGTGATCTGGGTGGTGGTAGATCTATTTTCCAAACAGGCCCATTTCATTCCTTGCGCCAGTGTTCCCAGTGCTTCACAGTTGGCTCGGATGTTCCTGGATCACGTGTTCCGACTGCACGGGCTGCCGGACAAGGTGATTTCCGATCGGGGCTCACAATTCGTGTCCCGGTTTTGGCAAGCTTTCCTGCGCCTGTTAGACATCGAGCAAGGGCTGAGCTCCGCTTACCACCCCCAGACGGACGGGCAGACCGAGCGGGTTAATCAAGTACTGGAGCAGTACTTGCGGTGTTTCGGTTCCTATCATCAAGACACCTGGGTGCCCCTGCTCCCCCTGGCCGAGTTCGCGTACAACAACGCAGACCACAGCAGCACGGAGATGTCGCCTTTTGCCGTCGTCTACGGGACAGACCTGAGACACTTCCCGGAGCTTGGAGAGGTCCCCGCCCGGGAATCGGCCGACCTTCGCGAGTGGGGGAAGCGTGCCGGGAGCTGCTGGAAGTCGCTGCAGGAGCAGCTCCACAAAGTCAAGGCAGCGCAGAAAGAGGACGCCGACCGGAAGAGACGACCAGCTGAAGAGATCCGACCGGGGGATCGAGTTTACCTTTCCACCCGGAACCTACGGTTGAATTTGCCCAGCAAGAAGCTAGGCCCTCGGTTTTTGGGGCCTTTCGAGGTCTTGGCCCCGATCAACGAAGTTTCGGTCAAGCTCAAGCTCCCCAAGAACCTCCGGCACATCCATCCCGTCTTTCACGTGAGCCTTCTAAAAAAAACTCCGGACGGTGACGTTTGGCACCCCGTGTTTTCCCCGCCAGCGCCCGAGGTCCTGCCGGGGGGGGAGCACCACGAGGTGGCGGATATCCTGGACTCTAGACTCCACAGGGGGAAGTTGCAGTACCTCGTGGAATGGAAGGACTTCGCTTTGGGGGACCGGGAATGGGTCTGGGCAGCGGACGTCCTTGCGCCCCGACTCACTGAACGTTTCCACAAGCGGTATCCTGGCCGTCCCGGGGGGTTGGAGAATGGACCTTTGGGGGGGCAGAATGTCGTGGTTCGGTCCTTGGTGGCTTGGGAACCGGACCGAACCCCGCCATCAGAGGCGCCCGCGATCACGGAGGTAGGGCATGGTGATCATAGGCAAGCCGGCAGCTGGGCGCCCCACCCGATCGTTGAGGTGGCAATGGCCGCTAAAGAACCTCAATGTCCCCCTCCACCTTTTGACAAGGGCCCGGAGATGGCCCTTTGTTCCAGGAAAATGGGCCATCAGGAACCCCGGAAAACCTCGCATATGTGCATGAGTCATGATTGTATCAGCATGTTCCCTCCGCAAGTACTGGGTGGGGCAATACAGCCTAAGGAGGTGGGTTTTGTATAAAAGGGAGCTTCCACCTGGAGTTCGGTGGAAGCTCTTACTCCATACCAGCGGACTCCACGTTGCTGAAATAAAGCTTGTTCCTGTTGTATCGTTCACCAGGCCTGGCGTGACGTTTTCTTCAAAGGGGCACCCTGTTTTTTCAGTTAGCAAGCGGGTCCCCGACAGTCATTTCAGTTGGTCACCTTTTTGAAGGTGAAGGTTGACTGCCCCTGTGACTCCTGGCGTGTTGTGATATCCCCCCTGCTTGTAACAGACATCCCCTCCTCACGAGGGGAACTCAGGTGAGCGCTTTGTGATATCCCCCCTGCTTGTAACAGACATCCCCTCATCTCTAGGGGAACTCAGTTGAGCGCTTTGTGATGTCATTTCAGTTGGTCACCTGTTTCATGGTGGAGGTTGGCTTCCGCTGTGACTCCTGGGGTGTTGTGATATCCCCCCTGCTTGTAACAGACATCCCCTCTTCTCCAAGTTAACTCAGGTGAGCGCTTTGTGATGTCATTTCAGTTGGTCACCTGTTTCATGGTGGAGGTTGGCTTCCGCTGTGACTCCTGGGTTGTTGTGATAACCCCCCTTCTTGTAACAGACATCCCCTTCTCTCCAGGGGAACTCAGGTGAGCGCTTTGTGATATCATTTCAGTTGGTCACCTGTTTCAAGGTGGAGGTTGGCTTCCCCGGTGACTCCTGGTGTGTTGTGATATCCCCCCTGCTTGTAACAGACATCCCCTCTTCTCCAAGTTAACTCAGGTGAGCGCGTTGTGATGTCATTTCAGTTGGTCACCTGTTTCATGGTGGAGGTTGGCTTCCGCTGTGACTCCTGGGGTGTTGTGATGTCCCCCCTGCTTGTAACAGACATCCCCTCTTCTCCAAGTTAACTCAGGTGAGCGCTTTGTGATATCCCCCCTGCTTGTAACAGAGGTCCCCTGCTCTCCAGGGGAACTCAGGTGAGCGCTTTGTGATGTCATTTCAGTTGGTCACCTGTTTCAAGGTTGAGATTGTCTTCCCCTGTGTATCCGGGCGTGTTGTGATATCCCTCCTGCTTTTAACAGACATCCCCTCATCTCTAGGGGAACCCAGGTGAGCGCTTTTTGATGTCATTTCAGTTGGTCACCTGTTTCAAGGTTGAGGTTGGCTTCCCCTGTGACCCCTGGTGTGTTGTGATATGCCCCCTGCTTGTAACAGACATCCCCTCCTCACAGGGGAACTCAGTTGAGCGCTTTCTGATATCCCCCCTGCTTGTAACAGACTTCCCCTGCTCTCCAGGGGAACTCAGGTGAGCGCTTTGTGATGTCATTTCAGTTGGTCACCTGTTTCAAGTTGGAGGTTGGCTTCCCCTGTGACTCCTGGTGTGTTGTGATATCCCCCCTGCTTGTAACAGACATCCCCTCTTCTCCAAGTTAACTCAGGTGAGCGCTTTGTGATGTCATTTCAGTTGGTCACCTGTTTCATGGTGGAGGTTGGCTTCCGCTGTGACTCCTGGTGTGTTGTGATATCCCCCCTGCTTGTAACAGAGATCCCGTGCTCTCCAGGGGAACTCAGGTCAGCGCTTTGTGATGTCATTACAGTTGGTCACCTGTTTCAAGGTGGAGGTTGGCTTCCCCTGTGACTCCTGGTGTGTTGTGATATCCCCCCTGCTTGTAACGGACATCCCCTCCTCTCAAGGGGAACTCAGGTGAGCGCTTTGTGATGTCATTACAGTTGGTCACCTGTTTCATGGTGGAGGATGGCTTCCGCTGTGACTCCTGGAGTGTTGTGATAACCCCCCTGCTTGTAACAGACATCCCCTCCTCCCCAGGGGAACTCAGGTGAGCGCTTTGTGATGTCTTTACAGTTGGTCACCTGTTTCAAGGTGGAGGTTGGCTTCCCCTCTGACTCCAGGTGTATTTTGATATCCCCCCTTGTTGTAATAGACATCCCCTCCACTCCAGGGGAACTCAGGTGAGCGCTTTGTGATATTCCCCCTGCTTGTAACAAACATCCCCTCTTCTCCAGGGGAACTCAGGTGAGCGCTTTGTGATGTCATTTCAGTTGGTCATATGTTTCAAGGTGGAGGTTGTCTTCCCCTGTGACTCCTGGTGTGTTATGATATCCCCCCTGCTTGTAACAGACATCCCCTCGTCTCCAGGTGTCCTCTGGTGAGCGCTTTGTGATGTCATTTTAGTAGGTCACCTGTTTCAAGGTTGAGGTTGGCTTGCCAGTGTGTTCTGTTATCCCCCATGCCAGAAGAGACATTCCCTCATCTCCAGGGGAACTGAGGTGAGTGCTTTGTGATGTCATTGTAGTACGTCACAAGATTCCAGCTGGAGCTTGGCTTCCCCTCTGGTCTAGTGTGTTATGTGTTCCGCCATGCCAGTAAGAGACATTCCTTTGTCTCCATGGGAATAGAGTTTAGCGCTTTGTGATGTCATTTCAGTAGGTCTTAAGGTTCTAGTTGGAGGATGGCTTTCACTCTGACTTGTAGTGTGTTATGTTATCCGCCCTGACATTAAGAGACATGTCCTCATCTCCAGGGGAAGTAAGTGAGTGAGTCATTTCAGTTGGTCACCTTTTTGAAGGTGAAGGTTGGCTGCCCCTGTGATATCCCCCCTGCTTGTAACAGACTTCCCCTGCTCTCCAGGGGAACTCAGGTGAGCGCTTTGTGATGTCATTTCAGTTGGTCACCTGTTTCAAGTTGGAGGTTGGCTTCCCCTGTGACTCCTGGTGTGTTGTGATATCCCCCCTGCTTGTAACAGACATCCCCTCTTCTCCAAGTTAACTCAGGTGAGCGCTTTGTGATGTCATTTCAGTTGGTCACCTGTTTCATGGTGGAGGTTGGCTTCCGCTGTGACTCCTGGTGTGTTGTGATATCCCCCCTGCTTGTAACAGGGATCCCGTGCTCTCCAGGGGAACTCAGGTCAGCGCTTTGTGATGTCATTACAGTTGGTCACCTGTTTCAAGGTGGAGGTTGGCTTCCCCTGTGACTCCTGGTGTGTTGTGATATCCCCCCTGCTTGTAACGGACATCCCCTCCTCTCAAGGGGAACTCAGGTGAGCGCTTTTTGATGTCATTTCAGTTGGTCACCTGTTTCAAGGTTGAGGTTGGCTTCCCCTGTGACTCCTGGTGTGTTGTGATATCCCCCCTGCTTGTAACAGACATCCCCTCCTCACCAGGGGAACTCAGTTGAGCGCTTTCTGATATCCCCCCTGCTTGTAACAGACTTCCCCTGCTCTCCAGGGGAACTCAGGTGAGCGCTTTGTGATGTCATTTCAGTTGGTCACCTGTTTCAAGTTGGAGGTTGGCTTCCGCTGTGACTCCTGGGGTGTTGTGATGTCCCCCCTGCTTGTAACAGACATCCCCTCTTCTCCAAGTTAACTCAGGTGAGCGCTTTGTGATATCCCCCCTGCTTGTAACAGAGGTCCCCTGCTCTCCAGGGGAACTCAGGTGAGCGCTTTGTGATGTCATTTCAGTTGGTCACCTGTTTCAAGGTTGAGATTGTCTTCCCCTGTGAATCCGGGCGTGTTGTGATATCCCTCCTGCTTTTAACAGACATCCCCTCATCTCTAGGGGAACTCAGGTGAGCGCTTTTTGATGTCATTTCAGTTGGTCACCTGTTTCAAGGTTGAGGTTGGCTTCCCCTGTGACTCCTGGTGTGTTGTGATATCCCCCCTGCTTGTAACAGACATCCCCTCCTCACCAGGGGAACTCAGTTGAGCGCTTTCTGATATCCCCCCTGCTTGTAACAGACTTCCCCTGCTCTCCAGGGGATCTCAGGTGAGCGCTTTGTGATGTCATTTCAGTAGGTCACCTGTTTCAAGGTGGAGGTTGGCTTGCCAGTGTGTTCTGTTATCCCCCATGCCAGAAGAGACATTCCCTCATCTCCAGGGGAACTGAGGTGAGTGCTTTGTGATGTCATTGTAGTACGTCACAAGATTCCAGCTGGAGCTTGGCTTCCCCTCTGGTCTAGTGTGTTATGTGTTCCGCCATGCCAGTAAGAGACATTCCTTTGTCTCCATGGGAATAGAGTTGAGCGCTTTGTGATGTCATTTCAGTAGGTCTTAAGGTTCTAGTAAGAGATATCCCCTCCTCTCCAGGGGAACTCAGGTGAGCGCTTTGTGATATCCCCCCTGCTTGTAACAGACATCCCCTCCTCTCCAGGGGAACTCAGGTGAGCGCTTTGTGATGTCATTGTAGTACGTCACAAGATTCCAACTGGAGCTTGGCTTCCCCTCTGGTCTAGTGTGTTATGTGTTCCGCCATGCCTGTAAGAGACATTCCTTTGTCTCCATGGGAATAGAGTTTAGCGCTTTGTGATGTCATTTCAGTAGGTCTTAAGGTTCTAGTTGGAGGATGGCTTTCACTCTGACTTGTAGTGTGTTATGTTATCCGCCCTGACATTAAGAGACATGTCCTCATCTCCAGGGGAAGTAAGTGAGTGAGTCATTTCAGTTGGTCACCTTTTTGAAGGTGAAGGTTGGCTGCCCCTGTGACTCCTGGCGTGTTGTGATATCCCCCCTGCTTGTAACAGACATCCCCTCCTCACGAGGGGAACTCAGGTGAGCGCTTTGTGATATCCCCCCTGCTTGTAACAGACATCCCCTCATCTCTAGGGGAACTCAGGTGAGCGCTTTGTGATGTCATTTCAGTTGGTCACCTGTTTCATGGTGGAGGTTGGCTTCCGCTGTGACTCCTGGGGTGTTGTGATATCCCCCCTGCTTGTAACAGACATCCCCTCTTCTCCAAGTTAACTCAGGTGAGCGCTTTGTGATGTCATTTCAGTTGGTCACCTGTTTCATGGTGGAGGTTGGCTTCCGCTGTGACTCCTGGGGTGTTGTGATAACCCCCCTTCTTGTAACAGACATCCCCTCCTCTACACGGGAACTCAGGTGAGCGCTTTGTGATGTCATTTCAGTTGGTCACCTGTTTCAATGTGGAGGTTGGCTTCCCCTGTGACTCCCGGTGTGTTGTGATATCCCCCCTGCTTGTAACAGACATCCCCTCCTCACTAGGGGAACTGAGGTGAGCCCTTTCTGATATCCCCCCTGCTTGTAACAGACATCCCCTGCTCTCCAGGGGAACTCAGGTGAGCGCTTTGTGATGTCATTTCAGTTGGTCACCTGTTTCAAGTTGGAGGTTGGCTTCCCCTGTGACTCCTGGTGTGTTGTGATATCCCCCCTGCTTGTAACAGACATCCCCTCTTCTCCAAGTTAACTCAGGTGAGCGCTTTGTGATATCCCCCCTGCTTGTAACAGAGGTCCCCTGCTCTCCAGGGGAACTCAGGTGAGCGCTTTGTGATGTCATTTCAGTTGGTCACCTGTTTCAAGGTTGAGATTGTCTTCCCCTGTGAATCCGGGCGTGTTGTGATATCCCTCCTGCTTTTAACAGACATCCCCTCATCTCTAGGGGAACTCAGGTGAGCGCTTTTTGATGTCATTTCAGTTGGTCACCTGTTTCAAGGTTGAGGTTGGCTTCCCCTGTGACTCCTGGTGTGTTGTGATATCCCCCCTGCTTGTAACAGACATCCCCTCCTCACCAGGGGAACTCAGTTGAGCGCTTTCTGATATCCCCCCTGCTTGTAACAGACTTCCCCTGCTCTCCAGGGGAACTCAGGTGAGCGCTTTGTGATGTCATTTCAGTTGGTCACCTGTTTCAAGTTGGAGGTTGGCTTCCCCTGTGACTCCTGGTGTGTTGTGATATCCCCCCTGCTTGTAACAGACATCCCCTCTTCTCCAAGTTAACTCAGGTGAGCGCTTTGTGATGTCATTTCAGTTGGTCACCTGTTTCATGGTGGAGGTTGGCTTCCGCTGTGACTACTGGTGTGTTGTGATATCCCCCCTGCTTGTAACAGAGATCCCGTGCTCTCCAGGGGAACTCAGGTCAGCGCTTTGTGATGTCATTACAGTTGGTCACCTGTTTCAAGGTGGAGGTTGGCTTCCCCTGTGACTCCTGGTGTGTTGTGATATCCCCCCTGCTTGTAACGGACATCCCCTCCTCTCAAGGGGAACTCAGGTGAGCGCTTTGTGATGTCATTACAGTTGGTCACCTGTTTCATGGTGGAGGATGGCTTCCGCTGTGACTCCTGGTGTGTTGTGATATCCCCCCTGCTTGTAACAGACATCCCCTCCTCACCAGGGGAACTCAGTTGAGCGCTTTCTGATATCCCCCCTGCTTGTAACAGACTTCCCCTGCTCTCCAGGGGAACTCAGGTGAGCGCTTTGTGAAGTCATTTCAGTTGGTCACCTGTTTCAAGTTGGAGGTTGGCTTCCCCTGTGACTCCTGGTGTGTTGTGATATCCCCCCTGCTTGTAACAGACATCCCCTCTTCTCCAAGTTAACTCAGGTGAGCGCTTTGTGATGTCATTTCAGTTGGTCACCTGTTTCATGGTGGAGGTTGGCTTCCGCTGTGACTACTGGTGTGTTGTGATATCCCCCCTGCTTGTAACAGAGATCCCGTGCTCTCCAGGGGAACTCAGGTCAGCGCTTTGTGATGTCATTATAGTTGGTCACCTGTTTCAAGGTGGAGGTTGGCTTCCCCTGTGACTCCTGGTGTGTTGTGATATCCCCCCTGCTTGTAACGGACATCCCCTCCTCTCAAGGGGAACTCAGGTGAGCGCTTTGTGATGTCATTACAGTTGGTCACCTGTTTCATGGTGGAGGATGGCTTCCGCTGTGACTCCTGGTGTGTTGTGATATCCCCCCTGCTTGTAACAGACATCCCCTCCTCACCAGGGGAACTCAGTTGAGCGCTTTCTGATATCCCCCCTGCTTGTAACAGACTTCCCCTGCTCTCCAGGGGAACTCAGGTGAGCGCTTTGTGATGTCATTTCAGTTGGTCACCTGTTTCAAGTTGGAGGTTGGCTTCCCCTGTGACTCCTGGTGTGTTGTGATATCCCCCCTGCTTGTAACAGACATCCCCTCTTCTCCAAGTTAACTCAGGTGAGCGCTTTGTGATGTCATTTCAGTTGGTCACCTGTTTCATGGTGGAGGTTGGCTTCCGCTGTGACTCCTGGGGTGTTGTGATGTCCCCCCTGCTTGTTACAGACATCCCCTCTTCTCCAAGTTAACTCAGGTGAGCGCTTTGTGATATCCCCCCTGCTTGTAACAGAGGTCCCCTGCTCTCCAGGGGAACTCAGGTGAGCGCTTTGTGATGTCATTTCTGTTGGTCACCTGTTTCAAAGTTGAGATTGTCTTCCCCTGTGAATCCGGGCGTGTTGTGATATCCCTCCTGCTTTTAACAGACATACCCTCATCTCTAGGGGAACTCAGGTGAGCGCTTTTTGATGTCATTTCAGTTGGTCACCTGTTTCAAGGTTGAGGTTGGCTTCCCCTGTGACTCCTGGTGTGTTGTGATATCCCCCCTGCTTGTAACAGACATCCCCTCCTCACCAGGGGAACTCAGTTGAGCGCTTTCTGATATCCCCCCTGCTTGTAACAGACTTCCCCTGCTCTCCAGGGGAACTCAGGTGAGCGCTTTGTGATGTCATTTCAGTTGGTCACCTGTTTCAAGTTGGAGGTTGGCTTCCCCTGTGACTCCTGGTGTGTTGTGATATCCCCCCTGCTTGTAACAGACATCCCCTCTTCTCCAAGTTAACTCAGGTGAGCGCTTTGTGATGTCATTTCAGTTGGTCACCTGTTTCATGGTGGAGGTTGGCTTCCGCTGTGACTCCTGGTGTGTTGTGATATCCCCCCTGCTTGTAACAGAGATCCCGTGCTCTCCAGGGGAACTCAGGTCAGCGCTTTGTGATGTCATTACAGTTGGTCACCTGTTTCAAGGTGGAGGTTGGCTTCCCCTGTGACTCCTGGTGTGTTGTGATATCCCCCCTGCTTGTAACGGACATCCCCTCCTCTCAAGGGGAACTCAGGTGAGCGCTTTGTGATGTCATTTCAGTTGGTCACCTGTTTCATGGTGGAGGTTGGCTTCCGCTGTGACTACTGGTGTGTTGTGATATCCCCCCTGCTTGTAACAGAGATCCCGTGCTCTCCAGGGGAACTCAGGTCAGCGCTTTGTGATGTCATTATAGTTGGTCACCTGTTTCAAGGTGGAGGTTGGCTTCCCCTGTGACTCCTGGTGTGTTGTGATATCCCCCCTGCTTGTAACGGACATCCCCTCCTCTCAAGGGGAACTCAGGTGAGCGCTTTGTGATGTCATTACAGTTGGTCACCTGTTTCATGGTGGAGGATGGCTTCCGCTGTGACTCCTGGTGTGTTGTGATATCCCCCCTGCTTGTAACAGACATCCCCTCCTCACCAGGGGAACTCAGTTGAGCGCTTTCTGATATCCCCCCTGCTTGTAACAGACTTCCCCTGCTCTCCAGGGGAACTCAGGTGAGCGCTTTGTGATGTCATTTCAGTTGGTCACCTGTTTCAAGTTGGAGGTTGGCTTCCCCTGTGACTCCTGGTGTGTTGTGATATCCCCCCTGCTTGTAACAGACATCCCCTCTTCTCCAAGTTAACTCAGGTGAGCGCTTTGTGATGTCATTTCAGTTGGTCACCTGTTTCATGGTGGAGGTTGGCTTCCGCTGTGACTCCTGGGGTGTTGTGATGTCCCCCCTGCTTGTTACAGACATCCCCTCTTCTCCAAGTTAACTCAGGTGAGCGCTTTGTGATATCCCCCCTGCTTGTAACAGAGGTCCCCTGCTCTCCAGGGGAACTCAGGTGAGCGCTTTGTGATGTCATTTCTGTTGGTCACCTGTTTCAAAGTTGAGATTGTCTTCCCCTGTGAATCCGGGCGTGTTGTGATATCCCTCCTGCTTTTAACAGACATACCCTCATCTCTAGGGGAACTCAGGTGAGCGCTTTTTGATGTCATTTCAGTTGGTCACCTGTTTCAAGGTTGAGGTTGGCTTCCCCTGTGACTCCTGGTGTGTTGTGATATCCCCCCTGCTTGTAACAGACATCCCCTCCTCACCAGGGGAACTCAGTTGAGCGCTTTCTGATATCCCCCCTGCTTGTAACAGACTTCCCCTGCTCTCCAGGGGAACTCAGGTGAGCGCTTTGTGATGTCATTTCAGTTGGTCACCTGTTTCAAGTTGGAGGTTGGCTTCCCCTGTGACTCCTGGTGTGTTGTGATATCCCCCCTGCTTGTAACAGACATCCCCTCTTCTCCAAGTTAACTCAGGTGAGCGCTTTGTGATGTCATTTCAGTTGGTCACCTGTTTCATGGTGGAGGTTGGCTTCCGCTGTGACTCCTGGTGTGTTGTGATATCCCCCCTGCTTGTAACAGAGATCCCGTGCTCTCCAGGGGAACTCAGGTCAGCGCTTTGTGATGTCATTACAGTTGGTCACCTGTTTCAAGGTGGAGGTTGGCTTCCCCTGTGACTCCTGGTGTGTTGTGATATCCCCCCTGCTTGTAACGGACATCCCCTCCTCTCAAGGGGAACTCAGGTGAGCGCTTTGTGATGTCATTACAGTTGGTCACCTGTTTCATGGTGGAGGATGGCTTCCGCTGTGACTCCTGGTGTGTTGTGATATCCCCCCTGCTTGTAACAGACATCCCCTCCTCACCAGGGGAACTCAGTTGAGCGCTTTCTGATATCCCCCCTGCTTGTAACAGACTTCCCCTGCTCTCCAGGGGAACTCAGGTGAGCGCTTTGTGATGTCATTTCAGTTGGTCACCTGTTTCAAGTTGGAGGTTGGCTTCCCCTGTGACTCCTGGTGTGTTGTGATATCCCCCCTGCTTGTAACAGACATCCCCTCTTCTCCAAGTTAACTCAGGTGAGCGCTTTGTGATGTCATTTCAGTTGGTCACCTGTTTCATGGTGGAGGTTGGCTTCCGCTGTGACTCCTGGGGTGTTGTGATGTCCCCCCTGCTTGTAACAGACATCCCCTCTTCTCCAAGTTAACTCAGGTGAGCGCTTTGTGATATCCCCCCTGCTTGTAACAGAGGTCCCCTGCTCTCCAGGGGAACTCAGGTGAGCGCTTTGTGATGTCATTTCAGTTGGTCACCTGTTTCAAAGTTGAGATTGTCTTCCCCTGTGAATCCGGGCGTGTTGTGATATCCCTCCTGCTTTTAACAGACATACCCTCATCTCTAGGGGAACTCAGGTGAGCGCTTTTTGATGTCATTTCAGTTGGTCACCTGTTTCAAGGTTGAGGTTGGCTTCCCCTGTGACTCCTGGTGTGTTGTGATATCCCCCCTGCTTGTAACAGACATCCCCTCCTCACCAGGGGAACTCAGTTGAGCGCTTTCTGATATCCCCCCTGCTTGTAACAGACTTCCCCTGCTCTCCAGGGGAACTCAGGTGAGCGCTTTGTGATGTCATTTCAGTTGGTCACCTGTTTCAAGTTGGAGGTTGGCTTCCCCTGTGACTCCTGGTGTGTTGTGATATCCCCCCTGCATGTAACAGACATCCCCTTTTCTCCAAGTTAACTCAGGTGAGCGCTTTTTGATGTCATTTCAGTTGGTCACCTGTTTCAAGGTTGAGGTTGGCTTCCCCTGTGACTCCTGGTGTGTTGTGATATCCCCCCTGCTTGTAACAGACATCCCCTCCTCACCAGGGGAACTCAGTTGAGCGCTTTCTGATATCCCCCTGCTTGTAACAGACTTCCCCTGCTCTCCAGGGGAACTCAGGTGAGCGCTTTGTGATGTCATTTCAGTTGGTCACCTGTTTCAAGTTGGAGGTTGGCTTCCCCTGTGACTCCTGGTGTGTTGTGATATCCCCCCTGCTTGTAACAGACATCCCCTCTTCTCCAAGTTAACTCAGGTGAGCGCTTTGTGATGTCATTTCAGTTGGTCACCTGTTTCATGGTGGAGGTTGGCTTCCGCTGTGACTCCTGGGGTGTTGTGATGTCCCCCCTGCTTGTAACAGACATCCCCTCTTCTCCAAGTTAACTCAGGTGAGCGCTTTGTGATATACCCCCTGCTTGTAACAGAGGTCCCCTGCTCTCCAGGGGAACTCAGGTGAGCGCTTTGTGATGTCATTACAGTTGGTCACCTGTTTGAAGGTGGAGGTTGGCTTCCCCTGTGACTCCTGGTGTGTTGTGATATCCCCCCTGCTTGTAACAGAGATCCCGTGCTCTCCAGGGGAACTCAGGTCAGCGCTTTGTGATGTCATTACAGTTGGTCACCTGTTTGAAGGTGGAGGTTGGCTTCCCCTGTGACTCCTGGTGTGTTGTGATATCCCCCCTGCTTGTAACGGACATCCCCTCCTCTCAAGGGAAAGTCAAGTCAGCGCTTTGTGATGTCAATTCAGTTGGTCACCAGTTTCAAGGTGGAGGTTGGCTTCCCCTGTGACTCCTGGTGTGTTGTGATATCCCCCCTGCTTGTAACAGACATCCCCTCCTCAGCAGGGGAACTCAGGTGAGCGCTTTGTGATATCCCCCCTTCTTGTAACAGACATCCCCTCATCTCTAGGGGAACTCAGGTGAGCGCTTTGTGATGTCATTTCAGTTGGTCACATGTTTCAAGGTTGAGGTTGGCTTCCCCTGTGACTCCTGGTGTGTTGTGATATCCCCCCTACTTGTAACAGACATCCCCTCCTCACCAGGGGAACTCAGGTGAGCGCTTTGTGATATCCCTCCTGCTTGTAACAGACATCACCTGCTCTCCAGCGGAACTCAGGTGAGCGCTTTGTGATGTCATTTCAGTTGGTCACCTGTTTCACGGTGGAGGTTGGCTTCCCCTGTGACTCCTGGTATGTTGTGATATCCCCCCTGCTTGTAACAGACATCCCCTCTTCTCCAAGTTAACTCAGGTGAGCGCTTTGTGATGTCATTTCAGTTGGTCACCTGTTTCATGGTGGAGGATGGCTTCCGCTGTGACTCCTGGTGTGTTGTGATAACCCCCCTGCTTGTAACAGACATCCCCTCCTCTCCAGGGGAACTCAGGTGAGCGCTTTGTGATGTCATTTCAGTTGGTCACCTGTTTCAAGTTGGAGGTTGGCTTCCCCTGTGACTCCTGGTGTGTTGTGATATCCCCCCTGCTTGTAACAGACATCCCCTCTTCTCCAAGTTAACTCAGGTGAGCGCTTTGTGATGTCATTTCAGTTGGTCACCTGTTTCATGGTGGAGGTTGGCTTCCGCTGTGACTCCTGGGGTGTTGTGATGTCCCCCCTGCTTGTTACAGACATCCCCTCTTCTCCAAGTTAACTCAGGTGAGCGCTTTGTGATATCCCCCCTGCTTGTAACAGAGGTCCCCTGCTCTCCAGGGGAACTCAGGTGAGCGCTTTGTGATGTCATTTCTGTTGGTCACCTGTTTCAAAGTTGAGATTGTCTTCCCCTGTGAATCCGGGCGTGTTGTGATATCCCTCCTGCTTTTAACAGACATACCCTCATCTCTAGGGGAACTCAGGTGAGCGCTTTTTGATGTCATTTCAGTTGGTCACCTGTTTCAAGGTTGAGGTTGGCTTCCCCTGTGACTCCTGGTGTGTTGTGATATCCCCCCTGCTTGTAACAGACATCCCCTCCTCACCAGGGGAACTCAGTTGAGCGCTTTCTGATATCCCCCCTGCTTGTAACAGACTTCCCCTGCTCTCCAGGGGAACTCAGGTGAGCGCTTTGTGATGTCATTTCAGTTGGTCACCTGTTTCAAGTTGGAGGTTGGCTTCCCCTGTGACTCCTGGTGTGTTGTGATATCCCCCCTGCTTGTAACAGACATCCCCTCTTCTCCAAGTTAACTCAGGTGAGCGCTTTGTGATGTCATTTCAGTTGGTCACCTGTTTCATGGTGGAGGTTGGCTTCCGCTGTGACTCCTGGTGTGTTGTGATATCCCCCCTGCTTGTAACAGAGATCCCGTGCTCTCCAGGGGAACTCAGGTCAGCGCTTTGTGATGTCATTACAGTTGGTCACCTGTTTCAAGGTGGAGGTTGGCTTCCCCTGTGACTCCTGGTGTGTTGTGATATCCCCCCTGCTTGTAACGGACATCCCCTCCTCTCAAGGGGAACTCAGGTGAGCGCTTTGTGATGTCATTTCAGTTGGTCACCTGTTTCATGGTGGAGGTTGGCTTCCGCTGTGACTACTGGTGTGTTGTGATATCCCCCCTGCTTGTAACAGAGATCCCGTGCTCTCCAGGGGAACTCAGGTCAGCGCTTTGTGATGTCATTATAGTTGGTCACCTGTTTCAAGGTGGAGGTTGGCTTCCCCTGTGACTCCTGGTGTGTTGTGATATCCCCCCTGCTTGTAACGGACATCCCCTCCTCTCAAGGGGAACTCAGGTGAGCGCTTTGTGATGTCATTACAGTTGGTCACCTGTTTCATGGTGGAGGATGGCTTCCGCTGTGACTCCTGGTGTGTTGTGATATCCCCCCTGCTTGTAACAGACATCCCCTCCTCACCAGGGGAACTCAGTTGAGCGCTTTCTGATATCCCCCCTGCTTGTAACAGACTTCCCCTGCTCTCCAGGGGAACTCAGGTGAGCGCTTTGTGATGTCATTTCAGTTGGTCACCTGTTTCAAGTTGGAGGTTGGCTTCCCCTGTGACTCCTGGTGTGTTGTGATATCCCCCCTGCTTGTAACAGACATCCCCTCTTCTCCAAGTTAACTCAGGTGAGCGCTTTGTGATGTCATTTCAGTTGGTCACCTGTTTCATGGTGGAGGTTGGCTTCCGCTGTGACTCCTGGGGTGTTGTGATGTCCCCCCTGCTTGTTACAGACATCCCCTCTTCTCCAAGTTAACTCAGGTGAGCGCTTTGTGATATCCCCCCTGCTTGTAACAGAGGTCCCCTGCTCTCCAGGGGAACTCAGGTGAGCGCTTTGTGATGTCATTTCTGTTGGTCACCTGTTTCAAAGTTGAGATTGTCTTCCCCTGTGAATCCGGGCGTGTTGTGATATCCCTCCTGCTTTTAACAGACATACCCTCATCTCTAGGGGAACTCAGGTGAGCGCTTTTTGATGTCATTTCAGTTGGTCACCTGTTTCAAGGTTGAGGTTGGCTTCCCCTGTGACTCCTGGTGTGTTGTGATATCCCCCCTGCTTGTAACAGACATCCCCTCCTCACCAGGGGAACTCAGTTGAGCGCTTTCTGATATCCCCCCTGCTTGTAACAGACTTCCCCTGCTCTCCAGGGGAACTCAGGTGAGCGCTTTGTGATGTCATTTCAGTTGGTCACCTGTTTCAAGTTGGAGGTTGGCTTCCCCTGTGACTCCTGGTGTGTTGTGATATCCCCCCTGCTTGTAACAGACATCCCCTCTTCTCCAAGTTAACTCAGGTGAGCGCTTTGTGATGTCATTTCAGTTGGTCACCTGTTTCATGGTGGAGGTTGGCTTCCGCTGTGACTCCTGGTGTGTTGTGATATCCCCCCTGCTTGTAACAGAGATCCCGTGCTCTCCAGGGGAACTCAGGTCAGCGCTTTGTGATGTCATTACAGTTGGTCACCTGTTTCAAGGTGGAGGTTGGCTTCCCCTGTGACTCCTGGTGTGTTGTGATATCCCCCCTGCTTGTAACGGACATCCCCTCCTCTCAAGGGGAACTCAGGTGAGCGCTTTGTGATGTCATTACAGTTGGTCACCTGTTTCATGGTGGAGGATGGCTTCCGCTGTGACTCCTGGTGTGTTGTGATATCCCCCCTGCTTGTAACAGACATCCCCTCCTCACCAGGGGAACTCAGTTGAGCGCTTTCTGATATCCCCCCTGCTTGTAACAGACTTCCCCTGCTCTCCAGGGGAACTCAGGTGAGCGCTTTGTGATGTCATTTCAGTTGGTCACCTGTTTCAAGTTGGAGGTTGGCTTCCCCTGTGACTCCTGGTGTGTTGTGATATCCCCCCTGCTTGTAACAGACATCCCCTCTTCTCCAAGTTAACTCAGGTGAGCGCTTTGTGATGTCATTTCAGTTGGTCACCTGTTTCATGGTGGAGGTTGGCTTCCGCTGTGACTCCTGGGGTGTTGTGATGTCCCCCCTGCTTGTAACAGACATCCCCTCTTCTCCAAGTTAACTCAGGTGAGCGCTTTGTGATATCCCCCCTGCTTGTAACAGAGGTCCCCTGCTCTCCAGGGGAACTCAGGTGAGCGCTTTGTGATGTCATTTCAGTTGGTCACCTGTTTCAAAGTTGAGATTGTCTTCCCCTGTGAATCCGGGCGTGTTGTGATATCCCTCCTGCTTTTAACAGACATACCCTCATCTCTAGGGGAACTCAGGTGAGCGCTTTTTGATGTCATTTCAGTTGGTCACCTGTTTCAAGGTTGAGGTTGGCTTCCCCTGTGACTCCTGGTGTGTTGTGATATCCCCCCTGCTTGTAACAGACATCCCCTCCTCACCAGGGGAACTCAGTTGAGCGCTTTCTGATATCCCCCCTGCTTGTAACAGACTTCCCCTGCTCTCCAGGGGAACTCAGGTGAGCGCTTTGTGATGTCATTTCAGTTGGTCACCTGTTTCAAGTTGGAGGTTGGCTTCCCCTGTGACTCCTGGTGTGTTGTGATATCCCCCCTGCATGTAACAGACATCCCCTTTTCTCCAAGTTAACTCAGGTGAGCGCTTTTTGATGTCATTTCAGTTGGTCACCTGTTTCAAGGTTGAGGTTGGCTTCCCCTGTGACTCCTGGTGTGTTGTGATATCCCCCCTGCTTGTAACAGACATCCCCTCCTCACCAGGGGAACTCAGTTGAGCGCTTTCTGATATCCCCCTGCTTGTAACAGACTTCCCCTGCTCTCCAGGGGAACTCAGGTGAGCGCTTTGTGATGTCATTTCAGTTGGTCACCTGTTTCAAGTTGGAGGTTGGCTTCCCCTGTGACTCCTGGTGTGTTGTGATATCCCCCCTGCTTGTAACAGACATCCCCTCTTCTCCAAGTTAACTCAGGTGAGCGCTTTGTGATGTCATTTCAGTTGGTCACCTGTTTCATGGTGGAGGTTGGCTTCCGCTGTGACTCCTGGGGTGTTGTGATGTCCCCCCTGCTTGTAACAGACATCCCCTCTTCTCCAAGTTAACTCAGGTGAGCGCTTTGTGATATACCCCCTGCTTGTAACAGAGGTCCCCTGCTCTCCAGGGGAACTCAGGTGAGCGCTTTGTGATGTCATTACAGTTGGTCACCTGTTTGAAGGTGGAGGTTGGCTTCCCCTGTGACTCCTGGTGTGTTGTGATATCCCCCCTGCTTGTAACAGAGATCCCGTGCTCTCCAGGGGAACTCAGGTCAGCGCTTTGTGATGTCATTACAGTTGGTCACCTGTTTGAAGGTGGAGGTTGGCTTCCCCTGTGACTCCTGGTGTGTTGTGATATCCCCCCTGCTTGTAACGGACATCCCCTCCTCTCAAGGGAAAGTCAAGTCAGCGCTTTGTGATGTCAATTCAGTTGGTCACCAGTTTCAAGGTGGAGGTTGGCTTCCCCTGTGACTCCTGGTGTGTTGTGATATCCCCCCTGCTTGTAACAGACATCCCCTCCTCAGCAGGGGAACTCAGGTGAGCGCTTTGTGATATCCCCCCTTCTTGTAACAGACATCCCCTCATCTCTAGGGGAACTCAGGTGAGCGCTTTGTGATGTCATTTCAGTTGGTCACATGTTTCAAGGTTGAGGTTGGCTTCCCCTGTGACTCCTGGTGTGTTGTGATATCCCCCCTACTTGTAACAGACATCCCCTCCTCACCAGGGGAACTCAGGTGAGCGCTTTGTGATATCCCTCCTGCTTGTAACAGACATCACCTGCTCTCCAGCGGAACTCAGGTGAGCGCTTTGTGATGTCATTTCAGTTGGTCACCTGTTTCACGGTGGAGGTTGGCTTCCCCTGTGACTCCTGGTATGTTGTGATATCCCCCCTGCTTGTAACAGATATCCCCTCTTCTCCAAGTTAACTCAGGTGAGCGCTTTGTGATGTCATTTCAGTTGGTCACCTGTTTCATGGTGGAGGATGGCTTCCGCTGTGACTCCTGGTGTGTTGTGATAACCCCCCTGCTTGTAACAGACATCCCCTCCTCTCCAGGGGAACTCAGGTAAGCGCTTTGTGATGTCATTACAGTTGGTCACCTGTTTCAAGGTGGAGGTTGGCTTCACCTCTGACTCCTGGTTTGTTTTGATATCCCCCCTTGTTGTAATAGACATCCCCTCCACTCCAGGGGAACTCAGGTGAGCGCTTTGTGATATTCCCCCTGCTTGTAACAAACATCCCCTCTTCTCCAGGGGAACTCAGGTGAGCGCTTTGTGATGTCATTTCAGTTGGTCATCTGTTTCAAGGTGGAGGTTGTCTTCCCCTGTGACTCCTGGTGTGTTATGATATCCCCCCTGCTTGTAACAGACATCCCCTCGTCTCCAGGTGTACTCTGGTGAGCGCTTTGTGATGTCATTTCAGTTGGTCACCTGTTTCAAGGTGGAGGTTGGCTTCCGCTGTGACTCCTGGTGTGTTGTGATATCCCCCCTGCTTGTAACAGAGATCCCGTGCTCTCCAGGGGAAGTCAGGTCAGCGCTTTGTGATGTCATTACAGTTGGTCACCTGTTTCAAGGTGGACGTTGGCTTCCCCTGTGACTCCTGGTGTGTTCTGATACCCCCCCTGCTTGTAACGGACATCCCCTCCTCTCAAGGGAAAGTCAAGTCAGCGCTTTGTGATGTCAATTCAGTTGGTCACCAGTTTCAAGGTGGAGGTTGGCTTCCCCTGTGACTCCTGGTGTGTTGTGATATCCCCCCTACTTGTAACAGACATCCCCTCCTCAGCAGGGGAACTCAGGTGAGCGCTTTGTGATATCCCCCCTTCTTGTAACAGACATCCCCTCATCTCTAGGGGAACTCAGGTGAGCGCTTTGTGCAGTAATTTCAGTTGGTCACATGTTTCAAGGTTGAGGTTGGCTTCCCCTGTGACTCCTGGTGTGTTGTGATATCCCCCCTAGTTGTAACAGACATCCCCTCCTCACCAGGGGAACTCAGGTGAGCGTTTTGTGATATCCCTCCTGCTTGTAACAGACATCCCCTGCTCTCCAGGGGAACTCAGGTGAGCGCTTTGTGATGTCATTTCAGTTGGTCACCTGTTTCATGGTGGAGGATGGCTTCCGCTGTGACTCCTGGTGTGTTGTGATAACCCCCCTGCTTGTAACAGACATCCCCTCCTCTCCAGGGGAACTCAGGTGAGCGCTTTGTGATGTCATTACAGTTGGTCAACTGTTTCAAGGTGGAGGTTGGCTTCCCCTCTGACTCCTGGTGTGTTTTGATATCCCCCCTTGTTGTAATAGACATCCCCTCCACTCCAGGGGAACTCAGGTGAGCGCTTTGTGATATTCCTCCTGCTTGTAACAAACATCCCCTCTTCTCCAGGGGAACTCAGGTGAGCGCTTTGTGATGTCATTTCAGTTGGTCACTTGTTTCATGGTGGAGGTTGGCTTCCGCTGTGACTCCTGGTGTGTTGTGATATCCCCCCTGCTTGTAACAGACATCCCCTCTTCTCCAGGGGAAGTCAGGTGAGCGCTTTGTGATATCCCCCCTGCTTGTAACTGAGGTCCCCTGCTCTCCAGGGGAACTCAGGTGAGCGCTTTGTGATGTCATTTCAGATGGTCACCTGTTTCAAGGTTGAGATTGTCTTCCCCTGTGAATCCGGGCGTGTTGTTATATCCCCCCTGCTTGTAACAGAGATCCCCTGCTCTCCAGGGGAACTCAGGTCAGCGCTTTGTGATGTCATTACAGTTGGTCACCTGTTTCAAGGTGGAGGTTGGCTTCCCCTGTGACTCCTGGTGTGTTGTGATATCCCCCCTGCATGTAACAGACATCCCCTCCTCTCAAGGGAAAGTCAAGTCAGCGCTTTGTGTTGTCAATTCAGTTGGTCACCTGTTTCAAGGTGGAGGTTGGCTTCCCCTGTGACTCCTGGTGTGTTGTGATATCCCCCCTGCTTGTAACAGACATCCCCTCCTCAGCAGGGGAACTCAGGTGAGCGCTTTGTGATATCCCCCCTGCTTGTAACAGACATCCCCTCTTCTCCAAGTTAACTCAGGTGAGCGCTTTGTGATGTCATTTCAGTTGGTCACCTGTTTCAGGGTGGAGGATGGCTTCCGCTGTGACTCCTGGTGTGTTGTGATAACCCCCCTGCTTGTAACAGACATCCCCTCCTCTCCAGGGGAACTCAGGTGAGCGCTTTGTGATGTCATTACAGTTGGTCACCTGTTTCAAGGTGGAGGTTGGCTTCCCCTGTGACTCCTGGTGTGTTGTGATATCCCCCCTGCTTGTAACAGACATCCCCTCTTCTCCAAGTTAACTCAGGTGAGCGCCTTGTGATGTCATTTCAGTTGGTCACCTGTTTCATGGTGGAGGTTGGCTTCCGCTGTGACTCCTGGTGTGTTGTGATAACCCCCCTTCTTGTAACAGACATCCCCTCCTCTCCACGGGAACTCAGGTGAGCGCTTTGTGATGTCATTCCAGTTGGTCACCTGTTTCAAGGCGGAGGTTGGCTTCCCCTCTAATTCCTGGTGTGTTTTGATATCCCCCCTTCTTGTAATAGACATCCCCTCCTCTCCAGGGGAACTCAGGTGAGCGCTTTGTGATATCCCCCTTGCTTGTAACAGAGATCCCATTTCAGTTGGTCACCTGTTTCAAGGTTGAGATTGTCTTCCCCTGTGAATCAGGGCGTGTTGTGATATCCCCCCTGCTTGTAACAGACATCCCCTCTTCTCCAAATTAACTGAGGTGAGCGTTTTGTGATGTCATTTCAGTTGGTCACCTGTTTCATGGTGGAGGTTGGCTTCCGCTGTGACTCCTGGGGTGTTGTGATAACCCCGCTTCTTGTAACAGACATCCCCTCCTCTCCACGGGAACTCAGGTGAGAGCTTTGTGATGTCATTTCAGTTGGTCACCTGTTTCAAGGTGGAGGTTGGCTTCCCCTGTGACTCCTGGCGTGTTGTGATATCCCCCCTGCTTGTAACAGACATCCCCTCCTCACCAGGGGAACTCAGGTGAGTGCTTTGTGATATCCCCCCTGCTTGTAACAGAGGTCCCCTGCTCTCCAGGGGAACTCAGGTGAGCGCTTTGTGATGTCATTTCAGTTGGTCACCTGTTTCAAGGTTGAGATTGTCTTCCCCTGTGAATCCGGGCGTGTTGTGATATCCCTCCTGCTTTTAACAGACATCCCCTCATCTCTAGGGGAACTCAGGTGAGCACTTTGTGATGTCATTTCAGTTGGTCACCTGTTTCATGGTGGAGTTTGGCTTCCGCTGTGACTCCTGGTGTGTTGTGATATCCCCCCTGCTTGTAACAGAGATCCCGTGCTCTCCAGGAGAACTCAGGTGAGCGCTTTGTGATGTCATTTCAGTTGGTCACCTGTTTCAAGGTGAAGGTTGGCTGCCCCTGTGACTCCTGGCGTGTTGTGATATCCCCCCTGCTTGTAACAGACATCCCCTCCTCACGAGGGGAACTCAGGTGAGCGCTTTGTGATATCCCCCCTGCTTGTAACAGACATCCCCTCATCTCTAGGGGAACTCAGGTGAGCGCTTTGTGATGTCATTTCAGTTGGTCACCTGTTTCAAGTTGGAGGTTGGCTTCCCCTGTGACTCCTGGTGTGTTGTGATATCCCCCCTGCTTGTAACAGACATCCCCTCTTCTCCAAGTTAACTCAGGTGAGCGCTTTGTGATGTCATTTCAGTTGGTCACCTGTTTCATGGTGGAGGTTGGCTTCCGCTGTGACTCCTGGTGTGTTGTGATATCCCCCCTGCTTGTAACAGAGATCCCGTGCTCTCCAGGGGAACTCAGGTCAGCGCTTTGTGATGTCATTACAGTTGGTCACCTGTTTCAAGGTGGAGGTTGGCTTCCCCTGTGACTCCTGGTGTGTTCTGATATCCCCCCTGCTTGTAACGGACATCCCCTCCTCTCAAGGGAAAGTCAAGTCAGCGCTTTGTGATGTCAATTCAGTTGGTCACCTGTTTCATGGTGGAGGATGGCTTCCGCTGTGACTCCTGGTGTGTTGTGATAACCCCCCTGCTTGTAACAGACATCCCCTCCTCTCCAGGGGAACTCAGTTGAGCGCTTTGTGATGTCATTACAGTTGGTCACCTGTTTTAAGGTGGAGGTTGTCTTCCCCTCTGACTCCTGGTGTGTTGTGATATCCCCCCTCCTTGTAACAGACATTCCCTCTTCTCCAAGTTAACTCAGGTGAGCGCTTTGTGATGTCATTTCAGTTGGTCACCTGTTTCAAGGTGCAGTTTGGCTTGCCAGTGTGTTATGTTATCCCCCATGCCAGAAGAGACATTCCCTCATCTCTAGGGGAACCCAGGTGAGCGCTTTGTGATGTCATTTCAGTTGGTCACCTGTTTCATGGTGGAGGATGGCTTCCGCTGTGACTCCTGGTGTGTTGTGATAACCCCCCTGCTTGTAACAGACATCCCCTCCTCTCCAGGGGAACTCAGGTGAGCGCTTTGTGATGTTATTACAGTTGGTCACCTGTTTCAATGTGGAGGTTGGCTTCCCCTCTGACTCCTGGTGTGTTTTGATATCCCCCCTTATTGTAATAGACATCCCCTCCACTCCAGGGGAACTCAGGTGAGCGCTTTGTGATATTCCCCCTGCTTGTAACAAACATCCCCTCTTCTCCAGGGGAACTCAGGTGAGCGCTTTGTGATGTCATTTCAATTGGTCATCTGTTTCAAGGTGGAGGTTGTCTTCCCCTGTGACTCCTGGTGTGTTATGATATCTCCCCTGCTTGTAACAGACATCCCCTCGTCTCCAGGTGTACTCTGGTGAGCGCTTTGTGATGTCATTTCAGTAGGTCACCTGTTTCAAGGTGGAGGTTGGCTTGCCAGTGTGTTATGTTATCCCCCATGCCAGAAGAGACATTCCCTCATCTCCAGGGGAACTGAGGTGAGTGCTTTGTGATGTCATTGTAGTACGTCACAAGATTCCAGCTGGAGCTTGGCTTCCCCTCTGGTCTAGTGTGTTATGTGTTCCGCCATGCCAGTAAGAGACATTCCTTTGTCTCCATGGGAATAGAGTTGAGCGCTTTGTGATGTCATTTCAGTAGGTCTTAAGGTTCTAGTAAGAGATATCCCCTCCTCTCCAGGGGAACTCAGGTGAGCGCTTTGTGATATCCCTCCTTCTTGTAACAGACATCCCCTCATCTCTAGGGCAACTCAGGTAAGATCTTTGTGATGTCATTTCAACAGGTGTCCAGTTTCTAGCTGGAGGTTGTCGCTTTGTGATGTCATTTTAGTAGGTCTCCAGATTCTAACTGGAGCTTGGCTTGCCCTCTGAGTTCCCGTGTGTTATGTTATCCCCCATGCCAGAAGAGAGATTCCCTCATCTCCAGGGGAACTGAGGTGAGTGCTTTGTGAGTTCATTGTAGTACGTCACAAGATTCCAGCTGGAGCTTGGCTTCCCCTCTGGTCTAGTGTGTTATGTGTTCCGCCCTGCCAGTAAGAGACATTCCTTTGTCTCCATGGGAATAGAGTTGAGCGCTTTGTGATGTCATTTCAGTAGGTCTTAAGGTTCTAGTTGGAGGATGGCTTTCACTGTGACTTCTAGTGTGTTATGTTATCCGCCATGACATTAAGAGACATTTCCTCATCTCCAGGGGAAGTGAGTGAGTGAGTCATTTCAGTTGGTCACCTGTTTCAAGGTGAAGGTTGGCTGCCCCTGTGACTCCTGGTGTGTTGTGATATCCCCCCTGCTTGTAACAGACATCCCCTCCTCAGCAGGGGAACTCAGGTGAGCGGTTTGTGATATCCCTCCTGCTTGTAAGAGACATCCCCTGCTCTCCAGGGGAACTCAGGTGAGCGCTTTGTGATGTCATTTCAGTTGGTCACCTGTTTCAAGGTGGAGGTTGGCTTCCCCTGTGACTCCTGGTGTGTTGTGATATCCCCCCTCCTTGTAACAGACATTCCCTCTTCTCCAAGTTAATTCAGTTGAGCGCTTTGTGATGTCATTTCAGTTGGTCACCTGTTTCAAGGTACAGGTTGGCTTGTCAGTGTGTTATGTTATCCCCCATGCCAGAAGAGACATTCCCTCATCTCTAGGGGAACCCAGGTGAGCGCTTTGTGATGTCATTTCAGTTGGTCACCTGTTTCATGGTGGAGGATGGCTTCCGCTGTGACTCCTGGTGTGTTGTGATAACCCCCCTGCTTGTAACAGACATCCCCTCCTCTCCAGGGGAACTCAGGTGAGCGCTTTGTGATGTCATTACAGTTGGTCACCTGTTTCAAGGTGGAGGTTGGCTTCCCCTCTGACTCCTGGTGTGTTTTGATATCCCCCCTTGTTGTAATAGACATCCCCTCCACTCCAGGGGAACTCAGGTGAGCGCTTTGTGATATTCCCCCTGCTTGTAACAAACATCCCCTCTTCTCCAGGGGAACTCAGGTGAGCGCTTTGTGATATCATTTCAGTTGGTCATCTGTTTCAAGGAGGAGGTTGTCTTCCCCTGTGACTCCTGGTGTGTTATGATATCCCCCCTGCTTGTAACAGACATCCCGTCGTCTCCAGGTGTACTCTGGTGAGCGCTTTGTGATGTCATTTCAGTAGGTCACCTGTTTCAAGGTGGAGGTTGGCTTGCCAGTGTGTTATGTTATCCCCCATACCAGAAGAGACATTCCCTCATCTCCAGGGGAACTGAGGTGAGTGCTTTGTGATTTCATTGTAGTACGTCACAAGATTCCAGCTGGAGCTTGGCTTCCCCTCTGGTCTAGTGTGTTATGTGTTCCGCCCTGCCAGTAAGAGACATTCCTTTGTCTCCATGGGAATAGAGTTGAGCGCTTTGTGATGTCATTTCAGTAGGTCTTAAGGTTCTAGTTGGAGGATGGCTTTCACTCTGACTTCTAGTGTGTTATGTTATCCGCCATGACCTTAAGAGACATTTCCTCATCTTCAGGGGAAGTGAGTGAGTGAGTCATTTCAGTTGGTCACCTGTTTCAAGGTGAAGGTTGGCTGCCCCTGTGACTCCTGGCGTTTTGTGATATCCCCCCTGCTTGTAACAGACATCCTCTCCTCACGAGGGGAACTCAGGTGAGCGCTTTGTGATATCCCCCCTGCTTGTAACAGACATCCCCTCATCTCTAGGGGAACTCAGGTGAGCGCTTTGTGATGTCATTTCAGTTGGTCACCTGTTTCAAGGTGGAGGTTGGCTTCCGCTGTGACTCCTGGGGTGTTGTGATAACCCCCCTTCTTGTAACAGACATCCCCTCCTCTCCACGGGAACTCAGGTGAGCGCTTTGTGATGTCATTTCAGTTGGTCACCTGTTTCAAGGTGGAGGTTGGCTTCCCCTGTGACTCCTGGCGTGTTGTGATATCCCCCCTGCTTGTAACAGACATCCCCTCCTCACCAGGGGAACTCAGGTGAGCGCTTTGTGATATCCCCCCTGCTTGTAACAGAGGTCCCCTGCTCTCCAGGGGAACTCAGGTGAGCGCTTTTTGATGTCATTTCAGTTGGTCACCTGTTTCATGGTGGAGGATGGCTTCCGCTGTGACTCCTGGTGTGTTGTGATAACCCCCCTGCTTGTAACAGACATCCCCTCCTCTCCAGGGGAACTCAGGTGAGCGCTTTTTGATGTCATTACAGTTGGTCACCTGTTTCAAGGTGGAGGTTGGCTTCCCCTCTGACTCCTGGTGTGTTTTGATATCCCCCCTTGTTGTAACAGACATCCCCTCCACTCCAGGGGAACTCAGGTGAGCGCTTTGTGATATTCCCCCTGCTTGTAACAAACATCCCCTCTTCTCCAGGGGAACTCAGGTGAGCGCTTTGTGATGTCATTTCAGTTGGTCATCTGTTTCAAGGTGGAGGTTGTCTTCCCCTGTGACTCCTGGTGTGTTATGATATCCCCCCTGCTTGTAAAAGACATCCCCTCGTCTCCAGGTGTACTCTGGTGAGCGCTTTGATGTCATTTCAGTAGGTCACCTGTTTCAAGGTGGAGGTTGGCTTGCCAGTGTGTTATGTTATCCCCCATGCCAGAAGAGACATTCCCTCATCTCCAGGGGAACTGAGGTGAGTGCTTTGTGATGTCATTGTAGTACGTCACAGGATTCCAGCTGGAGCTTGGCTTCCCCTCTGGTCTAGTGTGTTATGTGTTCCGCCCTGCCAGTAAGAGACATTCCTTTGTCTCCATGGGAATAGAGTTGAGCCCTTTGTGATGTCATTTCAGTAGTCACCTGTTTCATGGTGGAGGTTGGCTTCCGCTGTGACTCCTGGGGTGTTGTGATAACCCCCCTTCTTGTAACAGACATCCCCTCCTCTCCACGGGAACTCAGGTGAGCGCTTTGTGATGTCATTTCAGTTGGTCACCCTTTTCAAGGTGGAGGTTGGCTTCCCCTGTGACTCCTGGCGTGTTGTGATATCCCCCCTGCTTGTAACGGACATCCCCTCCTCTCAAGGGAAAGTCAAGTCAGCGCTTTGTGATGTTAATTCAGTTGGTCACCAGTTTCAAGGTGGAGGTTGGCTTCCCCTGTGACTCCTGGTGTGTTGTGATATCCCCCCTGCTTGTAACAGACATCCCCTCTTCAGCAGGGGAACTCAGGTGAGCGCTTTGTGATATCCCCCCTTCTTGTAACAGACATCCCCTCATCTCTAGGGGAACTCAGGTGAGCGCTTTGTGATGTCATTTCAGTTGGTCACATGTTTCAAGGTTGAGGTTGGCTTCCCCTGTGACTCCTGGTGTGTTGTGATATCCCCCCTACTTGTAACAGACATCCCCTCCTCACCAGGGGAACTCAGGTGAGCGCTTTGTGATATCCCTCCTGCTTGTAACAGACATCCCCTGCTCTCCAGGGGAACTCAGGTGAGCGCTTTGTGATGTCATTTCAGTAGGTCACCTGTTTCAAGGTGGAGGTTGGCTTGCCAGTGTGTTATGTTATCCCCCATGCCAGAAGAGACATTCCCTCATCTCCAGGGGAACTGAGGTGAGTGCTTTGTGATGTCATTGTAGTACGTCACAAGATTCCAGCTGGAGCTTGGCTTCCCCTCTGGTCTAGTGTGTTATGTGTTCCGCCATGCCAGTAAGAGACATTCCTTTGTCTCCATGGGAATAGATTTGAGCGCTTTGTGATGTCATTTCAGTAGGTCTTAAGGTTCTAGTTGGAGGATGGCTTTCGCTCTGACTTGTATTGTGTTATGTTATCCACCCTGACATTAAGAGACATGTCCTCATCTCCAGGGGAAGTAAGTGAGTGAGTCATTTCAGTTGGTCACCTGTTTCAAGGTGAAGGTTGGCTGCCCCTGTGACTCCTGGCGTGTTGTGATATCCCCCCTGCTTGTAACAGACATCCCCTCCTCACGAGGGGAACTCAGGTGAGCGCTTTGTGATATTCCCCCTGCTTGTAACAGACATCCCCTCATCTCTAGGGGAACTCAGGTGAGCGCTTTGTGATGTCATTTCAGTTGGTCACCTGTTTCAAGTTGGAGGTTGGCTTCCCCTGTGACTCCTGGTGTGTTGTGATATCCCCCCTGCTTGTAACAGACATCCCCTCTTCTCCAAGTTAACTCAGGTGAGCGCTTTGTGATATTTCAGTTGGTCACCTGTTTCATGGTGGAGGTTGGCTTCCCCTGTGACTCCTGGTGTGTTGTGATATCCCCCCTGCTTGTAACAGACATCCACTCCTCAGCAGGGGAACTCAGGTGAGCGCTTTGTGATATCCCCCCTTCTTGTAAGAGACATCCCCTCCTCTCCAGGGGAACTCAGGTGAGCGCTTTGTGATGTCATTTCAGTTGGTCACATGTTTCAAGGTTGAGGTTGGCTTCCCCTGTGACTCCTGGTGTGTTGTGATATCCCCCCTACTTGTAACAGACATCCCCTCCTCACCAGGGGAACTCAGGTGAGCGTTTTGTGATATCCCTCCTGCTTGTAACAGACATCCCCTGCTCTCCAGGGGAACTCAGGTGAGCGCTTTGTGATGTCATTTCAGTTGGTCACCTGTTTCAAGGTGGAGGTTGGCTTCCCCTGTGACTCCTGGTGTGTTGTGATATCCCCCCTGCTTGTAACAGACATCCACTCCTCTCAAGGGAAAGTCAAGTCATCGCTTTGTTATGTCAATTCAGTTGGTCACCAGTTTCAAGGTGGAGGTTGGCTTCCCCTGTGACTCCTGGTGTGTTGTGATATCCCCCCTGCTTGTAACAGACATCCACTCCTCAGCAGGGGAACTCAGGTGAGCGCTTTGTGATATCCCCCCTTCTTGTAAGAGACATCCCCTCCTCTCCAGGGGAACTCAGGTGAGCGCTTTGTGATGTCATTTCAGTTGGTCACATGTTTCAAGGTTGAGGTTGGCTTCCCCTGTGACTCCTGGTGTGTTGTGATATCCCCCCTACTTGTAACAGACATCCCCTCCTCACCAGGGGAACTCAGGTGAGCGTTTTGTGATATCCCTCCTGCTTGTAACAGACATCCCCTGCTCTCCAGGGGAACTCAGGTGAGCGCTTTGTGATGTCATTTCAGTTGGTCACCTGTTTCAAGGTGGAGGTTGGCTTCCCCTGTGACTCCTGGTGTGTTGTGATATCCCCCCTGCTTGTAACAGACATCCCCTCTTCTCCAAGTTAACTCAGGTGAGCGCTTTGTGATGTCATTTCAGTTGGTCACCTGTTTCATGGTGGAGGATGGCTTCCGCTGTGACTCCTGGTGTGTTGTGATAACCCCCCTGCTTGTAACAGACATTCCCTCCTCTCCAGGGGAACTCAGGTGAGCGCTTTGTGATGTCATTACAGTTGGTCACCTGTTTCAAGGTGGAGGTTGGCTTCCCCTCTGACTCCTGGTGTGTTTTGATATCCCCCCTTGTTGTAATAGACATCCCCTCCACTCCAGGGGAACTCTGGTGAGCGCTTTGTGATATCCCCCCTGCTTGTAACAGACATCCCTTCATCTCTAGGGGAACTCAGGTGAGCGCTTTGTGATGTCATTTCAGTTGGTCACCTGTTTCAAGTTGGAGGTTGGCTTCCCCTGTGACTCCTGGTGTGTTGTGATATCCCCCCTGCTTGTAACAGACATCCCCTCTTCTCCAAGTTAACTCAGGTGAGCGCTTTGTGATGTCATTTTAGTTGGTCACCTGTTTCATGGTGGAGGTTGGCTTCCGCTGTGACTCCTGGGGTGTTGTGATAACCCCCCTTCTTGTAACAGACATCCCCTCCTCTCCACGGGAACTCAGGTGAGCGCTTTGTGATGTCATTTCAGTTGGTCACCTGTTTCAAGGTGGAGGTTGGCTTCCCCTGTGATTCCTGGTGTGTTGTGATATCCCCCCTGCTTGTAACGGACATACCCTCCTCTCAAGGGAAAGTCAAGTCATCGCTTTGTTATGTCAATTCAGTTGGTCACCAGTTTCAAGGTGGAGGTTGGCTTCCCCTGTGACTCCTGGTGTGTTGTGATATCCCCCCTGCTTGTAACAGACATCCACTCCTCAGCAGGGGAACTCAGGTGAGCGCTTTGTGATATCCCCCCTTCTTGTAAGAGACATCCCCTCCTCTCCAGGTGAACTCAGGTGAGCGCTTTGTGATGTCATTTCAGTTGGTCACATGTTTCAAGGTTGAGGTTGGCTTCCCCTGTGACTCCTGGTGTGTTGTGATATCCCCCCTACTTGTAACAGACATCCCCTCCTCACCAGGGGAACTCAGGTGAGCGTTTTGTGATATCCCTCCTGCTTGTAACAGACATCCCCTGCTCTCCAGGGGAACTCAGGTGAGCGCTTTCTGATGTCATTTCAGTTGGTCACCTGTTTCAAGGTGGAGGTTGGCTTCCCCTGTGACTCCTGGTGTGTTGTGATATCCCCCCTGCTTGTAACAGACATCCCCTCTTCTCCAAGTTAACTCAGGTGAGCGCTTTGTGATGTCATTTCATTTGGTCACCTGTTTCATGGTGGAGGATGGCTTCCGCTGTGACTCCTGGTGTGTTGTGATAACCCCCCTGCTTGTAACAGACATTCCCTCCTCTCCAGGGGAACTCAGGTGAGCGCTTTGTGATGTCATTACAGTTGGTCACCTGTTTCAAGGTGGAGGTTGGCTTCCCCTCTGACTCCTGGTGTGTTTTGATATCCCCCCTTGTTGTAATAGACATCCCCTCCACTCCAGGGGAACTCTGGTGAGCGCTTTGTGATATCCCCCCTGCTTGTAACAGACATCCCCTCATCTCTAGGGGAACTCAGGTGAGCGCTTTGTGATGTCATTTCAGTTGGTCACCTGTTTCAAGTTGGAGGTTGGCTTCCCCTGTGACTCCTGGTGTGTTGTGATATCCCCCCTGCTTGTAACAGACATCCCCTCTTCTCCAAGTTAACTCAGGTGAGCGCTTTGTGATGTCATTTTAGTTGGTCACCTGTTTCATGGTGGAGGTTGGCTTCCGCTGTGACTCCTGGGGTGTTGTGATAACCCCCCTTCTTGTAACAGACATCCCCTCCTCTCCACGGGAACTCAGGTGAGCGCTTTGTGATGTCATTTCAGTTGGTCACCTGTTTCAAGGTTGAGGTTGGCTTTCCCTGTGACTCCTGGTGTGTTGTGATATCCCCCCTGCTTGTAACAGACATCCCCTCCTCACCAGGGGAACTCAGTTGAGCGCTTTCTGATATCCCCCCTGCTTGTAACAGACTTCCCCTGCTCTCCAGGGGAACTCAGGTGAGCGCTTTGTGATGTCATTTCAGTTGGTCACCTGTTTCAAGGTGGAGGTTGGCTTCCCCTGTGATTCCTGGTGTGTTGTGATATCCCCCCTGCTTGTAACAGACATCCCCTCTTCACCAGGGGAACTCAGGTGAGCGCTTTCTGATATCCCCCCTGCTTGTAACAGAATTCCCCTGCTCTCCAGGGGAACTCAGGTGAGCGCTTTGTGATGTCATTTCAGTTGGTCACCTGTTTCAAGTTGGAGGTTGGCTTCCCCTGTGACTCCTGGTGTGTTGTGATATCCCCCCTGCTTGTAACAGACATCCCCACTTCTCCAAGTTAACTCAGGTGAGCGCTTTGTGATGTCATTTCAGTTGGTCACCTGTTTCATGGTGGAGGTTGGCTTCCGCTGTGACTCCTGGGGTGTTGTGATAACCCCCCTTCTTGTAACAGACATCCCCTCCTCTCCACGGGAACTCAGGTGAGCGCTTTGTGATGTCATTTCAGTTGGTCACCTGTTTCAAGGTGGAGGTTGGCTTCCCCTGTGACTCCTGGCGTGTTGTGATATCCCCCCTGCTTGTAACAGACATCCCCTCCTCACCAGAGGAACTCAGGTGAGCGCTTTGTGATATCCCCCCTGCTTGTAACAGAGGTCCCCTGCTCTCCAGGGGAACTCAGGTGAGCGCTTTGTGATGTGTCGGGAACCCGCTTGCTAACTGAAAAACCAGGGTGCCCCTTTGAAGAAAACGTCACGCCAGGCCTGGTGAACGATACAACAGGAACAAGCTTTATTTCAGCAACGTGGAGTCCGCTGGTATGGAGTAAGAGCTTCCACCGAACTCCAGGTGGAAGCTCCCTTTTATACAAAACCCACCTCCTTAGGCTGTATTGCCCCACCCAGTACTTGCGGAGGGAACATGCTGATACAATCATGACTCATACACATATGCGAGGTTTTCCGGGGTTCCTGATGGCCCATTTTCCTGGAACAAAGGGCCATCTCCGGGCCCTTGTCAAAAGGTGGAGGGGGACATTGAGGTTCTTTAGCGGCCATTGCCACCTCAACGATCGGGTGGGGCGCCCAGCTGCCGGCTTGCCTATGATCACCATGCCCTACCTCCGTGATCGCGGGCGCCTCTGATGGCGGGGTTCGGTCCGGTTCCCAAGCCACCAAGGACCGAACCACGACATTCTGCCCCCCCAAAGGTCCATTCTCCAACCCCCCGGGACGGCCAGGATACCGCTTGTGGAAACGTTCAGTGAGTCGGGGCGCAAGGACGTCCGCTGCCCAGACCCATTCCCGGTCCCCCAAAGCGAAGTCCTTCCATTCCACGAGGTACTGCAACTTCCCCCTGTGGAGTCTAGAGTCCAGGATATCCGCCACCTCGTGGTGCTCCCCCCCCGGCAGGACCTCGGGCGCTGGCGGGGAAAACACGGGGTGCCAAACGTCACCGTCCGGAGTTTTTTTTAGAAGGCTCACGTGAAAGACGGGATGGATGTGCCGGAGGTTCTTGGGGAGCTTGAGCTTGACCGAAACTTCGTTGATCGGGGCCAAGACCTCGAAAGGCCCCAAAAACCGAGGGCCTAGCTTCTTGCTGGGCAAATTCAACCGTAGGTTCCGGGTGGAAAGGTAAACTCGATCCCCCGGTCGGATCTCTTCAGCTGGTCGTCTCTTCCGGTCGGCGTCCTCTTTCTGCGCTGCCTTGACTTTGTGGAGCTGCTCCTGCAGCGACTTCCAGCAGCTCCCGGCACGCTTCCCCCACTCGCGAAGGTCGGCCGATTCCCGGGCGGGGACCTCTCCAAGCTCCGGGAAGTGTCTCAGGTCTGTCCCGTAGACGACGGCAAAAGGCGACATCTCCGTGCTGCTGTGGTCTGCGTTGTTGTACGCGAACTCGGCCAGGGGGAGCAGGGGCACCCAGGTGTCTTGATGATAGGAACCGAAACACCGCAAGTACTGCTCCAGTACTTGATTAACCCGCTCGGTCTGCCCGTCCGTCTGGGGGTGGTAAGCGGAGCTCAGCCCTTGCTCGATGTCTAACAGGCGCAGGAAAGCTTGCCAAAACCGGGACACGAATTGTGAGCCCCGATCGGAAATCACCTTGTCCGGCAGCCCGTGCAGTCGGAACACGTGATCCAGGAACATCCGAGCCAACTGTGAAGCACTGGGGACACTGGCGCAAGGAATGAAATGGGCCTGTTTGGAAAATAGATCTACCACCACCCAGATCACCGTTTTCCCCTTGCTGGGAGGCAAGTCTGTTATAAAGTCCATGGAGATCACTGACCACGGCCGGGTCGGGACCTCGAGCGGGTGCAGCAGACCTTTCGGCTTGCCAACCCCCGGCTTGCAGGTCAGGCAGACAGGACAACCACTGACGTAAGCTTTTGTGTCCCGCCGCAGACTGGGCCACCAAAACCGCCGCCGGGCCAACTTCCAGGATTTTACGAAACCGAAGTGCCCGGCGGTCTTAGCATCGTGGCAGAGGCTGAGGGCTTCCCGTCGTAGCCCTTCCGGGACGTAGACAGCCTCCCCCCTCCGCCAGAGACCGGAGTCCAAAATCAAAGAGTCCCGGAGCTCAGCCAGCTCCTCGTCTGTCCCGTAGGCTGCCACTAGGCGGTCTCGGAGCGGGGCGGTCGCCGGGTCGGGCTCCCATTCCTCCCTGGCCCGACGCCTAGTGACGACCCCCCGTCCCGGCTGCTCCTCACCAAACACGGACCTGGTGCAGGGAGCGTACCCCTCCCCATAATGCGGCAGACGGGAGAGGGCGTCCGCGAGGAAATTCTCTTTGCCGGGGATGTGACCAAGCTTGAAATTGTACCGCGAAAAGAACTCCGCCCACCTCATCTGCTTGGCGTTCAGGGATCGCGGTTGCCGGAGCGCCTCCAGATTCTTGTGATCTGTCCAGACCTCGAACGGCTCCTCCGTTTCCTCCAGCCAATGCCGCCATTCGGTGAGGGCGAACTTAATCGCAAACGCCTCCTTCTCCCAGGTAGACCAGTTCCGCTCCGTTTCGGCGAATTTTCGTGAGAGGTAGGCCGCCGGCCTCAGCTGTCCCGCCTTGTCTCGCTGCAGGAGAACCGCCCCGGCTGCTGCGTCGCTGGCGTCGACTTGTACCACCATCGGCTGGGTTGGGTCGACGTGCAGTAGCGTGGGCTCAGACGCGAAAGCTTGCTTGAGGGCCAGGAACGCTGCCTCCGATTTCTCATTCCAGCCGAGCGCTGCGCTGGGCCGCGTGGCGCGAGGACCTCTCCCCTTGGTACCTAGCAAGTCCGTGAGGGGAGCCACTACGGAGGAGTATCTGGGGATGAAGCCTCTAAAAAAGTTAGCAAACCCCAGGAAGCTTTGTAGCTGTTTCCGGGTGCGGGGCCTTTCCCAGGCCAGCACCGCCTGCACCTTCTCGGGGTCCATAGCTATGCCCTGGGCTGAGATGCGGTAGCCCAAATAGTCCAGGGAGGGACGGTGGAATTCGCACTTAGCCAGCTTCACGTATAGGTGGTTTGCCAGCAGGCGCTTTAACACCTCCCTCACCAGGGTCACGTGCTCTTGGGGATCTTGGCTGTAGATCAGGACGTCATCCAAATAAACAACCACCCCCTGAAACAGAAGGTCCTGCAACACCTCATTAATTAGACTCATGAAAACCCCAGGTGCCCCGCTTAAACCGAACGGCATCACTTTAAATTCGAATTGTCCCAATTGACAGTTAAACGCTGTTTTCCACTCATCCCCCTCCCGGATGCGTACCCGGTAGTACGCCTCCCTTAGGTCCAGCTTAGTGAACAGAGTCCCTTTGCCCAGCCGGGCCAGCAAATCCGGGATCAGCGGGAGGGGGTAAGCGTTCCCCGCTGCGATGGCGTTGAGGCCCCGGTAGTCCTGGCACAGCCGTCGGGACCCATCCTTTTTCCGGACGAACAAGACTGGAGCTCCCATGGGACTGGAAGCGGGCCGGATGAAACCTCGGGCCAGATTTTTACCCAAAAACTCCCGGAGGTCCTTGAGCTCACCCTCACTCATCTTGTAGATGCGCCCTTTGGGTAGTACCGCCCCCTCTGGGATGTTGATAGCGCAGTCCGTGCGGCGGTGTGGGGGTAGCTCGTCCGCTTCCCGCTCGCTGAAAACGGCTGCGAGGTCTCGGTACTCTGGCGGGACCTCGGGCTCTGGTATCTCCTGCTGCGCCGCCGCCGCTCCCCTGGGACGCGCCGCCGTCCTCTTGTGGCTGGAATTCTCGTGGGGGACCCGATGCCGTGCACCCACCGTCAAGTCGAACTTCAGGGTCCCCGCCCGCCAGTCCACCACGGGGTTGTGTTCCTTCAGCCAATCCAGGCCCAACACCGCCCGATATCCCGCTACGGGGACCTGGATCAGCCACCGCAGCTCTTGGTGGTCCCCTATGTGGATGGCGATAGGACCCACCTCCTCCCCGAAAGGTCCCCCCTGAATCGGGCTGCCGTCCATCTGGACGAAAACCAGGGGAACCTTCCGAATGCGCTTCGGTAGCCCCAAAGCCCGGGCTATCTGGGGGTGGACCATGCTGTGGTCGCATCCAGAGTCCAAAAGAGCCTCCCCCACCCAACTTAGTCCGTTCTCCGGGTTCCGGAGCTCTAAAATTACCACGTTCGGAGGTCGCGCCTCATGCTGTAGGGGTTTTCCCTCGCACCGCGGGACCTGCTGCCCGGCGCCGTCTACAGCAGGTCCTGGCCGTTTTCCCGTCGCCTGGGCGCTTCCCGGTTCGTTGCGGAGGTCCTCCGCCCGGCGTGCCTGCTGGGGGCGTGTCGCACCTCCCCCCTGGGAGAGCCCGCAGTCCTCCCCCCCTTGCCGTTGGCACGCTGCTGCGAAATGTCCTGACCCCCCGCATTTCAGGCACAGACCTTCCCGGCGTCTCCTTTCCCGCTCGGGGTTCGGGGGTCGTTTGGGGCGAGAGTTGTCGGGGCCCGGTCTCGGCGCCTCGGCTGACCCGCCTTTGGCCTCCCGGGGGGGTGCGGCGGCCCAACCCAGGCTGGCTTCCAGCTTGGCGACCACAAAACACCACCCCTCCAGTGTAGACAGATCTTCTTCCGTCCCCTTGATCACGGCCCATTCCCTGAGCTTCGGGTTAAGGCCCTCCCGGAAGTACTCGATTTGGGTCTCCTCGTTCCAGGAGAACACCTTGCCTGCTTCCCTCCGGAAAATGTCTATATAGTCCATAACCCCCCTAGTACCCTGTCGAAGTCCCTTGATCCGACTCTTTGCCTTGTCCTCAGCCTGGGGGTCCTGGAATCGTCGGCGGAGCGCGACCACGAAGTCCTGCAGGTCCCGAGTTGCCGGGTCGCCGCGCTCGGCCAACCCTAGGTACCACTGACCCGCCTTGCCCTGGAGACACGAGGCCACCCCCCAGACCAAGTCCTCGGAGTCCTCATACCGGTCTCCATACCTCCGGGCATGCGTCAGCGCGTGGAGGAGGAACTGCGGGAGGTCGTCCGGCGTCCCGTCGAAACGCGCCTTAAGCTCTGGGGGGGAACGTTTTGGAGAGTAGTCCGACCCCCTCCGGATCCGGGATTCTCGGCGTCCGCCGTCTCGTCCTGCTCCGCTCCACCGGCTACCAACTTGCCCAACGACGCCGTGCCGCTCCCTGCCTTGCACGTCGCTCCTGCGTTGGTCCGGCTCTCGCCGCCCCGTCGGCTCACCCGCTCCCCCGAGATCCTCTGCTGTCTCGCCTCTCCGCTGGCCGTCTCGCCTACTCGGGACTGAAAACTGCTCCGGGTCGGGGTCCGGGGCCCGCTCACCAGTGCCGGGCTCGTCCTCGTCGCTGGAGACGTCCTCACTCGACGCGATCCCCTCCGCCGTTGTATTACCAGTCCCTCCGGGCCCGGCCCGAGCTTGCTCACGGGCTTCAGCTGCCTGCAAGCGCCTGGCCAAGTCCGCCATGGCCCGCCGCAGGTCCTCTAGGGATTCCTCAGGTCCTACCGGGCGAAGCGCCTGCCTCAGCTGGGTGTCCCAGGTTGGGGCCAACCCCCCAGACCTCGGCGCGCTCCCCGCCGTGCTTGGGAACCCCATGGCCCGGCGCCTTCCCTTGGCCGCCGCTGCCGAGGGTCTCGGGGTCCCGGACAGCTGCTCCTGGCCCCCCGATTTTCGGAGGAAATCTCCCGGGGACATTAAACTCATGTTCCCGGGGTTCGTGGGGGTCGAGACCGCCCCGTTGCTTGAAAACGCCATCTCTGGATCCGTCCCGATAAGCGTTCGGATGCGATGCCGACCCTGGAGTTCGGTGGGAAGCTCTTACGATGTCGGGAACCCGCTTGCTAACTGAAAAACCAGGGTGCCCCTTTGAAGAAAACGTCACGCCAGGCCTGGTGAACGATACAACAGGAACAAGCTTTATTTCAGCAACGTGGAGTCCGCTGGTATGGAGTAAGAGCTTCCACCGAACTCCAGGTGGAAGCTCCCTTTTATACAAAACCCACCTCCTTAGGCTGTATTGCCCCACCCAGTACTTGCGGAGGGAACATGCTGATACAATCATGACTCATGCACATATGCGAGGTTTTACGGGGTTCCTGATGGCCCATTTTCCTGGAACAAAGGGCCATCTCCGGGCCCTTGTCAAAAGGTGGAGGGGGACATTGAGGTTCTTTAGCGGCCATTGCCACCTCAACGATCGGGTGGGGCGCCCAGCTGCCGGCTTGCCTATGATCACCATGCCCTACCTCCGTGATCGCGGGCGCCTCTGATGGCGGGGTTCGGTCCGGTTCCCAAGCCACCAAGGACCGAACCACGACATGATGTCATTTCAGTTGGTCACCTGTTTCAAGGTTGAGATTGTGTTCCCCTGTGAATCCGGGCGTGTTGTGATATCCCTCCTGCTTTTAACAGACATCCCCTCATCTCTAGGGGAACTCAGGTGAGCGCTTTTTGATGTCATTTCAGTTGGTCACCTGTTTCAAGGTTGAGGTAGGCTTCCCCTGTGACTCCTGGTGTGTTGTGATATCCCCCCTGCTTGTAACAGACATCCCCTCCTCACCAGGGGAACTCAGGTGAGCGCTTTCTGATATCCCCCCTGCTTGTAACAGACATCCCCTGCTCTCCAGGAGAAGTCAGGTGAGCGCTTTGTGATGTCATTTCAGTTGGTCACCTGTTTCAAGTTGGAGGTTGGCTTCCCCTGTGACTCCTGGTGTGTTGTGATATCCCCCCTGCTTGTAACAGACATCCCCACTTCTCCAAGTTAACTCAGGTGAGCGCTTTGTGATGTCATTTCAGTTGGTCACCTGTTTCATGGTGGAGGTTGGCTTCCGCTGTGACTCCTGGGGTGTTGTGATAACCCCCCTTCTTGTAACAGACATCCCCTCCTCTCCACGGGAACTCAGGTGAGCGCTTTGTGATGTCATTTCAGTTGGTCACCTGTTTCAAGGTGGAGGTTGGCTTCCCCTGTGACTCCTGGCGTGTTGTGATATCCCCCCTGCTTGTAACAGACATCCCCTCCTCACCAGGGGAACTCAGGTGAGCGCTTTGTGATATCCCCCCTGCTTGTAACAGAGGTCCCCTGCTCTCCAGGGGAACTCAGGTGAGCGCTTTGTGATGTCATTTCAGTTGGTCACCTGTTTCAAGGTTGAGATTGTGTTCCCCTGTGAATCCGGGCGTGTTGTGATATCCCTCCTGCTTTTAACAGACATCCCCTCATCTCTAGGGGAACTCCGGTGAGCGCTTTTTGATGTCATTTCAGTTGGTCACCTGTTTCAAGGTTCAGGTAGGCTTCCCCTGTGACTCCTGGTGTGTTGTGATATCCCCCCTGCTTGTAACAGACATCCCCTCCTCACCAGGGGAACTCAGGTGAGCGCTTTCTGATATCCCCCCTGCTTGTAACAGACATCCCCTGCTCTCCAGGGGAACTCAGGTGAGCGCTTTGTGATGTCATTTCAGTTGGTCACCTGTTTCAAGTTGGAGGTTGTCTTCCCCTGTGACTCCTGGTGTGTTGTGATATCCCCCCTGCTTGTAACAGACATCCCCTCTTCTCCAAGTTAACTCAGGTGAGCGCCTTGTGATGTCATTTCAGTTGGTCACCTGTTTCATGGTGGAGGTTGGCTTCCGCTGTGACTCCTGGTGTGTTGTGATAACCCCCCTTCTTGTAACAGACATCCCCTCCTCTCCACGGGAACTCAGGTGAGCGCTTTGTGATGTCATTCCAGTTGGTCACCTGTTTCAAGGCGGAGGTTGGCTTCCCCTCTAATTCCTGGTGTGTTTTGATATCCCCCCTTCTTGTAATAGACATCCCCTCCTCTCCAGGGGAACTCAGGTGAGCGCTTTGTGATATCCCCCCTGCTTGTAACAGAGATCCCTTGCTCTCCAGGGAAACTCACTTCAGCGCTTTGTGATGTCATTTCAGTTGGTCACCTGTTTCAAGGTGGAGGTTGGCTTCCCCTGTGACTCCTGGTGTGTTGTGATATCCCCCCTGCTTGTAACAGACATCCCCTCCTCAGCAGGGGAACTCAGGTGAGCGCTTTGTGATATCATTTCAGTTGGTCACATGTTTCAAGGTTGAGGTTGGCTTCCCCTGTGACTCCTGGTGTGTTGTGATATCCCCCCTTCTTGTAACAGACATCCCCTCATCTCTCGGGGAACTCAGGTGAGCGCTTTGTGATGTCGTTTCTGTTGGTCACATGTTTCATGGTTGAGGTTGGCTTCCCCTGTGACTCCTGGTGTGTTGTGATATCCCCCCAACTTGTAACAGACATCCCCTCCTCAGCAGGGGAACTCAGGTGAGCGCTTTGTGATATTCCCCCTACTTGTAACAGACATCCCCTCCTCACCAGGGGAACTCAGGTGAGCGCTTTGTGATATCCCTCCTGCTTGTAACAGACATCCCCTGCTCTCCAGGGGAACTCAGGTGAGCGCTTTGTGATGTCATTTCAGTTGGTCACCTGTTTCAAGGTGGAGGTTGGCTTCCCCTGTGACTCCTGGTGTGTTGTGATATCCCCCCTCCTTGTAACAGACATTCCCTCTTCTCCAAGTTAACTCAGGTGAGCGCTTTGTGATGTCATTTCAGTTGGTCACCTGTTTCAAGGTGCAGGTTGGCTTGCCCTTGTGTTATGTTATCCCCCATGCCAGAAGAGACATTCCCTCATCTCTAGGGGAACCCAGGTGAGCGCTTTGTGATGTCATTTCAGTAGGTCACCTGTTTCATGGTGGAGGATGGCTTCCGCTGTGACTCCTGGTGTGTTGTGATATCCCCCCTACTTGTAACAGACATCCCCTCCTCAGCAGGGGAACTCAGGTGAGCGCTTTGTGATATTCCCCCTACTTGTAACAGACATCCCCTCCTCACCAGGGGAACTCAGGTGAGCGCTTTGTGATATCCCTCCTGCTTGTAACAGACATCCCCTGCTCTCCAGGGGAACTCAGGTGAGCGCTTTGTGATGTCATTTCAGTTGGTCACCTGTTTCAAGGTGGAGGTTGGCTTCCCCTGTGACTCCTGGTGTGTTGTGATATCCCCCCTCCTTGTAACAGACATTCCCTCTTCTCCAAGTTAACTCAGGTGAGCGCTTTGTGATGTCATTACAGTTGGTCACCTGTTTCAAGGTGGAGGTTGGCTTCCCCTCTGACTCCTGGTGTGTTTTGATATCCCCCCTTGTTGTAATAGACATCCGCTCCACTCCAGGGGAACTCTGGTGAGCGCTTTGTGATGTCATTTCAGTAGGTCACCTGTTTCATGGTGGAGGATGGCTTCCGCTGTGACTCCTGGTGTGTTGTGATAACCCCCCTGCTTGTAACAGACATCCCCTCTTCTCCAGGGGAACTCAGGTGAGCGCTTTGTGATGTCATTTCAGTTGGTCATCTGTTTCAAGGTGGAGGTTGTCTTCCCCTGTGACTCCTGGTGTGTTGTGATATCCCCCCTGCTTGTAACAGACATCCCCTCCTCACCAGGGGAACTCAGGTGAGCGCTTTCTGATATCCCCCCTGCTTGTAACAGACATCCCCTGCTCTCCAGGAGAAGTCAGGTGATCGCTTTGTGATGTCATTTCAGTTGGTCACCTGTTTCATGGTGGAGGTTGGCTTCCGCTGTGACTCCTGGGGTGTTGTGATAACCCCCCTTCTTGTAACAGACATCCCCTCCTCTCCACGGGAACTCAGGTGAGCGCTTTGTGATGTCATTTCAGTTGGTCACCTGTTTCAAGGTGGAGGTTGGCTTCCCCTGTGACTCCTGGCGTGTTGTGATTTCCCCCCTGCTTGTAACAGACATCCCCTCCTCACCAGGGGAACTCAGGTGAGCGCTTTGTGATATCCCCCCTGCTTGTAACAGAGGTCCCCTGCTCTCCAGGGGAACTCAGGTGAGCGCTTTGTGATGTCATTTCAGTTGGTCACCTGTTTCAAGGTTGAGATTGTGTTCCCCTGTGAATCCGGGCGTGTTGTGATATCCCTCCTGCTTTTAACAGACATCCCCTCATCTCTAGGGGAACTCCGGTGAGCGCTTTTTGATGTCATTTCAGTTGGTCACCTGTTTCAAGGTTCAGGTAGGCTTCCCCTGTGACTCCTGGTGTGTTGTGATATCCCCCCTGCTTGTAACAGACATCCCCTCCTCACCAGGGGAACTCAGGTGAGCGCTTTCTGATATCCCCCCTGCTTGTAACAGACATCCCCTGCTCTCCAGGGGAACTCAGGTGAGCGCTTTGTGATGTCATTTCAGTTGGTCACCTGTTTCAAGTTGGAGGTTGGCTTCCCCTGTGACTCCTGGTGTGTTGTGATATCCCCCCTGCTTGTAACAGACATCCCCTCTTCTCCAAGTTAACTCAGGTGAGCGCCTTGTGATGTCATTTCAGTTGGTCACCTGTTTCATGGTGGAGGTTGGCTTCCGCTGTGACTCCTGGTGTGTTGTGATAACCCCCCTTCTTGTAATAGACATTCCCTCTTCTCCAAGTTAACTCAGGTGAGCGCTTTGTGATGTCATTTCAGTTGGTCACCTGTTTCAAGGTGCAGGTTGGCTTGCCCTTGTGTTATGTTATCCCCCATGCCAGAAGAGACATTCCCTCATCTCTAGGGGAACCCAGGTGAGCGCTTTGTGATGTCATTTCAGTAGGTCACCTGTTTCATGGTGGAGGATGGCTTCCGCTGTGACTCCTGGTGTGTTGTGATAACCCCCCTGCTTGTAACAGACATCCCCTCTTCTCCAGGGGAACTCAGGTGAGCGCTTTGTGATGTCATTTCAGTTGGTCATCTGTTTCAAGGTGGAGGTTGTCTTCCCCTGTGACTCCTGGTGTGTTATGATATCTCCCCTGCTTGTAACAGACATCCCCTCGTCTCCAGGTGTACTCTGGTGAGCGCTTTGTGATGTCATTTCAGTAGGTAACCTGTTTCAAGGTGGAGGTTGGCTTGCCAGTGTGTTACGTTATCCCCCATGCCAGAAGAGACATTCCCTCATCTCCAGGGGAACTGAGGTGAGTGCTTTGTGAGTTCATTGTAGTACGTCACAAGATTCCAGCTGGAGCTTGGCTTCCCCTCTGGTCTAGTGTGTTATGTGTTCCGCCATGCCAGTAAGAGACATTCCTTTGTCTCCATGGGAATAGAGTTGAGCGCTTTGTGATGTCATTTCAGTAGGTCTTAAGGTTCTAGTTGGAGGATGGCTTTCACTGTGACTTCTAGTGTGTTACGTTATCCGCCATGACATTAAGAGACATTTCCTCATCTCCAGGGGAAGTGAGTGAGTGAATCATTTAAGTTGGTCACCTGTTTCAAGGTGAAGGTTGGCTGCCCCTGTGACTCCTGGTGTGTTGTGATATCCCCCCTGCTTGTAACAGACATCCCCTCCTCAGCAGGGGAACTCAGGTGAGCGCTTTGTGATATCATTTCAGTTGGTCACATGTTTCAAGGTTGAGGTTGGCTTCCCCTGTGACTCCTGGTGTGTTGTGATATCCCCCCTGCTTGTAACAGACATCCCCTCCTCACCAGGGGAACTCAGGTGAGCGCTTTCTGATATCCCCCCTGCTTGTAACAGACATCCCCTGCTCTCCAGGAGAACTCAGGTGAGCGCTTTGTGATGTCATTTCAGTTGGTCACCTGTTTCAAGTTGGAGGTTGGCTTCCCCTGTGACTCCTGGTGTGTTGTGATATCCCCCCTGCTTGTAACAGACATCCCCACTTCTCCAAGTTAACTCAGGTGAGCGCTTTGTGATGTCATTTCAGTTGGTCACCTGTTTCATGGTGGAGGTTGGCTTCCGCTGTGACTCCTGGGGTGTTGTGATAACCCCCCTTCTTGTAACAGACATCCCCTCCTCTCCACGGGAACTCAGGTGAGCGCTTTGTGATGTCATTTCAGTTGGTCACCTGTTTCAAAGTGGAGGTTGGCTTCCCCTGTGACTCCTGGCGTGTTGTGATATCCCCCCTGCTTGTAACAGACATCCCCTCCTCACCAGGGGAACTCAGGTGAGCGCTTTGTGATATCCCCCCTGCTTGTAACAGAGGTCCCCTGCTCTCCAGGGGAACTCAGGTGAGCGCTTTGTGATGTCATTTCAGTTGGTCACCTGTTTGAAGTTGGAGGTTGGCTTCCCCTGTGACTCCTGGTGTGTTGTGATATCCCCCCTGCTTGTAACAGACATCCCCTCTTCTCCAAGTTAACTCAGGTGAGCGCCTTGTGATGTCATTTCAGTTGGTCACCTGTTTCATGGTGGAGGTTGGCTTCCGCTGTGACTCCTGGTGTGTTGTGATAACCCCCCTTCTTGTAACAGACATCCCCTCCTCTCCACGGGAACTCAGGTGAGCGCTTTGTGATGTCATTCCAGTTGGTCACCTGTTTCAAGGCGGAGGTTGGCTTCCCCTCTAATTCCTGGTGTGTTTTGATATCCCCCCTTCTTGTAATAGACATCCCCTCCTCTCCAGGGGAACTCAGGTGAGCGCTTTGTGATATCCCCCCTGCTTGTAACAGAGATCCCTTGCTCTCCAGGGAAACTCACTTCAGCGCTTTGTGATGTCATTTCAGTTGGTCACCTGTTTCAAGGTGGAGGTTGGCTTCCCCTGTGACTCCTGGTGTGTTGTGATATCCCCCCTGCTTGTAACAGACATCCCCTCCTCAGCAGGGGAACTCAGGTGAGCGCTTTGTGATATCATTTCAGTTGGTCACATGTTTCAAGGTTGAGGTTGGCTTCCCCTGTGACTCCTGGTGTGTTGTGATATCCCCCCTTCTTGTAACAGACATCCCCTCATCTCTCGGGGAACTCAGGTGAGCGCTTTGTGATGTCGTTTCTGTTGGTCACATGTTTCATGGTTGAGGTTGGCTTCCCCTGTGACTCCTGGTGTGTTGTGATATCCCCCCTACTTGTAACAGACATCCCCTCCTCAGCAGGGGAACTCAGGTGAGCGCTTTGTGATATTCCCCCTACTTGTAACAGACATCCCCTCCTCACCAGGGGAACTCAGGTGAGCGCTTTGTGATATCCCTCCTGCTTGTAACAGACATCCCCTGCTCTCCAGGGGAACTCAGGTGAGCGCTTTGTGATGTCATTTCAGTTGGTCACCTGTTTCAAGGTGGAGGTTGGCTTCCCCTGTGACTCCTGGTGTGTTGTGATATCCCCCCTCCTTGTAACAGACATTCCCTCTTCTCCAAGTTAACTCAGGTGAGCGCTTTGTGATGTCATTTCAGTTGGTCACCTGTTTCAAGGTGCAGGTTGGCTTGCCCTTGTGTTATGTTATCCCCCATGCCAGAAGAGACATTCCCTCATCTCTAGGGGAACCCAGGTGAGCGCTTTGTGATGTCATTTCAGTAGGTCACCTGTTTCATGGTGGAGGATGGCTTCCGCTGTGACTCCTGGTGTGTTGTGATATCCCCCCTACTTGTAACAGACATCCCCTCCTCAGCAGGGGAACTCAGGTGAGCGCTTTGTGATATTCCCCCTACTTGTAACAGACATCCCCTCCTCACCAGGGGAACTCAGGTGAGCGCTTTGTGATATCCCTCCTGCTTGTAACAGACATCCCCTGCTCTCCAGGGGAACTCAGGTGAGCGCTTTGTGATGTCATTTCAGTTGGTCACCTGTTTCAAGGTGGAGGTTGGCTTCCCCTGTGACTCCTGGTGTGTTGTGATATCCCCCCTCCTTGTAACAGACATTCCCTCTTCTCCAAGTTAACTCAGGTGAGCGCTTTGTGATGTCATTACAGTTGGTCACCTGTTTCAAGGTGGAGGTTGGCTTCCCCTCTGACTCCTGGTGTGTTTTGATATCCCCCCTTGTTGTAATAGACATCCCCTCCACTCCAGGGGAACTCTGGTGAGCGCTTTGTGATGTCATTTCAGTAGGTCACCTGTTTCATGGTGGAGGATGGCTTCCGCTGTGACTCCTGGTGTGTTGTGATATCCCCCCTGCTTGTAACAGACATCCCCTCCTCACCAGGGGAACTCAGGTGAGCGCTTTCTGATATCCCCCCTGCTTGTAACAGACATCCCCTGCTCTCCAGGAGAAGTCAGGTGAGCGCTTTGTGATGTCATTTCAGTTGGTCACCTGTTTCAAGTTGGAGGTTGGCTTCCCCTGTGACTCCTGGTGTGTTGTGATATCCCCCCTGCTTGTAACAGACATCCCCACTTCTCCAAGTTAACTCAGGTGATCGCTTTGTGATGTCATTTCAGTTGGTCACCTGTTTCATGGTGGAGGTTGGCTTCCGCTGTGACTCCTGGGGTGTTGTGATAACCCCCCTTCTTGTAACAGACATCCCCTCCTCTCCACGGGAACTCAGGTGAGCGCTTTGTGATGTCATTTCAGTTGGTCACCTGTTTCAAGGTGGAGGTTGGCTTCCCCTGTGACTCCTGGCGTGTTGTGATATCCCCCCTGCTTGTAACAGACATCCCCTCCTCACCAGGGGAACTCAGGTGAGCGCTTTGTGATATCCCCCCTGCTTGTAACAGAGGTCCCCTGCTCTCCAGGGGAACTCAGGTGAGCGCTTTGTGATGTCATTTCAGTTGGTCACCTGTTTCAAGGTTGAGATTGTGTTCCCCTGTGAATCCGGGCGTGTTGTGATATCCCTCCTGCTTTTAACAGACATCCCCTCATCTCTAGGGGAACTCCGGTGAGCGCTTTTTGATGTCATTTCAGTTGGTCACCTGTTTCAAGGTTCAGGTAGGCTTCCCCTGTGACTCCTGGTGTGTTGTGATATCCCCCCTGCTTGTAACAGACATCCCCTCCTCACCAGGGGAACTCAGGTGAGCGCTTTCTGATATCCCCCCTGCTTGTAACAGACATCCCCTGCTCTCCAGGGGAACTCAGGTGAGCGCTTTGTGATGTCATTTCAGTTGGTCACCTGTTTCAAGTTGGAGGTTGGCTTCCCCTGTGACTCCTGGTGTGTTGTGATATCCCCCCTGCTTGTAACAGACATCCCCTCTTCTCCAAGTTAACTCAGGTGAGCGCCTTGTGATGTCATTTCAGTTGGTCACCTGTTTCATGGTGGAGGTTGGCTTCCGCTGTGACTCCTGGTGTGTTGTGATAACCCCCCTTCTTGTAATAGACATTCCCTCTTCTCCAAGTTAACTCAGGTGAGCGCTTTGTGATGTCATTTCAGTTGGTCACCTGTTTCAAGGTGCAGGTTGGCTTGCCCTTGTGTTATGTTATCCCCCATGCCAGAAGAGACATTCCCTCATCTCTAGGGGAACCCAGGTGAGCGCTTTGTGATGTCATTTCAGTAGGTCACCTGTTTCATGGTGGAGGATGGCTTCCGCTGTGACTCCTGGTGTGTTGTGATAACCCCCCTGCTTGTAACAGACATCCCCTCTTCTCCAGGGGAACTCAGGTGAGCGCTTTGTGATGTCATTTCAGTTGGTCATCTGTTTCAAGGTGGAGGTTGTCTTCCCCTGTGACTCCTGGTGTGTTATGATATCTCCCCTGCTTGTAACAGACATCCCCTCGTCTCCAGGTGTACTCTGGTGAGCGCTTTGTGATGTCATTTCAGTAGGTCACCTGTTTCAAGGTGGAGGTTGGCTTGCCAGTGTGTTACGTTATCCCCCATGCCAGAAGAGACATTCCCTCATCTCCAGGGGAACTGAGGTGAGTGCTTTGTGAGTTCATTGTAGTACGTCACAAGATTCCAGCTGGAGCTTGGCTTCCCCTCTGGTCTAGTGTGTTATGTGTTCCGCCATGCCAGTAAGAGACATTCCTTTGTCTCCATGGGAATAGAGTTGAGCGCTTTGTGATGTCATTTCAGTAGGTCTTAAGGTTCTAGTAAGAGATATCCCCTCCTCTCCAGGGGAACTCAGGTGAGCGCTTTGTGATATCCCCCCTGCTTGTAACAGACATCCCCTCCTCTCCAGGGGAACTCAGGTGAGCGCTTTGTGATGTCATTTCAGTTGGTCACCTATTTCATGGTGGAGGTTGGCTTCCGCTGTGACTCCTGGGGTGTTGTGATAACCCCCCTTCTTGTAACAGACATCCCCTCCTCTCCACGGGAACTCAGGTGAGCACTTTGTGATGTCATTTCAGTTGGTCACCTGTTTCAAGGTGGAGGCTGGCTTCCCCTGTGACTCCTGGCGTGTTGTGATATCCCCCCTGCTTGTAACAGACATCCCCTCCTCACCAGGGGAACTCAGGTGAGCGCTTTGTGATATCCCCCCTGCTTGTAACAGAGGTCCCCTGCTCTCCAGGGGAACTCAGGTGAGCGCTTTGTGATGTCATTTCAGTTGGTCACCTGTTTCAAGGTTGAGATTGTGTTCCCCTGTGAATCCGGGCGTGTTGTGATATCCCTCCTGCTTTTAACAGACATCCCCTCATCTCTAGGGGAACTCCGGTGAGCGCTTTTTGATGTCATTTCAGTTGGTCACCTGTTTCAAGGTTCACGTAGGCGTCCCCTGTGACTCCTGGTGTGTTGTGATATCCCCCCTGCTTGTAACAGACATCCCCTCCTCACCAGGGGAACTCAGGTGAGCGCTTTCTGATATCCCCCCTGCTTGTAACAGACATCCCCTGCTCTCCAGGGGAACTCAGGTGAGCGCTTTGTGATGTCATTTCAGTTGGTCACCTGTTACAAGTTGGAGGTTGGCTTCCCCTGTGACTCCTGGTGTGTTGTGATATCCCCCCTGCTTGTAACAGACATCCCCTCTTCTCCAAGTTAACTCAGGTGAGCGCCTTGTGATGTCATTTCAGTTGGTCACCTGTTTCATGGTGGAGGTTGGCTTCCGCTGTGACTCCTGGTGTGTTGTGATAACCCCCCTTCTTGTAACAGACATCCCCTCCTCTCCACGGGAACTCAGGTGAGCGCTTTGTGATGTCATTCCAGTTGGTCACCTGTTTCAAGGCGGAGGTTGGCTTCCCCTCTAATTCCTGGTGTGTTTTGATATCCCCCCTTCTTGTAATAGACATCCCCTCCTCTCCAGGGGAACTCAGGTGAGCGCTTTGTGATATCCCCCCTGCTTGTAACAGAGATCCCTTGCTCTCCAGGGAAACTCACTTCAGCGCTTTGTGATGTCATTTCAGTTGGTCACCTGTTTCAAGGTGGAGGTTGGCTTCCCCTGTGACTCCTGGTGTGTTGTGATATCCCCCCTGCTTGTAACAGACATCCCCTCCTCAGCAGGGGAACTCAGGTGAGCGCTTTGTGATATCATTTCAGTTGGTCACTTGTTTCAAGGTTGAGGTTGGCTTCCCCTGTGACTCCTGGTGTGTTGTGATATCCCCCCTTCTTGTAACAGACATCCCCTCATCTCTCGGGGAACTCAGGTGAGCGCTTTGTGATGTCGTTTCTGTTGGTCACATGTTTCATGGTTGAGGTTGGCTTCCCCTGTGACTCCTGGTGTGTTGTGATATCCCCCCTACTTGTAACAGACATCCCCTCCTCAGCAGGGGAACTCAGGTGAGCGCTTTGTGATATTCCCCCTACTTGTAACAGACATCCCCTCCTCACCAGGGGAACTCAGGTGAGCGCTTTGTGATATCCCTCCTGCTTGTAACAGACATCCCCTGCTCTCCAGGGGAACTCAGGTGAGCGCTTTGTGATGTCATTTCAGTTGGTCACCTGTTTCAAGGTGGAGGTTGGCTTCCCCTGTGACTCCTGGTGTGTTGTGATATCCCCCCTCCTTGTAACAGACATTCCCTCTTCTCCAAGTTAACTCAGGTGAGCGCTTTGTGATGTCATTTCAGTTGGTCACCTGTTTCAAGGTGCAGGTTGGCTTGCCCTTGTGTTATGTTATCCCCCATGCCAGAAGAGACATTCCCTCATCTCTAGGGGAACCCAGGTGAGCGCTTTGTGATGTCATTTCAGTAGGTCACCTGTTTCATGGTGGAGGATGGCTTCCGCTGTGACTCCTGGTGTGTTGTGATATCCCCCCTACTTGTAACAGACATCCCCTCCTCAGCAGGGGAACTCAGGTGAGCGCTTTGTGATATTCCCCCTACTTGTAACAGACATCCCCTCCTCACCAGGGGAACTCAGGTGAGCGCTTTGTGATATCCCTCCTGCTTGTAACAGACATCCCCTGCTCTCCAGGGGAACTCAGGTGAGCGCTTTGTGATGTCATTTCAGTTGGTCACCTGTTTCAAGGTGGAGGTTGGCTTCCCCTGTGACTCCTGGTGTGTTGTGATATCCCCCCTCCTTGTAACAGACATTCCCTCTTCTCCAAGTTAACTCAGGTGAGCGCTTTGTGATGTCATTTCAGTTGGTCACCTGTTTCAAGGTGCAGGTTGGCTTGCCCTTGTGTTATGTTATCCCCCATGCCAGAAGAGACATTCCCTCATCTCTAGGGGAACCCAGGTGAGCGCTTTGTGATGTCATTTCAGTAGGTCACCTGTTTCATGGTGGAGGATGGCTTCCGCTGTGACTCCTGGTGTGTTGTGATAACCCCCCTGCTTGTAACAGACATCCCCTCTTCTCCAGGTGTACTCTGGTGAGCGCTTTGTGATGTCATTTCAGTAGGTCACCTGTTTCAAGGTGGAGGTTGGCTTGCCAGTGTGTTACGTTATCCCCCATGCCAGAAGAGACATTCCCTCATCTCCAGGGGAACTGAGGTGAGTGCTTTGTGAGTTCATTGTAGTACGTCACAAGATTCCAGCTGGAGCTTGGCTTCCCCTCTGGCCTAGTGTGTTATGTGTTCCGCCATGCCAGTAAGAGACATTCCTTTGTCTCCATGGGAATAGAGTTGAGCGCTTTGTGATGTCATTTCAGTAGGTCTTAAGGTTCTAGTTGGAGGATGGCTTTCACTGTGACTTCTAGTGTGTTATGTTATCCGCCATGACATTAAGAGACATTTCCTCATCTCCAGGGGAAGTGAGTGAGTGAGTCATTTCAGTTGGTCACCTGTTTCAAGGTGAAGGTTGGCTGCCCCTGTGACTCCTGGTGTGTTGTGATATCCCCCCTGCTTGTAACAGACATCCCCTCCTCAGCAGGGGAACTCAGGTGAGCGCTTTGTGATATCCCTCCTGCTTGTAAGAGACATCCCCTGCTCTCCAGGGGAACTCAGGTGAGCGCTTTGTGATGTCATTTCCATTAGTCACCTGTTTCAAGGTGGAGGTTGGCTTCCCCTATGACTCCTGGCGTTTTGTGATATGACCCCCGGCTTGTAAGAGACATCCCCTCCTCACGAGGGGAACTCAGGTGAGCGCTTTGTGATATCCCCCCTGCTTGTAACAGACATCCCCTCATCTCTAGGGGAACTCAGGTGAGCGCTTTGTGATGTCATTTCAGTTGGTCACCTGTTTCATGGTGGAGGTTGGCTTCCCCTGTGACTCCTGGTGTGTTGTGATATCCCCCCTGCTTGTAACAGACATCCCCACTTCTCCAAGTTAACTCAGGTGAGCGCTTTGTGATGTCATTTCAGTTGGTCACCTGTTTCATGGTGGAGGTTGGCTTCCGCTGTGACTCCTGGGGTGTTGTGATAACCCCCCTTCTTGTAACAGACATCCCCTCCTCTCCACGGGAACTCAGGTGAGCGCTTTGTGATGTCATTTCAGTTGGTCACCTGTTTCAAGGTGGAGGTTGGCTTCCCCTGTGACTCCTGGCGTGTTGTGATATCCCCCCTGCTTGTAACAGACATCCCCTCCTCACCAGGGGAACTCAGGTGAGCGCTTTGTGATATCCCCCCTGCTTGTAACAGAGGTCCCCTGCTCTCCAGGGGAACTCAGGTGAGCGCTTTGTGATGTCATTTCAGTTGGTCACCTGTTTCAAGGTTGAGATTGTGTTCCCCTGTGAATGCGGGCGTGTTGTGATATCCCTCCTGCTTTTAACAGACATCCCCTCATCTCTAGGGGAACTCAGGTGAGCGCTTTTTGATGTCATTTCAGTTGGTCACCTGTTTCAAGGTTCAGGTAGGCTTCCCCTGTGACACCTGGTGTGTTGTGATATCCCCCCTGCTTGTAACAGACATCCCCTCCTCACCAGGGGAACTCAGGTGAGCGCTTTCTGATATCCCCTCTGCTTGTAACAGACATCCCCTGCTCTCCAGGGGAACTCAGGTGAGCGCTTTGTGATGTCATTTCAGTTGGTCACCTATTTCAAGGTGGAGGTTGGCTTCCGCTGTGACTCCTGGTGTGTTGTGATAACCCCCCTTCTTGTAACAGACATCCCCTCCTCTCCACGGGAACTCAGGTGAGCGCTTTGTGATGTCATTTCAGTTGGTCACCTGTTTCAAGGTGGAGGTTGGCTTCCCCTGTGACTCCTGGTGTGTTGTGATATCCCCCCTGCTTGTAACAGACATCCCCTCCTCAGCAGGGGAACTCAGGTGAGCGCTTTGTGATATCATTTCAGTTGGTCACTTGTTTCAAGGTTGAGGTTGGCTTCCCCTGTGACTCCTGGTGTGTTGTGATATCCCCCCTTCTTGTAACAGACATCCCTTCATCTCTCGGGGAACTCAGGTGAGCGCTTTGTGATGTCGTTTCTGTTGGTCACATGTTTCATGGTTGAGGTTGGCTTCCCCTGTGACTCCTGGTGTGTTGTGATATCCCCCCTACTTGTAACAGACATCCCCTCCTCAGCAGGGGAACTCAGGTGAGCGCTTTGTGATATTCCCCCTACTTGTAACAGACATCCCCTCCTCACCAGGGGAACTCAGGTGAGCGCTTTGTGATATCCCTCCTGCTTGTAACAGACATCCCCTGCTCTCCAGAGGAACTCAGGTGAGCGCTTTGTGATGTCATTTCAGTTGGTCACCTGTTTCAAGGTGGAGGTTGGCTTCCCCTGTGACTCCTGGTGTGTTGTGATATCCCCCCTCCTTGTAACAGACATTCCCTCTTCTCCAAGTTAACTCAGGTGAGCGCTTTGTGATGTCATTTCAGTTGGTCACCTGTTTCAAGGTGCAGGTTGGCTTGCCCTTGTGTTATGTTATCCCCCATGCCAGAAGAGACATTCCCTCATCTCTAGGGGAACCCAGGTGAGCGCTTTGTGATGTCATTTCAGTAGGTCACCTGTTTCATGGTGGAGGATGGCTTCCGCTGTGACTCCTGGTGTGTTGTGATATCCCCCCTACTTGTAACAGACATCCCCTCCTCAGCAGGGGAACTCAGGTGAGCGCTTTGTGATATCCCTCCTGCTTGTAACAGACATCCCCTGCTCTCCAGGGGAACTCAGGTGAGCGCTTTGTGATGTCATTTCAGTTGGTCACCTGTTTCAAGGTGGAGGTTGGCTTCCCCTGTGACTCCTGGTGTGTTGTGATATCCCCCCTCCTTGTAACAGACATTCCCTCTTCTCCAAGTTAACTCAGGTGAGCGCTTTGTGATGTCATTTCAGTTGGTCACCTGTTTCAAGGTGCAGGTTGGCTTGCCCTTGTGTTATGTTATCCCCCATGCCAGAAGAGACATTCCCTCATCTCTAGGGGAACCCAGGTGAGCGCTTTGTGATGTCATTTCAGTAGGTCACCTGTTTCATGGTGGAGGATGGCTTCCGCTGTGACTCCTGGTGTGTTGTGATAACCCCCCTGCTTGTAACAGACATCCCCTCTTCTCCAGGTGTACTCTGGTGAGCGCTTTGTGATGTCATTTCAGTAGGTCACCTGTTTCAAGGTGGAGGTTGGCTTGCCAGTGTGTTACGTTATCCCCCATGCCAGAAGAGACATTCCCTCATCTCCAGGGGAACTGAGGTGAGTGCTTTGTGAGTTCATTGTAGTACGTCACAAGATTCCAGCTGGAGCTTGGCTTCCCCTCTGGTCTAGTGTGTTATGTGTTCCGCCATGCCAGTAAGAGACATTCCTTTGTCTCCATGGGAATAGAGTTGAGCGCTTTGTGATGTCATTTCAGTAGGTCTTAAGGTTCTAGTAAGAGATATCCCCTACTCTCCAGGGGAACTCAGGTGAGCGCTTTGTGATATCACCCCTGCTTGTAACAGACATCCCCTCCTCTCCAGGGGAACTCAGGTGAGCGCTTTGTGATGTCATTGTAGTACGTCACAAGATTCCAGCTGGAGCTTGGCTTCCCCTCTGGTCTAGTGTGTTATGTGTTCCGCCATGCCAGTAAGAGACATTCCTTTGTCTCCATGGGAATAGAGTTGAGCGCTTTGTGATGTCATTTCAGTAGGTCTTAAGGTTCTAGTTGGAGGATGGCTTTCACTGTGACTTCTAGTGTGTTATGTTATCCGCCATGACATTAAGAGACATTTCCTCATCTCCAGGGGAAGTGAGTGAGGTTGGCTTGCCCTTGTGTTATGTTATCCCCCATTTCAGTTGGTCACCTGTTTCAAGGTGAAGGTTGGCTGCCCCTGTGACTCCTGGTGTGTTGTGATATCCCCCCTGCTTGTAACAGACATCCCCTCCTCAGCAGGGGAACTCAGGTGAGCGCTTTGTGATATCCCTCCTGCTTGTAAGAGACATCCCCTGCTCTCCAGGGGAACTCAGGTGAGCGCTTTGTGATGTCATTTCCGTTAGTCACCTGTTTCAAGGTGGAGGTTGGCTTCCCCTATGACTCCTGGCGTTTTGTGATATGACCCCCGGCTTGTAACAGACATCCCCTCCTCACGAGGGGAACTCAGGTGAGCGCTTTGTGATATCCCCCCTGCTTGTAACAGACATCCCCTCATCTCTAGGGGAACTCAGGTGAGCGCTTTGTGATGTCATTTCAGTTGGTCACCTGTTTCATGGTGGAGGTTGGCTTCCCCTGTGACTCCTGGTGTGTTGTGATATGCCCCCTGCTTGTAACAGACATCCCCACTTCTCCAAGTTAACTCAGGTGAGCGCTTTGTGATGTCATTTCAGTTGGTCACCTGTTTCATGGTGGAGGTTGGCTTCCGCTGTGACTCCTGGGGTGTTGTGATAACCCCCCTTCTTGTAACAGACATCCCCTCCTCTCCACGGGAACTCAGGTGAGCGCTTTGTGATGTCATTTCAGTTGGTCACCTGTTTCAAGGTGGAGGTTGGCTTCCCCTGTGACTCCTGGCGTGTTGTGATATCCCCCCTGCTTGTAACAGACATCCCCTCCTCACCAGGGGAACTCAGGTGAGCGCTTTGTGATATCCCCCCTGCTTGTAACAGAGGTCCCCTGCTCTCCAGGGGAACTCAGGTGAGCGCTTTGTGATGTCATTTCAGTTGGTCACCTGTTTCAAGGTTGAGATTGTGTTCCCCTGTGAATCCGGGCGTGTTGTGATATCCCTCCTGCTTTTAACAGACATCCCCTCATCTCTAGGGGAACTCAGGTGAGCGCTTTTTGATGTCATTTCAGTTGGTCAGTTGTTTCAAGGTTCAGGTAGGCTTCCCCTGTGACACCTGGTGTGTTGTGATATCCCCCCTGCTTGTAACAGACATCCCCTCCTCACCAGGGGAACTCAGGTGAGCGCTTTCTGATATCCCCCCTGCTTGTAACAGACATCCCCTGCTCTCCAGGGGAACTCAGGTGAGCGCTTTGTGATGTCATTTCAGTTGGTCACCTGTTTCAAGTTGGAGGTTGGCTTCCGCTGTGACTCCTGGTGTGTTGTGATAACCCCCCTGCTTGTAACAGACATCCCCTCCTCACCAGGGGAACTCAGGTGAGCGCTTTGTGATATCATTTCAGTTGGTCACATGTTTCAAGGTTGAGGTTGGCTTCCCCTGTGACTCCTGGTGCGTTGTGATATCCCCCCTGCTTGTAACAGACATCCCCTCCTCAGCAGGGGAACTCAGGTGAGCGCTTTGTGATATCATTTCAGTTGGTCACATGTTTCAAGGTTGAGGTTGGCTTCCCCTGTGACTCCTGGTGTGTTGTGATATCCCCCCTTCTTGTAACAGACATCCCCTCCTCTCCAGGGGAACTCAGGTGAGCGTTTTGTGATATCCCCCCTGCTTGTAACAAACATCCCCTCTTCTCCAGGGGAACTCAGGTGAGCGCTTTCTGATGTCATTTCAGTTGGTCATCTGTTTCAAGGTAGAGGTTGTCTTCCTCTGTGACTCCTGGTGTGTTGTAATATCCCCCATGCTTGTAACAGACATCCCCTATTCTCCAAGTTAACTCAGGTGAGCGCTTTGTGATGTCATTTCAGTTGGTCACCTGTTTCATGGTGGAGGTTGGCTTACGCTGTGACTCCTGGTGTGTTCTGATAACCCCCCTTCTTGTAACAGACATCTCCTCCTCTCCAAGTTAACTCAGGTGAGCGCTTTGTGATGTCATTTCAGTTGGTCACCTGTTTCAAGTTGGAGGTTGGCTTCCCCTGTGACTCCTGGTGTGTTGTGATATCCCCCCTGCTTGTAATAGACATCCCCTCCTCTCCAGGGGAACTCAGGTGAGCGCTTTGTGATATCCCCCCTGCTTGAAACAGAAACATTCCCCCTGCTTGTAACAAACATCCCCTCTTCTCCAGGGGAACTCAGGTGAGCGCTTTGTGATGTCATTTCAGTTGGTCACCTGTTTCAAGGTTGAGGTTGGCTTCCCCTGTGACTCCTGGTGTGTTGTGATATCCCCCCTGCTTGTAACAGACATACCCTCCTCACCAGGGGAACTCAGTTGAGCGCTTTCTGATATCCCCCCTGCTTGTAACAGACTTCCCCTGCTCTCCGGGGGAACTCAGGTGAGCGCTTTGTGATGTCATTTCAGTTGGTCACCTGATTCAAGGTGGAGGTTGGCTTCCCCTGTGACTCCTGGTGTGTTGTGATATCGCCCCTGCTTGTAACAGACATCCCCTCCTCTCCAGGGGAACTCAGGTGTGCGCTTTGTGATGTCATTACCCTTGGTCACCTGTTTCATGGTGGAGGTTCGGTTCCGCTGTGACTCCTGGTGTGTTGTGATAACCCCCCTTCTTGTAACAGACATCCCCTCCTCTCCACGGGAACTCAGGTGAGCGCTTTGTGATGTCATTTCAGTTGGTCACCTGTTTCAAGGTGGAGGTTGGATTCCCCTCTGACTCCTGGTGTGTTTTGATATCCCCCCTTCTTGTAATAGACATCCCCTCCTCTCCAGGGGAACTCAGGTGAGCGCTTTGTGATATCCCCCCTGCTTGTAACAGACATCCCCTCTTCTCCAAGTTAACTCAGGTGAGCGCTTTGTGATGTCATTTCAGTTGGTCACCTGTTTCATGGTGGAGGTTGGCTTCCGCTGTGACTCCTGGTGTGTTGTGATAACCCCCCTGCTTGTAACAGACATCCCCTCCTCTCCAGGGGAACTCAGGTGTGCGCTTTGTGATGTCATTACCCTTGGTCACCTGTTTCAAGGTGGAGGTTGGCTTCCCCTCTGACTCCTGGTGTGTTTTGATATCCCCCCTTCTTGTAATAGACATCCCCTCCTCTCCAGGGGAACTCAGGTGAGCGTTTTGTGATATCCCCCCTGCTTGTAACAAACATCCCCTCTTCTCCAGGGGAACTCAGGTGAGCGCTTTGTGATGTCATTTCAGTTGGTCATCTGTTTCAAGGTAGAGGTTGTCTTCCTCTGTGACTCCTGGTGTGTTGTAATATCCCCCATGCTTGTAACAGACATCCCCTATTCTCCAAGTTAACTCAGGTGAGCGCTTTGTGATGTCATTTCAGTTGGTCACCTGTTTCATGGTGGAGGTTGGCTTACGCTGTGACTCCTGGTGTGTTCTGATAACCCCCCTTCTTGTAACAGACATCCCCTCCTCTCCACGGGAACTCAGGTGAGCGCTTTGTGATGTCATTTCAGATGGTCACCTGTTTCAAGGTGGAGGTTGGCTTCCCCTCTGACTCCTGGTGTGTTTTGATATCCCCCCTTCTTGTAGTAGACATCCCCTCTTCTCCAAGTTAACTCAGGTGAGCGCTTTGTGATGTCATTTCAGTTGGTCACCTGTTTCAAGTTGGAGGTTGGCTTCCCCTGTGACTCCTGGTGTGTTGTGATATCCCCCCTGCTTGTAACAGACATCCCCTCTTCTCCAAGTTAACTCAGGTGAGCGCTTTGTGATGTCATTTCAGTTGGTCACCTGTTTCATGGTGGAGGTTGGCTTCTGCTGTAACTCCTGGTGTGTTGTGATATCCCCCCTGCTTGTAACAGAGATCCCGTGCTCTCCAGGGGAACTCAGGTCAGGGCTTTGTGATGTCATTACAGTTGGTCACCTGTTTCAAGGTGGAGGTTGGCTTCCCCTGTGATTCCTGGTGTGTTGTGATATCCCCCCTGCTTGTAACGGACATCCCCTCCTCTCAATGGAAAGTCAAGTCAGCGCTTTGTGATGTCAATTCACTTGGTCACCTGTTTCAAGGTGGAGGTTGGCTTCCCCTGTGACTCCTGGTGTGTTGTGATATCCCCCCTGCTTGTAACAGACATCCCCTCCTCAGCAGGGGAACTCAGGTGAGCGCTTTGTGATATCCCCCCTTGTTGTAACAGACATCCCCTCATCTCTAGGGGAACTCAGGTGAGCGCTTTGTGATGTCATTAAAGTTGGTCACATGTTTCAAGGTTGAGGTTGGCTTCCCCTGTGACTCCTGGTGTGTTGTGATATCCCCCCTACTTGTAACAGACATCCCCTCCTCACCAGGGGAACTCAGGTGAGCGCTTTGTGATATCCCTCCTGCTTGTAACAATCCCCTGCTCTCCAGGGGAACTCAGGTGAGTGCTTTGTAATGTCATTTCAGTTGGTCACCTGTTTCAAGGTTGAGGTTGGCTTCCCCTGTGACTCCTTGTGTGTTGTGATATCCCACCTGCTTGTAACAGACATCCCCTCCTCACCAGGGGAACTCAGTTGAGCGCTTTCTGATATCCCCCCTGCTTGTAACAGACTTCCCCTGCTCTCCAGGGGAACTCAGGTGAGCGGTTTGTGATGTCATTTCAGTTGGTCACCTGATTCAAGGTGGAGGTTGGCTTCCCCTGTGACTCCTGGTGTGTTGTGATATCGCCCCTGCTTGTAACAGACAACCCCCCCTCTCCAGGGGAACTCAGGTGTGCGCTTTGTGATGTCATTACCCTTGGTCACCTGTTTCATGGTGGAGGTTCGGTTCCGCTGTGACTCCTGGTGTGTTGTGATAACCCCCCTTCTTGTAACAGACATCCCCTCCTCTCCACGGGAACTCAGGTGAGCGCTTTGTGATGTCATTTCAGTTGGTCACCTGTTTCAAGTTGGAGGTTGGCTTCCCCTGTGACTCCTGGTTTGTTGTGATATCCCCCCTGCTTGTAACAGACATCCCCTCTTCTCCAAGTTAACTCAGGTGAGCGCTTTGTGATGTCATTTCAGTTGGTCACCTGTTTCATTGTGGAGGATGGCTTCCGCTGTGACTCCTGGTGTGTTGTGATAACCCCCCTGCTTGTAACAGACATCCCCTCCTCTCCAGGGGAACTCAGCTGAGCACTTTTTGATGTCATTACAGTTGGTCACCTGTTTCAAGGTGGAGGTTGGCTTCCCCTCTGACTCCTGGTGTGTTTTGATATCCCCCCTTGTTGTAATAGACATCCCCTCCACTCCAGGGGAACTCAGGTGAGCGCTTTGTGATATTCCCCCTGCTTGTAACAAACATCCCCTCTTCTCCAGGGGAACTCAGGTGAGCGCTTTGTGATGTCATTTCAGTTGGTCACCTGTTTCAAGGTTGAGATTGGCTTCCCCTGTGACTCCTGGTGTGTTGTGATATCCCCCCTGCTTGTAACAGACATCCCCTCCTCACCAGGGGAACTCAGTTGAGCGCTTTCTGATATCCCCCCTGCTTGTAACAGACTTCCCCTGCTCTCCAGGGGAACTCAGGTGAGCGCTTTGTGATGTCATTTCAGTTGGTCACCTGATTCAAGGTGGAGGTTGGCTTCCCCTGTGACTCCTGGTGTGTTGTGATATCGCCCCTGCTTGTAACAGACAACCCCCCCTCTCCAGGGGAACTCAGGTGTGCGCTTTGTGATGTCATTACCCTTGGTCACCTGTTTCATGGTGGAGGTTCGGTTCCGCTGTGACTCCTGGTGTGTTGTGATAACCCCCCTTCTTGTAACAGACATCCCCTCCTCTCCACGGGAACTCAGGTGAGCGCTTTGTGATGTCATTTCAGTTGGTCACCTGTTTCAAGTTGGAGGTTGGCTTCCCCTGTGACTCCTGGTGTGTTGTGATATCCCCCCTGCTTGTAACAGACATCCCCACTTCTCCAAGTTAACTCAGGTGAGCGCTTTGTGATGTCATTTCAGTTGGTCACCTGTTTCATGGTGGAGGTTGGCTTCCGCTGTGACTCCTGGGGTGTTGTGATAACCCCCCTTCTTGTAACAGACATCCCATCATCTCTAGGGGAACTCAGGTGAGCGCTTTTTGATGTCATTTCAGTTGGTCACCTGTTTCAAGGTTGAGGTTGGCTTCCCCTGTGACTCCTGGTGTGTTGTGATATCCCCCCTGCTTGTAACAGACATCCCCTCCTCACCAGGGGAACTCAGGTGAGCGCTTTCTGATATCCCCCCTGCTTGTAACAGACATCCCCTGCTCTCCAGGGGAACTCAGGTGAGCGCTTTGTGATGTCATTTCAGTTGGTCACCTGATTCAAGGTGGAGGTTGGCTTCCACTGTGACTCCTGGTGTGTTGTGATATCCCCCCTGCTTGTAATAGACATCCCCTCCTCTCCAGGGGAACTCAGGTGAGCGCTTTTTGATGTCATTTCAGTTGGTCACCTGTTTCAAGGTTGAGGTTGGCTTCCCCTAAGACTCCTGGTGTGTTGTGATATCCCCCCTGCTTGTAACAGACATCCCCTCCTCACCAGGGGAACTCAGTTGAGCGCTTTCTGATATCCCCCCTGCTTGTAACAGACTTCCCCTGCTCTCCAGGGGAACTCAGGTGAGCGCTTTGAGATGTCATTTCTGTTGGTCACCTGTTTCAATGTGGAGGTTGGCTTGCCAGTGTGTTATGTTATCCCCCATGCCAGAAGAGACATTCCCTCATCTCTAGGGGAACCCAGGTGAGCGCTTTGTGATGTCATTTCAGTTGGTCACCTGTTTCATGGTGGAGGATGGCTTCCGCTGTGACTCCTGGAGTGTTGTGATAACCCCCCTGCTTGTAACAGACATCCCCTCCTCTCCAGGGGAACTCAGGTGAGCGCTTTGTGATGTCATTTCAGTTGGTCACCTGTTTCAAGGTGGAGGTTGGCTTCCCCTGTGACTCCTGGTGTGTTGTGATATCCCCCCTGCTTGTAACAGACATCCCCTCCTCACCAGGGGAACTCAGTTGAGCGCTTTCTGATATCCCCCCTGCTTGTAACAGACTTCCCCTGCTCTCCAGGGGAACTCAGGTGAGCGCTTTGTGATGTCATTTCAGTTGGTCACCTGATTCAAGGTGGAGGTTGGCTTCCCCTGTGACTCCTGGTGTGTTGTGATATCGCCCCTGCTTGTAACAGACAACCCCCCCTCTCCAGGGGAACTCAGGTGTGCGCTTTGTGATGTCATTACCCTTGGTCACCTGTTTCATGGTGGAGGTTCGGTTCCGCTGTGACTCCTGGTGTGTTGTGATAACCCCCCTTCTTGTAACAGACATCCCCTCCTCTCCACGGGAACTCAGGTGAGCGCTTTGTGATGTCATTTCAGTTGGTCACCTGTTTCAAGTTGGAGGTTGGCTTCCCCTGTGACTCCTGGTGTGTTGTGATATCCCCCCTGCTTGTAACAGACATCCCCACTTCTCCAAGTTAACTCAGGTGAGCGCTTTGTGATGTCATTTCAGTTGGTCACCTGTTTCATGGTGGAGGTTGGCTTCCGCTGTGACTCCTGGGGTGTTGTGATAACCCCCCTTCTTGTAACAGACATCCCATCATCTCTAGGGGAACTCAGGTGAGCGCTTTTTGATGTCATTTCAGTTGGTCACCTGTTTCAAGGTTGAGGTTGGCTTCCCCTGTGACTCCTGGTGTGTTGTGATATCCCCCCTGCTTGTAACAGACATCCCCTCCTCACCAGGGGAACTCAGGTGAGCGCTTTCTGATATCCCCCCTGCTTGTAACAGACATCCCCTGCTCTCCAGGGGAACTCAGGTGAGCGCTTTGTGATGTCATTTCAGTTGGTCACCTGATTCAAGGTGGAGGTTGGCTTCCACTGTGACTCCTGGTGTGTTGTGATATCCCCCCTGCTTGTAATAGACATCCCCTCCTCTCCAGGGGAACTCAGGTGAGCGCTTTTTGATGTCATTTCAGTTGGTCACCTGTTTCAAGGTTGAGGTTGGCTTCCCCTAAGACTCCTGGTGTGTTGTGATATCCCCCCTGCTTGTAACAGACATCCCCTCCTCACCAGGGGAACTCAGTTGAGCGCTTTCTGATATCCCCCCTGCTTGTAACAGACTTCCCCTGCTCTCCAGGGGAACTCAGGTGAGCGCTTTGAGATGTCATTTCTGTTGGTCACCTGTTTCAATGTGGAGGTTGGCTTGCCAGTGTGTTATGTTATCCCCCATGCCAGAAGAGACATTCCCTCATCTCTAGGGGAACCCAGGTGAGCGCTTTGTGATGTCATTTCAGTTGGTCACCTGTTTCATGGTGGAGGATGGCTTCCGCTGTGACTCCTGGAGTGTTGTGATAACCCCCCTGCTTGTAACAGACATCCCCTCCTCTCCAGGGGAACTCAGGTGAGCGCTTTGTGATGTCATTTCAGTTGGTCACCTGTTTCAAGGTGGAGGTTGGCTTCCCCTGTGACTCCTGGTGTGTTGTGATAACCCCCCTGCTTGTAACAGACATCCCCTCCTCTCCAGGGGAACTCAGGTGAGCGCCTTGTGATGTCATTTCAGTTGGTCACCTGTTTCAAGGTGGAGGTTGGTTTCCCCTGTGACTCCTGGTGTGTTGTGATATCCCCCCTGCTTGTAACAGACATTCCCTCTTCTCCAAGTTAACTCAGGTGAGCGCTTTGTGATGTCATTTCAGTTGGTCACCTGTTTCAAGGTGCAGGTTGGCTTGCCAGTGTGTTATGTTATCCCCCATGCCAGAAGAGACATTCCCTCATCTCTAGGGGAACCCAGGTGAGCGCTTTGTGATGTCATTACAGTTGGTCACCTGTTTCAAGGTGGAGGTTGGCTTCCCCTCTGACTCCTGGTGTGTTTTGATATCCCCCCTTGTTGTAATAGACATCCCCTCCACTCCAGGGGAACTCAGGTGAGCGCTTTGTGATATTCCCCCTGCTTGTAACAAACATCCCCTCTTCTCCAGGGGAACTCAGGTGAGCGCTTTGTGATGTCATTTCAGTTGGTCATCTGTTTCAAGGTGGAGGTTGTCTTCCCCTGTGACTCCTGGTGTGTTATGATATCCCCCCTGCTTGTAACAGACATCCCCTCGTCTCCAGGGGAACTCAGGTGAGCGCTTTGTGATGTCATTTCAGTAGGTCACCTGTTTCAAGGTGGAGGTTGGCTTGCCAGTGTGTTATGTTATCCACCATGCCAGAAGAGACATTCCCTCATCTCCAGGGGAACTGAGGTGAGTGCTTTGTGATGTCATTGTAGTACGTCACAAGATTCCAGCTGGAGCTTGGCTTCCCCTCTGGTCTAGTGTGTTATGTGTTCCGCCATGCCAGTAAGAGACATTCCTTTGTCTCCACGGGAATAGAGTTGAGCGCTTTGTGATGTCATTTCAGTAGGTCTTAAGGTTCTAGTTGGACGATGGCTTTCACTCTGACTTCTAGTGTGTTATGTTATCCGCCATGACATTAAGAGACATTTCCTCATCTCCAGGGGAAGTGAGTGAGTGAGTCATTTCAGTTGGTCACCTGTTTCAAGGTGAAGGTTGGCTGCCCCTGTGACTCCTGGCGTGTTGTGATATCCCCCCTGCTTGTAACAGACATCCCCTCATCTCTAGGGGAACTCAGGTGAGCGCTTTGTGATGTCATTTCAGTTGGTCACCTGTTTCAAGTTGGAGGTTGTCTTCCCCTGTAACTCCTGGTGTGTTGTGATATCCCCCCTGCTTGTATCAGATATCCCCTCTTCTCCAAGTTAACTCAGATGAGCGCTTTGTGATGTCATTTCAGTTGGTCACCTGTTTCATGGTGGAGGTTGGCTTCCGCTGTGACTCCTGGGGTGTTGTGATAACCCCCCTTCTTGTAACAGACATCCCCTCCTCTCCACGCGAACTCACGTGAGCGCTTTGTGATGTCATTTCAGTTGGTCACCTGTTTCAAGGTGGAGGTTGGCTTCCCCTGTGACTCCTGGCGTGTTGTGATATCCCCCCTGCTTGTAACAGACATCCCCTCCTCACCGGGGGAACTCAGGTGAGCGCTTTGTGATATCCCCCCTGCTTGTAACAGACATCCCCTCATCTCTAGGGGAACTCAGGTGAGCGCTTTGTGATGTCATTTCAGTTGGTCACCTGTTTCAAGTTGGAGGTTGTCTTCCCCTGTAACTCCTGGTGTGTTGTGATATCCCCCCTGCTTGTATCAGATATCCCCTCTTCTCCAAGTTAACTCAGATGAGCGCTTTGTGATGTCATTTCAGTTGGTCACCTGTTTCAAGTTGGAGGTTGGCTTCCCCTGTGACTCCTGGTGTGTTGTGATATCCCCCCTGCTTGTAACAGACATCCCCTCTTCTCCAAGTTAACTCAGGTGAGCGCTTTGTGATGTCATTTCAGTTGGTCACCTGTTTCATGGTGGAGGTTGGCTTCCCCTCTGACTCCTGGTGTGTTTTGATATCCCCCCTTCTTGTAATAGACATCCCCTCCTCTCCAGGGGAACTCAGGTGAGCGCTTTGTGATATCCCCCCTGCTTGTAACAGAGATCCCCTGCTCTCCAGGGGAACTCACTTCAGCGCTTTGTGATGTCATTTCAGTTGGTCACCTGTTTCAAGGTGGAGGTTGGCTTCCCCTGTGACTCCTGGCGTGTTGTGATATCCCCCCTGCTTGTAACAGACATCCCCTCCTCACCGGGGGAACTCAGGTGAGCGCTTTGTGATATCCCCCCTGCTTGTAACAGACATCCCCTCATCTCTAGGGGAACTCAGGTGAGCGCTTTGTGATGTCATTTCAGTTGGTCACCTGTTTCAAGTTGGAGGTTGTCTTCCCCTGTAACTCCTGGTGTGTTGTGATATCCCCCCTGCTTGTATCAGATATCCCCTCTTCTCCAAGTTAACTCAGATGAGCGCTTTGTGATGTCATTTCAGTTGGTCACCTGTTTCAAGTTGGAGGTTGGCTTCCCCTGTGACTCCTGGTGTGTTGTGATATCCCCCCTGCTTGTAACAGACATCCCCTCTTCTCCAAGTTAACTCAGGTGAGCGCTTTGTGATGTCATTTCAGTTGGTCACCTGTTTCATGGTGGAGGTTGGCTTCCCCTCTGACTCCTGGTGTGTTTTGATATCCCCCCTTCTTGTAATAGACATCCCCTCCTCTCCAGGGGAACTCAGGTGAGCGCTTTGTGATATCCCCCCTGCTTGTAACAGAGATCCCCTGCTCTCCAGGGGAACTCACTTCAGCGCTTTGTGATGTCATTTCAGTTGGTCACCTGTTTCAAGGTGGAGGTTGGCTTCCCCTGTGACTCCTGGTGTGTTGTGATATCCCCCCTGCTTGTAACAGACATTCCCTCCTCTATAGGGGAACTCTGGTGAGCGCTTTGTGATGTCATTTCAATTGTTCACCTGTTTCAAGGTGGAGGTTGGCTTCCCCTGTGACTCCTGGTGTGTTGTGATATCCCCCCTGCTTGTAAGAGACATCCCCTCCTCTCCACGGGAACTCAGGTGAGCGTTTTGTGATGTCATTTCAGTTGGTCACCTGTTTCAAGGTGGAGGTTGGCTTGCCAGTGTGTTATGTTACCCCCATGCCAGAAGAGACATTCCCTCATCTCTAGGGGAACCCAGGTGAGCGCTTTGTGATGTCATTTCAGTTGGTCACCTTTTTCATGGTGGAGGATGGCTTCCGCTGTGACTCCTGGTGTGTTGTGATAACCCCCCTGCTTGTAACAGACATCCCCTCCTCTCCAGGGGAACTCAGGTGAGCGCTTTGTGATATCCCTCCTGCTTGTAACAGACATCCCCTGCTCTCCAGGGGAACTCAGGTGAGCGCTTTGTGATGTCATTTCAGTTGGTCACCTGTTTCAAGGTGGAGGTTGGTTTCCCCTGTGACTCCTGGTATGTTGTGATATCCCCCCTCCTTGTAACAGATATTCCCTCTTCTCCAAGTTAACTCAGGTGAGCGCTTTGTGATGTCATTTCAGTTGGTCACATGTTTCAAGGTGCAGGTTGGCTTGCCAGTGTGTTATGTTATCCCCCATGCCAGAAGAGACATTCCCTCATCTCTAGGGGAACCCAGGTGAGCGCTTTGTGATGTCATTTCAGTTGGTCACCTGTTTCATGGTGGAGGATGGCTTCCGCTGTGACTCCTGGTGTGTTGTGATAACCCCCCTGCTTGTAACAGACATCCCCTCCTCTCCAAGGGAACTCAGGTGAGCGCTTTGTGATGTCATTACAGTTGGTCACCTGTTTCAAGTTGGAGGTTGGCTTCCCCTGTGACTCCTGGTGTGTTGTGATATCCCCCCTGCTTGTAACAGACATCCCCACTTCTCCAAGTTAACTCAGGTGAGCGCTTTGTGATGTCATTTCAGTTGGTCACCTGTTTCATGGTGGAGGTTGGCTTCCGCTGTGACTCCTGGGGTGTTGTGATAACCCCCCTTCTTGTAACAGACATCCCCTCCTCTCCACGGGAACTCAGGTGAGCGCTTTTTGATGTCATTTCAGTTGGTCACCTGTTTCAAGGTTGAGGTTGGCTTCCCCTATGACTCCTGGTGTGTTGTGATATCACCCCTGCTTGTAACAGACATCCCCTCCTCACCAGGGGAACTCAGTTGAGCACTTTCTGATATCCCCCCTGCTTGTAACAGACTTCCCCTGCTCTCCAGGGGAACTCAGGTGAGCGCTTTGTGATGTCATTTCAGTTGGTCACCTGTTTCAAGTTGGAGGTTGGCTTCCCCTGTGACTCCTGGTGTTTTGTGATATCCCCCCTGCTTGTAACAGACATCCCCTCTTCTCCAAGTTAACTCAGGTGAGCGCTTTGTGATGTCATTTCAGTTGGTCACCTGTTTCATGGTGGAGGTTTGCTTCCGCTGTGACTCCTGGGGTGTTGTGATAACCCCGCTTCTTGTAACAGACATCCCCTCCTCTCCACGGGAACTCAGGTGAGCGCTTTATGATGTCATTTCAGTTGGTCACCTGTTTCAAGGTGGAGGTTGGCTTCCCCTGTGACTCCTGGTGTGTTGTGATTTCCCCCTTGCTTGTAACAGACATCCCCTCCTCACCAGGGGAACTCAGGTGAGCGCTTTGTGATATCCCCCCTGCTTTTAACAGAGGTCCCCTGCTCTCCAGGGGAACTCAGGTGAGCGCTTTGTGATGTCATTTCAGTTGGTCACCTGTTTCAAGGTTGAGATTGTCTTCCCCTGTGAATCCGGGCGTGTTGTGATATCCCTCCTGCTTTTAACAGACATCCCATCATCTCTAGGGGAACTCAGGTGAGCGCTTTTTGATGTCATTTCAGTTGGTCACCTGTTTCAAGGTTGAGGTTGGCTTCCCCTAAGACTCCTGGTGTGTTGTGATATCCCCCCTGCTTGTAACAGACATCCCCTCCTCACCAGGGGAACTCAGTTGAGCGCTTTCTGATATCCCCCCTGCTTGTAACAGACTTCCCCTGCTCTCCAGGGGAACTCAGGTGAGCGCTTTGTGATGTCATTTCTGTTGGTCACCTGTTTCAATGTGGAGGTTGGCTTGCCAGTGTGTTATGTTATCCCCCATGCCAGAAGAGACATTCCCTCATCTCTAGGGGAACCCAGGTGAGCGCTTTGTGATGTCATTTCAGTTGGTCACCTGTTTCATGGTGGAGGATGGCTTCCGCTGTGACTCCTGGTGTGTTGTGATAACCCCCCTGCTTGTAACAGACATCCCCTCCTCTCCAGGGGAACTCAGGTGAGCGCTTTGTGATGTCATTTCAGTTGGTCACCTGTTTCAAGGTGGAGGTTGGCTTCCCCTGTGACTCCTGGTGTGTTGTGATAACCCCCCTGCTTGTAACAGACATCCCCTCCTCTCCAGGGGAACTCAGGTGAGCGCTTTGTGATGTCATTTCAGTTGGTCACCTGTTTTAAGGTGCAGGTTGGCTTGCCAGTGTGTTATGTTATCCCCCAGGCCAGAAGAGACATTACCTCATCTCTAGGGGAACCCAGGTGAGCGCTTTGTGATGTCATTACAGTTGGTCACCTGTTTCAAGGTGGAGGTTGGCTTCCCCTCTGACTCCTGGTGTGTTTTGATATCCCCCCTTGTTGTAATAGACATCCCCTCCACTCCAGGGGAACTCAGGTGAGTGCTTTGTGATATTCCCCCTGCTTGTAACAAACATCCCCTCTTCTCCAGGGGAACTCAGGTGAGCGCTTTGTGATGTCATTTCAGTTGGTCATCTGTTTCAAGGTGGAGGTTGTCTTCCCCTGTGACTCCTGGTGTGTTATGATATCCCCCCTGCTTGTAACAGACATCCCCTCGTCTCCAGGTGTACTCTGGTGAGCGCTTTGTGATGTCATTTCAGTAGGTCACCTGTTTCAAGGTGGAGGTTGGCTTGCCAGTGTGTTATGTTATCCACCATGCCAGAAGAGACATTCCCTCATCTCCAGGGGAACTGAGGTGAGTGCTTTGTGATGTCATTGTAGTACGTCACAAGATTCCAGCTGGAGCTTGGTTTCCCCTCTGGTCTAGTGTGTTATGTGTTCCGCCATGCCAGTAAGAGACATTACTTTGTCTCCACGGGAATAGAGTTGAGCGCTTTGTGATGTCATTTCAGTAGGTCTTAAGGTTCTAGTTGGACGATGGCTTTCACTCTGACTTCTAGTGTGTTATGTTATCCGCCATGACATTAAGAGACATTTCCTCATCTCCAGGGGAAGTGAGTGAGTGAGTCATTTCAGTTGGTCACCTGTTTCAAGGTGAAGGTTGGCTGCCCCTGTGACTCCTGGCGTGTTGTGATATCCCCCCTGCTTGTAACAGACATCCCCTCATCTCTAGGGGAACTCAGGTGAGCGCTTTGTGATGTCATTTCAGTTGGTCACCTGTTTCAAGTTGGAGGTTGTCTTCCCCTGTAACTCCTGGTGTGTTGTGATATCCCCCCTGCTTGTATCAGATATCCCCTCTTCAAGTTAACTCAGATGAGCGCTTTGTGATGTCATTTCAGTTGGTCACCTGTTTCATGGTGGAGGTTGGCTTCCGCTGTGACTCCTGGGGTGTTGTGATAACCCCCCTTCTTGTAACAGACATCCCCTCCTCTCCACGCGAACTCAGGTGAGCGCTTTGTGATGTCATTTCAGTTGGTCACCTGTTTCAAGGTGGAGGTTGGCTTCCCCTGTGACTCCTGGCGTGTTGTGATATCCCCCCTGCTTGTAACAGACATCCCCTCCTCACCGGGGGAACTCAGGTGAGCGCTTTGTGATATCCCCCCTGCTTGTAACAGAGGTCCTCTGCTCTCCAGGGGAACTCAGGTGAGCGCTTTGTGATGTCATTTCAGTTGGTCACCTGTTTCAAGGTTGAGATTGTCTTCCCCTGTGAATCCGGGCGTGTTTTGATATCCCTCCTGCTTTTAACAGACATCCCCTCATCTCTAGGGGAACTCAGGTGAGCGCTTTTTGATGTCATTTCAGTTGGTCACCTGTTTCAAGGTTGAGGTTGGCTTCCCCTGTGACTCCTGGTGTGTTGTGATATCCCCCCTGCTTGTAACAGACATCCCCTCCTCACCAGGGGAACTCAGTTGAGCACTTTCTGATATCCCCCCTGCTTGTAACAGACTTCCCCTGCTCTCCAGGGGAACTCAGGTGAGCGCTTTGTGATGTCATTTCAGTTGGTCACCTGTTTCAAGTTGGAGGTTGGCTTCCCCTGTGACTCCTGGTGTGTTGTGATATCCCCCCTGCTTGTAACAGACATCCCCTCTTCTCCAAGTTAACTCAGGTGAGCGCTTTGTGATGTCATTTCAGTTGGTCACCTGTTTCATGGTGGAGGTTGGCTTCCCCTCTGACTCCTGGTGTGTTTTGATATCCCCCCTTCTTGTAATAGACATCCCCTCCTCTCCAGGGGAACTCAGGTGAGCGCTTTGTGATATCCCCCCTGCTTGTAACAGAGATCCCCTGCTCTCCAGGGGAACTCACTTCAGCGCTTTGTGATGTCATTTCAGTTGGTCACCTGTTTCAAGGTTGAGATTGTCTTCCCCTGTGAATCCGGGCGTGTTTTGATATCCCTCCTGCTTTTAACAGACATCCCCTCATCTCTAGGGGAACTCAGGTGAGCGCTTTTTGATGTCATTTCAGTTGGTCACCTGTTTCAAGGTTGAGGTTGGCTTCCCCTGTGACTCCTGGTGTGTTGTGATATCCCCCCTGCTTGTAACAGACATCCCCTCCTCACCAGGGGAACTCAGTTGAGCGCTTTCTGATATCCCCCCTGCTTGTAACAGACTTCCCCTGCTCTCCAGGGGAACTCAGGTGAGCGCTTTGTGATGTCATTTCAGTTGGTCACCTGTTTCAAGTTGGAGGTTGGCTTCCCCTGTGACTCCTGGTGTGTTGTGATATCCCCCCTGCTTGTAACAGACATCCCCTCTTCTCCAAGTTAACTCAGGTGAGCGCTTTGTGATGTCATTTCAGTTGGTCACCTGTTTCATGGTGGAGGTTGGCTTCCCCTCTGACTCCTGGTGTGTTTTGATATCCCCCCTTCTTGTAATAGACATCCCCTCCTCTCCAGGGGAACTCAGGTGAGCACTTTGTGATATCCCCCCTGCTTGTAACAGAGGTCCCCTGCTCTCCAGGGGAACTCACTTCAGCGCTTTGTGATGTCATTTCAGTTGGTCACCTGTTTCAAGGTGGAGGTTGGCTTCCCCTGTGACTCCTGGTGTGTTGTGATATCCCCCCTGCTTGTAACAGACATTCCCTCCTCTCCAGGGGAACTCAGGTGAGCGCTTTGTGATATCCCCCCTGCTTGTAACAGAGGTCCCCTGCTCTCCAGGGGAACCCAGGTGAGCGCTTTGTGATGTCATTTCAGTTGGTCACCTGTTTCATGGTGGAGGATGGCTTCCGCTGTGACTCCTGGTGTGTTGTGATAACCCCCCTGCTTGTAACAGACATCCCCTCCTCTCCAGGGGAACTCAGGTGAGCGCCTTGTGATGTCATTTCAGTTGGTCACCTGTTTCAAGGTGGAGGTTGGCTTCCCCTCTGACTCCTGGTGTGTTTTGATATCCCCCCTTGTTGTAATAGACATCCCCTCCACTCCAGGGGAACTCAGGTGAGCGCTTTGTGATATTCCCCCTGCTTGTAACAAACATCCCCTCTTCTCCAGGGGAACTCAGGTGAGCGCTTTGTGATGTCATTTCAGTTGGTCATCTGTTTCAAGGTGGAGGTTGTCTTCCCCTGTGACTCCTGGTGTGTTATGATATCCCCCCTGCTTGTAACAGACATCCCCTCGTCTCCAGGTGTACTCTGGTGAGCGCTTTGTGATGTCATTTCAGTAGGTCACCTGTTTCAAGGTGGAGGTTGGCTTGCCAGTGTGTTATGTTATCCACCATGCCAGAAGAGACATTCCCTCATCTCCAGGGGAACTGAGGTGAGTGCTTTGTGATGTCATTGTAGTACGTCACAAGATTCCAGCTGGAGCTTGGCTTCCCCTCTGGTCTAGTGTGTTATGTGTTCCGCCATGCCAGTAAGAGACATTCCTTTGTCTCCATGGGAATAGAGTTTAGCGCTTTGTGATGTCATTTCAGTAGGTCTTAAGGTTCTAGTTGGAGGATGGCTTTGACTCTGACTTCTAGTGTGTTATGTTATCCGCCCTGACATTAAGAGACATTTCCTCATCTCCAATGGAAGTGAGTGAGTGACTCATTTCAGTTGGTCACCTGTTTCAAGGTGGAGGTTGGCTTCCCGTCTGACTCCTGGTGTGTTGTGATATCCCCCCTGCTTGTAACAGACATCCCCTCCTCTCCAGGGGAACTCAGGTGAGCGCTTTGTGATGTCATTTCAGTTGGTCACCTGTTTCAAGGTGCAGGTTGGCTTGCCAGTGTGTTATGTTATCCCCCATGCCAGAAGAGACATTCCCTCATCTCTAGGGGAACCCAGGTGAGCGCTTTGTGATGTCATTTCAGTTGGTCACCTGTTTCAAGGTGGAGGTTGGCTTCCCCTGTGACTCCTGGCGTGTTGTGATATCCCCCCTGCTTGTAACAGACATCCCCTCCTCACCGGGGGAACTCAGGTGAGCACTTTGTGATATCCCCCCTGCTTGTAACAGAGGTCCCCTGCTCTCCAGGGGAACTCAGGTGAGCGCTTTGTGATGTCATTTCAGTTGGTCACCTGTTTCAAGGTTGAGATTGTCTTCCCCTGTGAATCCGGGCGTGTTTTGATATCCCTCCTGCTTTTAACAGACATCCCCTCATCTCTAGGGGAACTCAGGTGAGCGCTTTTTGATGTCATTTCAGTTGGTCACCTGTTTCAAGGTTGAGGTTGGCTTCCCCTGTGACTCCTGGTGTGTTGTGATATCCCCCCTGCTTGTAACAGACATCCCCTCCTCACCAGGGGAACTCAGTTGAGCACTTTCTGATATCCCCCCTGCTTGTAACAGACTTCCCCTGCTCTCCAGGGGAACTCAGGTGAGCGCTTTGTGATGTCATTTCAGTTGGTCACCTGTTTCAAGTTGGAGGTTGGCTTCCCCTGTGACTCCTGGTGTGTTGTGATATCCCCCCTGCTTGTAACAGACATCCCCTCTTCTCCAAGTTAACTCAGGTGAGCGCTTTGTGATGTCATTTCAGTTGGTCACCTGTTTCATGGTGGAGGTTGGCTTCCCCTCTGACTCCTGGTGTGTTTTGATATCCCCCCTTCTTGTAATAGACATCCCCTCCTCTCCAGGGGAACTCAGGTGAGCGCTTTGTGATATCCCCCCTGCTTGTAACAGAGATCCCCTGCTCTCCAGGGGAACTCACTTCAGCGCTTTGTGATGTCATTTCAGTTGGTCACCTGTTTCAAGGTTGAGATTGTCTTCCCCTGTGAATCCGGGCGTGTTTTGATATCCCTCCTGCTTTTAACAGACATCCCCTCATCTCTAGGGGAACTCAGGTGAGCGCTTTTTGATGTCATTTCAGTTGGTCACCTGTTTCAAGGTTGAGGTTGGCTTCCCCTGTGACTCCTGGTGTGTTGTGATATCCCCCCTGCTTGTAACAGACATCCCCTCCTCACCAGGGGAACTCAGTTGAGCGCTTTCTGATATCCCCCCTGCTTGTAACAGACTTCCCCTGCTCTCCAGGGGAACTCAGGTGAGCGCTTTGTGATGTCATTTCAGTTGGTCACCTGTTTCAAGTTGGAGGTTGGCTTCCCCTGTGACTCCTGGTGTGTTGTGATATCCCCCCTGCTTGTAACAGACATCCCCTCTTCTCCAAGTTAACTCAGGTGAGCGCTTTGTGATGTCATTTCAGTTGGTCACCTGTTTCATGGTGGAGGTTGGCTTCCCCTCTGACTCCTGGTGTGTTTTGATATCCCCCCTTCTTGTAATAGACATCCCCTCCTCTCCAGGGGAACTCAGGTGAGCACTTTGTGATATCCCCCCTGCTTGTAACAGAGATCCCCTGCTCTCCAGGGGAACTCACTTCAGCGCTTTGTGATGTCATTTCAGTTGGTCACCTGTTTCAAGGTGGAGGTTGGCTTCCCCTGTGACTCCTGGTGTGTTGTGATATCCCCCCTGCTTGTAACAGACATTCCCTCCTCTCCAGGGGAACTCAGGTGAGCGCTTTGTGATATCCCCCCTGCTTGTAACAGAGGTCCCCTGCTCTCCAGGGGAACCCAGGTGAGCGCTTTGTGATGTCATTTCAGTTGGTCACCTGTTTCAAGGTGCAGGTTGGCTTGCCAGTGTGTTATGTTATCCCCCATGCCAGAAGAGACATTCCCTCATCTCTAGGGGAACCCAGGTGAGCGCTTTGTGATGTCATTACAGTTGGTCACCTGTTTCAAGGTGGAGGTTGGCTTCCCCTCTGACTCCTGGTGTGTTTTGATATCCCCCCTTGTTGTAATAGACATCCCCTCCACTCCAGGGGAACTCAGGTGAGCGCTTTGTGATATTCCCCCTGCTTGTAACAAACATCCCCTCTTCTCCAGGGGAACTCAGGTGAGCGCTTTGTGATGTCATTTCAGTTGGTCATCTGTTTCAAGGTGGAGGTTGTCTTCCCCTGTGACTCCTGGTGTGTTGTGATATCCCCCCTGCTTGTAACAGACATCCCCTCGTCTCCAGGTGTACTCTGGTGAGCGCTTTGTGATGTCATTTCAGTAGGTCACCTGTTTCAAGGTGGAGGTTGGCTTGCCAGTGTGTTATGTTATCCACCATGCCAGAAGAGACATTCCCTCATCTCCAGGGGAACTGAGGTGAGTGCTTTGTGATGTCATTGTAGTACGTCACAAGATTCCAGCTGGAGCTTGGCTTCCCCTCTGGTCTAGTGTGTTATGTGTTCCGCCATGCCAGTAAGAGACATTCCTTTGTCTCCATGGGAATAGAGTTTAGCGCTTTGTGATGTCATTTCAGTAGGTCTTAAGGTTCTAGTTGGAGGATGGCTTTGACTCTGACTTCTAGTGTGTTATGTTATCCGCCCTGACATTAAGAGACATTTCCTCATCTCCAATGGAAGTGAGTGAGTGACTCATTTCAGTTGGTCACCTGTTTCAAGGTGGAGGTTGGCTTCCCGTCTGACTCCTGGTGTGTTGTGATATCCCCCCTGCTTGTAACAGACATCCCCTCCTCTCCAGGGGAACTCAGGTGAGCGCTTTGTGATGTCATTTCAGTTGGTCACCTGTTTCAAGGTGGAGGCTGGCTTCCCCTGTGACTCCTGGTGTGTTGTGCTATCCCCCCTGCTTGTAACATACATCCCTTCCTCTCTACGGAAAGTCAAGTCAGCGCTTTGTGATGCCATTTCTGTTGGTCACCTGTTTCAAGGTGGAGGTTGGCTTCCCCTGTGACTCCTGGTATGTTGTGATATCCGCCCTGCTTGTAACAGACATCTCCTCCTCTCCAGGGGAACTAAGGTGAGCGCTTTGTGATATTCCCCCTGCTTGTAACAGAAATCCCCACCTCTCCAGGTGAACTCAGGTGAGCGCTTTGTGATGTCATTTCAGTTGGTCACCTGTTTCAAGGTTGAGATTGGCTTCCCCTGTGACTCCTCGTGTGTTGTGATATCCCCCCTGCTTGTAACAGACATCCCCTCTTCAATAGGGGAACACAGGTGAGCGCTTTGTGATGACATTTCAGTTGGTTACCTGTTTGAAGGTGGAGGTTGGCTTCTCCTGTGACTCCTGGTGTGTTGTGATATCCCCCCTGCTTGTAAGAGACATCCCCTGCTCTCCAGGGGAACTCAGGTGAGCGCTTTGTGATGACATTTCAGTTGGTTACCTGTTTCAAGGTGGAGGTTGGCTTCCCCTGTGACTCCTGTTGTGTTGTGTTATCCCCCCTGCTTGTAAAAGACACCCCGTCCTCTCCAGGGGAACTCAGGTGAGCGCTTTGTGATATCCCTCCTGTCTGTAACAGATATCCCCACTTCTCCAGGTGAACTCAGATGGGCGCTTTGTGATGCCATTTCAGTTGGTTACCTGTTTCAAGGTGGAGGTTGTCTTCCCCTTTGAATCCTGGTGTGTTGTGTTATCCCTCCTGCCTGTAACAGACATCCCCACTTCTCCAGGTGAACTCAGGTGAGCGCTTTGTGATGTCATTTCAGTTGGTCACCTGTATCAAGGTGGAGGTTGCCTTCCCCTGTGACTCGTGGTGTGTTGTGATATCCCCCCTGCTTGTAACAGACATCCCCTCCTCTCCAGGGGAACTCAGGTGAGCGCTTTGTGATATCCCCCCTGCTTGTAACAGACATCCCCTCCTCTCCAGGTGAACTCAGGTGAGAGCTTTGTTTTGTCATTTCAGTTAGTCACCTGTTTCAAGGTTGAGGTTGGCTTCCCCTGTGACTCCTGGTGTGTTGTGATATCCCCCCTACTTGTAACAGACATCCCCTCCTCTCCAGGGGAACTCAGGTGAGCGCTTTGTGATGTCATTTCAGTCTGTCACCTGTTTCAAGGTTGACGTTGGCTTCCCCTGTGACTCCTGGTGTGTTGTGATATCCCCCCTACTTGTAACAGACATCCCCTCCTCTCCAGGGGAACTCAGGTGAGCGCTTTGTGATGTCATTTCAGTCGGTCACCTGTTTCAAGGTGGAGAATGGCTTCCCCTGTGACTCCTGGTGTGTTGTGATATCCCCCCTGCTTGTAACAGACATCCCCTCTTCTCCAAGTTAACTCAGGTGAGCGCTTTGTGATGTCATTTCAGTTGGTCACCTATTTCATGGTGGAGGTTGGCTTCCGCGGTGACTCCTGGTGTGTTGTGATATCCCCCCTGCTTGTAACAGACATCCCCTCCTCTCCAGGGGAACTCAGGTGAGCGCTTTGTGATATCCCCGCTGCTTGTAACAGACATCCCCTCCTCTCCAGGTGAACTCAGGTGAGAGCTTTGTGATGTCATTTCAGTTAGTCACCTGTTTCAAGGTTGAGGTTGGCTTCCCCTGTGACTCCTGGTGTGTTGTGATATCCCCCCTACTTGTAACAGACATCCCCACCTCTCCAGGGGAACTCAGGTGACCGCTTTGTGATGTCCTTTCAGTTGGTCACCTGTTTCATGGTGGAGGTTGGCTTCCGCTGTGACTCCTGGTGTGTTGTGATATCCCCCCTGCTTGTAACAGACATCCCCTCCTCTCCAGGGGAACTCAGGTGAGCGCTTTGTGATATCCCCCCTGCTTGTAACAGACATCCCCTCCTCTCCAGGGGAACTAAGGTGAGCGCTTTTTGATATCCCCCCTGCTTGTAACAGACATCTCCTCCTCTCCAGGGGAACTGAGGTGAGTGCATTGAGATGTCATTTCACTAGGTCTCCAAATTCCAGCCGGAGGTGGGCTTCCCCTGTTACTCTTAATGTGTTCTGATATACTCCCTGCCACTAACTGATGAACCCCTTGTCTCTAGGGGAACTCAGGTAAGATCTTTGTGATGTCATTTCAACAGGTGTCCAGTTTCTAGCTGGAGGTTGTCGCTTTGTGATGTCATTTTAGTAGGTCTCCAGATTCTAACTGGAGGTTGGCTTGCCCTCTGAGTTCCAGTGTGTTACGTTATCCCCGATGCCAGAAGAGACATTCCCTCATCTCCAGGGGAACTGAGGTGAGTGCTTTGTGATGTCATTGTAGTACGTCACAAGATTCCAGCTGGAGCTTGGCTTCCCCTCTGGTCTAGTGTGTTATGTGTTCCGCCATGCCAGTAAGAGACATTCCTTTGTCTCCATGGGAATAGAGTTGAGCGCTTTGTGATGTCATTTCAGTAGGTCTTAAGGTTCTAGTTGGAGGATGGCTTTGACTCTGACTTGTAGTGTGTTATGTTATCCGCCCTGACATTAAGAGACATGTCCTCATCTCCAGGGGAAGTAAGTGAGTGAGTCCTTTCAGTTGGTCACCTATTTCAAGGTGGAGGTTGGCTTCCCCTGTGACTCCTGGTGTGTTGTGATATCCCCCCTGCTTGTAACATACATCCCTTCCTCTCTACGGAAAGTCAAGTCAGCGTTTTGTGATGCCATTTCTGTTGGTCACCTGTTTCAAGGTGGAGGTTGGCTTCCCCTGTGACTCCTGGTATGTTGTGATATCCGCCCTGCTTGTAACAGACATCTCCTCCTCTCCAGGGGAACTAAGGTGAGCGCTTTTGATATTCCCCCTGCTTGTAACAGACATCCCCACCTCTCCAGGTGAACTCAGGTGAGCGCTTTGTGATGTCATTTCAGTTGGTCACCTGTTTCAAGGTTGAGATTGGCTTCCCCTGTGACTCCTCGTGTGTTGTGATATCCCCCCTGCTTGTAACAGACATCCCCTCTTCAATAGGGGAACACAGGTGAGCGCTTTGTGATGACATTTCAGTTGGTTACCTGTTTGAAGGTGGAGGTTGGCTTCTCCTGTGACTCCTGGTGTGTTGTGATATCCCCCCTGCTTGTAAGAGACATCCCCTGCTCTCCAGGGGAACTCAGGTGAGCGCTTTGTGATGACATTTCAGTTGGTTACCTGTTTCAAGGTGGAGGTTGGCTTCCCCTGTGACTCCTGTTGTGTTGTGTTATCCCCCCTGCTTGTAAAAGACACCCCGTCCTCTCCAGGGGAACTCAGGTGAGCGCTTTGTGATATCCCTCCTGTCTGTAACAGAAATCCCCACCTCTCCAGGTGAACTCAGGTGAGCGCTTTGTGATGTCATTTCAGTTGGTCACCTGTTTCAAGGTTGAGATTGGCTTCCCCTGTGACTCCTCGTGTGTTGTGATATCCCCCCTGCTTGTAACAGACATCCCCTCTTCAATAGGGGAACACAGGTGAGCGCTTTGTGATGACATTTCAGTTGGTTACCTGTTTGAAGGTGGAGGTTGGCTTCTCCTGTGACTCCTGGTGTGTTGTGATATCCCCCCTGCTTGTAAGAGACATCCCCTGCTCTCCAGGGGAACTCAGGTGAGCGCTTTGTGATGACATTTCAGTTGGTTACCTGTTTCAAGGTGGAGGTTGGCTTCCCCTGTGACTCCTGTTGTGTTGTGTTATCCCCCCTGCTTGTAACAGACATCCCCTCTTCAATAGGGGAACACAGGTGAGCGCTTTGTGATGACATTTCAGTTAGTCACCTGTTCCAAGGTTGAGGTTGGCTTCCCCTGTGACTCCTGGTGTGTTGTGATATCCCCCCTACTTGTAACAGACATCCCCTCCTCTCCAGGGGAACTCAGGTGAGCGCTTTGTGATGTCATTTCAGTCTGTCACCTGTTTCAAGGTTGACGTTGGCTTCCCCTGTGACTCCTGGTGTGTTGTGATATCCCCCCTACTTGTAACAGACATCCCCTCCTCCCCAGGGGAACTCAGGTGAGCGCTTTGTGATGTCATTTCAGTCGGTCACCTGTTTCAAGGTGGAGAATGGCTTCCCCTGTGACTCCTGGTGTGTTGTGATATCCCCCCTGCTTGTAACAGACATCCCCTCTTCTCCAAGTTAACTCAGGTGAGCTTGTAACAGACATCCCCTCCTCTCCAGGGGAACTCAGGTGAGCGCTTTGTGATATCCCCCCTGCTTGTAACAGACATCCCCTCCTCTCCAGGTGAACTCAGGTGAGAGCTTTGTGATGTCATTTCAGTTAGTCACCTGTTTCAAGGTTGAGGTTGGCTTCCCCTGTGACTCCTGGTGTGTTGTGATATCCCCCCTACTTGTAACAGACATCCCCACCTCTCCAGGGGAACTCAGGTGACCGCTTTGTGATGTCATTTCAGTCGGTCACCTGTTTCAAGGTGGAGGTTGGCTTCCCCTGTGACTCCTGGTGTGTTGTGATATCCCCCCTGCTTGTAACAGACATCCCCTCTTCTCCAAGTTAACTCAGGTGACCGCTTTGTGATGTCATTTCAGTTGGTCACCTGTTTCATGGTGGAGGTTGGCTTCCGCTGTGACTCCTGGTGTGTTGTGATATCCCCCCTGCTTGTAACAGACATCCCCTCCTCTCCAGGGGAACTCAGGTGAGCGCTTTGTGATATCCCCCCTGCTTGTAACAGACATCCCCTCCTCTCCAGGGGAACTAAGGTGAGCGCTTTGTGATATCCCCCCTGCTTGTAACAGACATTCCCTCCTCTCCAGGGGAACTAAGGTGAGCGCTTTTTGATATCCCCCCTGCTTGTAACAGACATCTCCTCCTCTCCAGGGGAACTGAGGTGAGTGCATTGAGATGTCATTTCACTAGGTCTCCAAATTCCAGCCGGAGGTGGGCTTCCCCTGTTACTCTTAATGTGTTCTGATATACTCCCTGCCACTAACTGATGAACCCCTTGTCTCTAGGGGAACTCAGGTAAGATCTTTGTGATGTCATTTCAACAGGTGTCCAGTTTCTAGCTGGAGGTTGTCGCTTTGTGATGTCATTTTAGTAGGTCTCCAGATTCTAACTGGAGCTTGGCTTGCCCTCTGAGTTCCAGTGTGTTACGTTATCCCCGATGCCAGAAGAGACATTCCCTCATCTCCAGGGGAACTGAGGTGAGTGCTTTGTGATGTCATTGTAGTACGTCACAAGATTCCATCTGGAGCTTGGCTTCCCCTCTGGTCAAGTGTGTTATGTGTTCCGCCATGCCAGTAAGAGACATTCCTTTGTCTCCATGGGAATAGAGTTGAGCGCTTTGTGATGTCATTTCAGTAGGCCTTAAGGTTCTAGTTGGAGGATGGCTTTGACTCTGACTTCTAGTGTGTTATGTTATCCGCCATGACATTAAGAGACATTTCCTCATCTCCAATGGAAGTGAGTGAGTGACTCATTTCAGTTGGTCACCTGTTTCAAGGTGGAGGTTGGCTTCCCCTGTGACTCCTGGTGTGTTGTGATATCCCCCCTGCTTGTAACAGACATCCCCTCCTTTCCAGGGGAACTCAGGTGAGCGCTTTGTGATATCCCCCCTGCTTGTAACAGACATCCCCTCTTCTCCAAGTTAACTCAGGTGAGCGCTTTGTGATGTCATTTCAGTTGGTCACCTGTTTCATGGTGGAGGTTGGCTTCCGCGGTGACTCCTGGTGTGTTGTGATATCCCCCCTGCTTGTAACAGACATCCCCTCCTCTCCAGGGGAACTCAGGTGAGCGCTTTGTGATATCCCCCCTGCTTGTAACAGACATCCCCTCCTCTCCAGGTGAACTCAGGTGAGAGCTTTGTGATGTCATTTCAGTTAGTCACCTGTTTCAAGGTTGAGGTTGGCTTCCCCTGTGACTCCTGGTGTGTTGTGATATCCCCCCTACTTGTAACAGACATCCCCTCCTCTCCAGGGGAACTCAGGTGAGCGCTTTGTGATGTCATTTCAGTCGGTCACCTGTTTCAAGGTGGAGGTTGGCTTCTCCTGTGACTCCTGGTGTGTTGTGATATCCCCCCTGCTTGTAAGAGACATCCCCTGCTCTCCAGGGGAACTCAGGTGAGCGCTTTGTGATGACATTTCAGTTGGTTACCTGTTTCAAGGTGGAGGTTGGCTTCCCCTGTGACTCCTGTTGTGTTGTGTTATCCCCCCTGCTTGTAAAAGACACCCCGTCCTCTCCAGGGGAACTCAGGTGAGCGCTTTGTGATATCCCTCCTGTCTGTAACAGATATCCCCACTTCTCCAGGTGAACTCAGATGGGCGCTTTGTGATGCCATTTCAGTTGGTTACCTGTTTCAAGGTGGAGGTTGTCTTCCCCTTTGAATCCTGGTGTGTTGTGTTATCCCTCCTGCCTGTAACAGACATCCCCACTTCTCCAGGTGACCTCAGGTGAGCGCTTTGTGATGTCATTTCAGTTGGTCACCTGTATCAAGGTGGAGGTTGCCTTCCCCTGTGACTCGTGGTGTGTTGTGATATCCCCCCTGCTTGTAACAGACATCCCCTCCTCTCCAGGGGAACTCTGGTGAGCGCTTTGTGATATCCCTCCTGCCTGTAACAGAGATTCCCTCCTCTCCTGGTGAATTCAGGTGAGCGCTTTGTGATATCCCCCCTGCTTATAACAGACATCCCCACCTCTCCAGGGGAACTCAGGTGAGCGCTTTGTGATATCCCCCCTGCTTGTAACAGACATCCCCTCCTCTCCAGGTGAACTCAGGTGAGAGCTTTGTGATGTCATTTCAGTTAGTCACCTGTTTCAAGGTTGAGGTTGGCTTCCCCTGTGACTCCTGGTGTGTTGTGATATCCCCCCTACTTGTAACAGACATCCCCTCCTCTCCAGGGGAACTCAGGTGAGCGCTTTGTGATGTCATTTCAGTCGGTCACCTGTTTCAAGGTGGAGGTTGGATTCCCCTGTGACTCCTGGTGTGTTGTGATATCCCCCCGGCTTGTAACAGACATCCCCTCTTCAATAGGGGAACACAGGTGAGCGCTTTGTGATGACATTTCAGTTGGTTACCTGTTTGAAGGTGGAGGTTGGCTTCTCCTGTGACTCCTGGTGTGTTGTGATATCCCCCCTGCTTGTAAGAGACATCCCCTGCTCTCCAGGGGAACTCAGGTGAGCGCTTTGTGATGACATTTCAGTTGGTTACCTGTTTCAAGGTGGAGGTTGGCTTCCCCTGTGACTCCTGTTGTGTTGTGTTATCCCCCCTGCTTGTAAAAGACACCCCGTCCTCTCCAGGGGAACTCAGGTGAGCGCTTTGTGATATCCCTCCTGTCTGTAACAGATATCCCCACTTCTCCAGGTGAACTCAGATGGGCGCTTTGTGATGCCATTTCAGTTGGTTACCTGTTTCAAGGTGGAGGTTGTCTTCCCCTTTGAATCCTGGTGTGTTGTGTTATCCCTCCTGCCTGTAACAGACATCCCCACTTCTCCAGGTGACCTCAGGTGAGCGCTTTGTGATGTCATTTCAGTTGGTCACCTGTATCAAGGTGGAGGTTGCCTTCCCCTGTGACTCGTGGTGTGTTGTGATATCCCCCCTGCTTGTAACAGACATCCCCTCCTCTCCAGGGGAACTCTGGTGAGCGCTTTGTGATATCCCTCCTGCCTGTAACAGAGATTCCCTCCTCTCCTGGTGAATTCAGGTGAGCGCTTTGTGATATCCCCCCTGCTTATAACAGACATCCCCACCTCTCCAGGGGAACTCAGGTGAGCGCTTTGTGATATCCCCCCTGCTTGTAACAGACATCCCCTCCTCTCCAGGTGAACTCAGGTGAGAGCTTTGTGATGTCATTTCAGTTAGTCACCTGTTTCAAGGTTGAGGTTGGCTTCCCCTGTGACTCCTGGTGTGTTGTGATATCCCCCCTACTTGTAACAGACATCCCCTCCTCTCCAGGGGAACTCAGGTGAGCGCTTTGTGATGTCATTTCAGTCGGTCACCTGTTTCAAGGTGGAGGTTGGATTCCCCTGTGACTCCTGGTGTGTTGTGATATCCCCCCGGCTTGTAACAGACATCCCCTCTTCAATAGGGGAACACAGGTGAGCGCTTTGTGATGACATTTCAGTTGGTTACCTGTTTGAAGGTGGAGGTTGGCTTCTCCTGTGACTCCTGGTGTGTTGTGATATCCCCCCTGCTTGTAAGAGACATCCCCTGCTCTCCAGGGGAACTCAGGTGAGCGCTTTGTGATGACATTTCAGTTGGTTACCTGTTTCAAGGTGGAGGTTGGCTTCCCCTGTGACTCCTGTTGTGTTGTGTTATCCCCCCTGCTTGTAAAAGACACCCCGTCCTCTCCAGGGGAACTCAGGTGAGCGCTTTGTGATATCCCTCCTGTCTGTAACAGATATCCCCACTTCTCCAGGTGAACTCAGATGGGCGCTTTGTGATGCCATTTCAGTTGGTTACCTGTTTCAAGGTGGAGGTTGTCTTCCCCTTTGAATCCTGGTGTGTTGTGTTATCCCTCCTGCCTGTAACAGACATCCCCACTTCTCCAGGTGAACTCAGGTGAGCGCTTTGTGATGTCATTTCAGTTGGTCACCTGTATCAAGGTGGAGGTTGCCTTCCCCTGTGACTCGTGGTGTGTTGTGATATCCCCCCTGCTTGTAACAGACATCCCCTCCTCTCCAGGGGAACTCAGGTGAGCGCTTTGTGATATCCCCCCTGCTTGTAACAGACATCCCCTCCTCTCCAGGTGAACTCAGGTGAGAGCTTTGTTTTGTCATTTCAGTTAGTCACCTGTTCCAAGGTTGAGGTTGGCTTCCCCTGTGACTCCTGGTGTGTTGTGATATCCCCCCTACTTGTAACAGACATCCCCTCCTCTCCAGGGGAACTCAGGTGAGCGCTTTGTGATGTCATTTCAGTCTGTCACCTGTTTCAAGGTTGACGTTGGCTTCCCCTGTGACTCCTGGTGTGTTGTGATATCCCCCCTACTTGTAACAGACATCCCCTCCTCTCCAGGGGAACTCAGGTGAGCGCTTTGTGATGTCATTTCAGTCGGTCACCTGTTTCAAGGTGGAGAATGGCTTCCCCTGTGACTCCTGGTGTGTTGTGATATCCCCCCTGCTTGTAACAGACATCCCCTCTTCTCCAAGTTAACTCAGGTGAGCGCTTTGTGATGTCATTTCAGTTGGTCACCTGTTTCATGGTGGAGGTTGGGTTCCGCGGTGACTCCTGGTGTGTTGTGATATCCCCCCTGTTTGTAACAGACATCCCCTCCTCTCCAGGGGAACTCAGGTGAGCGCTTTGTGATATCCCCCCTGCTTGTAACAGACATCCCCTCCTCTCCAGGTGAACTCAGGTGAGAGCTTTGTGATGTCATTTCAGTTAGTCACCTGTTTCAAGGTTGAGGTTGGCTTCCCCTGTGACTCCTGGTGTGTTGTGATATCCCCCCTACTTGTAACAGACATCCCCACCTCTCCAGGGGAACTCAGGTGACCGCTTTGTGATGTCATTTCAGTCGGTCACCTGTTTCAAGGTGGAGGTTGGCTTCCCCTGTGACTCCTGGTGTGTTGTGATATCCCCCCTGCTTGTAACAGACATCCCCTCCTCTCCAGGGGAACCCAGGTGAGCGCTTTGTGATATCCCCCCTGCTTGTAACAGACATCCCCTCTTCTCCAAGTTAACTCAGGTGAGCGCTTTGTGATGTCATTTCAGTTGGTCACCTGTTTCATGGTGGAGGTTGGCTTCCGCGGTGACTCCTGGTGTGTTGTGATATCCCCCCTGCTTGTAACAGACATCCCCTCCTCTCCAGGGGAACTCAGGTGAGCGCTTTGTGATATCCCCCCTGCTTGTAACAGACATCCCCTCCTCTCCAGGTGAACTCAGGTGAGAGCTTTGTGATGTCATTTCAGTTAGTCACCTGTTTCAAGGTTGAGGTTGGCTTCCCCTGTGACTCCTGGTGTGTTGTGATATCCCCCCTACTTGTAACAGACATCCCCTCCTCTCCAGGGGAACTCAGGTGAGCGCTTTGTGATGTCATTTCAGTCGGTCACCTGTTTCAAGGTGGAGGTTGGCTTCTCCTGTGACTCCTGGTGTGTTGTGATATCCCCCCTGCTTGTAAGAGACATCCCCTGCTCTCCAGGGGAACTCAGGTGAGCGCTTTGTGATGACATTTCAGTTGGTTACCTGTTTCAAGGTGGAGGTTGGCTTCCCCTGTGACTCCTGTTGTGTTGTGTTATCCCCCCTGCTTGTAAAAGACACCCCGTCCTCTCCAGGGGAACTCAGGTGAGCGCTTTGTGATATCCCTCCTGTCTGTAACAGATATCCCCACTTCTCCAGGTGAACTCAGATGGGCGCTTTGTGATGCCATTTCAGTTGGTTACCTGTTTCAAGGTGGAGGTTGTCTTCCCCTTTGAATCCTGGTGTGTTGTGTTATCCCTCCTGCCTGTAACAGACATCCCCACTTCTCCAGGTGACCTCAGGTGAGCGCTTTGTGATGTCATTTCAGTTGGTCACCTGTATCAAGGTGGAGGTTGCCTTCCCCTGTGACTCGTGGTGTGTTGTGATATCCCCCCTGCTTGTAACAGACATCCCCTCCTCTCCAGGGGAACTCTGGTGAGCGCTTTGTGATATCCCTCCTGCCTGTAACAGAGATTCCCTCCTCTCCTGGTGAATTCAGGTGAGCGCTTTGTGATATCCCCCCTGCTTATAACAGACATCCCCACCTCTCCAGGGGAACTCAGGTGAGCGCTTTGTGATATCCCCCCTGCTTGTAACAGACATCCCCTCCTCTCCAGGTGAACTCAGGTGAGAGCTTTGTGATGTCATTTCAGTTAGTCACCTGTTTCAAGGTTGAGGTTGGCTTCCCCTGTGACTCCTGGTGTGTTGTGATATCCCCCCTACTTGTAACAGACATCCCCTCCTCTCCAGGGGAACTCAGGTGAGCGCTTTGTGATGTCATTTCAGTCGGTCACCTGTTTCAAGGTGGAGGTTGGATTCCCCTGTGACTCCTGGTGTGTTGTGATATCCCCCCGGCTTGTAACAGACATCCCCTCTTCAATAGGGGAACACAGGTGAGCGCTTTGTGATGACATTTCAGTTGGTTACCTGTTTGAAGGTGGAGGTTGGCTTCTCCTGTGACTCCTGGTGTGTTGTGATATCCCCCCTGCTTGTAAGAGACATCCCCTGCTCTCCAGGGGAACTCAGGTGAGCGCTTTGTGATGACATTTCAGTTGGTTACCTGTTTCAAGGTGGAGGTTGGCTTCCCCTGTGACTCCTGTTGTGTTGTGTTATCCCCCCTGCTTGTAAAAGACACCCCGTCCTCTCCAGGGGAACTCAGGTGAGCGCTTTGTGATATCCCTCCTGTCTGTAACAGATATCCCCACTTCTCCAGGTGAACTCAGATGGGCGCTTTGTGATGCCATTTCAGTTGGTTACCTGTTTCAAGGTGGAGGTTGTCTTCCCCTTTGAATCCTGGTGTGTTGTGTTATCCCTCCTGCCTGTAACAGACATCCCCACTTCTCCAGGTGACCTCAGGTGAGCGCTTTGTGATGTCATTTCAGTTGGTCACCTGTATCAAGGTGGAGGTTGCCTTCCCCTGTGACTCGTGGTGTGTTGTGATATCCCCCCTGCTTGTAACAGACATCCCCTCCTCTCCAGGGGAACTCTGGTGAGCGCTTTGTGATATCCCTCCTGCCTGTAACAGAGATTCCCTCCTCTCCTGGTGAATTCAGGTGAGCGCTTTGTGATATCCCCCCTGCTTATAACAGACATCCCCACCTCTCCAGGGGAACTCAGGTGAGCGCTTTGTGATATCCCCCCTGCTTGTAACAGACATCCCCTCCTCTCCAGGTGAACTCAGGTGAGAGCTTTGTGATGTCATTTCAGTTAGTCACCTGTTTCAAGGTTGAGGTTGGCTTCCCCTGTGACTCCTGGTGTGTTGTGATATCCCCCCTACTTGTAACAGACATCCCCTCCTCTCCAGGGGAACTCAGGTGAGCGCTTTGTGATGTCATTTCAGTCGGTCACCTGTTTCAAGGTGGAGGTTGGATTCCCCTGTGACTCCTGGTGTGTTGTGATATCCCCCCGGCTTGTAACAGACATCCCCTCTTCAATAGGGGAACACAGGTGAGCGCTTTGTGATGACATTTCAGTTGGTTACCTGTTTGAAGGTGGAGGTTGGCTTCTCCTGTGACTCCTGGTGTGTTGTGATATCCCCCCTGCTTGTAAGAGACATCCCCTGCTCTCCAGGGGAACTCAGGTGAGCGCTTTGTGATGACATTTCAGTTGGTTACCTGTTTCAAGGTGGAGGTTGGCTTCCCCTGTGACTCCTGTTGTGTTGTGTTATCCCCCCTGCTTGTAAAAGACACCCCGTCCTCTCCAGGGGAACTCAGGTGAGCGCTTTGTGATATCCCTCCTGTCTGTAACAGATATCCCCACTTCTCCAGGTGAACTCAGATGGGCGCTTTGTGATGCCATTTCAGTTGGTTACCTGTTTCAAGGTGGAGGTTGTCTTCCCCTTTGAATCCTGGTGTGTTGTGTTATCCCTCCTGCCTGTAACAGACATCCCCACTTCTCCAGGTGAACTCAGGTGAGCGCTTTGTGATGTCATTTCAGTTGGTCACCTGTATCAAGGTGGAGGTTGCCTTCCCCTGTGACTCGTGGTGTGTTGTGATATCCCCCCTGCTTGTAACAGACATCCCCTCCTCTCCAGGGGAACTCAGGTGAGCGCTTTGTGATATCCCCCCTGCTTGTAACAGACATCCCCTCCTCTCCAGGTGAACTCAGGTGAGAGCTTTGTTTTGTCATTTTAGTTAGTCACCTGTTCCAAGGTTGAGGTTGGCTTCCCCTGTGACTCCTGGTGTGTTGTGATATCCCCCCTACTTGTAACAGACATCCCCTCCTCTCCAGGGGAACTCAGGTGAGCGCTTTGTGATGTCATTTCAGTCTGTCACCTGTTTCAAGGTTGACGTTGGCTTCCCCTGTGACTCCTGGTGTGTTGTGATATCCCCCCTACTTGTAACAGACATCCCCTCCTCTCCAGGGGAACTCAGGTGAGCGCTTTGTGATGTCATTTCAGTCGGTCACCTGTTTCAAGGTGGAGAATGGCTTCCCCTGTGACTCCTGGTGTGTTGTGATATCCCCCCTGCTTGTAACAGACATCCCCTCTTCTCCAAGTTAACTCAGGTGAGCGCTTTGTGATGTCATTTCAGTTGGTCACCTGTTTCATGGTGGAGGTTGGCTTCCGCGGTGACTCCTGGTGTGTTGTGATATCCCCCCTGTTTGTAACAGACATCCCCTCCTCTCCAGGGGAACTCAGGTGAGCGCTTTGTGATATCCCCCCTGCTTGTAACAGACATCCCCTCCTCTCCAGGTGAACTCAGGTGAGAGCTTTGTGATGTCATTTCAGTTAGTCACCTGTTTCAAGGTTGAGGTTGGCTTCCCCTGTGACTCCTGGTGTGTTGTGATATCCCCCCTACTTGTAACAGACATCCCCACCTCTCCAGGGGAACTCAGGTGACCGCTTTGTGATGTCATTTCAGTCGGTCACCTGTTTCAAGGTGGAGGTTGGCTTCCCCTGTGACTCCTGGTGTGTTGTGATATCCCCCCTGCTTGTAACAGACATCCCCTCTTCTCCAAGTTAACTCAGGTGACCGCTTTGTGATGTCATTTCAGTTGGTCACCTGTTTCATGGTGGAGGTTGGCTTCCGCTGTGACTCCTGGTGTGTTGTGATATCCCCCCTGCTTGTAACAGACATCCCCTCCTCTCCAGGGGAACTCAGGTGAGCGCTTTTTGATATCCCCCCTGCTTGTAACAGACATCCCCTCCTCTCCAGGGGAACTAAGGTGAGCGCTTTGTGATATCCCCCCTGCTTGTAACAGACATTCCCTCCTCTCCAGGGGAACTAAGGTGAGCGCTTTTTGATATCCCCCCTGCTTGTAACAGACATCTCCTCCTCTCCAGGGGAACTCAGGTGAGCGCTTTGTGATGTCATTTCAGTCGGTCACCTGTTTCAAGGTGGAGGTTGGATTCCCCTGTGACTCCTGGTGTGTTGTGATATCCCCCCGGCTTGTAACAGACATCCCCTCTTCAATAGGGGAACACAGGTGAGCGCTTTGTGATGACATTTCAGTTGGTTACCTGTTTGAAGGTGGAGGTTGGCTTCTCCTGTGACTCCTGGTGTGTTGTGATATCCCCCCTGCTTGTAAGAGACATCCCCTGCTCTCCAGGGGAACTCAGGTGAGCGCTTTGTGATGACATTTCAGTTGGTTACCTGTTTCAAGGTGGAGGTTGGCTTCCCCTGTGACTCCTGTTGTGTTGTGTTATCCCCCCTGCTTGTAAAAGACACCCCGTCCTCTCCAGGGGAACTCAGGTGAGCGCTTTGTGATATCCTTCCTGTCTGTAACAGATATCCCCACTTCTCCAGGTGAACTCAGATGGGCGCTTTGTGATGCCATTTCAGTTGGTTACCTGTTTCAAGGTGGAGGTTGTCTTCCCCTTTGAATCCTGGTGTGTTGTGTTATCCCTCCTGCCTGTAACAGACATCCCCACTTCTCCAGGTGAACTCAGGTGAGCGCTTTGTGATGTCATTTCAGTTGGTCACCTGTATCAAGGTGGAGGTTGCCTTCCCCTGTGACTCGTGGTGTGTTGTGATATCCCCCCTGCTTGTAACAGACATCCCCTCCTCTCCAGGGGAACTCAGGTGAGCGCTTTGTGATATCCCCCCTGCTTGTAACAGACATCCCCTCCTCTCCAGGTGAACTCAGGTGAGAGCTTTGTTTTGTCATTTCAGTTAGTCACCTGTTTCAAGGTTGAGGTTGGCTTCCCCTGTGACTCCTGGTGTGTTGTGATATCCCCCCTACTTGTAACAGACATCCCCTCCTCTCCAGGGGAACTCAGGTGAGCGCTTTGTGATGTCATTTCAGTCTGTCACCTGTTTGACGTTGGCTTCCCCTGTGACTCCTGGTGTGTTGTGATATCCCCCCTACTTGTAACAGACATCCCCTCCTCTCCAGGGGAACTCAGGTGAGCGCTTTGTGATGTCATTTCAGTCGGTCACCTGTTTCAAGGTGGAGAATGGCTTCCCCTGTGACTCCTGGTGTGTTGTGATATCCCCCCTGCTTGTAACAGACATCCCCTCTTCTCCAAGTTAACTCAGGTGAGCGCTTTGTGATGTCATTTCAGTTGGTCACCTGTTTCATGGTGGAGGTTGGCTTCCGCGGTGACTCCTGGTGTGTTGTGATATCCCCCCTGTTTGTAACAGACATCCCCTCCTCTCCAGGGGAACTCAGGTGAGCGCTTTGTGATATCCCCCCTGCTTGTAACAGACATCCCCTCCTCTCCAGGTGAACTCAGGTGAGAGCTTTGTGATGTCATTTCAGTTAGTCACCTGTTTCAAGGTTGAGGTTGGCTTCCCCTGTGACTCCTGGTGTGTTGTGATATCCCCCCTATTTGTAACAGACATCCCCACCTCTCCAGGGGAACTCAGGTGACCGCTTTGTGATGTCATTTCAGTCGGTCACCTGTTTCAAGGTGGAGGTTGGCTTCCCCTGTGACTCCTGGTGTGTTGTGATATCCCCCCTGCTTGTAACAGACATCCCCTCTTCTCCAAGTTAACTCAGGTGACCGCTTTGTGATGTCATTTCAGTTGGTCACCTGTTTCATGGTGGAGGTTGGCTTCCGCTGTGACTCCTGGTGTGTTGTGATATCCCCCCTGCTTGTAACAGACATCCCCTCCTCTCCAGGGGAACTCAGGTGAGCGCTTTGTGATATCCCCCCTGCTTGTAACAGACATCCCCTCCTCTCCAGGGGAACTCAGGTGAGCGCTTTGTGATATCCCCCCTGCTTGTAACAGACATCCCCTCCTCTCCAGGGGAACTAAGGTGAGCGCTTTGTGATATCCCCCCTGCTTGTAACAGACATCCCCTCCTCTCCAGGGGAACTAAGGTGAGCGCTTTGTGATATCCCCCCTGCTTGTAACAGACATCTCCTCCTCTCCAGGGGAACTGAGGTGAGTGCATTGAGATGTCATTTCACTAGGTCTCCAAATTCCAGCTGGAGGTGGGCTTCCCCTGTTACTCTTAATGTGTCTCCTCTCCAGGGGAACTCAGGTGAGCGCTTTGTGATATCCCCCCTGCTTGTAACAGACATCCCCTCCTCTCCAGGGGAACTCAGGTGAGCGCTTTGTGATATCCCCCCTGCTTGTAACAGACATCCCCTCCTCTCCAGGGGAACTAAGGTGAGCGCTTTGTGATATCCCCCCTGCTTGTAACAGACATCCCCTCCTCTCCAGGGGAACTAAGGTGAGCGCTTTGTGATATCCCCCCTGCTTGTAACAGACATCTCCTCCTCTCCAGGGGAACTGAGGTGAGTGCATTGAGATGTCATTTCACTAGGTCTCCAAATTCCAGCTGGAGGTGGGCTTCCCCTGTTACTCTTAATGTGTTCTGATATACTCCCTGCCACTAACTGATGAACCCCTTGTCTTTAGGGGAACTCAGGTAAGATCTTTGTGATGTCATTTCAACAGGTGTCCAGTTTCTAGCTGGAGGTTGTCACTTTGTGATGTCATTTTAGTAGGTCTCCAGATTCTAACTGGAGCTTGGCTTGCCCTCTGAGTTCCAGTGTGTTACGTTATCCCCGATGCCAGAAGAGACATTCCCTCATCTCCAGGGGAACTGAGGTGAGTGCTTTGTGATGTCATTGTAGTACGTCACAAGATTCCATCTGGAGCTTGGCTTCCCCTCTGGTCTAGTGTGTTATGTGTTCCGCCATGCCAGTAAGAGACATTCGTTTGTCTCCATGGGAATAGAGTTGAGCTCTTTGTGATGTCATTTCAGTAGGTCTTAAGGTTCTAGTTGGAGGATGGCTTTGACTCTGACTTCTAGTGTGTTATGTTATCCGCCATGACATTAAGAGACATTTCCTCATCTCCAATGGAAGTGAGTGAGTGAGTCATTTCAGTTGGTCACCTGTTTCAAGGTGGAGGTTGGCTTCCCCTGTGACTCCTGGTGTGTTGTCATATCCCCCCTGCTTGTAACATACATCCCTTCCTCTCTACGGAAAGTCAAGTCAGCGCTTTGTGATGCCATTTCTGTTGGTTACCTGTTTCAAGGTGGAGGTTGGCTTCCCCTGTGACTCCTGTTGTGTTGTGATATCCCCCCTGCTTGTAACAGACATCCCCTCCTCTCCAGGGAAAGTCAAGTCAGTGCTTTGTGAAGTCATTTCAGTTGGTCACCTGTTTCAAGGTGGAGGTTGGCTTCCCCTGTGACTCCTGGTGTGTTGTGGTACCCCCCCTGCTTGTAACAGACACACCGTCCTCTCCAGGGGAACTCAAGTGAGCGCTTTGTGATATCCCTCCTGCCTGTAACAGAGATTCCCTCCTCTCCTGGTGAACTCAGGTGAGCGCTTTCTGATATCCCCACTGCTTATAACAGACATCCCCACCTCTCCAGGTGAACTCAGGTGAGCGCTTTCTGATGTCATTTCAGTTGGTCACCTGTTTCAAGGTTGAGATTGGCTTCCCCTGTGACTCCTCGTGTGTTGTGATATCCCCCCTGCTTGTAACAGACATCCCCTCATCTCTAGTGGAACTCAGGTGAGCGCTTTGTGATGCCATTTCTGTTGGTCACCTGTTTCAAGGTGAAGGTTGGCTTCCCCTGTGACTCCTGGTATGTTGTGGTATCCCCCCTGCTTGTAACAGACATCCCCTCTTCAATAGGGGAACTCAGGTGAGCGCTTTGTGATGTCATTTCAGTTGGCCACCTGTTTCAAGGTGGAGGTAGGCTTCCCCTGTGACTCCTGTTGTGTTGTGGTATCCCCCCTGCTTGTAACATACATCCCCTCTTCTATAGGGGAACTCAGGTGAGCGCTTTGTGATGTCATTTCAGTTGGCCACCTGTTTCAAGGTGGAGGTTGGCTTCCCCTCTGACTCCTGGTGTGTTGTGTTATCCCCCCTGCTTGTAAAAGACACCTTGTCCTCTCCAGGGGAAGTCAAGTGAGCGCTTTGTGATATCCCTCCTGCCTGTAACAGACATTGCCTTCTCTCCTGATGAATTCAGGTGAGCGCTTTGCGATGTCATTTCAGTTGGTCACCTGTTTCAAGGTGGAGGTTAGCTTCCCCTGTGAATCCTGACGTGTTGTGATATCCCCCCTACTTGTAACAGACATCCCCTCATCTCTAGGGGAACTCAGGTGAGCGCTTTGTGATGTAATTTCAGTTAGTCACCTGTTTCAAGGTGGAGGTTGGCTTCCCCTGTGACTCCTTGTGTGTTGTGATATCCCCCCTGCTTGTAACAGACATCCCCTCCTCACCAGGGGAACTCAGGTGAGCGCTTTGTGATATCCCTCCTGCTTGTAACAGACATCCCCTGCTCTCCAGGGGAACTCAGGTGAGCACTTTGTGACGTCATTTCAGTTGGTAACCTGTTTCAAGGTGGAGGTTGGCTTCCCCTGTGACTCCTGGTGTGTTGTGATATCCCCCCTGCTTGTAGCAGACATCCCCTCCTCTCCAGGGAAAGTCAAGTCAGGAAATATGTTATGGGGAGAGAAAGAAAAGATGATTTTTCAGCTGCTTAGGGAGAACTGAGGCCTGCTGGGTAACTGTGAACCATTCCAGTCTCTTTCATAGGAAGTATGTTATGGGGAGAGAAAGAAAAGATGATTTTTAAGCTGCTTATGGAAAACTGAGGCCTGCTGGGTAACTGTGGACCATTCCAGTTCTCTCAGACCTCTCTCATAGGAAGCATGTTATGGGGAGAAAAAGAAAAGGTGATTTTAAATTGCTTAGGGAGAACTGAGGCCTAGTTGGTAACTGTGGTCCATTCCAGTTCTCTCAGACCTCTCTCATAGGATGAATGTTATGGGGAGAGAAAGAAAAGGTGAATTTAAACGGCTTAGGGAGAACTGCCTGGAGGGTAACTGTGGACCAATACAGTTCCCTCAGACCTCTCTCATAGGAATTATGTTATGGGGAGAGAAAGAAAGGTGATTTTAAACTGTTTAGGGAGAACTGAGGCCTGCTGGGTAGCTGCGGGCTATTGCAGTATCTTTCATATGAGGGATGTTATGAGGAGAGAAAGAAAAGATAATTTTTAAGCTGCTTATGGAGAACTGAGGCCTGCTGGGTAACTGTGGACCTTCCTTTCTCTCATGGGATGAATGTTATGGGGAGAGAAAGAAAAGGTGATTTTAAACTGCTTAGGGAGAACTGAGGCCTGGTGGGTTACTGTGGACCATTCTAGTTCTCTCAGACCTCTCTCATAGGAAGTATGTTATGGGGAGAGAAAGAAAAGTTGATTTTTAAGCTGCTTATGGAGAACTGAGGCCTTTTGGGTAACTGTGGACCATTCCAGTCTCTTTCATAGGAGGGATGTTATAGGGAGAGGAAGAAAAGATGATTTTTAAACTGCTTAGGGAGAACTGAGGCCTGCTGGGTAACTGTGGACATTCCAGTTCTCTCCGACCTCTCTTATAGGATGAATGTTATGGGGAGAGAAAGAAAAGGTGATTTTTAAGCTGCTTAGGGAGAACTGGGGCCTGGTGGGTAACTGTCAACCATTCCAGTTCTCTCAGACCTCTCTCATAGGAAGTATGGGGAGAGAAAGAAAAGATGATATAAGCTGCTGAGGGAGAACTGAGGCCTGCTGGTTAACTGTGGACCATTCCAGGCTCTTTCATAGGAGGGATGTTATGGGGAGAGAAAGAAAAGATGATTTTTAAGCTGCTTATGGAGAACTGAGGCCTGGTGGGTAACTGTGGACCATTCCAGTTCTCTCAGACGTCTCTCATAGGAAGTATGGGGAGAGAAAGAAAAGATGATTTAAGCTGCTGAGGGAGAACTGAGGCCTTTTGGGTAACTGTGGACCATTCCAGGCTCTTTCATAGGAGGGATGTTATGGGGAGAAAAAGAAAAGATGATTTTTAAGCAGCTTATGGAGAACTGAGGGCTGGTGGCTAACTGTGGACCATTCCAGTTCTCTCCGACCTCTCTCATAGGAAGTATGTTATAGGGAGAGAAAGAAAAGGTGATTTTAAACTGCTTAGGGAGAACTGAGGCCTGGTGGGTTACTGTGGACCATTCCAGTTCTCTCAGACCTCTCTCATAGGATGAATGTTATGGGGAGAGAAAGAAAAGGTGAATTTAAACTGCTTAGGGAGAACTGCCTGGAGGGTAACTGTGGACCAATACAGTTCCCTCAGACCTCTCTCATAGGAATTATGTTATGGGGAGAGAAAGAAAGGTGATTTTAACCTGTTTAGGGAGAACTGAGGCCTGCTGGGTAGCTGCGGGCTATTGCAGTATCTTTCATATGAGGGATGTTATGAGGAGAGAAAGAAAAGATAATTTTTAAGCTGCTTATGGAGAACTGAGGCCTGCTGGGTAACTGTGGACCTTTCTTTCTCTCATGGGATGAATGTTATGGGGAGAGAAAGAAAAGGTGATTTTAAACTGCTTAGGGAGAACTGAGGCCTGGTGGGTTACTGTGGACCATTCTAGTTCTCTCAGACCTCTCTCATAGGAAGTATGTTATGGGGAGAGAAAGAAAAGATGATTTAAGCTGCTTAGGGAGAACTGTGGCCTGCTGGGTAACTGTGGACCATTCCATTCTCTTTCATAGGAGGGATGTTATGGGGAGAGAAAGAAAAGATGATTTTTAAGCTGCTTATGGTGAACTGAGGCCTTTTGGGTAACTGTGGACCATTCCAGTCTCTTTCATAGGAGGGATGTTATAGGGAGAGGAAGAAAAGATGATTTTTAAACTGCTTAGGGAGAACTGAGGCCTGCTGGGTAACTGTGGACATTCCAGTTCTCTCCGACCTCTCTTATAGGATGAATGTTATGGGGAGAGAAAGAAAAGGTGATTTTTAAGCTGCTTAGGGAGAACTGGGGCCTGGTGGGTAACTGTCAACCATTCCAGTTCTCTCAGACCTCTCTCATAGGAAGTATGGGGAGAGAAAGAAAAGATGATTTAAGCTGCTGAGGGAGAACTGAGGCCTGCTGGCTAACTGTGGACCATTCCAGGCTCTTTCATAGGAGGGATGTTATGGGGAGAGAAAGAAAAGATGATTTTTAAGCTTCTTATGGAGAACTGAGGCCTGGTGGGTAACTGTGGACCATTCCAGTTCTCTCAGACGTCTCTCATAGGAAGTATGTTATGGGGAGAGAAAGAAAAGGTGATTTTAAACTGCTTAGGGAGAACTGAGGCCTAGTGGGTAACTGTGGACCATTCCAGTTCTCTCAGACCTCTCTTATAGGAAGTATGAGGAGAGAAAGAAAAGATGATTTAAGCTGCTGAGGGAGAACTGAGGCCTTTTGGGTAACTGTGGACCATTCCAGGCTCTTTCATAGGAGGGATGTTATGGGGAGAGAAAGAAAAGGTGATTTTAAACTGCTTAGGGAGAACTGACGCCTGGTGGGTTACTGTGGACCATTCCAGTTCTCTCAGACCTCTCTCATAGGAAGTATGTTATGGGGAGAGAAAGAAAAGGTGATTTTAAACTGCTTAGGGAAAACTGAGGCCTGCTGGGTAACTGTGGACCATTCCAGTCTCTCTCATAGGAAGTATGTTATGGGGAGAGAAAGAAAAGGTGATTTTAAACTGCTTAGGGAGAACTGAGGCCTGGTGGGTTACTGTGGACCATTCCAGTTCTCTCAGACCTCTCTCATAGGATGAATGTTATGGGGAGAGAAAGAAAAGGTGAATTTAAACTGCTTAGGGAGAACTGAGGCCTGCTGGGTAACTGTGGACCATTCCAGTCTCTTTCATAGGAGGGATGGGGAGAGAAAGAAAAGATGATTTTTAAGCTCCTTAGGGAGAACTGAGGCCTGCTGGGTAACTGTTGACCATTCCAGTCTCTTTCATAGGAGGGATGTTATGGGGAGAGAAAGAAAAGATGATTTTTAAGCTGCTTATGGAGAACTGAGGCCTGCTGGGTAACTGTGGACCATTCCAGTCTCTCTCATAGGAAGTATGTTATGAGGAGAGAAAGAAAAGGTGATTTTAAACTGCTTAGGGAGAACTGAGGCCTGGTGGGGAACTGTGGACCAATACAGTTCCCTCAGACCTCTCTCATAGGAAGTATGTTATGGGGAGGGAAAGTAAAGGTGATTTTTAAGCTGCTTATGGAGAACTGAGGCCTGCTGGGTAACTGTGGACCTTTCCAGTTCTCTTAAGACCTCTCTCATAGGAAATATGTTATGGGGAGAGAAAGAAAAGGTGATTTTAAACTGCTTAGCGAGAACTGAGGCCTAGTGGGTAACTGTGGACCATTCCAGTTCTCTCAGACCTCTCTCATAGGAAGTATGGGGAGAGAAAGAAAAGATGATTTAAGCTGCTTATGGAGAACTGAGGCCTGCTGGGTAACTGTGGACCATTCCAGTCTCTCTCATAGGAAGTATGTTATGGGGAGAGAAAGAAAAGGTGATTTTTAAGCTGCTTATGGAGAACTGAGGCCTGTTGGGTAACTGTGGACCATTCCAGTTCTCTCAGACCTCTCTCATAGGAAGTATGTTATGGGGAGAGAAAGAAAAGGTGATTTTAAACTGCTTAGGGAGGCCTGAGGCCTGCTGGGTAACTGTGGACCATTCCAGTCTCTCATAGGATGAATGTTATGGGGAGAAAAAGAAAAGGTGATTTTAAGCTGCTTAGGGAGAACTGAGGCCTGCTGGGTAACTGTGGACCATTCCAGTTCTCTCAGACCTCTCTCATAGGAAGTATGTTATGGGGAGAGAAAGAAAAGATGATTTTGCAGCTGCTTAGGGAGAACTGAGGCCTGCTGGGTAACTGTGGACCATTCCAGTTTTCTCAGACCTCTCTCATAGGAAGTATGTTATGGGGAGAGAAAGAAAAGGTGATTTTAAACTGCTTAGGGAGAACTGAGGCCTAGTGGGTAACTGTGGACCATTCCAGTTCTCTCAGACCTCTCTCATAGGAAGTATGGGGAGAGAAAGAATAGATGATTTAAGCTGCTGAGGGAGAACTGAGGCCTGCTGGGTAACTGTGGACCATTCCAGTCTCTTTCATAGGAGGGATGTTATGGGGAGAGAAAGAAAAGATGATTTTTAAGCTGCTTAGGGAGAACTGAGGCCAGCTGGGTAACTGTGGACCATTCCAGTCTCTTTCATAGGAGGGATGTTATGGGGAGAGAAAGAAAAGATGATTTTTAAGCTGCTCAGGGAGAACTGAGGCCTGCTGGGTAACTGTGGACCATTCCAGTTCTCTCAGACCCCTCTCATAGGAAGCATGTTATATGGAGAAAAAAAAAAAAGGTGATTTTAAATTGCTTAGGGAGAACTGAGGCCTGGTGGACCATTCCAGTTCTCTCAGACCTCTCTCATAAGAAATATGTTATGGAGAGAGAAAGAAAAGATGATTTAAGCTGCTTAGGGAGAACTGAGGCCTGCTGGGTAACTGTGGACCATTCCAGTCTCTTTCATAGGAGGGATGTTATAGGGAGAGAAAGAAAAGATGATTTTAAGCTGCTTAGGGAGAACTGAGGCCAGCTGGGTAACTGTGGACCATTCCAGTTCTCTCAGACCTCTCTCATAGGAAGCATGTTATGGGGAGAGAAAGAAAAGGTGATTTTAAATTGCTTAGGGAGAACTGAGGCCTAGTAGGTAACTGTGGACCATTCCAGTTCTCTCAGACCTCTCTCATAGGATGAAAGTTATGGGGAGAGAAAGAAAAGGTGAATTTAAACTGCTTAGGGAGAACTGCCTGGAGGGTAACTGTGGACCAATACAGTTCCCTCAGACCTCTCTCATAGGAATTATGTTATGGGGTGAGAAAGAAAGGTGATTTTAAACTGTTTAGGGAGAACTGAGGCTTGCGGGGTAGCTGCGGGCTATTGCAGTATCTTTCATATGAGGGATGTTATGAGGAGAGAAAGAAAAGATAATTTTTAAGCTGCTTATGGAGAACTGAGGCTTGCTGGGTAACTGTGGACCTTCCTTTCTCTCATGGGATGAATGTTATGGGGAGAGAAAGAAAAGGTGATTTTAAACTGCTTACGGAGAACTGAGGCCTAGTGGGTAACTGTGGACCATTCCAGTTCTCTCAGACCTCTCTCATAGGAAGTATGGGGAGAGAAAGAAAAGATGATTTAAGCTGCTGAGGGAGAACTGAGGCCTGCTGGGTAACTGTGGACCATTCCAGTCTCTTTCATAGGAGGGATGTTATGGGGAGAGAAAGAAAAGATGATTTTTAAGCTGCTTATGGAAAACTGAGGCCTGCTGGGTAACTGTGGACCATTCCAGTCTCTTTCATAGGAGGGATGTTATAGGGAGAGAAAGAAAAGATGATTTTAAGCTGCTTAGGGAGAACTGCCTGGAGGGTAACTGTGGACCAATACAGTTCCCTCAGTCCTGTCTCATAGGAAGTATGTTATGGGGAGAGAAAGAAAAGGTGATTTTTAAGCTGCTTATGGAGAACTGAGGCCTGCTGGGTAACTGTGGACAATCCAGTCTCTCAGACCTCTCTCATAGGAAGTATGTTATGGGGAGAGAAAGAAAAGGTGACTTTAAGCCGCTTAGGTAGAACTGAGACCTGTTCTGATAACTGTGGGCCATTCCAGTCTCTTTCATAGGAGGGATGTTATGGGGAGAGAAAGAAAAGGTGATTTTTAAGCTGCTTAGGGAGAACTGAGGCCTACTGGGTAACAGTGGACATTCCTTTCTCTCATGGGATGAATGTTATGGGGAGAGAAAGAAAAGGTGATTTTTAAGCTGCTTAGGGAGAACTGAGGCCTGCTGGGTAACTGTGGACCATTCCAGTCTCTCATAGGATGAATGTTATGGGGAAAAAAAGAAAAGGTGGTTTTAAGCTGCTTAGGGAGAACTGAGGCCTGCTGGGTAACTGTGGACCATTCCAGTCTCTTTCATAGGAGGGATGTTATGGGGAGAGAAAGAAAAGATGATTTTTAAGCTGCTTAGGGAGAACTGAGGCCTGCTGGGTAACTGTTGACCATTCCAGTCTCTTTCATAGGAGGGATGTTATGGGGAGAGAAAGAAAAGATTATTTTTAAGCTGCTTATGGAGAACTGAGGCCTGCTGGGTAACTGTGGACCATTCCAGTCTCTTTCATAGGAGGGATGTTATGGGGAGAGAAAGAAAAGATGATTTTTAAGCTGCTTGTGGAGAACTGAGGCCTGCTGGGTAACTGTGGACCATTCCAGTCTCTCTCATAGGAAGTATGTTATGGGGAGAGAAAGAAAAGGTGATTTTAAACTGCTTAGGGAGAACTGAGACCTGCTGGGTAACTGTGGACCATTCCAGTCTCTTTCATAGGAGGGATGTTATGGGGAGAGAAAGAAGAGATGATTTTTAAGCTGCTTATGGAGAACTGAGGCCTGCTGGGTAACTGTGGACCATTCCAGTCTCTTTCATAGGAGGGATGTTATAAGGAGAGAAAAAAAAGATGATTTTTAAGCTGCTTAGGGAGAACTGAGGCCTGCTGGGTAACTGTGGACCATTCCAGTTCTCTCAGACCTCTCTCATAGGAAGCATGTTATGGTGAAAGAAAAGGTGATTTTAAATGGCTTAGGGAGAGCTGAGGCCTAGTGGGTAACTGTGGACCATTCCAGTTCTCTCGGACCTCTCTCATAGGAAGTATGTTAAGGGGAGAGAAAGAAAAGATGATTTAAGCTGCTTAGGGAGAACTGTGGCCTGCTGGGTAACTGTGGACCATTCCATTCTCTTTCATAGGAGGGATGTTATGGGGAGAGAAAGAAAAGATGATTTTTAAGCTGCTTATGGAGAACTGAGGCCTGGTGGGTAACTGTGGACCATTCCAGTCTCTTTCATAGGAGGGATGTTATAAGGAGAGAAAAAAAAGATGATTTTTAAGCTGCTTAGGGAGAACTGAGGCCTGCTGGGTAACTGTGGACCATTCCAGTCTCGCTCATAGGAAGTATGTTATGGGGAGAGAAAGAAAAGGTGATTTTAAACTGCTTAGGGAGAACTGAGACCTGCTGGGTAACTGTGGACCATTCCAGTCTCTTTCATAGGAGGGATGTTATGGGGAGAGAAAGAAGATATGATTTTTAAGCTGCTTATGGAGAACTGAGGCCTGCTGGGTAACTGTGGACCATTCCAGTCTCTTTCATAGGAGGGATGTTATAAGGAGAGAAAAAAAAGATGATTTTTAAGCTGCTTAGGGAGAACTGAGGCCTGCTGGGTAACTGTGGACCATTCCAGTCTCTTTCATAGGAGGGATGTTATGGGGAGAGAAAGAAAAGGTGATTTTTAAGCTGCTTAGGGAGAACTGAGGCCTACTGGGTAACTGTGGACATTCCTTTCTCTCATGGGATGAATGTTATGGGGAGAGAAAGAAAAGGTGATTTTTAAGCTGCTTAGGGAGAACTGAGGCCTGCTGGGTAACTGTGGACCATTCCAGTCTCTCATAGGATGAATGTTATGGGGAGAAAAAGAAAAGGTGGTTTTAAGCTGCTTAGGGAGAACTGAGGCCTGCTGGGTAACTGTGGACCATTCCAGTCTCTTTCATAGGAGGGATGTTATGGGGAGAGAAAGAAAAGATGATTTTTAAGCTGCTTAGGGAGAACTGAGGCCTGCTGGGTTCCAGTCTCTTTCCAGTCTCTTTCATAGGAGGGATGTTATGGGGAGAGAAAGAAAAGATGATTTTTAAGCTGCTCAGGGAGAACTGAGGCCTGCTTGGTAACTGTGGACCATTCCAGTTCTCTCAGACCCCTCTCATAGGAAGCATGTTATAGGGAGAAAAAGAAAAAGGTGATTTTAAATTGCTTAGGGAGAACTGAGGCCTGGTGGACCATTCCAGTTCTCTCAGACCTCTCTCATAGGAAGTATGTTATGGGGAGAGAAAGAAAAGATGATTTAAGCTGCTTAGGGAGAACTGAGGCCTGCTGGGTAACTGTGGAACATTCCAGTCTCTTTCATAGGAGGGATGGGGAGAGAAAGAAAAGATGATTTTAAGCTGCTTGTGGAGAACTGAGGCCTGCTGGGTAACTGTGGACCATTCCAGTCTCTCTCATAGGAAGTATGTTATGGGGAGAGAAAGAAAAGGTGATTTTAAACTGCTTAGGGAGAACTGAGACCTGCTGGGTAACTGTGGACCATTCCAGTCTCTTTCATAGGAGGGATGTTATGGGGAGAGAAAGAAGAGATGATTTTTAAGCTGCTTATGGAGAACTGAGGCCTAGTAGGTAACTGTGTACCATTCCAGTTCTCTCAGACATAGGATGAATGTTATGGGGAGAGAAAGAAAAGGTGAATTTAAACTGCTTAGGGAGAACTGCCTGGAGGGTAACTGTGGACCAATACAGTTCCCTCAGACCTCTCTCATAGGAATTATGTTATGGGGAGAGAAAGAAAGGTGATTTTAAACTGTTTAGGGAGAACTGAGACCTGCTGGGTAACTGTGGACATTCCTTTCTCTCATGGGATGAATGTTATGGGGAGAGAAAGAAAAGGTGATTTTAAACTGCTTAGGGAGAACTGAGGCCTGGTGGGTTACTGTGGACCATTCCAGTTCTCTCAGACCTCTCTCATAGGAAGTATGTTATGGGGAGAGAAAGAAAAGATGATTTAAGCTGCTTAGGGAGAACTGTGGCCTGCTGGGTAACTGTGGACCATTCCATTCTCTTTCATAGGAGGGATGTTATGGGGAGAGAAAGAAAAGATGATTTTTAAGCTGCTTATGGAGAACTGAGGCCTTTTGGGTAACTGTGGACCATTCCAGTCTCTTTCATAGGAGGGATGTTATAGGGAGAGGAAGAAAAGATGATTTTTAAACTGCTTAGGGAGAACTGACGCCTGCTGGGTAACTGTGGACATTCCAGTTCTCTCCGACCTCTCTTATAGGATGAATGTTATGGGGAGAGAAAGAAAAGGTGATTTTTAAGCTGCTTAGGGAGAACTGGGGCCTGGTGGGTAACTGTCAACCATTCCAGTTCTCTCAGACCTCTCTCATAGGAAGTATGTTATGGGGAGAGAAAGAAAAGGTGATTTTAAACTGCTTAGGGAGAACTGAGGCCTAGTGGGTAACTGTGGACCATTCCAGTTCTCTCAGACCTCTCTCATAGGAAGTATGTTATGGGGAGAGAAAGAAAAGATGATTTAAGCTGCTTAGGGAGAACTGTGGCCTGCTGGGTAACTGTGGACCATTCCATTCTCTTTCATAGGAGGGATGTTATGGGGAGAGAAAGAAAAGATGATTTTTAAGCGGCTTATGGAGAACTGAGGCCTGCTGGGTAACTGTGGACCATTCCAGTCTCTTTCATAGGAGGGATGTTATGGGGAGAGAAAGAAAAGATGATTTTTAAGCTGCTTAGGGAGAACTGTGGCCTGCTGGGTAACTGTGGACCATTCCATTCTCTTTCATAGGAGGGATGTTATGGGGAGAGAAAGAAAAGATGATTTAAGCTGCTGAGGGAGAACTGAGGCCTGCTGGCTAACTGTGGACCATTCCAGGCTCTTTCATAGGAGGGATGTTATGGGGAGAGAAAGAAAAGATGATTTTTAAGCTTCTTATGGAGAACTGAGGCCTGGTGGGTAACTGTGGACCATTCCAGTTCTCTCAGACGTCTCTCATAGGAAGTATGTTATGGGGAGAGAAAGAAAAGGTGATTTTAAACTGCTTAGGGAGAACTGAGGCCTAGTGGGTAACTGTGGACCATTCCAGTTCTCTCAGACCTCTCTTATAGGAAGTATGAGGAGAGAAAGAAAAGATGATTTAAGCTGCTGAGGGAGAACTGAGGCCTTTTGGGTAACTGTGGACCATTCCAGGCTCTTTCATAGGAGGGATGTTATGGGGAGAGAAAGAAAAGATGATTTTTAAGCTGCTTATGGAGAACTGAGGCCTGGTGGGTAACTGTGGACCATTCCAGTTCTCTCAGACCTCTCTCATAGGAAGTATGTTATAGGGAGAGAAAGAAAAGGTGATTTTAACTGTGGACCATTCCAGTCTCTTTCATAGGAGGGATGTTATGGGGAGAGAAAGAAAAGATGATTTTTAAGCTGCTTATGGAGAACTGAGGCTTGCTGGGTAACTGTGGACCATTCCAGTCTCTTTCATAGGAGGGATGTTATGGGGAGAGAAAGAAAAGGTGATTTTTAAGCTGCTTAGGGAGAACTGAGGCCTACTGGGTAACTGTGGACATTCCTTTCTCTCATGGGATGAATGTTATGGGGAGAGAAAGAAAAGGTGATTTTTAAGCTGCTTAGGGAGAACTGAGGCCTGCTGGGTAACTGTGGACCATTCCAGTCTCTCATAGGATGAATGTTATGGGGAGAAAAAGAAAAGGTGGTGTTAAGCTGCTTAGGGAGAACTGAGGCCTGCTGGGTAACTGTGGACCATTCCAGTCTCTTTCATAGGAGGGATGTTATGGGGAGAGAAAGAAAAGATGATTTTTAAGCTGCTTAGGGAGAACTGAGGCCTGCTGGGTAACTGTTGACCATTCCAGTCTCTTTCATAGGAGGGATGTTATGGGGAGAGAAAGAAAAGATGATTTTTAAGCTGCTCAGGGAGAACTGAGGCCTGCTTGGTAACTGTGGACCATTCCAGTTCTCTCAGACCCCTCTCATAGGAAGCATGTTATAGGGAGAAAAAGAAAAAGGTGATTTTAAATTGCTTAGGGAGAACTGAGGCCTGGTGGACCATTCCAGTTCTCTCAGACCTCTCTCATAGGAAGTATGTTATGGGGAGAGAAAGAAAAGATGATTTAAGCTGCTTAGGGAGAACTGAGGCCTGCTGGGTAACTGTGGAACATTCCAGTCTCTTTCATAGGAGGGATGGGGAGAGAAAGAAAAGATGATTTTAAGCTGCTTGTGGAGAACTGAGGCCTGCTGGGTAACTGTGGACCATTCCAGTCTCTCTCATAGGAAGTATGTTATGGGGAGAGAAAGAAAAGGTGATTTTAAACTGCTTAGGGAGGACTGAGACCTGCTGGGTAACTGTGGACCATTCCAGTCTCTTTCATAGGAGGGATGTTATGGGGAGAGAAAGAAGAGATGATTTTTAAGCTGCTTATGGAGAACTGAGGCCTAGTAGGTAACTGTGTACCATTCCAGTTCTCTCAGACATAGGATGAATGTTATGGGGAGAGAAAGAAAAGGTGAATTTAAACTGCTTAGGGAGAACTGCCTGGAGGGTAACTGTGGACCAATACAGTTCCCTCAGACCTCTCTCATAGGAATTATGTTATGGGGAGAGAAAGAAAGGTGATTTTAAACTGTTTAGGGAGAACTGAGGCCTGCTGGGTAACTGTGGACATTCCTTTCTCTCATGGGATGAATGTTATGGGGAGAGAAAGAAAAGGTGATTTTAAACTGCTTAGGGAGAACTGAGGCCTGGTGGGTTACTGTGGACCATTCCAGTTCTCTCAGACCTCTCTCATAGGAAGTATGTTATGGGGAGAGAAAGAAAAGATGATTTAAGCTGCTTAGGGAGAACTGTGGCCTGCTGGGTAACTGTGGACCATTCCATTCTCTTTCATAGGAGGGATGTTATGGGGAGAGAAAGAAAAGATGATTTTTAAGCTGCTTATGGAGAACTGAGGCCTTTTGGGTAACTGTGGACCATTCCAGTCTCTTTCATAGGAGGGATGTTATAGGGAGAGGAAGAAAAGATGATTTTTAAACTGCTTAGGGAGAACTGACGCCTGCTGGGTAACTGTGGACATTCCAGTTCTCTCCGACCTCTCTTATAGGATGAATGTTATGGGGAGAGAAAGAAAATGTGATTTTTAAGCTGCTTAGGGAGAACTGGGGCCTGGTGGGTAACTGTCAACCATTCCAGTTCTCTCAGACCTCTCTCATAGGAAGTATGTTATGGGGAGAGAAAGAAAAGGTGATTTTAAACTGCTTAGGGAGAACTGAGGCCTAGTGGGTAACTGTGGACCATTCCAGTTCTCTCAGACCTCTCTCATAGGAAGTATGTTATGGGGAGAGAAAGAAAAGATGATTTAAGCTGCTTAGGGAGAACTGTGGCCTGCTGGGTAACTGTGGACCATTCCATTCTCTTTCATAGGAGGGATGTTATGGGGAGAGAAAGAAAAGATGATTTTTAAGCGGCTTATGGAGAACTGAGGCCTGCTGGGTAACTGTGGACCATTCCAGTCTCTTTCATAGGAGGGATGTTATAGGGAGAGAAAGAAAAGATGATTTTTAAGCTGCTTAGGGAGAACTGAAGCCTGCTGGGTAACTGTGGACCATTCCAGTCTCTTTCATAGGAGGGATGTTATAGGGAGAGAAAGAAAAGATGATTTTTAAGCTGCTGAGGGAGAACTGAGGCCTGCTGGGTAACTGTGGACCATTCCAGGCTCTTTCATAGGAGGGATGTTATGGGGAGAGAAAGAAAAGATGATTTTTAAGCTGCTTATGGAGAACTGAGGCCTGGTGGGTAACTGTGGACCATTCCAGTTCCTATGAGAGAGGTCTGAGAGAACTGAAATGTTATGGGGAGAGAAAGAAAAGGTGATTTTAAACTGCTTAGGGAGAACTGAGGCCTAGTGGGTAACTGTGGACCATTCCAGTTCTCTCAGACCTCTCTCATAGGAAGTATGGGGCGAGAAAGAAAAGATGATTTAAGCTGCTGTGGGAGAACTGAGGCCTGCTGGGTAACTGTGGACCATTCCAGTCTCTTTCATAGGAGGGATGTTATGGGGACAGAAAGAAAAGATGATTTTTAAGCTGCTTAGGGAGGCCTGGTGGTTGACTGTGGACCATTCCAGTTCTCTCAGACCTCTCTCATAGGATGAATGTTATGGGGAAAGAAAGAAAATGTGAATTTAAACTGCTTAAGGAGAACTGAGGCCTGCTGGGTAACTGTTGGCCATTCCAGTCTCTTTCATAGGAGGGATGTTATGGGGAGAGAAAGAAAAGATGATTTTTAAGCGGCTTATGGAGAACTGAGGCCTGCTGGGTAACTGTGGACCATTCCAGTCTCTTTCATAGGAGGGATGTTATAGGGAGAGAAAGAAAAGATGATTTTTAAGCTGCTTAGGGAGAACTGAAGCCTGCTGGGTAACTGTGGACCATTCCAGTCTCTTTCATAGGAGGGATGTTATAGGGAGAGAAAGAAAAGATGATTTTTAAGCTGCTGAGGGAGAACTGAGGCCTGCTGGGTAACTGTGGACCATTCCAGGCTCTTTCATAGGAGGGATGTTATGGGGAGAGAAAGAAAAGATGATTTTTAAGCTGCTTATGGAGAACTGAGGCCTGGTGGGTAACTGTGGACCATTCCAGTTCCTATGAGAGAGGTCTGAGAGAACTGGAATGTTATGGGGAGAGAAAGAAAAGGTGATTTTAAACTGCTTAGGGAGAACTGAGGCCTAGTGGGTAACTGTGGACCATTCCAGTTCTCTCAGACCTCTCTCATAGGAAGTATGGGGAGAGAAAGAAAAGATGATTTAAGCTGCTGTGGGAGAACTGAGGCCTGCTGGGTAACTGTGGACCATTCCAGTCTCTTTCATAGGAGGGATGTTATGGGGACAGAAAGAAAAGATGATTTTTAAGCTGCTTAGGGAGGCCTGGTGGTTGACTGTGGACCATTCCAGTTCTCTCAGACCTCTCTCATAGGATGAATGTTATGGGGAAAGAAAGAAAATGTGAATTTAAACTGCTTAAGGAGAACTGAGGCCTGCTGGGTAACTGTTGGCCATTCCAGTCTCTTACACAGGAGGGATGATATGAGGAGAGAAAGAAAAGATAATTTTTAAGCTGTTTAGGGAGAACTGAGGCATGCTGGGTAGCTTTGGGCCATTGATGTATCTTTCATATGAGGGATGTTATGAGGAGAGAAAGAAAAGATAATTTTTAAGATGCTTATGGAGAACTGAGGCCTGCTGTGTAACTGTGGACAATCCAGTCTCTCAGACCTCTCTCATAGGAAGTATGTTATGGGGAGAGAAAGAAAAGGTGACTTTAAGCCGCTTAGGGAGAACTGAGGGCCATTTCGCACAGAGCTCAAAGTGGCTATTTGGTTGCTGTTTGCGAAATCGCTACTTTAACTAGCGAAATGTCACTAGCTGTGCCCGTAACGCACAGCTGCGGTTTTTGTGGAATTTAGCACTTTCACTTCTCGTCACTTTCGTAACCCACAGGCTTCCGGTCTCCGTCTTATCGCTACAAAGGAGGTCCCTTTTTAGCGCTTCTGGCCTCCCGTGCCCGTCAGTCAAACTGCAGGCACACCTTTGACCTCGACCCTAAAGCCGGACTTGTCGGGGTTCCCTTTTTTTAAAAAAAAACCAGGAAACCCCGTAGCAACGCGTTATCGTCAAATCATTGGCGCCGTTGGAACGTGTTTTCTATTGTTTTCTATGAACCAGAGGTTGATGCATTGATATGTTTGATTGGTTAATCCCCGCCCACAGTACACGCCCACAGGTTACCTGCTTATATGCACCTGGGCAGACACGCGGTCGGCCTCACTCTTTGTTTGCGTAGCCTACTGCCCGCAGCACAGGTTAACGTTGCAATGGAGAGGATTATTTTTCAATTGTTGGCTCAGATGCTTGCGGTGGTCCAGCGTGTCCATACCACCGTGCGGCATAGGAGGGCTGCTATCGCGGAGTACCGAGAACGTATTGCCGGAGCGATGACCACCAGTAGAAGACGTTCTCTACGGGCAACCATGGCGGCAAAGAAGCACTTGCAAGCTCTGGCAGAGGTCCGGTTCCCCACCCGGTTCTGGGTGGACGAAAGATCCTCTGACTGGTGGGAAAATTTTGTGTGGTCTCGCTGGGATGATGACCACTGGATTGCCAACTTTAGAATGTCTAGGGGAACATTTTTTGAACTCGTGGAGGCTCTACGTGGCCGCATGGAAAGGCAAGTCACTGGCATGCGGCGCCCCGTGCCAGTGGAAAAAAGGGTGGCGGCCGCATTGTGGTACTTGGCCACCCCTCAGTACTTCCGGACAGTAGCCCAGCAATTCGGACTCGGAGTCACAACGGTTGGCGATATCCTTAAGGAGTTCTGCCTCGCCATGGAGGCGGAATTGTTCAGCAAAGTGGTGTGCCTCGGAGACCGCCTTGGAGCGGTGAGTGTCATTCTATCCCCTTTGCCCTTTAAATTTTTTTTTCTTGTTTGACAGGTCAGCAACGAAGACACGATGCACCCCACGCTGACATGCCATGGTTTATATTCTTTTCTTTCCCTTATTCCAGAGTATGGACGGGTTTGCCAGGCTTGGATTCCCGCATTGTTTTGCGGCCGTCGATGGAAGCCACATCCCTATCCGTGCACCCGGGGGAAGCATAAAGGAGTACGGGAACAGGAAGGACTTTTGTTCTGTTCTCCTGCAAGGAACTGTGGACTTCTCCGGACGGTTTATAGATGCCGAGGTGGGGTGGAGTGGCAGGAGGCATGATGCCCTTGTTTTCAGGGAATCGAACCTCAGGAAAGCCATGGACGAAGGGGTCTTTGTTCCAGGAAACCCCACCGCCACCATTGAGGGCGTGCGTGTGCCGGCGTTGGTGCTCGGGGACGGAGCCTACCCATTACGACGCTGGCTCATGACTCCCTACAAGCGGCCAAGGACAGACGTGCAGAGCCACTACAACCTCAGTCACTCCCGGGCAAGGAATGTAGTGGAGCGTGCCTTTGGACGTTTGAAGTCCCGGTTCCGTTGCCTGATGTCCCGACTCCATGTGCATATAGACAATGTGACTCCGCTGATCATCGCGTGTGTCATTTTGCACAACATATGCGAGGACAAGGGACATAACATCCCCTTCCCTGTGGATGAACCTGATCCTGTAGTCCTTGAGGACACACAAGACATCCCTGAAGCAAGGAAAAAAAGGATCTATGCGGAGGGGTGCAAGGTTCGGGACGCTATAGCCACCCACCTCTACAGAAATAGGAGGCGTGTTTGAATGTTTTTTCTACTCAGTTGTAAAATAAAGGTTTATGTTCTTTGTTTAACCTTGTCTTGTGCGGTTTGTCTATTTAGCCAGCCAAAAAACGGGGAATCTCTGGTCCTAAAGCACTTTGACAAAAGCACCCTTCATGCTAACTCCACGCTGAAGTTGACAAACACAGTACGGAAGCGCAGAACAGGGAAAGGTTGGGGAGGTGGGTAGCCAGGAAGTATTGGCGACCCCTGTCAAACTGGAGGATAAAACCACTGATGTTCCAAGGAATAATTTTATTGGTGGGCGGCTTTGATACATTTAAAATAGGGGTGGTCGATCGGAGCAACGCATGTTCGTTCCCTAACCGTCATTCCGAAGATGCCGAAGCCACGGAAGGGCTCCTTCTGGCAGCGCGCCGAGGCTGAGGCACTTCTGGAGCTGGTTCTCCAGTCTAAAAGCGTTGGCCGCCTTATGGCCAGCACCCACTGCCACACCAAGGGTGCTTACCTGGTGTTGGCATCCAAGCTGAGGGAGAGGGGCTACGTCCGGACCTGGGAGCAGGTCCGGACGAAATTTAAGAGGGTGAATCTGGACTTCCTCAACAGTCTGGAACAGTGGGGGGGGGGGTCCCGCAGCCAAGTGGGAGAACGGTCTTCCACGACCTGATGGTCCAGATATGGGAGAAGGCTGGGAAGCCCCCCCTGGAGATGAGGAGGCATATGGGTGAGTGCTGCCCTCGTTATGTTTTACCCTTAAGCATGCATGGAATGTCTAGATGCCTCTTTCCCCTACTGTCTCCATGATATTCGAGAAAGTATTAAGATGCTGTCAACTCCCTCTGACTTAGCCCGCCAGTACTGTCGAACCACTTTGGTAATGCGCTTTGGCTCTGATTGTGGTGTGGCCATCAGCTGTGTTTTATTTTTGGTTTGTGTGCTTTTACTTATGATTTCTCTTTTTCTTCGCCAAGCTACACAATCACCATCCAAACTTGCAAAATTACCTGAGCGTGAGGAAGGGGAGGAAGAGGGACCTTCCACCTCAGGACAGGCTGCAGGTGAGAGTTTTATGTCTTTGAGGGAGACCCATGTGTGTGTACCCCCATGGAGCCCTAAGGGAGCCTGCTGTGATGCTTCCATTTGAAGTGTGATTGAATTCTTTATTTGATTTCTATAGCAGAAACAATGGAGGCAAGGATGCGTGCCATGGAGGCCAGGGTGACATCCTTGGAGGGGCTAGTCGAGCAGCAGAGAAGGGACTGTGAGTACTGCACCTGTGCTTGGGTGTGGGTTGTGTGACTTTAGCCTACATATATGGCTAACCATTTGTTTTGAACCCATTTGCAGGGCAGGCAGAAGTGGCTGACCTAAAAGGGGAGATGGAGAGGCAGAGGCAGCAGAGGGAGGCGGAAGAACGTAGGTTATGTTCCCCACTGCCCAACTCTCCTCACACTGTGGCTAAGGCCACTAAAGAGTGTATCCATGTAAACTCCAGATTGGAAAATATGTGTGGCACTAATGTGTACTTGTTCTCCCTCCCCACACAGTTAAGAAGGAGGACGAGGACTTGTTCCGCCGAAAAGTCAGGGGAACAACGGCACGGTTGTGCAGAAGAGTGAGGGAGATGGCGGAAGCCAGAGGGGAAGGGGCTGGTGAGGGGAGCAGTGGGACCTGAGTATTGTTTTCTGTGTGTGTTTTGGGGTGGGGGGTGGTGGGGGGGGGTCCAAGTTACATTCCCTAATTTTTTATCCCTGTTAAATATATACATTTGTTAAAAAAAAGTTGGCTTTCCTGGAGGGTGGGGGTGGGTCCAAGTTATATTCCCTAATTTTTTTCCCCTGTTGAACTGTTTTTGAAAATAAAATGTTATTGCAAATTTTCTGAAAAAGACTCCAGTGTGACTCCTTACACTCGCACACCTTTCACCCCACACTCCTAAAACGCCTTTAACTGACACCCCTCCAACCTCCAACCCACACAACAGTACCAGAATAGACACAATCACTAGAGAGGCCGCTTTCGGCCTTCCTGATTCTACAGTAGGGTACACGGAGACAGAATCAAAAATATAAACTTTATTTAACAAACAACAGCAAACACAGATAACGTTAAATAGACAAACTGGCCCAAACTAGGAGGGGGAGAACTTGTCCGCGGGTTTTATTATTCTCTTCCCGAGAACAGTCCTCCTTCTAGTTTGGGTGGAGGCATTCTGAGACGGGGTCGGTGGGGTGGGTGCTGGAGGTGGTGGGGGAGGTGTGGGTGGGGGGGGGGGACGTGCACTGTAATCTGAGGAGGGGTGGCCGTCTCCATTACCACGACCGCCCTCTCCATCAGTCTCCTTATCAGTCTCACCTCCTCCACGCTTTCGCGTAGGGATTGGTTTGACTCCCTAAGGATTGCCCGCAGTTTTTTCCCCTCCTGGGCCATGAGGCCGAGCATTGCTTGGTCTGCGGCCGCGGCACGCCTTGACTCCTCCTGGCAGTGCTCAAGGATCCTCTCTCCAACGCTTGTCAAGATGGAGACGCGCCTCAGCCTGCCGCGTTCCCTCGCAAGCCTCTCCTCTGCTTGGAGAGCACCTCTAGGTGGTGAGCTGGCTGGACCCAGGGCTGGCTCATCATCATCTGAAAGGACCTCTGTTGGCAAAAAATGAGAAACAGAACTGTTAGTAGACAGTCAAAACCCACCCTGGTGCACATGGTGGCCTTTTTTGGTTACATATTGTTAAACCAAGACTCTAAACAATGCCCGGGGAGCACATGGTTAGTGTTTGTTTGCCCATGGTGGGCTTTTTCCTTTTCCTACTTTCACAGCCAGACTCACAACAATGAAAAGGGAGCACATGGTTAGTGGCTTGCGACATTGTCCTTCAGCTATGGCTCGAAAGGAACAGTTCATGCACGCTCACCATCTCGAATCTGTATCCGCCTGCGCTGGGCAGGAGGTCCAGCCACCCCACGCTCCTCCTCCTGTGTCCCGGGTATGAAATCTGCGAAGAAGAAAAAAAACAGATCTAGGACCAAAGGGTGGCAAAGCAAGCTTCAAAGCCTAAAGCAGCAACGTAGAGGGACTCTCTTCTGTCTCTTAGCAGTGCTGCTGCCCTGCACAAACAGAAAAGCACAAAGCAGTTAAAACAGCCCCCCCCCCTTATTGTAACTGAAACTTACCAATGTTTGTTGATGCCCCAGAATCACTATCCTCGTCCACCGCTGCTGGGGACTCGAGGACCACCGTCCCTGGCATCTGTGTCTCTGTGGACAATAGCAGAAAATAGTGAAAAAGGAGCAAGCATACAACCTGAACCACACAGCAAGCTCCCAAAGTAGTGGCCAAAGCACTGCAGAAGGCCTATGGCTGAGGCATGCAGCAAAACTTTTTGGGTTGTTGGTTAAACAGTACCGTTTTAAAAAGCCACCATAGCAAGCAGTCCACAAACAGGCTAACATATTATGCGTTGCAACGAACACAAGGCATACAATAGTGAAAAAGGAGCAAGCATACAACCTGAACCACACAGCAAGCTCCCAAAGTAGTGGCCAAAGCACTGCAGAAGGCCTATGGCTGAGGCATGCAGCAAAACTTTTTGGGTTGTTGGTTAAACAGTACCGTTTTAAAAAGCCACCATAGCAAGCAGTCCACAAACAGCCTACCATCTTATGCGTTGCAACGAACACACGAGAAAACGATTTCCAAACGTCAGAACACACATTTGCTCAAAATTAAATATAAAATTAAAATAAAAGTGCTTACCGGAGGCAAGGGGCGTCTGCTGCGGAATTTCTTCTGGCTCCCCAGGAACAATGGCGAGCAGGTCCAGCGTCACGATGTCCGCACTGCGGTGCTGGACCTGGGGTGGAGGCCGGACGGTGGACGAGGTGCCCTCTCCGGGATCCTCCTCAGCGGGTGGTTCCTCCACCGGGGCAGCCGGCTTACGAACCACCTTCAGGCTCCTCCCGACGCGCTTCGGCCTGCCGGCTCCGTCCCCGTCGCCGTACAGTGGCCGCTGCTCCTCGAAGTACGGGCAGGTCACTTTCTCGTTGCCGGAACCCTTATTGTGGTTCATGGCACGCATGTACTCCGCCCACATTGTTTTTGTTTTTGGCCGGCATTCAAGGCCGGTCCTTCAAGGCCGGCCCAGGGCACGCATCTTAATGGCCACTTGCTCGAAAACCTCCCGATTCCTGTGTGAGGACTAGAAGGCGTCCTGGATTTTCTCTTCTGAAAAAATAGCGATCAGGTCCCTGATCTCCGCGTCCCTCCATGTTGGCCCCCTCCCGGTTGCCTGGACGGACGACGGCTGTGAAGAAGATTCCATGCTGCCTTCGCGAGTAGCTAAGCAAAATGGAGGTGCGAGGTGCAGGGTGCAACGGATCATATACCTTCCCGCACACAAAGACAAAGGGACTAGCCGGCTCCTGATTGGTGGTGGGCAGTAGGGGACACGCACATTGGCCACATGAGGTCACATGTCACGTTCAAAACTACTCGCGCGGGAACAGGATCTGCCCCTAATGGCCAGATTGGCGCTCTTGTTGTTTGACTTCTCGCATGCGCTGATTCGTCCACACGCGAGAAGAGCAGTTTGTACATGCAGCGGGAGCCATTTTACTGAAATGTCCGCCATTACAAAAACGAATGCCGGTGTTCAACCGAGAGCAAGTGCAGCAGTACTCGACAGTTCCCCAATAATATTCACCAGCCAAAGCATAAATCAATGACATGTTACTGGCGAACGTTCGTTGGCACGCTCCGAGGAAAGTTTTAAAAAATGAACGGTGGACGGCGACTCCGCTTGCCGGAGGTCTAGCCGCCGATGGAAGGGGTTGTCTGCACCCAAGCACAACCACGCACCCGGAACCAAACAAAGACCCACTACACATAAACCGCCCCTCATGATATCACCTCGAATCATTTCTATTGAACCCCTCCAAGCTAAACAGGAGACTGCGAGCGGCGAACGTTCGTTGGCACGCTCAGAGGAAAGTTTTTTAAAATGCTCCCTGTACGTTGACTCCGCTAGTACTGGCCGAAGGTAGACGGGGTTTTAAGCTTTGGGCAAATTTTGTGAACGTGACGGTGTGTGCTACTGTGCTTTTGAAATACTCTTGTGGTGTCCGGGCAGAATTTCCGAAAGTGATCGTGCTAGAAAGCCAGTCGCTGTCTCGTTGCCTCGTTGATCTGTGCTCGGTCCGAGAAAAAAAAAATGGCGAACAGTTCGCCGGAAGTTTGGAGGAAAGGCTAAGGAGGAGGGACTTTGAAGAACCCGCAACAATGGTAACGCACAGGTCTTTAGCGCTACTGTTGCAGATTGGTTGCAGGAGTGTATCACTATCCGGAGGGTGAATCCACTTTTCTGGATTCCCCTAAAAGCGCTACAACGAAGCGCTTTTTGCGGGTCGGTTTCAGGATTGTTGCAGATTGTCTACGACGTCGTGCGTTATGCCAAATTAGTAGCGTTTTCAATTAGCAACCATTGTGCTATTTTGAAGCCGTGCGAAATGGCCCTGAGACCTGTTCTGATAACTATGGGCCATTCCAGTCTCTTTCATGGGAGGGATGTTATGGGGAGAGAAAGAAAAGGTGATTTTTAAGCTGCTTAGGGAGAACTGAGGCCTGCTGGGGAACTGTGGACCATTCCAGTCTCTCAAAGGATGAATGTTATGGGGAGAAAAAGGTGATTTTAAGCGGCTTAGGGAGAACTGAGGCCTGCTGGGTAACTGTGGACCATTCCAGTCTCTTTCATAGGAGGGATGTTATGGGGAGAGAAAGAAAAGATGATTTTTAAGCTGCTTAGGGAGAACTGAGGCCTGCTGGGTAACTGTTGACCATTCCAGTCTCTTTCATAGGAGGGATGTTATGGGGACAGAAAGAAAAGATGATTTTTAAGCTGCTTATGGAGAACTGAGGCCTGCTGGATAACTGTGGATCATTCCAGTCTCTTTCATAGGAGGGATGTTATGGGGAGAGAAAGAAAAGATGATTTTTAAGCTGCTTATGGAGAACTGAGGCCTGCTGGGTAACTGTGGACCATTCCAGTTCTCTCAGACCTCTCTCATAGGAAATGTTATGGGGAGAGAAAGAAAAGGTGATTTTAAACTGCTTAGGGAGAACTGAGGCCTAGTGGGTAACTGTGGACCATTCCAGTTCTCTCAGACCTCTCTCATAGGAAGTATGTTATGGGGAGAGAAAGAAAATGTGATTTTAAACTGCTTAGGGAGAACTGAGGCCTAGTGGGTAACTGTGGACCATTCCAGTTCTCTCAGACCTCTCTCATAGGAAGCATGTTATGGGGAGAGAAAGAAAAGGTGATTTTAAATGGCTTAGGGTGAACTGAGGCCTAGTGGGTAACTGTGGACCATTCCAGTTCTCTCAGACCTCTCTCATAGGAAGTATGTTATGGGGAGAGAAAGAAAAGGTGATTTTAAACTGCTTAGGGAGAACTGAGGCCTAGTGGGTAACTGTGGACCATTCCAGTTCTCTCAGACCTCTCTCATAGGAAGTATGTTATGGGGAGAGAAAGAAAAGATGATTTAAGGTGCTTAGGGAGGCCTGCTGGGTAACTGTGGACCATTAAAGTCTCTTTCATAGGAGGGATGTTATGGGGAGAGAAAGAAAAGATGATTTTTAAGCTGCTTAAGGAGAACTGAGGCCTCCTGGGTAACTGTGAACCATTCCAGTCTCTTTCATAGGAGGGATGTATGGGGAGAGAAAGAAAAGATGATTTTTAAGCTGCTTAGGGAGAACTGAGGCCTGCTGGGTAACTGTGGACCATTCCAGTCTCTTTCATAGGAGGGATCTTATGGGGAGAGAAAGAAAAGATTATTTTTAAGCTGCTTATGGAGAACTGAGGCCTGCTGGGTAACTGTGGACCATTCCAGTCTCTTTCATAGGAGGGATGTTATGGGGAGAGAAAGAAAAGATGATTTTTAAGCTGCTTAGGGAGAACTGAGGCCTGCTGGGTAACTGTGGACCATTCCAGTTCTCTCAGACCTCTCTCATAGGAAGTATGTTATGGGGAGAGAAAGAAAATGTGATTTTAAACTGCTTAGGGAGAACTGAGGCCTGGTGGGTAACTGTGGACCATTCCAATTGTCTCAGACTTTTCTCATAGGATGAGTGTTATGGGGAGAGAAAGAAAAGGTGAATTTAAATGGCTTAGGGAGAACTGAGGCCTAGTGGGTAACTGTGGACCATTCCAGTTCTCTCAGACCTCTCTCATAGGAAGTATGTTATGGGGAGAGAAAGAAAAGGTGATTTAAGCTGCTTAGGGAGAACTGAGGCCTGCTGGGTAACTGTGGACCATTCCAGTTTCTTTCATAGGAGGGATGTTATGGGGAGATGAAGAAAAGATGATTTTTAAGCAGCTTATGGAGAACTGAGGCCTGCTGGGTAACTCTGGACCATTCCAGTCTCTTTCATAGGAGGGATGTTATGGGGAGAGAAAGAAAAGATGATTTTTAAGCTGCTTAGGGAGAACTGAGGCCTGCTGGGTTACTGTGGACCATTCCAGTCTCTCTCATAGGAAGTATGTTATGGGGAGAGAAAGAAAAGGTGATTTTAAACTGCTTAGGGAGAACTGAGGCCTGGTAGGTTACAGTGGACCATTCCAGTTCTCTCACACCTCTCTCATAGGAAGTATGTTATGGGGAGAGAAAGAAAAGGTGATTTTAAACAGCTTAGGGAGAACTGAGGCCTGGTGGGTAACTGTGGACCATTCCAGTCTCTTTCATAGGAGGGATGTTATGGGGAGAGAAAGAAAAGATGATTTTTAAGCTGCTTAAGGAGAACTGAGGCCTCCTGGGTAACTGCTAACCATTCCAGTCTCTTTCATAGGAGGGATGTATGGGGAGAGAAAGAAAAGATGATTTTTAAGCTGCTTAGGGAGAACTGAGGCCTGCTGGGTAACTGTGGACCATTCCAGTCTCTTTCATAGGAGGGATGTTATGGGGAGAGAAAGAAAAGATTATTTTTAAGCTGCTTATGGAGAACTGAGGCCTGCTGGGTAACTGTGGACCATTCCAGTCTCTTTCATAGGAGGGATGTTATGGGGAGAGAAAGAAAAGATGATTTTTAAGCTGCTTAGGGAGAACTGAGGCCTGCTGGGTAACTGTGGACCATTCCAGTTCATAGGAAGTATGTTATGGGGAGAGAAAGAAAAGGTGATTTTAAACAGCTTAGGGAGAACTGAGGCCTGGTGGGTAACTGTGGACCATTCCAATTGTCTCAGACTTTTCTCATAGGATGAGTGTTATGGGGAGGGAAAGAAAAGGTGATTTAAGCTGCTTAGGGAGAACTGAGGCCTGCTGGGTAACTGTGGACCATTCCAGTTTCTTTCATAGGAGGGATGTTATGGGGAGATGAAGAAAAGATGATTTTTAAGCAGCTTATGGAGAACTGAGGCCTGCTGGGTAACTCTGGACCATTCCAGTCTCTTTCATAGGAGGGATGTTATGGGGAGAGAAAGAAAAGATGATTTTTAAGCTGCTTAGGGAGAACTGAGGCCTGCTGGGTTACTGTGGACCATTCCAGTCTCTCTCATAGGAAGTATGTTATGGGGAGAGAAAGAAAAGGTGATTTTAAACTGCTTAGGGAGAACTGAGGCCTGGTGGGTTACAGTGGACCATTCCAGTTCTCTCACACCTCTCTCATAGGAAGTATGTTATGGGGAGAGAAAGAAAAGGTGATTTTAAACAGCTTAGGGAGAACTGAGGCCTGGTGGGTAACTGTGGACCATTCCAGTTCTCTCAGACCTCTCTCATAGGAAGTATGTTATGGGGAGAGAAAGAAAAGGTGATTTTAAACTGCTTAGGGAGAACTGAGGCCTGGTGGGTAACTGTGGACCATTCCAGTTCTCTCAGACCTCTCTCATAGGAAATGTTATGGGGAGAGAAAGAAAAGGTGATTTTAAATGGCTTAGGGAGAACTGAGGCCTAGTGGGTAACTGTGGACCATTCCAGTTCTCTCAGACCTCTCTCATAGGATGTATGTTATGGGGAGAGAAAGAAAAGGTGATTTTAAACTGCTTAGGGAGAACTGAGGCCTAGTGGGTAACTGTGGACCATTCCAGTTCTCTCAGACCTCTCTCATAGGAAGTATGTTATGGGGAGAGAAAGAAAATGTGATTTTAAACTGCTTAGGGAGAACTGAGGCCTAGTGGGTAACTGTGGACCATTCCAGTTCTCTCAGACCTCTCTCATAGGAAGCATGTTATGGGGAGAGAAAGAAAAGGTGATTTTAAATGGCTTAGGGTGAACTGAGGCCTAGTGGGTAACTGTGGACCATTCCATTTCTCTCAGACCTCTCTCATAGGAAGTATGTTATGGGGAGAGAAAGAAAAGATGATTTTTAAGCTGCTTAAGGCGAACTGAGGCCTGCTGGGTAACTGTGAACCATTCCAGTCTCTTTCATAGGAGGGATGTATGGGGAGAGAAAGAAAAGGTGATTTTAAACTGCTTAGGGAGAACTGAGGCCTAGTGGGTAACTGTGGACCATTCCAGTTCTCTCAGACCTCTCTCATAGGAAGTATGTTATGGGGAGAGAAAGAAAAGATGATTTAAGGTGCTTAGGGAGGCCTGCTGGGTAACTGTGGACCATTAAAGTCTCTTTCATAGGAGGGATGTTATGGGGAGAGAAAGAAAAGATGATTTTTAAGCTGCTTAAGGAGAACTGAGGCCTCCTGGGTAACTGTGAACCATTCCAGTCTCTTTCATAGGAGGGATGTATGGGGAGAGAAAGAAAAGATGATTTTTAAGCTGCTTAGGGAGAACTGAGGCCTGCTGGGTAACTGTGGACCATTCCAGTCTCTTTCATAGGAGGGATGTTATGGGGAGAGAAAGAAAAGATTATTTTTAAGCTGCTTATGGAGAACTGAGGCCTGCTGGGTAACTGTGGACCATTCCAGTCTCTTTCATAGGAGGGATGTTATGGGGAGAGAAAGAAAAGATGATTTTTAAGCTGCTTAGGGAAAACTGAGGCCTGCTGGGTAACTGTGGACCATTCCAGTTCTCTCAGACCTCTCTCATAGGAAGTATGTTATGGGGAGAGAAAGAAAAGGTGATTTTAAACTGCTTAGGGAGAACTGAGGCTTGGTGGGTAACTGTGGACCATTCCAATTGTCTCAGACTTTTCTCATAGGATGAGTGTTATGGGGAGAGAAAGAAAAGGTGAATTTAAATGGCTTAGGGAGAACTGAGGCCTAGTGGGTAACTGTGGACCATTCCAGTTCTCTCAGACCTCTCTCATAGGAAGTATGTTATGGGGAGAGAAAGAAAAGGTGATTTAAGCTGCTTAGGGAGAACTGAGGCCTGCTGGGTAACTGTGGACCATTCCAGTTTCTTTCATAGGAGGGATGTTATGGGGAGATGAAGAAAAGATGATTTTTAAGCAGCTTATGGAGAACTGAGGCCTGCTGGGTAACTCTGGACCATTCCAGTCTCTTTCATAGGAGGGATGTTATGGGGAGAGAAAGAAAAGATGATTTTTAAGCTGCTTAGGGAGAACTGAGGCCTGCTGGGTTACTGTGGACCATTCCAGTCTCTCTCATAGGAAGTATGTTATGGGGAGAGAAAGAAAAGGTGATTTTAAACTGCTTAGGGAGAACTGAGGCCTGGTGGGTTACAGTGGACCATTCCAGTTCTCTCACACCTCTCTCATAGGAAGTATGTTATGGGGAGAGAAAGAAAAGGTGATTTTAAACAGCTTAGGGAGAACTGAGGCCTGGTGGGTAACTGTGGACCATTCCAGTCTCTTTCATAGGGGGAGGTTATGGGGAGAGAAAGAAAAGATGATTTTTAAGCTGCTTAAGGAGAACTGAGGCCTCCTGGGTAACTGCTAACCATTCCAGTCTCTTTCATAGGAGGGATGTATGGGGAGAGAAAGAAAAGATGATTTTTAAGCTGCTTAGGGAGAACTGAGGCCTGCTGGGTAACTGTGGACCATTCCAGTCTCTTTCATAGGAGGGATGTTATGGGGAGAGAAAGAAAAGATTATTTTTAAGCTGCTTATGGAGAACTGAGGCCTGCTGGGTAACTGTGGACCATTCCAGTCTCTTTCATAGGAGGGATGTTATGGGGAGAGAAAGAAAAGATGATTTTTAAGCTGCTTAGGGAGAACTGAGGCCTGCTGGGTAACTGTGGACCATTCCAGTTCATAGGAAGTATGTTATGGGGAGAGAAAGAAAAGGTGATTTTAAACAGCTTAGGGAGAACTGAGGCCTGGTGGGTAACTGTGGACCATTCCAATTGTCTCAGACTTTTCTCATAGGATGAGTGTTATGGGGAGAGAAAGAAAAGGTGAATTTAAATGGCTTAGGGAGAACTGAGGCCTAGTGGGTAACTGTGGACCATTCCAGTTCTCTCAGACCTCTCTCATAGGAAGTATGTTATGGGGAGAGAAAGAAAAGGTGATTTAAGCTGCTTAGGGAGAACTGAGGCCTGCTGGGTAACTGTGGACCATTCCAGTTTCTTTCATAGGAGGGATGTTATGGGGAGATGAAGAAAAGATGATTTTTAAGCAGCTTATGGAGAACTGAGGCCTGCTGGGTAACTCTGGACCATTCCAGTCTCTTTCATAGGAGGGATGTTATGGGGAGAGAAAGAAAAGATGATTTTTAAGCTGCTTAGGGAGAACTGAGGCCTGCTGGGTTACTGTGGACCATTCCAGTCTCTCTCATAGGAAGTATGTTATGGGGAGAGAAAGAAAAGGTGATTTTAAACTGCTTAGGGAGAACTGAGGCCTGGTGGGTTACAGTGGACCATTCCAGTTCTCTCACACCTCTCTCATAGGAAGTATGTTATGGGGAGAGAAAGAAAAGGTGATTTTAAACAGCTTAGGGAGAACTGAGGCCTGGTGGGTAACTGTGGACCATTCCAGTTCTCTCAGACCTCTCTCATAGGAAGTATGTTATGGGGAGAGAAAGAAAAGGTGATTTTAAACTGCTTAGGGAGAACTGAGGCCTAGTGGGTAACTGTGGACCATTCCAGTTCTCTCAGACTTTTCTCATAGGATGAGTGTTATGGGGAGAGAAAGAAAAGGTGAATTTAAACGGCTTAGGGAGAACTGAGGCCTAGTGGGTAACTGTGGACCATTCCAGTTCTCTCAGACCTCTCTCATAGGAAGTATGTTATGGGGAGAGAAAGAAAAGGTGATTTAAGCTGCTTAGGGAGAACTGAGGCCTGCTGGGTAACTGTGGACCATTCCAGTTTCTTTCATAGGAGGGATGTTATGGGGAGATGAAGAAAAGATGATTTTTAAGCAGCTTATGGAGAACTGAGGCCTGCTGGGTAACTCTGGACCATTCCAGTCTCTTTCATAGGAGGGATGTTATGGGGAGAGAAAGAAAAGGTGATTTTAAACTGCTTAGGGAGAACTGAGGCCTGGTGGGTAACTGTGGACCATTCCAGTCTCTTTCATAGGAGGAATGTTATGGGGAGAGAAAGAAAAGATTATTTTTAAGCTGCTTATGGAGAACTGAGGCCTGCTGGGTAACTGTGGACCATTCCAGTCTCTTTCATAGGAGGGATGTTATGGGGAGAGAAAGAAAAGATGAATTTTAAGCTGCTTAGGGAGAACTGAGGCCTGCTGGGTAACTGTGGACCATTCCAGTCTCTTTCATAGGAGGGATGTTATGGGGAGAGAAAGAAAAGATGATTTTTAAGCTGCTTAGGGAGAACTGAGGCCTGCTGGGTAACTGTGGACCATTCCAGTTCTCTCAGACCTCTCTCATAGGAAGTATGTTATGGGGAGAGAAAGAAAAGGTGATTTTAAACTGCTTAGGGAGAACTGAGGCCTGGTGGGTAACTGTGGACCATTCCAGTTCTCTCAGACCTCTCTCATAGGAAGTATGTTATGGGGAGAGAAAGAAAAGGTGATTTAAGCTGCTTAGGGAGAACTGAGGCCTGCTGGGTAACTGTGGACCATTCCAGTTTCTTTCATAGGAGGGATGTTATGGGGAGATGAAGAAAAGATGATTTTTAAGCAGCTTATGGAGAACTGAGGCCTGCTGGGTAACTCTGGACCATTCCAGTCTCTTTCATAGGAGGGATGTTATGGGGAGAGAAAGAAAAGATGATTTTTAAGCTGCTTAGGGAGAACTGAGGCCTGCTGGGTTACTGTGGACCATTCCAGTCTCTCTCATAGGAAGTATGTTATGGGGAGAGAAAGAAAAGGTGATTTTAAACTGCTTAGGGAGAACTGAGGCCTGGTGGGTTACAGTGGACCATTCCAGTTCTCTCACACCTCTCTCATAGGAAGTATGTTATGGGGAGAGAAAGAAAAGGTGATTTTAAACAGCTTAGGGAGAACTGAGGCCTGCTGGGTAACTGTGGACCATTCCAGTTCTCTCAGACCTCTCTCATAGGAAGTATGTTATGGGGAGAGAAAGAAAAGGTGATTTTAAACTGCTTAGGGAGAACTGAGGCCTAGTGGGTAACTGTGGACCATTCCAGTTCTCTCAGACCTCTCTCATAGGAAGTATGTTATGGGGAGAGAAAGAAAAGGTGATTTTAAACTGCTTAGGGAGAACTGCGGCCTAGTGGGTAACTGTGGACCATTCCAGTTCTCTCAGACCTCTCTCATAGGAAGCATGTTATGGGGAGAGAAAGAAAAGGTGATTTTAAATGGCTTAGGGTGAACTGAGGCCTAGTGGGTAACTGTGGACCATTCCATTTCTCTCAGACCTCTCTCATAGGAAGTATGTTATGGGGAGAGAAAGAAAAGATGATTTTTAAGCTGCTTAAGGCGAACTGAGGCCTGCTGGGTAACTGTGAACCATTCCAGTCTCTTTCATAGGAGGGATGTATGGGGAGAGAAAGAAAAGATGATTTATAAGCTGCTTAGGGAGAACTGAGGCCTGCTGGGTAACTGTGGACCATTCCAGTCTCTTTCATAGGAGGAATGTTATGGGGAGAGAAAGAAAAGATTATTTTTAAGCTGCTTATGGAGAACTGAGGCCTGCTGGGTAACTGTGGACCATTCCAGTCTCTTTCATAGGAGGGATGTTATGGGGAGAGAAAGAAAAGATGAATTTTAAGCTGCTTAGGGAGAACTGAGGCCTGCTGGGTAACTGTGGACCATTCCAGTCTCTTTCATAGGAGGGATGTTATGGGGAGAGAAAGAAAAGATGATTTTTAAGCTGCTTAGGGAGAACTGAGGCCTGCTGGGTAACTGTGGACCATTCCAGTTCTCTCAGACCTCTCTCATAGGAAGTATGTTATGGGGAGAGAAAGAAAAGGTGATTTTAAACTGCTTAGGGAGAACTGAGGCCTGGTGGGTAACTGTGGACCATTCCAGTTCTCTCAGACCTCTCTCATAGGAAGTATGTTATGGGGAGAGAAAGAAAAGGTGATTTAAGCTGCTTAGGGAGAACTGAGGCCTGCTGGGTAACTGTGGACCATTCCAGTTTCTTTCATAGGAGGGATGTTATGGGGAGATGAAGAAAAGATGATTTTTAAGCAGCTTATGGAGAACTGAGGCCTGCTGGGTAACTCTGGACCATTCCAGTCTCTTTCATAGGAGGGATGTTATGGGGAGAGAAAGAAAAGATGATTTTTAAGCTGCTTAGGGAGAACTGAGGCCTGCTGGGTTACTGTGGACCATTCCAGTCTCTCTCATAGGAAGTATGTTATGGGGAGAGAAAGAAAAGGTGATTTTAAACTGCTTAGGGAGAACTGAGGCCTGGTGGGTTACAGTGGACCATTCCAGTTCTCTCACACCTCTCTCATAGGAAGTATGTTATGGGGAGAGAAAGAAAAGGTGATTTTAAACAGCTTAGGGAGAACTGAGGCCTGCTGGGTAACTGTGGACCATTCCAGTTCTCTCAGACCTCTCTCATAGGAAGTATGTTATGGGGAGAGAAAGAAAATTTGATTTTAAACTGGTTAGGGAGAACTGAGGCCTGGTGGGTAACTGTGGACCATTCCAATTGTCTCAGACTTTTCTCATAGGATGAGTGTTATGGGGAGAGAAAGAAAAGGTGAATTTAAATGGCTTAGGGAGAACTGAGGCCTAGTGGGTAACTGTGGACCATTCCAGTTCTCTCAGACCTCTCTCATAGGAAGTATGTTATGGGGAGAGAAAGAAAAGGTGATTTAAGCTGCTTAGGGAGAACTGAGGCCTGCTGGGTAACTGTGGACCATTCCAGTTTCTTTCATAGGAGGGATGTTATGGGGAGATGAAGAAAAGATGATTTTTAAGCAGCTTATGGAGAACTGAGGCCTGCTGGGTAACTCTGGACCATTCCAGTCTCTTTCATAGGAGGGATGTTATGGGGAGAGAAAGAAAAGATGATTTTTAAGCTGCTTAGGGAGAACTGAGGCCTGCTGGGTTACTGTGGACCATTCCAGTCTCTCTCATAGGAAGTATGTTATGGGGAAAGAAAGAAAAGGTGATTTTAAACTGCTTAGGGAGAACTGAGGCCTGGTGGGTTACAGTGGACCATTCCAGTTCTCTCACACCTCTCTCATAGGAAGTATGTTATGGGGAGAGAAAGAAAAGGTGATTTTAAACAGCTTAGGGAGAACTGAGGCCTGGTGGGTAACTGTGGACCATTCCAGTTCTCTCAGACCTCTCTCATAGGAAGTATGTTATGGGGAGAGAAAGAAAAGATGATTTTTAAGCTGCTTAAGGCGAACTGAGGCCTGCTGGGTAACTGTGAACCATTCCAGTCTCTTTCATAGGAGGGATGTATGGGGAGAGAAAGAAAAGATGATTTATAAGCTGCTTAGGGAGAACTGAGGCCTGCTGGGTAACTGTGGACCATTCCAGTCTCTTTCATAGGAGGAATGTTATGGGGAGAGAAAGAAAAGATTATTTTTAAGCTGCTTATGGAGAACTGAGGCCTGCTGGGTAACTGTGGACCATTCCAGTCTCTTTCATAGGAGGGATGTTATGGGGAGAGAAAGAAAAGATGAATTTTAAGCTGCTTAGGGAGAACTGAGGCCTGCTGGGTAACTGTGGACCATTCCAGTCTCTTTCATAGGAGGGATGTTATGGGGAGAGAAAGAAAAGATGATTTTTAAGCTGCTTAGGGAGAACTGAGGCCTGCTGGGTAACTGTGGACCATTCCAGTTCTCTCAGACCTCTCTCATAGGAAGTATGTTATGGGGAGAGAAAGAAAAGGTGATTTTAAACAGCTTAGGGAGAACTGAGGCCTGGTGGGTAACTGTGGACCATTCCAGTTCTCTCAGACCTCTCTCATAGGAAGTATGTTATGGGGAGAGAAAGAAAAGATGATTTTTAAGCTGCTTAAGGCGAACTGAGGCCTGCTGGGTAACTGTGAACCATTCCAGTCTCTTTCATAGGAGGGATGTATGGGGAGAGAAAGAAAAGATGATTTATAAGCTGCTTAGGGAGAACTGAGGCCTGCTGGGTAACTGTGGACCATTCCAGTCTCTTTCATAGGAGGAATGTTATGGGGAGAGAAAGAAAAGATTATTTTTAAGCTGCTTATGGAGAACTGAGGCCTGCTGGGTAACTGTGGACCATTCCAGTCTCTTTCATAGGAGGGATGTTATGGGGAGAGAAAGAAAAGATGAATTTTAAGCTGCTTAGGGAGAACTGAGGCCTGCTGGGTAACTGTGGACCATTCCAGTCTCTTTCATAGGAGGGATGTTATGGGGAGAGAAAGAAAAGATGATTTTTAAGCTGCTTAGGGAGAACTGAGGCCTGCTGGGTAACTGTGGACCATTCCAGTTCTCTCAGACCTCTCTCATAGGAAGTATGTTATGGGGAGAGAAAGAAAAGGTGATTTTAAACTGCTTAGGGAGAACTGAGGCCTGGTGGGTAACTGTGGACCATTCCAGTTCTCTCAGACCTCTCTCATAGGAAGTATGTTATGGGGAGAGAAAGAAAAGGTGATTTAAGCTGCTTAGGGAGAACTGAGGCCTGCTGGGTAACTGTGGACCATTCCAGTTTCTTTCATAGGAGGGATGTTATGGGGAGATGAAGAAAAGATGATTTTTAAGCAGCTTATGGAGAACTGAGGCCTGCTGGGTAACTCTGGACCATTCCAGTCTCTTTCATAGGAGGGATGTTATGGGGAGAGAAAGAAAAGATGATTTTTAAGCTGCTTAGGGAGAACTGAGGCCTGCTGGGTTACTGTGGACCATTCCAGTCTCTCTCATAGGAAGTATGTTATGGGGAGAGAAAGAAAAGGTGATTTTAAACTGCTTAGGGAGAACTGAGGCCTGGTGGGTTACAGTGGACCATTCCAGTTCTCTCACACCTCTCTCATAGGAAGTATGTTATGGGGAGAGAAAGAAAAGGTGATTTTAAACAGCTTAGGGAGAACTGAGGCCTGCTGGGTAACTGTGGACCATTCCAGTTCTCTCAGACCTCTCTCATAGGAAGTATGTTATGGGGAGAGAAAGAAAATTTGATTTTAAACTGCTTAGGGAGAACTGAGGCCTGGTGGGTAACTGTGGACCATTCCAATTGTCTCAGACTTTTCTCATAGGATGAGTGTTATGGGGAGAGAAAGAAAAGGTGAATTTAAATGGCTTAGGGAGAACTGAGGCCTAGTGGGTAACTGTGGACCATTCCAGTTCTCTCAGACCACTCTCATAGGAAGTATGTTATGGGGAGAGAAAGAAAAGGTGATTTAAGCTGCTTAGGGAGAACTGAGGCCTGCTGGGTAACTGTGGACCATTCCAGTTTCTTTCATAGGAGGGATGTTATGGGGAGATGAAGAAAAGATGATTTTTAAGCAGCTTATGGAGAACTGAGGCCTGCTGGGTAACTCTGGACCATTCCAGTCTCTTTCATAGGAGGGATGTTATGGGGAGAGAAAGAAAAGATGATTTTTAAGCTGCTTAGGGAGAACTGAGGCCTGCTGGGTTACTGTGGACCATTCCAGTCTCTCTCATAGGAAGTATGTTATGGGGAAAGAAAGAAAAGGTGATTTTAAACTGCTTAGGGAGAACTGAGGCCTGGTGGGTTACAGTGGACCATTCCAGTTCTCTCACACCTCTCTCATAGGAAGTATGTTATGGGGAGAGAAAGAAAAGGTGATTTTAAACAGCTTAGGGAGAACTGAGGCCTGGTGGGTAACTGTGGACCATTCCAGTTCTCTCAGACCTCTCTCATAGGAAGTATGTTATGGGGAGAGAAAGAAAAGGTGATTTTAAACTGCTTAGGGAGAACTGAGGCCTGGTGGGTAACTGTGGACCATTCCAGTTCTCTCAGACCTCTCTCATAGGAAATGTTATGGGGAGAGAAAGAAAAGGTGATTTTAAATGGCTTAGGGAGAACTGAGGCCTAGTGGGTAACTGTGGACCATTCCAGTTCTCTCAGACCTCTCTCATAGGAAGTATGTTATGGGGAGAGAAAGAAAAGGTGATTTTAAACTGCTTAGGGAGAACTGAGGCCTAGTGGGTAACTGTGGACCATTCCAGTTCTCTCAGACCTCTCTCATAGGAAGTATGTTATGGGGAGAGAAAGAAAATGTGATTTTAAACTGCTTAGGGAGAACTGAGGCCTAGTGGGTAACTGTGGACCATTCCAGTTCTCTCAGACCTCTCATAGGAAGCATGTTATGGGGAGAGAAAGAAAAGATGATTTTTAAGCTGCTTAAGGCGAACTGAGGCCTGCTGGGTAACTGTGAACCATTCCAGTCTCTTTCATAGGAGGGATGTATGGGGAGAGAAAGAAAAGATGATTTTTAAGCTGCTTAGGAGAACTGAGGCCTGCTGGGTAACTGTGGACCATTCCAGTCTCTTTCATAGGAGGGATGTTATGGGGAGAGAAAGAAAAGATGAATTTTAAGCTGCTTAGGGAGAACTGAGGCCTGCTGGGTAACTGTGGACCATTCCAGTTCTCTCAGACCTCTCTCATAGGAAGTATGTTATGGGGAGAGAAAGAAAAGGTGATTTTAAACTGCTTAGGGAGAACTGAGGCCTAGTGGGTAACTGTGGACCATTCCAGTTCTCTCAGACCTCTCTCATAGGAAGTATGTTATGGGGAGAGAAAGAAAAGGTGATTTTAAACTGCTTAGGGAGAACTGAGGCCTAGTGGGTAACTGTGGACCATTCCAGTTCTCTCAGACCTCTCTCATAGGAAGTATGTTATGGGGAGAGAAAGAAAAGATTATTTTTAAGCTGCTTATGGAGAACTGAGGCCTGCTGGGTAACTGTGGACCATTCCAGTATCTTTCATAGGAGGGATGTTATGGGGAGAGAAAGAAAAGATGATTTTTAAGCTGCTTAGGGAGAACTGAGGCCTGCTGGGTAACTGTGGACCATTCCAGTTCATAGGAAGTATGTTATGGGGAGAGAAAGAAAAGGTGATTTTAAACAGCTTAGGGAGAACTGAGGCCTGGTGGGTAACTGTGGACCATTCCAATTGTCTCAGACTTTTCTCATAGGATGAGTGTTATGGGGAGAGAAAGAAAAGGTGAATTTAAATGGCTTAGGGAGAACTGAGGCCTAGTGGGTAACTGTGGACCATTCCAGTTCTCTCAGACCTCTCTCATAGGAAGTATGTTATGGGGAGAGAAAGAAAAGGTGATTTAAGCTGCTTAGGGAGAACTGAGGCCTGCTGGGTAACTGTGGACCATTCCAGTTTCTTTCATAGGAGGGATGTTATGGGGAGATGAAGAAAAGATGATTTTTAAGCAGCTTATGGAGAACTGAGGCCTGCTGGGTAACTCTGGACCATTCCAGTCTCTTTCATAGGAGGGATGTTATGGGGAGAGAAAGAAAAGATGATTTTTAAGCTGCTTAGGGAGAACTGAGGCCTGCTGGGTTACTGTGGACCATTCCAGTCTCTCTCATAGGAAGTATGTTATGGGGAGAGAAAGAAAAGGTGATTTTAAACTGCTTAGGGAGAACTGAGGCCTGGTGGGTTACAGTGGACCATTCCAGTTCTCTCACACCTCTCTCATAGGAAGTATGTTATGGGGAGAGAAAGAAAAGGTGATTTTAAACAGCTTAGGGAGAACTGAGGCCTGGTGGGTAACTGTGGACCATTCCAGTTCTCTCAGACCTCTCTCATAGGAAGTATGTTATGGGGAGAGAAAGAAAAGGTGATTTTAAACTGCTTAGGGAGAACTGAGGCCTGGTGGGTAACTGTGGACCATTCCAGTTCTCTCAGACCTCTCTCATAGGAAATGTTATGGGGAGAGAAAGAAAAGGTGATTTTAAATGGCTTAGGGAGAACTGAGGCCTAGTGGGTAACTGTGGACCATTCCAGTTCTCTCAGACCTCTCTCATAGGAAGTATGTTATGGGGAGAGAAAGAAAAGGTGATTTTAAACTGCTTAGGGAGAACTGAGGCCTAGTGGGTAACTGTGGACCATTCCAGTTCTCTCAGACCTCTCTCATAGGAAGTATGTTATGGGGAGAGAAAGAAAATGTGATTTTAAACTGCTTAGGGAGAACTGAGGCCTAGTGGGTAACTGTGGACCATTCCAGTTCTCTCAGACCTCTCTCATAGGAAGCATGTTATGGGGAGAGAAAGAAAAGGTGATTTTAAATGGCTTAGGGTGAACTGAGGCCTAGTGGGTAACTGTGGACCATTCCATTTCTCTCAGACCTCTCTCATAGGAAGTATGTTATGGGGAGAGAAAGAAAAGATGATTTTTAAGCTGCTTAAGGCGAACTGAGGCCTGCTGGGTAACTGTGAACCATTCCAGTGTCTTTCATAGGAGGGATGTATGGGGAGAGAAAGAAAAGGTGATTTTAAACTGCTTAGGGAGAACTGAGGCCTAGTGGGTAACTGTGGACCATTCCAGTTCTCTCAGACCTCTCTCATAGGAAGTATGTTATGGGGAGAGAAAGAAAAGATGATTTAAGGTGCTTAGGGAGGCCTGCTGGGTAACTGTGGACCATTCCAGTCTCTTTCATAGGAGGGATGTTATGGGGAGAGAAAGAAAAGATTATTTTTAAGCTGCTTATGGAGAACTGAGGCCTGCTGGGTAACTGTGGACCATTCCAGTCTCTTTCATAGGAGGGATGTTATGGGGAGAGAAAGAAAAGATGATTTTTAAGCTGCTTAGGGAGAACTGAGGCCTGCTGGGTAACTGTGGACCATTCCAGTTCTCTCAGACCTCTCTCATAGGAAGTATGTTATGGGGAGAGAAAGAAAAGGTGATTTTAAACTGCTTAGGGAGAACTGAGGCCTGGTGGGTAACTGTGGACCATTCCAATTGTCTCAGCCTTTTCTCATAGGATGAGTGTTATGGGGAGAGAAAGAAAAGGTGAATTTAAATGGCTTAGGGAGAACTGAGGCCTAGAGGGTAACTGTGGACCATTCCAGTTCTCTCAGACCTCTCTCATAGGAAGTATGTTATGGGGAGAGAAAGAAAAGGTGATTTAAGCTGCTTAGGGAGAACTGAGGCCTGCTGGGTAACTGTGGACCATTCCAGTTTCTTTCATAGGAGGGATGTTATGGGGAGATGAAGAAAAGATGATTTTTAAGCAGCTTATGGAGAACTGAGGCCTGCTGGGTAACTCTGGACCATTCCAGTCTCTTTCATAGGAGGGATGTTATGGGGAGAGAAAGAAAAGATGATTTTTAAGCTGCTTAGGGAGAACTGAGGCCTGCTGGGTTACTGTGGACCATTCCAGTCTCTCTCATAGGAAGTATGTTATGGGGAGAGAAAGAAAAGGTGATTTTAAACTGCTTAGGGAGAACTGAGGCCTGGTGGGTAACTGTGGACCATTCCAGTTCTCTCAGACCTCTCTCATAGGAAGTATGTTATGGGGAGAGAAAGAAAAGGTGATTTTAAACTGCTTAGGGAGAACTGAGGCCTGGTGGGTAACTGTGGACCATTCCAGTTCTCTCAGACCTCTCACATAGGAAGTATGTTATGGGGAGAGAAAGAAAAGGTGATTTTAAACTGCTTAGGGAGAACTGAGGCCTGGTGGGTAACTGTGGACCATTCCAGTTCTCTCAGACCTCTCTCATAGGAAATGTTATGGGGAGAGAAAGAAAAGGTGATTTTAAATGGCTTAGGGAGAACTGAGGCCTAGTGGGTAACTGTGGACCATTCCAGTTCTCTCAGACCTCTCTCATAGGAAGTATGTTATGGGGAGAGAAAGAAAAGGTGATTTTAAACTGCTTAGGGAGAACTGAGGCCTAGTGGGTAACTGTGGACCATTCCAGTTCTCTCAGACCTCTCTCATAGGAAGTATGTTATGGGGAGAGAAAGAAAATGTGATTTTAAACTGCTTAGGGAGAACTGAGGCCTAGTGGGTAACTGTGGACCATTCCAGTTCTCTCAGACCTCTCTCATAGGAAGCATGTTATGGGGAGAGAAAGAAAAGGTGATTTTAAATGGCTTAGGGTGAACTGAGGCCTAGTGGGTAACTGTGGACCATTCCATTTCTCTCAGACCTCTCTCATAGGAAGTATGTTATGGGGAGATAAAGAAAAGATGATTTTTAAGCTGCTTAAGGCGAACTGAGGCCTGCTGGGTAACTGTGAACCATTCCAGTCTCTTTCATAGGAGGGATGTATGGGGAGAGAAAGAAAAGGTGATTTTAAACTGCTTAGGGAGAACTGAGGCCTAGTGGGTAACTGTGGACCATTCCAGTTCTCTCAGACCTCTCTCATAGGAAGTATGTTATGGGGAGAGAAAGAAAAGATGATTTAAGGTGCTTAGGGAGGCCTGCTGGGTAACTGTGGACCATTAAAGTCTCTTTCATAGGAGGGATGTTATGGGGAGAGAAAGAAAAGATGATTGTTAAGCTACTTAAGGAGAACTGAGGCCTCCTGGGTAACTGTGAACCATTCCAGTCTCTTTCATAGGAGGGATGTATGGGGAGAGAAAGAAAAGATGATTTTTAAGCTGCTTAGGGAGAACTGTAGCCTGCTGGGTAACTGTGGACCATTCCAGTCTCTTTCATGGGAGGGATGTTATGGGGAGAGAAAGAAAAGATGATTTTTAAGCTGCTTAGGGAGAACTGAGGCCTACTGGGTAACTGTGGATATTCCTTTCTCTCATGGGATGAATGTTATGGGGAGAGAAAGAAAAGGTGATTTTTAAGCTACTTAGGGAGAACTGAGGCCTGCTGGGTAACTGTGGACCATTCCAGTTCTCTCAGACCTCTCTCATAGGAAGCATGGGGAGAGAAAGAAAAGATGATTTTTCAGCTGCTTAGGGAGAACTTAGGCCTGCTGGGTAACTGTGGACCATTCCAGTCTCTTTCATAGGAGGGATGTTATGGGGAGAGAAAGAAAAGTTGATTTCAAACTGCTTAGGGAGAACTGAGGACTGCTGGGTAACTGTGGACCATTCCAGTTCTCTCAGACCTCTCTCATAGGAAGTATGTTATAGGGAGAGAAAGAAAAGATGATTTTTAAGCTGCTTATGGAGAACTGAGGCCTGCTGGGTAACTGTGGACATTCCAGTTCTCTCAGACCTCTCTCATAGGATGAATGTTATGGGGAGAGAAAGAAAAGGTGATTTTTAAGCTGCTGAGGGAGAACTGAGGCCTGCTGGGTAACTGTGGACCATTCCAGGCTCTTTCATAGGAGGGATGTTATGGGGAGAGAAAGAAAAGATGATTTTTAAGCTGCTTATGGAGAACTGAGGCCTGGTGGGTAACTGTGGACCATTCCAGTTCTCTCAGACCTCTCTCATAGGAAGTATGTTATGGGGAGAGAAAGAAAAGGTGATTTTAAACTGCTTAGGGAGAACTGAGGCCTAGTGGGTAACTGTGGACCATTCCAGTTCTCTCAGACCTCTCTCATAGGAAGTATGGGGAGAGAAAGAAAAGATGATTTAAGCTGCTGAGGGAGAACTGAGGCCTGCTGGGTCACTGTGGACCATTCCATTCTCTTTCATAGGAGGGATGTTATGGGGAGAGAAAGAAAAGATGATTTTTAAGTTGCTTATGGACAACTGAGGCCTGCTGGGTAACTGTGGACCATTCCAGTCTCTTTCATAGGAGGGATGTTATGGGGAGAGAAAGAAAAGATTATTTTTAAGCTGCTTAGGGAGAACTGTGGCCTGCTGGGTAACTGTGGACCATTCCAGTCTCTTTCATAGGAGGGATGTTATGGGGAGAGAAAGAAAAGATGATTTTTAAGCTGCTTATGGAGGCCTGCTGGGTAACTGTGGACCATTCCAGTCTCTTTCATAGGAGGGATGTTATAGGGAGAGAAAGAAAAGATGATTTTTACGCTGCTTAGGGAGAACAGGCCTGCTGGGTAACTGTGGACATTCCAGTTCTGTCAGACCTCTCTCATAGGAAGTATGTTATGGGGAGAGAAAGAAAAGATTATTTTTCAGCTGCTTAGGGAGAACTGAGGCCTGCTGGGTAACTGTGGACCATTCCAGTCTCTTTCATAGGAGGGATGTTATGGGGAGAGAAAGAAAAGTTGATTTCAAACTGCTTCGGGAGAACTGAGGCCTGCTGGGTAACTGTGGACATTCCAGTTCTCTCAGACCTCTCTCATAGGAAGTATGGGGAGAGAAAGAAAAGATGATTTAAGCTGCTGAGGGAGAACTGAGGCCTGCTGGGTAACTGTGGACCATTCCAGTCTCTTTCATAGGAGGGATGTTATGGGGAGAGAAAAAAAAGATGATTTTTAAGCTGCTTATGGAGAACTGAGGCCTGCTGGGTAACTGTGGACCATTCCAGTCTCTTTCATAGGAGGGATGTTATGGGGAGAGAAAGAAAATATGATTTTTAAGCTGCTATGGAGAACTGCAGCCTGCTGGGTAACTGTGGACCATTCCAGTCTCTTTCATAGGAGGGATGTTATAGGGAGAGAAAGAAAAGATGATTTTTAAGCTGCTTTGGGAGAACTGAGGCCTGCTGGGTAACTGTGGACATTCCAGTTCTCTCAGACCTCTCTCATAGGATGAATGTTATGGGGAGAGAAAGAAAAGGTGATTTTTAAGCTGCTTAGGGAGAACTGGGGCCTGGTGGGTAACTGTCAACCATTCCAGTTCTCTCAGACCTCTCTCATAGGAAGTATGGGGAGAGAAAGAAAAGATGATTTAAGCTGCTGAGGGAGAACTGAGGCCTGCTGGGTAACTGTGGACCATTCCAGTTTTCTCTCATAGGAAGAATGTTATGGGGAGAGAAAGAAAAGGTGATTTTAAACTGCTTCGGGAGAACTGAGGCCTGCTGGGTAACTGTGGACATTCCAGTTCTCTCAGACCTCTCTCATAGGAAGTATGTTATGGGGAGAGAAAGAAAAGATTATTTTTAAGCTGCTTATGCAGAACTGAGGCCTGCCGGGTATTTGTGGACCATTCCAGTCTCTTTCATAGGAGGGATGTTATAGGGAGAGAAAGAAAAGATGATTTTTAAGCTGCTTTGGGAGAACTGAGGCCTGCTGGGTAACTGTGGACATTCCAGTTCTCTCAGACCTCTCTCATAGGATGAATGTTATGGGGAGAGAAAGAAAAGGTGATTTTTAAGCTGCTTAGGGAGAACTGGGGCCTGGTGGGTAACTGTCAACCATTCCAGTTCTCTCAGACCTCTCTCATAGGAAGTATGGGGAGAGAAAGAAAAGATGATTTAAGCTGCTGAGGGAGAACTGAGGCCTGCTGGGTAACTGTGGACCATTCCAGTTTTCTCTCATAGGAAGAATGTTATGGGGAGAGAAAGAAAAGGTGATTTTAAACTGCTTAGGGAGAACTGAGGCCTAGTGGGAAACTGTGGACCCTTCCAGTTCTCTCAGACCTCTCTCATAGGAAGTATGGGTAGAGAAAGAAAAGGTGATTTTAAACTGCTTAGGGAGAACTGAGGCCTAGTGGGTAACTGTGGACCATTCCAGTTCTCTCAGACCTCTCTCATAGGAAGTATGTTATGGGGAGAGAAAGAAAAGGTGATTTTAAACTGCTTAGGGAGAACTGAGGCCTAGTGGGTAACTGTGGACCATTCCAGTTCTCTCAGACCTCTCTCATAGGAAGTATGTTATGGGGAGAGAAAGAAAATGTGATTTTAAACTGCTTAGGGAGAACTGAGGCCTAGTGGGTAACTGTGGACCATTCCAGTTCTCTCAGACCTCTCTCATAGGAAGCATGTTATGGGGAGAGAAAGAAAAGGTGATTTTAAATGGCTTAGGGTGAACTGAGGCCTAGTGGGTAACTGTGGACCATTCCATTTCTCTCAGACCTCTCTCATAGGAAGTATGTTATGGGGAGATAAAGAAAAGATGATTTTTAAGCTGCTTAAGGCGAACTGAGGCCTGCTGGGTAACTGTGAACCATTCCAGTCTCTTTCATAGGAGGGATGTATGGGGAGAGAAAGAAAAGGTGATTTTAAACTGCTTAGGGAGAACTGAGGCCTAGTGGGTAACTGTGGACCATTCCAGTTCTCTCAGACCTCTCTCATAGGAAGTATGTTATGGGGAGAGAAAGAAAAGATGATTTAAGGTGCTTAGGGAGGCCTGCTGGGTAACTGTGGACCATTAAAGTCTCTTTCATAGGAGGGATGTTATGGGGAGAGAAAGAAAAGATGATTGTTAAGCTACTTAAGGAGAACTGAGGCCTCCTGGGTAACTGTGAACCATTCCAGTCTCTTTCATAGGAGGGATGTATGGGGAGAGAAAGAAAAGATGATTTTTAAGCTGCTTAGGGAGAACTGTAGCCTGCTGGGTAACTGTGGACCATTCCAGTCTCTTTCATGGGAGGGATGTTATGGGGAGAGAAAGAAAAGATGATTTTTAAGCTGCTTAGGGAGAACTGAGGCCTACTGGGTAACTGTGGATATTCCTTTCTCTCATGGGATGAATGTTATGGGGAGAGAAAGAAAAGGTGATTTTTAAGCTACTTAGGGAGAACTGAGGCCTGCTGGGTAACTGTGGACCATTCCAGTTCTCTCAGACCTCTCTCATAGGAAGCATGGGGAGAGAAAGAAAAGATGATTTTTCAGCTGCTTAGGGAGAACTTAGGCCTGCTGGGTAACTGTGGACCATTCCAGTCTCTTTCATAGGAGGGATGTTATGGGGAGAGAAAGAAAAGTTGATTTCAAACTGCTTAGGGAGAACTGAGGACTGCTGGGTAACTGTGGACCATTCCAGTTCTCTCAGACCTCTCTCATAGGAAGTATGTTATAGGGAGAGAAAGAAAAGATGATTTTTAAGCTGCTTATGGAGAACTGAGGCCTGCTGGGTAACTGTGGACATTCCAGTTCTCTCAGACCTCTCTCATAGGATGAATGTTATGGGGAGAGAAAGAAAAGGTGATTTTTAAGCTGCTTAGGGAGAACTGGGGCCTGGTGGGTAACTGTCAACCATTCCAGTTCTCTCAGACCTCTCTCATAGGAAGTATGGGGAGAGAAAGAAAAGATGATTTAAGCTGCTGAGGGAGAACTGAGGCCTGCTGGGTAACTGTGGACCATTCCAGGCTCTTTCATAGGAGGGATGTTATGGGGAGAGAAAGAAAAGATGATTTTTAAGCTGCTTATGGAGAACTGAGGCCTGGTGGGTAACTGTGGACCATTCCAGTTCTCTCAGACCTCTCTCATAGGAAGTATGTTATGGGGAGAGAAAGAAAAGGTGATTTTAAACTGCTTAGGGAGAACTGAGGCCTAGTGGGTAACTGTGGACCATTCCAGTTCTCTCAGACCTCTCTCATAGGAAGTATGGGGAGAGAAAGAAAAGATGATTTAAGCTGCTGAGGGAGAACTGAGGCCTGCTGGGTCACTGTGGACCATTCCATTCTCTTTCATAGGAGGGATGTTATGGGGAGAGAAAGAAAAGATGATTTTTAAGTTGCTTATGGACAACTGAGGCCTGCTGGGTAACTGTGGACCATTCCAGTCTCTTTCATAGGAGGGATGTTATGGGGAGAGAAAGAAAAGATTATTTTTAAGCTGCTTAGGGAGAACTGTGGCCTGCTGGGTAACTGTGGACCATTCCAGTCTCTTTCATAGGAGGGATGTTATGGGGAGAGAAAGAAAAGATGATTTTTAAGCTGCTTATGGAGGCCTGCTGGGTAACTGTGGACCATTCCAGTCTCTTTCATAGGAGGGATGTTATAGGGAGAGAAAGAAAAGATGATTTTTACGCTGCTTAGGGAGAACAGGCCTGCTGGGTAACTGTGGACATTCCAGTTCTGTCAGACCTCTCTCATAGGAAGTATGTTATGGGGAGAGAAAGAAAAGATTATTTTTCAGCTGCTTAGGGAGAACTGAGGCCTGCTGGGTAACTGTGGACCATTCCAGTCTCTTTCATAGGAGGGATGTTATGGGGAGAGAAAGAAAAGTTGATTTCAAACTGCTTCGGGAGAACTGAGGCCTGCTGGGTAACTGTGGACATTCCAGTTCTCTCAGACCTCTCTCATAGGAAGTATGGGGAGAGAAAGAAAAGATGATTTAAGCTGCTGAGGGAGAACTGAGGCCTGCTGGGTAACTGTGGACCATTCCAGTCTCTTTCATAGGAGGGATGTTATGGGGAGAGAAAAAAAAGATGATTTTTAAGCTGCTTATGGAGAACTGAGGCCTGCTGGGTAACTGTGGACCATTCCAGTCTCTTTCATAGGAGGGATGTTATGGGGAGAGAAAGAAAATATGATTTTTAAGCTGCTATGGAGAACTGCAGCCTGCTGGGTAACTGTGGACCATTCCAGTCTCTTTCATAGGAGGGATGTTATAGGGAGAGAAAGAAAAGATGATTTTTAAGCTGCTTTGGGAGAACTGAGGCCTGCTGGGTAACTGTGGACATTCCAGTTCTCTCAGACCTCTCTCATAGGATGAATGTTATGGGGAGAGAAAGAAAAGGTGATTTTTAAGCTGCTTAGGGAGAACTGGGGCCTGGTGGGTAACTGTCAACCATTCCAGTTCTCTCAGACCTCTCTCATAGGAAGTATGGGGAGAGAAAGAAAAGATGATTTAAGCTGCTGAGGGAGAACTGAGGCCTGCTGGGTAACTGTGGACCATTCCAGTTTTCTCTCATAGGAAGAATGTTATGGGGAGAGAAAGAAAAGGTGATTTTAAACTGCTTCGGGAGAACTGAGGCCTGCTGGGTAACTGTGGACATTCCAGTTCTCTCAGACCTCTCTCATAGGAAGTATGTTATGGGGAGAGAAAGAAAAGATTATTTTTAAGCTGCTTATGCAGAACTGAGGCCTGCCGGGTATTTGTGGACCATTCCAGTCTCTTTCATAGGAGGGATGTTATAGGGAGAGAAAGAAAAGATGATTTTTAAGCTGCTTTGGGAGAACTGAGGCCTGCTGGGTAACTGTGGACATTCCAGTTCTCTCAGACCTCTCTCATAGGATGAATGTTATGGGGAGAGAAAGAAAAGGTGATTTTTAAGCTGCTTAGGGAGAACTGGGGCCTGGTGGGTAACTGTCAACCATTCCAGTTCTCTCAGACCTCTCTCATAGGAAGTATGGGGAGAGAAAGAAAAGATGATTTAAGCTGCTGAGGGAGAACTGAGGCCTGCTGGGTAACTGTGGACCATTCCAGTTTTCTCTCATAGGAAGAATGTTATGGGGAGAGAAAGAAAAGGTGATTTTAAACTGCTTAGGGAGAACTGAGGCCTAGTGGGAAACTGTGGACCCTTCCAGTTCTCTCAGACCTCTCTCATAGGAAGTATGGGTAGAGAAAGAAAAGGTGATTTTAAACTGCTTAGGGAGAACTGAGGCCTGCTGGGTAGCTGCCGACCATTCCAGTCTCTTACATAGGAGGGATGATATGAGGAGAGAAAGAAAAGAATTTTTAAGCTGTTTAGGGAGAACTGAGGCATGCTGGGTAGCTTTGGGCCATTGCAGTATCTTTCATATGAGGGATGTTATGAGGAGAGAAAGAAAAGATAATTTTTAAGATGCTTATGGAGAACTGAGGCCTGCTGGGTAACTGTGGACCATTCCAGTTCTCTCAGACCTCTCTCATAGGAAGTATGGGGAGAGAAAGAAAAGATGATTTAAGCTGCTGAGGGAGAACTGAGGCCTGCTGGGTAACTGTGGACCATTCCAGGCTCTTTCATAGGAGGGATGTTAATGGGAGAGAAAGAAAAGATGACTTTTAAGATGCTTATGGAGAACTGAGGCCTGCTGGGTAACTGTGGACAATCCAGTCTCTCAGACCTCTCTCATAGGAAGTATGTTATGGAGAGAAAAAGAAAATGTGACTTTAAGCCGCTTAGGGAGAACTGAGACCTGTTCTGATAACTGTGGGCCATTCCAGTCTCTTTCATAGGAGGGATTTTATGGGGAGAGAAAGAAAAGGTGATTTTTAAGCTGCTTAGGGAGGACTGAGGCCTGCTGGGTAACTGTGGACCATTCCAGTTCTCTCAGACCTTTCTCATAGGAAGAATGTTATGGGGAGAGAAAGAAAAGATGATTTTTCAGCTGCTTTGGGAGAACTGAGGGCTGCTGGGTAACTGACCATTCCAGTTCTCTCAGACCTCTCTCATAGGAAGTATGGGGAGAGAAAGAAAAGATGATTTTTAAGCTGCTTATGGAGAACTGAGGCCTGCTGGGTAACTGTGGACATTCCAGTTCTCTCAGACCTCTTTCATAGGATCAATGTTATGGGCAGAGAAAGAAAAGGTGATTTTTAAGCTGCTTAGGGAGAACTGGGGCCTGGTGGGTAACTGTCAACCATTCCAGGCTCTTTCATAGGAGGGATGTTATGGGGAGAGAAAGAAAAGGTGATTTTAAACTGCTTAGGGAGAACTGAGGCCTAGTGGGTAACTGTGGACCATTCCAGTTCTCTCAGACCTCTCTCATAGGAAGTATGGGGAGAGAAAGAAAAGATGATTTAAGCTGCTGAGGGAGAACTGAGGCCTGCTGGGTCACTGTGGACCATTCCAGTCTCTTTCATAGGAGGGATGTTATGGGGAGAGAAAGAAAAGATGATTTTTAAGCTGCTTATGGAGAACTGAGGCCTGCTGGGTAACTGTGGACCATTCCAGTCTCTTTCATAGGAGGGATGTTATAGGGAGAGAAAGAAAAGATGATTTTTAAGCTGCTTAGGGAGAACAGGCCTCCTGGGTAACTGCGGACATTCCAGTTCTCTCAGACCTCTCTCATAGGAAGTATGTTATGGGGACAGAAAGAAAAGATGATTTTTAAGCTGCTTAGGGAGAACTGAGGCCTATTGGGTAACTGTGGATATTCCTTTCTCTCATGGGATGAATGTTATGGGGAGAGAAAGAAAAGGTGATTTTTAAGCTACTTAGGGAGAACTGAGGCCTGCTGGGTAACTGTGGACCATTCCAGTTCTCTCAGACCTCTCTCATAGGAAGTATGGGGAGAGAAAGAAAAGATGATTTTTCAGCTGCTTAGGGAGAACTGAGGCCTGCTGGGTAACTGTGGACCATTCCAGTCTCTTTCATAGGAGGGATGTTATGGGGAGAGAAAGAAAAGTAGATTTCAAACTGCTTAGGGAGAACTGAGGCCTGCTGGGTAACTGTGGACCATTCCAGTTCTCTCAGACCTCTCTCATAGGAAGTATGTTATGGGGAGAGAAAGAAAAGATGATTTTTAAGCTGCTTATGGAGAACTGAGGCCTGCTGGGTAACTGTGGACCATTCCAGGCTCTTTCATAGGAGGGATGTTATGGGGAGAGAAAGAAAAGATGATTTTTAAGCTGCTTATGGAGAACTGAGGCCTGGTGGGTAACTGTGGACCATTCCAGTTCTCTCAGACCTCTCTCATAGGAAGTATGTTATGGGGAGAGAAAGAAAAGGTGATTTTAAACTGCTTAGGGAGAACTGAGGCCTAGTGGGTAACTGTGGACCATTCCAGTTCTCTCAGACCTCTCTCATAGGAAGTATGGGGAAAGAAAGAAAAGATGATTTAAGCTGCTGAGGGAGAACTGAGGCCTGCTGGGTCACTGTGGACCATTCCAGTCTCTTTCATAGGAGGGATGTTATGGGGAGAGAAAGAAAAGATGATTTTTAAGCTGCTTATGGACAACTGAGGCCTGCTGGGTAACTGTGGACCATTCCAGTCTCTTTCATAGGAGGGATGTTATGGGGAGAGAAAGAAAAGATGATTTTTAAGCTGCTTAGTGAGAACTGTGGCCTGCTGGGTAACTGTGGACCATTCCAGTCTCTTTCATATGAGGGATGTTATAGGGAGAGAAAGAAAAGATGATTTTTAAGCTGCTTAGGGAGAACTGAGGCCTGCTGGGTAACTGTGGACATTCCAGTTCTCTCAGACCTCTCTCATAGGAAGCATGTTATGGGGAAAGAAAGAAAAGATGATTTTTCAGCTGCTTAGGGAGAACTGAGGCCTGCTGGGTAACTGTGCACCATTCCAGTCTCTTTCATAGGAGGAATGTTATGGGGAGAGAAAGAAAAGATGATTTTTAAGCTGCTTATGCAGAACTGAGCCCTGCTGGGTAACTGTGGACCATTCCAGTCTCTTTCATAGGAGGGATGTTATGGGGAGAGAAAGAAAAGATGATTTTTAAGCTGCTTAGTGAGAACTGTGGCCTGCTGGGTAACTGTGGACCATTCCAGTCTCTTTCATATGAGGGATGTTATAGGGAGAGAAAGAAAAGATGATTTTTAAGCTGCTTAGGGAGAACTGAGGCCTGCTGGGTAACTGTGGACATTCCAGTTCTCTCAGACCTCTCTCATAGGATGAATGTTATGGGGAGAGAAAGAAAAGATGATTTTTCAGCTGCTTAGGGAGAGCTGAGGCCTGCTGGGTAACTGTGGACCATTCCAGTCTCTTTCATAGGAGGAATGTTATGGGGAGAGAAAGAAAAGATGATTTTTAAGCTGCTTATGCAGAACTGAGGCCTGCTGGGTAACTGTGGACCATTCCAGTCTCTTTCATAGGAGGGATGTTATAGGGAGAGAAAGAAAAGATGATTTTTAAGCTGCTTAGGGAGAACTGAGGCCTGCTGGGTAACTGTGGACATTCCAGTTCTCTCAGACCTCTCTCATAGGATGAATGTTATGGGGAGAGAAAGAAAAGGTGATTTTTAAGCTGCTTAGGGAGAACTGGGGCCTGGTGGGTAACTGTCAACCATTCCAGTTCTCTCAGACCTCTCTCATAGGAAGTATGGGGAGAGAAAGAAAAGATGATTTAAGCTGCTGAAGGAGAACTGTGGCCTGCTGGGTAACTGTGGACCATTCCAGACTCTTTCATAGGAGGGATGTTATGGGGAGAGAAAGAAAAGATGACTTTTAAGCTGCTTATGGAGAACTGAGGCCTGCTGGGTAGCTGTGGACCATTCCAGTTCTCTCAGACCTCTCTCATAGGAAGTATGGGGAGAGAAAGAAAAGATGATTTAAGCTGCTGAGGGAGAACTGAGGCCTGCTGGGTAACTGTGGACCATTCCAGTTTTCTCTCATAGGAAGAATGTTATGGGGAGAGAAAGAAATGGTGATTTTAAACTGCTTAGGGAGAACTGAGGCCTGCTGGGTAACTGTGGACCCTTCCAGTTCTCTTAGACCTCTCTCATAGGAAGTATGTTATGGGGAGAGAAAGAAAAGGTGATTTTAAACTGCTTAGGGAGAACTGAGGCCTAGTGGGAAACTGTGGACCCTTCCAGTTCTCTCAGACCTCTCTCATAGGAAGTATGGGTAGAGAAAGAAAAGGTGATTTTAAACTGCTTAGGGAGAACTGAGGCCTGCTGGGTAGCTGCCAACCATTCCAGTCTCTTACATAGGAGGGATGATATGAGGAGAGAAAGAAAAGATAATTTTTAAGCTGTTTAGGGAGAACTGAGGCATGCTGGGTAGCTTTGGGCCATTGCAGTATCTTTCATATGAGGGATGTTATGAGGAGAGAAAGAAAAGATAATTTTTAAGATGCTTATGGAGAACTGAGGCCTGCTGGGTAACTGTGGACAATCCAGTCTCTCAGACCTCTCTCATAGGAAGTATGTTATGGAGAGAGAAAGAAAAGGTGACTTTAAGCCGCTTAGGGAGAACTGAGACCTGTTCTGATAACTGTGGGCCATTCCAGTCTCTTTCATAGGAGGGATTTTATGGGGAGAGAAAGAAAAGGTGATTTTTAAGCTGCTTAGGGAGAACTGAGGCCTATTGGGTAACTGTGGATATTCCTTTCTCTCATGGGATGAATGTTATGGGGAGAGAAAGAAAAGGTGATTTTTAAGCTACTTAGGGAGAACTGAGGCCTGCTGGGTAACTGTGGACCATTCCAGTTCTCTCAGACCTCTCTCATAGGAAGTATGGGGAGAGAAAGAAAAGATGATTTTTCAGCTGCTTAGGGAGAACTGAGGCCTGCTGGGTAACTGTGGACCATTCCAGTCTCTTTCATAGGAGGGATGTTATGGGGAGAGAAAGAAAAGTTGATTTCAAACTGCTTAGGGAGAACTGAGGCCTGCTGGGTAACTGTGGACCATTCCAGTTCTCTCAGACCTCTCTCATAGGAAGTATGTTATGGGGAGAGAAAGAAAAGATGATTTTTAAGCTGCTTATGAAGAACTGAGGCCTGCTGGGTAACTGTGGACCATTCCAGGCTCTTTCATAGGAGGGATGTTATGGGGAGAGAAAGAAAAGATTATTTTTAAGCTGCTTATGGAGAACTGAGGCCTGGTGGGTAACTGTGGACCATTCCAGTTCTCTCAGACCTCTCTCATAGGAAGTATGTTATGGGGAGAGAAAGAAAAGGTGATTTTAAACTGCTTAGGGAGAACTGAGGCCTAGTGGTTAACTGTGGACCATTCCAGTTCTCTCAGACCTCTCTCATAGGAAGTATGGGGAAAGAAAGAAAAGATGATATAAGCTGCTGAGGGAGAACTGAGGCCTGCTGGGTCACTGTGGACCATTCCAGTCTCTTTCATAGGAGGGATGTTATGGGGAGAGAAAGAAAAGATTATTTTTAAGCTGCTTAGGGAGAACTGTGGCCTGCTGGGTAACTGTGGACCATTCCAGTCTCTTTCATAGGAGGGATGTTATGGGGAGAGAAAGAAAAGATGATTTTTAAGCTGCTTAGGGAGAACTGTGGCCTGCTGGGTAACTGTGGACCATTCCAGTCTCTTTCATAGGAGGGATGTTATGGGGAGAGAAAGAAAAGATGATTTTTAAGCTGCTTAGGGAGAACTGAGGCCTACTGGGTAACTGTGGATATTCCTTTCTCTCATGGGATGAATGTTATGGGGAGAGAAAGAAAAGGTGATTTTTAAGCTACTTAGGGAGAACTGAGGCCTGCTGGGTAACTGTGGACCATTCCAGTTCTCTCAGACCTCTCTCATAGGAAGTATGGGGAGAGAAAGAAAAGATGATTTTTCAGCTGCTTAGGGAGAACTGAGGCCTGCTGGGTAACTGTGGACCATTCCAGTCTCTTTCATAGGAGGGATGTTATGGGGAGAGAAAGAAAAGTTGATTTCAAACTGCTTAGGGAGAACTGAGGCCTGCTGGGTAACTGTGGACCATTCCAGTTCTCTCAGACCTCTCTCATAGGAAGTATGTTATGGGGAGAGAAAGAAAAGATGATTTTTAAGCTGCTTATGGAGAACTGAGGCCTGCTGGGTAACTGTGCACATTCCAGTTCTCTCAGACCTCTCTCATAGGATGCATGTTATGGGGAGAGAAAGAAAAGGTGATTTTTAAGCTGCTTAGGGAGAACTGGGGCCTGGTGGGTAACTGTCAACCATTCCAGTTCTCTCAGACCTCTCTCATAGGAAGTATGGGGAGAGAAAGAAAAGATGATTTAAGCTGCTGAGGGAGAACTGAGGCCTGCTGGGTAACTGTGGACCATTCCAGGCTCTTTCATAGGAGGGATGTTATGGGGAGAGAAAGAAAAGATGACTTTTAAGCTGCTTATGGAGAACTGAGGCCTGCTGGGTAGCTGTGGACCATTCCAGTTCTCTCAGACCTCTCTCATAGGAAGTATGGGGAGAGAAAGAAAAGATGATTTAAGCTGCTGAGGGAGAACTGAGGCCTGCTGGGTAACTGTGGACCATTCCAGTTTTCTCTCATAGGAAGAATGTTATGGGGAGAGAAAGAAATGGTGATTTTAAACTGCTTAGGGAGAACTGAGGCCTGCTGGGTAACTGTGGACCCTTCCAGTTCTCTTAGACCTCTCTCATAGGAAGTATGTTATGGGGAGAGAAAGAAAAGGTGATTTTAAACTGCTTAGGGAGAACTGAGGCCTAGTGGGAAACTGTGGACCCTTCCAGTTCTCTCAGACCTCCCTCATAGGAAGTATGGGTAGAGAAAGAAAAGGTGATTTTAAACTGCTTAGGGAGAACTGAGGCCTGCTGGGTAGCTGCCAACCATTCCAGTCTCTTACATAGGAGGGATGATATGAGGAGAGAAAGAAAAGATAATTTTTAAGCTGTTTAGGGAGAACTGAGGCATGCTGGGTAGCTTTGGGCCATTGCAGTATCTTTCATATGAGGGATGTTATGAGGAGAGAAAGAAAAGATAATTTTTAAGATGCTTATGGAGAACTGAGGCCTGCTGGGTAACTGTGGACAATCCAGTCTCTCAGACCTCTCTCATAGGAAGTATGTTATGGAGAGAGAAAGAAAAGGTGACTTTAAGCCGCTTAGGGAGAACTGAGACCTGTTCTGATAACTGTGGGCCATTCCAGTCTCTTTCATAGGAGGGATTTTATGGGGAGAGAAAGAAAAGGTGATTTTTAAGCTGCTTAGGGAGAACTGAGGCCTATTGGGTAACTGTGGATATTCCTTTCTCTCATGGGATGAATGTTATGGGGAGAGAAAGAAAAGGTGATTTTTAAGCTACTTAGGGAGAACTGAGGCCTGCTGGGTAACTGTGGACCATTCCAGTTCTCTCAGACCTCTCTCATAGGAAGTATGGGGAGAGAAAGAAAAGATGATTTTTCAGCTGCTTAGGGAGAACTGAGGCCTGCTGGGTAACTGTGGACCATTCCAGTCTCTTTCATAGGAGGGATGTTATGGGGAGAGAAAGAAAAGTTGATTTCAAACTGCTTAGGGAGAACTGAGGCCTGCTGGGTAACTGTGGACCATTCCAGTTCTCTCAGACCTCTCTCATAGGAAGTATGTTATGGGGAGAGAAAGAAAAGATGATTTTTAAGCTGCTTATGGAGAACTGAGGCCTGCTGGGTAACTGTGGACCATTCCAGGCTCTTTCATAGGAGGGATGTTATGGGGAGAGAAAGAAAAGATGATTTTTAAGCTGCTTATGGAGAACTGAGGCCTGGTGGGTAACTGTGGACCATTCCAGTTCTCTCAGACCTCTCTCATAGGAAGTATGTTATGGGGAGAGAAAGAAAAGGTGATTTTAAACTGCTTAGGGAGAACTGAGGCCTAGTGGTTAACTGTGGACCATTCCAGTTCTCTCAGACCTCTCTCATAGGAAGTATGGGGAAAGAAAGAAAAGATGATATAAGCTGCTGAGGGAGAACTGAGGCCTGCTGGGTCACTGTGGACCATTCCAGTCTCTTTCATAGGAGGGATGTTATGGGGAGAGAAAGAAAAGATTATTTTTAAGCTGCTTAGGGAGAACTGTGGCCTAGTGGGAAACTGTGGACCCTTCCAGTTCTCTCAGACCTCTCTCATAGGAAGTATGGGTAGAGAAAGAAAAGGTGATTTTAAACTGCTTAGGGAGAACTGAGGCCTGCTGGGTAGCTGCCAACCATTCCAGTCTCTTACATAGGAGGGATGATATGAGGAGAGAAAGAAAAGATAATTTTTAAGCTGTTTAGGGAGAACTGAGGCATGCTGGGTAGCTTTGGGCCATTGCAGTATCTTTCATATGAGGGATGTTATGAGGAGAGAAAGAAAAGATAATTTTTAAGATGCTTATGGAGAACTGAGGCCTGCTGGGTAACTGTGGACAATCCAGTCTCTCAGACCTCTCTCATAGGAAGTATGTTATGGAGAGAGAAAGAAAAGTTGACTTTAAGCCGCTTAGGGAGAACTGAGACCTGTTCTGATAACTGTGGGCCATTCCAGTCTCTTTCATAGGAGGGATTTTATGGGGAGAGAAAGAAAAGGTGATTTTTAAGCTGCTTAGGGAGAACTGAGGCCTATTGGGTAACTGTGGATATTCCTTTCTCTCATGGGATGAATGTTATGGGGAGAGAAAGAAAAGGTGATTTTTAAGCTACTTAGGGAGAACTGAGGCCTGCTGGGTAACTGTGGACCATTCCAGTTCTCTCAGACCTCTCTCATAGGAAGTATGGGGAGAGAAAGAAAAGATGATTTTTCAGCTGCTTAGGGAGAACTGAGGCCTGCTGGGTAACTGTGGGCCATTCCAGTCTCTTTCATAGGAGGGATTTTATGGGGAGAGAAAGAAAAGGTGATTTTTAAGCTACTTAGGGAGAACTGAGGCCTGCTGGGTAACTGTGGACCATTCCAGTTCTCTCAGACCTCTCTCATAGGAAGTATGGGGAGAGAAAGAAAAGATGATTTTTCAGCTGCTTAGGGAGAACTGAGGCCTGCTGGGTAACTGTGGACCATTCCAGTCTCTTTCATAGGAGGGATGTTATGGGGAGAGAAAGAAAAGTTGATTTCAAACTGCTTAGGGAGAACTGAGGCCTGCTGGGTAACTGTGGACCATTCCAGTTCTCTCAGACCTCTCTCATAGGAAGTATGTTATGGGGAGAGAAAGAAAAGATGATTTTTAAGCTGCTTATGGAGAACTGAGGCCTGCTGGGTAACTGTGGACCATTCCAGGCTCTTTCATAGGAGGGATGTTATGGGGAGAGAAAGAAAAGATGATTTTTAAGCTGCTTATGGAGAACTGAGGCCTGGTGGGTAACTGTGGACCATTCCAGTTCTCTCAGACCTCTCTCATAGGAAGTATGTTATGGGGAGAGAAAGAAAAGGTGATTTTAAACTGCTTAGGGAGAACTGAGGCCTAGTGGTTAACTGTGGACCATTCCAGTTCTCTCAGACCTCTCTCATAGGAAGTATGGGGAAAGAAAGAAAAGATGATATAAGCTGCTGAGGGAGAACTGAGGCCTGCTGGGTCACTGTGGACCATTCCAGTCTCTTTCATAGGAGGGATGTTATGGGGAGAGAAAGAAAAGATTATTTTTAAGCTGCTTAGGGAGAACTGTGTCCTGCTGGGTAACTGTGGACCATTCCAGTCTCTTTCATAGGAGGGATGTTATGGGGAGAGAAAGAAAAGATGATTTTTAAGCTGCTTAGGGAGAACTGTGGCCTGCTGGGTAACTGTGGACCATTCCAGTCTCTTTCATAGGAGGGATGTTATGGGGAGAGAAAGAAAAGATGATTTTTAAGCTGCTTAGGGAGAACTGAGGCCTACTGGGTAACTGTGGATATTCCTTTCTCTCATGGGATGAATGTTATGGGGAGAGAAAGAAAAGGTGATTTTTAAGCTACTTAGGGAGAACTGAGGCCTGCTGGGTAACTGTGGACCATTCCAGTCTCTTTCATAGGAGGGATGTTATGGGGAGAGAAAGAAAAGTTGATTTCAAACTGCTTAGGGAGAACTGAGGCCTGCTGGGTAACTGTGGACCATTCCAGTTCTCTCAGACCTCTCTCATAGGAAGTATGGGGAGAGAAAGAAAAGATGATTTTTCAGCTGCTTAGGGAGAACTGAGGCCTGCTGGGTAACTGTGGACCATTCCAGTCTCTTTCATAGGAGGGATGTTATGGGGAGAGAAAGAAAAGTTGATTTCAAACTGCTTAGGGAGAACTGAGGCCTGCTGGGTAACTGTGGACCATTCCAGTTCTCTCAGACCTCTCTCATAGGAAGTATGTTATGGGGAGAGAAAGAAAAGATGATTTTTAAGCTGCTTATGGAGAACTGAGGCCTGCTGGGTAACTGTGGACCATTCCAGGCTCTTTCATAGGAGGGATGTTATGGGGAGAGAAAGAAAAGTTGATTTCAAACTGCTTAGGGAGAACTGAGGCCTGCTGGGTAACTGTGGACCATTCCAGTTCTCTCAGACCTCTCTCATAGGAAGTATGGGGAGAGAAAGAAAAGATGATTTTTCAGCTGCTTAGGGAGAACTGAGGCCTGCTGGGTAACTGTGGACCATTCCAGTCTCTTTCATAGGAGGGATGTTATGGGGAGAGAAAGAAAAGTTGATTTCAAACTGCTTAGGGAGAACTGAGGCCTGCTGGGTAACTGTGGACCATTCCAGTTCTCTCAGACCTCTCTCATAGGAAGTATGTTATGGGGAGAGAAAGAAAAGATGATTTTTAAGCTGCTTATGGAGAACTGAGGCCTGCTGGGTAACTGTGCACATTCCAGTTCTCTCAGACCTCTCTCATAGGATGCATGTTATGGGGAGAGAAAGAAAAGGTAATTTTTAAGCTGCTTAGGGAGAATTGGGGCCTGGTGGGTAACTGTCAACCATTCCAGTTCTCTCAGACCTCTCTCATAGGAAGTATGGGGAGAGAAAGAAAAGATGATTTAAGCTGCTGAGGGAGAACTGAGGCCTGCTGGGTCACTGTGGACCATTCCAGGCTCTTTCATAGGAGGGATGTTATGGGGAGAGAAAGAAAAGATGATTTTTAAGTTGCTTATGGACAACTGAGGCCTGCTGGGTAACTGTGGACCATTCCAGTCTCTTTCATAGGAGGGATGTTATGGGGAGAGAAAGAAAAGATTATTTTTAAGCTGCTTAGGGAGAACTGTGGCCTGCTGGGTAACTGTGGACCATTCCAGTCTCTTTCATAGGAGGGATGTTATGGGGAGAGAAAGAAAAGATGATTTTTAAGCTGTTTATGGAGGCCTGCTGGGTAACTGTGGACCATTCCAGTCTCTTTCATAGGAGGGATGTTATAGGGAGAGAAAGAAAAGGTGATTTTAAACTGCTTAGGGAGAACTGAGGCCTGCTGGGTAACTGTGGGCCCTTCCAGTTCTCTTAGACCTCTCTCATAGGAAGTATGTTATGGGGAGAGAAAGAAAAGGTGATTTTAAACTGCTTAGGGAGAACTGAGGCCTAGTGGGAAACTGTGGACCCTTCCAGTTCTCTCAGACCTCTCTCATAGGAAGTATGGGTAGAGAAAGAAAAGGTGATTTTAAACTGCTTAGGGAGAACTGAGGCCTGCTGGGTAGCTGCCAACCATTCCAGTCTCTTACATAGGAGGGATGATATGAGGAGAGAAAGAAAAGATAATTTTTAAGCTGTTTAGGGAGAACTGAGGCATGCTGGGTAGCTTTGCGCCATTGCAGTATCTTTCATATGAGGGATGTTATGAGGAGAGAAAGAAAAGATAATTTTTAAGATGCTTATGGAGAACTGAGGCCTGCTGGGTAACTGTGGACAATCCAGTCTCTCAGACCTCTCTCATAGGAAGTATGGGTAGAGAAAGAAAAGGTGATTTTAAACTGTTTAGGGAGAACTGAGGCCTGCTGGGTAGCTGCCAACCATTCCAGTCTCTTACATAGGAGGGATGATATGAGGAGAGAAAGAAAAGGTGATTTTTAAGCTGCTTAGGGAGAACTGAGGCCTATTGGGTAACTGTGGATATTCCTTTCTCTCATGGGATGAATGTTATGGGGAGAGAAAGAAAAGGTGATTTTTAAGCTACTTAGGGAGAACTGAGGCCTGCTGGGTAACTGTGGACCATTCCAGTTCTCTCAGACCTCTCTCATAGGAAGTATGGGGAGAGAAAGAAGATTTTTCAGCTGCTTAGGGAGAACTGAGGCCTGCTGGGTAACTGTGGACCATTCCAGGCTCTTTCATAGGAGGGATGTTATGGGGAGAGAAAGAAAAGATGATTTTTAAGCTGCTTATGGAGAACTGAGGCCTGGTGGGTAACTGTGGACCATTCCAGTTCTCTCAGACCTCTCTCATAGGAAGTATGTTATGGGGAGAGAAAGAAAAGGTGATTTTAAACTGCTTAGGGAGAACTGAGGCCTAGTGGGTAACTGTGGACCATTCCAGTTCTCTCAGACCTCTCTCATAGGAAGTATGGGGAAAGAAAGAAAAGATGATTTAAGCTGCTGAGGGAGAACTGAGGCCTGCTGGGTCACTGTGGACCATTCCAGTCTCTTTCATAGGAGGGATGTTATAGGGAGAGAAAGAAAAGATGATTTTTAAGCTGCTTAGGGAGAACTGAGGCCTGCTGGGTAACTGTGGACATTCCAGTTCTCTCAGACCTCTCTCATAGGAAGCATGTTATGGGGAGAGAAAGAAAAGATGATTTTTCAGCTGCTTGGTGAGTACTGAGGCCTTCTGGGTAACTGTGCACCATTCCAGTCTCTTTCATAGGAGGAATGTTATGGGGAGAGAAAGAAAAGATGATTTTTAAGCTGCTTATGCAGAACTGAGCCCTGCTGGGTAACTGTGGACCATTCCAGTCTCTTTCATAGGAGGGATGTTATGGGGAGAGAAAGAAAAGATGATTTTTAAGCTGCTTAGTGAGAACTGTGGCCTGCTGGGTAACTGTGGACCATTCCAGTCTCTTTCATATGAGGGATGTTATAGGGAGAGAAAGAAAAGATGATTTTAAAGCTGCTTAGGGAGAACTGAGGCCTGCTGGGTAACTGTGGACATTCCAGTTCTCTCAGACCTCTCTCATAGGATGAATGTTATGGGGAGAGAAAGAAAAGATGATTTTTCAGCTGCTTAGGGAGAACTGAGGCCTGCTGGGTAACTGTGGACCATTCCAGTCTCTTTCATAGGAGGAATGTTATGGGGAGAGAAAGAAAAGATGATTTTTAAGCTGCTTATGCAGAACTGAGGCCTGCTGGGTAACTGTGGACCATTCCAGTTCTCTCAGACCTCTCTCATAGGATGAATGTTATGGGGAGAGAAAGAAAAGGTGATTTTTAAGCTGCTTAGGGAGAACTGGGGCCTAGTGGGAAACTGTGGACACTTCCAGTTCTCTCAGACCTCTCTCATAGGAAGTATGGGGAGAGAAAGAAAAGGTGATTTTAAACTGCTTAGGGAGAACTGAGGCCTGCTGGGTAGCTGCCAACCATTCCAGTCTCTTACATAGGAGGGATGATATGAGGAGAGAAAGAAAAGATAATTTTTAAGCTGTTTAGGGAGAACTGAGGCCTGCTGGGTAGCTGCCAACCATTCCAGTCTCTTACATAGGAGGGATGTTATGGGGAGAGAAAGAAAAGTAGATTTCAAACTGCCTAGGGAGAACTGAGGCCTGCTGGGTAGCTGCCAACCATTCCAGTCTCTTACATAGGAGGGATGTTATGGGGAGAGAAAGAAAAGTAGATTTCAAACTGCTTAGGGAGAACTGAGGCCTGCTGGGTAACTGTGGACCATTCCAGTTCTCTCAGACCTCTCTCATAGGAAGTATGTTATGGGGAGAGAAAGAAAAGATGATTTTTAAGCTGCTTATGGAGAACTGAGGCCTGCTGGGTAGCTGCCAACCATTCCAGTCTCTTACATAGGAGGGATGTTATGGGGAGAGAAAGAAAAGTAGATTTCAAACTGCTTAGGGAGAACTGAGGCCTGCTGGGTAACTGTGGTCCATTCCAGTTCTCTCAGACCTCTCTCATAGGAAGTATGTTATGGGGAGAGAAAGAAAAGATGATTTTTAAGCTGCTTATGGAGAACTGAGGCCTGCTGGGTAACTGTGGACCATTCCAGGCTCTTTCATAGGAGGGATGTTATGGGGAGAGAAAGAAAAGATGATTTTTAAGCTGCTTATGGAGAACTGAGGCCTGGTGGGTAACTGTGGACCATTCCAGTTCTCTCAGACCTCTCTCATAGGAAGTATGTTATGGGGAGAGAAAGAAAAGGTGATTTTAAACTGCTTAGGGAGAACTGAGGCCTAGTGGGTAACTGTGGACCATTCCAGTTCTCTCAGACCTCTCTCATAGGAAGTATGGGGAAAGAAAGAAAAGATGATTTAAGCTGCTGAGGGAGAACTGAGGCCTGCTGGGTCACTGTGGACCATTCCAGTCTCTTTCATAGGAGGGATGTTATGGGGAGAGAAAGAAAAGATGATTTTTAAGCTGCTTATGGACAACTGAGGCCTGCTGGGTAACTGTGGACCATTCCAGTCTCTTTCATAGGAGGGATGTTATGGGGAGAGAAAGAAAAGATGATTTTTAAGCTGCTTAGTGAGAACTGTGGCCTGCTGGGTAACTGTGGACCATTCCAGTCTCTTTCATATGAGGGATGTTATAGGGAGAGAAAGAAAAGATGATTTTTAAGCTGCTTAGGGAGAACTCAGGCCTGCTGGGTAACTGTGGACATTCCAGTTCTCTCAGACCTCTCTCATAGGAAGCATGTTATGGGGAGAGAAAGAAAAGATGATTTTTCAGCTGCTTAGGGAGAACTGAGGCCTGCTGGGTAACTGTGCACCATTCCAGTCTCTTTCATAGGAGGAATGTTATGGGGAGAGAAAGAAAAGATGATTTTTAAGCTGCTTATGCAGAACTGAGCCCTGCTGGGTAACTGTGGACCATTCCAGTCTCTTTCATAGGAGGGATGTTATGGGGAGAGAAAGAAAAGATGATTTTTAAGCTGCTTAGTGAGAACTGTGGCCTGCTGGGTAACTGTGGACCATTCCAGTCTCTTTCATATGAGGGATGTTATAGGGAGAGAAAGAAAAGATGATTTTTAAGCTGCTTATGCAGAACTGAGGCCTGCTGGGTAACTGTGGACCATTCCAGTTCTCTCAGACCTCTCTCATAGGATGAATGTTATGGGGAGAGAAAGAAAAGGTGATTTTTAAGCTGCTTAGGGAGAACTGGGGCCTGGTGGGTAACTGTGGACATCCCAGTTCTCTCAGACCTCTCTCATAGGAAGTATGGGGAGAGAAAGAAAAGATGATTTAAGCTGCTGAGGGAGAACTGAGGCCTGCTGGGTAACTGTGGACCATTCCAGGCTCTTTCATAGGAGGGATGTTATGGGGAGAGAAAGAAAAGATGATTTTTAAGCTGCTTAGGGAGAACTGAGGCCTGCTGGGTAACTGTGGACCATTCCAGTCTCTTTCATAGGAGGGATGTTATAGGGAGAGAAAGAAAAGATGATTTTTAAGCTGCTTAGGGAGAACTGAGGCCTGCTGGGTAACTGTGGACATTCCAGTTCTCTCAGACCTCTCTCATAGGATGAATGTTATGGGGAGAGAAAGAAAAGGTGATTTTTAAGCTGCTTAGGGAGAACTGGGGCCTGGTGGGTAACTGTCAACCATTCCAGTTCTCTCAGACCTCTCTCATAGGAAGTATGGGGAGAGAAAGAAAAGATGATTTAAGCTGCTGAGGGAGAACTGTGGCCTGCTGGGTAACTGTGGACCATTCCAGGCTCTTTCATAGGAGGGATGTTATGGGGAGAGAAAGAAAAGATGACTTTTAAGCTGCTTATGGAGAACTGAGGCCTGCTGGGTAGCTGTGGACCATTCCAGTTCTCTCAGACCTCTCTCATAGGAAGTATGGGGAGAGAAAGAAAAGATGATTTAAGCTGCTGAGGGAGAACTGAGGCCTGCTGGGTAACTGTGGACCATTCCAGGCTCTTTCATAGGAGGGATGTTATGGGGAGAGAAAGAAAAGATGATTTTTAAGCTGCTTATGGAGAACTGAGGCCTGGTGGGTAACTGTGGACCATTCCAGTTCTCTCAGACCTCTCTCATAGGAAGTATGTTATGGGGAGAGAAAGAAAAGGTGATTTTAAACTGCTTAGGGAGAACTGAGGCCTAGTGGGTAACTGTGGACCATTCCAGTTCTCTCTGACCTCTCTCATAGGAAGTTTGGGGAGAGAAAGAAAAGATGATTTAAGCTGCTGAGGGAGAACTGAGGCCTGCTGGGTCACTGTGGACCATTCCAGTCTCTTTCATAGGAGGGATGTTATGGGGAGAGAAAGAAAAGATGATTTTTAAGCTGCTTATGGACAACTGAGGCCTGCTGGGTAACTGTGGACCATTCCAGTCTCTTTCATAGGAGGGATGTTATGGGGAGAGAAAGAAAAGATTCTTTTTAAGCTGCTTAGGGAGAACTGTAGCCTGCTGGGTAACTGTGGACCATTCCAGTCTCTTTCATAGGAGGGATGTTATGGGGAGAGAAAGAAAAGATGATTTTTAAGCTGCTTAGGGAGAACTGAGGCCTACTGGGTAACTGTGGATATTCCTTTCTCTCATGGGATGAATGTTATGGGGAGAGAAAGAAAAGGTGATTTTTCAGCTACTTAGGGAGAACTGAGGCCTGCTGGGTAACTGTGGACCATTCCAGTTCTCTCAGACCTCTCTCATAGGAAGTATGGGGAGAGAAAGAAAAGATGATTTTTCAGCTGCTTAGGGAGAACTGAGGCCTGCTGGGTAACTGTGGACCATTCCAGTCTCTTTCATAGGAGGGATGTTATGGGGAGAGAAAGAAAAGTTGATTTCAAACTGCTTAGGGAGAACTGAGGCCTGCTGGGTAACTGTGGACCATTCCAGTTCTCTCAGACCTCTCTCATAGGAAGTATGTTATGGGGAGAGAAAGAAAAGATGATTTTTAAGCTGCTTATGGAGAACTGAGGCCTGCTGGGTAACTGTGCACATTCCAGTTCTCTCAGACCTCTCTCATAGGATGCATGTTATGGGGAGAGAAAGAAAAGGTGATTTTTAAGCTGCTTAGGGAGAATTGGGGCCTGGTGGGTAACTGTCAACCATTCCAGTTCTCTCAGACCTCTCTCATAGGAAGTATGGGGAGAGAAAGAAAAGATGATTTAAGCTGCTGAGGGAGAACTGAGGCCTGCTGGGTCACTGTGGACCATTCCAGGCTCTTTCATAGGAGGGATGTTATGGGGAGAGAAAGAAAAGATGATTTTTAAGTTGCTTATGGACAACTGAGGCCTGCTGGGTAACTGTGGACCATTCCAGTCTCTTTCATAGGAGGGATGTTATGGGGAGAGAAAGAAAAGATTATTTTTAAGCTGCTTAGGGAGAACTGTGGCCTGCTGGGTAACTGTGGACCATTCCAGTCTCTTTCATAGGAGGGATGTTATGGGGAGAGAAAGAAAAGATGATTTTTAAGCTGTTTATGGAGGCCTGCTGGGTAACTGTGGACCATTCCAGTCTCTTTCATAGGAGGGATGTTATAGGGAGAGAAAGAAAAGGTGATTTTAAACTGCTTAGGGAGAACTGAGGCCTGCTGGGTAACTGTGGGCCCTTCCAGTTCTCTTAGACCTCTCTCATAGGAAGTATGTTATGGGGAGAGAAAGAAAAGGTGATTTTAAACTGCTTAGGGAGAACTGAGGCCTAGTGGGAAACTGTGGACCCTTCCAGTTCTCTCAGACCTCTCTCATAGGAAGTATGGGTAGAGAAAGAAAAGGTGATTTTAAACTGCTTAGGGAGAACTGAGGCCTGCTGGGTAGCTGCCAACCATTCCAGTCTCTTACATAGGAGGGATGATATGAGGAGAGAAAGAAAAGATAATTTTTAAGCTGTTTAGGGAGAACTGAGGCATGCTGGGTAGCTTTGCGCCATTGCAGTATCTTTCATATGAGGGATGTTATGAGGAGAGAAAGAAAAGATAATTTTTAAGATGCTTATGGAGAACTGAGGCCTGCTGGGTAACTGTGGACAATCCAGTCTCTCAGACCTCTCTCATAGGAAGTATGGGTAGAGAAAGAAAAGGTGATTTTAAACTGTTTAGGGAGAACTGAGGCCTGCTGGGTAGCTGCCAACCATTCCAGTCTCTTACATAGGAGGGATGATATGAGGAGAGAAAGAAAAGGTGATTTTTAAGCTGCTTAGGGAGAACTGAGGCCTATTGGGTAACTGTGGATATTCCTTTCTCTCATGGGATGAATGTTATGGGGAGAGAAAGAAAAGGTGATTTTTAAGCTACTTAGGGAGAACTGAGGCCTGCTGGGTAACTGTGGACCATTCCAGTTCTCTCAGACCTCTCTCATAGGAAGTATGGGGAGAGAAAGAAGATTTTTCAGCTGCTTAGGGAGAACTGAGGCCTGCTGGGTAACTGTGGACCATTCCAGGCTCTTTCATAGGAGGGATGTTATGGGGAGAGAAAGAAAAGATGATTTTTAAGCTGCTTAGGGAGAACTGAGGCCTGCTGGGTAACTGTGGACATTCCAGTTCTCTCAGACCTCTCTCATAGGAAGCATGTTATGGGGAGAGAAAGAAAAGATGATTTTTCAGCTGCTTAGGGAGAACTGAGGCCTGCTGGGTAACTGTGCACCATTCCAGTCTCTTTCATAGGAGGAATGTTATGGGGAGAGAAAGAAAAGATGATTTTTAAGCTGCTTATGCAGAACTGAGCCCTGCTGGGTAACTGTGGACCATTCCAGTCTCTTTCATAGGAGGGATGTTATGGGGAGAGAAAGAAAAGATGATTTTTAAGCTGCTTAGTGAGAACTGTGGCCTGCTGGGTAACTGTGGACCATTCCAGTCTCTTTCATATGAGGGATGTTATAGGGAGAGAAAGAAAAGATGATTTTAAAGCTGCTTAGGGAGAACTGAGGCCTGCTGGGTAACTGTGGACATTCCAGTTCTCTCAGACCTCTCTCATAGGATGAATGTTATGGGGAGAGAAAGAAAAGATGATTTTTCAGCTGCTTAGGGAGAACTGAGGCCTGCTGGGTAACTGTGGACCATTCCAGTCTCTTTCATAGGAGGAATGTTATGGGGAGAGAAAGAAAAGATGATTTTTAAGCTGCTTATGCAGAACTGAGGCCTGCTGGGTAACTGTGGACCATTCCAGTTCTCTCAGACCTCTCTCATAGGATGAATGTTATGGGGAGAGAAAGAAAAGGTGATTTTTAAGCTGCTTAGGGAGAACTGGGGCCTAGTGGGAAACTGTGGACACTTCCAGTTCTCTCAGACCTCTCTCATAGGAAGTATGGGGAGAGAAAGAAAAGGTGATTTTAAACTGCTTAGGGAGAACTGAGGCCTGCTGGGTAGCTGCCAACCATTCCAGTCTCTTACATAGGAGGGATGATATGAGGAGAGAAAGAAAAGATAATTTTTAAGCTGTTTAGGGAGAACTGAGGCCTGCTGGGTAGCTGCCAACCATTCCAGTCTCTTACATAGGAGGGATGTTATGGGGAGAGAAAGAAAAGTAGATTTCAAACTGCCTAGGGAGAACTGAGGCCTGCTGGGTAGCTGCCAACCATTCCAGTCTCTTACATAGGAGGGATGTTATGGGGAGAGAAAGAAAAGTAGATTTCAAACTGCTTAGGGAGAACTGAGGCCTGCTGGGTAACTGTGGACCATTCCAGTTCTCTCAGACCTCTCTCATAGGAAGTATGTTATGGGGAGAGAAAGAAAAGATGATTTTTAAGCTGCTTATGGAGAACTGAGGCCTGCTGGGTAGCTGCCAACCATTCCAGTCTCTTACATAGGAGGGATGTTATGGGGAGAGAAAGAAAAGTAGATTTCAAACTGCTTAGGGAGAACTGAGGCCTGCTGGGTAACTGTGGTCCATTCCAGTTCTCTCAGACCTCTCTCATAGGAAGTATGTTATGGGGAGAGAAAGAAAAGATGATTTTTAAGCTGCTTATGGAGAACTGAGGCCTGCTGGGTAACTGTGGACCATTCCAGGCTCTTTCATAGGAGGGATGTTATGGGGAGAGAAAGAAAAGATGATTTTTAAGCTGCTTATGGAGAACTGAGGCCTGGTGGGTAACTGTGGACCATTCCAGTTCTCTCAGACCTCTCTCATAGGAAGTATGTTATGGGGAGAGAAAGAAAAGGTGATTTTAAACTGCTTAGGGAGAACTGAGGCCTAGTGGGTAACTGTGGACCATTCCAGTTCTCTCAGACCTCTCTCATAGGAAGTATGGGGAAAGAAAGAAAAGATGATTTAAGCTGCTGAGGGAGAACTGAGGCCTGCTGGGTCACTGTGGACCATTCCAGTCTCTTTCATAGGAGGGATGTTATGGGGAGAGAAAGAAAAGATGATTTTTAAGCTGCTTATGGACAACTGAGGCCTGCTGGGTAACTGTGGACCATTCCAGTCTCTTTCATAGGAGGGATGTTATGGGGAGAGAAAGAAAAGATGATTTTTAAGCTGCTTAGTGAGAACTGTGGCCTGCTGGGTAACTGTGGACCATTCCAGTCTCTTTCATATGAGGGATGTTATAGGGAGAGAAAGAAAAGATGATTTTTAAGCTGCTTAGGGAGAACTCAGGCCTGCTGGGTAACTGTGGACATTCCAGTTCTCTCAGACCTCTCTCATAGGAAGCATGTTATGGGGAGAGAAAGAAAAGATGATTTTTCAGCTGCTTAGGGAGAACTGAGGCCTGCTGGGTAACTGTGCACCATTCCAGTCTCTTTCATAGGAGGAATGTTATGGGGAGAGAAAGAAAAGATGATTTTTAAGCTGCTTATGCAGAACTGAGCCCTGCTGGGTAACTGTGGACCATTCCAGTCTCTTTCATAGGAGGGATGTTATGGGGAGAGAAAGAAAAGATGATTTTTAAGCTGCTTAGTGAGAACTGTGGCCTGCTGGGTAACTGTGGACCATTCCAGTCTCTTTCATATGAGGGATGTTATAGGGAGAGAAAGAAAAGATGATTTTTAAGCTGCTTATGCAGAACTGAGGCCTGCTGGGTAACTGTGGACCATTCCAGTTCTCTCAGACCTCTCTCATAGGATGAATGTTATGGGGAGAGAAAGAAAAGGTGATTTTTAAGCTGCTTAGGGAGAACTGGGGCCTGGTGGGTAACTGTGGACATCCCAGTTCTCTCAGACCTCTCTCATAGGAAGTATGGGGAGAGAAAGAAAAGATGATTTAAGCTGCTGAGGGAGAACTGAGGCCTGCTGGGTAACTGTGGACCATTCCAGGCTCTTTCATAGGAGGGATGTTATGGGGAGAGAAAGAAAAGATGATTTTTAAGCTGCTTAGGGAGAACTGAGGCCTGCTGGGTAACTGTGGACCATTCCAGTCTCTTTCATAGGAGGGATGTTATAGGGAGAGAAAGAAAAGATGATTTTTAAGCTGCTTAGGGAGAACTGAGGCCTGCTGGGTAACTGTGGACATTCCAGTTCTCTCAGACCTCTCTCATAGGATGAATGTTATGGGGAGAGAAAGAAAAGGTGATTTTTAAGCTGCTTAGGGAGAACTGGGGCCTGGTGGGTAACTGTCAACCATTCCAGTTCTCTCAGACCTCTCTCATAGGAAGTATGGGGAGAGAAAGAAAAGATGATTTAAGCTGCTGAGGGAGAACTGTGGCCTGCTGGGTAACTGTGGACCATTCCAGGCTCTTTCATAGGAGGGATGTTATGGGGAGAGAAAGAAAAGATGACTTTTAAGCTGCTTATGGAGAACTGAGGCCTGCTGGGTAGCTGTGGACCATTCCAGTTCTCTCAGACCTCTCTCATAGGAAGTATGGGGAGAGAAAGAAAAGATGATTTAAGCTGCTGAGGGAGAACTGAGGCCTGCTGGGTAACTGTGGACCATTCCAGGCTCTTTCATAGGAGGGATGTTATGGGGAGAGAAAGAAAAGATGATTTTTAAGCTGCTTATGGAGAACTGAGGCCTGGTGGGTAACTGTGGACCATTCCAGTTCTCTCAGACCTCTCTCATAGGAAGTATGTTATGGGGAGAGAAAGAAAAGGTGATTTTAAACTGCTTAGGGAGAACTGAGGCCTAGTGGGTAACTGTGGACCATTCCAGTTCTCTCTGACCTCTCTCATAGGAAGTTTGGGGAGAGAAAGAAAAGATGATTTAAGCTGCTGAGGGAGAACTGAGGCCTGCTGGGTCACTGTGGACCATTCCAGTCTCTTTCATAGGAGGGATGTTATGGGGAGAGAAAGAAAAGATGATTTTTAAGCTGCTTATGGACAACTGAGGCCTGCTGGGTAACTGTGGACCATTCCAGTCTCTTTCATAGGAGGGATGTTATGGGGAGAGAAAGAAAAGATTCTTTTTAAGCTGCTTAGGGAGAACTGTAGCCTGCTGGGTAACTGTGGACCATTCCAGTCTCTTTCATAGGAGGGATGTTATGGGGAGAGAAAGAAAAGATGATTTTTAAGCTGCTTAGGGAGAACTGAGGCCTACTGGGTAACTGTGGATATTCCTTTCTCTCATGGGATGAATGTTATGGGGAGAGAAAGAAAAGGTGATTTTTCAGCTACTTAGGGAGAACTGAGGGTGCTGGGTAACTGTGGACCATTCCAGTTCTCTCAGACCTCTCTCATAGGAAGTATGGGGAGAGAAAGAAAAGATGATTTTTCAGCTGCTTAGGGAGAACTGTAGCCTGCTGGGTAACTGTGGACCATTCCAGTCTCTTTCATAGGAGGGATGTTATGGGGAGAGAAAGAAAAGATGATTTTTAAGGTGCTTATGGAGGCCTGCTGGGTAACTGTGGACCATTCCAGTCTCTTTCATAGGAGGGATGTTATAGGGAGAGAAAGAAAAGATGATTTTTACGCTGCTTAGGGAGAACAGGCCTGCTGGGTAACTGTGGACATTCCAGTTCTGTCAGACCTCTCTCATAGGAAGTATGTTATGGGGAGAGAAAGAAAAGATGATTTTTCAGCTGCTTAGGGAGAACTGAGGCCTGCTGGGTAACTGTGGACCATTCCAGTCTCTTTCATAGGAGGGATGTTATGGGGAGAGAAAGAAAAGTTGATTTCAAACTGCTTCGGGAGAACTGAGGCCTGCTGGGTAACTGTGGACATTCCAGTTCTCTCAGACCTCTCTCATAGGATGAATGTTATGGGGAGAGAAAGAATAGGTGATTTTTAAGCTGCTTAGGGAGAACTGGGGCCTGGTGGGTAACTGTCAACCATTCCAGTTCTCTCAGACCTCTCTCATAGGAAGTATGGGGAGAGAATGAAAAGATGATTTAAGCTGCTGAGGGAGAACTGAGGCCTGCTGGGTAACTGTGGACCATTCCAGGCTCTTTCATAGGAGGGATGTTATGGGGAGAGAAAGAAAAGATGATTTTTAAGCTGCTTATGGAGAACTGAGGCCTGCTGGGTAACTGTGGACCATTCCAGTCTCTTTCATAGGAGGGATGTTATAGGGAGAGAAAGAAAAGATGATTTTTAAGCTGCTTAGGGAGAACAGGCCTCCTGGGTAACTGCGGACATTCCAGTTCTCTCAGACCTCTCTCATAGGAAGTATGTTATGGGGAGAGAAAGAAAAGATGACATTTAAGCTGCTTATGGAGAACTGAGGCCTGCTGGGTAACTGTGGACCATTCCAGTCTCTTTCATAGGAGGGATGTTATGGGGAGAGAAAGAAAAGATGATTTTTAAGCTGCTTAGGGAGAACTGTGGCCTGCTGGGTAACTGTGGACCATTCCAGTCTCTTTCATAGGAGGGATGTTATGGGGAGAGAAAGAAAAGATGATTTTTAAGCTGCTTAGGGAGAACTGTGGCCTGCTGGGTAACTGTGGACCATTCCAGTCTCTTTCATAGGAGGGATGTTATGGGGAGAGAAAGAAAAGATGATTTTTAAGCTGCTTAGGGAGAACTGAGGCCTACTGGGTAACTGTGGATATTCCTTTCTCTCATGGGATGAATGTTATGGGGAGAGAAAGAAAAGGTGATTTTTAAGCTACTTAGGGAGAACTGAGGCCTGCTGGGTAACTGTGGACCATTCCAGTTCTCTCAGACCTCTCTCATAGGAAGTATGGGGAGAGAAAGAAAAGATGATTTTTCAGCTGCTTAGGGAGAACTGAGGCCTGCTGGGTAACTGTGGACCATTCCAGTCTCTTTCATAGGAGGGATGTTATGGGGAGAGAAAGAAAAGTTGATTTCAAACTGCTTAGGGAGAACTGAGGCCTGCTGGGTAACTGTGGACCATTCCAGTTCTCTCAGACCTCTCTCATAGGAAATATGTTATGGGGAGAGAAAGAAAAGATGATTTTTAAGCTGCTTATGGAGAACTGAGGCCTGCTGGGTAACTGTGCACATTCCAGTTCTCTCAGACCTCTCTCATAGGATGCATGTTATGGGGAGAGAAAGAAAAGGTGATTTTTAAGCTGCTTAGGGAGAACTGGGGCCTGGTGGGTAACTGTCAACCATTCCAGTTCTCTCAGACCTCTCTCATAGGAAGTATGGGGAGAGAAAGAAAAGATGATTTAAGCTGCTGAGGGAGAACTGAGGCCTGCTGGGTAACTGTGGACCATTCCAGGCTCTTTCATAGGAGGGATGTTATGGGGAGAGAAAGAAAAGATGACTTTTAAGCTGCTTATGGAGAACTGAGGCCTGCTGGGTAGCTGTGGACCATTCCAGTTCTCTCAGACCTCTCTCATAGGAAGTATGGGGAGAGAAAGAAAAGATGATTTAAGCTGCTGAGGGAGAACTGAGGCCTGCTGGGTAACTGTGGACCATTCCAGTTTTCTCTCATAGGAAGAATGTTATGGGGAGAGAAAGAAATGGTGATTTTAAACTGCTTAGGGAGAACTGAGGCCTGCTGGGTAACTGTGGACCCTTCCAGTTCTCTTAGACCTCTCTCATAGGAAGTATGTTATGGGGAGAGAAAGAAAAGGTGATTTTAAACTGCTTAGGGAGAACTGAGGCCTAGTGGGAAACTGTGGACCCTTCCAGTTCTCTCAGACCTCCCTCATAGGAAGTATGGGTAGAGAAAGAAAAGGTGATTTTAAACTGCTTAGGGAGAACTGAGGCCTGCTGGGTAGCTGCCAACCATTCCAGTCTCTTACATAGGAGGGATGATATGAGGAGAGAAAGAAAAGATAATTTTTAAGCTGTTTAGGGAGAACTGAGGCATGCTGGGTAGCTTTGGGCCATTGCAGTATCTTTCATATGAGGGATGTTATGAGGAGAGAAAGAAAAGATAATTTTTAAGATGCTTATGGAGAACTGAGGCCTGCTGGGTAACTGTGGACAATCCAGTCTCTCAGACCTCTCTCATAGGAAGTATGTTATGGAGAGAGAAAGAAAAGGTGACTTTAAGCCGCTTAGGGAGAACTGAGACCTGTTCTGATAACTGTGGGCCATTCCAGTCTCTTTCATAGGAGGGATTTTATGGGGAGAGAAAGAAAAGGTGATTTTTAAGCTGCTTAGGGAGAACTGAGGCCTATTGGGTAACTGTGGATATTCCTTTCTCTCATGGGATGAATGTTATGGGGAGAGAAAGAAAAGGTGATTTTTAAGCTACTTAGGGAGAACTGAGGCCTGCTGGGTAACTGTGGACCATTCCAGTTCTCTCAGACCTCTCTCATAGGAAGTATGGGGAGAGAAAGAAAAGATGATTTTTCAGCTGCTTAGGGAGAACTGAGGCCTGCTGGGTAACTGTGGACCATTCCAGTCTCTTTCATAGGAGGGATGTTATGGGGAGAGAAAGAAAAGTTGATTTCAAACTGCTTAGGGAGAACTGAGGCCTGCTGGGTAACTGTGGACCATTCCAGTTCTCTCAGACCTCTCTCATAGGAAGTATGTTATGGGGAGAGAAAGAAAAGATGATTTTTAAGCTGCTTATGGAGAACTGAGGCCTGCTGGGTAACTGTGGACCATTCCAGGCTCTTTCATAGGAGGGATGTTATGGGGAGAGAAAGAAAAGATGATTTTTAAGCTGCTTATGGAGAACTGAGGCCTGGTGGGTAACTGTGGACCATTCCAGTTCTCTCAGACCTCTCTCATAGGAAGTATGTTATGGGGAGAGAAAGAAAAGGTGATTTTAAACTGCTTAGGGAGAACTGAGGCCTAGTGGTTAACTGTGGACCATTCCAGTTCTCTCAGACCTCTCTCATAGGAAGTATGGGGAAAGAAAGAAAAGATGATATAAGCTGCTGAGGGAGAACTGAGGCCTGCTGGGTCACTGTGGACCATTCCAGTCTCTTTCATAGGAGGGATGTTATGGGGAGAGAAAGAAAAGATTATTTTTAAGCTGCTTAGGGAGAACTGTGGCCTAGTGGGAAACTGTGGACCCTTCCAGTTCTCTCAGACCTCTCTCATAGGAAGTATGGGTAGAGAAAGAAAAGGTGATTTTAAACTGCTTAGGGAAAACTGAGGCCTGCTGGGTAGCTGCCAACCATTCCAGTCTCTTACATAGGAGGGATGATATGAGGAGAGAAAGAAAAGATAATTTTTAAGCTGTTTAGGGAGAACTGAGGCATGCTGGGTAGCTTTGGGCCATTGCAGTATCTTTCATATGAGGGATGTTATGAGGAGAGAAAGAAAAGATAATTTTTAAGATGCTTATGGAGAACTGAGGCCTGCTGGGTAACTGTGGACAATCCAGTCTCTCAGACCTCTCTCATAGGAAGTATGTTATGGAGAGAGAAAGAAAAGTTGACTTTAAGCCGCTTAGGGAGAACTGAGACCTGTTCTGATAACTGTGGGCCATTCCAGTCTCTTTCATAGGAGGGATTTTATGGGGAGAGAAAGAAAAGGTGATTTTTAAGCTGCTTAGGGAGAACTGAGGCCTATTGGGTAACTGTGGATATTCCTTTCTCTCATGGGATGAATGTTATGGGGAGAGAAAGAAAAGGTGATTTTTAAGCTACTTAGGGAGAACTGAGGCCTGCTGGGTAACTGTGGACCATTCCAGTTCTCTCAGACCTCTCTCATAGGAAGTATGGGGAGAGAAAGAAAAGATGATTTTTCAGCTGCTTAGGGAGAACTGAGGCCTGCTGGGTAACTGTGGGCCATTCCAGTCTCTTTCATAGGAGGGATTTTATGGGGAGAGAAAGAAAAGGTGATTTTTAAGCTACTTAGGGAGAACTGAGGCCTGCTGGGTAACTGTGGACCATTCCAGTTCTCTCAGACCTCTCTCATAGGAAGTATGGGGAGAGAAAGAAAAGATGATTTTTCAGCTGCTTAGGGAGAACTGAGGCCTGCTGGGTAACTGTGGACCATTCCAGTCTCTTTCATAGGAGGGATGTTATGGGGAGAGAAAGAAAAGTTGATTTCAAACTGCTTAGGGAGAACTGAGGCCTGCTGGGTAACTGTGGACCATTCCAGTTCTCTCAGACCTCTCTCATAGGAAGTATGTTATGGGGAGAGAAAGAAAAGATGATTTTTAAGCTGCTTATGGAGAACTGAGGCCTGCTGGGTAACTGTGGACCATTCCAGGCTCTTTCATAGGAGGGATGTTATGGGGAGAGAAAGAAAAGATGATTTTTAAGCTGCTTATGGAGAACTGAGGCCTGGTGGGTAACTGTGGACCATTCCAGTTCTCTCAGACCTCTCTCATAGGAAGTATGTTATGGGGAGAGAAAGAAAAGGTGATTTTAAACTGCTTAGGGAGAACTGAGGCCTAGTGGTTAACTGTGGACCATTCCAGTTCTCTCAGACCTCTCTCATAGGAAGTATGGGGAAAGAAAGAAAAGATGATATAAGCTGCTGAGGGAGAACTGAGGCCTGCTGGGTCACTGTGGACCATTCCAGTCTCTTTCATAGGAGGGATGTTATGGGGAGAGAAAGAAAAGATTATTTTTAAGCTGCTTAGGGAGAACTGTGGCCTGCTGGGTAACTGTGGACCATTCCAGTCTCTTTCATAGGAGGGATGTTATGGGGAGAGAAAGAAAAGATGATTTTTAAGCTGCTTAGGGAGAACTGTGGCCTGCTGGGTAACTGTGGACCATTCCAGTCTCTTTCATAGGAGGGATGTTATGGGGAGAGAAAGAAAAGATGATTTTTAAGCTGCTTAGGGAGAACTGAGGCCTACTGGGTAACTGTGGATATTCCTTTCTCTCATGGGATGAATGTTATGGGGAGAGAAAGAAAAGGTGATTTTTAAGCTACTTAGGGAGAACTGAGGCCTGCTGGGTAACTGTGGACCATTCCAGTTCTCTCAGACCTCTCTCATAGGAAGTATGGGGAGAGAAAGAAAAGATGATTTTTCAGCTGCTTAGGGAGAACTGAGGCCTGCTGGGTAACTGTGGACCATTCCAGTCTCTTTCATAGGAGGGATGTTATGGGGAGAGAAAGAAAAGTTGATTTCAAACTGCTTAGGGAGAACTGAGGCCTGCTGGGTAACTGTGGACCATTCCAGTTCTCTCAGACCTCTCTCATAGGAAGTATGTTATGGGGAGAGAAAGAAAAGATGATTTTTAAGCTGCTTATGGAGAACTGAGGCCTGCTGGGTAACTGTGCACATTCCAGTTCTCTCAGACCTCTCTCATAGGATGCATGTTATGGGGAGAGAAAGAAAAGGTGATTTTTAAGCTGCTTAGGGAGAATTGGGGCCTGGTGGGTAACTGTCAACCATTCCAGTTCTCTCAGACCTCTCTCATAGGAAGTATGGGGAGAGAAAGAAAAGATGATTTAAGCTGCTGAGGGAGAACTGAGGCCTGCTGGGTCACTGTGGACCATTCCAGGCTCTTTCATAGGAGGGATGTTATGGGGAGAGAAAGAAAAGATGATTTTTAAGTTGCTTATGGACAACTGAGGCCTGCTGGGTAACTGTGGACCATTCCAGTCTCTTTCATAGGAGGGATGTTATGGGGAGAGAAAGAAAAGATTATTTTTAAGCTGCTTAGGGAGAACTGTGGCCTGCTGGGTAACTGTGGACCATTCCAGTCTCTTTCATAGGAGGGATGTTATGGGGAGAGAAAGAAAAGATGATTTTTAAGCTGTTTATGGAGGCCTGCTGGGTAACTTTGGACCATTCCAGTCTCTTTCATAGGAGGGATGTTATAGGGAGAGAAAGAAAAGATGATTTTTACGCTGCTTAGGGAGAACAGGCCTGCTGGGTAACTGTGGACATTCCAGTTCTGTCAGACCTCTCTCATAGGAAGTATGTTATGGGGAGAGAAAGAAAAGATTATTTTTAAGCTGCTTATGCAGAACTGAGGCCTGCTGGGTAACTGTGGACCATTCCAGTCTCTTTCATAGGAGGGATGTTATAGGGAAAGAAAGAAAAGATGATTTTTAAGCTGCTTAGGGAGAACTGAGGCCTGCTGGGTAACTGTGGACATTCCAGTTCTCTCCGACCTCTCTCATAGGATGAATGTTATGGGGAGAGAAAGAAAAGGTGATTTTTAAGCTGCTTAGGGAGAACTGGGGCCTGGTGGGTAACTGTCAACCATTCCAGTTCTCTCAGACCTCTCTCATAGGAAGTATGGGGAGAGAAAGAAAAGATGATTTAAGCTGCTGAGGGAGAACTGAGGCCTGCTGGGTAACTGTGGACCATTCCAGTTTTCTCTCATAGGAAGAATGTTATGGGGAGAGAAAGAAAAGGAGAATTTAAACTGCTTAGGGAGAACTGAGGCCTGCTGGGTAACTGTGGACCCTTCCAGTTCTCTTAGACCTCTCTCATAGGAACTATGTTATGGGGAGAGAAAGAAAAGGTGATTTTAAACTGCTTAGGGAGAACTGAGGCCTAGTGGGAAACTGTGGACCCTTCCAGTTCTCTCAGACCTCTCTCATAGGAAGTATGGGGAGAGAAAGAAAAGATGATTTAAGCTGCTGAGGGAGAACTGAGGCCTGCTGGGTAACTGTGGACCATTCCAGTTTTCTCTCATAGGAAGAATGTTATGGGGAGAGAAAGAAAAGGAGATTTTAAACTGCTTAGGGAGAACTGAGGCCTGCTGGGTAACTGTGGACCCTTCCAGTTCTCTTAGACCTCTCTCATAGGAACTATGTTATGGGGAGAGAAAGAAAAGGTGATTTTAAACTGCTTAGGGAGAACTGAGGCCTAGTGGGAAACTGTGGACCCTTCCAGTTCTCTCAGACCTCTCTCATAGGAAGTATGGGTAGAGAAAGAAAAGGTGATTTCAAACTGCTTAGGGAGAACTGAGGCCTGCTGGGTAGCTGCCGACCATTCCAGTCTCTAACATAGGAGGGATGATATGAGGAGAGAAAGAAAAGAATTTTTAAGCTGTTTAGGGAGAACTGAGGCATGCTGGGTAGCTTTGGGCCATTGGAGTATCTTTCATATGAGGGATGTTATGAGGAGAGAAAGAAAAGATAATTTTTAAGATGCTTATGGAGAACTGAGGCCTGCTGGGTAACTGTGGACAATCCAGTCTCTCAGACCTCTCTCATAGGAAGTATGTTATGGAGAGAGAAAGAAAAGGTGACTTTAAGCCGCTTAGGGAGAACTGAGACCTGTTCTGATAACTGTGGGCCATTCCAGTCTCCTTCATAGGAAGGATTTTATGGGGAGAGAAAGAAAAGGTGATTTTTAAGCTGCTTAGGGAGAACTGAGGCCTACTGGGTAACTGTGGATATTCCTTTCTCTCATGGGATGAATGTTATGGGGAGAGAAAGAAAAGGTGATTTTTAAGCTACTTAGGGAGAACTGAGGCCTGCTGGGTAACTGTGGACCATTCCAGTTCTCTCAGACCTCTCTCATAGGAAGTATGTTATGGGGAGAGAAAGAAAAGATGATTTTTAAGCTGCTTATGGAGAACTGAGGCCTGCTGGGTAACTGTGGACATTCCAGTTCTCTCAGACCTCTCTCATAGGATGAATGTTATGGGGAGAGAAAGAAAAGGTGATTTTTAAGCTGCTTAGGGAGAACTGGGGCCTGGTGGGTAACTGTCAACCATTCCAGTTCTCTCAGACCTCTCTCATAGGAAGTATGGGGAGAGAAAGAAAAGATGATTTAAGCTGCTGAGGGAGAACTGAGGCCTGCTGGGTAACTGTGGACCATTCCAGGCTCTTTCATAGGAGGGATGTTATGGGGAGAGAAAGAAAAGATGATTTTTAAGCTGCTTATGGAGAACTGAGGCCTGGTGGGTAACTGTGGACCATTCCAGTTCTCTCAGACCTCTCTCATAGGAAGTATGTTATGGGGAGAGAAAGAAAAGGTGATTTTAAACTGCTTAGGGAGAACTGAGGCCTAGTGGGTAACTGTGGACCATTCCAGTTCTCTCTGACCTCTCTCATAGGAAGTATGGGGAGAGAAAGAAAAGATGATTTAAGCTGCTGAGGGAGAACTGAGGCCTGCTGGGTCACTGTGGACCATTCCAGTCTCTTTCATAGGAGGGATGTTATGGGGAGAGAAAGAAAAGATGATTTTTAAGCTGCTTATGGACAACTGAGGCCTGCTGGGTAACTGTGGACCATTCCAGTCTCTTTCATAGGAGGGATGTTATGGGGAGAGAAAGAAAAGATTCTTTTTAAGCTGCTTAGGGAGAACTGTAGCCTGCTGGGTAACTGTGGACCATTCCAGTCTCTTTCATAGGAGGGATGTTATGGGGAGAGAAAGAAAAGATGATTTTTAAGCTGCTTAGGGAGAACTGAGGCCTACTGGGTAACTGTGGATATTCCTTTCTCTCATGGGATGAATGTTATGGGGAGAGAAAGAAAAGGTGATTTTTCAGCTACTTAGGGAGAACTGAGGCCTGCTGGGTAACTGTGGACCATTCCAGTTCTCTCAGACCTCTCTCATAGGAAGTATGGGGAGAGAAAGAAAAGATGATTTTTCAGCTGCTTAGGGAGAACTGTAGCCTGCTGGGTAACTGTGGACCATTCCAGTCTCTTTCATAGGAGGGATGTTATGGGGAGAGAAAGAAAAGATGATTTTTAAGCTGCTTATGGAGGCCTGCTGGGTAACTGTGGACCATTCCAGTCTCTTTCATAGGAGGGATGTTATAGGGAGAGAAAGAAAAGATGATTTTTACGCTGCTTAGGGAGAACAGGCCTGCTGGGTAACTGTGGACATTCCAGTTCTGTCAGACCTCTCTCATAGGAAGTATGTTATGGGGAGAGAAAGAAAAGATGATTTTTCAGCTGCTTAGGGAGAACTGAGGCCTGCTGGGTAACTGTGGACCATTCCAGTCTCTTTCATAGCAGGGATGTTATGGGGAGAGAAAGAAAAGTTTATTTCAAACTGCTTCGGGAGAACTGAGGCCTGCTGGGTAACTGTGGACATTCCAGTTCTCTCAGACCTCTCTCATAGGATGAATGTTATGGGGAGAGAAAGAAAAGGTGATTTTTAAGCTGCTTAGGGAGAACTGGGGCCTGGTGGGTAACTGTCAACCATTCCAGTTCTCTCAGACCTCTCTCATAGGAAGTATGGGGAGAGAATGAAAAGATGATTTAAGCTGCTGAGGGAGAACTGAGGCCTGCTGGGTAACTGTGGACCATTCCAGGCTCTTTCATAGGAGGGATGTTATGGGGAGAGAAAGAAAAGATGATTTTTAAGCTGCTTATGGAGAACTGAGGCCTGCTGGGTAACTGTGGACCATTCCAGTCTCTTTCATAGGAGGGATGTTATAGGGAGAGAAAGAAAAGATGATTTTTAAGCTGCTTAGGGAGAACAGGCCTCCTGGGTAACTGCGGACATTCCAGTTCTCTCAGACCTCTCTCATAGGAAGTATGTTATGGGGAGAGAAAGAAAAGATGACTTTTAAGCTGCTTATGGAGAACTGAGGCCTGCTGGGTAGCTGTGGACCATTCCAGTTCTCTCAGACCTCTCTCATAGGAAGTATGGGGAGAGAAAGAAAAGATGATTTAAGCTGCTGAGGGAGAACTGAGGCCTGCTGGGTAACTGTGGACCATTCCAGTTTTCTCTCATAGGAAGAATGTTATGGGGAGAGAAAGAAAAGGTGATTTTAAACTGCTTAGGGAGAACTGAGGCCTGCTGGGTAACTGTGGGCCCTTCCAGTTCTCTTAGACCTCTCTCATAGGAAGTATGTTATGGGGAGAGAAAGAAAAGGTGATTTTAAACTGCTTAGGGAGAACTGAGGCCTAGTGGGAAACTGTGGACCCTTCCAGTTCTCTCAGACCTCTCTCATAGGAAGTATGGGTAGAGAAAGAAAAGGTGATTTTAAACTGCTTAGGGAGAACTGAGGCCTGCTGGGTAGCTGCCAACCATTCCAGTCTCTTACATAGGAGGGATGATATGAGGAGAGAAAGAAAAGATAATTTTTAAGCTGTTTAGGGAGAACTGAGGCATGCTGGGTAGCTTTGCGCCATTGCAGTATCTTTCATATGAGGGATGTTATGAGGAGAGAAAGAAAAGATAATTTTTAAGATGCTTATGGAGAACTGAGGCCTGCTGGGTAACTGTGGACAATCCAGTCTCTCAGACCTCTCTCATAGGAAGTATGGGTAGAGAAAGAAAAGGTGATTTTAAACTGTTTAGGGAGAACTGAGGCCTGCTGGGTAGCTGCCAACCATTCCAGTCTCTTACATAGGAGGGATGATATGAGGAGAGAAAGAAAAGGTGATTTTTAAGCTGCTTAGGGAGAACTGAGGCCTATTGGGTAACTGTGGATATTCCTTTCTCTCATGGGATGAATGTTATGGGGAGAGAAAGAAAAGGTGATTTTTAAGCTACTTAGGGAGAACTGAGGCCTGCTGGGTAACTGTGGACCATTCCAGTTCTCTCAGACCTCTCTCATAGGAAGTATGGGGAGAGAAAGAAGATTTTTCAGCTGCTTAGGGAGAACTGAGGCCTGCTGGGTAACTGTGGACCATTCCAGGCTCTTTCATAGGAGGGATGTTATGGGGAGAGAAAGAAAAGATGATTTTTAAGCTGCTTATGGAGAACTGAGGCCTGGTGGGTAACTGTGGACCATTCCAGTTCTCTCAGACCTCTCTCATAGGAAGTATGTTATGGGGAGAGAAAGAAAAGGTGATTTTAAACTGCTTAGGGAGAACTGAGGCCTAGTGGGTAACTGTGGACCATTCCAGTTCTCTCAGACCTCTCTCATAGGAAGTATGGGGAAAGAAAGAAAAGATGATTTAAGCTGCTGAGGGAGAACTGAGGCCTGCTGGGTCACTGTGGACCATTCCAGTCTCTTTCATAGGAGGGATGTTATGGGGAGAGAAAGAAAAGATGATTTTTAAGCTGCTTATGGACAACTGAGGCCTGCTGGGTAACTGTGGACCATTCCAGTCTCTTTCATAGGAGGGATGTTATGGGGAGAGAAAGAAAAGATGATTTTTAAGCTGCTTAGTGAGAACTGTGGCCTGCTGGGTAACTGTGGACCATTCCAGTCTCTTTCATATGAGGGATGTTATAGGGAGAGAAAGAAAAGATGATTTTTAAGCTGCTTAGGGAGAACTGAGGCCTGCTGGGTAACTGTGGACATTCCAGTTCTCTCAGACCTCTCTCATAGGAAGCATGTTATGGGGAGAGAAAGAAAAGATGATTTTTCAGCTGCTTAGGGAGAACTGAGGCCTGCTGGGTAACTGTGCACCATTCCAGTCTCTTTCATAGGAGGAATGTTATGGGGAGAGAAAGAAAAGATGATTTTTAAGCTGCTTATGCAGAACTGAGCCCTGCTGGGTAACTGTGGACCATTCCAGTCTCTTTCATAGGAGGGATGTTATGGGGAGAGAAAGAAAAGATGATTTTTAAGCTGCTTAGTGAGAACTGTGGCCTGCTGGGTAACTGTGGACCATTCCAGTCTCTTTCATATGAGGGATGTTATAGGGAGAGAAAGAAAAGATGATTTTAAAGCTGCTTAGGGAGAACTGAGGCCTGCTGGGTAACTGTGGACATTCCAGTTCTCTCAGACCTCTCTCATAGGATGAATGTTATGGGGAGAGAAAGAAAAGATGATTTTTCAGCTGCTTAGGGAGAACTGAGGCCTGCTGGGTAACTGTGGACCATTCCAGTCTCTTTCATAGGAGGAATGTTATGGGGAGAGAAAGAAAAGATGATTTTTAAGCTGCTTATGCAGAACTGAGGCCTGCTGGGTAACTGTGGACCATTCCAGTTCTCTCAGACCTCTCTCATAGGATGAATGTTATGGGGAGAGAAAGAAAAGGTGATTTTTAAGCTGCTTAGGGAGAACTGGGGCCTAGTGGGAAACTGTGGACACTTCCAGTTCTCTCAGACCTCTCTCATAGGAAGTATGGGGAGAGAAAGAAAAGGTGATTTTAAACTGCTTAGGGAGAACTGAGGCCTGCTGGGTAGCTGCCAACCATTCCAGTCTCTTACATAGGAGGGATGATATGAGGAGAGAAAGAAAAGATAATTTTTAAGCTGTTTAGGGAGAACTGAGGCCTGCTGGGTAGCTGCCAACCATTCCAGTCTCTTACATAGGAGGGATGTTATGGGGAGAGAAAGAAAAGTAGATTTCAAACTGCCTAGGGAGAACTGAGGCCTGCTGGGTAGCTGCCAACCATTCCAGTCTCTTACATAGGAGGGATGTTATGGGGAGAGAAAGAAAAGTAGATTTCAAACTGCTTAGGGAGAACTGAGGCCTGCTGGGTAACTGTGGACCATTCCAGTTCTCTCAGACCTCTCTCATAGGAAGTATGTTATGGGGAGAGAAAGAAAAGATGATTTTTAAGCTGCTTATGGAGAACTGAGGCCTGCTGGGTAGCTGCCAACCATTCCAGTCTCTTACATAGGAGGGATGTTATGGGGAGAGAAAGAAAAGTAGATTTCAAACTGCTTAGGGAGAACTGAGGCCTGCTGGGTAACTGTGGTCCATTCCAGTTCTCTCAGACCTCTCTCATAGGAAGTATGTTATGGGGAGAGAAAGAAAAGATGATTTTTAAGCTGCTTATGGAGAACTGAGGCCTGCTGGGTAACTGTGGACCATTCCAGGCTCTTTCATAGGAGGGATGTTATGGGGAGAGAAAGAAAAGATGATTTTTAAGCTGCTTATGGAGAACTGAGGCCTGGTGGGTAACTGTGGACCATTCCAGTTCTCTCAGACCTCTCTCATAGGAAGTATGGGGAGAGAAAGAAAAGGTGATTTTAAACTGCTTAGGGAGAACTGAGGCCTAGTGGGTAACTGTGGACCATTCCAGTTCTCTCAGACCTCTCTCATAGGAAGTATGGGGAAAGAAAGAAAAGATGATTTAAGCTGCTGAGGGAGAACTGAGGCCTGCTGGGTCACTGTGGACCATTCCAGTCTCTTTCATAGGAGGGATGTTATGGGGAGAGAAAGAAAAGATGATTTTTAAGCTGCTTATGGACAACTGAGGCCTGCTGGGTAACTGTGGACCATTCCAGTCTCTTTCATAGGAGGGATGTTATGGGGAGAGAAAGAAAAGATGATTTTTAAGCTGCTTAGTGAGAACTGTGGCCTGCTGGGTAACTGTGGACCATTCCAGTCTCTTTCATATGAGGGATGTTATAGGGAGAGAAAGAAAAGATGATTTTTAAGCTGCTTAGGGAGAACTCAGGCCTGCTGGGTAACTGTGGACATTCCAGTTCTCTCAGACCTCTCTCATAGGAAGCATGTTATGGGGAGAGAAAGAAAAGATGATTTTTCAGCTGCTTAGGGAGAACTGAGGCCTGCTGGGTAACTGTGCACCATTCCAGTCTCTTTCATAGGAGGAATGTTATGGGGAGAGAAAGAAAAGATGATTTTTAAGCTGCTTATGCAGAACTGAGCCCTGCTGGGTAACTGTGGACCATTCCAGTCTCTTTCATAGGAGGGATGTTATGGGGAGAGAAAGAAAAGATGATTTTTAAGCTGCTTAGTGAGAACTGTGGCCTGCTGGGTAACTGTGGACCATTCCAGTCTCTTTCATATGAGGGATGTTATAGGGAGAGAAAGAAAAGATGATTTTTAAGCTGCTTATGCAGAACTGAGGCCTGCTGGGTAACTGTGGACCATTCCAGTTCTCTCAGACCTCTCTCATAGGATGAATGTTATGGGGAGAGAAAGAAAAGGTGATTTTTAAGCTGCTTAGGGAGAACTGGGGCCTGGTGGGTAACTGTGGACATCCCAGTTCTCTCAGACCTCTCTCATAGGAAGTATGGGGAGAGAAAGAAAAGATGATTTAAGCTGCTGAGGGAGAACTGAGGCCTGCTGGGTAACTGTGGACCATTCCAGGCTCTTTCATAGGAGGGATGTTATGGGGAGAGAAAGAAAAGATGATTTTTAAGCTGCTTAGGGAGAACTGAGGCCTGCTGGGTAACTGTGGACCATTCCAGTCTCTTTCATAGGAGGGATGTTATAGGGAGAGAAAGAAAAGATGATTTTTAAGCTGCTTAGGGAGAACTGAGGCCTGCTGGGTAACTGTGGACATTCCAGTTCTCTCAGACCTCTCTCATAGGATGAATGTTATGGGGAGAGAAAGAAAAGGTGATTTTTAAGCTGCTTAGGGAGAACTGGGGCCTGGTGGGTAACTGTCAACCATTCCAGTTCTCTCAGACCTCTCTCATAGGAAGTATGGGGAGAGAAAGAAAAGATGATTTAAGCTGCTGAGGGAGAACTGTGGCCTGCTGGGTAACTGTGGACCATTCCAGGCTCTTTCATAGGAGGGATGTTATGGGGAGAGAAAGAAAAGATGACTTTTAAGCTGCTTATGGAGAACTGAGGCCTGCTGGGTAGCTGTGGACCATTCCAGTTCTCTCAGACCTCTCTCATAGGAAGTATGGGGAGAGAAAGAAAAGATGATTTAAGCTGCTGAGGGAGAACTGAGGCCTGCTGGGTAACTGTGGACCATTCCAGGCTCTTTCATAGGAGGGATGTTATGGGGAGAGAAAGAAAAGATGATTTTTAAGCTGCTTATGGAGAACTGAGGCCTGGTGGGTAACTGTGGACCATTCCAGTTCTCTCAGACCTCTCTCATAGGAAGTATGTTATGGGGAGAGAAAGAAAAGGTGATTTTAAACTGCTTAGGGAGAACTGAGGCCTAGTGGGTAACTGTGGACCATTCCAGTTCTCTCTGACCTCTCTCATAGGAAGTTTGGGGAGAGAAAGAAAAGATGATTTAAGCTGCTGAGGGAGAACTGAGGCCTGCTGGGTCACTGTGGACCATTCCAGTCTCTTTCATAGGAGGGATGTTATGGGGAGAGAAAGAAAAGATGATTTTTAAGCTGCTTATGGACAACTGAGGCCTGCTGGGTAACTGTGGACCATTCCAGTCTCTTTCATAGGAGGGATGTTATGGGGAGAGAAAGAAAAGATTCTTTTTAAGCTGCTTAGGGAGAACTGTAGCCTGCTGGGTAACTGTGGACCATTCCAGTCTCTTTCATAGGAGGGATGTTATGGGGAGAGAAAGAAAAGATGATTTTTAAGCTGCTTAGGGAGAACTGAGGCCTACTGGGTAACTGTGGATATTCCTTTCTCTCATGGGATGAATGTTATGGGGAGAGAAAGAAAAGGTGATTTTTCAGCTACTTAGGGAGAACTGAGGCCTGCTGGGTAACTGTGGACCATTCCAGTTCTCTCAGACCTCTCTCATAGGAAGTATGGGGAGAGAAAGAAAAGATGATTTTTCAGCTGCTTAGGGAGAACTGTAGCCTGCTGGGTAACTGTGGACCATTCCAGTCTCTTTCATAGGAGGGATGTTATGGGGAGAGAAAGAAAAGATGATTTTTAAGGTGCTTATGGAGGCCTGCTGGGTAACTGTGGACCATTCCAGTCTCTTTCATAGGAGGGATGTTATAGGGAGAGAAAGAAAAGATGATTTTTACGCTGCTTAGGGAGAACAGGCCTGCTGGGTAACTGTGGACATTCCAGTTCTGTCAGACCTCTCTCATAGGAAGTATGTTATGGGGAGAGAAAGAAAAGATGATTTTTCAGCTGCTTAGGGAGAACTGAGGCCTGCTGGGTAACTGTGGACCATTCCAGTCTCTTTCATAGGAGGGATGTTATGGGGAGAGAAAGAAAAGTTGATTTCAAACTGCTTCGGGAGAACTGAGGCCTGCTGGGTAACTGTGGACATTCCAGTTCTCTCAGACCTCTCTCATAGGATGAATGTTATGGGGAGAGAAAGAATAGGTGATTTTTAAGCTGCTTAGGGAGAACTGGGGCCTGGTGGGTAACTGTCAACCATTCCAGTTCTCTCAGACCTCTCTCATAGGAAGTATGGGGAGAGAATGAAAAGATGATTTAAGCTGCTGAGGGAGAACTGAGGCCTGCTGGGTAACTGTGGACCATTCCAGGCTCTTTCATAGGAGGGATGTTATGGGGAGAGAAAGAAAAGATGATTTTTAAGCTGCTTATGGAGAACTGAGGCCTGCTGGGTAACTGTGGACCATTCCAGTCTCTTTCATAGGAGGGATGTTATAGGGAGAGAAAGAAAAGATGATTTTTAAGCTGCTTAGGGAGAACAGGCCTCCTGGGTAACTGCGGACATTCCAGTTCTCTCAGACCTCTCTCATAGGAAGTATGTTATGGGGAGAGAAAGAAAAGATGACATTTAAGCTGCTTATGGAGAACTGAGGCCTGCTGGGTAGCTGTGGACCATTCCAGTTCTCTCAGACCTCTCTCATAGGAAGTATGGGGAGAGAAAGAAAAGATGATTTAAGCTGCTGAGGGAGAACTGAGGCCTGCTGGGTAACTGTGGACCATTCCAGTTTTCTCTCATAGGAAGAATGTTATGGGGAGAGAAAGAAAAGGTGATTTTAAACTGCTTAGGGAGAACTGAGGCCTGCTGGGTAACTGTGGGCCCTTCCAGTTCTCTTAGACCTCTCTCATAGGAAGTATGTTATGGGGAGAGAAAGAAAAGGTGATTTTAAACTGCTTAGGGAGAACTGAGGCCTAGTGGGAAACTGTGGACCCTTCCAGTTCTCTCAGACCTCTCTCATAGGAAGTATGGGTAGAGAAAGAAAAGGTGATTTTAAACTGCTTAGGGAGAACTGAGGCCTGCTGGGTAGCTGCCAACCATTCCAGTCTCTTACATAGGAGGGATGATATGAGGAGAGAAAGAAAAGATAATTTTTAAGCTGTTTAGGGAGAACTGAGGCATGCTGGGTAGCTTTGCGCCATTGCAGTATCTTTCATATGAGGGATGTTATGAGGAGAGAAAGAAAAGATAATTTTTAAGATGCTTATGGAGAACTGAGGCCTGCTGGGTAACTGTGGACAATCCAGTCTCTCAGACCTCTCTCATAGGAAGTATGGGTAGAGAAAGAAAAGGTGATTTTAAACTGTTTAGGGAGAACTGAGGCCTGCTGGGTAGCTGCCAACCATTCCAGTCTCTTACATAGGAGGGATGATATGAGGAGAGAAAGAAAAGGTGATTTTTAAGCTGCTTAGGGAGAACTGAGGCCTATTGGGTAACTGTGGATATTCCTTTCTCTCATGGGATGAATGTTATGGGGAGAGAAAGAAAAGGTGATTTTTAAGCTACTTAGGGAGAACTGAGGCCTGCTGGGTAACTGTGGACCATTCCAGTTCTCTCAGACCTCTCTCATAGGAAGTATGGGGAGAGAAAGAAAAGATGATTTTTCAGCTGCTTAGGGAGAACTGAGGCCTGCTGGGTAACTGTGGACCATTCCAGGCTCTTTCATAGGAGGGATGTTATGGGGAGAGAAAGAAAAGATGATTTTTAAGCTGCTTATGGAGAACTGAGGCCTGGTGGGTAACTGTGGACCATTCCAGTTCTCTCAGACCTCTCTCATAGGAAGTATGTTATGGGGAGAGAAAGAAAAGGTGATTTTAAACTGCTTAGGGAGAACTGAGGCCTAGTGGGTAACTGTGGACCATTCCAGTTCTCTCAGACCTCTCTCATAGGAAGTATGGGGAAAGAAAGAAAAGATGATTTAAGCTGCTGAGGGAGAACTGAGGCCTGCTGGGTCACTGTGGACCATTCCAGTCTCTTTCATAGGAGGGATGTTATGGGGAGAGAAAGAAAAGATGATTTTTAAGCTGCTTATGGACAACTGAGGCCTGCTGGGTAACTGTGGACCATTCCAGTCTCTTTCATAGGAGGGATGTTATGGGGAGAGAAAGAAAAGATGATTTTTAAGCTGCTTAGTGAGAACTGTGGCCTGCTGGGTAACTGTGGACCATTCCAGTCTCTTTCATATGAGGGATGTTATAGGGAGAGAAAGAAAAGATGATTTTTAAGCTGCTTAGGGAGAACTGAGGCCTGCTGGGTAACTGTGGACATTCCAGTTCTCTCAGACCTCTCTCATAGGAAGCATGTTATGGGGAGAGAAAGAAAAGATGATTTTTCAGCTGCTTAGGGAGAACTGAGGCCTGCTGGGTAACTGTGCACCATTCCAGTCTCTTTCATAGGAGGAATGTTATGGGGAGAGAAAGAAAAGATGATTTTTAAGCTGCTTATGCAGAACTGAGCCCTGCTGGGTAACTGTGGACCATTCCAGTCTCTTTCATAGGAGGGATGTTATGGGGAAAGAAAGAAAAGATGATTTTTAAGCTGCTTAGTGAGAACTGTGGCCTGCTGGGTAACTGTGGACCATTCCAGTCTCTTTCATATGAGGGATGTTATAGGGAGAGAAAGAAAAGATGATTTTTAAGCTGCTTAGGGAGAACTGAGGCCTGCTGGGTAACTGTGGACATTCCAGTTCTCTCAGACCTCTCTCATAGGATGAATGTTATGGGGAGAGAAAGAAAAGATGATTTTTCAGCTGCTTAGGGAGAACTGAGGCCTGCTGGGTAACTGTGGACCATTCCAGTCTCTTTCATAGGAGGAATGTTATGGGGAGAGAAAGAAAAGATGATTTTTAAGCTGCTTATGCAGAACTGAGGCCTGCTGGGTAACTGTGGACCATTCCAGTTCTCTCAGACCTCTCTCATAGGATGAATGTTATGGGGAGAGAAAGAAAAGGTGATTTTTAAGCTGCTTAGGGAGAACTGGGGCCTGGTGGGTAACTGTGGACATCCCAGTTCTCTCAGACCTCTCTCATAGGAAGTATGGGGAGAGAAAGAAAAGATGATTTAAGCTGCTGAGGGAGAACTGAGGCCTGCTGGGTAACTGTGGACCATTCCAGGCTCTTTCATAGGAGGGATGTTATGGGGAGAGAAAGAAAAGATGATTTTTCAGCTGCTTATGGAGAACTGAGGCCTGCTGGGTAACTGTGGACCATTCCAGTCTCTTTCATAGGAGGGATGTTATAGGGAGATGAAGAAAAGATGATTTTTAAGCTGCTTAGGGAGAACTGAGGCCTGCTGGGTAACTGTGGACATTCCAGTTCTCTCAGACCTCTCTCATAGGATGAATGTTATGGGGAGAGAAAGAAAAGGTGATTTTTAAGCTGCTTAGGGAGAACTGGGGCCTGGTGGGTAACTGTCAACCATTCCAGTTCTCTCAGACTCTCATAGGAAGTATGGGGAGAGAAAGAAAAGATGATTTAAGCTGCTGAGGGAGAACTGTGGCCTGCTGGGTAACTGTGGACCATTCCAGGCTCTTTCATAGATGTTATGGGGAGAGAAAGAAAAGATGACTTTTAAGCTGCTTATGGAGAACTGAGGCCTGCTGGGTAGCTTTGGACCATTCCAGTTCTCTCAGACCTCTCTCATAGGAAGTATGGGGAGAGAAAGAAAAGATGATTTAAGCTGCTGAGGGAGAACTGAGGCCTGCTGGGTAACTGTGGACCATTCCAGTTTTCTCTCATAGGAAGAATGTTATGGGGAGAGAAAGAAATGGTGATTTTAAACTGCTTAGGGAGAACTGAGGCCTGCTGGGTAACTGTGGACCCTTCCAGTTCTCTTAGACCTCTCTCATAGGAAGTATGTTATGGGGAGAGAAAGAAAAGGTGATTTTAAACTGCTTAGGGAGAACTGAGGCCTAGTGGGAAACTGTGGACCCTTCCAGTTCTCTCAGACCTCTCTCATAGGAAGTATGGGTAGAGAAAGAAAAGGTGATTTTAAACTGCTTAGGGAGAACTGAGGCCTGCTGGGTAGCTGCCAACCATTCCAGTCTCTTACATAGGAGGGATGATATGAGGAGAGAAAGAAAAGATAATTTTTAAGCTGTTTAGGGAGAACTGAGGCCTGCTGGGTAGCTGCCAACCATTCCAGTCTCTTACATAGGAGGGATGTTATGGGGAGAGAAAGAAAAGTAGATTTCAAACTGCTTAGGGAGAACTGAGGCCTGCTGGGTAGCTGCCAACCATTCCAGTCTCTTACATAGGAGGGATGTTATGGGGAGAGAAAGAAAAGTAGATTTCAAACTGCTTAGGGAGAACTGAGGCCTGCTGGGTAACTGTGGACCATTCCAGTTCTCTCAGACCTCTCTCATAGGAAGTATGTTATGGGGAGAGAAAGAAAAGATGATTTTTAAGCTGCTTATGGAGAACTGAGGCCTGCTGGGTAGCTGCCAACCATTCCAGTCTCTTACATAGGAGGGATGTTATGGGGAGAGAAAGAAAAGTAGATTTCAAACTGCTTAGGGAGAACTGAGGCCTGCTGGGTAACTGTGGTCCATTCCAGTTCTCTCAGACCTCTCTCATAGGAAGTATGTTATGGGGAGAGAAAGAAAAGATGATTTTTAAGCTGCTTATGGAGAACTGAGGCCTGCTGGGTAACTGTGGACCATTCCAGGCTCTTTCATAGGAGGGATGTTATGGGGAGAGAAAGAAAAGATGATTTTTAAGCTGCTTATGGAGAACTGAGGCCTGGTGGGTAACTGTGGACCATTCCAGTTCTCTCAGACCTCTCTCATAGGAAGTATGTTATGGGGAGAGAAAGAAAAGGTGATTTTAAACTGCTTAGGGAGAACTGAGGCCTAGTGGGTAACTGTGGACCATTCCAGTTCTCTCAGACCTCTCTCATAGGAAGTATGGGGAAAGAAAGAAAAGATGATTTAAGCTGCTGAGGGAGAACTGAGGCCTGCTGGGTCACTGTGGACCATTCCAGTCTCTTTCATAGGAGGGATGTTATGGGGAGAGAAAGAAAAGATGATTTTTAAGCTGCTTATGGAGAACTGAGGCCTGCTGGGTAACTGTGGACCATTCCAGTCTCTTTCATAGGAGGGATGTTATGGGGAGAGAAAGAAAAGATGATTTTTAAGCTGCTTAGTGAGAACTGTGGCCTGCTGGGTAACTGTGGACCATTCCAGTCTCTTTCATATGAGGGATGTTATAGGGAGAGAAAGAAAAGATGATTTTTAAGCTGCTTAGGGAGAACTCAGGCCTGCTGGGTAATTGTGGACATTCCAGTTCTCTCAGACCTCTCTCATAGGAAGCATGTTATGGGGAGAGAAAGAAAAGATGATTTTTCAGCTGCTTAGGGAGAACTGAGGCCTGCTGGGTAACTGTGCACCATTCCAGTCTCTTTCATAGGAGGAATGTTATGGGGAGAGAAAGAAAAGATGATTTTTCAGCTGCTTAGGGAGAACTGAGGCCTGCTGGGTAACTGTGGACCATTCCAGTCTCTTTCATAGGAGGAATGTTATGGGGAGAGAAAGAAAAGATGATTTTTAAGCTGCTTATGCAGAACTGAGGCCTGCTGGGTAACTGTGGACCATTCCAGTTCTCTCAGACCTCTCTCATAGGATGAATGTTATGGGGAGAGAAAGAAAAGGTGATTTTTAAGCTGCTTAGGGAGAACTGGGGCCAGGTGGGTAACTGTGGACATCCCAGTTCTCTCAGACCTCTCTCATAGGAAGTATGGGGAGAGAAAGAAAAGATGATTTAAGCTGCTGAGGGAGAACTGAGGCCTGCTGGGTAACTGTGGACCATTCCAGGCTCTTTCATAGGAGGGATGTTATGGGGAGAGAAAGAAAAGATGATTTTTAAGCTGCTTAGGGAGAACTGAGGCCTGCTGGGTAACTGTGGACCATTCCAGTCTCTTTCATAGGAGGGATGTTATAGGGAGAGAAAGAAAAGATGATTTTTAAGCTGCTTAGGGAGAACTGAGGCCTGCTGGGTAACTGTGGACATTCCAGTTCTCTCAGACCTCTCTCATAGGATGAATGTTATGGGGAGAGAAAGAAAAGGTGATTTTTAAGCTGCTTAGGGAGAACTGGGGCCTGGTGGGTAACTGTCAACCATTCCAGTTCTCTCAGACCTCTCTCATAGGAAGTATGGGGAGAGAAAGAAAAGATGATTTAAGCTGCTGAGGGAGAACTGTGGCCTGCTGGGTAACTGTGGACCATTCCAGGCTCTTTCATAGGAGGGATGTTATGGGGAGAGAAAGAAAAGATGACTTTTAAGCTGCTTATGGAGAACTGAGGCCTGCTGGGTAGCTGTGGACCATTCCAGTTCTCTCAGACCTCTCTCATAGGAAGTATGGGGAGAGAAAGAAAAGATGATTTAAGCTGCTGAGGGAGAACTGAGGCCTGCTGGGTAACTGTGGACCATTCCAGTTTTCTCTCATAGGAAGAATGTTATGGGGAGAGAAAGAAATGGTGATTTTAAACTGCTTAGGGAGAACTGAGGCCTGCTGGGTAACTGTGGACCCTTCCAGTTCTCTTAGACCTCTCTCATAGGAAGTATGTTATGGGGAGAGAAAGAAAAGGTGATTTTAAACTGCTTAGGGAGAACTGAGGCCTAGTGGGAAACTGTGGACCCTTCCAGTTCTCTCAGACCTCTCTCATAGGAAGTATGGGTAGAGAAAGAAAAGGTGATTTTAAACTGCTTAGGGAGAACTGAGGCCTGCTGGGTAGCTGCCAACCATTCCAGTTCTCTCAGACCTTTCTCATAGGAAGAATGTTATGGGGAGAGAAAGAAAAGATGATTTTTCAGCTGCTTAGGGAGAACTGAGGCCTGCTGGGTAACTGTGGACCATTCCAGTTCTCTCAGACCACTCTCATAGGAAGTATGGGGAGAGAAAGAAAAGATGATTTTTAAGCTGCTTATGGAGAACTGAGGCCTGCTGGGTAACTGTGGACATTCCAGTTCTCTCAGACCTCTCTCATAGGATGAATGTTATGGGCAGAGAAAGAAAAGGTGATTTTTAAGCTGCTTAGGGAGAACTGGGGCCTGGTGGGTAACTGTCAACCATTCCAGGCTCTTTCATAGGAGGGATGTTATGGGGAGAGAAAGAAAAGATGATTTTTAAGCTGCTTATGGAGAACTGAGGCCTGGTGGGTAACTGTGGACCATTCCAGTTCTCTCAGACCTCTCTCATAGGAAGTATGTTATGGGGAGAGAAAGAAAAGGTGATTTTAAACTGCTTAGGGAGAACTGAGGCCTAGTGGGTAACTGTGGACCATTCCAGTTCTCTCAGACCTCTCTCATAGGAAGTATGGGGAGAGAAAGAAAAGATGATTTAAGCTGCTGAGGGAGAACTGAGGCCTGCTGGGTCACTGTGGACCATTCCAGTCTCTTTCATAGGAGGGATGTTATGGGGAGAGAAAGAAAAGATGATTTTTAAGCTGCTTATGGAGAACTGAGGCCTGCTGGGTAACTGTGGACCATTCCAGTCTCTTTCATAGGAGGGATGTTATAGGGAGAGAAAGAAAAGATGATTTTTAAGCTGCTTAGGGAGAACAGGCCTGCTGGGTAACTGCGGACATTCCAGTTCTCTCAGACCTCTCTCATAGGAAGTATGGGGAGAGAAAGAAAAGATGATTTAAGCTGCTGAGGGAGAACTGAGGCCTGCTGGGTAACTGTGGACCATTCCAGTTTTCTCTCATAGGAAGAATGTTATGGGGAGAGAAAGAAAAGGTGATTTTAAACTGCTTAGGGAGAACTGAGGCCTAGTGGGAAACTGTGGACCCTTCCAGTTCTCTCAGACGTCTCTCATAGGAAGTATGGGTAGAGAAAGAAAAGGTGATTTTAAACTGCTTAGGGAGAACTGAGGCCTGCTGGGTAGCTGCCGACCATTCCAGTCTCTTACATAGGAGGGATGATATGAGGAGAGAAAGAAAAGAATTTTTAAGCTGTTTAGGGAGAACTGAGGCATGCTGGGTAGCTTTGGGCCATTGCAGTATCTTTCATATGAGGGATGTTATGAGGAGAGAAAGAAAAGATAATTTTTAAGATGCTTATGGAGAACTGAGGCCTGCTGGGTAACTGTGGACCATTCCAGTTCTCTCAGACCTCTCTCATAGGAAGTATGGGGAGAGAAAGAAAAGATGATTTAAGCTGCTGAGGGAAAACTGAGGCCTGCTGGGTAACTGTGGACCATTCCAGGCTCTTTCATAGGAGGGATGTTATGGGGAGAGAAAGAAAAGACGACTTTTAAGATGCTTATGGAGAACTGAGGCCTGCTGGGTAACTGTGGACAATCCAGTCTCTCAGACCTCTCTCATAGGAAGTATGTTATGGAGAGAAAAAGAAAATGTGACTTTAAGCCGCTTAGGGAGAACTGAGACCTGTTCTGATAACTGTGGGCCATTCCAGTCTCTTTCATAGGAGGGATTTTATGGGGAGAGAAAGAAAAGGTGATTTTTAAGCTGCTTAGGGAGAACTGAGGCCTACTGGGTAACTGTGGATATTCCTTTCCCTCATGGGATGAATGTTATGGGGAGAGAAAGAAAAGGTGATTTTTAAGCTGCTTAGGGAGAACTGAGGCCTGCTGGGTAACTGTGGACCATTCCAGTTCTCTCAGACCTTTCTCATAGGAAGAATGTTATGGGGAGAGAAAGAAAAGATGATTTTTCAGCTGCTTAGGGAGAACTGAGGCCTGCTGGGTAACTGTGGACCATTCCAGTTCTCTCAGACCTCTCTCATAGGAAGTATGGGGAGAGAAAGAAAAGATGATTTTTAAGCTGCTTATGGAGAACTGAGGCCTGCTGGGTAACTGTGGACATTCCAGTTCTCTCAGACCTCTCTCATAGGATGAATGTTATGGGCAGAGAAAGAAAAGGTGATTTTTAAGCTGCTTAGGGAGAACTGGGGCCTGGTGGGTAACTGTCAACCATTCCAGGCTCTTTCATAGGAGGGATGTTATGGGGAGAGAAAGAAAAGATGATTTTTAAGCTGCTTATGGAGAACTGAGGCCTGGTGGGTAACTGTGGACCATTCCAGTTCTCTCAGACCTCTCTCATAGGAAGTATGTTATGGGGAGAGAAAGAAAAGGTGATTTTAAACTGCTTAGGGAGAACTGAGGCCTAGTGGGTAACTGTGGACCATTCCAGTTCTCTCAGACCTCTCTCATAGGAAGTATGGGGAGAGAAAGAAAAGATGATTTAAGCTGCTGAGGGAGAACTGAGGCCTGCTGGGTCACTGTGGACCATTCCAGTCTCTTTCATAGGAGGGATGTTATGGGGAGAGAAAGAAAAGATGATTTTTAAGCTGCTTATGGAGAACTGAGGCCTGCTGGGTAACTGTGGACCATTCCAGTCTCTTTCATAGGAGGGATGTTATAGGGAGAGAAAGAAAAGATGATTTTTAAGCTGCTTAGGGAGAACAGGCCTGCTGGGTAACTGCGGACATTCCAGTTCTCTCAGACCTCTCTCATAGGAAGTATGTTATGGGGAGAGAAAGAAAAGATGATTTTTCAGCTGCTTAGGGAGAACTGAGGCCTGCTGGGTAACTGTGGACCATTCCAGTCTCTTTCATAGGAGGGATGTTATAGGGAGAGAAAGAAAAGATGATTTTTAAGCTGCTTAGGGAGAACTGAGGCCTGCTGGGTAACTGTGGACATTCCAGTTCTCTCAGACCTCTCTCATAGGATGAATGTTATGGGGAGAGAAAGAAAAGGTGATTTTTAAGATGCTTATGGAGAACTGGGGCCTGCTGGGTAACTGTGGACAATCCAGTCTCTCAGACCTCTCTCATAGGAAGCATGTTATGGGGAGAGAAAGAAAAGATGATTTTAAACTGCTTAGGGAGAACTGAGGCCTAGTGGGTAACTGTGGACCATTCCAGTTCTCTCAGACCTCTCTCATAGGAAGTATGTTATGGGGAGAGAAAGAAAAGGTGATTTTAAACTGCTTAGGGAGAACTGAGGCCTAGTGGGTAACTGTGGACCATTCCAGTTCTCTCAGACCTCTCTCATAGGAAGTATGGGGAAAGAAAGAAAAGATGATTTAAGCTGCTGAGGGAGAACTGAGGCCTGCTGGGTCACTGTGGACCATTCCAGTCTCTTTCATAGGAGGGATGTTATGGGGAGAGAAAGAAAAGATGATTTTTAAGCTGCTTATGGACAACTGAGGCCTGCTGGGTAACTGTGGACCATTCCAGTCTCTTTCATAGGAGGGATGTTATGGGGAGAGAAAGAAAAGATGATTTTTAAGCTGCTTAGTGAGAACTGTGGCCTGCTGGGTAACTGTGGACCATTCCAGTCTCTTTCATATGAGGGATGTTATAGGGAGAGAAAGAAAATATGATTTTTAAGCTGCTTAGGGAGAACTCAGGCCTGCTGGGTAACTGTGGACATTCCAGTTCTCTCAGACCTCTCTCATAGGAAGCATGTTATGGGGAGAGAAAGAAAAGATGATTTTTCAGCTGCTTAGGGAGAAATGAGGCCTGCTGGGTAACTGTGCACCATTCCAGTCTCTTTCATAGGAAGTATGTTATGGGGAGAGAAAGAAAAGATGATTTTTAAGCTGCTTAGTGAGAACTGTGGCCTGCTGGGTAACTGTGGACCATTCCAGTCTCTTTCATATGAGGGATGTTATAAGAAAAGATGATTTTTAAGCTGCTTAGGGAGAACTGAGGCCTGCTGGGTAACTGTGGACATTCCAGTTCTCTCAGACCTCTCTCATAGGATGAATGTTATGGGGAGAGAAAGAAAAGATGATTTTTCAGCTGCTTAGGGAGAACTGAGGCCTGCTGGGTAACTGTGGACCATTCCAGTCTCTTTCATAGGAGGAATGTTATGGGGAGAGAAAGAAAAGATGATTTTTAAGCTGCTTATGCAGAACTGAGGCCTGCTGGGTAACTGTGGACCATTCCAGTTCTCTCAGACCTCTCTCATAGGATGAATGTTATGGGGAGAGAAAGAAAAGGTGATTTTTAAGCTGCTTAGGGAGAACTGGGGCCTGGTGGGTAACTGTGGACATCCCAGTTCTCTCAGACCTCTCTCATAGGAAGTATGGGGAGAGAAAGAAAAGATGATTTAAGCTGCTGAGGGAGAACTGAGGCCTGCTGGGTAACTGTGGACCATTCCAGGCTCTTTCATAGGAGGGATGTTATGGGGAGAGAAAGAAAAGATGATTTTTAAGCTGCTTAGGGAGAACTGAGGCCTGCTGGGTAACTGTGGACCATTCCAGTCTCTTTCATAGGAGGGATGTTATAGGGAGAGAAAGAAAAGATGATTTTTAAGCTGCTTAGGGAGAACTGAGGCCTGCTGGGTAACTGTGGACATTCCAGTTCTCTCAGACCTCTCTCATAGGATGAATGTTATGGGGAGAGAAAGAAAAGGTGATTTTTAAGCTGCTTAGGGAGAACTGGGGCCTGGTGGGTAACTGTCAACCATTCCAGTTCTCTCAGACCTCTCTCATAGGAAGTATGGGGAGAGAAAGAAAAGATGATTTAAGCTGCTGAGGGAGAACTGTGGCCTGCTGGGTAACTGTGGACCATTCCAGGCTCTTTCATAGGAGGGATGTTATGGGGAGAGAAAGAAAAGATGACTTTTAAGCTGCTTAGGGAGAACTGAGGCCTGCTGGGTAGCTGTGGACCATTCCAGTTCTCTCAGACCTCTCTCATAGGAAGTATGGGGAGAGAAAGAAAAGATGATTTAAGCTGCTGAGGGAGAACTGAGGCCTGCTGGGTCACTGTGGACCATTCCAGTCTCTTTCATAGGAGGGATGTTATGGGGAGAGAAAGAAAAGATGATTTTTAAGCTGCTTATGGACAACTGAGGCCTGCTGGGTAACTGTGGACCATTCCAGTCTCTTTCATAGGAGGGATGTTATGGGGAGAGAAAGAAAAGATGATTTTTAAGCTGCTTAGTGAGAACTGTGGCCTGCTGGGTAACTGTGGACCATTCCAGTCTCTTTCATATGAGGGATGTTATAGGGAGAGAAAGAAAATATGATTTTTAAGCTGCTTAGGGAGAACTCAGGCCTGCTGGGTAACTGTGGACATTCCAGTTCTCTCAGACCTCTCTCATAGGAAGCATGTTATGGGGAGAGAAAGAAAAGATGATTTTTCAGCTGCTTAGGGAGAAATGAGGCCTGCTGGGTAACTGTGCACCATTCCAGTCTCTTTCATAGGAAGTATGTTATGGGGAGAGAAAGAAAAGATGATTTTTAAGCTGCTTAGTGAGAACTGTGGCCTGCTGGGTAACTGTGGACCATTCCAGTCTCTTTCATATGAGGGATGTTATAAGAAAAGATGATTTTTAAGCTGCTTAGGGAGAACTGAGGCCTGCTGGGTAACTGTGGACATTCCAGTTCTCTCAGACCTCTCTCATAGGATGAATGTTATGGGGAGAGAAAGAAAAGATGATTTTTCAGCTGCTTAGGGAGAACTGAGGCCTGCTGGGTAACTGTGGACCATTCCAGTCTCTTTCATAGGAGGAATGTTATGGGGAGAGAAAGAAAAGATGATTTTTAAGCTGCTTATGCAGAACTGAGGCCTGCTGGGTAACTGTGGACCATTCCAGTTCTCTCAGACCTCTCTCATAGGATGAATGTTATGGGGAGAGAAAGAAAAGGTGATTTTTAAGCTGCTTAGGGAGAACTGGGGCCTGGTGGGTAACTGTGGACATCCCAGTTCTCTCAGACCTCTCTCATAGGAAGTATGGGGAGAGAAAGAAAAGATGATTTAAGCTGCTGAGGGAGAACTGAGGCCTGCTGGGTAACTGTGGACCATTCCAGGCTCTTTCATAGGAGGGATGTTATGGGGAGAGAAAGAAAAGATGATTTTTAAGCTGCTTAGGGAGAACTGAGGCCTGCTGGGTAACTGTGGACCATTCCAGTCTCTTTCATAGGAGGGATGTTATAGGGAGAGAAAGAAAAGATGATTTTTAAGCTGCTTAGGGAGAACTGAGGCCTGCTGGGTAACTGTGGACATTCCAGTTCTCTCAGACCTCTCTCATAGGATGAATGTTATGGGGAGAGAAAGAAAAGGTGATTTTTAAGCTGCTTAGGGAGAACTGGGGCCTGGTGGGTAACTGTCAACCATTCCAGTTCTCTCAGACCTCTCTCATAGGAAGTATGGGGAGAGAAAGAAAAGATGATTTAAGCTGCTGAGGGAGAACTGTGGCCTGCTGGGTAACTGTGGACCATTCCAGGCTCTTTCATAGGAGGGATGTTATGGGGAGAGAAAGAAAAGATGACTTTTAAGCTGCTTAGGGAGAACTGAGGCCTGCTGGGTAGCTGTGGACCATTCCAGTTCTCTCAGACCTCTCTCATAGGAAGTATGGGGAGAGAAAGAAAAGATGATTTAAGCTGCTGAGGGAGAACTGAGGCCTGCTGGGTAACTGTGGACCATTCCAGTTTTCTCTCATAGGAAGAATGTTATGGGGAGAGAAAGAAATGGTGATTTTAAACTGCTTAGGGAGAACTGAGGCCTGCTGGGTAACTGTGGACCCTTCCAGTTCTCTTAGACCTCTCTCATAGGAAGTATGTTATGGGGAGAGAAAGAAAAGGTGATTTTAAACTGCTTAGGGAGAACTGAGGCCTAGTGGGAAACTGTGGACCCTTCCAGTTCTCTCAGACCTCTCTCATAGGAAGTATGGGTAGAGAAAGAAAAGGTGATTTTAAACTGCTTAGGGAGAACTGAGGCCTGCTGGGTAGCTGCCGACCATTCCAGTCTCTTACATAGGAGGGATGATATGAAGAGAGAAAGAAAAGAATTTTTAAGCTGTTTAGGGAGAACTGAGGCATGCTGGGTAGCTTTGGGCCATTGCAGTATCTTTCATATGAGGGATGTTATGAGGAGAGAAAGAAAAGATAATTTTTAAGATGCTTATGGAGAACTGAGGCCTGCTGGGTAACTGTGGACAATCCAGTCTCTCAGACCTCTCTCATAGGAAGTATGTTATGGAGAGAAAAAGAAAATGTGACTTTAAGCCGCTTAGGGAGAACTGAGACCTGTTCTGATAACTGTGGGCCATTCCAGTCTCTTTCATAGGAGGGATTTTATGGGGAGAGAAAGAAAAGGTGATTTTTAAGCTGCTTAGGGAGAACTGAGGCCTACTGGGTAACTGTGGATATTCCTTTCCCTCATGGGATGAATGTTATGGGGAGAGAAAGAAAAGGTGATTTTTAAGCTGCTTAGGGAGAACTGAGGCCTGCTGGGTAACTGTGGACCAATCCAGTTCTCTCAGACCTTTCTCATAGGAAGAATGTTATGGGGAGAGAAAGAAAAGATGATTTTTCAGCTGCTTAGGGAGAACTGAGGCCTGCTGGGTAACTGTGGACCATTCCAGTTCTCTCAGACCTCTCTCATAGGAAGTATGGGGAGAGAAAGAAAAGATGATTTTTAAGCTGCTTATGGAGAACTGAGGCCTGCTGGGTAACTGTGGACATTCCAGTTCTCTCAGACCTCTCTCATAGGATGAATGTTATGGGCAGAGAAAGAAAAGGTGATTTTTAAGCTGCTTAGGGAGAACTGGGGCCTGGTGGGTAACTGTCAACCATTCCAGGCTCTTTCATAGGAGGGATGTTATGGGGAGAGAAAGAAAAGATGATTTTTAAGCTGCTTATGGAGAACTGAGGCCTGGTGGGTAACTGTGGACCATTCCAGTTCTCTCAGACCTCTCTCATAGGAAGTATGTTATGGGGAGAGAAAGAAAAGGTGATTTTAAACTGCTTAGGGAGAACTGAGGCCTAGTGGGTAACTGTGGACCATTCCAGTTCTCTCAGACCTCTCTCATAGGAAGTATGGGGAGAGAAAGAAAAGATGATTTAAGCTGCTGAGGGAGAACTGAGGCCTGCTGGGTCACTGTGGACCATTCCAGTCTCTTTCATAGGAGGGATGTTATGGGGAGAGAAAGAAAAGATGATTTTTAAGCTGCTTATGGAGAACTGAGGCCTACTGGGTAACTGTGGACCATTCCAGTCTCTTTCATAGGAGGGATGTTATAGGGAGAGAAAGAAAAGATGATTTTTAAGCTGCTTAGGGAGAACAGGCCTGCTGGGTAACTGCGGACATTCCAGTTCTCTCAGACCTCTCTCATAGGAAGTATGTTATGGGGAGAGAAAGAAAAGATGATTTTTCAGCTGCTTAGGGAGAACTGAGGCCTGCTGGGTAACTGTGGACCATTCCAGTCTCTTTCATAGGAGGGATGTTATAGGGAGAGAAAGAAAAGATGATTTTTAAGCTGCTTAGGGAGAACTGAGGCCTGCTGGGTAACTGTGGACATTCCAGTTCTCTCAGACCTCTCTCATAGGATGAATGTTATGGGGAGAGAAAGAAAAGGTGATTTTTAAGATGCTTATGGAGAACTGGGGCCTGCTGGGTAACTGTGGACAATCCAGTCTCTCAGACCTCTCTCATAGGAAGCATGTTATGGGGAGAGAAAGAAAAGATGATTTTAAACTGCTTAGGGAGAACTGAGGCCTAGTGGGTAACTGTGGACCATTCCAGTTCTCTCAGACCTCTCTCATAGGAAGTATGTTATGGGGAGAGAAAGAAAAGGTGATTTTAAACTGCTTAGGGAGAACTGAGGCCTAGTGGGTAACTGTGGACCATTCCAGTTCTCTCAGACCTCTCTCATAGGAAGTATGGGGAAAGAAAGAAAAGATGATTTAAGCTGCTGAGGGAGAACTGAGGCCTGCTGGGTCACTGTGGACCATTCCAGTCTCTTTCATAGGAGGGATGTTATGGGGAGAGAAAGAAAAGATGATTTTTAAGCTGCTTATGGACAACTGAGAGCCTCTTGTGGCGCAGAGTGGTAAGGCAGCTGCCTGAAAGCTTTGCCCATGAGGTTGGGAGTTCAATCCCAGCAGCCGGCTCAAGGTTGACTCAGCCTTCCATCCTTCCGAGGTCGGTAAAATGAGTACCCAGATTGCTGGGGGGTAAACGGTAATGACTGGGGAAGGCACTGGCAAACCACCCCGTATTGAGTCTGCCATGAAAACGCTAGAGGGCGTCACCCCAAGGGTCAGACATGACTCGGTGCTTGCACAGGGGATACCTTTACCTTTACCTTTACCTTTATGGACAACTGAGGCCTGCTGGGTAACTGTGGACCATTCCAGTCTCTTTCATAGGAGGGATGTTATGGGGAGAGAAAGAAAAGATGATTTTTAAGCTGCTTAGTGAGAACTGTGGCCTGCTGGGTAACTGTGGACCATTCCAGTCTCTTTCATATGAGGGATGTTATAGGGAGAGAAAGAAAAGATGATTTTTAAGCTGCTTAGGGAGAACTCAGGCCTGCTGGGTAACTGTGGACATTCCAGTTCTCTCAGACCTCTCTCATAGGAAGCATGTTATGGGGAGAGAAAGAAAAGATGATTTTTCAGCTGCTTAGGGAGAACTGAGGCCTGCTGGGTAACTGTGCACCATTCCAGTCTCTTTCATAGGAGGAATGTTATGGGGAGAGAAAGAAAAAATGATTTTTAAGCTGCTTATGCAGAACTGAGCCCTGCTGGGTAACTGTGGACCATTCCAGTCTCTTTCATAGGAGGGATGTTATGGGGAGAGAAAGAAAAGATGATTTTTAAGCTGCTTAGTGAGAACTGTGGCCTGCTGGGTAACTGTGGACCATTCCAGTCTCTTTCATATGAGGGATGTTATAGGGAGAGAAAGAAAAGATGATTTTTAAGCTGCTTAGGGAGAACTGAGGCCTGCTGGGTAACTGTGGACATTCCAGTTCTCTCAGACCTCTCTCATAGGATGAATGTTATGGGGAGAGAAAGAAAAGATGATTTTTCAGCTGCTTAGGGAGAACTGAGGCCTGCTGGGTAACTGTGGACCATTCCAGTCTCTTTCATAGGAGGAATGTTATGGGGAGAGAAAGAAAAGATGATTTTTAAGCTGCTTATGCAGAACTGAGGCCTGCTGGGTAACTGTGGACCATTCCAGTTCTCTCAGACCTCTCTCATAGGATGAATGTTATGGGGAGAGAAAGAAAAGGTGATTTTTAAGCTGCTTAGGGAGAACTGGGGCCTGGTGGGTAACTGTGGAAATCCCAGTTCTCTCAGACCTCTCTCATAGGAAGTATGGGGAGAGAAAGAAAAGATGATTTAAGCTGCTGAGGGAGAACTGAGGCCTGCTGGGTAACTGTGGACCATTCCAGGCTCTTTCATAGGAGGGATGTTATGGGGAGAGAAAGAAAAGATGATTTTTAAGCTGCTTAGGGAGAACTGAGGCCTGCTGGGTAACTGTGGACCATTCCAGTCTCTTTCATAGGAGGGATGTTATAGGGAGAGAAAGAAAAGATGATTTTTAAGCTGCTTAGGGAGAACTGAGGCCTGCTGGGTAACTGTGGACATTCCAGTTCTCTCAGACCTCTCTCATAGGATGAATGTTATGGGGAGAGAAAGAAAAGGTGATTTTTAAGCTGCTTAGGGAGAACTGGGGCCTGGTGGGTAACTGTCAGCCATTCCAGTTCTCTCAGACCTCTCTCATAGGAAGTATGGGGAGAGAAAGAAAAGATGATTTAAGCTGCTGAGGGAGAACTGTGGCCTGCTGGGTAACTGTGGACCATTCCAGGCTCTTTCATAGGAGGGATGTTATGGGGAGAGAAAGAAAAGATGACTTTTAAGCTGCTTAGGGAGAACTGAGGCCTGCTGGGTAGCTGTGGACCATTCCAGTTCTCTCAGACCTCTCTCATAGGAAGTATGGGGAGAGAAAGAAAAGATGATTTAAGCTGCTGAGGGAGAACTGAGGCCTGCTGGGTAACTGTGGACCATTCCAGTTTTCTCTCATAGGAAGAATGTTATGGGGAGAGAAAGAAATGGTGATTTTAAACTGCTTAGGGAGAACTGAGGCCTGCTGGGTAACTGTGGACCCTTCCAGTTCTCTTAGACCTCTCTCATAGGAAGTATGTTATGGGGAGAGAAAGAAAAGGTGATTTTAAACTGCTTAGGGAGAACTGAGGCCTAGTGGGAAACTGTGGACCCTTCCAGTTCTCTCAGACCTCTCTCATAGGAAGTATGGGTAGAGAAAGAAAAGGTGATTTTAAACTGCTTAGGGAGAACTGAGGCCTGCTGGGTAGCTGCCAACCATTCCAGTCTCTTACATAGGAGGGATGATATGAGGAGAGAAAGAAAAGATAATTTTTAAGCTGTTTAGGGAGAACTGAAGCATGCTGGGTAGCTTTGGGCCATTGCAGTATCTTTCATATGAGGGATGTTATGAGGAGAGAAAGAAAAGATACTTTTTAAGATGCTTATGGAGAACTGAGGCCTGCTGGGTAACTGTGGACCATTCCAGTTCTCTCAGACCTCTCTCATAGGAAGTATGGGGAGAGAAAGAAAAGATGATTTAAGCTGCTGAGGGAAAACTGAGGCCTGCTGGGTAACTGTGGACCATTCCAGGCTCTTTCATAGGAGGGATGTTATGGGGAGAGAAAGAAAAGATGACTTTTAAGATGCTTATGGAGAACTGAGGCCTGCTGGGTAACTGTGGACAATCCAGTCTCTCAGACCTCTCTCATAGGAAGTATGTTATGGAGAGAAAAAGAAAATGTGACTTTAAGCCGCTTAGGGAGAACTGAGACCTGTTCTGATAACTGTGGGCCATTCCAGTCTCTTTCATAGGAGGGATTTTATGGGGAGAGAAAGAAAAGGTGATTTTTAAGCTGCTTAGGGAGAACTGAGGCCTACTGGGTAACTGTGGATATTCCTTTCCCTCATGGGATGAATGTTATGGGGAGAGAAAGAAAAGGTGATTTTTAAGCTGCTTAGGGATAACTGAGGCCTGCTGGGTAACTGTGGACCATTCCAGTTCTCTCAGACCTCTCTCATAGGAAGTATGGGGAGAGAAAGAAAAGATGATTTTTAAGCTGCTTATGGAGAACTGAGGCCTGCTGGGTAACTGTGGACATTCCAGTTCTCTCAGACCTCTCTCATAGGATGAATGTTATGGGCAGAGAAAGAAAAGGTGATTTTTAAGCTGCTTAGGGAGAACTGGGGCCTGGTGGGTAACTGTCAACCATTCCAGGCTCTTTCATAGGAGGGATGTTATGGGGAGAGAAAGAAAAGATGATTTTTAAGCTGCTTATGGAGAACTGAGGCCTGGTGGGTAACTGTGGACCATTCCAGTTCTCTCAGACCTCTCTCATAGGAAGTATGTTATGGGGAGAGAAAGAAAAGGTGATTTTAAACTGCTTAGGGAGAACTGAGGCCTAGTGGGTAACTGTGGACCATTCCAGTTCTCTCAGACCTCTCTCATAGGAAGTATGGGGAGAGAAAGAAAAGATGATTTAAGCTGCTGAGGGAGAACTGAGGCCTGCTGGGTCACTGTGGACCATTCCAGTCTCTTTCATAGGAGGGATGTTATGGGGAGAGAAAGAAAAGATGATTTTTAAGCTGCTTATGGAGAACTGAGGCCTGCTGGGTAACTGTGGACCATTCCAGTCTCTTTCATAGGAGGGATGTTATAGGGAGAGAAAGAAAAGATGATTTTTAAGCTGCTTAGGGAGAACAGGCCTGCTGGGTAACTGCGGACATTCCAGTTCTCTCAGACCTCTCTCATAGGAAGTATGGGGAGAGAAAGAAAAGATGATTTAAGCTGCTGAGGGAGAACTGAGGCCTGCTGGGTAACTGTGGACCATTCCAGTTTTCTCTCATAGGAAGAATGTTATGGGGAGAGAAAGAAAAGGTGATTTTAAACTGCTTAGGGAGAACTGAGGCCTAGTGGGAAACTGTGGACCCTTCCAGTTCTCTCAGACCTCTCTCATAGGAAGTATGGGTAGAGAAAGAAAAGGTGATTTTAAACTGCTTAGGGAGAACTGAGGCCTGCTGGGTAGCTGCCGACCATTCCAGTCTCTTACATAGGAGGGATGATATGAGGAGAGAAAGAAAAGAATTTTTAAGCTGTTTAGGGAGAACTGAGGCATGCTGGGTAGCTTTGTGCCATTGCAGTATCTTTCATATGAGGGATGTTATGAGGAGAGAAAGAAAAGATAATTTTTAAGATGCTTATGGAGAACTGAGGCCTGCTGGGTAACTGTGGACCATTCCAGTTCTCTCAGACCTCTCTCATAGGAAGTATGGGGAGAGAAAGAAAAGATGATTTAAGCTGCTGAGGGAAAACTGAGGCCTGCTGGGTAACTGTGGACCATTCCAGGCTCTTTCATAGGAGGGATGTTATGGGGAGAGAAAGAAAAGATGACTTTTAAGATGCTTATGGAGAACTGAGGCCTGCTGGGTAACTGTGGACAATCCAGTCTCTCAGACCTCTCTCATAGGAAGTATGTTATGGAGAGAAAAAGAAAATGTGACTTTAAGCCGCTTAGGGAGAACTGAGACCTGTTCTGATAACTGTGGGCCATTCCAGTCTCTTTCATAGGAGGGATTTTATGGGGAGAGAAAGAAAAGGTGATTTTTAAGCTGCTTAGGGAGAACTGAGGCCTACTGGGTAACTGTGGATATTCCTTTCCCTCATGGGATGAATGTTATGGGGAGAGAAAGAAAAGGTGATTTTTAAGCTGCTTAGGGAGAACTGAGGCCTGCTGGGTAACTGTGGACCATTCCAGTTCTCTCAGACCTTTCTCATAGGAAGAATGTTATGGGGAGAGAAAGAAAAGATGATTTTTCAGCTGCTTAGGGAGAACTGAGGCCTGCTGGGTAACTGTGGACCATTCCAGTTCTCTCAGACCTCTCTCATAGGAAGTATGGGGAGAGAAAGAAAAGATGATTTTTAAGCTGCTTATGGAGAACTGAGGCCTGCTGGGTAACTGTGGACATTCCAGTTCTCTCAGACCTCTCTCATAGGATGAATGTTATGGGCAGAGAAAGAAAAGGTGATTTTTAAGCTGCTTAGGGAGAACTGGGGCCTGGTGGGTAACTGTCAACCATTCCAGGCTCTTTCATAGGAGGGATGTTATGGGGAGAGAAAGAAAAGATGATTTTTAAGCTGCTTATGGAGAACTGAGGCCTGGTGGGTAACTGTGGACCATTCCAGTTCTCTCAGACCTCTCTCATAGGAAGTATGTTATGGGGAGAGAAAGAAAAGGTGATTTTAAACTGCTTAGGGAGAACTGAGGCCTAGTGGGTAACTGTGGACCATTCCAGTTCTCTCAGACCTCTCATAGGAAGTATGGGGAGAGAAAGAAAAGATGATTTAAGCTGCTGAGGGAGAACTGAGGCCTGCTGGGTCACTGTGGACCATTCCAGTCTCTTTCATAGGAGGGATGTTATGGGGAGAGAAAGAAAAGATGATTTTTAAGCTGCTTATGGAGAACTGAGGCCTGCTGGGTAACTGTGGACCATTCCAGTCTCTTTCATAGGAGGGATGTTATAGGGAGAGAAAGAAAAGATGATTTTTAAGCTGCTTAGGGAGAACAGGCCTGCTGGGTAACTGCGGACATTCCAGTTCTCTCAGACCTCTCTCATAGGAAGTATGTTATGGGGAGAGAAAGAAAAGATGATTTTTCAGCTGCTTAGGGAGAACTGAGGCCTGCTGGGTAACTGTGGACCATTCCAGTCTCTTTCATAGGAGGGATGTTATAGGGAGAGAAAGAAAAGATGATTTTTAAGCTGCTTAGGGAGAACTGAGGCCTGCTGGGTAACTGTGGACATTCCAGTCTCTCAGACCTCTCTCATAGGAAGTATGTTATGGAGAGAAAAAGAAAATGTGACTTTAAGCCGCTTAGGGAGAACTGAGACCTGTTCTGATAACTGTGGGCCATTCCAGTCTCTTTCATAGGAGGGATTTTATGGGGAGAGAAAGAAAAGGTGATTTTTAAGCTGCTTAGGGAGAACTGAGGCCTACTGGGTAACTGTGGATATTCCTTTCCCTCATGGGATGAATGTTATGGGGAGAGAAAGAAAAGGTGATTTTTAAGCTGCTTAGGGAGAACTGAGGCCTGCTGGGTAACTGTGGACCATTCCAGTTCTCTCAGACCTTTCTCATAGGAAGAATGTTATGGGGAGAGAAAGAAAAGATGATTTTTCAGCTGCTTAGGGAGAACTGAGGCCTGCTGGGTAACTGTGGACCATTCCAGTTCTCTCAGACCTCTCTCATAGGAAGTATGGGGAGAGAAAGAAAAGATGATTTTTAAGCTGCTTATGGAGAACTGAGGCCTGCTGGGTAACTGTGGACATTCCAGTTCTCTCAGACCTCTCTCATAGGATGAATGTTATGGGCAGAGAAAGAAAAGGTGATTTTTAAGCTGCTTAGGGAGAACTGGGGCCTGGTGGGTAACTGTCAACCATTCCAGGCTCTTTCATAGGAGGGATGTTATGGGGAGAGAAAGAAAAGATGATTTTTAAGCTGCTTATGGAGAACTGAGGCCTGGTGGGTAACTGTGGACCATTCCAGTTCTCTCAGACCTCTCTCATAGGAAGTATGTTATGGGGAGAGAAAGAAAAGGTGATTTTAAACTGCTTAGGGAGAACTGAGGCCTAGTGGGTAACTGTGGACCATTCCAGTTCTCTCAGACCTCTCTCATAGGAAGTATGGGGAGAGAAAGAAAAGATGATTTAAGCTGCTGAGGGAGAACTGAGGCCTGCTGGGTCACTGTGGACCATTCCAGTCTCTTTCATAGGAGGGATGTTATGGGGAGAGAAAGAAAAGATGATTTTTAAGCTGCTTATGGAGAACTGAGGCCTGCTGGGTAACTGTGGACCATTCCAGTCTCTTTCATAGGAGGGATGTTATAGGGAGAGAAAGAAAAGATGATTTTTAAGCTGCTTAGGGAGAACAGGCCTGCTGGGTAACTGCGGACATTCCAGTTCTCTCAGACCTCTCTCATAGGAAGTATGTTATGGGGAGAGAAAGAAAAGATGATTTTTCAGCTGCTTAGGGAGAACTGAGGCCTGCTGGGTAACTGTGGACCATTCCAGTCTCTTTCATAGGAGGGATGTTATAGGGAGAGAAAGAAAAGATGATTTTTAAGCTGCTTAGGGAGAACTGAGGCCTGCTGGGTAACTGTGGACATTCCAGTTCTCTCAGACCTCTCTCATAGGATGAATGTTATGGGGAGAGAAAGAAAAGGTGATTTTTAAGATGCTTATGGAGAACTGGGGCCTGCTGGGTAACTGTGGACAATCCAGTCTCTCAGACCTCTCTCATAGGAAGCATGTTATGGGGAGAGAAAGAAAAGATGATTTTAAACTGCTTAGGGAGAACTGAGGCCTAGTGGGTAACTGTGGACCATTCCAGTTCTCTCAGACCTCTCTCATAGGAAGTATGTTATGGGGAGAGAAAGAAAAGGTGATTTTAAACTGCTTAGGGAGAACTGAGGCCTAGTGGGTAACTGTGGACCATTCCAGTTCTCTCAGACCTCTCTCATAGGAAGTATGGGGAGAGAAAGAAAAGATGATTTTTAAGCTGCTTATGGAGAACTGAGGCCTGCTGGGTAACTGTGGACATTCCAGTTCTCTCAGACCTCTCTCATAGGATGAATGTTATGGGCAGAGAAAGAAAAGGTGATTTTTAAGCTGCTTAGGGAGAACTGGGGCCTGGTGGGTAACTGTCAACCATTCCAGGCTCTTTCATAGGAGGGATGTTATGGGGAGAGAAAGAAAAGATGATTTTTAAGCTGCTTATGGAGAACTGAGGCCTGGTGGGTAACTGTGGACCATTCCAGTTCTCTCAGACCTCTCTCATAGGAAGTATGTTATGGGGAGAGAAAGAAAAGGTGATTTTAAACTGCTTAGGGAGAACTGAGGCCTAGTGGGTAACTGTGGACCATTCCAGTTCTCTCAGACCTCTCTCATAGGAAGTATGGGGAGAGAAAGAAAAGATGATTTAAGCTGCTGAGGGAGAACTGAGGCCTGCTGGGTCACTGTGGACCATTCCAGTCTCTTTCATAGGAGGGATGTTATGGGGAGAGAAAGAAAAGATGATTTTTAAGCTGCTTATGGAGAACTGAGGCCTGCTGGGTAACTGTGGACCATTCCAGTCTCTTTCATAGGAGGGATGTTATAGGGAGAGAAAGAAAAGATGATTTTTAAGCTGCTTAGGGAGAACAGGCCTGCTGGGTAACTGCGGACATTCCAGTTCTCTCAGACCTCTCTCATAGGAAGTATGTTATGGGGAGAGAAAGAAAAGATGATTTTTCAGCTGCTTAGGGAGAACTGAGGCCTGCTGGGTAACTGTGGACCATTCCAGTCTCTTTCATAGGAGGGATGTTATAGGGAGAGAAAGAAAAGATGATTTTTAAGCTGCTTAGGGAGAACTGAGGCCTGCTGGGTAACTGTGGACATTCCAGTTCTCTCAGACCTCTCTCATAGGATGAATGTTATGGGGAGAGAAAGAAAAGGTGATTTTTAAGATGCTTATGGAGAACTGGGGCCTGCTGGGTAACTGTGGACAATCCAGTCTCTCAGACCTCTCTCATAGGAAGCATGTTATGGGGAGAGAAAGAAAAGATGATTTTAAACTGCTTAGGGAGAACTGAGGCCTAGTGGGTAACTGTGGACCATTCCAGTTCTCTCAGACCTCTCTCATAGGAAGTATGTTATGGGGAGAGAAAGAAAAGGTGATTTTAAACTGCTTAGGGAGAACTGAGGCCTAGTGGGTAACTGTGGACCATTCCAGTTCTCTCAGACCTCTCTCATAGGAAGTATGGGGAAAGAAAGAAAAGATGATTTAAGCTGCTGAGGGAGAACTGAGGCCTGCTGGGTCACTGTGGACCATTCCAGTCTCTTTCATAGGAGGGATGTTATGGGGAGAGAAAGAAAAGATGATTTTTAAGCTGCTTATGGACAACTGAGGCCTGCTGGGTAACTGTAGACCATTCCAGTCTCTTTCATAGGAGGGATGTTATGGGGAGAGAAAGAAAAGATGATTTTTAAGCTGCTTAGTGAGAACTGTGGCCTGCTGGGTAACTGTGGACCATTCCAGTCTCTTTCATATGAGGGATGTTATAGGGAGAGAAAGAAAAGATGATTTTTAAGCTGCTTAGGGAGAACTAAGGCCTGCTGGGTAACTGTGGACATTCCAGTTCTCTCAGACCTCTCTCATAGGAAGCATGTTATGGGGAGAGAAAGAAAAGATGATTTTTCAGCTGCTTAGGGAGAACTGAGGCCTGCTGGGTAACTGTGCACCATTCCAGTCTCTTTCATAGGAGGAATGTTATGGGGAGAGAAAGAAAAGATGATTTTTAAGCTGCTTATGCAGAACTGAGCCCTGCTGGGTAACTGTGGACCATTCCAGTCTCTTTCATAGGAGGGATGTTATGGGGAGAGAAAGAAAAGATGATTTTTAAGCTGCTTAGTGAGAACTGTGGCCTGCTGGGTAACTGTGGACCATTCCAGTCTCTTTCATATGAGGGATGTTATAGGGAGAGAAAGAAAAGATGATTTTTAAGCTGCTTAGGGAGAACTGAGGCCTGCTGGGTAACTGTGGACATTCCAGTTCTCTCAGACCTCTCTCATAGGATGAATGTTATGGGGAGAGAAAGAAAAGATGATTTTTCAGCTGCTTAGGGAGAACTGAGGCCTGCTGGGTAACTGTGGACCATTCCAGTCTCTTTCATAGGAGGAATGTTATGGGGAGAGAAAGAAAAGATGATTTTTAAGCTGCTTATGCAGAACTGAGGCCTGCTGGGTAACTGTGGACCATTCCAGTTCTCTCAGACCTCTCTCATAGGATGAATGTTATGGGGAGAGAAAGAAAAGGTGATTTTTAAGCTGCTTAGGGAGAACTGGGGCCTGGTGGGTAACTGTGGACATCCCAGTTCTCTCAGACCTCTCTCATAGGAAGTATGGGGAGAGAAAGAAAAGATGATTTAAGCTGCTGAGGGAGAACTGAGGCCTGCTGGGTAACTGTGGACCATTCCAGGCTCTTTCATAGGAGGGATGTTATGGGGAGAGAAAGAAAAGATGATTTTTAAGCTGCTTAGGGAGAACTGAGGCCTGCTGGGTAACTGTGGACCATTCCAGTCTCTTTCATAGGAGGGATGTTATAGGGAGAGAAAGAAAAGATGATTTTTAAGCTGCTTAGGGAGAACTGAGGCCTGCTGGGTAACTGTGGACATTCCAGTTCTCTCAGACCTCTCTCATAGGATGAATGTTATGGGGAGAGAAAGAAAAGGTGATTTTTAAGCTGCTTAGGGAGAACTGGGGCCTGGTGGGTAACTGTCAACCATTCCAGTTCTCTCAGACCTCTCTCATAGGAAGTATGGGGAGAGAAAGAAAAGATGATTTAAGCTGCTGAGGGAGAACTGTGGCCTGCTGGGTAACTGTGGACCATTCCAGGCTCTTTCATAGGAGGGATGTTATGGGGAGAGAAAGAAAAGATGACTTTTAAGCTGCTTAGGGAGAACTGAGGCCTGCTGGGTAGCTGTGGACCATTCCAGTTCTCTCAGACCTCTCTCATAGGAAGTATGGGGAGAGAAAGAAAAGATGATTTAAGCTGCTGAGGGAGAACTGAGGCCTGCTGGGTAACTGTGGACCATTCCAGTTTTCTCTCATAGGAAGAATGTTATGGGGAGAGAAAGAAATGGTGATTTTAAACTGCTTAGGGAGAACTGAGGCCTGCTGGGTAACTGTGGACCCTTCCAGTTCTCTTAGACCTCTCTCATAGGAAGTATGTTATGGGGAGAGAAAGAAAAGGTGATTTTAAACTGCTTAGGGAGAACTGAGGCCTAGTGGGAAACTGTGGACCCTTCCAGTTCTCTCAGACCTCTCTCATAGGAAGTATGGGTAGAGAAAGAAAAGGTGATTTTAAACTGCTTAGGGAGAACTGAGGCCTGCTGGGTAGCTGCCAACCATTCCAGTCTCTTACATAGGAGGGATGATATGAGGAGAGAAAGAAAAGATAATTTTTAAGCTGTTTAGGGAGAACTGAAGCATGCTGGGTAGCTTTGGGCCATTGCAGTATCTTTCATATGAGGGATGTTATGAGGAGAGAAAGAAAAGATAATTTTTAAGATGCTTATTGAGAACTGAGGCCTGCTGGGTAACTGTGGACCATTCCAGTTCTCTCAGACCTCTCTCATAGGAAGTATGGGGAGAGAAAGAAAAGATGATTTAAGCTGCTGAGGGAAAACTGAGGCCTGCTGGGTAACTGTGGACCATTCCAGGCTCTTTCATAGGAGGGATGTTATGGGGAGAGAAAGAAAAGATGACTTTTAAGATGCTTATGGAGAACTGAGGCCTGCTGGGTAACTGTGGACAATCCAGTCTCTCAGACCTCTCTCATAGGAAGTATGTTATGGAGAGAAAAAGAAAATGTGACTTTAAGCCGCTTAGGGAGAACTGAGACCTGTTCTGATAACTGTGGGCCATTCCAGTCTCTTTCATAGGAGGGATTTTATGGGGAGAGAAAGAAAAGGTGATTTTTAAGCTGCTTAGGGAGAACTGAGGCCTACTGGGTAACTGTGGATATTCCTTTCCCTCATGGGATGAATGTTATGGGGAGAGAAAGAAAAGGTGATTTTTAAGCTGCTTAGGGAGAACTGAGGCCTGCTGGGTAACTGTGGACCATTCCAGTTCTCTCAGACCTTTCTCATAGGAAGAATGTTATGGGGAGAGAAAGAAAAGATGATTTTTCAGCTGCTTAGGGAGAACTGAGGCCTGCTGGGTAACTGTGGACCATTCCAGTTCTCTCAGACCTCTCTCATAGGAAGTATGGGGAGAGAAAGAAAAGATGATTTTTAAGCTGCTTATGGAGAACTGAGGCCTGCTGGGTAACTGTGGACATTCCAGTTCTCTCAGACCTCTCTCATAGGATGAATGTTATGGGCAGAGAAAGAAAAGGTGATTTTTAAGCTGCTTAGGGAGAACTGGGGCCTGGTGGGTAACTGTCAACCATTCCAGGCTCTTTCATAGGAGGGATGTTATGGGGAGAGAAAGAAAAGATGATTTTTAAGCTGCTTATGGAGAACTGAGGCCTGGTGGGTAACTGTGGACCATTCCAGTTCTCTCAGACCTCTCTCATAGGAAGTATGTTATGGGGAGAGAAAGAAAAGGTGATTTTAAACTGCTTAGGGAGAACTGAGGCCTAGTGGGTAACTGTGGACCATTCCAGTTCTCTCAGACCTCTCTCATAGGAAGTATGGGGAGAGAAAGAAAAGATGATTTAAGCTGCTGAGGGAGAACTGAGGCCTGCTGGGTCACTGTGGACCATTCCAGTCTCTTTCATAGGAGGGATGTTATGGGGAGAGAAAGAAAAGATGATTTTTAAGCTGCTTATGGAGAACTGAGGCCTGCTGGGTAACTGTGGACCATTCCAGTCTCTTTCATAGGAGGGATTTTATAGGGAGAGAAAGAAAAGATGATTTTTAAGCTGCTTAGGGAGAACAGGCCTGCTGGGTAACTGCGGACATTCCAGTTCTCTCAGACCTCTCTCATAGGAAGTATGGGGAGAGAAAGAAAAGATGATTTAAGCTGCTGAGGGAGAACTGAGGCCTACTGGGTAACTGTGGACCATTCCAGTTTTCTCTCATAGGAAGAATGTTATGGGGAGAGAAAGAAAAGGTGATTTTAAACTGCTTAGGGAGAACTGAGGCCTAGTGGGAAACTGTGGACCCTTCCAGTTCTCTCAGACCTCTCTCATAGGAAGTATGGGTAGAGAAAGAAAAGGTGATTTTAAACTGCTTAGGGAGAACTGAGGCCTGCTGGGTAGCTGCCGACCATTCCAGTCTCTTACATAGGAGGGATGATATGAGGAGAGAAAGAAAAGAATTTTTAAGCTGTTTAGGGAGAACTGAGGCATGCTGGGTAGCTTTGTGCCATTGCAGTATCTTTCATATGAGGGATGTTATGAGGAGAGAAAGAAAAGATAATTTTTAAGATGCTTATGGAGAACTGAGGCCTGCTGGGTAACTGTGGACCATTCCAGTTCTCTCAGACCTCTCTCATAGGAAGTATGGGGAGAGAAAGAAAAGATGATTTAAGCTGCTGAGGGAAAACTGAGGCCTGCTGGGTAACTGTGGACCATTCCAGGCTCTTTCATAGGAGGGATGTTATGGGGAGAGAAAGAAAAGATGACTTTTAAGATGCTTATGGAGAACTGAGGCCTGCTGGGTAACTGTGGACAATCCAGTCTCTCAGACCTCTCTCATAGGAAGTATGTTATGGAGAGAAAAAGAAAATGTGACTTTAAGCCGCTTAGGGAGAACTGAGACCTGTTCTGATAACTGTGGGCCATTCCAGTCTCTTTCATAGGAGGGATTTTATGGGGAGAGAAAGAAAAGGTGATTTTTAAGCTGCTTAGGGAGAACTGAGGCCTACTGGGTAACTGTGGATATTCCTTTCCCTCATGGGATGAATGTTATGGGGAGAGAAAGAAAAGGTGATTTTTAAGCTGCTTAGGGAGAACTGAGGCCTGCTGGGTAACTGTGGACCATTCCAGTTCTCTCAGACCTTTCTCATAGGAAGAATGTTATGGGGAGAGAAAGAAAAGATGATTTTTCAGCTGCTTAGGGAGAACTGAGGCCTGCTGGGTAACTGTGGACCATTCCAGTTCTCTCAGACCTCTCTCATAGGAAGTATGGGGAGAGAAAGAAAAGATGATTTTTAAGCTGCTTATGGAGAACTGAGGCCTGCTGGGTAACTGTGGACATTCCAGTTCTCTCAGACCTCTCTCATAGGATGAATGTTATGGGCAGAGAAAGAAAAGGTGATTTTTAAGCTGCTTAGGGAGAACTGGGGCCTGGTGGGTAACTGTCAACCATTCCAGGCTCTTTCATAGGAGGGATGTTATGGGGAGAGAAAGAAAAGATGATTTTTAAGCTGCTTATGGAGAACTGAGGCCTGGTGGGTAACTGTGGACCATTCCAGTTCTCTCAGACCTCTCTCATAGGAAGTATGTTATGGGGAGAGAAAGAAAAGGTGATTTTAAACTGCTTAGGGAGAACTGAGGCCTAGTGGGTAACTGTGGACCATTCCAGTTCTCTCAGACCTCTCATAGGAAGTATGGGGAGAGAAAGAAAAGATGATTTAAGCTGCTGAGGGAGAACTGAGGCCTGCTGGGTCACTGTGGACCATTCCAGTCTCTTTCATAGGAGGGATGTTATGGGGAGAGAAAGAAAAGATGATTTTTAAGCTGCTTATGGAGAACTGAGGCCTGCTGGGTAACTGTGGACCATTCCAGTCTCTTTCATAGGAGGGATGTTATAGGGAGAGAAAGAAAAGATGATTTTTAAGCTGCTTAGGGAGAACAGGCCTGCTGGGTAACTGCGGACATTCCAGTTCTCTCAGACCTCTCTCATAGGAAGTATGTTATGGGGAGAGAAAGAAAAGATGATTTTTCAGCTGCTTAGGGAGAACTGAGGCCTGCTGGGTAACTGTGGACCATTCCAGTCTCTTTCATAGGAGGGATGTTATAGGGAGAGAAAGAAAAGATGATTTTTAAGCTGCTTAGGGAGAACTGAGGCCTGCTGGGTAACTGTGGACATTCCAGTTCTCTCAGACCTCTCTCATAGGATGAATGTTATAGGGAGAGAAAGAAAAGGTGATTTTTAAGATGCTTATGGAGAACTGGGGCCTGCTGGGTAACTGTGGACAATCCAGTCTCTCAGACCTCTCTCATAGGAAGTATGTTATGGAGAGAGAAAGGTGACTTTAAGCCGCTTAGGGAGAACTGAGACCTGTTCTGATAACTGTGGGCCATTCCAGTCCCTTTCATAGATTTTATGGGGAGAGAAAGAAAAGGTGATTTTTAAGCTGCTTAGGGAGAACTGAGGCCTACTGGGTAACTGTGGATATTCCTTTCTCTCATGGGAAGAATGTTATGGGGAGAGAAAGAAAAGGTGATTTTTAAGCTGCTTAGGGAGAACTGAGGCCTGGTGGGTAACTGTGGACATCCCAGTTCTCTCAGACCTCTCTCATAGGAAGTATGGGGAGAGAAAGAAAAGATGATTTAAGCTGCTGAGGGAGAACTGAGGCCTGCTGGGTAACTGTGGACCATTCCAGGCTCTTTCATAGGAGGGATGTTATGGGGAGAGAAAGAAAACATGATTTTTCAGCTGCTTAGGGAGAACTGAGGCCTGCTGGGTAACTGTGGACCATTCCAGTTCTCTCAGACCTCTCTCATAGGAAGTATGGGGAGAGAAAGAAAAGATGATTTTTAAGCTGCTTATGGAGAACTGAGGCCTGCTGGGTAACTGTGGACATTCCAGTTCTCTCAGACCTCTCTCATAGGATGAATGTTATGGGCAGAGAAAGAAAAGGTGATTTTTAAGCTGCTTAGGGAGAACTGGGGCCTGGTGGGTAACTGTCAACCATTCCAGGCTCTTTCATAGGAGGGATGTTATGGGGAGAGAAAGAAAAGACGATTTTTAAGCTGCTTATGGAGAACTGAGGCCTGGTGGGTAACTGTGGACCATTCCAGTTCTCTCAGACCTCTCTCATAGGAAGTATGTTATGGGGAGAGAAAGAAAAGGTGATTTTAAACTGCTTAGGGAGAACTGAGGCCTAGTGGGTAACTGTGGACCATTCCAGTTCTCTCAGACCTCTCATAGGAAGTATGGGGAGAGAAAGAAAAGATGATTTAAGCTGCTGAGGGAGAACTGAGGCCTGCTGGGTCACTGTGGACCATTCCAGTCTCTTTCATAGGAGGGATGTTATGGGGAGAGAAAGAAAAGATGATTTTTAAGCTGCTTATGGAGAACTGAGGCCTGCTGGGTAACTGTGGACCATTCCAGTCTCTTTCATAGGAGGGATGTTATAGGGAGAGAAAGAAAAGATGATTTTTAAGCTGCTTAGGGAGAACAGGCCTGCTGGGTAACTGCGGACATTCCAGTTCTCTCAGACCTCTCTCATAGGAAGTATGTTATGGGGAGAGAAAGAAAAGATGATTTTTCAGCTGCTTAGGGAGAACTGAGGCCTGCTGGGTAACTGTGGACCATTCCAGTCTCTTTCATAGGAGGGATGTTATAGGGAGAGAAAGAAAAGATGATTTTTAAGCTGCTTAGGGAGAACTGAGGCCTGCTGGGTAACTGTGGACATTCCAGTTCTCTCAGACCTCTCTCATAGGATGAATGTTATGGGGAGAGAAAGAAAAGGTGATTTTTAAGATGCTTATGGAGAACTGGGGCCTGCTGGGTAACTGTGGACAATCCAGTCTCTCAGACCTCTCTCATAGGAAGTATGTTATGGAGAGAGAAAGGTGACTTTAAGCCGCTTAGGGAGAACTGAGACCTGTTCTGATAACTGTGGGCCATTCCAGTCTCTTTCATAGATTTTATGGGGAGAGAAAGAAAAGGTGATTTTTAAGCTGCTTAGGGAGAACTGAGGCCTACTGGGTAACTGTGGATATTCCTTTCTCTCATGGGAAGAATGTTATGGGGAGAGAAAGAAAAGGTGATTTTTAAGCTGCTTAGGGAGAACTGAGGCCTGCTGGGTAACTGTGGACCATTCCAGTTCTCTCAGACCTCTCTCATAGGAAGTATGTTATGGGGAGAGAAAGAAAAGATGATTTTTCAGCTGCATAGGGAGAACTGAGGCCTGCTGGGTAACTGTGGACCATTCCAGTCTCTTTCATAGGAGGGATGTTATGGGGAGAGAAAGAAATTTGATTTCAAACTGCTTAGGGAGAACTGAGGCCTGCTGGGTAACTGTGGACCATTCCAGTTCTCTCAGACCTCTCTCATAGGAAGTATGGGGAGAGAAAGAAAAGATGATTTTTAAGCTGCTTAGGGAGAACAGAGGCCTGCTGGGTAACTGTGGACATTCCAGTTCTCTCAGACCTCTCTCATAGGATGAATGTTATGGGCAGAGAAAGAAAAGGTGATTTTTAAGCTGCTTAGGGAGAACTGGGGCCTGGTGGGTAATTGTCAACCATTCCAGGCTCTTTCATAGGAGGGATGTTATGGGGAGAGAAAGAAAAGATGATTTTTAAGCTGCTTATGGAGAACTGAGGCCTGGTGGGTAACTGTGGACCACTCCAGTTCTCTCAGACCTCTCTCATAGGAAGTATGGGGAGAGAAAGAAAAGATGATTTAAGCTGCTGAGGGAGAACTGAGGCCTGCTGGGTCACTGTGGACCATTCCAGTCTCTTTCATAGGAGGGATGTTATGGGGAGAGAAAGAAAAGATGATTTTTAAGCTGCTTATGGAGAACTGAGGCCTGCTGGGTAACTGTGGACCATTCCAGTCTCTTTCATAGGAGGGATGTTATAGGGAGAGAAAGAAAAGATGATTTTTAAGCTGCTTAGGGAGAACAGGCCTGCTGGGTAACTGCGGACATTCCAGTTCTCTCAGACCTCTCTCATAGGAAGTATGTTATGGGGAGAGAAAGAAAAGATGATTTTTCAGCTGCTTAGGGAGAACTGAGGCCTGCTGGGTAACTGTGGACCATTCCAGTCTCTTTCATAGGAGGGATGTTATAGGGAGAGAAAGAAAAGATGATTTTTAAGCTGCTTAGGGAGAACTGAGGCCTGCTGGGTAACTGTGGACATTCCAGTTCTCTCAGACCTCTCTCATAGGATGAATGTTATGGGGAGAGAAAGAAAAGGTGATTTTTAAGATGCTTATGGAGAACTGGGGCCTGCTGGGTAACTGTGGACAATCCAGTTCTCTCAGACCTCTCTCATAGGAAGTATGGGGAGAGAAAGAAAAGATGATTTTTAAGCTGCTTAGGGAGAACAGAGGCCTGCTGGGTAACTGTGGACATTCCAGTTCTCTCAGACCTCTCTCATAGGATGAATGTTATGGGCAGAGAAAGAAAAGGTGATTTTTAAGCTGCTTAGGGAGAACTGGGGCCTGGTGGGTAACTGTCAACCATTCCAGGCTCTTTCATAGGAGGGATGTTATGGGGAGAGAAAGAAAAGATGATTTTTAAGCTGCTTATGGAGAACTGAGGCCTGGTGGGTAACTGTGGGCCATTCCAGTTCTCTCAGACCTCTCTCATAGGAAGTATGTTATGGGGAGAGAAAGAAAAGGTGATTTTAAACTGCTTAGGGAGAACTGAGGCCTAGTGGGTAACTGTGGACCATTCCAGGCTCTTTCATAGGAGGGATGTTATGGGGAGAGAAAGAAAAGATTATTTTTAAGCTGCTTAAGGAGAACTGTGGCCTGCTGGGTAACTGTGGACCATTCCAGTCTCTTTCATAGGAGGGATGTTATGGGGAGAGAAAGAAAAGATGATTTTTAAGCTGCTTATGGAGAACTGAGGCCTGCTGGGTAACTGTGGACCATTCCAGTCTCTTTCATAGGAGGGATGTTATAGGGAGAGAAAGAAAAGATGATTTTTAAGCTGCTTAGGGAGAACTGAGGCCTGCTGGGTAACTGTGGACATTCCAGTTCTCTCAGACCTCTCTCATAGGAAGTATGTTATGGGGAGAGAAAGAAAAGATGATTTTTCAGCTGCTTAGGGAGAACTGAGGCCTGCTGGGTAACTGTGGACCATTCCAGTCTCTTTCATAGGAGGGATGTTATAGGGAGAGAAAGAAAAGATGATTTTTAAGCTGCTTAGGGAGAACTGAGGCCTGCTGAGTAACTGTGGACATTCCAGTTCTCTCAGACCTCTCTCATAGGATGAATGTTATGGGGAGAGAAAGAAAAGGTGATTTTTAAGCTGCTTAGGGAGAACTGGGGCCTGGTGGGTAACTGTCAACCATTCCAGTTCTCTCAGACCTCTCTCATAGGAAGTATGGGGAGAGAAAGAAAAGATGATTTAAGCTGCTGGGGGAGAACTGAGGCCTGCTGGGTAACTGTGGACCATTCCAGTGTCTTACATAGGAGGGGTGATATGAGGAGAGGAGAAAGAAAAGATGATTTTTAAGCTGTTTAGGGAGAACTGAGGCATGCTGGGTAGCTTTGGGCCATTGCAGTATCTTTCATATGAGGGATGTTTCATATGAGGGATCTTTCATATGAGGGATGTTGGGCCATTGCAGTATCTTTCATATGAGGCCTACTGGGTAACTGTGGATATTCCTTTCTCTCATGGGAAGAATGTTATAGGGAGAGAAAGAAAAGGTGATTTTTAAGCTGCTTAGGGAGAACTGAGGCCTGCTGGGTAACTGTGGACCATTCCAGTTCTCTCAGACCTCTCTCATAGGAAGTATGTTATGGGGAGAGAAAGAAAAGATGATTTTTCAGCTGCATAGGGAGAACGGAGGCCTGCTGGGTAACTGTGGACCATTCCAGTCTCTTTCATAGGAGGGATGTTATGGGGAGAGAAAGAAATTTGATTTCAAACTGCTTAGGGAGAACTGAGGCCTGCTGGGTAACTGTGGACCATTCCAGTTCTCTCAGACCTCTCTCATAGGAAGTATGGGGAGAGAAAGAAAAGATGATTTTTAAGCTGCTTAGGGAGAACAGAGGCCTGCTGGGTAACTGTGGACATTCCAGTTCTCTCAGACCTCTCTCATAGGATGAATGTTATGGGCAGAGAAAGAAAAGGTGATTTTTAAGCTGCTTAGGGAGAACTGGGGCCTGGTGGGTAACTGTCAACCATTCCAGGCTCTTTCATAGGAGGGATGTTATGGGGAGAGAAAGAAAAGATGATTTTTAAGCTGCTTATGGAGAACTGAGGCCTGGTGGGTAACTGTGGACCATTCCAGTTCTCTCAGACCTCTCTCATAGGAAGTATGTTATGGGGAGAGAAAGAAAAGGTGATTTTAAACTGCTTAGGGAGAACTGAGGCCTAGTGGGTAACTGTGGACCATTCCAGGCTCTTTCATAGGAGGGATGTTATGGGGAGAGAAAGAAAAGATTATTTTTAAGCTGCTTAGGGAGAACTGTGGCCTGCTGGGTAACTGTGGACCATTCCAGTCTCTTTCATAGGAGGGATGTTATGGGGAGAGAAAGAAAAGATGATTTTTAAGCTGCTTATGGAGAACTGAGGCCTGCTGGGTAACTGTGGACCATTCCAGTCTCTTTCATAGGAGGGATGTTATAGGGAGAGAAAGAAAAGATGATTTTTAAGCTGCTTAGGGAGAACTGAGGCCTGCTGGGTAACTGTGGACATTCCAGTTCTCTCAGACCTCTCTCATAGGAAGTATGTTATGGGGAGAGAAAGAAAAGATGATTTTTCAGCTTCTTAGGGAGAACTGAGGCCTGCTGGGTAACTGTGGACCATTCCAGTCTCTTTCATAGGAGGGATGTTATAGGGAGAGAAAGAAAAGATGATTTTTAAGCTGCTTAGGGAGAACGGAGGCCTGCTGAGTAACTGTGGACATTCCAGTTCTCTCAGACCTCTCTCATAGGATGAATGTTATGGGGAGAGAAAGAAAAGGTGATTTTTAAGCTGCTTAGGGAGAACTGGGGCCTGGTGGGTAACTGTCAACCATTCCAGTTCTCTCAGACCTCTCTCATAGGAAGTATGGGGAGAGAAAGAAAAGATGATTTAAGCTGCTGGGGGAGAACTGAGGCCTGCTGGGTAACTGTGGACCATTCCAGTGTCTTACATAGGAGGGGTGATATGAGGAGAGGAGAAAGAAAAGATGATTTTTAAGCTGTTTAGGGAGAACTGAGGCATGCTGGGTAGCTTTGGGCCATTGCAGTATCTTTCATATGAGGGATGTTTCATATGAGGGATCTTTCATATGAGGGATGTTGGGCCATTGCAGTATCTTTCATATGAGGCCTACTGGGTAACTGTGGATATTCCTTTCTCTCATGGGAAGAATGTTATGGGGAGAGAAAGAAAAGGTGATTTTTAAGCTGCTTAGGGAGAACTGAGGCCTGCTGGGTAACTGTGGACCATTCCAGTTCTCTCAGACCTCTCTCATAGGAAGTATGTTATGGGGAGAGAAAGAAAAGGTGATTTTAAACTGCTTAGGGAGAACTGAGGCCTAGTGGGTAACTGTGGACCATTCCAGGCTCTTTCATAGGAGGGATGTTATGGGGAGAGAAAGAAAAGATTATTTTTAAGCTGCTTAGGGAGAACTGTGGCCTGCTGGGTAACTGTGGACCATTCCAGTCTCTTTCATAGGAGGGATGTTATGGGGAGAGAAAGAAAAGATTATTTTTAAGCTGCTTATGGAGAACTGAGGCCCGCTGGGTAACTGTGGGCCATTCCAGTCTCTTTCATAGGAGGGATTTTATGGGGAGAGAAAGAAAAGGTGATTTTTAAGCTGCTTAGGGAGAACTGAGGCCTACTGGGTAACTGTGGATATTCCTTTCCCTCATGGGATGATTGTTATGGGGAGAGAAAGAAAAGGTGATTTTTAAGCTGCTTAGGGAGAACTGAGGCCTGCTGGGTAACTGTTGACCATTCCAGTTCTCTCAGACCTTTCTCATAGGAAGAATGTTATGGGGAGAGAAAGAAAAGATGATTTTTCAGCTGCTTAGGGAGAACTGAGGCCTGCTGGGTAACTGTGGACCATTCCAGTTCTCTCAGACCTCTCTCATAGGAAGTATGGGGAGAGAAAGAAAAGATGATTTTTAAGCTGCTTATGGAGAACTGAGGCCTGCTGGGTAACTGTGGACATTCCAGTTCTCTCAGACCTCTCTCATAGGATGAATGTTATGGGCAGAGAAAGAAAAGGTGATTTTTAAGCTGCTTAGGGAGAACTGGGGCCTGGTGGGTAACTGTCAACCATTCCAGGCTCTTTCATAGGAGGGATGTTATGGGGAGAGAAAGAAAAGATGATTTTTAAGCTGCTTATGGAGAACTGAGGCCTGGTGGGTAACTGTGGACCATTCCAGTTCTCTCAGACCTCTCTCATAGGAAGTATGTTATGGGGAGAGAAAGAAAAGGTGATTTTAAACTGCTTAGGGAGAACTGAGGCCTAGTGGGTAACTGTGGACCATTCCAGGCTCTTTCATAGGAGGGATGTTATGGGGAGAGAAAGAAAAGATTATTTTTAAGCTGCTTAAGGAGAACTGTGGCCTGCTGGGTAACTGTGGACCATTCCAGTCTCTTTCATAGGAGGGATGTTATGGGGAGAGAAAGAAAAGATGATTTTTAAGCTGCTTATGGAGAACTGAGGCCTGCTGGGTAACTGTGGACCATTCCAGTCTCTTTCATAGGAGGGATGTTATAGGGAGAGAAAGAAAAGATGATTTTTAAGCTGCTTAGGGAGAACTGAGGCCTGCTGGGTAACTGTGGACATTCCAGTTCTCTCAGACCTCTCTCATAGGAAGTATGTTATGGGGAGAGAAAGAAAAGATGATTTTTCAGCTGCTTAGGGAGAACTGAGGCCTGCTGGGTAACTGTGGACCATTCCAGTCTCTTTCATAGGAGGGATGTTATAGGGAGAGAAAGAAAAGATGATTTTTAAGCTGCTTAGGGAGAACTGAGGCCTGCTGAGTAACTGTGGACATTCCAGTTCTCTCAGACCTCTCTCATAGGATGAATGTTATGGGGAGAGAAAGAAAAGGTGATTTTTAAGCTGCTTAGGGAGAACTGGGGCCTGGTGGGTAACTGTCAACCATTCCAGTTCTCTCAGACCTCTCTCATAGGAAGTATGGGGAGAGAAAGAAAAGATGATTTAAGCTGCTGGGGGAGAACTGAGGCCTGCTGGGTAACTGTGGACCATTCCAGTGTCTTACATAGGAGGGGTGATATGAGGAGAGGAGAAAGAAAAGATGATTTTTAAGCTGTTTAGGGAGAACTGAGGCATGCTGGGTAGCTTTGGGCCATTGCAGTATCTTTCATATGAGGGATGTTTCATATGAGGGATCTTTCATATGAGGGATGTTGGGCCATTGCAGTATCTTTCATATGAGGCCTACTGGGTAACTGTGGATATTCCTTTCTCTCATGGGAAGAATGTTATGGGGAGAGAAAGAAAAGGTGATTTTTAAGCTGCTTAGGGAGAACTGAGGCCTGCTGGGTAACTGTGGACCATTCCAGTCTCTTTCATAGGAGGGATGTTATGGGGAGAGAAAGAAATTTGATTTCAAACTGCTTAGGGAGAACTGAGGCCTGCTGGGTAACTGTGGACCATTCCAGTTCTCTCAGACCTCTCTCATAGGAAGTATGGGGAGAGAAAGAAAAGATGATTTTTAAGCTGCTTAGGGAGAACAGAGGCCTGCTGGGTAACTGTGGACATTCCAGTTCTCTCAGACCTCTCTCATAGGATGAATGTTATGGGCAGAGAAAGAAAAGGTGATTTTTAAGCTGCTTAGGGAGAACTGGGGCCTGGTGGGTAACTGTCAACCATTCCAGGCTCTTTCATAGGAGGGATGTTATGGGGAGAGAAAGAAAAGATGATTTTTAAGCTGCTTATGGAGAACTGAGGCCTGGTGGGTAACTGTGGACCATTCCAGTTCTCTCAGACCTCTCTCATAGGAAGTATGTTATGGGGAGAGAAAGAAAAGGTGATTTTAAACTGCTTAGGGAGAACTGAGGCCTAGTGGGTAACTGTGGACCATTCCAGGCTCTTTCATAGGAGGGATGTTATGGGGAGAGAAAGAAAAGATTATTTTTAAGCTGCTTAGGGAGAACTGTGGCCTGCTGGGTAACTGTGGACCATTCCAGTCTCTTTCATAGGAGGGATGTTATGGGGAGAGAAAGAAAAGATTATTTTTAAGCTGCTTATGGAGAACTGAGGCCCGCTGGGTAACTGTGGGCCATTCCAGTCTCTTTCATAGGAGGGATTTTATGGGGAGAGAAAGAAAAGGTGATTTTTAAGCTGCTTAGGGAGAACTGAGGCCTACTGGGTAACTGTGGATATTCCTTTCCCTCATGGGATGATTGTTATGGGGAGAGAAAGAAAAGGTGATTTTTAAGCTGCTTATGGAGAACTGAGGCCTGCTGGGTAACTGTGGACCATTCCAGTCTCTTTCATAGGAGGGATGTTATAGGGAGAGAAAGAAAAGATGATTTTTAAGCTGCTTAGGGAGAACTGAGGCCTGCTGGGTAACTGTGGACATTCCAGTTCTCTCAGACCTCTCTCATAGGAAGTATGTTATGGGGAGAGAAAGAAAAGATGATTTTTCAGCTGCTTAGGGAGAACTGAGGCCTGCTGGGTAACTGTGGACCATTCCAGTCTCTTTCATAGGAGGGATGTTATAGGGAGAGAAAGAAAAGATGATTTTTAAGCTGCTTAGGGAGAACTGAGGCCTGCTGAGTAACTGTGGACATTCCAGTTCTCTCAGACCTCTCTCATAGGATGAATGTTATGGGGAGAGAAAGAAAAGGTGATTTTTAAGCTGCTTAGGGAGAACTGGGGCCTGGTGGGTAACTGTCAACCATTCCAGTTCTCTCAGACCTCTCTCATAGGAAGTATGGGGAGAGAAAGAAAAGATGATTTAAGCTGCTGGGGGAGAACTGAGGCCTGCTGGGTAACTGTGGACCATTCCAGTGTCTTACATAGGAGGGGTGATATGAGGAGAGGAGAAAGAAAAGATGATTTTTAAGCTGTTTAGGGAGAACTGAGGCATGCTGGGTAGCTTTGGGCCATTGCAGTATCTTTCATATGAGGGATGTTTCATATGAGGGATCTTTCATATGAGGGATGTTGGGCCATTGCAGTATCTTTCATATGAGGCCTACTGGGTAACTGTGGATATTCCTTTCTCTCATGGGAAGAATGTTATGGGGAGAGAAAGAAAAGGTGATTTTTAAGCTGCTTAGGGAGAACTGAGGCCTGCTGGGTAACTGTGGACCATTCCAGTCTCTTTCATAGGAGGGATGTTATGGGGAGAGAAAGAAATTTGATTTCAAACTGCTTAGGGAGAACTGAGGCCTGCTGGGTAACTGTGGACCATTCCAGTTCTCTCAGACCTCTCTCATAGGAAGTATGGGGAGAGAAAGAAAAGATGATTTTTAAGCTGCTTAGGGAGAACAGAGGCCTGCTGGGTAACTGTGGACATTCCAGTTCTCTCAGACCTCTCTCATAGGATGAATGTTATGGGCAGAGAAAGAAAAGGTGATTTTTAAGCTGCTTAGGGAGAACTGGGGCCTGGTGGGTAACTGTCAACCATTCCAGGCTCTTTCATAGGAGGGATGTTATGGGGAGAGAAAGAAAAGATGATTTTTAAGCTGCTTATGGAGAACTGAGGCCTGGTGGGTAACTGTGGACCATTCCAGTTCTCTCAGACCTCTCTCATAGGAAGTATGTTATGGGGAGAGAAAGAAAAGGTGATTTTAAACTGCTTAGGGAGAACTGAGGCCTAGTGGGTAACTGTGGACCATTCCAGGCTCTTTCATAGGAGGGATGTTATGGGGAGAGAAAGAAAAGATTATTTTTAAGCTGCTTAGGGAGAACTGTGGCCTGCTGGGTAACTGTGGACCATTCCAGTCTCTTTCATAGGAGGGATGTTATGGGGAGAGAAAGAAAAGATTATTTTTAAGCTGCTTATGGAGAACTGAGGCCCGCTGGGTAACTGTGGGCCATTCCAGTCTCTTTCATAGGAGGGATTTTATGGGGAGAGAAAGAAAAGGTGATTTTTAAGCTGCTTAGGGAGAACTGAGGCCTACTGGGTAACTGTGGATATTCCTTTCCCTCATGGGATGATTGTTATGGGGAGAGAAAGAAAAGGTGATTTTTAAGCTGCTTAGGGAGAACTGAGGCCTGCTGGGTAACTGTTGACCATTCCAGTTCTCTCAGACCTTTCTCATAGGAAGAATGTTATGGGGAGAGAAAGAAAAGATGATTTTTCAGCTGCTTAGGGAGAACTGAGGCCTGCTGGGTAACTGTGGACCATTCCAGTTCTCTCAGACCTCTCTCATAGGAAGTATGGGGAGAGAAAGAAAAGATGATTTTTAAGCTGCTTATGGAGAACTGAGGCCTGCTGGGTAACTGTGGACATTCCAGTTCTCTCAGACCTCTCTCATAGGATGAATGTTATGGGCAGAGAAAGAAAAGGTGATTTTTAAGCTGCTTAGGGAGAACTGGGGCCTGGTGGGTAACTGTCAACCATTCCAGGCTCTTTCATAGGAGGGATGTTATGGGGAGAGAAAGAAAAGATGATTTTTAAGCTGCTTATGGAGAACTGAGGCCTGGTGGGTAACTGTGGACCATTCCAGTTCTCTCAGACCTCTCTCATAGGAAGTATGTTATGGGGAGAGAAAGAAAAGGTGATTTTAAACTGCTTAGGGAGAACTGAGGCCTAGTGGGTAACTGTGGACCATTCCAGTTCTCTCAGACCTCTCTCATAGGAAGTATGGGGAGAGAAAGAAAAGATGATTTAAGCTGCTGAGGGAGAACTGAGGCCTGCTGGGTCACTGTGGACCATTCCAGTCTCTTTCATAGGAGGGATGTTATGGGGAGAGAAAGAAAAGATGATTTTTAAGCTGCTTATGGAGAACTGAGGCCTGCTGGGTAACTGTGGACCATTCCAGTCTCTTTCATAGGAGGGATGTTATAGGGAGAGAAAGAAAAGATGATTTTTAAGCTGCTTAGGGAGAACAGGCCTGCTGGGTAACTGCGGACATTCCAGTTCTCTCAGACCTCTCTCATAGGAAGTATGTTATGGAGAGAGAAAGAAAAGATGATTTTTCAGCTGCTTAGGGAGAACTGAGGCCTGCTGGGTAACTGTGGACCATTCCAGTCTCTTTCATAGGAGGGATGTTATAGGGAGAGAAAGAAAAGATGATTTTTAAGCTGCTTAGGGAGAACTGAGGCCTGCTGGGTAACTGTGGACATTCCAGTTCTCTCAGACCTCTCTCATAGGATGAATGTTATGGGGAGAGAAAGAAAAGGTGATTTTTAAGATGCTTATGGAGAACTGGGGCCTGCTGGGTAACTGTGGACAATCCAGTCTCTCAGACCTCTCTCATAGGAAGTATGTTATGGAGAGAGAAAGGTGACTTTAAGCCGCTTAGGGAGAACTGAGACCTGTTCTGATAACTGTGGGCCATTCCAGTCTCTTTCACAGATTTTATGGGGAGAGAAAGAAAAGGTGATTTTTAAGCTGCTTAGGGAGAACTGAGGCCTACTGGGTAACTGTGGATATTCCTTTCTCTCATGGGAAGAATGTTATGGGGAGAGAAAGAAAAGGTGATTTTTAAGCTGCTTAGGGAGAACTGAGGCCTGCTGGGTAACTGTGGACCATTCCAGTTCTCTCAGACCTCTCTCATAGGAAGTATGTTATGGGGAGAGAAAGAAAAGATGATTTTTCAGCTGCATAGGGAGAACTGAGGCCTGCTGGGTAACTGTGGACCATTCCAGTCTCTTTCATAGGAGGGATGTTATGGGGAGAGAAAGAAATTTGATTTCAAACTGCTTAGGGAGAACTGAGGCCTGCTGGGTAACTGTGGACCATTCCAGTTCTCTCAGACCTCTCTCATAGGATGAATGTTATGGGCAGAGAAAGAAAAGGTGATTTTTAAGCTGCTTAGGGAGAACTGCGGCCTGGTGGGTAACTGTCAACCATTCCAGGCTCTTTCATAGGAGGGATGTTATGGGGAGAGAAAGAAAAGATGATTTTTAAGCTGCTTATGGAGAACTGAGGCCTGCTGGGTAACTGTGGACCATTCCAGTCTCTTTCATAGGAGGGATGTTATAGGGAGAGAAAGAAAAGATGATTTTTAAGCTGCTTAGGGAGAACTGAGGCCTGCTGGGTAACTGTGGACATTCCAGTTCTCTCAGACCTCTCTCATAGGAAGTATGTTATGGGGAGGGAAAGAAAAGATGATTTTTCAGCTGCTTAGGGAGAACTGAGGCCTGCTGGGTAACTGTGGACATTCCAGTTCTCTCAGACCTCTCTCATAGGAAGTATGTTATGGGGAGAGAAAGAAAAGATGATTTTTAAGCTGCTTATGGACAATTGAGGCCTGCTGGGTAACTGTGGACCATTCCAGTCTCTTTCATAGGAGGGATGTTATGGGGAGGGAAAGAAAAGATGATTTTTCAGCTGCTTAGGGAGAACTGAGGCCTGCTGGGTAACTGTGGACATTCCAGTTCTCTCAGACCTCTCTCATAGGAAGTATGTTATGGGGAGAGAAAGAAAAGATGATTTTTAAGCTGCTTATGGACAATTGAGGCCTGCTGGGTAACTGTGGACCATTCCAGTCTCTTTCATAGGAGGGATGTTATAGGGAGAGAAAGAAAAGATGATTTTTAAGCTGCTTAGGGAGAACTGAGGCCTGCTGAGTAACTGTGGACATTCCAGTTCTCTCAGACCTCTCTCATAGGATGAATGTTATGGGGAGAGAAAGAAAAGGTGATTTTTAAGCTGCTTAGGGAGAACTGGGGCCTGGTGGGTAACTGTCAACCATTCCAGTTCTCTCAGACCTCTCTCATAGGAAGTATGGGGAGAGAAAGAAAAGATGATTTAAGCTGCTGAGGGAGAACTGAGGCCTGCTGGGTAACTGTGGACCATTCCAGTGTCTTACATAGGAGGGATGATATGAGGAGAGAAAGAAAAGATGATTTTTAAGCTGTTTAGGGAGAACTGAGGCATGCTGGGTAGCTTTGGGCCATTGCAGTATCTTTCATATGAGGAATGTTATGAGGAGAGAAAGAAAAGATAATTTTTAAGATGCTTATGGAGAACTGAGGCCTGCTGGGTAACTGTGTTCAATCCAGTCTCTCAGACCTCTCTCATAGGAAGTATGTTATGGAGAGAGAAAGAAAAGGTGACTTTAAGCCGCTTAGGGAGAACTGAGACCTGTTCTGATAACTGTGGGCCATTCCAGTCTCTTTCATAGATTTTATGGGGAGAGAAAGAAAAGGTGATTTTTAAGCTGCTTAGGGAGAACTGAGGCCTACTGGGTAACTGTGGATATTCCTTTCTCTCATGGGAAGAATGTTATGGGGAGAGAAAGAAAAGGTGATTTTTAAGCTGCTTAGGGAGAACTGAGGCCTGCTGGGTAACTGTGGACCATTCCAGTTCTCTCAGACCTCTCTCATAGGAAGTATGTTATGGGGAGAGAAAGAAAAGATGATTTTTCAGCTGCATAGGGAGAACTGAGGCCTGCTGGGTAACTGTGGACCATTCCAGTCTCTTTCATAGGAGGGATGTTATGGGGAGAGAAAGAAATTTGATTTCAAACTGCTTAGGGAGAACTGAGGCCTGCTGGGTAACTGTGGACCATTCCAGTTCTCTCAGACCTCTCTCATAGGAAGTATGGGGAGAGAAAGAAAAGATGATTTTTAAGCTGCTTAGGGAGAACAGTGGCCTGCTGGGTAACTGTGGACATTCCAGTTCTCTCAGACCTCTCTCATAGGATGAATGTTATGGGCAGAGAAAGAAAAGGTGATTTTTAAGCTGCTTAGGGAGAACTGGGGCCTGGTGGGTAACTGTCAACCATTCCAGGCTCTTTCATAGGAGGGATGTTATGGGGAGAGAAAGAAAAGATGATTTTTAAGCTGCTTATGGAGAACTGAGGCCTGGTGGGTAACTGTGGACCATTCCAGTTCTCTCAGACCTCTCTCATAGGAAGTATGTTATGGGGAGAGAAAGAAAAGGTGATTTTAAACTGCTTAGGGAGAACTGAGGCCTAGTGGGTAACTGTGGACCATTCCAGGCTCTTTCATAGGAGGGATGTTATGGGGAGAGAAAGAAAAGATTATTTTTAAGCTGCTTAGGGAGAACTGTGGCCTGCTGGGTAACTGTGGACCATTCCAGTCTCTTTCATAGGAGGGATGTTATGGGGAGAGAAAGAAAAGATGATTTTTAAGCTGCTTATGGAGAACTGAGGCCTGCTGGGTAACTGTGGGCCATTCCAGTCTCTTTCATAGGAGGGATTTTATGGGGAGAGAAAGAAAAGGTGATTTTTAAGCTGCTTAGGGAGAACTGAGGCCTACTGGGTAACTGTGGATATTCCTTTCCCTCATGGGATAAATGTTATGGGGAGAGAAAGAAAAGGTGATTTTTAAGCTGCTTAGGGAGAACTGAGGCCTGCTGGGTAACTGTGGACCATTCCAGTTCTCTCAGACCTTTCTCATAGGAAGAATGTTATGGGGAGAGAAAGAAAAGATGATTTTTCAGCTGCTTAGGGAGAACTGAGGCCTGCTGGGTAACTGTGGACCATTCCAGTTCTCTCAGACCTCTCTCATAGGAAGTATGGGGAGAGAAAGAAAAGATGATTTTTAAGCTGCTTATGGAGAACTGAGGCCTGCTGGGTAACTGTGGACATTCCAGTTCTCTCAGACCTCTCTCATAGGATGAATATTATGGGCAGAGAAAGAAAAGGTGATTTTTAAGCTGCTTACGGAGAACTGGGGCCTGGTGGGTAACTGTCAACCATTCCAGGCTCTTTCATAGGAGGGATGTTATGGGGAGAGAAAGAAAAGATGATTTTTAAGCTGCTTATGGAGAACTGAGGCCTGGTGGGTAACTGTGGACCATTCCAGTTCTCTCAGACCTCTCTCATAGGAAGTATGTTATGGGGAGAGAAAGAAAAGGTGATTTTAAACTGCTTAGGGAGAACTGAGGCCTAGTGGGTAACTGTGGACCATTCCAGTTCTCTCAGACCTCTCTCATAGGAAGTATGGGGAGAGAAAGAAAAGATGATTTAAGCTGCTGAGGGAGGCCTGCTGGGTCACTGTGGACCATTCCAGTCTCTTTCATAGGAGGGATGTTATAGGGAGAGAAAGAAAAGATGATTTTTAAGCTGCTTAGGGAGAACAGGCCTGCTGGGTAACTGCGGACATTCCAGTTCTCTCAGACCTCTCTCATAGGAAGTATGTTATGGGGAGAGAAAGAAAAGATGATTTTTCAGCTGCTTAGGGAGAACTGAGGCCTGCTGGGTAACTGTGGACCATTCCAGTCTCTTTCATAGGAGGGATGTTATGGGGAGAGAAAGAAATTTGATTTCAAACTGCTTAGGGAGAACTGAGGCCTGCTGGGTAACTGTGGACCATTCCAGTTCTCTCAGACCTCTCTCATAGGATGAATGTTATGGGCAGAGAAAGAAAAGGTGATTTTTAAGCTGCTTAGGGAGAACTGGGGCCTGGTGGGTAACTGTCAACCATTCCAGGCTCTTTCATAGGAGGGATGTTATGGGGAGAGAAAGAAAAGATGATTTTTAAGCTGCTTATGGAGAACTGAGGCCTGGTGGGTAACTGTGGACCATTCCAGTTCTCTCAGACCTCTCTCATAGGAAGTATGTTATGGGGAGAGAAAGAAAAGGTGATTTTAAACTGCTTAGGGAGAACTGAGGCCTGCTGGGTAACTGTGGACCATTCCAGTCTCTTTCATAGGAGGGATGTTATGGGGAGAGAAAGAAAAGATGATTTTTAAGCTGCTTATGGAGAACTGAGGCCTGCTGGGTAACTGTGGACCATTCCACTCTCTTTCATAGGAGGGATGTGATGGGGAGAGAAAGAAAAGTTGATTTCAAACTGCTTCGGGAGAACTGAGGCCTGCTGGGTAACTGTGGACATTCCAGTTCTCTCAGACCTCTCTCATAGGAAGTATGTTATGGGGAGAGAAAGAAAAGATGATTTTTAAGCTGCTTATGGACAATTGAGGCCTGCTGGGTAACTGTGGACCATTCCAGTCTCTTTCATAGGAGGGATGTTATAGGGAGAGAAAGAAAAGATGATTTTTAAGCTGCTTAGGGAGAACTGAGGCCTGCTGAGTAACTGTGGACATTCCAGTTCTCTCAGACCTCTCTCATAGGATGAATGTTATGGGGAGAGAAAGAAAAGGTGATTTTTAAGCTGCTTAGGGAGAACTGGGGCCTGGTGGGTAACTGTCAACCATTCCAGTTCTCTCAGACCTCTCTCATAGGAAGTATGGGGAGAGAAAGAAAAGATGATTTAAGCTGCTGAGGGAGAACTGAGGCCTGCTGGGTAACTGTGGACCATTCCAGTGTCTTACATAGGAGGGATGATATGAGGAGAGAAAGAAAATATGATTTTTAAGCTGTTTAGGGAGAACTGAGGCATGCTGGGTAGCTTTGGGCCATTGCAGTATCTTTCATATGAGGAATGTTATGAGGAGAGAAAGAAAAGATAATTTTTAAGATGCTTATGGAGAACTGAGGCCTGCTGGGTAACTGTGGACAATCCAGTCTCTCAGACCTCTCTCATAGGAAGTATGTTATGGAGAGAGAAAGAAAAGGTGACTTTAAGCCGCTTAGGGAGAACTGAGACCTGTTCTGATAACTGTGGGCCATTCCAGTCTCTTTCATAGATTTTATGGGGAGAGAAAGAAAAGGTGATTTTTAAGCTGCTTAGGGAGAACTGAGGCCTACTGGGTAACTGTGGATATTCCTTTCTCTCATGGGAAGAATGTTATGGGGAGAGAAAGAAAAGGTGATTTTTAAGCTGCTTAGGGAGAACTGAGGCCTGCTGGGTAACTGTGGACCATTCCAGTTCTCTCAGACCTCTCTCATAGGAAGTATGTTATGGGGAGAGAAAGAAAAGATGATTTTTCAGCTGCATAGGGAGAACTGAGGCCTGCTGGGTAACTGTGGACCATTCCAGTCTCTTTCATAGGAGGGATGTTATGGGGAGAGAAAGAAATTTGATTTCAAACTGCTTAGGGAGAACTGAGGCCTGCTGGGTAACTGTGGACCATTCCAGTTCTCTCAGACCTCTCTCATAGGAAGTATGGGGAGAGAAAGAAAAGATGATTTTTAAGCTGCTTAGGGAGAACAGAGGCCTGCTGGGTAACTGTGGACATTCCAGTTCTCTCAGACCTCTCTCATAGGATGAATGTTATGGGCAGAGAAAGAAAAGGTGATTTTTAAGCTGCTTAGGGAGAACTGGGGCCTGGTGGGTAACTGTCAACCATTCCAGGCTCTTTCATAGGAGGGATGTTATGGGGAGAGAAAGAAAAGATGATTTTTAAGCTGCTTATGGAGAACTGAGGCCTGGTGGGTAACTGTGGACCATTCCAGTTCTCTCAGACCTCTCTCATAGGAAGTATGTTATGGGGAGAGAAAGAAAAGGTGATTTTAAACTGCTTAGGGAGAACTGAGGCCTAGTGGGTAACTGTGGACCATTCCAGGCTCTTTCATAGGAGGGATGTTATGGGGAGAGAAAGAAAAGATTATTTTTAAGCTGCTTAGGGAGAACTGTGGCCTGCTGGGTAACTGTGGACCATTCCAGTCTCTTTCATAGGAGGGATGTTATGGGGAGAGAAAGAAAAGATGATTTTTAAGCTGCTTAGGGAGAACAGGCCTGCTGGGTAACTGCGGACATTCCAGTTCTCTCAGACCTCTCTCATAGGAAGTATGTTATGGGGAGAGAAAGAAAAGATGATTTTTCAGCTGCTTAGGGAGAACTGAGGCCTGCTGGGTAACTGTGGACCATTCCAGTCTCTTTCATAGGAGGGATGTTATGGGGAGAGAAAGAAATTTGATTTCAAACTGCTTAGGGAGAACTGAGGCCTGCTGGGTAACTGTGGACCATTCCAGTTCTCTCAGACCTCTCTCATAGGATGAATGTTATGGGCAGAGAAAGAAAAGGTGATTTTTAAGCTGCTTAGGGAGAACTGGGGCCTGGTGGGTAACTGTCAACCATTCCAGGCTCTTTCATAGGAGGGATGTTATGGGGAGAGAAAGAAAAGATGATTTTTAAGCTGCTTATGGAGAACTGAGGCCTGGTGGGTAACTGTGGACCATTCCAGTTCTCTCAGACCTCTCTCATAGGAAGTATGTTATGGGGAGAGAAAGAAAAGGTGATTTTAAACTGCTTAGGGAGAACTGAGGCCTGCTGGGTAACTGTGGACCATTCCAGTCTCTTTCATAGGAGGGATGTTATGGGGAGAGAAAGAAAAGATGATTTTTAAGCTGCTTATGGAGAACTGAGGCCTGCTGGGTAACTGTGGACCATTCCACTCTCTTTCATAGGAGGGATGTGATGGGGAGAGAAAGAAAAGTTGATTTCAAACTGCTTCGGGAGAACTGAGGCCTGCTGGGTAACTGTGGACATTCCAGTTCTCTCAGACCTCTCTCATAGGAAGTATGTTATGGGGAGAGAAAGAAAAGATGATTTTTAAGCTGCTTATGGACAATTGAGGCCTGCTGGGTAACTGTGGACCATTCCAGTCTCTTTCATAGGAGGGATGTTATAGGGAGAGAAAGAAAAGATGATTTTTAAGCTGCTTAGGGAGAACTGAGGCCTGCTGAGTAACTGTGGACATTCCAGTTCTCTCAGACCTCTCTCATAGGATGAATGTTATGGGGAGAGAAAGAAAAGGTGATTTTTAAGCTGCTTAGGGAGAACTGGGGCCTGGTGGGTAACTGTCAACCATTCCAGTTCTCTCAGACCTCTCTCATAGGAAGTATGGGGAGAGAAAGAAAAGATGATTTAAGCTGCTGAGGGAGAACTGAGGCCTGCTGGGTAACTGTGGACCATTCCAGTGTCTTACATAGGAGGGATGATATGAGGAGAGAAAGAAAATATGATTTTTAAGCTGTTTAGGGAGAACTGAGGCATGCTGGGTAGCTTTGGGCCATTGCAGTATCTTTCATATGAGGAATGTTATGAGGAGAGAAAGAAAAGATAATTTTTAAGATGCTTATGGAGAACTGAGGCCTGCTGGGTAACTGTGGACAATCCAGTCTCTCAGACCTCTCTCATAGGAAGTATGTTATGGAGAGAGAAAGAAAAGGTGACTTTAAGCCGCTTAGGGAGAACTGAGACCTGTTCTGATAACTGTGGGCCATTCCAGTCTCTTTCATAGATTTTATGGGGAGAGAAAGAAAAGGTGATTTTTAAGCTGCTTAGGGAGAACTGAGGCCTACTGGGTAACTGTGGATATTCCTTTCTCTCATGGGAAGAATGTTATGGGGAGAGAAAGAAAAGGTGATTTTTAAGCTGCTTAGGGAGAACTGAGGCCTGCTGGGTAACTGTGGACCATTCCAGTTCTCTCAGACCTCTCTCATAGGAAGTATGTTATGGGGAGAGAAAGAAAAGATGATTTTTCAGCTGCATAGGGAGAACTGAGGCCTGCTGGGTAACTGTGGACCATTCCAGTCTCTTTCATAGGAGGGATGTTATGGGGAGAGAAAGAAATTTGATTTCAAACTGCTTAGGGAGAACTGAGGCCTGCTGGGTAACTGTGGACCATTCCAGTTCTCTCAGACCTCTCTCATAGGAAGTATGGGGAGAGAAAGAAAAGATGATTTTTAAGCTGCTTAGGGAGAACAGAGGCCTGCTGGGTAACTGTGGACATTCCAGTTCTCTCAGACCTCTCTCATAGGATGAATGTTATGGGCAAAGAAAGAAAAGGTGATTTTTAAGCTGCTTAGGGAGAACTGGGGCCTGGTGGGTAACTGTCAACCATTCCAGGCTCTTTCATAGGAGGGATGTTATGGGGAGAGAAAGAAAAGATGATTTTTAAGCTGCTTATGGAGAACTGAGGCCTGGTGGGTAACTGTGGACCATTCCAGTTCTCTCAGACCTCTCTCATAGGAAGTATGTTATGGGGAGAGAAAGAAAAGGTGATTTTAAACTGCTTAGGGAGAACTGAGGCCTAGTGGGTAACTGTGGACCATTCCAGGCTCTTTCATAGGAGGGATGTTATGGGGAGAGAAAGAAAAGATTATTTTTAAGCTGCTTAGGGAGAACTGTGGCCTGCTGGGTAACTGTGGACCATTCCAGTCTCTTTCATAGGAGGGATGTTATGGGGAGAGAAAGAAAAGATGATTTTTAAGCTGCTTATGGAGAACTGAGGCCTGCTGGGTAACTGTGGGCCATTCCAGTCTCTTTCATAGGAGGGATTTTATGGGGAGAGAAAGAAAAGGTGATTTTTAAGCTGCTTAGGGAGAACTGAGGCCTACTGGGTAACTGTGGATATTCCTTTCCCTCATGGGATAAATGTTATGGGGAGAGAAAGAAAAGGTGATTTTTAAGCTGCTTAGGGAGAACTGAGGCCTGCTGGGTAACTGTGGACCATTCCAGTTCTCTCAGACCTTTCTCATAGGAAGAATGTTATGGGGAGAGAAAGAAAAGATGATTTTTCAGCTGCTTAGGGAGAACTGAGGCCTGCTGGGTAACTGTGGACCATTCCAGTTCTCTCAGACCTCTCTCATAGGAAGTATGGGGAGAGAAAGAAAAGATGATTTTTAAGCTGCTTATGGAGAACTGAGGCCTGCTGGGTAACTGTGGACATTCCAGTTCTCTCAGACCTCTCTCATAGGATGAATGTTATGGGCAGAGAAAGAAAAGGTGATTTTTAAGCTGCTTACGGAGAACTGGGGCCTGGTGGGTAACTGTCAACCATTCCAGGCTCTTTCATAGGAGGGATGTTATGGGGAGAGAAAGAAAAGATGATTTTTAAGCTGCTTATGGAGAACTGAGGCCTGGTGGGTAACTGTGGACCATTCCAGTTCTCTCAGACCTCTCTCATAGGAAGTATGTTATGGGGAGAGAAAGAAAAGGTGATTTTAAACTGCTTAGGGAGAACTGAGGCCTAGTGGGTAACTGTGGACCATTCCAGTTCTCTCAGACCTCTCTCATAGGAAGTATGGGGAGAGAAAGAAAAGATGATTTAAGCTGCTGAGGGAGAACTGAGGCCTGCTGGGTCACTGTGGACCATTCCAGTCTCTTTCATAGGAGGGATGTTATGGGGAGAGAAAGAAAAGATGATTTTTAAGCTGCTTATGGAGAACTGAGGCCTGCTGGGTAACTGTGGACCATTCCAGTCTCTTTCATAGGAGGGATGTTATAGGGAGAGAAAGAAAAGATGATTTTTAAGCTGCTTAGGGAGAACAGGCCTGCTGGGTAACTGCGGACATTCCAGTTCTCTCAGACCTCTCTCATAGGAAGTATGTTATGGGGAGAGAAAGAAAAGATGATTTTTCAGCTGCTTAGGGAGAACTGAGGCCTGCTGGGTAACTGTGGACCATTCCAGTCTCTTTCATAGGAGGGATGTTATAGGGAGAGAAAGAAAAGATGATTTTTAAGCTGCTTAGGGAGAACTGAGGCCTGCTGGGTAACTGTGGACATTCCAGTTCTCTCAGACCTCTCTCATAGGATGAATGTTATGGGGAGAGAAAGAAAAGGTGATTTTTAAGATGCTTATGGAGAACTGGGGCCTGCTGGGTAACTGTGGACAATCCAGTCTCTCAGACCTCTCTCATAGGAAGTATGTTATGGAGAGAGAAAGGTGACTTTAAGCCGCTTAGGGAGAACTGAGACCTGTTCTGATAACTGTGGGCCATTCCAGTCTCTTTCATAGATTTTATGGGGAGAGAAAGAAAAGGTGATTTTTAAGCTGCTTAGGGAGAACTGAGGCCTACTGGGTAACTGTGGATATTCCTTTCTCTCATGGGAAGAATGTTATGGGGAGAGAAAGAAAAGGTGATTTTTAAGCTGCTTAGGGAGAACTGAGGCCTGCTGGGTAACTGTGGACATTCCAGTTCTCTCAGACCGCTCTCATAGGAAGTATGTTATGGGGAGAGAAAGAAAAGATGATTTTTCAGCTGCTTAGGGAGAACTGAGGCCTGCTGGGTAACTGTGGACCATTCCAGTCTCTTTCATAGGAGGGATGTGATGGGGAGAGAAAGAAAAGTTGATTTCAAACTGCTTCGGGAGAACTGAGGCCTGCTGGGTAACTGTGGACATTCCAGTTCTCTCAGACCTCTCTCATAGGAAGTATGTTATGGGGAGAGAAAGAAAAGATGATTTTTAAGCTGCTTATGGACAATTGAGGCCTGCTGGGTAACTGTGGACCATTCCAGTCTCTTTCATAGGAGGGATGTTATAGGGAGAGAAAGAAAAGATGATTTTTAAGCTACTTAGGGAGAACTGAGGCCTGCTGAGTAACTGTGGACATTCCAGTTCTCTCAGACCTCTCTCATAGGATGAATGTTATGGGGAGAGAAAGAAAAGGTGATTTTTAAGCTGCTTAGGGAGAACTGGGGCCTGGTGGGTAACTGTCAACCATTCCAGTTCTCTCAGACCTCTCTCATAGGAAGTATGGGGAGAGAAAGAAAAGATGATTTAAGCTGCTGAGGGAGAACTGAGGCCTGCTGGGTAACTGTGGACCATTCCAGTGTCTTACATAGGAGGGATGATATGAGGAGAGAAAGAAAAGATGATTTTTAAGCTGTTTAGGGAGAACTGAGGCATGCTGGGTAGCTTTGGGCCATTGCAGTATCTTTCATATGAGGGATGTTATGAGGAGAGAAAGAAAAGATAATTTTTAAGATGCTTATGGAGAACTGAGGCCTGCTGGGTAACTGTGGACAATCCAGTCTCTCAGACCTCTCTCATAGGAAGTATGTTATGGAGAGAGAAAGAAAAGGTGACTTTAAGCCGCTTAGGGAGAACTGAGACCTGTTCTGATAACTGTGGGCCATTCCAGTCTCTTTCATAGATTTTATGGGGAGAGAAAGAAAAGGTGATTTTTAAGCTGCTTAGGGAGAACTGAGGCCTACTGGGTAACTGTGGATATTCCTTTCTCTCATGGGAAGAATGTTATGGGGAGAGAAAGAAAAGGTGATTTTTAAGCTGCTTAGGGAGAACTGAGGCCTGCTGGGTAACTGTGGACCATTCCAGTTCTCTTAGACCGCTCTCATAGGAAGTATGTTATGGGGAGAGAAAGAAAAGATGATTTTTCAGCTGCATAGGGAGAACTGAGGCCTGCTGGGTAACTGTGGACCATTCCAGTCTCTTTCATAGGAGGGATGTTATGGGGAGAGAAAGAAATTTGATTTCAAACTGCTTAGGGAGAACTGAGGCCTGCTGGGTAACTGTGGACCATTCCAGTTCTCTCAGACCTCTCTCATAGGAAGTATGGGGAGAGAAAGAAAAGATGATTTTTAAGCTGCTTAGGGAGAACAGAGGCCTGCTGGGTAACTGTGGACATTCCAGTTCTCTCAGACCTCTCTCATAGGATGAATGTTATGGGCAGAGAAAGAAAAGGTGATTTTTAAGCTGCTTAGGGAGAACTGGGGCCTGGTGGGTAACTGTCAACCATTCCAGGCTCTTTCATAGGAGGGATGTTATGGGGAGAGAAAGAAAAGATGATTTTTAAGCTGCTTATGGAGAACTGAGGCCTGGTGGGTAACTGTGGACCATTCCAGTTCTCTCAGACCTCTCTCATAGGAAGTATGTTATGGGGAGAGAAAGAAAAGGTGATTTTAAACTGCTTAGGGAGAACTGAGGCCTAGTGGGTAACTGTGGACCATTCCAGGCTCTTTCATAGGAGGGATGTTATGGGGAGAGAAAGAAAAGATTATTTTTAAGCTGCTTAGGGAGAACTGTGGCCTGCTGGGTAACTGTGGACCATTCCAGTCTCTTTCATAGGAGGGATGTTATGGGGAGAGAAAGAAAAGACGATTTTTAAGCTGCTTATGGAGAACTGAGGCCTGCTGGGTAACTGTGGACCATTCCAGTCTCTTTCATAGGAGGGATGTTATAGGGAGAGAAAGAAAAGATGATTTTTAAGCTGCTTAGGGAGAACTGAGGCCTGCTGGGTAACTGTGGACATTCCAGTTCTCTCAGACCTCTCTCATAGGAAGTATGTTATGGGGAGAGAAAGAAAAGATGATTTTTCAGCTGCTTAGGGAGAACTGAGGCCTGCTGGGTAACTGTGGACCATTCCAGTCTCTTTCATAGGAGGGATGTGATGGGGAGAGAAAGAAAAGTTGATTTCAAACTACTTCGGGAGAACTGAGGCCTGCTGGGTAACTGTGGACATTCCAGTTCTCTCAGACCTCTCTCATAGGAAGTATGTTATGGGGAGAGAAAGAAAAGATGATTTTTAAGCTGCTTATGGACAATTGAGGCCTGCTGGGTAACTGTGGACCATTCCAGTCTCTTTCATAGGAGGGATGTTATAGGGAGAGAAAGAAAAGATGATTTTTAAGCTGCTTAGGGAGAACTGAGGCCTGCTGAGTAACTGTGGACATTCCAGTTCTCTCAGACCTCTCTCATAGGATGAATGTTATGGGGAGAGAAAGAAAAGATGATTTTTAAGCTGCTTAGGGAGAACAGAGGCCTGCTGGGTAACTGTGGACATTCCAGTTCTCTCAGACCTCTCTCATAGGATGAATGTTATGGGCAGAGAAAGAAAAGGTGATTTTTAAGCTGCTTAGGGAGAACTGGGGCCTGGTGGGTAACTGTCAACCATTCCAGGCTCTTTCATAGGAGGGATGTTATGGGGAGAGAAAGAAAAGATGATTTTTAAGCTGCTTATGGAGAACTGAGGCCTGGTGGGTAACTGTGGACCATTCCAGTTCTCTCAGACCTCTCTCATAGGAAGTATGTTATGGGGAGAGAAAGAAAAGGTGATTTTAAACTGCTTAGGGAGAACTGAGGCCTAGTGGGTAACTGTGGACCATTCCAGGCTCTTTCATAGGAGGGATGTTATGGGGAGAGAAAGAAAAGATTATTTTTAAGCTGCTTAGGGAGAACTGTGGCCTGCTGGGTAACTGTGGACCATTCCAGTCTCTTTCATAGGAGGGATGTTATGGGGAGAGAAAGAAAAGACGATTTTTAAGCTGCTTATGGAGAACTGAGGCCTGCTGGGTAACTGTGGACCATTCCAGTCTCTTTCATAGGAGGGATGTTATAGGGAGAGAAAGAAAAGATGATTTTTAAGCTGCTTAGGGAGAACTGAGGCCTGCTGGGTAACTGTGGACATTCCAGTTCTCTCAGACCTCTCTCATAGGAAGTATGTTATGGGGAGAGAAAGAAAAGATGATTTTTCAGCTGCTTAGGGAGAACTGAGGCCTGCTGGGTAACTGTGGACCATTCCAGTCTCTTTCATAGGAGGGATGTGATGGGGAGAGAAAGAAAAGTTGATTTCAAACTGCTTCGGGAGAACTGAGGCCTGCTGGGTAACTGTGGACATTCCAGTTCTCTCAGACCTCTCTCATAGGAAGTATGTTATGGGGAGAGAAAGAAAAGATGATTTTTAAGCTGCTTATGGACAATTGAGGCCTGCTGGGTAACTGTGGACCATTCCAGTCTCTTTCATAGGAGGGATGTTATAGGGAGAGAAAGAAAAGATGATTTTTAAGCTGCTTAGGGAGAACTGAGGCCTGCTGAGTAACTGTGGACATTCCAGTTCTCTCAGACCTCTCTCATAGGATGAATGTTATGGGGAGAGAAAGAAAAGGTGATTTTTAAGCTGCTTAGGGAGAACTGGGGCCTGGTGGGTAACTGTCAACCATTCCAGTTCTCTCAGACCTTTCTCATAGGAAGTATGGGGAGAGAAAGAAAAGATGATTTAAGCTGCTGAGGGAGAACTGAGGCCTGCTGGGTAACTGTGGACCATTCCAGTGTCTTACATAGGAGGGATGATATGAGGAGAGAAAGAAAAGATGATTTTTAAGCTGTTTAGGGAGAACTGAGGCATGCTGGGTAGCTTTGGGCCATTGCAGTATCTTTCATATGAGGGATGTTATGAGGAGAGAAAGAAAATATAATTTTTAAGATGCTTATGGAGAACTGAGGCCTGCTGGGTAACTGTGGACAATCCAGTCTCTCAGACCTCTCTCATAGGAAGTATGTTATGGAGAGAGAAAGAAAAGGTGACTTTAAGCCGCTTAGGGAGAACTGAGACCTGTTCTGATAACTGTGGGCCATTCCAGTCTCTTTCACAGATTTTATGGGGAGAGAAAGAAAAGGTGATTTTTAAGCTGCTTAGGGAGAACTGAGGCCTACTGGGTAACTGTGGATATTCCTTTCTCTCATGGGAAAAATGTTATGGGGAGAGAAAGAAAAGGTGATTTTTAAGCTGCTTAGGGAGAACTGAGGCCTGCTGGGTAACTGTGGACCATTCCAGTTCTCTCAGACCTCTCTCATAGGAAGTATGTTATGGGGAGAGAAAGAAAAGATGATTTTTCAGCTGCATAGGGAGAACTGAGGCCTGCTGGGTAACTGTGGACCATTCCAGTTCTCTCAGACCTCTCTCATAGGAAGTATGTTATGGGGAGAGAAAGAAAAGATGATTTTTCAGCTGCATAGGGAGAACTGAGGCCTGCTGGGTAACTGTGGACATTCCAGTTCTCTCAGACCTCTCTCATAGGATGAATGTTATGGGGAGAGAAAGAAAAGGTGATTTTTAAGATGCTTATGGAGAACTGGGGCCTGCTGGGTAACTGTGGACAATCCAGTCTCTCAGACCTCTCTCATAGGAAGTATGTTATGGAGAGAGAAAGGTGACTTTAAGCCGCTTAGGGAGAACTGAGACCTGTTCTGATAACTGTGGGCCATTCCAGTCTCTTTCATAGATTTTATGGGGAGAGAAAGAAAAGGTGATTTTTAAGCTGCTTAGGGAGAACTGAGGCCTACTGGGTAACTGTGGATATTCCTTTCTCTCATTGGAAGAATGTTATGGGGAGAGAAAGAAAAGATGATTTTTAAGCTGCTTAGGGAGAACTGAGGCCTGCTGGGTAACTGTGGACCATTCCAGTTCTCTCAGACCTCTCTCATAGGAAGTATGTTATGGGGAGAGAAAGAAAAGATGATTTTTCAGCTGCATAGGGAGAACTGAGGCCTGCTGGGTAACTGTGGACCATTCCAGTCTCTTTCATAGGAGGGATGTTATGGGGAGAGAAAGAAATTTGATTTCAAACTGCTTAGGGAGAACTGAGGCCTGCTGGGTAACTGTGGACCATTCCAGTTCGCTCAGACCTCTCTCATAGGAAGTATGGGGAGAGAAAGAAAAGATGATTTTTAAGCTGCTTAGGGAGAACAGAGGCCTGCTGGGTAACTGTGGACATTCCAGTTCTCTCAGACCTCTCTCATAGGATGAATGTTATGGGCAGAGAAAGAAAAGGTGATTTTTAAGCTGCTTAGGGAGAACTGGGGCCTGGTGGGTAACTGTCAACCATTCCAGGCTCTTTCATAGGAGGGATGTTATGGGGAGAGAAAGAAAAGATGATTTTTAAGCTGCTTATGGAGAACTGAGGCCTGGTGGGTAACTGTGGACCATTCCATTTCTCTCAGACCTCTCTCATAGGAAGTATGTTATGGGGAGAGAAAGAAAAGGTGATTTTAAACTGCTTAGGGAGAACTGAGGCCTGCTGGGTAACTGTGGACCATTCCAGTCTCTTTCATAGGAGGGATGTTATGGGGAGAGAAAGAAAAGATGATTTTTAAGCTGCTTATGGAGAACTGAGGCCTGCTGGGTAACTGTGGACCATTCGAGTCTCTTTCATAGGAGGGATGTTATAGGGAGAGAAAGAAAAGATGATTTTTAAGCTGCTTAGGGAGAACTGAGGCCTGCTGGGTAACTGTGGACATTCCAGTTCTCTCAGACCTCTCTCATAGGAAGTATGTTATGGGGAGAGAAAGAAAAGATGATTTTTCAGCTGCTTAGGGAGAACTGAGGCCTGCTGGGTAACTGTGGACCATTCCAGTTCTCTCAGACCTCTCTCATAGGAAGTATGTTATGGGGAGAGAAAGAAAAGGTGATTTTAAACTGCTTAGGGAGAACTGAGGCCTAGTGGGTAACTGTGGACCATTCCAGGCTCTTTCATAGGAGGGATGTTATGGGGAGAGAAAGAAAAGACGATTTTTAAGCTGCTTATGGAGAACTGAGGCCTGCTGGGTAACTGTGGACCATTCCAGTCTCTTTCATAGGAGGGATGTTATAGGGAGAGAAAGAAAAGATGATTTTTAAGCTGCTTAGGGAGAACTGAGGCCTGCTGGGTAACTGTGGACATTCCAGTTCTCTCAGACCTCTCTCATAGGAAGTATGTTATGGGGAGAGAAAGAAAAGATGATTTTTCAGCTGCTTAGGGAGAACTGAGGCCTGCTGGGTAACTGTGGACCATTCCAGTCTCTTTCATAGGAGGGATGTGATGGGGAGAGAAAGAAAAGTTGATTTCAAACTGCTTCGGGAGAACTGAGGCCTGCTGGGTAACTGTGGACATTCCAGTTCTCTCAGACCTCTCTCATAGGAAGTATGTTATGGGGAGAGAAAGAAAAGATGATTTTTAAGCTGCTTATGGACAATTGAGGCCTGCTGGGTAACTGTGGACCATTCCAGTCTCTTTCATAGGAGGGATGTTATAGGGAGAGAAAGAAAAGATGATTTTTAAGCTGCTTAGGGAGAACTGAGGCCTGCTGAGTAACTGTGGACATTCCAGTTCTCAGACCTCTCTCATAGGATGAATGTTATGGGGAGAGAAAGAAAAGGTGATTTTTAAGCTGCTTAGGGAGAACTGGGGCCTGGTGGGTAACTGTCAACCATCCAGTTCTCTCAGACCTCTCTCATAGGAAGTATGGGGAGAGAAAGAAAAGATGATTTAAGCTGCTGAGGGAGAACTGAGGCCTGCTGGGTAGCTGCCGACCATTCCAGTCTCTTACATAGGAGGGATGATATGAGGAGAGAAAGAAAAGAATTTTTAAGCTGTTTAGGGAGAACTGAGGCATGCTGGGTAGCTTTGGGCCATTGGAGTATCTTTCATATGAGGGATGTTATGAGGAGAGAAAGAAAAGATAATTTTTAAGATGCTTATGGAGAACTGAGGCCTGCTGGGTAACTGTGGACAATCCAGTCTCTCAGACCTCTCTCATAGGAAGTATGTTATGGAGAGAGAAAGAAAAGGTGACTTTAAGCCGCTTAGGGAGAACTGAGACCTGTTCTGATAACTGTGGGCCATTCCAGTCTCTTTCACAGATTTTATGGGGAGAGAAAGAAAAGGTGATTTTTAAGCTGCTTAGGGAGAACTGAGGCCTACTGGGTAACTGTGGATATTCCTTTCTCTCATGGGAAGAATGTTATGGGGAGAGAAAGAAAAGGTGATTTTTAAGCTGCTTAGGGAGAACTGAGGCCTGCTGGGTAACTGTGGACCATTCCAGTTCTCTCAGACCTCTCTCATAGGAAGTATGTTATGGGGAGAGAAAGAAAAGATGATTTTTCAGCTGCATAGGGAGAACTGAGGCCTGCTGGGTAACTGTGGACCATTCCAGTCTCTTTCATAGGAGGGATGTTATAGGGAGAGAAAGAAAAGATGATTTTTAAGCTGCTTAGGGAGAACTGAGGCCTGCTGGGTAACTGTGGACATTCCAGTTCTCTCAGACCTCTCTCATAGGATGAATGTTATGGGGAGAGAAAGAAAAGGTGATTTTTAAGCTGCTTAGGGAGAACAGAGGCCTGCTGGGTAACTGTGGACATTCCAGTTCTCTCAGACCTCTCTCATAGGATGAATGTTATGGGCAGAGAAAGAAAAGGTGATTTTTAAGCTGCTTAGGGAGAACTGGGGCCTGGTGGGTAACTGTCAACCATTCCAGGCTCTTTCATAGGAGGGATGTTATGGGGAGAGAAAGAAAAGATGATTTTTAAGCTGCTTATGGAGAACTGAGGCCTGCTGGGTAACTGTGGACCATTCGAGTCTCTTTCATAGGAGGGATGTTATAGGGAGAGAAAGAAAAGATGATTTTTAAGCTGCTTAGGGAGAACTGAGGCCTGCTGGGTAACTGTGGACATTCCAGTTCTCTCAGACCTCTCTCATAGGAAGTATGTTATGGGGAGAGAAAGAAAAGATGATTTTTCAGCTGCTTAGGGAGAACTGAGGCCTGCTGGGTAACTGTGGACCATTCCAGTCTCTTTCATAGGAGGGATGTGATGGGGAGAGAAAGAAAAGTTGATTTCAAACTGCTTCGGGATTTGAGGCCTGCTGGGTAACTGTGGACATTCCAGTTCTCTCAGACCTCTCTCATAGGAAGTATGTTATGGGGAGAGAAAGAAAAGATGATTTTTAAGCTGCTTATGGACAATTGAGGCCTGCTGGGTAACTGTGGACCATTCCAGTCTCTTTCATAGGAGGGATGTTATAGGGAGAGAAAGAAAAGATGATTTTTAAGCTACTTAGGGAGAACTGAGGCCTGCTGACTAACTGTGGACATTCCAGTTCTCTCAGACCTCTCTCATAGGATGAATGTTATGGGGAGAGAAAGAAAAGGTGATTTTTAAGCTGCTTAGGGAGAACTGGGGCCTGGTGGGTAACTGTCAACCATTCCAGTTCTCTCAGACCTCTCTCATAGGAAGTATGGGGAGAGAAAGAAAAGATGATTTAAGCTGCTGAGGGAGAACTGAGGCCTGCTGGGTAACTGTGGACCATTCCAGTGTCTTACATAGGAGGGATGATATGAGGAGAGAAAGAAAAGATGATTTTTAAGCTGTTTAGGGAGAACTGAGGCATGCTGGGTAGCTTTGGGCCATTGCAGTATCTTTCATATGAGGGATGTTATGAGGAGAGAAAGAAAAGATAATTTTTAAGATGCTTATGGAGAACTGAGGCCTGCTGGGTAACTGTGGACAATCCAGTCTCTCAGACCTCTCTCATAGGAAGTATGTTATGGAGAGAGAAAGAAAAGGTGACTTTAAGCCGCTTAGGGAGAACTGAGACCTGTTCTGATAACTGTGGGCCATTCCAGTCTCTTTCATAGATTTTATGGGGAGAGAAAGAAAAGGTGATTTTTAAGCTGCTTAGGGAGAACTGAGGCCTACTGGGTAACTGTGGATATTCCTTTCTCTCATGGGAAGAATGTTATGGGGAGAGAAAGAAAAGGTGATTTTTAAGCTGCTTAGGGAGAACTGAGGCCTGCTGGGTAACTGTGGACCATTCCAGTTCTCTTAGACCGCTCTCATAGGAAGTATGTTATGGGGAGAGAAAGAAAAGATGATTTTTCAGCTGCATAGGGAGAACTGAGGCCTGCTGGGTAACTGTGGACCATTCCAGTCTCTTTCATAGGAGGGATGTTATGGGGAGAGAAAGAAATTTGATTTCAAACTGCTTAGGGAGAACTGAGGCCTGCTGGGTAACTGTGGACCATTCCAGTTCTCTCAGACCTCTCTCATAGGAAGTATGGGGAGAGAAAGAAAATATGATTTTTAAGCTGCTTAGGGAGAACAGAGGCCTGCTGGGTAACTGTGGACATTCCAGTTCTCTCAGACCTCTCTCATAGGATGAATGTTATGGGCAGAGAAAGAAAAGGTGATTTTTAAGCTGCTTAGGGAGAACTGGGGCCTGGTGGGTAACTGTCAACCATTCCAGGCTCTTTCATAGGAGGGATGTTATGGGGAGAGAAAGAAAAGATGATTTTTAAGCTGCTTATGGAGAACTGAGGCCTGGTGGGTAACTGTGGACCATTCCAGTTCTCTCAGACCTCTCTCATAGGAAGTATGTTATGGGGAGAGAAAGAAAAGGTGATTTTAAACTGCTTAGGGAGAACTGAGGCCTAGTGGGTAACTGTGGACCATTCCAGGCTCTTTCATAGGAGGGATGTTATGGGGAGAGAAAGAAAAGATTATTTTTAAGCTGTTTAGGGAGAACTGAGGCATGCTGGGTAGCTTTGGGCCATTGCAGTATCTTTCATATGAGGGATGTTATGAGGAGAGAAAGAAAATATAATTTTTAAGATGCTTATGGAGAACTGAGGCCTGCTGGGTAACTGTGGACAATCCAGTCTCTCAGACCTCTCTCATAGGAAGTATGTTATGGAGAGAGAAAGAAAAGGTGACTTTAAGCCGCTTAGGGAGAACTGAGACCTGTTCTGATAACTGTGGGCCATTCCAGTCTCTTTCACAGATTTTATGGGGAGAGAAAGAAAAGGTGATTTTTAAGCTGCTTAGGGAGAACTGAGGCCTACTGGGTAACTGTGGATATTCCTTTCTCTCATGGGAAAAATGTTATGGGGAGAGAAAGAAAAGGTGATTTTTAAGCTGCTTAGGGAGAACTGAGGCCTGCTGGGTAACTGTGGACCATTCCAGTTCTCTCAGACCTCTCTCATAGGAAGTATGTTATGGGGAGAGAAAGAAAAGATGATTTTTCAGCTGCATAGGGAGAACTGAGGCCTGCTGGGTAACTGTGGACATTCCAGTCTCTTTCATAGGAGGGATGTTATAGGGAGAGAAAGAAAAGATGATTTTTAAGCTGCTTAGGGAGAACTGAGGCCTGCTGGGTAACTGTGGACATTCCAGTTCTCTCAGACCTCTCTCATAGGATGAATGTTATGGGGAGAGAAAGAAAAGGTGATTTTTAAGATGCTTATGGAGAACTGGGGCCTGCTGGGTAACTGTGGACAATCCAGTCTCTCAGACCTCTCTCATAGGAAGTATGTTATGGAGAGAGAAAGGTGACTTTAAGCCGCTTAGGGAGAACTGAGACCTGTTCTGATAACTGTGGGCCATTCCAGTCTCTTTCATAGATTTTATGGGGAGAGAAAGAAAAGGTGATTTTTAAGCTGCTTAGGGAGAACTGAGGCCTACTGGGTAACTGTGGATATTCCTTTCTCTCATTGGAAGAATGTTATGGGGAGAGAAAGAAAAGGTGATTTTTAAGCTGCTTAGGGAGAACTGAGGCCTGCTGGGTAACTTTGGACCATTCCAGTTTTCTCAGACCTCTCTCATAGGAAGTATGTTATGGGGAGAGAAAGAAAAGATGATTTTTCAGCTGCATAGGGAGAACTGAGGCCTGCTGGGTAACTGTGGACCATTCCAGTCTCTTTCATAGGAGGGATGTTATGGGGAGAGAAAGAAATTTGATTTCAAACTGCTTAGGGAGAACTGAGGCCTGCTGGGTAACTGTGGACCATTCCAGTTCTCTCAGACCTCTCTCATAGGAAGTATGGGGAGAGAAAGAAAAGATGATTTTTAAGCTGCTTAGGGAGAACAGAGGCCTGCTGGGTAACTGTGGACATTCCAGTTCTCTCAGACCTCTCTCATAGGATGAATGTTATGGGCAGAGAAAGAAAAGGTGATTTTTAAGCTGCTTAGGGAGAACTGGGGCCTGGTGGGTAACTGTCAACCATTCCAGGCTCTTTCATAGGAGGGATGTTATGGGGAGAGAAAGAAAAGATGATTTTTAAGCTGCTTATGGAGAACTGAGGCCTGGTGGGTAACTGTGGACCATTCCAGTTCTCTCAGACCTCTCTCATAGGAAGTATGTTATGGGGAGAGAAAGAAAAGGTGATTTTAAACTGCTTAGGGAGAACTGAGGCCTGCTGGGTAACTGTGGACCATTCCAGTCTCTTTCATAGGAGGGATGTTATGGGGAGAGAAAGAAAAGATGATTTTTAAGCTGCTTATGGAGAACTGAGGCCTGCTGGGTAACTGTGGACCATTCGAGTCTCTTTCATAGGAGGGATGTTATAGGGAGAGAAAGAAAAGATGATTTTTAAGCTGCTTAGGGAGAACTGAGGCCTGCTGGGTAACTGTGGACATTCCAGTTCTCTCAGACCTCTCTCATAGGAAGTATGTTATGGGGAGAGAAAGAAAAGATGATTTTTCAGCTGCTTAGGGAGAACTGAGGCCTGCTGGGTAACTGTGGACCATTCCAGTTCTCTCAGACCTCTCTCATAGGAAGTATGTTATGGGGAGAGAAAGAAAAGGTGATTTTAAACTGCTTAGGGAGAACTGAGGCCTAGTGGGTAACTGTGGACCATTCCAGGCTCTTTCATAGGAGGGATGTTATGGGGAGAGAAAGAAAAGATTATTTTTAAGCTGCTTAGGGAGAACTGTGGCCTGCTGGGTAACTGTGGACCATTCCAGTCTCTTTCATAGGAGGGATGTTATGGGGAGAGAAAGAAAAGACGATTTTTAAGCTGCTTATGGAGAACTGAGGCCTGCTGGGTAACTGTGGACCATTCCAGTCTCTTTCATAGGAGGGATGTTATAGGGAGAGAAAGAAAAGATGATTTTTAAGCTGCTTAGGGAGAACTGAGGCCTGCTGGGTAACTGTGGACATTCCAGTTCTCTCAGACCTCTCTCATAGGAAGTATGTTATGGGGAGAGAAAGAAAAGATGATTTTTCAGCTGCTTAGGGAGAACTGAGGCCTGCTGGGTAACTGTGGACCATTCCAGTCTCTTTCATAGGAGGGATGTGATGGGGAGAGAAAGAAAAGTTGATTTCAAACTGCTTCGGGAGAACTGAGGCCTGCTGGGTAACTGTGGACATTCCAGTTCTCTCAGACCTCTCTCATAGGAAGTATGTTATGGGGAGAGAAAGAAAAGATGATTTTTAAGCTGCTTATGGACAATTGAGGCCTGCTGGGTAACTGTGGACCATTCCAGTCTCTTTCATAGGAGGGATGTTATAGGGAGAGAAAGAAAAGATGATTTTTAAGCTGCTTAGGGAGAACTGAGGCCTGCTGAGTAACTGTGGACATTCCAGTTCTCAGACCTCTCTCATAGGATGAATGTTATGGGGAGAGAAAGAAAAGGTGATTTTTAAGCTGCTTAGGGAGAACTGGGGCCTGGTGGGTAACTGTCAACCATTCCAGTTCTCTCAGACCTCTCTCATAGGAAGTATGGGGAGAGAAAGAAAAGATGATTTAAGCTGCTGAGGGAGAACTGAGGCCTGCTGGGTAACTGTGGACCATTCCAGTGTCTTACATAGGAGGGATGATATGAGGAGAGAAAGAAAAGATGATTTTTAAGCTGTTTAGGGAGAACTGAGGCATGCTGGGTAGCTTTGGGCCATTGCAGTATCTTTCATATGAGGGATGTTATGAGGAGAGAAAGAAAAGATAATTTTTAAGATGCTTATGGAGAACTGAGGCCTGCTGGGTAACTGTGGACAATCCAGTCTCTCAGACCTCTCTCATAGGAAGTATGTTATGGAGAGAGAAAGAAAAGGTGACTTTAAGCCGCTTAGGGAGAACTGAGACCTGTTCTGATAACTGTGGGCCATTCCAGTCTCTTTCACAGATTTTATGGGGAGAGAAAGAAAAGGTGATTTTTAAGCTGCTTAGGGAGAACTGAGGCCTACTGGGTAACTGTGGATATTCCTTTCTCTCATGGGAAGAATGTTATGGGGAGAGAAAGAAAAGGTGATTTTTAAGCTGCTTAGGGAGAACTGAGGCCTGCTGGGTAACTGTGGACCATTCCAGTTCTCTCAGACCTCTCTCATAGGAAGTATGTTATGGGGAGAGAAAGAAAAGATGATTTTTCAGCTGCATAGGGAGAACTGAGGCCTGCTGGGTAACTGTGGACCATTCCAGTCTCTTTCATAGGAGGGATGTTATAGGGAGAGAAAGAAAAGATGATTTTTAAGCTGCTTAGGGAGAACTGAGGCCTGCTGGGTAACTGTGGACCTTCCAGTTCTCTCAGACCTCTCTCATAGGATGAATGTTATGGGGAGAGAAAGAAAAGGTGATTTTTAAGCTGCTTAGGGAGAACAGAGGCCTGCTGGGTAACTGTGGACATTCCAGTTCTCTCAGACCTCTCTCATAGGATGAATGTTATGGGCAGAGAAAGAAAAGGTGATTTTTAAGCTGCTTAGGGAGAACTGGGGCCTGGTGGGTAACTGTCAACCATTCCAGGCTCTTTCATAGGAGGGATGTTATGGGGAGAGAAAGAAAAGATGATTTTTAAGCTGCTTATGGAGAACTGAGGCCTGCTGGGTAACTGTGGACCATTCGAGTCTCTTTCATAGGAGGGATGTTATAGGGAGAGAAAGAAAAGATGATTTTTAAGCTGCTTAGGGAGAACTGAGGCCTGCTGGGTAACTGTGGACATTCCAGTTCTCTCAGACCTCTCTCATAGGAAGTATGTTATGGGGAGAGAAAGAAAAGATGATTTTTCAGCTGCTTAGGGAGAACTGAGGCCTGCTGGGTAACTGTGGACCATTCCAGTCTCTTTCATAGGAGGGATGTGATGGGGAGAGAAAGAAAAGTTGATTTCAAACTGCTTCGGGATTTGAGGCCTGCTGGGTAACTGTGGACATTCCAGTTCTCTCAGACCTCTCTCATAGGAAGTATGTTATGGGGAGAGAAAGAAAAGATGATTTTTAAGCTGCTTATGGACAATTGAGGCCTGCTGGGTAACTGTGGACCATTCCAGTCTCTTTCATAGGAGGGATGTTATAGGGAGAGAAAGAAAAGATGATTTTTAAGCTACTTAGGGAGAACTGAGGCCTGCTGAGTAACTGTGGACATTCCAGTTCTCTCAGACCTCTCTCATAGGATGAATGTTATGGGGAGAGAAAGAAAAGGTGATTTTTAAGCTGCTTAGGGAGAACTGGGGCCTGGTGGGTAACTGTCAACCATTCCAGTTCTCTCAGACCTCTCTCATAGGAAGTATGGGGAGAGAAAGAAAAGATGATTTAAGCTGCTGAGGGAGAACTGAGGCCTGCTGGGTAACTGTGGACCATTCCAGTGTCTTACATAGGAGGGATGATATGAGGAGAGAAAGAAAAGATGATTTTTAAGCTGTTTAGGGAGAACTGAGGCATGCTGGGTAGCTTTGGGCCATTGCAGTATCTTTCATATGAGGGATGTTATGAGGAGAGAAAGAAAAGATAATTTTTAAGATGCTTATGGAGAACTGAGGCCTGCTGGGTAACTGTGGACAATCCAGTCTCTCAGACCTCTCTCATAGGAAGTATGTTATGGAGAGAGAAAGAAAAGGTGACTTTAAGCCGCTTAGGGAGAACTGAGACCTGTTCTGATAACTGTGGGCCATTCCAGTCTCTTTCATAGATTTTATGGGGAGAGAAAGAAAAGGTGATTTTTAAGCTGCTTAGGGAGAACTGAGGCCTACTGGGTAACTGTGGATATTCCTTTCTCTCATGGGAAGAATGTTATGGGGAGAGAAAGAAAAGGTGATTTTTAAGCTGCTTAGGGAGAACTGAGGCCTGCTGGGTAACTGTGGACCATTCCAGTTCTCTTAGACCGCTCTCATAGGAAGTATGTTATGGGGAGAGAAAGAAAAGATGATTTTTCAGCTGCATAGGGAGAACTGAGGCCTGCTGGGTAACTGTGGACCATTCCAGTCTCTTTCATAGGAGGGATGTTATGGGGAGAGAAAGAAATTTGATTTCAAACTGCTTAGGGAGAACTGAGGCCTGCTGGGTAACTGTGGACCATTCCAGTTCACTCAGACCTCTCTCATAGGAAGTATGGGGAGAGAAAGAAAAGATGATTTTTAAGCTGCTTAGGGAGAACAGAGGCCTGCTGGGTAACTGTGGACATTCCAGTTCTCTCAGACCTCTCTCATAGGATGAATGTTATGGGCAGAGAAAGAAAAGGTGATTTTTAAGCTGCTTAGGGAGAACTGGGGCCTGGTGGGTAACTGTCAACCATTCCAGGCTCTTTCATAGGAGGGATGTTATGGGGAGAGAAAGAAAAGATGATTTTTAAGCTGCTTATGGAGAACTGAGGCCTGGTGGGTAACTGTGGACCATTCCAGTTCTCTCAGACCTCTCTCATAGGAAGTATGTTATGGGGAGAGAAAGAAAAGGTGATTTTAAACTGCTTAGGGAGAACTGAGGCCTAGTGGGTAACTGTGGACCATTCCAGGCTCTTTCATAGGAGGGATGTTATGGGGAGAGAAAGAAAAGATTATTTTTAAGCTGCTTAGGGAGAACTGTGGCCTGCTGGGTAACTGTGGACCATTCCAGTCTCTTTCATAGGAGGGATGTTATGGGGAGAGAAAGAAAAGACGATTTTTAAGCTGCTTATGGAGAACTGAGGCCTGCTGGGTAACTGTGGACCATTCCAGTCTCTTTCATAGGAGGGATGTTATAGGGAGAGAAAGAAAAGATGATTTTTAAGCTGCTTAGGGAGAACTGAGGCCTGCTGGGTAACTGTGGACATTCCAGTTCTCTCAGACCTCTCTCATAGGAAGTATGTTATGGGGAGAGAAAGAAAAGATGATTTTTCAGCTGCTTAGGGAGAACTGAGGCCTGCTGGGTAACTGTGGACCATTCCAGTCTCTTTCATAGGAGGGATGTGATGGGGAGAGAAAGAAAAGTTGATTTCAAACTGCTTCGGGAGAACTGAGGCCTGCTGGGTAACTGTGGACATTCCAGTTCTCTCAAACCTCTCTCATAGGAAGTATGTTATGGGGAGAGAAAGAAAAGATGATTTTTAAGCTGCTTATGGACAATTGAGGCCTGCTGGGTAACTGTGGACCATTCCAGTCTCTTTCATAGGAGGGATGTTATAGGGAGAGAAAGAAAAGATGATTTTTAAGCTGCTTAGGGAGAACTGAGGCCTGCTGAGTAACTGTGGACATTCCAGTTCTCTCAGACCTCTCTCATAGGATGAATGTTATGGGGAGAGAAAGAAAAGATGATTTTTAAGCTGCTTAGGGAGAACAGAGGCCTGCTGGGTAACTGTGGACATTCCAGTTCTCTCAGACCTCTCTCATAGGATGAATGTTATGGGCAGAGAAAGAAAAGGTGATTTTTAAGCTGCTTAGGGAGAACTGGGGCCTGGTGGGTAACTGTCAACCATTCCAGGCTCTTTCATAGGAGGGATGTTATGGGGAGAGAAAGAAAAGATGATTTTTAAGCTGCTGAGGGAGAACTGAGGCCTGCTGGGTAACTGTGGACCATTCCAGTTCTCTCACTCTCTCATAGGAAGTATGTTATGGGGAGAGAAAGAAAAGGTGATTTTAAACTGCTTAGGGAGAACTGAGGCCTAGTGGGTAACTGTGGACCATTCCAGGCTCTTTCATAGGAGGGATGTTATGGGGAGAGAAAGAAAAGATTATTTTTAAGCTGCTTAGGGAGAACTGTGGCCTGCTGGGTAACTGTGGACCATTCCAGTCTCTTTCATAGGAGGGATGTTATGGGGAGAGAAAGAAAAGACGATTTTTAAGCTGCTTATGGAGAACTGAGGCCTGCTGGGTAACTGTGGACCATTCCAGTCTCTTTCATAGGAGGGATGTTATAGGGAGAGAAAGAAAAGATGATTTTTAAGCTGCTTAGGGAGAACTGAGGCCTGCTGGGTAACTGTGGACATTCCAGTTCTCTCAGACCTCTCTCATAGGAAGTATGTTATGGGGAGAGAAAGAAAAGATGATTTTTCAGCTGCTTAGGGAGAACTGAGGCCTGCTGGGTAACTGTGGACCATTCCAGTCTCTTTCATAGGAGGGATGTGATGGGGAGAGAAAGAAAAGTTGATTTCAAACTGCTTCGGGAGAACTGAGGCCTGCTGGGTAACTGTGGACATTCCAGTTCTCTCAGACCTCTCTCATAGGAAGTATGTTATGGGGAGAGAAAGAAAAGATGATTTTTAAGCTGCTTATGGACAATTGAGGCCTGCTGGGTAACTGTGGACCATTCCAGTCTCTTTCATAGGAGGGATGTTATAGGGAGAGAAAGAAAAGATGATTTTTAAGCTGCTTAGGGAGAACTGAGGCCTGCTGAGTAACTGTGGACATTCCAGTTCTCTCAGACCTCTCTCATAGGATGAATGTTATGGGGAGAGAAAGAAAAGGTGATTTTTAAGCTGCTTAGGGAGAACTGGGGCCTGGTGGGTAACTGTCAACCATTCCAGTTCTCTCAGACCTCTCTCATAGGAAGTATGGGGAGAGAAAGAAAAGATGATTTAAGCTGCTGAGGGAGAACTGAGGCCTGCTGGGTAACTGTGGACCATTCCAGTGTCTTACATAGGAGGGATGATATGAGGAGAGAAAGAAAAGATGATTTTTAAGCTGTTTAGGGAGAACTGAGGCATGCTGGTTAGCTTTGGGCCATTGCAGTATCTTTCATATGAGGGATGTTATGAGGAGAGAAAGAAAAGATAATTTTTAAGATGCTTATGGAGAACTGAGGCCTGCTGGGTAACTGTGGACAATCCAGTCTCTCAGACCTCTCTCATAGGAAGTATGTTATGGAGAGAGAAAGAAAAGGTGACTTTAAGCCGCTTAGGGAGAACTGAGACCTGTTCTGATAACTGTGGGCCATTCCAGTCTCTTTCACAGATTTTATGGGGAGAGAAAGAAAAGGTGATTTTTAAGCTGCTTAGGGAGAACTGAGGCCTACTGGGTAACTGTGGATATTCCTTTCTCTCATGGGAAGAATGTTATGGGGAGAGAAAGAAAAGGTGATTTTTAAGCTGCTTAGGGAGAACTGAGGCCTGCTGGGTAACTGTGGACCATTCCAGTTCTCTCAGACCTCTCTCATAGGAAGTATGTTACGGGGAGAGAAAGAAAAGATGATTTTTCAGCTGCATAGGGAGAACTGAGGCCTGCTGGGTAACTGTGGACCATTCCAGTCTCTTTCATAGGAGGGATGTTATGGGGAGAGAAAGAAATTTTATTTCAAACTGCTTAGGGAGAACTGAGGCCTGCTGGGTAACTGTGGACCATTCCAGTTCTCTCAGACCTCTCTCATAGGATGAATGTTATGGGGAGAGAAAGAAAAGGTGATTTTTAAGCTGCTTAGGGAGAACTGGGGCCTGGTGGGTAACTGTCAACCATTCCAGTTCTCTCAGACCTCTCTCATAGGAAGTATGGGGAGAGAAAGAAAAGATGATTTAAACTGCTGAGGGAGAACTGAGGCCTGCTGGGTAACTGTGGACCATTCCAGGCTCTTTCATAGGAGGGATGTTATGGGGAGAGAAAGAAAAGGTGATTTTTAAGCTGCTTAGGGAGAACTGGGGCCTGGTGGGTAACTGTGGACATTCCAGTTCTCTCAGACCTCTCATAGGATGAATGTTATGGGGAGAGAAAGAAAAGGTGATTTTTAAGCTGCTTAGGGAGAACTGGGGCCTGGTGGGTAACTGTCAACCATTCCAGGCTCTTTCATAGTAGGGATGTTATGGGGAGAGAAAGAAAAGATGATTTTTAAGCTGCTTATGGAGAACTGAGGCCTGGTGGGTAACTGTGGACCATTCCAGTTCTCTCAGACCTCTCTCATAGGAAGTATGTTATGGGGAGAGAAAGAAAAGGTGATTTTAAACTGCTTAGGGAGAACTGAGGCCTAGTGGGTAACTGTGGACCATTCCAGGCTCTTTTATAGGAGGGATGTTATGGGGAGAGAAAGAAAAGATTATTTTTAAGCTGCTTAGGGAGAACTGTGGCCTGCTGGGTAACTGTGGACCATTCCAGTCTCTTTCATAGGAGGGATGTTATGGGGAGAGAAAGAAAAGATGATTTTTAAGCTGCTTATGGAGAACTGAGGCCTGCTGGGTAACTGTGGACCATTCCAGTCTCTTTCATAGGAGGGATGTTATAGGGAGAGAAAGAAAAGATGATTTTTAAGCTGCTTAGGGAGAACTGAGGCCTGCTGGGTAACTGTGGACATTCCAGTTCTCTCAGACCTCTCTCATAGGAAGTATGTTATGGGGAGAGAAAGAAAAGATGATTTTTCAGCTGCTTAGGGAGAACTGAGGCCTGCTGGGTAACTGTGGACCATTCCAGTCTCTTTCATAGGAGGGATGTGATGGGGAGAGAAAGAAAAGTTGATTTCAAACTGCTTCGGGAGAACTGAGGCCTGCTGGGTAACTGTGGACATTCCAGTTCTCTCAGACCTCTCTCATAGGAAGTATGTTATGGGGAGAGAAAGAAAAGATGATTTTTAAGCTGCTTATGGACAATTGAGGCCTGCTGGGTATCTGTGGACCATTCCAGTCTCTTTCATAGGAGGGATGTTATAGGGAGAGAAAGAAAAGAAGATTTTTAAGCTGCTTAGGGAGAACTGAGGCCTGCTGAGTAACTGTGGACATTCCAGTTCTCTCAGACCTCTCTCATAGGATGAATGTTATGGGGAGAGAAAGAAAAGGTGATTTTTAAGCTGCTTAGGGAGAACTGGGGCCTGGTGGGTAACTGTCAACCATTCCAGTTCTCTCAGACCTCTCTCATAGGAAGTATGGGGAGAGAAAGAAAAGATGATTTAAGCTGCTGAGGGAGAACTGAGGCCTGCTGGGTAACTGTGGACCATTCCAGTGTCTTACATAGGAGGGATGATATGAGGAGAGAAAGAAAAGATGATTTTTAAGCTGTTTAGGGAGAACTGAGGCATGCTGGGTAGCTTTGGGCCATTGCAGTATCTTTCATATGAGGGATGTTATGAGGAGAGAAAGAAAAGATAATTTTTAAGATGCTTATGGAGAACTGAGGCCTGCTGGGTAACTGTGGACAATCCAGTCTCTCAGACCTCTCTCATAGGAAGTATGTTATGGAGAGAGAAAGAAAAGGTGACTTTAAGCCGCTTAGGGAGAACTGAGACCTGTTCGGATAACTGTGGGCCATTCCAGTCTCTTTCACAGATTTTATGGGGAGAGAAAGAAAAGGTGATTTTTAAGCTGCTTAGGGAGAACTGAGGCCTACTGGGTAACTGTGGATATTCCTTTCTCTCATGGGAAGAATGTTATGGGGAGAGAAAGAAAAGGTGATTTTTAAGCTGCTTAGGGAGAACTGAGGCCTGCTGGGTAACTGTGGATATTCCTTTCTCTCATGGGAAGAATGTTATGGGGAGAGAAAGAAAAGGTGATTTTTAAGCTGCTTAGGGAGAACTGAGGCCTGCTGGGTAACTGTGGACCATTCCAGTTCTCTCAGACCTCTCTCATAGGAAGTATGTTATGGGGAGAGAAAGAAAAGGTGATTTTAAACTGCTTAGGGAGAACTGAGGCCTAGTGGGTAACTGTGGACCATTCCAGTTCTCTCAGACCTCTCTCATAGGAAGTATGGGGAGAGAAAGAAAAGGTGATTTTTAAGCTGCTAAGGGAGAACTGAGGCCTACTGGGTAACTGTGGATATTCCTTTCTCTCATGGGAAGAATGTTATGGGGAGAGAAAGAAAAGGTGATTTTTAAGCTGCTTAGGGAGAACTGAGGCCTGCTGGGTAACTGTGGACCATTCCAGTTCTCTCAGACCTCTCTCATAGGAAGTATGTTATGGGGAGAGAAAGAAAAGATGATTTTTCAGCTGCATAGGGAGAACTGAGGCCTGCTGGGTAACTGTGGACCATTCCAGTCTCTTTCATAGGAGGGATGTTATGGGGAGAGAAAGAAATTTTATTTCAAACTGCTTAGGGAGAACTGAGGCCTGCTGGGTAACTGTGGACCATTCCAGTTCTCTCAGACCTCTCTCATAGGATGAATGTTATGGGGAGAGAAAGAAAAGGTGATTTTTAAGCTGCTTAGGGAGAACTGGGGCCTGGTGGGTAACTGTCAACCATTCCAGTTCTCTCAGACCTCTCTCATAGGAAGTATGGGGAGAGAAAGAAAAGATGATTTAAGCTGCTGAGGGAGAACTGAGGCCTGCTGGGTAACTGTGGACCATTCCAGGCTCTTTCATAGGAGGGATGTTATGGGGAGAGAAAGAAAAGGTGATTTTTAAGCTGCTTAGGGAGAACTGGGGCCTGGTGGGTAACTGTCAACCATTCCAGTTCTCTCAGACCTCTCTCATAGGAAGTATGGGGAGAGAAAGAAAAGATGATTTAAGCTGCTGAGGGAGAACTGAGGCCTGCTGGGTAACTGTGGACCATTCCAGGCTCTTTCATAGGAGGGATGTTTTGGGGAGAGAAAGAAAAGATGATTTTTAAGCTGATTATGGAGAACTGAGGCCTGGTGGGTAACTGTGGACATTCCAGTTCTCTCAGACCTCTCTCATAGGAAGTATGTTATGGGGAGAGAAAGAAAAGGTGATTTTAAACTGCTTAGGGAGAACTGAGGCCTAGTGGGTAACTGTGGACCATTCCAGTTCTCTCAGACCTCTCTCATAGGAAGTATGGGGAGAGAAAGAAAAGATGATTTAAGCTGCTGAGGGAGAACTGAGGCCTGCTGGGTCACTATGGACCATTCCAGTCTCATTCATAGGAGGGATGTTATGGGGAGAGAAAGAAAAGATGATTTTTAAGCTGCTTATGGACAATTGAGGCCTGCTGGGTAACTGTGGACCATTCCAGTCTCTTTCATAGGAGGGATGTTATAGGGAGAAAAAGAAAAGATGATTTTTAAGCTGCTTAGGGAGAACTGAGGCCTGCTGGGTAACTGTGGACATTCCAGTTCTCTCAGACCTCTCTCATAGGATGAATGTTATGGGGAGAGAAAGAAAAGGTGATTTTTAAGCTGCTTATTGAGAACTGGGGCCTGGTGGGTAACTGTCAACCATTCCAGTTCTCTCAGACCTCTCTCATAGGAAGTATGGGGAGAGAAAGAAAAGATGATTTAAGCTGCTGAGGGAGAACTGAGGCCTGCTGGGTAACTGTGGACCATTCCAGTGTCTTACATAGGAGGGATGATATGAGGAGAGAAAGAAATTTTTAAGCTGTTTAGGGAGAACTGAGGCATGCTGGGTAGCTTTGGGCCATTGCAGTATCTTTCATATGAGGGATGTTATGAGGAGAGAAAGATAATTTTTAAGATGCTTATGGAGAACTGAGGCCTGCTGGGTAACTGTGGACAATCCAGTCTCTCAGACCTCTCTCATAGGAAGTATGTTATGGAGAGAGAAAGAAAAGGTGACTTTAAGCCGCTTAGGGAGAACTGAGACCTGTTCTGATAACTGTGGGCCATTCCAGTCTCTTTCATAGATTTTATGGGGAGAGAAAGAAAAGGTGATTTTTAAGCTGCTTAGGGAGAACTGAGGCCTACTGGGTAACTGTGGATATTCCTTTCTCTCATGGGAAGAATGTTATGGGGAGAGAAAGAAAAGGTGATTTTTAAGCTGCTTAGGGAGAACTGAGGCCTGCTGGGTAACTGTGGACCATTCCAGTTCTCTAAGACCTCTCTCATAGGAAGTATGTTATGGGGAGAGAAAGAAAAGATGATTTTTCAGCTGCATAGGGAGAACTGAGGCCTGCTGGGTAACTGTGGACCATTCCAGTCTCTTTCATAGGAGGGATGTTATGGGGAGAGAAAGAAAAGTTGATTTCAAACTGCTTAGGGAGAACTGAAGCCTGCTGGGTAACTGTGGACCATTCCAGTTCTCTCAGACCTCTCACATAGGAAGTATGGGGAGAGAAAGAAAAGATGATTTTTAAGCTGCTTATGGAGAACTGAGGCCTGAGAGAACTGGAATGCTGTGGACCATTCCAGTTCTCTCAGACCTCTCTCATAGGAAGTATGGGGAGAGAAAGAAAAGATGATTTTTAAGCTGCTTAGGGAAAACAGAGGCCTGCTGGGTAACTGTGGACATTCCAGTTCTCTCAGACCTCTCTCATAGGATGAATGTTATGGGCAGAGAAAGAAAAGGTGATTTTTAAGCTGCTTAGGGAGAACTGGGGCCTGGTGGGTAACTGTCAACCATTCCAGGCTCTTTCATAGGAGGGATGTTATGGGGAGAGAAAGAAAAGATGATTTTTAAGCTGCTTATGGAGAACTGAGGCCTGGTGGGTAACTGTGGACCATTCCAGTTCTCTCAGACCTCTCTCATAGGAAGTATGTTATGGGGAGAGAAAGAAAAGGTGATTTTAAACTGCTTAGGGAGAACTGAGGCCTAGTGGGTAACTGTGGACCATTCCAGGCTCTTTCATAGGAGGGATGTTATGGGGAGAGAAAGAAAAGATTATTTTTAAGCTGCTTAGGGAGAACTGTGGCCTGCTGGGTAACTGTGGACCATTCCAGTCTCTTTCATAGGAGGGATGTTATGGGGAGAGAAAGAAAAGACGATTTTTAAGCTGCTTATGGAGAACTGAGGCCTGCTGGGTAACTGTGGACCATTCCAGTCTCTTTCATAGGAGGGATGTTATAGGGAGAGAAAGAAAAGATGATTTTTAAGCTGCTTAGGGAGAACTGAGGCCTGCTGGGTAACTGTGGACATTCCAGTTCTCTCAGACCTCTCTCATAGGAAGTATGTTATGGGGAGAGAAAGAAAAGATGATTTTTCAGCTGCTTAGGGAGAACTGAGGCCTGCTGGGTAACTGTGGACCATTCCAGTCTCTTTCATAGGAGGGATGTGATGGGGAGAGAAAGAAAAGTTGATTTCAAACTGCTTCGGGAGAACTGAGGCCTGCTGGGTAACTGTGGACATTCCAGTTCTCTCAAACCTCTCTCATAGGAAGTATGTTATGGGGAGAGAAAGAAAAGATGATTTTTAAGCTGCTTATGGACAATTGAGGCCTGCTGGGTAACTGTGGACCATTCCAGTCTCTTTCATAGGAGGGATGTTATAGGGAGAGAAAGAAAAGATGATTTTTAAGCTGCTTAGGGAGAACTGAGGCCTGCTGAGTAACTGTGGACATTCCAGTTCTCTCAGACCTCTCTCATAGGATGAATGTTATGGGGAGAGAAAGAAAAGATGATTTTTAAGCTGCTTAGGGAGAACAGAGGCCTGCTGGGTAACTGTGGACATTCCAATTCTCTCAGACCTCTCTCATAGGATGAATGTTATGGGCAGAGAAAGAAAAGGTGATTTTTAAGCTGCTTAGGGAGAACTGGGGCCTGGTGGGTAACTGTCAACCATTCCAGGCTCTTTCATAGGAGGGATGTTATGGGGAGAGAAAGAAAAGATGATTTTTAAGCTGCTGAGGGAGAACTGAGGCCTGCTGGGTAACTGTGGACCATTCCAGTTCTCTCACTCTCTCATAGGAAGTATGTTATGGGGAGAGAAAGAAAAGGTGATTTTAAACTGCTTAGGGAGAACTGAGGCCTAGTGGGTAACTGTGGACCATTCCAGGCTCTTTCATAGGAGGGATGTTATGGGGAGAGAAAGAAAAGATTATTTTTAAGCTGCTTAGGGAGAACTGTGGCCTGCTGGGTAACTGTGGACCATTCCAGTCTCTTTCATAGGAGGGATGTTATGGGGAGAGAAAGAAAAGACGATTTTTAAGCTGCTTATGGAGAACTGAGGCCTGCTGGGTAACTGTGGACCATTCCAGTCTCTTTCATAGGAGGGATGTTATAGGGAGAGAAAGAAAAGATGATTTTTAAGCTGCTTAGGGAGAACTGAGGCCTGCTGGGTAACTGTGGACATTCCAGTTCTCTCAGACCTCTCTCATAGGAAGTATGTTATGGGGAGAGAAAGAAAAGATGATTTTTCAGCTGCTTAGGGAGAACTGAGGCCTGCTGGGTAACTGTGGACCATTCCAGTCTCTTTCATAGGAGGGATGTGATGGGGAGAGAAAGAAAAGTTGATTTCAAACTGCTTCGGGAGAACTGAGGCCTGCTGGGTAACTGTGGACATTCCAGTTCTCTCAGACCTCTCTCATAGGAAGTATGTTATGGGGAGAGAAAGAAAAGATGATTTTTAAGCTGCTTATGGACAATTGAGGCCTGCTGGGTAACTGTGGACCATTCCAGTCTCTTTCATAGGAGGGATGTTATAGGGAGAGAAAGAAAAGATGATTTTTAAGCTGCTTAGGGAGAACTGAGGCCTGCTGAGTAACTGTGGACATTCCAGTTCTCTCAGACCTCTCTCATAGGATGAATGTTATGGGGAGAGAAAGAAAAGGTGATTTTTAAGCTGCTTAGGGAGAACTGGGGCCTGGTGGGTAACTGTCAACCATTCCAGTTCTCTCAGACCTCTCTCATAGGAAGTATGGGGAGAGAAAGAAAAGATGATTTAAGCTGCTGAGGGAGAACTGAGGCCTGCTGGGTAACTGTGGACCATTCCAGTGTCTTACATAGGAGGGATGATATGAGGAGAGAAAGAAAAGATGATTTTTAAGCTGTTTAGGGAGAACTGAGGCATGCTGGTTAGCTTTGGGCCATTGCAGTATCTTTCATATGAGGGATGTTATGAGGAGAGAAAGAAAAGATAATTTTTAAGATGCTTATGGAGAACTGAGGCCTGCTGGGTAACTGTGGACAATCCAGTCTCTCAGACCTCTCTCATAGGAAGTATGTTATGGAGAGAGAAAGAAAAGGTGACTTTAAGCCGCTTAGGGAGAACTGAGACCTGTTCTGATAACTGTGGGCCATTCCAGTCTCTTTCACAGATTTTATGGGGAGAGAAAGAAAAGGTGATTTTTAAGCTGCTTAGGGAGAACTGAGGCCTACTGGGTAACTGTGGATATTCCTTTCTCTCATGGGAAGAATGTTATGGGGAGAGAAAGAAAAGGTGATTTTTAAGCTGCTTAGGGAGAACTGAGGCCTGCTGGGTAACTGTGGACCATTCCAGTTCTCTCAGACCTCTCTCATAGGAAGTATGTTACGGGGAGAGAAAGAAAAGATGATTTTTCAGCTGCATAGGGAGAACTGAGGCCTGCTGGGTAACTGTGGACCATTCCAGTCTCTTTCATAGGAGGGATGTTATGGGGAGAGAAAGAAATTTTATTTCAAACTGCTTAGGGAGAACTGAGGCCTGCTGGGTAACTGTGGACCATTCCAGTTCTCTCAGACCTCTCTCATAGGATGAATGTTATGGGGAGAGAAAGAAAAGGTGATTTTTAAGCTGCTTAGGGAGAACTGGGGCCTGGTGGGTAACTGTCAACCATTCCAGTTCTCTCAGACCTCTCTCATAGGAAGTATGGGGAGAGAAAGAAAAGATGATTTAAACTGCTGAGGGAGAACTGCGGCCTGCTGGGTAACTGTGGACCATTCCAGGCTCTTTCATAGGAGGGATGTTATGGGGAGAGAAAGAAAAGGTGATTTTTAAGCTGCTTAGGGAGAACTGGGGCCTGGTGGGTAACTGTGGACATTCCAGTTCTCTCAGACCTCTCATAGGATGAATGTTATGGGCAGAGAAAGAAAAGGTGATTTTTAAGCTGCTTAGGGAGAACTGGGGCCTGGTGGGTAACTGTCAACCATTCCAGGCTCTTTCATAGTAGGGATGTTATGGGGAGAGAAAGAAAAGATGATTTTTAAGCTGCTTATGGAGAACTGAGGCCTGGTGGGTAACTGTGGACCATTCCAGTTCTCTCAGACCTCTCTCATAGGAAGTATGTTATGGGGAGAGAAAGAAAAGGTGATTTTAAACTGCTTAGGGAGAACTGAGGCCTAGTGGGTAACTGTGGACCATTCCAGGCTCTTTTATAGGAGGGATGTTATGGGGAGAGAAAGAAAAGATTATTTTTAAGCTGCTTAGGGAGAACTGTGGCCTGCTGGGTAACTGTGGACCATTCCAGTCTCTTTCATAGGAGGGATGTTATGGGGAGAGAAAGAAAAGATGATTTTTAAGCTGCTTATGGAGAACTGAGGCCTGCTGGGTAACTGTGGACCATTCCAGTCTCTTTCATAGGAGGGATGTTATAGGGAGAGAAAGAAAAGATGATTTTTAAGCTGCTTAGGGAGAACTGAGGCCTGCTGGGTAACTGTGGACATTCCAGTTCTCTCAGACCTCTCTCATAGGAAGTATGTTATGGGGAGAGAAAGAAAAGATGATTTTTCAGCTGCTTAGGGAGAACTGAGGCCTGCTGGGTAACTGTGGACCATTCCAGTCTCTTTCATAGGAGGGATGTGATGGGGAGAGAAAGAAAAGTTGATTTCAAACTGCTTCGGGAGAACTGAGGCCTGCTGGGTAACTGTGGACATTCCAGTTCTCTCAGACCTCTCTCATAGGAAGTATGTTATGGGGAGAGAAAGAAAAGATGATTTTTAAGCTGCTTATGGACAATTGAGGCCTGCTGGGTATCTGTGGACCATTCCAGTCTCTTTCATAGGAGGGATGTTATAGGGAGAGAAAGAAAAGATGATTTTTAAGCTGCTTAGGGAGAACTGAGGCCTGCTGAGTAACTGTGGACATTCCAGTTCTCTCAGACCTCTCTCATAGGATGAATGTTATGGGGAGAGAAAGAAAAGGTGATTTTTAAGCTGCTTAGGGAGAACTGGGGCCTGGTGGGTAACTGTCAACCATTCCAGTTCTCTCAGACCTCTCTCATAGGAAGTATGGGGAGAGAAAGAAAAGATGATTTAAGCTGCTGAGGGAGAACTGAGGCCTGCTGGGTAACTGTGGACCATTCCAGTGTCTTACATAGGAGGGATGATATGAGGAGAGAAAGAAAAGATGATTTTTAAGCTGTTTAGGGAGAACTGAGGCATGCTGGTTAGCTTTGGGCCATTGCAGTATCTTTCATATGAGGGATGTTATGAGGAGAGAAAGAAAAGATAATTTTTAAGATGCTTATGGAGAACTGAGGCCTGCTGGGTAACTGTGGACAATCCAGTCTCTCAGACCTCTCTCATAGGAAGTATGTTATGGAGAGAGAAAGAAAAGGTGACTTTAAGCCGCTTAGGGAGAACTGAGACCTGTTCTGATAACTGTGGGCCATTCCAGTCTCTTTCACAGATTTTATGGGGAGAGAAAGAAAAGGTGATTTTTAAGCTGCTTAGGGAGAACTGAGGCCTACTGGGTAACTGTGGATATTCCTTTCTCTCATGGGAAGAATGTTATGGGGAGAGAAAGAAAAGGTGATTTTTAAGCTGCTTAGGGAGAACTGAGGCCTGCTGGGTAACTGTGGACCATTCCAGTTCTCTCAGACCTCTCTCATAGGAAGTATGTTACGGGGAGAGAAAGAAAAGATGATTTTTCAGCTGCATAGGGAGAACTGAGGCCTGCTGGGTAACTGTGGACCATTCCAGTCTCTTTCATAGGAGGGATGTTATGGGGAGAGAAAGAAATTTTATTTCAAACTGCTTAGGGAGAACTGAGGCCTGCTGGGTAACTGTGGACCATTCCAGTTCTCTCAGACCTCTCTCATAGGATGAATGTTATGGGGAGAGAAAGAAAAGGTGATTTTTAAGCTGCTTAGGGAGAACTGGGGCCTGGTGGGTAACTGTCAACCATTCCAGTTCTCTCAGACCTCTCTCATAGGAAGTATGGGGAGAGAAAGAAAAGATGATTTAAACTGCTGAGGGAGAACTGAGGCCTGCTGGGTAACTGTGGACCATTCCAGGCTCTTTCATAGGAGGGATGTTATGGGGAGAGAAAGAAAAGGTGATTTTTAAGCTGCTTAGGGAGAACTGGGGCCTGGTGGGTAACTGTGGACATTCCAGTTCTCTCAGACCTCTCATAGGATGAATGTTATGGGCAGAGAAAGAAAAGGTGATTTTTAAGCTGCTTAGGGAGAACTGGGGCCTGGTGGGTAACTGTCAACCATTCCAGGCTCTTTCATAGTAGGGATGTTATGGGGAGAGAAAGAAAAGATGATTTTTAAGCTGCTTATGGAGAACTGAGGCCTGGTGGGTAACTGTGGACCATTCCAGTTCTCTCAGACCTCTCTCATAGGAAGTATGTTATGGGGAGAGAAAGAAAAGGTGATTTTAAACTGCTTAGGGAGAACTGAGGCCTAGTGGGTAACTGTGGACCATTCCAGGCTCTTTTATAGGAGGGATGTTATGGGGAGAGAAAGAAAAGATTATTTTTAAGCTGCTTAGGGAGAACTGTGGCCTGCTGGGTAACTGTGGACCATTCCAGTCTCTTTCATAGGAGGGATGTTATGGGGAGAGAAAGAAAAGATGATTTTTAAGCTGCTTATGGAGAACTGAGGCCTGCTGGGTAACTGTGGACCATTCCAGTCTCTTTCATAGGAGGGATGTTATAGGGAGAGAAAGAAAAGATGATTTTTAAGCTGCTTAGGGAGAACTGAGGCCTGCTGGGTAACTGTGGACATTCCAGTTCTCTCAGACCTCTCTCATAGGAAGTATGTTATGGGGAGAGAAAGAAAAGATGATTTTTCAGCTGCTTAGGGAGAACTGAGGCCTGCTGGGTAACTGTGGACCATTCCAGTCTCTTTCATAGGAGGGATGTGATGGGGAGAGAAAGAAAAGTTGATTTCAAACTGCTTCGGGAGAACTGAGGCCTGCTGGGTAACTGTGGACATTCCAGTTCTCTCAGACCTCTCTCATAGGAAGTATGTTATGGGGAGAGAAAGAAAAGATGATTTTTAAGCTGCTTATGGACAATTGAGGCCTGCTGGGTATCTGTGGACCATTCCAGTCTCTTTCATAGGAGGGATGTTATAGGGAGAGAAAGAAAAGATGATTTTTAAGCTGCTTAGGGAGAACTGAGGCCTGCTGAGTAACTGTGGACATTCCAGTTCTCTCAGACCTCTCTCATAGGATGAATGTTATGGGGAGAGAAAGAAAAGGTGATTTTTAAGCTGCTTAGGGAGAACTGGGGCCTGGTGGGTAACTGTCAACCATTCCAGTTCTCTCAGACCTCTCTCATAGGAAGTATGGGGAGAGAAAGAAAAGATGATTTAAGCTGCTGAGGGAGAACTGAGGCCTGCTGGGTAACTGTGGACCATTCCAGTGTCTTACATAGGAGGGATGATATGAGGAGAGAAAGAAAAGATGATTTTTAAGCTGTTTAGGGAGAACTGAGGCATGCTGGGTAGCTTTGGGCCATTGCAGTATCTTTCATATGAGGGATGTTATGAGGAGAGAAAGAAAAGATAATTTTTAAGATGCTTATGGAGAACTGAGGCCTGCTGGGTAACTGTGGACAATCCAGTCTCTCAGACCTCTCTCATAGGAAGTATGTTATGGAGAGAGAAAGAAAAGGTGACTTTAAGCCGCTTAGGGAGAACTGAGACCTGTTCGGATAACTGTGGGCCATTCCAGTCTCTTTCACAGATTTTATGGGGAGAGAAAGAAAAGGTGATTTTTAAGCTGCTTAGGGAGAACTGAGGCCTACTGGGTAACTGTGGATATTCCTTTCTCTCATGGGAAGAATGTTATGGGGAGAGAAAGAAAAGGTGATTTTTAAGCTGCTTAGGGAGAACTGAGGCCTGCTGGGTAACTGTGGATATTCCTTTCTCTCATGGGAAGAATGTTATGGGGAGAGAAAGAAAAGGTGATTTTTAAGCTGCTTAGGGAGAACTGAGGCCTGCTGGGTAACTGTGGACCATTCCAGTTCTCTCAGACCTCTCTCATAGGAAGTATGTTATGGGGAGAGAAAGAAAAGGTGATTTTAAACTGCTTAGGGAGAACTGAGGCCTAGTGGGTAACTGTGGACCATTCCAGTTCTCTCAGACCTCTCTCATAGGAAGTATGGGGAGAGAAAGAAAAGGTGATTTTTAAGCTGCTAAGGGAGAACTGAGGCCTACTGGGTAACTGTGGATATTCCTTTCTCTCATGGGAAGAATGTTATGGGGAGAGAAAGAAAAGGTGATTTTTAAGCTGCTTAGGGAGAACTGAGGCCTGCTGGGTAACTGTGGACCATTCCAGTTCTCTCAGACCTCTCTCATAGGAAGTATGTTATGGGGAGAGAAAGAAAAGATGATTTTTCAGCTGCATAGGGAGAACTGAGGCCTGCTGGGTAACTGTGGACCATTCCAGTCTCTTTCATAGGAGGGATGTTATGGGGAGAGAAAGAAATTTTATTTCAAACTGCTTAGGGAGAACTGAGGCCTGCTGGGTAACTGTGGACCATTCCAGTTCTCTCAGACCTCTCTCATAGGATGAATGTTATGGGGAGAGAAAGAAAAGGTGATTTTTAAGCTGCTTAGGGAGAACTGGGGCCTGGTGGGTAACTGTCAACCATTCCAGTTCTCTCAGACCTCTCTCATAGGAAGTATGGGGAGAGAAAGAAAAGATGATTTAAGCTGCTGAGGGAGAACTGAGGCCTGCTGGGTAACTGTGGACCATTCCAGGCTCTTTCATAGGAGGGATGTTATGGGGAGAGAAAGAAAAGGTGATTTTTAAGCTGCTTAGGGAGAACTGGGGCCTGGTGGGTAACTGTCAACCATTCCAGTTCTCTCAGACCTCTCTCATAGGAAGTATGGGGAGAGAAAGAAAAGATGATTTAAGCTGCTGAGGGAGAACTGAGGCCTGCTGGGTAACTGTGGACCATTCCAGGCTCTTTCATAGGAGGGATGTTTTGGGGAGAGAAAGAAAAGATGATTTTTAAGCTGATTATGGAGAACTGAGGCCTGGTGGGTAACTGTGGACATTCCAGTTCTCTCAGACCTCTCTCATAGGAAGTATGTTATGGGGAGAGAAAGAAAAGGTGATTTTAAACTGCTTAGGGAGAACTGAGGCCTAGTGGGTAACTGTGGACCATTCCAGTTCTCTCAGACCTCTCTCATAGGAAGTATGGGGAGAGAAAGAAAAGATGATTTAAGCTGCTGAGGGAGAACTGAGGCCTGCTGGGTCACTATGGACCATTCCAGTCTCATTCATAGGAGGGATGTTATGGGGAGAGAAAGAAAAGATGATTTTTAAGCTGCTTATGGACAATTGAGGCCTGCTGGGTAACTGTGGACCATTCCAGTCTCTTTCATAGGAGGGATGTTATAGGGAGAAAAAGAAAAGATGATTTTTAAGCTGCTTAGGGAGAACTGAGGCCTGCTGGGTAACTGTGGACATTCCAGTTCTCTCAGACCTCTCTCATAGGATGAATGTTATGGGGAGAGAAAGAAAAGGTGATTTTTAAGCTGCTTATTGAGAACTGGGGCCTGGTGGGTAACTGTCAACCATTCCAGTTCTCTCAGACCTCTCTCATAGGAAGTATGGGGAGAGAAAGAAAAGATGATTTAAGCTGCTGAGGGAGAACTGAGGCCTGCTGGGTAACTGTGGACCATTCCAGTGTCTTACATAGGAGGGATGATATGAGGAGAGAAAGAAATTTTTAAGCTGTTTAGGGAGAACTGAGGCATGCTGGGTAGCTTTGGGCCATTGCAGTATCTTTCATATGAGGGATGTTATGAGGAGAGAAAGATAATTTTTAAGATGCTTATGGAGAACTGAGGCCTGCTGGGTAACTGTGGACAATCCAGTCTCTCAGACCTCTCTCATAGGAAGTATGTTATGGAGAGAGAAAGAAAAGGTGACTTTAAGCCGCTTAGGGAGAACTGAGACCTGTTCTGATAACTGTGGGCCATTCCAGTCTCTTTCATAGATTTTATGGGGAGAGAAAGAAAAGGTGATTTTTAAGCTGCTTAGGGAGAACTGAGGCCTACTGGGTAACTGTGGATATTCCTTTCTCTCATGGGAAGAATGTTATGGGGAGAGAAAGAAAAGGTGATTTTTAAGCTGCTTAGGGAGAACTGAGGCCTGCTGGGTAACTGTGGACCATTCCAGTTCTCTAAGACCTCTCTCATAGGAAATATGTTATGGGGAGAGAAAGAAAAGATGATTTTTCAGCTGCATAGGGAGAACTGAGGCCTGCTGGGTAACTGTGGACCATTCCAGTCTCTTTCATAGGAGGGATGTTATGGGGAGAGAAAGAAAAGTTGATTTCAAACTGCTTAGGGAGAACTGAAGCCTGCTGGGTAACTGTGGACCATTCCAGTTCTCTCAGACCTCTCACATAGGAAGTATGGGGAGAGAAAGAAAAGATGATTTTTAAGCTGCTTATGGAGAACTGAGGCCTGGAGGGTAACTGTGGACCATTCCAGTTCTCTCAGACCTCTCTCATAGGAAGTATGTTATGGGGAGAGAAAGAAAAGGTGATTTTAAACTGCTTAGGGAGAACTGAGGCCTAGTGGGTAACTGTGGACCATTCCAGGCTCTTTTATAGGAGGGATGTTATGGGGAGAGAAAGAAAAGATTATTTTTAAGCTGCTTAGGGAGAACTGTGGCCTGCTGGGTAACTGTGGACCATTCCAGTCTCTTTCATAGGAGGGATGTTATAGGGAGAGAAAAAAAAGATGATTTTTAAGCTGCTTAGGGAGAACTGAGGCCTGCTGGGTAACTGTGGACATTCCAGTTCTCTCAGACCACTCTCATAGGATGAATGTTATGGGGAGAGAAAGAAAAGGTGATTTTTAAGCTGCTTAGGGAGAACTGGGGCCTGGTGGGTAACTGTCAACCATTCCAGTTCTCTCAGACCTCTCTCATAGGAAGTATGGGGAGAGAAAGAAAAGATGATTTAAGCTGCTGAGGGAGAACTGAGGCCTGCTGGGTAACTGTGGACCATTCCAGGCTCTTTCATAGGAGGGATGTTATGGGGAGAGAAAGAAAAGGTGATTTTTAAGCTGCTTAGGGAGAACTGGGGCCTGGTGGGTAACTGTGGACATTCCAGTTCTCTCAGACCTCTCATAGGATGAATGTTATGGGCAGAGAAAGAAAAGGTGATTTTTAAGCTGCTTAGGGAGAACTGGGGCCTGGTGGGTAACTGTCAACCATTCCAGGCTCTTTCATAGTAGGGATGTTATGGGGAGAGAAAGAAAAGATGATTTTTAAGCTGCTTATGGAGAACTGAGGCCTGGTGGGTAACTGTGGACCATTCCAGTTCTCTCAGACCTCTCTCATAGGAAGTATGTTATGGGGAGAGAAAGAAAAGGTGATTTTAAACTGCTTAGGGAGAACTGAGGCCTAGTGGGTAACTGTGGACCATTCCAGGCTCTTTTATAGGAGGGATGTTATGGGGAGAGAAAGAAAAGATTATTTTTAAGCTGCTTAGGGAGAACTGTGGCCTGCTGGGTAACTGTGGACCATTCCAGTCTCTTTCATAGGAGGGATGTTATGGGGAGAGAAAGAAAAGATGATTTTTAAGCTGCTTATGGAGAACTGAGGCCTGCTGGGTAACTGTGGACCATTCCAGTCTCTTTCATAGGAGGGATGTTATAGGGAGAGAAAGAAAAGATGATTTTTAAGCTGCTTAGGGAGAACTGAGGCCTGCTGGGTAACTGTGGACATTCCAGTTCTCTCAGACCTCTCTCATAGGAAGTATGTTATGGGGAGAGAAAGAAAAGATGATTTTTCAGCTGCTTAGGGAGAACTGAGGCCTGCTGGGTAACTGTGGACCATTCCAGTCTCTTTCATAGGAGGGATGTGATGGGGAGAGAAAGAAAAGTTGATTTCAAACTGCTTCGGGAGAACTGAGGCCTGCTGGGTAACTGTGGACATTCCAGTTCTCTCAGACCTCTCTCATAGGAAGTATGTTATGGGGAGAGAAAGAAAAGATGATTTTTAAGCTGCTTATGGACAATTGAGGCCTGCAGGGTATCTGTGGACCATTCCAGTCTCTTTCATAGGAGGGATGTTATAGGGAGAGAAAGAAAAGATGATTTTTAAGCTGCTTAGGGAGAACTGAGGCCTGCTGAGTAACTGTGGACATTCCAGTTCTCTCAGACCTCTCTCATAGGATGAATGTTATGGGGAGAGAAAGAAAAGGTGATTTTTAAGCTGCTTAGGGAGAACTGGGGCCTGGTGGGTAACTGTCAACCATTCCAGTTCTCTCAGACCTCTCTCATAGGAAGTATGGGGAGAGAAAGAAAAGATTATTTAAGCTGCTGAGGGAGAACTGAGGCCTGCTGGGTAACTGTGGACCATTCCAGTGTCTTACATAGGAGGGATGATATGAGGAGAGAAAGAAAAGATGATTTTTAAGCTGTTTAGGGAGAACTGAGGCATGCTGGGTAGCTTTGGGCCATTGCAGTATCTTTCATATGAGGGATGTTATGAGGAGAGAAAGAAAAGATAATTTTTAAGATGCTTATGGAGAACTGAGGCCTGCTGGGTAACTGTGGACAATCCAGTCTCTCAGACCTCTCTCATAGGAAGTATGTTATGGAGAGAGAAAGAAAAGGTGACTTTAAGCCGCTTAGGGAGAACTGAGACCTGTTCGGATAACTGTGGGCCATTCCAGTCTCTTTCACAGATTTTATGGGGAGAGAAAGAAAAGGTGATTTTTAAGCTGCTTAGGGAGAACTGAGGCCTACTGGGTAACTGTGGATATTCCTTTCTCTCATGGGAAGAATGTTATGGGGAGAGAAAGAAAAGGTGATTTTTAAGCTGCTTAGGGAGAACTGAGGCCTGCTGGGTAACTGTGGATATTCCTTTCTCTCATGGGAAGAATGTTATGGGGAGAGAAAGAAAAGGTGATTTTTAAGCTGCTTAGGGAGAACTGAGGCCTGCTGGGTAACTGTGGACCATTCCAGTTCTCTCAGACCTCTCTCATAGGAAGTATGTTATGGGGAGAGAAAGAAAAGGTGATTTTAAACTGCTTAGGGAGAACTGAGGCCTAGTGGGTAACTGTGGACCATTCCAGTTCTCTCAGACCTCTCTCATAGGAAGTATGGGGAGAGAAAGAAAAGGTGATTTTTAAGCTGCTAAGGGAGAACTGAGGCCTACTGGGTAACTGTGGATATTCCTTTCTCTCATGGGAAGAATGTTATGGGGAGAGAAAGAAAAGGTGATTTTTAAGCTGCTTAGGGAGAACTGAGGCCTGCTGGGTAACTGTGGACCATTCCAGTTCTCTCAGACCTCTCTCATAGGAAGTATGTTATGGGGAGAGAAAGAAAAGATGATTTTTCAGCTGCATAGGGAGAACTGAGGCCTGCTGGGTAACTGTGGACCATTCCAGTCTCTTTCATAGGAGGGATGTTATGGGGAGAGAAAGAAATTTTATTTCAAACTGCTTAGGGAGAACTGAGGCCTGCTGGGTAACTGTGGACCATTCCAGTTCTCTCAGACCTCTCTCATAGGATGAATGTTATGGGGAGAGAAAGAAAAGGTGATTTTTAAGCTGCTTAGGGAGAACTGGGGCCTGGTGGGTAACTGTCAACCATTCCAGTTCTCTCAGACCTCTCTCATAGGAAGTATGGGGAGAGAAAGAAAAGATGATTTAAGCTGCTGAGGGAGAACTGAGGCCTGCTGGGTAACTGTGGACCATTCCAGGCTCTTTCATAGGAGGGATGTTATGGGGAGAGAAAGAAAAGGTGATTTTTAAGCTGCTTAGGGAGAACTGGGGCCTGGTGGGTAACTGTCAACCATTCCAGTTCTCTCAGACCTCTCTCATAGGAAGTATGGGGAGAGAAAGAAAAGATGATTTAAGCTGCTGAGGGAGAACTGAGGCCTGCTGGGTAACTGTGGACCATTCCAGGCTCTTTCATAGGAGGGATGTTTTGGGGAGAGAAAGAAAAGATGATTTTTAAGCTGATTATGGAGAACTGAGGCCTGGTGGGTAACTGTGGACATTCCAGTTCTCTCAGACCTCTCATAGGATGAATGTTATGGGCAGAGAAAGAAAAGGTGATTTTTAAGCTGCTTAGGGAGAACTGGGGCCTGGTGGGTAACTGTCAACCATTCCAGGCTCTTTCATAGTAGGGATGTTATGGGGAGAGAAAGAAAAGATGATTTTTAAGCTGCTTATGGAGAACTGAGGCCTGGTGGGTAACTGTGGACCATTCCAGTTCTCTCAGACCTCTCTCATAGGAAGTATGTTATGGGGAGAGAAAGAAAAGGTGATTTTAAACTGCTTAGGGAGAACTGAGGCCTAGTGGGTAACTGTGGACCATTCCAGGCTCTTTTATAGGAGGGATGTTATGGGGAGAGAAAGAAAAGATTATTTTTAAGCTGCTTAGGGAGAACTGTGGCCTGCTGGGTAACTGTGGACCATTCCAGTCTCTTTCATAGGAGGGATGTTATGGGGAGAGAAAGAAAAGATGATTTTTAAGCTGCTTATGGAGAACTGAGGCCTGCTGGGTAACTGTGGACCATTCCAGTCTCTTTCATAGGAGGGATGTTATAGGGAGAGAAAGAAAAGATGATTTTTAAGCTGCTTAGGGAGAACTGAGGCCTGCTGGGTAACTGTGGACATTCCAGTTCTCTCAGACCTCTCTCATAGGAAGTATGTTATGGGGAGAGAAAGAAAAGATGATTTTTCAGCTGCTTAGGGAGAACTGAGGCCTGCTGGGTAACTGTGGACCATTCCAGTCTCTTTCATAGGAGGGATGTGATGGGGAGAGAAAGAAAAGTTGATTTCAAACTGCTTCGGGAGAACTGAGGCCTGCTGGGTAACTGTGGACATTCCAGTTCTCTCAGACCTCTCTCATAGGAAGTATGTTATGGGGAGAGAAAGAAAAGATGATTTTTAAGCTGCTTATGGACAATTGAGGCCTGCTGGGTATCTGTGGACCATTCCAGTCTCTTTCATAGGAGGGATGTTATAGGGAGAGAAAAAAAAGATGATTTTTAAGCTGCTTAGGGAGAACTGAGGCCTGCTGAGTAACTGTGGACATTCCAGTTCTCTCAGACCTCTCTCATAGGATGAATGTTATGGGGAGAGAAAGAAAAGGTGATTTTTAAGCTGCTTAGGGAGAACTGGGGCCTGGTGGGTAACTGTCAACCATTCCAGTTCTCTCAGACCTCTCTCATAGGAAGTATGGGGAGAGAAAGAAAAGATTATTTAAGCTGCTGAGGGAGAACTGAGGCCTGCTGGGTAACTGTGGACCATTCCAGTGTCTTACATAGGAGGGATGATATGAGGAGAGAAAGAAAAGATGATTTTTAAGCTGTTTAGGGAGAACTGAGGCATGCTGGGTAGCTTTGGGCCATTGCAGTATCTTTCATATGAGGGATGTTATGAGGAGAGAAAGAAAAGATAATTTTTAAGATGCTTATGGAGAACTGAGGCCTGCTGGGTAACTGTGGACAATCCAGTCTCTCAGACCTCTCTCATAGGAAGTATGTTATGGAGAGAGAAAGAAAAGGTGACTTTAAGCCGCTTAGGGAGAACTGAGACCTGTTCGGATAACTGTGGGCCATTCCAGTCTCTTTCACAGATTTTATGGGGAGAGAAAGAAAAGGTGATTTTTAAGCTGCTTAGGGAGAACTGAGGCCTACTGGGTAACTGTGGATATTCCTTTCTCTCATGGGAAGAATGTTATGGGGAGAGAAAGAAAAGGTGATTTTTAAGCTGCTTAGGGAGAACTGAGGCCTGCTGGGTAACTGTGGATATTCCTTTCTCTCATGGGAAGAATGTTATGGGGAGAGAAAGAAAAGGTGATTTTTAAGCTGCTTAGGGAGAACTGAGGCCTGCTGGGTAACTGTGGACCATTCCAGTTCTCTCAGACCTCTCTCATAGGAAGTATGTTATGGGGAGAGAAAGAAAAGGTGATTTTAAACTGCTTAGGGAGAACTGAGGCCTAGTGGGTAACTGTGGACCATTCCAGTTCTCTCAGACCTCTCTCATAGGAAGTATGGGGAGAGAAAGAAAAGGTGATTTTTAAGCTGCTAAGGGAGAACTGAGGCCTACTGGGTAACTGTGGATATTCCTTTCTCTCATGGGAAGAATGTTATGGGGAGAGAAAGAAAAGGTGATTTTTAAGCTGCTTAGGGAGAACTGAGGCCTGCTGGGTAACTGTGGACCATTCCAGTTCTCTCAGACCTCTCTCATAGGAAGTATGTTATGGGGAGAGAAAGAAAAGATGATTTTTCAGCTGCATAGGGAGAACTGAGGCCTGCTGGGTAACTGTGGACCATTCCAGTCTCTTTCATAGGAGGGATGTTATGGGGAGAGAAAGAAATTTTATTTCAAACTGCTTAGGGAGAACTGAGGCCTGCTGGGTAACTGTGGACCATTCCAGTTCTCTCAGACCTCTCTCATAGGATGAATGTTATGGGGAGAGAAAGAAAAGGTGATTTTTAAGCTGCTTAGGGAGAACTGGGGCCTGGTGGGTAACTGTCAACCATTCCAGTTCTCTCAGACCTCTCTCATAGGAAGTATGGGGAGAGAAAGAAAAGATGATTTAAGCTGCTGAGGGAGAACTGAGGCCTGCTGGGTAACTGTGGACCATTCCAGGCTCTTTCATAGGAGGGATGTTATGGGGAGAGAAAGAAAAGGTGATTTTTAAGCTGCTTAGGGAGAACTGGGGCCTGGTGGGTAACTGTCAACCATTCCAGTTCTCTCAGACCTCTCTCATAGGAAGTATGGGGAGAGAAAGAAAAGATGATTTAAGCTGCTGAGGGAGAACTGAGGCCTGCTGGGTAACTGTGGACCATTCCAGGCTCTTTCATAGGAGGGATGTTTTGGGGAGAGAAAGAAAAGATGATTTTTAAGCTGATTATGGAGAACTGAGGCCTGGTGGGTAACTGTGGACATTCCAGTTCTCTCAGACCTCTCTCATAGGAAGTATGTTATGGGGAGAGAAAGAAAAGGTGATTTTAAACTGCTTAGGGAGAACTGAGGCCTAGTGGGTAACTGTGGACCATTCCAGTTCTCTCAGACCTCTCTCATAGGAAGTATGGGGAGAGAAAGAAAAGATGATTTAAGCTGCTGAGGGAGAACTGAGGCCTGCTGGGTCACTATGGACCATTCCAGTCTCATTCATAGGAGGGATGTTATGGGGAGAGAAAGAAAAGATGATTTTTAAGCTGCTTATGGACAATTGAGGCCTGCTGGGTAACTGTGGACCATTCCAGTCTCTTTCATAGGAGGGATGTTATAGGGAGAAAAAGAAAAGATGATTTTTAAGCTGCTTAGGGAGAACTGAGGCCTGCTGGGTAACTGTGGACATTCCAGTTCTCTCAGACCTCTCTCATAGGATGAATGTTATGGGGAGAGAAAGAAAAGGTGATTTTTAAGCTGCTTATTGAGAACTGGGGCCTGGTGGGTAACTGTCAACCATTCCAGTTCTCTCAGACCTCTCTCATAGGAAGTATGGGGAGAGAAAGAAAAGATGATTTAAGCTGCTGAGGGAGAACTGAGGCCTGCTGGGTAACTGTGGACCATTCCAGTGTCTTACATAGGAGGGATGATATGAGGAGAGAAAGAAATTTTTAAGCTGTTTAGGGAGAACTGAGGCATGCTGGGTAGCTTTGGGCCATTGCAGTATCTTTCATATGAGGGATGTTATGAGGAGAGAAAGATAATTTTTAAGATGCTTATGGAGAACTGAGGCCTGCTGGGTAACTGTGGACAATCCAGTCTCTCAGACCTCTCTCATAGGAAGTATGTTATGGAGAGAGAAAGAAAAGGTGACTTTAAGCCGCTTAGGGAGAACTGAGACCTGTTCTGATAACTGTGGGCCATTCCAGTCTCTTTCATAGATTTTATGGGGAGAGAAAGAAAAGGTGATTTTTAAGCTGCTTAGGGAGAACTGAGGCCTACTGGGTAACTGTGGATATTCCTTTCTCTCATGGGAAGAATGTTATGGGGAGAGAAAGAAAAGGTGATTTTTAAGCTGCTTAGGGAGAACTGAGGCCTGCTGGGTAACTGTGGACCATTCCAGTTCTCTAAGACCTCTCTCATAGGAAGTATGTTATGGGGAGAGAAAGAAAAGATGATTTTTCAGCTGCATAGGGAGAACTGAGGCCTGCTGGGTAACTGTGGACCATTCCAGTCTCTTTCATAGGAGGGATGTTATGGGGAGAGAAAGAAAAGTTGATTTCAAACTGCTTAGGGAGAACTGAAGCCTGCTGGGTAACTGTGGACCATTCCAGTTCTCTCAGACCTCTCACATAGGAAGTATGGGGAGAGAAAGAAAAGATGATTTTTAAGCTGCTTATGGAGAACTGAGGCCTGCTGGGTAACTGTGGACATTCCAGTTCTCTCAGACCTCTCTCATAGGATGAATGTTATGGGGAGAGAAAGAAAAGGTGATTTTTAAGCTGCTTAGGGAGAACTGGGGCCTGGTGGGTAACTGTCAACCATTCCAGTTCTCTCAGACCTCTCTCATAGGAAGTATGGGGAGAGAAAGAAAAGATGATTTAAGCTGCTGAGGGAGAACTGAGGCCTGCTGGGTAACTGTGGACCATTCCAGTGTCTTACATAGGAGGGATGATATGAGGAGAGAAAGAAAAGATGATTTTTAAGCTGTTTAGGGAGAACTGAGGCATGCTGGTTAGCTTTGGGCCATTGCAGTATCTTTCATATGAGGGATGTTATGAGGAGAGAAAGAAAAGATAATTTTTAAGATGCTTATGGAGAACTGAGGCCTGCTGGGTAACTGTGGACAATCCAGTCTCTCAGACCTCTCTCATAGGAAGTATGTTATGGAGAGAGAAAGAAAAGGTGACTTTAAGCCGCTTAGGGAGAACTGAGACCTGTTCTGATAACTGTGGGCCATTCCAGTCTCTTTCACAGATTTTATGGGGAGAGAAAGAAAAGGTGATTTTTAAGCTGCTTAGGGAGAACTGAGGCCTACTGGGTAACTGTGGATATTCCTTTCTCTCATGGGAAGAATGTTATGGGGAGAGAAAGAAAAGGTGATTTTTAAGCTGCTTAGGGAGAACTGAGGCCTGCTGGGTAACTGTGGACCATTCCAGTTCTCTCAGACCTCTCTCATAGGAAGTATGTTACGGGGAGAGAAAGAAAAGATGATTTTTCAGCTGCATAGGGAGAACTGAGGCCTGCTGGGTAACTGTGGACCATTCCAGTCTCTTTCATAGGAGGGATGTTATGGGGAGAGAAAGAAATTTTATTTCAAACTGCTTAGGGAGAACTGAGGCCTGCTGGGTAACTGTGGACCATTCCAGTTCTCTCAGACCTCTCTCATAGGATGAATGTTATGGGGAGAGAAAGAAAAGGTGATTTTTAAGCTGCTTAGGGAGAACTGGGGCCTGGTGGGTAACTGTCAACCATTCCAGTTCTCTCAGACCTCTCTCATAGGAAGTATGGGGAGAGAAAGAAAAGATGATTTAAGCTGCTGAGGGAGAACTGAGGCCTGCTGGGTAACTGTGGACCATTCCAGGCTCTTTCATAGGAGGGATGTTATGGGGAGAGAAAGAAAAGGTGATTTTTAAGCTGCTTAGGGAGAACTGGGGCCTGGTGGGTAACTGTGGACATTCCAGTTCTCTCAGACCTCTCATAGGATGAATGTTATGGGCAGAGAAAGAAAAGGTGATTTTTAAGCTGCTTAGGGAGAACTGGGGCCTGGTGGGTAACTGTCAACCATTCCAGGCTCTTTCATAGTAGGGATGTTATGGGGAGAGAAAGAAAAGATGATTTTTAAGCTGCTTATGGAGAACTGAGGCCTGGTGGGTAACTGTGGACCATTCCAGTTCTCTCAGACCTCTCTCATAGGAAGTATGTTATGGGGAGAGAAAGAAAAGGTGATTTTAAACTGCTTAGGGAGAACTGAGGCCTAGTGGGTAACTGTGGACCATTCCAGGCTCTTTTATAGGAGGGATGTTATGGGGAGAGAAAGAAAAGATTATTTTTAAGCTGCTTAGGGAGAACTGTGGCCTGCTGGGTAACTGTGGACCATTCCAGTCTCTTTCATAGGAGGGATGTTATAGGGAGAGAAAAAAAAGATGATTTTTAAGCTGCTTAGGGAGAACTGAGGCCTGCTGGGTAACTGTGGACATTCCAGTTCTCTCAGACCACTCTCATAGGATGAATGTTATGGGGAGAGAAAGAAAAGGTGATTTTTAAGCTGCTTAGGGAGAACTGGGGCCTGGTGGGTAACTGTCAACCATTCCAGTTCTCTCAGACCTCTCTCATAGGAAGTATGGGGAGAGAAAGAAAAGATGATTTAAGCTGCTGAGGGAGAACTGAGGCCTGCTGGGTAACTGTGGACCATTCCAGGCTCTTTCATAGGAGGGATGTTATGGGGAGAGAAAGAAAAGGTGATTTTTAAGCTGCTTAGGGAGAACTGGGGCCTGGTGGGTAACTGTGGACATTCCAGTTCTCTCAGACCTCTCATAGGATGAATGTTATGGGCAGAGAAAGAAAAGGTGATTTTTAAGCTGCTTAGGGAGAACTGGGGCCTGGTGGGTAACTGTCAACCATTCCAGGCTCTTTCATAGTAGGGATGTTATGGGGAGAGAAAGAAAAGATGATTTTTAAGCTGCTTATGGAGAACTGAGGCCTGGTGGGTAACTGTGGACCATTCCAGTTCTCTCAGACCTCTCTCATAGGAAGTATGTTATGGGGAGAGAAAGAAAAGGTGATTTTAAACTGCTTAGGGAGAACTGAGGCCTAGTGGGTAACTGTGGACCATTCCAGGCTCTTTTATAGGAGGGATGTTATGGGGAGAGAAAGAAAAGATTATTTTTAAGCTGCTTAGGGAGAACTGTGGCCTGCTGGGTAACTGTGGACCATTCCAGTCTCTTTCATAGGAGGGATGTTATGGGGAGAGAAAGAAAAGATGATTTTTAAGCTGCTTATGGAGAACTGAGGCCTGCTGGGTAACTGTGGACCATTCCAGTCTCTTTCATAGGAGGGATGTTATAGGGAGAGAAAGAAAAGATGATTTTTAAGCTGCTTAGGGAGAACTGAGGCCTGCTGGGTAACTGTGGACATTCCAGTTCTCTCAGACCTCTCTCATAGGAAGTATGTTATGGGGAGAGAAAGAAAAGATGATTTTTCAGCTGCTTAGGGAGAACTGAGGCCTGCTGGGTAACTGTGGACCATTCCAGTCTCTTTCATAGGAGGGATGTGATGGGGAGAGAAAGAAAAGTTGATTTCAAACTGCTTCGGGAGAACTGAGGCCTGCTGGGTAACTGTGGACATTCCAGTTCTCTCAGACCTCTCTCATAGGAAGTATGTTATGGGGAGAGAAAGAAAAGATGATTTTTAAGCTGCTTATGGACAATTGAGGCCTGCTGGGTATCTGTGGACCATTCCAGTCTCTTTCATAGGAGGGATGTTATAGGGAGAGAAAGAAAAGATGATTTTTAAGCTGCTTAGGGAGAACTGAGGCCTGCTGAGTAACTGTGGACATTCCAGTTCTCTCAGACCTCTCTCATAGGATGAATGTTATGGGGAGAGAAAGAAAAGGTGATTTTTAAGCTGCTTAGGGAGAACTGGGGCCTGGTGGGTAACTGTCAACCATTCCAGTTCTCTCAGACCTCTCTCATAGGAAGTATGGGGAGAGAAAGAAAAGATTATTTAAGCTGCTGAGGGAGAACTGAGGCCTGCTGGGTAACTGTGGACCATTCCAGTGTCTTACATAGGAGGGATGATATGAGGAGAGAAAGAAAAGATGATTTTTAAGCTGTTTAGGGAGAACTGAGGCATGCTGGGTAGCTTTGGGCCATTGCAGTATCTTTCATATGAGGGATGTTATGAGGAGAGAAAGAAAAGATAATTTTTAAGATGCTTATGGAGAACTGAGGCCTGCTGGGTAACTGTGGACAATCCAGTCTCTCAGACCTCTCTCATAGGAAGTATGTTATGGAGAGAGAAAGAAAAGGTGACTTTAAGCCGCTTAGGGAGAACTGAGACCTGTTCGGATAACTGTGGGCCATTCCAGTCTCTTTCACAGATTTTATGGGGAGAGAAAGAAAAGGTGATTTTTAAGCTGCTTAGGGAGAACTGAGGCCTACTGGGTAACTGTGGATATTCCTTTCTCTCATGGGAAGAATGTTATGGGGAGAGAAAGAAAAGGTGATTTTTAAGCTGCTTAGGGAGAACTGAGGCCTGCTGGGTAACTGTGGATATTCCTTTCTCTCATGGGAAGAATGTTATGGGGAGAGAAAGAAAAGGTGATTTTTAAGCTGCTTAGGGAGAACTGAGGCCTGCTGGGTAACTGTGGACCATTCCAGTTCTCTCAGACCTCTCTCATAGGAAGTATGTTATGGGGAGAGAAAGAAAAGGTGATTTTAAACTGCTTAGGGAGAACTGAGGCCTAGTGGGTAACTGTGGACCATTCCAGTTCTCTCAGACCTCTCTCATAGGAAGTATGGGGAGAGAAAGAAAAGGTGATTTTTAAGCTGCTAAGGGAGAACTGAGGCCTACTGGGTAACTGTGGATATTCCTTTCTCTCATGGGAAGAATGTTATGGGGAGAGAAAGAAAAGGTGATTTTTAAGCTGCTTAGGGAGAACTGAGGCCTGCTGGGTAACTGTGGACCATTCCAGTTCTCTCAGACCTCTCTCATAGGAAGTATGTTATGGGGAGAGAAAGAAAAGATGATTTTTCAGCTGCATAGGGAGAACTGAGGCCTGCTGGGTAACTGTGGACCATTCCAGTCTCTTTCATAGGAGGGATGTTATGGGGAGAGAAAGAAATTTTATTTCAAACTGCTTAGGGAGAACTGAGGCCTGCTGGGTAACTGTGGACCATTCCAGTTCTCTCAGACCTCTCTCATAGGATGAATGTTATGGGGAGAGAAAGAAAAGGTGATTTTTAAGCTGCTTAGGGAGAACTGGGGCCTGGTGGGTAACTGTCAACCATTCCAGTTCTCTCAGACCTCTCTCATAGGAAGTATGGGGAGAGAAAGAAAAGATGATTTAAGCTGCTGAGGGAGAACTGAGGCCTGCTGGGTAACTGTGGACCATTCCAGGCTCTTTCATAGGAGGGATGTTATGGGGAGAGAAAGAAAAGGTGATTTTTAAGCTGCTTAGGGAGAACTGGGGCCTGGTGGGTAACTGTCAACCATTCCAGTTCTCTCAGACCTCTCTCATAGGAAGTATGGGGAGAGAAAGAAAAGATGATTTAAGCTGCTGAGGGAGAACTGAGGCCTGCTGGGTAACTGTGGACCATTCCAGGCTCTTTCATAGGAGGGATGTTTTGGGGAGAGAAAGAAAAGATGATTTTTAAGCTGATTATGGAGAACTGAGGCCTGGTGGGTAACTGTGGACATTCCAGTTCTCTCAGACCTCTCTCATAGGAAGTATGTTATGGGGAGAGAAAGAAAAGGTGATTTTAAACTGCTTAGGGAGAACTGAGGCCTAGTGGGTAACTGTGGACCATTCCAGTTCTCTCAGACCTCTCTCATAGGAAGTATGGGGAGAGAAAGAAAAGATGATTTAAGCTGCTGAGGGAGAACTGAGGCCTGCTGGGTCACTATGGACCATTCCAGTCTCATTCATAGGAGGGATGTTATGGGGAGAGAAAGAAAAGATGATTTTTAAGCTGCTTATGGACAATTGAGGCCTGCTGGGTAACTGTGGACCATTCCAGTCTCTTTCATAGGAGGGATGTTAGAGGGAGAAAAAGAAAAGATGATTTTTAAGCTGCTTAGGGAGAACTGAGGCCTGCTGGGTAACTGTGGACATTCCAGTTCTCTCAGACCTCTCTCATAGGATGAATGTTATGGGGAGAGAAAGAAAAGGTGATTTTTAAGCTGCTTATTGAGAACTGGGGCCTGGTGGGTAACTGTCAACCATTCCAGTTCTCTCAGACCTCTCTCATAGGAAGTATGGGGAGAGAAAGAAAAGATGATTTAAGCTGCTGAGGGAGAACTGAGGCCTGCTGGGTAACTGTGGACCATTCCAGTGTCTTACATAGGAGGGATGATATGAGGAGAGAAAGAAATTTTTAAGCTGTTTAGGGAGAACTGAGGCATGCTGGGTAGCTTTGGGCCATTGCAGTATCTTTCATATGAGGGATGTTATGAGGAGAGAAAGATAATTTTTAAGATGCTTATGGAGAACTGAGGCCTGCTGGGTAACTGTGGACAATCCAGTCTCTCAGACCTCTCTCATAGGAAGTATGTTATGGAGAGAGAAAGAAAAGGTGACTTTAAGCCGCTTAGGGAGAACTGAGACCTGTTCTGATAACTGTGGGCCATTCCAGTCTCTTTCATAGATTTTATGGGGAGAGAAAGAAAAGGTGATTTTTAAGCTGCTTAGGGAGAACTGAGGCCTACTGGGTAACTGTGGATATTCCTTTCTCTCATGGGAAGAATGTTATGGGGAGAGAAAGAAAAGGTGATTTTTAAGCTGCTTAGGGAGAACTGAGGCCTGCTGGGTAACTGTGGACCATTCCAGTTCTCTAAGACCTCTCTCATAGGAAGTATGTTATGGGGAGAGAAAGAAAAGATGATTTTTCAGCTGCATAGGGAGAACTGAGGCCTGCTGGGTAACTGTGGACCATTCCAGTCTCTTTCATAGGAGGGATGTTATGGGGAGAGAAAGAAAAGTTGATTTCAAACTGCTTAGGGAGAACTGAAGCCTGCTGGGTAACTGTGGACCATTCCAGTTCTCTCAGACCTCTCACATAGGAAGTATGGGGAGAGAAAGAAAAGATGATTTTTAAGCTGCTTATGGAGAACTGAGGCCTGCTGGGTAACTGTGGACATTTCAGTTCTCTCAGACCTCTCTCATAGGATGAATGTTATGGGGAGAGAAAGAAAAGGTGATTTTTAAGCTGCTTAGGGAGAACTGGGGCCTGGTGGGTAACTGTCAACCATTCCAGTTCTCTCAGACCTCTCTCATAGGAAGTTTGGGGAGAGAAAGAAAAGATGATTTAAGCTGCAGAGGGAGAACTGAGGCCTGCTGGGTAACTGTGGACCATTCCAGGCTCTTTCATAGGAGGGATGTTATGGGGAGAGAAAGAAAAGGTGATTTTTAAGCTGCTTAGGGAGAACTGGGGCCTGGTGGGTAACTGTCAACCATTCCAGTTCTCTCAGACCTCTCTCATAGGAAGTATGGGGAGAGAAAGAAAAGATGATTTAAGCTGCTGAGGGAGAACTGAGGCCTGCTGGGTGTGGACCATTCCAGGCTCTTTCATAGGAGGGATGTTATGGGGAGAGAAAGAAAAGATGATTTTTAAGCTGCTTATGGAAAACTGAGGCCTGGTGGGTAACTGTGGACCATTCCAGTTAACTCAGACCTCTCTCATAGGAAGTATGTTATGGGGAGAGAAAGAAAAGGTGATTTTAAACTGCTTAGGGAGAACTGAGGCCTAGTGGGTAACTGTGGACCATTCCAGTTCTCTCAGACCTCTCTCATAGGAAGTATGGGGAGAGAAAGAAAAGATGATTTAAGCTGCTGAGGGAGAACTGAGGCCTGCTGGGTCACTATGGACCATTCCAAGCTCTTTCATAGGAGGGATGTTATGGGGAGAGAAAGAAAAGATTATTTTTAAGCTGCTTAGGGAGAACTGTGGCCTGCTGAGTAACTGTGGACCATTCCAGTCTCTTTCATAGGAGGGATGTTATGGGGAGAGAAAGAAAAGATTATTTTTAAGCTGCTTAGGGAGAACTGTGGCCTGCTGAGTAACTGTGGACCATTCCAGTCTCTTTCATAGGAGGGATGTTATGGGGAGAGAAAGAAAAGTTGATTTCAAACTGCTTAGGGAGAACTGAGGCCTGCTGGGTAACTGTGGACCATTCCAGTTCTCTCAGACCTCTCACATAGGAAGTATGGGGAGAGAAAGAAAAGATGATTTTTAAGCTGCTTATGGAGAACTGAGGCCTGCTGGGTAACTGTGGACATTCCAGTTCTCTCAGACCTCTCTCATAGGATGAATGTTATGGGGAGAGAAAGAAAAGGTGATTTTTAAGCTGCTTAGGGAGAACTGGGGCCTGGTGGGTAACTGTCAACCATTCCAGTTCTCTCAGACCTCTCTCATAGGAAGTATGGGGAGAGAAAGAAAAGATGATTTAAGCTGCAGAGGGAGAACTGAGGCCTGCTGGGTAACTGTGGACCATTCCAGGCTCTTTCATAGGAGGGATGTTATGGGGAGAGAAAGAAAAGGTGATTTTTAAGCTGCTTAGGGAGAACTGGGGCCTGGTGGGTAACTGTCAACCATTCCAGTTCTCTCAGACCTCTCTCATAGGAAGTATGGGGAGAGAAAGAAAAGATGATTTAAGCTGCTGAGGGAGAACTGAGGCCTGCTGGGTGTGGACCATTCCAGGCTCTTTCATAGGAGGGATGTTATGGGGAGAGAAAGAAAAGATGATTTTTAAGCTGCTTATGGAAAACTGAGGCCTGGTGGGTAACTGTGGACCATTCCAGTTAACTCAGACCTCTCTCATAGGAAGTATGTTATGGGGAGAGAAAGAAAAGGTGATTTTAAACTGCTTAGGGAGAACTGAGGCCTAGTGGGTAACTGTGGACCATTCCAGTTCTCTCAGACCTCTCTCATAGGAAGTATGGGGAGAGAAAGAAAAGATGATTTAAGCTGCTGAGGGAGAACTGAGGCCTACTGGGTAACTGTGGACCATTCCAGGCTCTTTCATAGGAGGGATGTTATGGGGAGAGAAAGAAAAGATGATTTTTAAGCTGCTTATGGAGAACTGAGGCCTGCTGGGTAACTGTGGACATTCCAGTTCTCTCAGACCTCTCTCATAGGATGAATGTTATGGGGAGAGAAAAAAAAGATGATTTTTAAGCTGCTTAGGGAGAACAGAGGCCTGCTGGGTAACTGTGGACCATTCCAGTCTCTTTCATAGGAGGGATGTTATAGGGAGAGAAAGAAAAGATGATTTTTAAGCTGCTTAGGGAGAACTTAGGCCTGCTGGGTAACTGTGGACATTCCAGTTCTCTCAGACCTCTCTCATAGGATGAATGTTCTGGGGAGAGAAAGAAAAGGTGATTTTTAAGCTGCTTAGGGAGAACTGGGGCCTGATGGGTAACTGTCAACCATTCCAGTTCTCTCAGACCTCTCTCATAGGAAGTATGGGGAGAGAAAGAAAAGATGATTTAAGCTGCTGAGGGAGAACTGAGGCCTGCTGGGTAACTGTGGACCATTCCAGTTCTCTCTTATAGGAAGAATGTTATGGGGAGAGAAAGAAAAGGTGATTTTTAAGCTGCTTAGGGAGAACTGAGGCCTACTGGGTAACTGTGGACATTCCTTTCTCTCATGGGATGAATGTTATGGGGAGAGAAAGAAAAGGTGATTTTTAAGCTGCTGAGGGAGAACTGAGGCCTGCTGGGTAACTGTGGACCATTCCAGTCTCTTTCATAGGAGGGATGTTATGGGGAGAGAAAGAAAAGGTGATTTTAAACAGCTTATGGACAACTGACGCCTGCTGGCTAACTGTGGACCATTCCAGTTCTCTCAGACCTCTCTCATAGGAAGTATGGGGAGAGAAAGAAAAGATGATTTAAGCTGCTGAGGGAGAACTGAGGCCTGCTGGGTCACTGTGGACCATTCCAGTCTCTTTCATAGGAGGGATGTTATGGGGAGAGAAAGAAAAGGTGAATTTAAACTGCCTCAGTTCTCCCTAAGCAGTTGAAATGGAATGGTCCACAGTTGGAATGGAATGGTCCACAGTTACCCAGCAGGCCTCAGTTCTCCCTAAGCAGCTTAAAAATCATCTTTTCTTTCTCTCCCCATAACATCCCTCCTATGAAAGAGACAGGAATGGTCCACAGTTACCCAGCAGGCCTCAGTTCTCCCTAAGCAGTTTAAAATCACCTTTTCTTTCTCTCCGAATAACATACTTCCTATGAGAGAGGTCTGAGAGAACTGGAATGGTCCACAGTTACCCACTAGGCCTCAGTTCTCCCTAAGCCATTTAAAATCACCTTTTCTTTCTCTCCCCATAACATGCTTCCTATGAGAGAGGTCTGAGAGAACTGGAATGGTCCACAGTTACCCACTAGGCCTCAGTTCTCCCTGTTTAAAATCACCTTTTCTTTCTCTCCCCATAACATACTTCATATGAGAGAGGTCTGAGAGAACTGGAATGGTCCACAGTTACCCAGCAGGCCTCAGTTCTCCCTAAGCAGCTTAAAAATCATCTTTTCTTTCTCTCCCCATAACATCCCTCCTATGAAAGAGACTGGAATGGTCCACAGTTTCCCAGCAGGCCTCAGTTTTCCCTAAGCAGCTTAAATCATCTTTTCTTTCTCTCCCCATAACATACTTCCAATGAGAGAGGTCTGAGAGAACTGGAATGGTCCACAGTTACCCACTAGGCCTCAGTTCTCCCTAAGCAGTTTAAAATCACCTTTTCTTTATCTCCCCATAACATACTTCCTATGAGAGAGGTCTGAGAGAACTGGAATGGTCCACAGTTACCCAGCAGGCCTCAGTTTTCCCTAAACAGCTTAAATCATCTTTTCTTTCTCTCCCCATAACTCCCTCCTATGAAAGAGACTGGAATGGTCCACAGTTACCCAGCAGGCCTCAGTTCTCCCTAAGCAGCTTAAAAATCATCTTTTCTTTCTCTCCCCATTACATACTTCCTATGAGAGAGGTCTGAGAGAACTGGAATGGTCCACAGTCACCCACCAGGCCTCAGTTCTCCCTAAGCAGTTTAAAATCACCTTTTCTTTCTCTCCCCATAACATTCTTCCTATGAGAGAGACTGGAATGGTCCACAGTTACCCGGCAGGCCTCAGTTCTCCATAAGCAGCTTAAAAATCGTCTTTTCTTTCTCTCCCCATAACATCCCTCCTATGAAAAAGACTGGAATGGTCCACAGTTACCCAGCAGGCCTCAGTTCTCCATAAGCAGCTTAAAAATCATCTTTTCTTTCTCTCCCCATAACATCCCTCCTATGAAAGAGACTGGAATGGTCCACAGTTACCCAGCAGGCCTCAGTTCTCCCTAAGCAGCTTAAATCATCTTTTCTTTCTCTCCCCATAACATACTTCCTATGAGAGAGGTCTGAGAGAACTGGAATGGTCCACAGTTATCCACTAGGCCTCAGTTCTCCCTATGCAGTTTAAAATCACCTTTTCTTTCTCTCCCCATAACATACTTCCTATGAGAGAGGTCTGAGAGAACTGGAATGGTCCACAGTTACCCACTAGGCCTCAGTTCTCCCTAAGCCATTTAAAATCACCTTTTCTTTCTCTCCCCATAACATGCTTCCTATGAGGCAGGTCTGAGAGAACTGGAACGGTTGACATTTACCCACCAGGCCTCCGTTCTCCATAAGCAGCTTAAAAATCACCTTTTCTTTCTCTCCCCATAACATTCATCCTATGAGAGACTGGAATGTCCACAGTTACCCAAAAGGCCTCAGTTCTCCCTAAGCAGCTTAAAAATCACCTTTTCTTTCTCTCCCCATAACATTCATCCTACGAGAGACTGGAAGGTCCACAGTTACCCAGAAGGCCTCAGTTCTCCCTAAGGAGCTTAAAAATCATCTTTTCTTTCTCTCCCCATACTTCCTAAGAGAGGTCTGAGAGAACTGGAATGGTCCACAGTTACCCACCAGGCCTCAGTTCGCCCTAAGCAGTTTAAAATCACCTTTTCTTTCTCTCCCCACAACATACTTCCTATGGGAGAGGTCTGCGAGAACTGAAATGGTCCACAGTCACCCACCAGGCCTCAGTTCTCCCTAAGCACTTTAAAATCATCTTTTCTTTCTCTCCCCATTACATACTTCCTATGAGAGAGGTCTGAGAGAACGGGAATGGTCCACAGTCACCCACAAGGCCTCAGTTCTCCCTAAGCAGCTTAAAAATCATCTTTTCTTTCTCTCCCCATTACATACTTCCTATGAGAGAGGTCTGAGAGAACGGGAATGGTCCACAGTCACCCACAAGGCCTCAGTTCTCCCTAAGCAGCTTAAAAATCATCTTTTCTTTCTCTCCCCATAACATCCCTTCTATGAAAGAGACTGGAATGGTCCACAGTTACCCAGCAGGCCTCAGTTCTCCCTAAGCAGCTTAAAAATCATCTTTTCTTTCTCTCCCCATAACATCCCTCCTATGAAAGAGACTGGAATGGTCCACAGTTACCCAGCAGGCCTCAGTTCTCCCTAAGCAGCTTAAAAATCATCTTTTCTTTCTCTCCACATAGCATCCCTCCTATGAAAGAGACTGGAATGGTCCACAGTTACCCAGCAGGCCTCAGTTCTCCTTAAGCAGCTTAAAAATCATCTTTTCTTTCTCTCCCCATAACATCCCTCCTATGAAAGAGACTGGAATGGTCCACAGTTACCCAGCAGGCCTCAGTTCTCCCTAAGCAGCTTAAATCATCTTTTCTTTCTCTCCCCATAACATGCTTCCTATGAGAGAGGTCTGAGAGAACTGGAATGGTCCACAGTTACCCACTAGGCCTCAGTTCTCCCTAAGCACTTTTAAAATCATCTTTTCTTTCTCTCCCCATAACATACTTACTAAGAGAGGTATGAGAGAACTGGAATGGTCCACAGTTACCCACCAGGCCTCAGTCCTCCCTAAGCAGTTTAAAATCACCTTTTCTTTCTCTCCCCATAACATTCATCCTATGAGAAAAGTCTGAGACAATTGGAATGGTCCACAGTTACCCAGCAGGCCTCAGTTCTCCCTAAGCAGTTTAAAATCACCTTTTTTTTCTCTCCCCATAACATGCTTCCTATGAAAGAGGTCTGAGAGAACTGGAATGGTCCACAGTTACCCACTAGGACTCAGTTCTCCCTAAGCAGTTTAAAATCACCTTTTCTTTCTCTCCCCATAACATTCATCCTATGAGAAAAGTCTGAGACAATTGGAATGGTCCACAGTTACCCAGCAGGCCGCAGTTCTCCCTAAGCAGTTTAAAATCACTTTTTCTTTCTCTCCCCATAACATACTTCCTATGAGAGAGGTCTGAGAGAACTGGAATGGTCCACAGTCACCCACCAGGCCTCAGTTCTCCCTAAGCAGTTTAAAATCACCTTTTCTTTCTCTCCCCATAACATTCTTCCTATGAGAGAGACTAGAATGGTCCACAGTTACCCAGCAGGCCTCAGTTCTCCATAAGCAGCTTAAAAATCGTATTTTCTTTCTCTCCCCATAACATCCCTCCTATGAAAGAGACTGGAATGGTCCACAGTTACCCAGCAGGCCTCAGTTCTCCATAAGCAGCTTAAAAATCATCTTTTCTTTCTCTCCCCATAACATCCCTCCTATGAAAGACACTGGAATGGTCCACAGTTACCCAGCAGGCCTCAGTTCTCCCTAAGCAGCTTAAATCATCTTTTCTTTCTCTCCCCATAACATACTTCCTATGAGAGAGGTCTGAGAGAACTGGAATGGTCCACAGTCACCCACAAGGCCTCAGTTCTCCCTAAGCAGCTTAAAAATCATCTTTTCTTTCTCTCCCCATAACATCCCTTCTATGAAAGAGACTGGAATGGTCCACAGTTACCCAGCAGGCCTCAGTTCTCCCTAAGCAGCTTAAAAATCATCTTTTCTTTCTCTCCCCATAACATCCCTCCTATGAAAGAGACTGGAATGGTCCACAGTTACCCAGCAGGCCTCAGTTCTCCCTAAGCAGCTTAAAAATCATCTTTTCTTTCTCTCCACATAGCATCCCTCCTATGAAAGAGACTGGAATGGTCCACAGTTACCCAGCAGGCCTCAGTTCTCCTTAAGCAGCTTAAAAATCATCTTTTCTTTCTCTCCCCATAACATCCCTCCTATGAAAGAGACTGGAATGGTCCACAGTTACCCAGCAGGCCTCAGTTCTCCCTAAGCAGCTTAAATCATCTTTTCTTTCTCTCCCCATAACATGCTTCCTATGAGAGAGGTCTGAGAGAACTGGAATGGTCCACAGTTACCCACTAGGCCTCAGTTCTCCCTAAGCACTTTTAAAATCATCTTTTCTTTCTCTCCCCATAACATACTTACTAAGAGAGGTATGAGAGAACTGGAATGGTCCACAGTTACCCACCAGGCCTCAGTCCTCCCTAAGCAGTTTAAAATCACCTTTTCTTTCTCTCCCCATAACATTCATCCTATGAGAAAAGTCTGAGACAATTGGAATGGTCCACAGTTACCCAGCAGGCCTCAGTTCTCCCTAAGCAGTTTAAAATCACCTTTTCTTTCTCTCCCCATAACATACTTCCTATGAGAGAGGTCTGAGAGAACTGGAATGGTCCACAGTCACCCACCAGGCCTCAGTTCTCCCTAAGCAGTTTAAAATCACCTTTTCTTTCTCTCCCCATAACATTCTTCCTATGAGAGAGACTGGAATGGTCCACAGTTACCCAGCAGGCCTCAGTTCTCCATAAGCAGCTTAAAAATCGTCTTTTCTTTCTCTCCCCATAACATCCCTCCTATGAAAAAGACTGGAATGGTCCACAGTTACCCAGCAGGCCTCAGTTCTCCATAAGCAGCTTAAAAATCATCTTTTCTTTCTCTCCCCATAACATCCCTCCTATGAAAGAGACTGGAATGGTCCACAGTTACCCAGCAGGCCTCAGTTCTCCCTAAGCAGCTTAAATCATCTTTTCTTTCTCTCCCCATAACATACTTCCTATGAGAGAGGTCTGAGAGAACTGGAATGGTCCACAGTTATCCACTAGGCCTCAGTTCTCCCTATGCAGTTTAAAATCACCTTTTCTTTCTCTCCCCATAACATACGTCCTATGAGAGAGGTCTGAGAGAACTGGAATGGTCCACAGTTACCCACTAGGCCTCAGTTCTCCCTAAGCAGTTTAAAATCACCTTTTTTTTCTCTCCCCATAACATGCTTCCTATGAAAGAGGTCTGAGAGAACTGGAATGGTCCACAGTTACCCACTAGGACTCAGTTCTCCCTAAGCAGTTTAAAATCACCTTTTCTTTCTCTCCCCATAACATTCATCCTATGAGAAAAGTCTGAGACAATTGGAATGGTCCACAGTTACCCAGCAGGCCGCAGTTCTCCCTAAGCAGTTTAAAATCACTTTTTCTTTCTCTCCCCATAACATACTTCCTATGAGAGAGGTCTGAGAGAACTGGAATGGTCCACAGTCACCCACCAGGCCTCAGTTCTCCCTAAGCAGTTTAAAATCACCTTTTCTTTCTCTCCCCATAACATTCTTCCTATGAGAGAGACTAGAATGGTCCACAGTTACCCAGCAGGCCTCAGTTCTCCATAAGCAGCTTAAAAATCGTATTTTCTTTCTCTCCCCATAACATCCCTCCTATGAAAGAGACTGGAATGGTCCACAGTTACCCAGCAGGCCTCAGTTCTCCATAAGCAGCTTAAAAATCATCTTTTCTTTCTCTCCCCATAACATCCCTCCTATGAAAGACACTGGAATGGTCCACAGTTACCCAGCAGGCCTCAGTTCTCCCTAAGCAGCTTAAATCATCTTTTCTTTCTCTCCCCATAACATACTTCCTATGAGAGAGGTCTGAGAGAACTGGAATGGTCCACAGTTACCCACTAGGCCTCAGTTCTCCCTAGCAGTTTAAAATCACCTTTTCTTTCTCTCCCCATAACATACTTCCTATGAGGTCTGAGAGAACTGGAATGGTCCACAGTTACCCACTAGGCCTCAGTTCTCCCTAAGCCATTTAAAATCACCTTTTCTTTCTCTCCCCATAACATGCTTCCTATGAGGCAGGTCTGAGAGAACTGGAATGGTCCACAGTTACCCACCAGGCCTCAGTTCTCCCTAAGCAGTTTAAAATCACCTTTTCTTTCTCTCCCCATAACATTCTTCCTATGAGAGAGACTAGAATGGTCCACAGTTACCCAGCAGGCCTCAGTTCTCCATAAGCAGCTTAAAAATCGTATTTTCTTTCTCTCCCCATAACATCCCTCCTATGAAAGAGACTGGAATGGTCCACAGTTACCCAGCAGGCCTCAGTTCTCCATAAGCAGCTTAAAAATCATCTTTTCTTTCTCTCCCCATAACATCCCTCCTATGAAAGACACTGGAATGGTCCACAGTTACCCAGCAGGCCTCAGTTCTCCCTAAGCAGCTTAAATCATCTTTTCTTTCTCTCCCCATAACATACTTCCTATGAGAGAGGTCTGAGAGAACTGGAATGGTCCACAGTCACCCACAAGGCCTCAGTTCTCCCTAAGCAGCTTAAAAATCATCTTTTCTTTCTCTCCCCATAACATCCCTTCTATGAAAGAGACTGGAATGGTCCACAGTTACCCAGCAGGCCTCAGTTCTCCCTAAGCAGCTTAAAAATCATCTTTTCTTTCTCTCCCCATAACATCCCTCCTATGAAAGAGACTGGAATGGTCCACAGTTACCCAGCAGGCCTCAGTTCTCCCTAAGCAGCTTAAAAATCATCTTTTCTTTCTCTCCACATAGCATCCCTCCTATGAAAGAGACTGGAATGGTCCACAGTTACCCAGCAGGCCTCAGTTCTCCTTAAGCAGCTTAAAAATCATCTTTTCTTTCTCTCCCCATAACATCCCTCCTATGAAAGAGACTGGAATGGTCCACAGTTACCCAGCAGGCCTCAGTTCTCCCTAAGCAGCTTAAATCATCTTTTCTTTCTCTCCCCATAACATGCTTCCTATGAGAGAGGTCTGAGAGAACTGGAATGGTCCACAGTTACCCACTAGGCCTCAGTTCTCCCTAAGCACTTTTAAAATCATCTTTTCTTTCTCTCCCCATAACATACTTACTAAGAGAGGTATGAGAGAACTGGAATGGTCCACAGTTACCCACCAGGCCTCAGTCCTCCCTAAGCAGTTTAAAATCACCTTTTCTTTCTCTCCCCATAACATTCATCCTATGAGAAAAGTCTGAGACAATTGGAATGGTCCACAGTTACCCAGCAGGCCTCAGTTCTCCCTAAGCAGTTTAAAATCACCTTTTCTTTCTCTCCCCATAACATACTTCCTATGAGAGAGGTCTGAGAGAACTGGAATGGTCCACAGTCACCCACCAGGCCTCAGTTCTCCCTAAGCAGTTTAAAATCACCTTTTCTTTCTCTCCCCATAACATTCTTCCTATGAGAGAGACTGGAATGGTCCACAGTTACCCAGCAGGCCTCAGTTCTCCATAAGCAGCTTAAAAATCGTCTTTTCTTTCTCTCCCCATAACATCCCTCCTATGAAAAAGACTGGAATGGTCCACAGTTACCCAGCAGGCCTCAGTTCTCCATAAGCAGCTTAAAAATCATCTTTTCTTTCTCTCCCCATAACATCCCTCCTATGAAAGAGACTGGAATGGTCCACAGTTACCCAGCAGGCCTCAGTTCTCCCTAAGCAGCTTAAATCATCTTTTCTTTCTCTCCCCATAACATACTTCCTATGAGAGAGGTCTGAGAGAACTGGAATGGTCCACAGTTATCCACTAGGCCTCAGTTCTCCCTATGCAGTTTAAAATCACCTTTTCTTTCTCTCCCCATAACATACGTCCTATGAGAGAGGTCTGAGAGAACTGGAATGGTCCACAGTTACCCACTAGGCCTCAGTTCTCCCTAAGCAGTTTAAAATCACCTTTTTTTTCTCTCCCCATAACATGCTTCCTATGAAAGAGGTCTGAGAGAACTGGAATGGTCCACAGTTACCCACTAGGACTCAGTTCTCCCTAAGCAGTTTAAAATCACCTTTTCTTTCTCTCCCCATAACATTCATCCTATGAGAAAAGTCTGAGACAATTGGAATGGTCCACAGTTACCCAGCAGGCCGCAGTTCTCCCTAAGCAGTTTAAAATCACTTTTTCTTTCTCTCCCCATAACATACTTCCTATGAGAGAGGTCTGAGAGAACTGGAATGGTCCACAGTCACCCACCAGGCCTCAGTTCTCCCTAAGCAGTTTAAAATCACCTTTTCTTTCTCTCCCCATAACATTCTTCCTATGAGAGAGACTAGAATGGTCCACAGTTACCCAGCAGGCCTCAGTTCTCCATAAGCAGCTTAAAAATCGTATTTTCTTTCTCTCCCCATAACATCCCTCCTATGAAAGAGACTGGAATGGTCCACAGTTACCCAGCAGGCCTCAGTTCTCCATAAGCAGCTTAAAAATCATCTTTTCTTTCTCTCCCCATAACATCCCTCCTATGAAAGACACTGGAATGGTCCACAGTTACCCAGCAGGCCTCAGTTCTCCCTAAGCAGCTTAAATCATCTTTTCTTTCTCTCCCCATAACATACTTCCTATGAGAGAGGTCTGAGAGAACTGGAATGGTCCACAGTTACCCACTAGGCCTCAGTTCTCCCTAGCAGTTTAAAATCACCTTTTCTTTCTCTCCCCATAACATACTTCCTATGAGGTCTGAGAGAACTGGAATGGTCCACAGTTACCCACTAGGCCTCAGTTCTCCCTAAGCCATTTAAAATCACCTTTTCTTTCTCTCCCCATAACATGCTTCCTATGAGGCAGGTCTGAGAGAACTGGAATGGTCCACAGTTACCCACCAGGCCTCAGTTCTCCCTAAGCAGCTTAAAAATCACCTTTTCTTTCTCTCCCCATAACATTCATCCTATGAGAGACTGGAAGGTCCACAGTTACCCAGAAGGCCTCAGTTCTCCCTAAGGAGCTTAAAAATCATCTTTTCTTTCTCTCCCCATACTTCCTAAGAGAGGTCTGAGAGAACTGGAATGGTCCACAGTCACCCACCAGGCCTCAGTTCTCCCTAAGCACTTTAAAATCATCTTTTCTTTTTCTCCACATAACATACTTCCTAAGAGAGGTCTGAGAGAACTGGAATGGTCCACAGTTACCCACCAGGCCTCAGTTATCCCTAAGCAGTGTAAAATCACCTTTTCTTTCTCTCCCCATAACATACTTCCTATGAGAGAGGTCTGGGAGAACTGTAATGGTCCACAGTTACCCTCTAGGCCTCAGTTCTCCCTAAGCAGTTTAAATTCACCTTTTCTTTCTCTCCCCATAACATACTTCCTATGAGAGAGGTCTGAGAGAACTTGAATGGTCCACAGTTACCCAGCAGGCCTCAGTTCTCCCTAAGCAGCTTAAAAATCATCTTTTCTTTCTCTCCCCATAACATCCCTCCTATGAAAGAGACTCGAATGGTCCCCCGTTACCCAGCAGGCCTCAGTTCTCCCTAAGCAGCTTAAAAATCATCTTTTCTTTCTCTCCCCATAACATCCCTCCTATGAAAGAGACTGGAATGGTCCACAGTTACCCAGCAGGCCTCAGTTCTCCCTAAGCAGCTTAAAAATCATCTTTTCTTTCTCTCCACATAACATCCCTCCTATGAAAGAGACTGGAATGGTCCACAGTTACCCAGCAGGCCTCAGTTCTCCTTAAGCAGCTTAAAAATTATCTTTTCTTTCTCTCCCCATAACATCCCTCCTATGAAAGAGACTGGAATGGTCCACAGTTACCCAGCAGGCCTCAGTTCTCCCTAAGCAGCTTAAAAATCATCTTTTCTTTCTCTCCACATAACATCCCTCCTATGAAAGAGACTGGAATGGTCCACAGTTACCCAGCAGGCCTCAGTTCTCCTTAAGCAGCTTAAAAATCATCTTTTCTTTCTCTCCCCATAACATCCCTCCTATGAAAGAGACTGGAATGGTCCACAGTTACCCAGCAGGCCTCAGTTCTCCCTAAGCAGCTTAAATCATCTTTTCTTTCTCTCCCCATAACATACTTCCTATGAGAGAGGTCTGAGAGAACTGGAATGGTCCACAGTTACCCACTAGGCCTCAGTTCTCCCTAAGCAGTTTAAAATCACCTTTTCTTTCTTTCCCCATAACATACGTCCTATGAGAGAGGTCTGAGAGAACTGGAATGGTCCACAGTTACCCACTAGGCCTCAGTTCTCCCTAAGCAGTTTAAAATCACCTTTTTTTTCTCTCCCCATAACATGCTTCCTATGAGAGAGGTCTGAGAGAACTGGAATGGTCCACAGTTACCCACTAGGCCTCAGTTCTCCCTAAGCAGTTTAAAATCACCTTTTCTTTCTCTCCCCATAACATTCATCCTATGAGAAAAGTCTGAGACAATTGGAATGGTCCACAGTTACCCAGCAGGCCTCAGTTCTCCCTAAGCAGTTTAAAATCACCTTTTCTTTCTCTCCCCATAACATACTTCCTATGAGAGAGGTCTGAGAGAACTGGAATGGTCCACAGTCACCCACCAGGCCTCAGTTCTCCCTAAGCAGTTTAAAATCACCTTTTCTTTCTCTCCCCATAACATTCTTCCTATGAGAGAGACTGGAATGGTCCACAGTTACCCAGCAGGCCTCAGTTCTCCATAAGCAGCTTAAAAATCGTCTTTTCTTTCTCTCCCCATAACATCCCTCCTATGAAAGAGACTGGAATGGTCCACAGTTACCCAGCAGGCCTCAGTTCTCCATAAGCAGCTTAAAAATCATCTTTTCTTTCTCTCCCCATAACATCCCTCCTATGAAAGCGACTGGAATGGTCCACAGTTACCCAGCAGGCCTCAGTTCTCCCTAAGCAGCTTAAATCATCTTTTCTTTCTCTCCCCATAACATTCTTCCTATGAGAGAGAACTGGAATGGTCCACAGTTACCCACTAGGCCTCAGTTCTCCCTAAGCAGTTTAAAATCACCTTTTCTTTCTCTCCCCATAACATCCCTCCTATGAAAGAGACTGGAATGGTCAACAGTTACCCAGCAGGCCTCAGTTCTCCCTAAGCAGCTTAAAATTATCTTTTCTTTCTCTCCCCATAACATCCCTCCTATGAAAGAGCCTGGAATGGTCCACAGTTACCCAGCAGGCCTCAGTTCTCCTTAAGCAGCTTAAAAATCATCTTTTCTTTCTCTCCCCATAACATCCCTCCTATGAAAGAGACTGGAATGGTCCACAGTTACCCAGCAGGCCTCAGTTCTCCCTAATCAGCTTAAATCATCTTTTCTTTCTCTCCCCATAACATACTTCCTATGAGAAATGTCTGAGAGAACTGGAATGGTCCACAGTCACCCAGCAGGCCTCAGTTCTCCCTAAGCACTTTTAAAATCATCTTTTCTTTCTCTCCCCATAACATACTTACTAAGAGAGGTATGAGAGAACTGGAATGGTCCACAGTTACCCACCAGGCCTCAGTCCTCCCTAAGCAGTTTAAAATCACCTTTTCTTTCTCTCCCCATAACATACTTCCTATGAGAGAGGTCTGAGAGAACTGAATGGTCCACAGTTACCCACTAGGCCTCAGTTCTCCCTAAGCAGTTTAAACTCCCCGTTTCTTTCTCTCCCCATAACATACTTCCTATGAGAGAGGACTGAGAGAACTGGAATGGTCCACAGTCACCCACCAGGCCTCAGTTCTCCCTAAGCAGCTTAAAAATCATCTTTTCTTTCTCTCCCCATAACATCCCTCCTATGAAAGAGACTGGAATGGTCAACAGTTACCCAGCAGGCCTCAGTTCTCCCTAAGCAGCTTAAAATGATCTTTTCTTTCTCTCCCCATAACATCCCTCCTATGAAAGAGCCTGGAATGGTCCACAGTCACCCACCAGGCCTCAGTTCTCCCTAAGCAGCTTAAAAATCATCTTTTCTTTCTCTCCACATAACATCCCTCCTATGAAAGAGACTGGAATGGTCCACAGTTACCCAGCAGGCCTCAGTTCTCCTTAAGCAGCTTAAAAATCATCTTTTCTTTCTCTCCCCATAACATCCCTCCTATGAAAGAGACTGGAATGGTCCACAGTTACCCAGCAGGCCTCAGTTCTCCCTAAGCAGCTTAAATCATCTTTTCTTTCTCTCCCCATAACATACTTCCTATGAGAGAGGTCTGAGAGAACTGGAATGGTCCACAGTTACCCACTAGGCCTCAGTTCTCCCTAAGCAGTTTAAAATCACCTTTTCTTTCTTTCCCCATAACATACGTCCTATGAGAGAGGTCTGAGAGAACTGGAATGGTCCACAGTTACCCACTAGGCCTCAGTTCTCCCTAAGCAGTTTAAAATCACCTTTTTTTTCTCTCCCCATAACATGCTTCCTATGAGAGAGGTCTGAGAGAACTGGAATGGTCCACAGTTACCCACTAGGCCTCAGTTCTCCCTAAGCAGTTTAAAATCACCTTTTCTTTCTCTCCCCATAACATTCATCCTATGAGAAAAGTCTGAGACAATTGGAATGGTCCACAGTTACCCAGCAGGCCTCAGTTCTCCCTAAGCAGTTTAAAATCACCTTTTCTTTCTCTCCCCATAACATACTTCCTATGAGAGAGGTCTGAGAGAACTGGAATGGTCCACAGTCACCCACCAGGCCTCAGTTCTCCCTAAGCAGTTTAAAATCACCTTTTCTTTCTCTCCCCATAACATTCTTCCTATGAGAGAGACTGGAATGGTCCACAGTTACCCAGCAGGCCTCAGTTCTCCATAAGCAGCTTAAAAATCGTCTTTTCTTTCTCTCCCCATAACATCCCTCCTATGAAAGAGACTGGAATGGTCCACAGTTACCCAGCAGGCCTCAGTTCTCCATAAGCAGCTTAAAAATCATCTTTTCTTTCTCTCCCCATAACATCCCTCCTATGAAAGCGACTGGAATGGTCCACAGTTACCCAGCAGGCCTCAGTTCTCCCTAAGCAGCTTAAATCATCTTTTCTTTCTCTCCCCATAACATTCTTCCTATGAGAGAGAACTGGAATGGTCCACAGTTACCCACTAGGCCTCAGTTCTCCCTAAGCAGTTTAAAATCACCTTTTCTTTCTCTCCCCATAACATCCCTCCTATGAAAGAGACTGGAATGGTCAACAGTTACCCAGCAGGCCTCAGTTCTCCCTAAGCAGCTTAAAATGATCTTTTCTTTCTCTCCCCATAACATCCCTCCTATGAAAGAGCCTGGAATGGTCCACAGTTACCCAGCAGGCCTCAGTTCTCCTTAAGCAGCTTAAAAATCATCTTTTCTTTCTCTCCCCATAACATCCCTCCTATGAAAGAGACTGGAATGGTCCACAGTTACCCAGCAGGCCTCAGTTCTCCCTAATCAGCTTAAATCATCTTTTCTTTCTCTCCCCATAACATACTTCCTATGAGAAATGTCTGAGAGAACTGGAATGGTCCACAGTCACCCAGCAGGCCTCAGTTCTCCCTAAGCACTTTTAAAATCATCTTTTCTTTCTCTCCCCATAACATACTTACTAAGAGAGGTATGAGAGAACTGGAATGGTCCACAGTTACCCACCAGGCCTCAGTCCTCCCTAAGCAGTTTAAAATCACCTTTTCTTTCTCTCCCCATAACATACTTCCTATGAGAGAGGTCTGAGAGAACTGAATGGTCCACAGTTACCCACTAGGCCTCAGTTCTCCCTAAGCAGTTTAAACTCCCCGTTTCTTTCTCTCCCCATAACATACTTCCTATGAGAGAGGACTGAGAGAACTGGAATGGTCCACAGTCACCCACCAGGCCTCAGTTCTCCCTAAGCAGCTTAAAAATCATCTTTTCTTTCTCTCCCCATAACATCCCTCCTATGAAAGAGACTGGAATGGTCAACAGTTACCCAGCAGGCCTCAGTTCTCCCTAAGCAGCTTAAAATGATCTTTTCTTTCTCTCCCCATAACATCCCTCCTATGAAAGAGCCTGGAATGGTCCACAGTTACCCAGCAGGCCTCAGTTCTCCATAAGCAGCTTAAATCATCTTTTCTTTCTCTCCCCATAACATACTTCCTATGAGAGAGGTCTGAGAGAACTGGAATGGTCCACAATTACCCACTAGGCCTCAGTTCTCCCTAAGCAGTTTAAAATCACCTTTTCTTTCTCTCCCCATAACATACTTCCTATGAGAGAGGTCTGAGAGAACTGGAATGGTCCACAGTTACCCACTAGGCCTCAGTTCTCCCTAAGCCATTTAAAATCACCTTTTCTTTCTCTCCCCATAACATGCTTCCTATGAGGCAGGTCTGAGAGAACTGGAACGGTTGACAGTTACCCACCAGGCCTCCGTTCTCCATAAGCAGCTTAAAAATCACCTTTTCTTTCCCTCCCCATAACATTCATCCCATGAGAGACTGGAATGTCCACAGTTACCCAAAAGGCCTCAGTTCTCCCTAAGCAGCTTAAAAATCACCTTTTCTTTCTCTCCCCATAACATTTATCCTATGAGAGACTGGAAGGTCCACAGTTACCCAGAAGGCCTCAGTTCTCCCTAAGGAGCTTAAAAATCATCTTTTCTTTCTCTCCCCATACTTCCTAAGAGAGGTCTGCGAGAACTGGAATGGTCCACAGTCACCCACCAGGCCTCAGTTCTCCCTAAGCACTTTAAAATCATCTTTTCTTTTTCTCCACATAACATACTTCCTAAGAGAGGTCTGAGAGAACTGGAATGGTCTACAGTTACCCACCAGGCCTCAGTTCTCCCTAAGCAGTGTAAAATCACTTTTTCTTTCTCTCCCCATAACATACTTCCTATGAGAGAGGTCTGAGAGAACTGTAATGGTTCACAGTTACCCTCTAGGCCTCAGTTCGCCCTAAGCAGTTTAAATTCACCTTTTCTTCCTCTCCCCATAACATACTTCCTAAGAGAGGTCTGAGAGAACTTGAATGGTCCACAGTTACCCAGCAGGCCTCAGATCTCCCTAAGCAGCTTAAAAATCATCTTTTCTTTCTTTCCCCATAAGACCCCTCCTATGAAAGAGACTGGAATGGTCCACAGTTACCCAGCAGGCCTCAGTTCTCCCTAAGCAGCTTAAAAATCATCTTTTCTTTCTCTCCCCATAACATCCCTCCTATGAAAGAGACTGGAATGCTCCACCGTTACCCAGCAGGCCTCAGTTCTCCATAAGCAGCTTAAAAATCATCTTTTCTTTCTCTCCCCATAACATCCCTCCTATGAAAGAGACTGGAATGGTCCACAGTTACCCAGCAGGCCTCAGTTCTCCCTAAGCAGTTTAAAATCACCTTTTCTTTCTTTCCCCATAACATACGTCCTATGAGAGAGGTCTGAGAGAACTGGAATGGTCCACAGTTACCCACTAGGCCTCAGTTCTCCCTAAGCAGTTTAAAATCACCTTTTTTTTCTCTCCCCATAACATGCTTCCTATGAGAGAGGTCTGAGAGAACTGGAATGGTCCACAGTTACCCACTAGGCCTCAGTTCTCCCTAAGCAGTTTAAAATCACCTTTTCTTTCTCTCCCCATAACATTCATCCTATGAGAAAAGTCTGAGACAATTGGAATGGTCCACAGTTACCCAGCAGGCCTCAGTTCTCCCTAAGCAGTTTAAAATCACCTTTTCTTTCTCTCCTCATAACATACTTCCTATGAGAGAGGTCTGAGAGAACTGGAATGGTCCACAGTCACCCACCAGGCCTCAGTTCTCCCTAAGCAGTTTAAAATCACCTTTTCTTTCTCTCCCCATAACATTCTTCCTATGAGAGAGACTGGAATGGTCCACAGTTACCCAGCAGGCCTCAGTTCTCCATAAGCAGCTTAAAAATCGTCTTTTCTTTCTCTCCCCATAACATCCCTCCTATGAAAGAGACTGGAATGGTCCACAGTTACCCAGCAGGCCTCAGTTCTCCATAAGCAGCTTAAAAATCATCTTTTCTTTCTCTCCCCATAACATCCCTCCTATGAAAGAGACTGGAATGGTCCACAGTTACCCAGCAGGCCTCAGTTCTCCCTAAGCAGCTTAAATCATCTTTTCTTTCTCTCCCCATAACATTCTTCCTATGAGAGAGAACTGGAATGGTCCACAGTTACCCACTAGGCCTCAGTTCTCCCTAAGCAGTTTAAAATCACCTTTTCTTTCTCTCCCCATAACATCCCTCCTATGAAAGAGACTGGAATGGTCAACAGTTACCCAGCAGGCCTCAGTTCTCCCTAAGCAGCTTAAAATGATCTTTTCTTTCTCTCCCCATAACATACTTCCTATGAGAAATGTCTGAGAGAACTGGAATGGTCCACAGTCACCCAGCAGGCCTCAGTTCTCCCTAAGCACTTTTAAAATCATCTTTTCTTTCTCTCCCCATAACATACTTACTAAGAGAGGTATGAGAGAACTGGAATGGTCCACAGTTACCCACCAGGCCTCAGTCCTCCCTAAGCAGTTTAAAATCACCTTTTCTTTCTCTCCCCATAACATACTTCCTATGAGAGAGGTCTGAGAGAACTGAATGGTCCACAGTTACCCACCAGGCCTCAGTTCTCCCTAAGCAGTTTAAACTCCCCGTTCCTTTCTCTCCCCATAACATACTTCCTATGAGAGAGGACTGAGAGAACTGGAATGGTCCACAGTCACCCACCAGGCCTCAGTTCTCCCTAAGCAGCTTAAAAATCATCTTTTCTTTCTCTCCCCATAACATCCCTCCTATGAAAGAGACTGGAATGGTCAACAGTTACCCAGCAGGCCTCAGTTCTCCCTAAGCAGCTTAAAATGATCTTTTCTTTCTCTCCCCATAACATCCCTCCTATGAAAGAGCCTGGAATGGTCCACAGTTACCCAGCAGGCCTCAGTTCACCATAAGCAGCTTAAATCATCTTTTCTTTCTCTCCCCATAACATACTTCCTATGAGAGAGGTCTGAGAGAACTGGAATGGTCCACAATTACCCACTAGGCCTCAGTTCTCCCTAAGCAGTTTAAAATCACCTTTTCTTTCTCTCCCCATAACATACTTCCTATGAGAGAGGTCTGAGAGAACTGGAATGGTCCACAGTTACCCACTAGGCCTCAGTTCTCCCTAAGCCATTTAAAATCACCTTTTCTTTCTCTCCCCATAACATGCTTCCTATGAGGCAGGTCTGAGAGAACTGGAACGGTTGACAGTTACCCACCAGGCCTCCGTTCTCCATAAGCAGCTTAAAAATCACCTTTTCTTTCCCTCCCCATAACATTCATCCCATGAGAGACTGGAATGTCCACAGTTACCCAAAAGGCCTCAGTTCTCCCTAAGCAGCTTAAAAATCACCTTTTCTTTCTCTCCCCATAACATTTATCCTATGAGAGACTGGAAGGTCCACAGTTACCCAGAAGGCCTCAGTTCTCCCTAAGGAGCTTAAAAATCATCTTTTCTTTCTCTCCCCATACTTCCTAAGAGAGGTCTGCGAGAACTGGAATGGTCCACAGTCACCCACCAGGCCTCAGTTCTCCCTAAGCACTTTAAAATCATCTTTTCTTTTTCTCCACATAACATACTTCCTAAGAGAGGTCTGAGAGAACTGGAATGGTCTACAGTTACCCACCAGGCCTCAGTTCTCCCTAAGCAGTGTAAAATCACTTTTTCTTTCTCTCCCCATAACATACTTCCTATGAGAGAGGTCTGAGAGAACTGTAATGGTTCACAGTTACCCTCTAGGCCTCAGTTCGCCCTAAGCAGTTTAAATTCACCTTTTCTTCCTCTCCCCATAACATACTTCCTAAGAGAGGTCTGAGAGAACTTGAATGGTCCACAGTTACCCAGCAGGCCTCAGATCTCCCTAAGCAGCTTAAAAATCATCTTTTCTTTCTTTCCCCATAAGACCCCTCCTATGAAAGAGACTGGAATGGTCCACAGTTACCCAGCAGGCCTCAGTTCTCCCTAAGCAGCTTAAAAATCATCTTTTCTTTCTCTCCCCATAACATCCCTCCTATGAAAGAGACTGGAATGCTCCACCGTTACCCAGCAGGCCTCAGTTCTCCATAAGCAGCTTAAAAATCATCTTTTCTTTCTCTCCCCATAACATCCCTCCTATGAAAGAGACTGGAATGGTCCACAGTTACCCAGCAGGCCTCAGTTCTCCCTAAGCAGTTTAAAATCACCTTTTCTTTCTTTCCCCATAACATACGTCCTATGAGAGAGGTCTGAGAGAACTGGAATGGTCCACAGTTACCCACTAGGCCTCAGTTCTCCCTAAGCAGTTTAAAATCACCTTTTTTTTCTCTCCCCATAACATGCTTCCTATGAGAGAGGTCTGAGAGAACTGGAATGGTCCACAGTTACCCACTAGGCCTCAGTTCTCCCTAAGCAGTTTAAAATCACCTTTTCTTTCTCTCCCCATAACATTCATCCTATGAGAAAAGTCTGAGACAATTGGAATGGTCCACAGTTACCCAGCAGGCCTCAGTTCTCCCTAAGCAGTTTAAAATCACCTTTTCTTTCTCTCCTCATAACATACTTCCTATGAGAGAGGTCTGAGAGAACTGGAATGGTCCACAGTCACCCACCAGGCCTCAGTTCTCCCTAAGCAGTTTAAAATCACCTTTTCTTTCTCTCCCCATAACATTCTTCCTATGAGAGAGACTGGAATGGTCCACAGTTACCCAGCAGGCCTCAGTTCTCCATAAGCAGCTTAAAAATCGTCTTTTCTTTCTCTCCCCATAACATCCCTCCTATGAAAGAGACTGGAATGGTCCACAGTTACCCAGCAGGCCTCAGTTCTCCATAAGCAGCTTAAAAATCATCTTTTCTTTCTCTCCCCATAACATCCCTCCTATGAAAGAGACTGGAATGGTCCACAGTTACCCAGCAGGCCTCAGTTCTCCCTAAGCAGCTTAAATCATCTTTTCTTTCTCTCCCCATAACATTCTTCCTATGAGAGAGAACTGGAATGGTCCACAGTTACCCACTAGGCCTCAGTTCTCCCTAAGCAGTTTAAAATCACCTTTTCTTTCTCTCCCCATAACATCCCTCCTATGAAAGAGACTGGAATGGTCAACAGTTACCCAGCAGGCCTCAGTTCTCCCTAAGCAGCTTAAAATGATCTTTTCTTTCTCTCCCCATAACATACTTCCTATGAGAAATGTCTGAGAGAACTGGAATGGTCCACAGTCACCCAGCAGGCCTCAGTTCTCCCTAAGCACTTTTAAAATCATCTTTTCTTTCTCTCCCCATAACATACTTACTAAGAGAGGTATGAGAGAACTGGAATGGTCCACAGTTACCCACCAGGCCTCAGTCCTCCCTAAGCAGTTTAAAATCACCTTTTCTTTCTCTCCCCATAACATACTTCCTATGAGAGAGGTCTGAGAGAACTGAATGGTCCACAGTTACCCACCAGGCCTCAGTTCTCCCTAAGCAGTTTAAACTCCCCGTTCCTTTCTCTCCCCATAACATACTTCCTATGAGAGAGGACTGAGAGAACTGGAATGGTCCACAGTCACCCACCAGGCCTCAGTTCTCCCTAAGCAGCTTAAAAATCATCTTTTCTTTCTCTCCCCATAACATCCCTCCTATGAAAGAGACTGGAATGGTCAACAGTTACCCAGCAGGCCTCAGTTCTCCCTAAGCAGCTTAAAATGATCTTTTCTTTCTCTCCCCATAACATCCCTCCTATGAAAGAGCCTGGAATGGTCCACAGTTACCCAGCAGGCCTCAGTTCACCATAAGCAGCTTAAATCATCTTTTCTTTCTCTCCCCATAACATACTTCCTATGAGAGAGGTCTGAGAGAACTGGAATGGTCCACAATTACCCACTAGGCCTCAGTTCTCCCTAAGCAGTTTAAAATCACCTTTTCTTTCTCTCCCCATAACATACTTCCTATGAGAGAGGTCTGAGAGAACTGGAATGGTCCACAGTTACCCACTAGGCCTCAGTTCTCCCTAAGCCATTTAAAATCACCTTTTCTTTCTCTCCCCATAACATGCTTCCTATGAGGCAGGTCTGAGAGAACTGGAACGGTTGACAGTTACCCACCAGGCCTCCGTTCTCCATAAGCAGCTTAAAAATCACCTTTTCTTTCCCTCCCCATAACATTCATCCCATGAGAGACTGGAATGTCCACAGTTACCCAAAAGGCCTCAGTTCTCCCTAAGCAGCTTAAAAATCACCTTTTCTTTCTCTCCCCATAACATTTATCCTATGAGAGACTGGAAGGTCCACAGTTACCCAGAAGGCCTCAGTTCTCCCTAAGGAGCTTAAAAATCATCTTTTCTTTCTCTCCCCATACTTCCTAAGAGAGGTCTGCGAGAACTGGAATGGTCCACAGTCACCCACCAGGCCTCAGTTCTCCCTAAGCACTTTAAAATCATCTTTTCTTTTTCTCCACATAACATACTTCCTAAGAGAGGTCTGAGAGAACTGGAATGGTCTACAGTTACCCACCAGGCCTCAGTTCTCCCTAAGCAGTGTAAAATCACTTTTTCTTTCTCTCCCCATAACATACTTCCTATGAGAGAGGTCTGAGAGAACTGTAATGGTTCACAGTTACCCTCTAGGCCTCAGTTCGCCCTAAGCAGTTTAAATTCACCTTTTCTTCCTCTCCCCATAACATACTTCCTAAGAGAGGTCTGAGAGAACTTGAATGGTCCACAGTTACCCAGCAGGCCTCAGATCTCCCTAAGCAGCTTAAAAATCATCTTTTCTTTCTTTCCCCATAAGACCCCTCCTATGAAAGAGACTGGAATGGTCCACAGTTACCCAGCAGGCCTCAGTTCTCCCTAAGCAGCTTAAAAATCATCTTTTCTTTCTCTCCCCATAACATCCCTCCTATGAAAGAGACTGGAATGCTCCACCGTTACCCAGCAGGCCTCAGTTCTCCATAAGCAGCTTAAAAATCATCTTTTCTTTCTCTCCCCATAACATCCCTCCTATGAAAGAGACTGGAATGGTCCACAGTTACCCAGCAGGCCTCAGTTCTCCTTAAGCAGCTTAAAAATCATCTTTTCTTTCTCTCCCCATAACATCCCTCCTATGAAAGAGACTGGAATGGTCCACAGTTACCCAGCAGGCCTCAGTTCTCCCTAATCAGCTTAAATCATCTTTTCTTTCTCTCCCCATAACATACTTCCTATGAGAAATGTCTGAGAGAACTGGAATGGTCCACAGTTACCCACTAGGCCTCAGTTCTCCCTAAGCAGTTTAAAATCACCTTTTCTTTCTCTCCCCATACTTCCTATGAGAGTGGTCTGAGAGAACTGGAATGGTCCTCAGTTACCCACTAGGCTTCATTTCACCCTAAGCCATTTAAAATCACCTTTTCTTTCTCTCCCCATAACATGCTTCCTATGAGAGAGGTCCGAGAGAACTGAAATGATCAACAGTCACCCAGCAGGCCTCAGTTCTCCCTAAGCACTTTTAAAATCATCTTTTCTTTCTCTCCCCATAACATACTTACTAAGAGAGGTCTGAGAGAACTGGAATGGTCCACAGTTACCCACCAGGCCTCAGTTCTCCCTAAGCAGTTTAAAATCACCTTTTCTTTCTCTCCCCATAACATACTTCCTATGAGAGAGGTCTGAGAGAACTGAATGGTCCACAGTTACCCACCAGGCCTCAGTTCTCCCTAAGCAGTTTAAAATCCCCTTTTCTTTCTCTCCCCATAACATACTTCCTATGAGAGAGGACTGAGAGAACTAGAATGGTCCACAGTCACCCACCAGGCCTCAGTTCTCCCTAAGCAGCTTAAAAATCATCTTTTCTTTCTCTCCCCATAACATCCCTCCTATGAAAGAGACTGGAATGGTCAACAGTTACCCAGCAGGCCTCAGTTCTCCCTAAGCAGCTTAAAATCATCTTTTCTTTCTCTCCCCATAACATCCCTCCTATGA